>NW_027362824.1:4800000-6259128 GCF_046119375.1 Phyllobates terribilis | reverse complement strand
AGTCGTTTTCAGCCAATTTTCGGAATTTTTGAAAATTTCACTTTTTTGTGAAAATAGCCACTAAATGAGGGAATAATATGTGTGAGGGTACCCCATTAGAGTTACAAATGTGTGTGGGTAGAATATATATCCCACGTGGGTAAAATTTAAAAAAAATTTTTTTTTTGGACTTAGTCATTTTTCCGGCGTTTATCAGACTTTCAGATAGGGCAAATGTCAGTGATCGTTCCGATTTCAGTTCCAGAGCGATTCGCCCAATGAGTCCTTGATATTTAGTCTTTTTCAGCCAATTTTCTGGACTTTTGAAAATTTCACTTTTTTGTGAAAATATCCACTAAATGAGGGAATAATATGTGTGAGGGTAGCCCAGGAGAGTTCCAAATTAGTGTGGGTAGAATATATATCCCACGGGGGTAAAATTGAAAAAAGTTGAAAACATTTCTTTTTTGGACTTAGTCATTTTTCCGGCGTTTATCAGACTTTCAGATAGGGAAAATGTCAGTAAGCGTTCCGATTTCAGTTCCAGAGCGATTCGCCCAATGAGTCCTTGATATTTAGTCATTTTCAGCGAATTTTCAGGATTTTTGAAAATTTCACTTTTTTGTGAAAATATCCACTAAATGAGGGAATAATATGTGTGAGGGTACCCCAGGAGAGTTTCAAATTAGTGTGGGTAGAATATATATCCCACGGGGGTAAAATTGAGAAAAGTTGAAAACATTTCTTTTTTGGACTTAGTCATTTTTCCGGCAATTATCAGACTTTCAGATAGGGCAAATGTCATTGAGCGTTCCGATTTCAGTTGCAGAGCGGTTCGCCCAATGAGTCCTTGATATTTAGTCGTTTTCAGCCAATTTTGGGGATTTTTGAAAATTTCACTTTTTTGTAAAAATATTCACTAAATGATGAAATAATATGTGTGAGGGTACCCCATGAGAGAACCAAATGTGTGTGGGTAGAATATATATCCCACGGGGGTAAAATTGAAAAAAGTTGAAAACATTTCTTTTTTGGACTTAGTCATTTTTCCGGCGTTTATCAGACTTTCAGATAGGGCAAATGTCAGTAAGTGTTCCGATTTCAGTTCCAGAGCGATTCGCCCAATGAGTCCTTGACATTTAGTCGTTTTCAGCCAATTTTCTGGATTTTTGAAAATTTCACTTTTTTGTGAAAATATCCACTAAATGAGGGAATAATATGTTTGAGGGTACCCCAGGAGAGATCCAAATGTGTTTGGGTAGAATATATATCCCACGTGGGTAAAATTGAAAAAAGTTAAAAAATTTTTTTTTTTGGACTTAGTCATTTTTCGGGCGTTTATCAGACTTTCAGATAGGGCAAATGTCAGAAAGCATTCCGATTTCAGTTCCAGAGCGATTCGCCCAATGAGTCCTTGATATTTAGTCGTTTTCAGCCAATTTTCTGGATTTTTGAAAATTTAACTTTTTTGTGAAAATATCCACTAAATGAGGGAATAATATGTGTGAGTGTACCACAGGAGAGTTCCAAATGTGTGTGGGTAGAATATATATCGCACGGGGGTAAAATTGAAAAAAGTTGAAAAAAATTTTTTTTTGGACTTAGTCATTTTTCCGGCGTTTATCAGACTTTCAGATAGGGCAAATGTCAGTAAGTGTTCCGTTTTCAGTTCCAGAGCGATTCGCCCAATGAGTCCTTGATATTTAGTCGTTTTCAGCCAATTTTCTGGATTTTTGAAAATTTCACTTTTTTGTGAAAATATCCACTAAATGAGGGAATAATATGTGTGAGGGTACCCCAGGAGAGTTACAAATGTGTGTGGGTAGAATATATATCCCACATGGGTAAAATTGAAAAAAGTTGAAAAATTTTTTTTTTTGGACTAAGTCATTTTTCGGGCGTTTATCAGACTTTCAGATAGGGCAAATGTCAGTAAGCGTTCCGATTTCAGTTCCAGAGCGATTCTCCCAATGAGTCCTTGATATTTAGTCGTTTTCAGCCAATTTTCGGGATTTTTGAAAATTTCACTTTTTTGTAAAAATATTCACTAAATGAGGGAATAATATGTGTGAGGGTACCCCAGGAGAGTTCCAAATGAGTGTGGGTAGAACATATATCCCACGGGTTGAAGATTGAAAAAAGTTGAAAAAATTTTTTTTTTTGGACTTAGTCATTTTTCCGGCGTTTATCAGACTTTCAGATAGGGCAAATGTCATTGAGCGTTCCGATTTCAGTTCCAGAGCAATTCGCCCAATGAGTCCTTGATATTTAGTCGTTTTCAGCCAATTTTCGGGATTTTTGAAAATTTCACTTTTTTGTAAAAATATTCACTAAATGAGGGAATAATATGTGTGAGTGTACCCCAGGAGAGTTCCAAATGTGTGTGGGTAGAATATATATCGCACGGGGGTAAAATTGAAAAAAGTTGAAAAAAATTTTTTTTTGGACTTAGTCATTTTTCCGCCGTTTATCAGACTTTCAGATAGGGGAAATGTCAGTGAGCGTTCCGATTTCAGTTCCAGAGCGATTCGCCCAATGAGTCCTTGATATTTAGTCGTTTTCAGCCAATTTTCGGGATTTTTGAAAATTTCACTTTTTTGTAAAAATATTCACTAAATGAGTGAATAATATGTGTGAGGGTACCCCAGGAGAGTTCCAAATGAGTGTGGGTAGAACATATATCCCACGGGTTGAAGATTGAAAAAAGTTGAAAAAATTTTTTTTTTTGGACTTAGTCATTTTTCCGGCGTTTATCAGACTTTCAGATAGGGCAAATGTCATTGAGCGTTCCGATTTCAGTTCCAGCGCGAATCACCCAATGAGACCTTGATATTTAGTCGTTTTCAGCGAATTTTCGGGATTTTTGAAAATTTCACTTTTTTGTGAAAATATCCACTAAATGAGGGAATAATATGTGTGAGGGTACCCCAGGAGAGTTCCAAATGAGTGTGGGTAGAACATATATCCCACGGGGGTAAGATTGAAAAAAGTTGAAAAAAATTTTTTTTTGGACATAGTCATTTTTTCGGCGTTTATCAGACTTTCAGATAGGGGAAATGTCAGTGAGCGTTCCGATTTCAGTTCCAGAGCGATTCGCCCAATGAGTCCTTGATATTTAGTCGTTTTCAGCCAATATTTTGGATTTTTGAAAATTTCACTTTTTTGTGAAAATATCCACTAAATGAGGGAATAATATGTGTGAGGGTACCCCAGGAGAGTTACAAATGTGTGGGGGTAGAATACATATCCCACATGGGTAGAATTGAAAAAAGTTGAAAAAATTTTTTTTTTGGACATAGTCATTTTTTCGGCGTTTATCAGACTTTCGGATAGGGCAATTGTCAGTGAGCGTTACGATTTCAGTTCCAGAGCGATTCGCCCAATGCGTCCTTGATATTTAGTCGTTTTCAGCTAATTTTCGGGATTTTTGAAAATTTCACTTTTTTGTAAAAATGTTCACTAAATGAGGGAATAATATGTGTGAGGGTACCCCAGGAGCGTTACAAATTTGTGTGGGTAGAATATATATCCCACATGGGTAAAATTGAAAAAAGTTGAAAAAATTTTTTTTTTGGACATAGTCATTTTTCCGGCGTTTATCAGACTTTCAGATAGGGCAAATGTCAGTGAGCGTTCCGATTTCAGTTCCAGAGCGATTCGCCCAATGAGTCCTTGTTATTTAGTCGTTTTCAGTCAATTTTCGGGATTTTTGAAAATTTCACTTTTTTGTGAAAATATCCACTAAATGAGGGAATAATATGTGTGAGGGTACCCCAGGAGAGTACCAAATGAGTGTGGGTAGAACATATATCCCACGGGGGTAAGATTGAAAAAAGTTGAAAAAATTTTTTTTTTGGACTTAGTCATTTTTCCGGCGTTTATCAGACTTTCAGATAGGGCAAATTTCATTGAGCGTTCCGATTTCAGTTCCAGAGCGATTCGCCCAATGAGTCCTTGATATTTAGTCGTTTTTAGCTAATTTTCGGGATTTTTGAAAATTTCACTTTTTTGTAAAAATATTCACTAAATGAGGGAATAATATGTGTGAGTGTACCCCAGGAGAGTTCCAAATGTGTGTGGGTAGAATATATATCCCACGTGGGTAAAATTGAAAAAAGTTAAAAAATTTTTTTTTTTGGACTTAGTCATTTTTCGGGCGTTTATCAGACTTTCAGATAGGGCAAATGTCAGAAAGCGTTCCGATTTCAGTTCCAGAGCGATTCGCCCAATGAGTCCTTGATATTTAGTCGTTTTCAGCCAATTTTCTGGATTTTTGAAAATTTAACTTTTTTGTGAAAATTTCCACTAAATGAGGGAATAATATGTGTGAGGGTACCCTAGGAGAGTTCCAAATGAGTGTGGGTAGAACATATTTCCCACGGGGGTAAGATTGAAAAAAGTTGAAATTTTTTTTTTTTCAGACTTAGTCATTTTTCCGGCGTTTATCAGACTTTCAGATAGGGGAAATGTCAGTGAGCGTTCCGATTTCAGTTCCAGAGTGATTCGCCCAATAAGTCCTTGATATTTAGTCGTTTTCAGCCAATATTTTGGATTTTTGAAAATTTCACTTTTTTGTGAAAATATCCACTAAATGAGGGAATAATATGTGTGAGGGTACCCCAGGAGAGTTCCAAATGTGTGTGGGTAGATTATATATCTCACGGGGGTAAAATTGAAAAAAGTTGATATTTTTTTTTTTCAGACTTAGTCTTTTTTCTGGCGTTTATCAGACTTTCAGATAGGGGAAATGTCAGTGAGCGTTCCGATTTCAGTTCAAGAGTGATTCGCCCAATGAGTCCTTGATATTTAGTTGTTTTCAGCCAATTTTCTGGATTTTTTAAAATTTCACTTTTTTGTGAAAATATCCACTAAATGAGGGAATAATATGTGTGAGGGTACCCCAGGAGAGATCCAAATGTGTTTGGGTAGAATATATATCCCACGGGGGTAAAATTGAAAAAAGTTGAAAAATTTTTTTTTTTGGACTAAGTCATTTTTCGGGCGTTTATCAGACTTTCAGATAGGGCAAATGTCAGTAAGCGTTCCGATTTCAGTTCCAGAGCGATTCTCCCAATGAGTCCTTGATATTTAGTCGTTTTCAGCCAATTTTCGGGATTTTTGAAAATTTCACTTTTTTGTAAAAATATTCACTAAATGAGGGAATAATATGTGTGAGGGTACCCCAGGAGAGTTCCAAATGAGTGTGGGTAGAACATATATCCCACGGGTTGAAGATTGAAAAAAGTTGAAAAAATTTTTTTTTTTGGACTTAGTCATTTTTCCGGCGTTTATCAGACTTTCAGATAGGGCAAATGTCATTGAGCGTTCCGATTTCAGTTCCAGAGCGATTCGCCCAATGAGTCCTTGATATTTAGTCGTTTTCAGCCAATTTTCGGGATTTTTGAAAATGTCACTTTTTTGTAAAAATATTCACTAAATGAGGGAATAATATGTGTGAGTGTACCCCAGGAGAGTTCCAAATGTGTGTGGGTAGAATATATATCGCACGGGGGTAAAATTGAAAAAAGTTGAAAAAAATTTTTTTTTGGACTTAGTCATTTTTCCGCCGTTTATCAGACTTTCAGATAGGGGAAATGTCAGTGAGCGTTCCGATTTCAGTTCCAGAGCGATTCGCCCAATGAGTCCTTGATATTTAGTCGTTTTCAGCCAATTTTCGGGATTTTTGAAAATTTCACTTTTTTGTAAAAATATTCACTAAATGAGGGAATAATATGTGTGAGGGTACCCCAGGAGAGTTCCAAATGAGTGTGGGTAGAACATATATCCCACGGGTTGAAGATTGAAAAAAGTTGAAAAAATTTTTTTTTTTGGACTTAGTCATTTTTCCGGCGTTTATCAGACTTTCAGATAGGGCAAATGTCATTGAGCGTTCCGATTTCAGTTCCAGCGCGAATCACCCAATGAGACCTTGATATTTAGTCGTTTTCAGCGAATTTTCGGGATTTTTGAAAATTTCACTTTTTTGTGAAAATATCCACTAAATGAGGGAATAATATGTGTGAGGGTACCCCAGGAGAGTTCCAAATGAGTGTGGGTAGAACATATATCCCACGGGTGTAAGATTGAAAAAAGTTGAAAAAAATTTTTTTTTGGACATAGTCATTTTTTCGGCGTTTATCAGACTTTCAGATAGGGGAAATGTCAGTGAGCGTTCCGATTTCAGTTCCAGAGCGATTCGCCCAATGAGTCCTTGATATTTAGTCGTTTTCAGCCAATATTTTGGATTTTTGAAAATTTCACTTTTTATGAAAATATCCACTAAATGAGGGAATAATATGTGTGAGGGTACCCAAGGAGAGTTACAAATGTGTGGGGGTAGAATACATATCCCACATGGGTAGAATTGAAAAAAGTTGAAAAAATTTTTTTTTTGGACATAGTCATTTTTTCGGCGTTTATCAGACTTTCAGATAGGGCAATTGTCAGTGAGCGTTACGATTTCAGTTCCAGAGCGATTCGCCCAATGCGTCCTTGATATTTAGTCGTTTTCAGCTAATTTTCGGGATTTTTGAAAATTTCACTTTTTTGTAAAAATGTTCACTAAATGAGGGAATAATATGTGCGAGTGTACCCCAGGAGAGTTCCAAATGTGTGTGGGTAGAATATATATCGCACGGGGGTAAAATTGAAAAAAGTTGAAAAAATTTTTTTTTTGGACTTAGTCATTTTTCCGCCGTTTATCAGACTTTCAGATAGGGGAAATGTCAGTGAGCGTTCCGATTTCAGTTCCAGAGCGATTCGCCCAATGAGTCCTTGATATTAGTCGTTTTCAGCCAATTTTCGGGATTTTTGAAAATTTCACTTTTTTGTAAAAATATTCACTAAATGAGGGAATAATATGTGTGAGGGTACCCGAGCAGAGATTCAAATGTGTGTGGGTAGAATATATATCTCACGGGGGTAAAATTGAAAAAAGATGACATTTTTTTTTATCAGACTTAGTCATTTTTCCGGCGTTTATCAGACTTTCAGATAGGGGAAATGTCAGTGAGCGTTCCGATTTCAGTTCCAGAGCGATTTGCCCAATGACTCCTTGATATTTAGTCGTTTTCAGCCAATATTTTGGATTTTTGAAAATTTCACTTTTTTGTGAAAATATCCACTAAATGAGGGAATAATATGTGTGAGGGTACCCCAGGAGAGTTCCAAATTTGTGTGGGTAGAATATATATCCCACATGGGTAAAATTGAAAAAAGTTGAAAAAATTTTTTTTTTGGACATAGTCATTTTTCCGGCGTTTATCAGACTTTCAGATAGGGCAAATGTCAGTGAGCGTTCCGATTTCAGTTCCAGAGCGATTCGCCCAATGAGTCCTTGATATTTAGTCGTTTTCAGTCAATTTTCGGGATTTTTGAAAATTTCACTTTTTTGTGAAAATATCCACTAAATGAGGGAATAATATGTGTGAGGGTACCCCAGGAGAGTACCAAATGAGTGTGGGTAGAACATATATCCCACGGGGGTAAGATTGAAAAAAGTTGAAAAAATTTTTTTTTTGGACTTAGTCATTTTTCCGGCGTTTATCAGACTTTCAGATAGGGCAAATTTCATTGAGCGTTCCGATTTCAGTTCCAGAGCGATTCGCCCAATGAGTCCTTGATATTTAGTCGTTTTTAGCTAATTTTCGGGATTTTTGAAAATTTCACTTTTTTGTAAAAATATTCACTAAATGAGGGAATAATATGTGTGAGTGTACCCCAGGAGAGTTCCAAATGTGTGTGGGTAGAATATATATCGCACGGGGGTAAAATTGAAAAAAGTTGAAAAAATTTTTTTTTTGGACTTAGTCATTTTTCCGCCGTTTATCAGACTTTCAGATAGGGGAAATGTCAGTGAGCGTTCCGATTTCAGTTCCAGAGCGATTCGCCCAATGAGTCCTTGATATTAGTCGTTTTCAGCAAATTTTCGGGATTTTTGAAAATTTCACTTTTTTGCAAAAATATTCACTAAATGAGGGAATAATATATGTGAGGGTACCCGAGCAGAGTTTCAAATGTGTGTGGGTAGAATATATATCTCACGGGGGTAAAATTGAAAAAAGATGAAATTTTTTTTTATCAGACTTAGTCATTTTTCCGGCGTTTATCAGACTTTCAGATAGGGGAAATGTCAGTGAGCGTTCCGATTTCAGTTCCAGAGCGATTCGCCCAATGAGTCCTTGATATTTAGTCGTTTTCAGCCAATATTTTGGATTTTTGAAAATTTCACTTTTTTGTGAAAATATCCACTAAATGAGGGAATAATATGTGTGAGGGTACCCCAGGAGAGTTACAAATGTGTGTGGGTAGAATATATATCCCACATGGGTAAAATTGAAAAAAGTTGAAAAATTTTTTTTTTTGGACTAAGTCATTTTTCCGGCGTTTATCAGACTTTCAGATAGGGCAAATGTCAGTAAGCGTTCCGATTTCAGTTCCAGAGCGATTCTCCCAATGAGTCCTTGATATTTAGTCGTTTTCAGCCAATTTTCGGGATTTTTGAAAATTTCACTTTTTTGTAAAAATATTCACTAAATGAGGGAATAATATGTGTGAGGGTACCCCAGGAGAGTTCCAAATGAGTGTGGGTAGAACATATATCCCACGGGTTGAAGATTGAAAAAAGTTGAAAAAATTTTTTTTTTTGGACTTAGTCATTTTTCCGGCGTTTATCAGACTTTCAGATAGGGCAAATGTCATTGAGCGTTCCGATTTCAGTTCCAGAGCGATTCGCCCAATGAGTCCTTGATATTTAGTCGTTTTCAGCCAATTTTCGGGATTTTTGAAAATTTCACTTTTTTGTAAAAATATTCACTAAATGAGGGAATAATATGTGTGAGTGTACCCCAGGAGAGTTCCAAATGTGTGTGGGTAGAATATATATCGCACGGGGGTAAAATTGAAAAAAGTTGAAAAAAATTTTTTTTTGGACTTAGTCATTTTTCCGCCGTTTATCAGACTTTCAGATAGGGGAAATGTCAGTGAGCGTTCCGATTTCAGTTCCAGAGCGATTCGCCCAATGAGTCCTTGATATTTAGTCGTTTTCAGCCAATTTTCGGGATTTTTGAAAATTTCACTTTTTTGTAAAAATATTCACTAAATGAGGGAATAATATGTGTGAGTGTACCCCAGGAGAGTTCCAAATGTGTGTGGGTAGAATGTATATCGCACGGGGGTAAAATTGAAAAAATTTTTTTTTTGGACTTAGTCATTTTTCCGCCGTTTATCAGACTTTCAGATAGGGGAAATGTCAGTGAGCGTTCCGATTTCAGTTCCAGAGCGATTCGCCCAATGAGTCCTTGATATTTAGTCGTTTTCAGCCAATTTTCGGGATTTTTGAAAATTTCACTTTTTTGTAAAAATATTCACTAAATGAAGGAATAATATATGTGAGGGTACCCGAGCAGAGTTTCAAATGTGTGTGGGTAGAATATATATCTCACGGGGGTAAAATTGAAAAAAGTTGAAAATTTTTTTTTTCAGACTTAGTCATTTTTCCGGCGTTTATCAGACTTTCAGATAGGGGAAATGTAAGTGAGCGTTCCGATTTCAGTTCCAGAGTGATTCGCCCAATGAGTCCTTGATATTTAGTTGTTTTCAGCCAATTTTCTGGATTTTTGAAAATTTCACTTTTTTGTAAAAATATTCACTAAATGAGGGAATAATATGTGTGAGGGTACCCCAGGAGAGTTCCAAATGTGTTTGGGTAGAATATATATCCCACATGGGTAAAATTGAAAAAAGTTGAAAACATTTTTTTTTTTGGACTTAGTCATTTTTCCGGCATTTATCAGACTTTCAGATAGGGCAAATGTCAGTAAGCGTTCCGATTTCAGTTCCAGCGCGAATCACCCAATGAGACCTTGATATTTAGTCATTTTCAGCGAATTTTCGGGATTTTTGAAAATTTCACTTTTTTGTGAAAATATCCACTAAATGAGGGAATAATATGTGTGAGGGTACCCCAGGAGAGTTCCAAATGAGTGTGGGTAGAACATATATCCCACGGGGGTAAGATTGAAAAAAGTTGAAAAAAATTTTTTTTTGAGTTAGTCATTTTTCCGGCGTTTATCAGACTTTCAGATAGGGCAAATGTCAGTGATCGTTCCGATTTCAGTTCCAGAGCGATTCGCCCAATGAGTCCTTGATATTTAGTCGTTTTCAGCCAATTTTCTGGATTTTTGAAAATTTCACTTTTTTGTGAAAATATCCACTAAATGAGGGAATAATATGTGTGAGGGTAGCCCAGGAGAGTTCCAAATTAGTGTGGGTAGAATATATATCCCACGGGGGTAAAATTGAAAAAAGTTGAAAACATTTCTTTTTTGGACTTAGTCATTTTTCCGGCGTTTATCAGACTTTCAGATAGGGAAAATGTCAGTAAGCGTTCCGATTTCAGTTCCAGAGCGATTCGCCCAATGAGTCCTTGATATTTAGTCATTTTCAGCGAATTTTCAGGATTTTTGAAAATTTCACTTTTTTGTGAAAATATCCACTAAATGAGGGAATAATATGTGTGAGAGTACCCCAGGAGAGTTTCAAATTAGTGTGGGTAGAATATATATCCCACGGGGGTAAAATTGAAAAAAGTTGAAAACATTTCTTTTTTGGACTTAGTCATTTTTCCGGCAATTATCAGACTTTCAGATAGGGCAAATGTCATTGAGCGTTCCGATTTCAGTTGCAGAGCGGTTCGCCCAATGAGTCCTTGATATTTAGTCGTTTTCAGCCAATTTTCGGGATTTTTGAAAATTTCACTTTTTTGTAAAAATATTCACTAAATGATGAAATAATATGTGTGAGGGTACCCCATGAGAGAACCAAATGTGTGTGGGTAGAATATATATCCCACGGGGGTAAAATTGAAAAAAGTTGAAAACATTTCTTTTTTGGACTTAGTCATTTTTCCGGCGTTTATCAGACTTTCAGATAGGGCAAATGTCAGTAATTGTTCCGATTTCAGTTCCAGAGCGATTCGCCCAATGAGTCCTTGACATTTAGTCGTTTTCAGCCAATTTTCTGGATTTTTGAAAATTTCACTTTTTTGTGAAAATATCCACTAAATGAGGGAATAATATGTTTGAGGGTACCCCAGGAGAGATCCAAATGTGTTTGGGTAGAATATATATCCCACGTGGGTAAAATTGAAAAAAGTTAAAAAATTTTTTTTTTTGGACTTAGTCATTTTTCGGGCGTTTATCAGACTTTCAGATAGGGCAAATGTCAGTAAGCGTTCCGATTTCAGTTCCAGAGCGATTCTCCCAATGAGTCCTTGATATTTAGTCGTTTTCAGCCAATTTTCGGGATTTTTGAAAATTTCACTTTTTTGTAAAAATATTCACTAAATGAGGGAATAATATGTGTGAGGGTACCCCAGGAGAGTTCCAAATGAGTGTGGGTAGAACATATATCCCACGGGTTGAAGATTGAAAAAAGTTGAAAAAATTTTTTTTTTTGGACTTAGTCATTTTTCCGGCGTTTATCAGACTTTCAGATAGGGCAAATGTCATTGAGCGTTCCGATTTCAGTTCCAGAGCGATTCGCCCAATGAGTCCTTGATATTTAGTCGTTTTCAGCCAATTTTCGGGATTTTTGAAAATTTCACTTTTTTGTAAAAATATTCACTAAATGAGGGAATAATATGTGTGAGTGTACCCCAGGAGAGTTCCAAATGTGTGTGGGTAGAATATATATCGCACGGGGGTAAAATTGAAAAAAGTTGAAAAAAATTTTTTTTTGGACTTAGTCATTTTTCCGCCGTTTATCAGACTTTCAGATAGGGGAAATGTCAGTGAGCGTTCCGATTTCAGTTCCAGAGCGATTCGCCCAATGAGTCCTTGATATTTAGTCGTTTTCAGCCAATTTTCGGGATTTTTGAAAATTTCACTTTTTTGTAAAAATATTCACTAAATGAGGGAATAATATGTGTGAGTGTACCCCAGGAGAGTTCCAAATGTGTGTGGGTAGAATGTATATCGCACGGGGGTAAAATTGAAAAAATTTTTTTTTTGGACTTAGTCATTTTTCCGCCGTTTATCAGACTTTCAGATAGGGGAAATGTCAGTGAGCGTTCCGATTTCAGTTCCAGAGCGATTCGCCCAATGAGTCCTTGATATTTAGTCGTTTTCAGCCAATTTTCGGGATTTTTGAAAATTTCACTTTTTTGTAAAAATATTCACTAAATGAAGGAATAATATATGTGAGGGTACCCGAGCAGAGTTTCAAATGTGTGTGGGTAGAATATATATCTCACGGGGGTAAAATTGAAAAAAGTTGAAAATTTTTTTTTTCAGACTTAGTCATTTTTCCGGCGTTTATCAGACTTTCAGATAGGGGAAATGTAAGTGAGCGTTCCGATTTCAGTTCCAGAGTGATTCGCCCAATGAGTCCTTGATATTTAGTTGTTTTCAGCCAATTTTCTGGATTTTTGAAAATTTCACTTTTTTGTAAAAATATTCACTAAATGAGGGAATAATATGTGTGAGGGTACCCCAGGAGAGTTCCAAATGTGTTTGGGTAGAATATATATCCCACATGGGTAAAATTGAAAAAAGTTGAAAACATTTTTTTTTTTGGACTTAGTCATTTTTCCGGCATTTATCAGACTTTCAGATAGGGCAAATGTCAGTAAGCGTTCCGATTTCAGTTCCAGCGCGAATCACCCAATGAGACCTTGATATTTAGTCATTTTCAGCGAATTTTCGGGATTTTTGAAAATTTCACTTTTTTGTGAAAATATCCACTAAATGAGGGAATAATATGTGTGAGGGTACCCCAGGAGAGTTCCAAATGAGTGTGGGTAGAACATATATCCCACGGGGGTAAGATTGAAAAAAGTTGAAAAAAATTTTTTTTTGAGTTAGTCATTTTTCCGGCGTTTATCAGACTTTCAGATAGGGCAAATGTCAGTGATCGTTCCGATTTCAGTTCCAGAGCGATTCGCCCAATGAGTCCTTGATATTTAGTCGTTTTCAGCCAATTTTCTGGATTTTTGAAAATTTCACTTTTTTGTGAAAATATCCACTAAATGAGGGAATAATATGTGTGAGGGTAGCCCAGGAGAGTTCCAAATTAGTGTGGGTAGAATATATATCCCACGGGGGTAAAATTGAAAAAAGTTGAAAACATTTCTTTTTTGGACTTAGTCATTTTTCCGGCGTTTATCAGACTTTCAGATAGGGAAAATGTCAGTAAGCGTTCCGATTTCAGTTCCAGAGCGATTCGCCCAATGAGTCCTTGATATTTAGTCATTTTCAGCGAATTTTCAGGATTTTTGAAAATTTCACTTTTTTGTGAAAATATCCACTAAATGAGGGAATAATATGTGTGAGAGTACCCCAGGAGAGTTTCAAATTAGTGTGGGTAGAATATATATCCCACGGGGGTAAAATTGAAAAAAGTTGAAAACATTTCTTTTTTGGACTTAGTCATTTTTCCGGCAATTATCAGACTTTCAGATAGGGCAAATGTCATTGAGCGTTCCGATTTCAGTTGCAGAGCGGTTCGCCCAATGAGTCCTTGATATTTAGTCGTTTTCAGCCAATTTTCGGGATTTTTGAAAATTTCACTTTTTTGTAAAAATATTCACTAAATGATGAAATAATATGTGTGAGGGTACCCCATGAGAGAACCAAATGTGTGTGGGTAGAATATATATCCCACGGGGGTAAAATTGAAAAAAGTTGAAAACATTTCTTTTTTGGACTTAGTCATTTTTCCGGCGTTTATCAGACTTTCAGATAGGGCAAATGTCAGTAATTGTTCCGATTTCAGTTCCAGAGCGATTCGCCCAATGAGTCCTTGACATTTAGTCGTTTTCAGCCAATTTTCTGGATTTTTGAAAATTTCACTTTTTTGTGAAAATATCCACTAAATGAGGGAATAATATGTTTGAGGGTACCCCAGGAGAGATCCAAATGTGTTTGGGTAGAATATATATCCCACGTGGGTAAAATTGAAAAAAGTTAAAAAATTTTTTTTTTTGGACTTAGTCATTTTTCGGGCGTTTATCAGACTTTCAGATAGGGCAAATGTAAGAAAGCGTTCCGATTTCAGTTCCAGAGCGATTCGCCCAATGAGTCCTTGATATTTAGTCGTTTTCAGCCAATTTTCTGGATTTTTGAAAATTTAACTTTTTTGTGAAAATATCCACTAAATGAGGGAATAATATGTGTGAGTGTACCACAGGAGAGTTCCAAATGTGTGTGGGTAGAATATATATCGCACGGGGGTAAAATTGAAAAAAGTTGAAAAAAATTTTTTTTTGGACTTAGTCATTTTTCCGGCGTTTATCAGACTTTCAGATAGGGCAAATGTCAGTAAGTGTTCCGTTTTCAGTTCCAGAGCGATTCGCCCAATGAGACCTTGATATTTAGTCGTTTTCAGCCAATTTTCTGGATTTTTGAAAATTTCACTTTTTTGTGAAAATATCCACTAAATGAGGGAATAATATGTGTGAGGGTACCCCAGGAGAGTTACAAATGTGTGTGGGTAGAATATATATCCCACATGGGTAAAATTGAAAAAAGTTGAAAAAATTTTTTTTTTGGACATAGTCATTTTTCCGGCGTTTATCAGACTTTCAGATAGGGCAAATGTCAGTGAGCGTTCCGATTTCAGTTCCAGAGCCATTCGCCCAATGAGTCCTTGATATTTAGTCGTTTTCAGCCAATTTTCGGGATTTTTGAAAATTTCACTTTTTTGTGAAAATATCCACTAAATGAGGGAATAATATGTGTGAGGGTACCCTAGGAGAGTTCCAAATGAGTGTGGGTAGAACATATTTCCCACGGGGGTAAGATTGAAAAAAGTTGAAATTTTTTTTTTTTGGACTAAGTCATTTTTCGGGCGTTTATCAGACTTTCAGATAGGGCAAATGTCAGTAAGCGTTCCGATTTCAGTTCCAGAGCGATTCTCCCAATGAGTCCTTGATATTTAGTCGTTTTCAGCCAATTTTCGGGATTTTTGAAAATTTCACTTTTTTGTAAAAATATTCACTAAATGAGGGAATAATATGTGTGAGGGTACCCCAGGAGAGTTCCAAATGAGTGTGGGTAGAACATATATCCCACGGGTTGAAGATTGAAAAAAGTTGAAAAAATTTTTTTTTTTGGACTTAGTCATTTTTCCGGCGTTTATCAGACTTTCAGATAGGGCAAATGTCATTGAGCGTTCCGATTTCAGTTCCAGAGCGATTCGCCCAATGAGTCCTTGATATTTAGTCGTTTTCAGCCAATTTTCGGGATTTTTGAAAATGTCACTTTTTTGTAAAAATATTCACTAAATGAGGGAATAATATGTGTGAGTGTACCCCAGGAGAGTTCCAAATGTGTGTGGGTAGAATATATATCGCACGGGGGTAAAATTGAAAAAAGTTGAAAAAAATTTTTTTTTGGACTTAGTCATTTTTCCGCCGTTTATCAGACTTTCAGATAGGGGAAATGTCAGTGAGCGTTCCGATTTCAGTTCCAGAGCGATTCGCCCAATGAGTCCTTGATATTTAGTCGTTTTCAGCCAATTTTCGGGATTTTTGAAAATTTCACTTTTTTGTAAAAATATTCACTAAATGAGGGAATAATATGTGTGAGTGTACCCCAGGAGAGTTCCAAATGTGTGTGGGTAGAATGTATATCGCACGGGGGTAAAATTGAAAAAATTTTTTTTTTGGACTTAGTCATTTTTCCGCCGTTTATCAGACTTTCAGATAGGGGAAATGTCAGTGAGCGTTCCGATTTCAGTTCCAGAGCGATTCGCCCAATGAGTCCTTGATATTTAGTTGTTTTCAGCCAATTTTCTGGATTTTTTAAAATTTCACTTTTTTGTGAAAATATCCACTAAATGAGGGAATAATATGTGGGAGGGTACCCCAGGAGAGATCCAAATGTGTTTGGGTAGAATATATATCCCACGGGGGTAAAATTGAAAAAAGTTGAAAAATTTTTTTTTTTGGACTTAGTCATTTTTCGGGCGTTTATCAGACTCTCAGATAGGGCAAATGTCAATAAGCGTTCCGATTTCAGTTCCAGAGCGATTCGCCCAATGAGTCCTTGATATTTAGTCGTTTTCAGCCAATTTTCGGGATTTTTGAAAATTTCACTTTTTTTGTAAAAATATTCACTAAATGAGGGAATAATATGTGTGAGTGTACCCCAGGAGAGTTCCAAATGTGTGTGGGTAGAATGTATATCGCACGGGGGTAAAATTGAAAAAATTTTTTTTTTGGACTTAGTCATTTTTCCGCCGTTTATCAGACTTTCAGATAGGGGAAATGTCAGTGAGCGTTCCGATTTCAGTTCCAGAGCGATTCGCCCAATGAGTCCTTGATATTTAGTTGTTTTCAGCCAATTTTCTGGATTTTTTAAAATTTCACTTTTTTGTGAAAATATCCACTAAATGAGGGAATAATATGTGGGAGGGTACCCCAGGAGAGATCCAAATGTGTTTGGGTAGAATATATATCCCACGGGGGTAAAATTGAAAAAAGTTGAAAAATTTTTTTTTTTGGACTTAGTCATTTTTCGGGCGTTTATCAGACTCTCAGATAGGGCAAATGTCAATAAGCGTTCCGATTTCAGTTCCAGAGCGATTCGCCCAATGAGTCCTTGATATTTAGTCGTTTTCAGCCAATTTTCGGGATTTTTGAAAATTTCACTTTTTTGTAAAAATATTCACTAAATGAGGGAATAATATGTGTGAGGGTACCCCAGGAGACTTCCAAATGTGTTTGGGTAGAATATATATCCCACATGGGTAAAATTTAAAAAAGTTGAAAGCATTTTTTTTTTTGGACTTAGTCATTTTTCCGGCATTTATCAGACTTTCAGATAGGGCAAATGTCAGTAAGCGTTCCGATTTCAGTTCCAGCGCGAATCACCCAATGAGACCTTGATATTTAGTCGTTTTCAGCGAATTTTCGGGATTTTTGAAAATTTCACTTTTTTGTGAATATATCCACTAAATGAGGGAATAATATGTGTGAGGGTACCCCAGGAGAGTTCCAAATGAGTGTGGGTAGAACATATATCCCACGGGGGTAAGATTGAAAAAAGTTGAAAAAAATTTTTTTTTGGACATAGTCATTTTTTCGGCGTTTATCAGACTTTCAGATAGGGGAAATGTCAGTGAGCGTTCCGATTTCAGTTCCAGAGCGATTCGCCCAATGAGTCCTTGATATTTAGTCGTTTTCAGCCAATATTTTGGATTTTTGAAAATTTCACTTTTTTGTGAAAATATCCACTAAATGAGGGAATAATATGTGTGAGGGTACCCCAGGAGAGTTACAAATGTGTGGGGGTAGAATACATATCCCACATGGGTAGAATTGAAAAAAGTTGAAAAAATTTTTTTTTTGGACATAGTCATTTTTTCGGCGTTTATCAGACTTTCAGATAGGGCAATTGTCAGTGAGCGTTACGATTTCAGTTCCAGAGCGATTCGCCCAATGCGTCCTTGATATTTAGTCGTTTTCAGCTAATTTTCGGGATTTTTGAAAATTTCACTTTTTTGTAAAAATATTCACTAAATGAGGGAATAATATGTGCGAGTGTACCCCAGGAGAGTTCCAAATGTGTGTGGGTAGAATATATATCGCACGGGGGTAAAATTGAAAAAAGTTGAAAAAATTTTTTTTTTGGACTTAGTCATTTTTCTGCCGTTTATCAGACTTTCAGATAGGGGAAATGTCAGTGAGCGTTCCGATTTCAGTTCCAGAGCGATTCGCCCAATGAGTCCTTGATATTAGTCGTTTTCAGCCAATTTTCGGGATTTTTGAAAATTTCACTTTTTTGTAAAAATATTCACTAAATGAGGGAATAATATATGTGAGGGTACCCGAGCAGAGTTTCAAATGTGTGTGGGTAGAATATATATCTCACGGGGGTAAAATTGAAAAAAGATGAAATTTTTTTTTATCAGACTTAGTCATTTTTCCGGCGTTTATCAGACTTTCAGATAGGGGAAATGTCAGTGAGCGTTCCGATTTCAGTTCCAGAGCGATTCGCCCAATGAGTCCTTGATATTTAGTCGTTTTCAGTCAATTTTCGGGATTTTTGAAAATTTCACTTTTTTGTGAAAATATCCACTAAATGAGGGAATAATATGTGTGAGGGTACCCCAGGAGAGTTCCAAATGTGTGTGGGTAGAATATATATCGCACGGGGGTAAAATTGAAAAAATTTTTTTTTTGGACTTAGTCATTTTTCCGCCGTTTATCAGACTTTCAGATAGGGGAAATGTCAGTGAGCGTTCCGATTTCAGTTCCAGAGCGATTCGCCCAATGAGTCCTTGATATTTAGTCGTTTTCAGCCAATTTTCGGGATTTTTGAAAATTTCACTTTTTTGTAAAAATATTCACTAAATGAAGGAATAATATATGTGAGGGTACCCGAGCAGAGTTTCAAATGTGTGTGGGTAGAATATATATCTCACGGGGGTAAAATTGAAAAAAGTTGAAAATTTTTTTTTTCAGACTTAGTCATTTTTCCGGCGTTTATCAGACTTTCAGATAGGGGAAATGTCAGTGAGCGTTCCGATTTCAGTTCCAGAGCGATTCGCCCAATGAGTCCTTGATATTTAGTCGTTTTCAGCCAATATTTTGGATTTTTGAAAATTTCACTTTTTTGTGAAAATATCCACTAAATGAGGGAATAATATGTGTGAGGGTACCCCAGGAGAGTTACAAATGTGTGTGGGTAGAATATATATCCCACATGGGTAAAATTGAAAAAAGTTGAAAAAATTTTTTTTTTGGACATAGTCATTTTTCCGGCGTTTATCAGACTTTCAGATAGGGCAAATGTCAGTGAGCGTTCCGATTTCAGTTCCAGAACAATTCGCCCAATGAGTCCTTGATATTTAGTCGTTTTCAGCCAATTTTCGGGATTTTTGAAAATTTCACTTTTTTGTGAAAATATCCACTAAATGAGGGAATAATATGTGTGAGGGTACCCCAGGAGAGTACCAAATGAGTGTGGGTAGAACATATATCCCACGGGGGTAAGATTGAAAAAAGTTGAAAAAATTTTTTTTTTGGACTTAGTCATTTTTCCGGCGTTTATCAGACTTTCAGATAGGGCAAATTTCATTGAGCGTTCCGATTTCAGTTCCAGAGCGATTCGCCCAATGAGTCCTTGATATTTAGTCGTTTTCAGCTAATTTTCGGGATTTTTGAAAATTTCACTTTTTTGTAAAAATATTCACTAAATGAGGGAATAATATGTGTGAGTGTACCCCAGGAGAGTTCCAAATGTGTGTGGGTAGAATATATTTCGCACAGGGGTAAAATTGAAAAAAGTTGAAAAAATTTTTTTTTTGGACTTAGTCATTTTTCCGCCGTTTATCAGACTTTCAGATAGGGGAAATGTCAGTGAGCATTCCGATTTCAGTTCCAGAGCGATTCGCCCAATGAGTCCTTGATATTAGTCGTTTTCAGCCAGTTTTCGGGATTTTTGAAAATTTCACTTTTTTGTAAAAATATTCACTAAATGAGGGAATAATATATGTGAGGGTACCCGAGCAGAGTTTCAAATGTGTGTGGGTAGAATATATATCTCACGGGGGTAAAATTGAAAAAAGATGAAATTTTTTTTTATCAGACTTAGTCATTTTTCCGGCGTTTATCAGACTTTCAGATAGGGGAAATGTCAGTGAGCGTTCCGATTTCAGTTCCAGAGCGATTCGCCCAATGAGTCCTTGATATTTAGTCGTTTTCAGCCAATATTTTGGATTTTTGAAAATTTCACTTTTTTGTGAAAATATCCACTAAATGAGGGAATAATATGTGTGAGGGTACCCCAGGAGAGTTACAAATGTGTGTGGGTAGAATATATATCCCACATGGGTAAAATTGAAAAAAATTTTTTTTTGGACATAGTCATTTTTCCGGCGTTTATCAGACTTTCAGATAGGGCAAATGGCAGTGAGCGTTCCGATTTCAGTTCCAGAGCGATTCGCCCAATGAGTCCTTGATATTTAGTCGTTTTCAGCCAATTTTCGGGATTTTTGAAAATTTCACTTTTTTGTAAAAATATTCACTAAATGATGAAATAATATGTGTGAGGGTACCCCATGAGAGATCCAAATGTGTGTGGGTAGAATATATATCCCACGGGGGTAAAATTGAAAAAAGTTAAAAAAATTTTTTTTTTGGACTTAGTCATTTTTCCGGCATTAATCAGACTTTCAGATAGGGCAAATGTCAGTAAGCGTTCCGATTTCAGTTCCAGAGCGATTCGCCCAATGAGTCCTTGATATTTAGTCGTTTTCAGCGAATTTTCGGGTTTTTTGAAAATTTCACTTTTTTGTGAAAATATCCACTAAATGAGGGAATAATATGTGTGAGCGTACCCCAGGAGAGTTCCAAATGAGTTTGGGTAGAACATATATCCCACGGGTGTAAAATTCAAAAAAGTTGAAAAAATTTTTTTTTTGGACTTAGTCATTTTTCCGGCGTTTATCAGACTTTCAGATAGGGCAAATGTCAGTGAGCGTTCCGATTTCAGTTCCAGAGCGATTCGCCCAATGAGTAATTGATATTTAGTCGTTTTCTGCCAATTTTCGGGATTTTTGAAAATGTCACTTTTTTGTAAAAATATTCACTAAATGAGGGAATAATATATGTGAGGGTACCCGAGCAGAGTTTCAAATGTGTGTGGGTAGAATATATAACTCACGGGGGTAAAATTGAAAAAAGTTGAAATTTTTTTTTATCAGACTTAGTCATTTTTCTGGCGTTTATCAGACTTTCAGATAGGGGAAATGTCAGTGAGCGTTCCGATTTCAGTTCCAGAGCGATTCTCCCAATGAGTCCTTAATATTTAGTCGTTTTCAGCCAATTTTCTGGATTTTTGAAAATTTCACTTTTTTGTGAAAATATCCACTAAATGAGGGAATAATATGTGTGAGGGTACCCCAGGAGAGTTCCAAATGTGTGTGGGTAGAATATATATCCCATGTGGGTAAAATTGAAAAAAGTTAAAAAATTTTTTTTTTTCGGACTTAGTCATTTTTCCGGCGTTTATCAGACTTTCAGATAGGGTAAATGTCAGTGAGCGTTCCGATTTCAGTTCCAGAGCGATTCGCCCAATGAGTCCTTGACATTTAGTCGTTTTCAGCCAATTTTCGGGATTTTTGAAAATGTCACTTTTTTGTAAAAATATTCACTAAATGAGGGAATAATATATGTGAGGGTTCCCGACCAGAGTTTCAAATGTGTGTGGGTAGAATATATATCTCACGGGGGTAAAATTGAAAAAAGTTGAACATTTTTTTTTTCAGACTTAGTCATTTTTCCGGCGTTTATCAGACTATCAGATAGGGGAAATGTCAGTGAGCATTCCGATTTCAGTTCCAGAGCGATTCGCCCAATGAGTCCTTGATATTTAGTCGTTTTCAGCCAATATTTTGGATTTTTGAAAATTTCACTTTTTTGTGAAAATATCCACTAAATGAGGGAATAATATGTGTGAGGGTACCCCAGGAGAGTTCCAAATGTGTGTGGGTAGAATATATATCCCACGGGGGTAAAATTGAAAAAAGTTGAAAAATTTTTTTTTTTTGGACTTAGTCATTTTTCCGGCGTTTATCAGACTTTCAGATAGGGTAAATGTCAGTGAGCGTTCCGATTTCAGTTCCAGAGCGATTCGCCCAATGAGTCCTTGACATTTAGTCGTTTTCAGCCAATTTTCGGGATTTTTGAAAATGTCACTTTTTTGTAAAAATATTCACTAAATGAGGGAATAATATATGTGAGGGTACCCGAGCAGAGTTTCAAATGTGTGTGGGTAGAATATATATCTCACGGGGGTAAAATTGAAAAAAGTTGAACATTTTTTTTTTCAGACTTAGTCATTTTTCCGGCGTTTATCAGACTATCAGATAGGGGAAATGTCAGTGAGCATTCCGATTTCAGTTCCAGAGCGATTCGCCCAATGAGTCCTTGATATTTAGTCGTTTTCAGCCAATATTTTGGATTTTTGAAAATTTCACTTTTTTGTGAAAATATCCACTAAATGAGGGAATAATATGTGTGAGGGTACCCCAGGAGAGTTACAAATGTGTGTGGGTAGAATATATATCCCACATGGGTAAAATTGAAAAAAGAACAAAGTTGAAAAAAATTTTTTTTTGGACATAGTCATTTTTCTGGCGTTTATCAGACTTTCAGATAGGGCAAATGTCAGTGAGCGTTCCGATTTCAGTTCCAGAGCGATTCGCCCAATGAGTAATTGATATTTAGTCGTTTTCTGCCAATTTTCGGGATTTTTGAAAATGTCACTTTTTTGTAAAAATATTCACTAAATGAGGGAATAATATATGTGAGGGTACCCGAGCAGAGTTTCAAATGTGTGTGGGTAGAATATATAACTCACGGGGGTAAAATTGAAAAAAGTTGAAATTTTTTTTTATCAGACTTAGTCATTTTTCTGGCGTTTATCAGACTTTCAGATAGGGGAAATGTCAGTGAGCGTTCCGATTTCAGTTCCAGAGCGATTCTCCCAATGAGTCCTTAATATTTAGTCGTTTTCAGCCAATTTTCTGGATTTTTGAAAATTTCACTTTTTTGTGAAAATATCCACTAAATGAGGGAATAATATGTGTGAGGGTACCCCAGGAGAGTTCCAAATGTGTGTGGGTAGAATATATATCCCACGGGGGTAAAATTGAAAAAAGTTGAAAAATTTTTTTTTTTGGACTTAGTCATTTTTCCGGCGTTTATCAGACTTTCAGATAGGGCAAATGTCAGTGAGCGTTACGATTTCAGTTCCAGAGCGATTCGCCCAATGAGTCCTTGACATTTAGTCGTTTTCAGCCAATTTTCGGGATTTTTGAAAATGTCACTTTTTTGTAAAAATATTCACTAAATGAGGGAATAATATGTGTGAGGGTACCCCAGGAGAGTTTCAAATGTGTGTGGGTAGAATATATATCTCACGGGGGTAAAATTGAAAAAAGTTGAAAAATTTTTTTTTCAGACTTAGTCATTTTTCCGGCGTTTATCAGACTTTCAGATTGGGGGAAATGTCAGTGAGCGTTCCGATTTCAGTTCCAGAGCGATTCGCCCAATGAGTCCTAGATATTTAGTTCATTTTCAGCCAATATTTTGGATTTTTGAAAATTTCACTTTTTTGTGAAAATATCCACTAAATGAGGGAATAATATGTGTGAGGGTACCCCAGGAGAGTTCCAAATGTGTGTGGGTAGAATATATATCCCACGGGGGTAAAATTGAAAAAAGTTGAAAAATTTTTTTTTTGTACTTAGTCATTTTTCCGGCGTTTATCAGACTTTCAGATAGGGTAAATGTCAGTGAGCGATCCGATTTCAGTTCGAGAGCGAATCGCCCAATGAGTCCTTGATATTTAGTTGATTTTCAGCCAATATTTTGGATTTTTGAAAATTTCACTTTTTTGTGAAAATATCCACTAAATGAGGGAATAATATGTGTGAGGGTAACCCAGGAGAGTTACAAATGTGTGTGGGTAGAATATATATCCCATGTGGGTAAAATTGAAAAAAGTTAAAAAATTTTTTTTTTTCGGACTTAGTCATTTTTCCGGCGTTTATCAGACTTTCAGATAGGGTAAATGTCAGTGAGCGTTCCGATTTCAGTTCCAGAGCGATTCGCCCAATGAGTCCTTGACATTTAGTCGTTTTCAGCCAATTTTCGGGATTTTTGAAAATGTCACTTTTTTGTAAAAATATTCACTAAATGAGGGAATAATATATGTGAGGGTTCCCGACCAGAGTTTCAAATGTGTGTGGGTAGAATATATATCTCACGGGGGTAAAATTGAAAAAAGTTGAACATTTTTTTTTTCAGACTTAGTCATTTTTCCGGCGTTTATCAGACTATCAGATAGGGGAAATGTCAGTGAGCATTCCGATTTCAGTTCCAGAGCGATTCGCCCAATGAGTCCTTGATATTTAGTCGTTTTCAGCCAATATTTTGGATTTTTGAAAATTTCACTTTTTTGTGAAAATATCCACTAAATGAGGGAATAATATGTGTGAGGGTACCCCAGGAGAGTTCCAAATGTGTGTGGGTAGAATATATATCCCACGGGGGTAAAATTGAAAAAAGTTGAAAAATTTTTTTTTTTTGGACTTAGTCATTTTTCCGGCGTTTATCAGACTTTCAGATAGGGTAAATGTCAGTGAGCGTTCCGATTTCAGTTCCAGAGCGATTCGCCCAATGAGTCCTTGACATTTAGTCGTTTTCAGCCAATTTTCGGGATTTTTGAAAATGTCACTTTTTTGTAAAAATATTCACTAAATGAGGGAATAATATATGTGAGGGTACCCGAGCAGAGTTTCAAATGTGTGTGGGTAGAATATATATCTCACGGGGGTAAAATTGAAAAAAGTTGAACATTTTTTTTTTCAGACTTAGTCATTTTTCCGGCGTTTATCAGACTATCAGATAGGGGAAATGTCAGTGAGCATTCCGATTTCAGTTCCAGAGCGATTCGCCCAATGAGTCCTTGATATTTAGTCGTTTTCAGCCAATATTTTGGATTTTTGAAAATTTCACTTTTTTGTGAAAATATCCACTAAATGAGGGAATAATATGTGTGAGGGTACCCCAGGAGAGTTACAAATGTGTGTGGGTAGAATATATATCCCACATGGGTAAAATTGAAAAAAGAACAAAGTTGAAAAAAATTTTTTTTTGGACATAGTCATTTTTCCGGCGTTTATCAGACTTTCAGATAGGGCAAATGTCAGTGAGCGTTCCGATTTCAGTTCCAGAGCGATTCGCCCAATGAGTAATTGATATTTAGTCGTTTTCTGCCAATTTTCGGGATTTTTGAAAATGTCACTTTTTTGTAAAAATATTCACTAAATGAGGGAATAATATATGTGAGGGTACCCGAGCAGAGTTTCAAATGTGTGTGGGTAGAATATATATCTCACGGGGGTAAAATTGAAAAAAGTTGAAATTTTTTTTTATCAGACTTAGTCATTTTTCTGGCGATTATCAGACTTTCAGATAGGGGAAATGTCAGTGAGCGTTCCGATTTCAGTTCCAGAGCGATTCGCCCAATGAGTCCTTGATATTTAGTCGTTTTCAGCCAATTTTCTGGATTTTTGAAAATTTCACTTTTTTGTGAAAATATCCACTAAATGAGGGAATAATATGTGTGAGGGTACCCCAGGAGAGTTCCAAATGTGTGTGGGTAGAATATATATCCCACGGGGGTAAAATTGAAAAAAGTTGAAAAATTTTTTTTTTTTGGACTTAGTCATTTTTCCGGCGTTTATCAGACTTTCAGATAGGGTAAATGTCAGGGAGCGTTCCGATTTCAGTTCCAGAGCGATTCGCCCAATGAGTCCTTGATATTTAGTTCATTTTCAGCCAATATTTTGGATTTTTGAAAATTTCACTTTTTTGTGAAAATATCCACTAAAATGAGGGAATAATATGTGTGAGGGTACCCCAGGAGAGTTCCAAATGTGTGTGGGTAGAATATATATCCCACGGGGGTAAAATTGAAAAAAGTTGAAAAATTTTTTTTTTGTACTTAGTCATTTTTCCGGCGTTTATCAGACTTTCAGATAGGGTAAATGTCAGTGAGCGATCCGATTTCAGTTCGAGAGCGAATCGCCCAATGAGTCCTTGATATTTAGTTGATTTTCAGCCAATATTTTGGATTTTTGAAAATTTCACTTTTTTGTGAAAATATACACTAAATGAGGGAATAATATGTGTGAGGGTACCCCAGGAGAGTTACAAATGTGTGTGGGTAGAATATATATCCCACATGGGTAAAATTGAAAAAAGTTGAAAAAATTTTTTTTTGGACAGTCATTTTTCCGGCGTTTATCAGACTTTCAGAGAGGTCAAATGTCAGTGAGCGTTCCGATTTCAGTTCCAGAGCGATTCGCCCAATGAGTCCTCGATATTTCGTCGTTTTCAGCCAATTTTCTGGATTTTTGAAAATTTAACTTTTTTTGTGAAAATATCCACTAAATGAGGGAATAATATGTGTGAGGGTACCCCAGGAGAGCTCCAAATGTGTGTGGGTAGAATATATATCCCACGGGGGTAAAATTGAAAAAAGTTGAAAATTTTTTTTTTTTTGGACTTAGTCATTTTTCCGGCGTTTATCAGACTTTCAGATAGGGCAAATGTCAGTAAGTGTTCCGATTTCAGTTCCAGAGCGATTCGCCCAATGAGTCCTTGATATTTAGTCGTTTTCAGCCAATTTTCTGGATTTTTGAAAATTTCACTTTTTTGTGAAAATATCCACTAAATGAGGGAATAATATGTGTGAGGGTACCCCAGGAGAGTTTCAAATGTGTGTGGGTAGAATATATATCTCACGGGGGTAAAATTGAAAAAAGTTGAAATTTTTTTTTTTCAGACTTAGTCATTTTTCCGGCGTTTATTAGACTTTCAGATTGGGGGAAATGTCAGTGAGCATTCCGATTTCAGTTCCAGAGCGATTCGCCCAATGAGTCCTTGATATTTAGTCGTTTTCAGCCAATTTTCTGGATTTTTGAAAATTTCACTTTTTTGTGAAAATATCCACTAAATGAGGGAATAATATGTGTGAGGGTACCCCAGGAGAGTTACAAATGTGTGTGGGTAGAATATATATCACACAGGGGTAAAATTGAAAAAAGATGAAAAATTTTTTTTTTGGACTTAGTCATTTTCCGGCATTTATCAGACTTTCAGATAGGGGAAATGTGAGTGAGCGTTCCGATTTCAGTTCCAGTGCGATTCGCCCAATGAGTCCTTGATATTTAGTCGTTTACAACCAATTTTCTGGATTTTTGAAAATTTCACTTTCTTGTGAAAATATCCACTAAATGAGGAAATAATATGTCTGAGGGTACCCCAGGAGAGTTCCAAATGTGTGTGGGTAGAATATATATCCCACGGGGGTAAATTTGAAAAAAGTTGAAAAAAATTTTTTTTTGGACTTAATCACTTTTCTGGCGTTTATCAGACTTTAAGATAGGTCAAATGTGAGTGAGCGTTCCGATTTCAGTTCCAGAGCGATTCGCCCAATGAGTCCTTGATATTTAGTCGTTTTCAGCCAATATTTTGGATTTTTGAAAATTTCACTTTTTTGTGAAAATATCCACTAAATGAGGGAATAATATGTGTGAGGGTACCCCAGGAGAGTTCCAAATGTGTGTGGGTAGAATATATATCCCACGGGGGTAAAATTGAAAAAAGTTGAAAAAAAATTTCATTTGGACTTAGTCATTTTTCCGGCGTTTATCAGACTTTCAGATAGGGGAAATGTCAGTGAGCGTTCCGATTTCAGTTCCAGAGCGATTTTCCCAATGAGTCCGTGATATTTAGCCGTTTTCAGCCAATTTTCAGGATTTTTGAAAATTTCACTTTTTTGTGAAAATATCCACTAAATGAGGGAATAATATGTGTGAGGGTACCCCAGGAGAGTTTCAAATGTGTGTGGGTAGAATATATGTCCCACGGGGGTAAAATTGAAAAAAGTTGAAAAAAATTTTTTTGGGGACTTAGTCATTTTTCCAGCATTTATCAGACTTTCGGATTGGGGGAAATGTCAGTGAGCGTTCCGATTTCAGTTCCAGAGCGATTCGCCCAATGAGTCCTTGATATTTAGTTCATTTTCAGCCAATATTTTGGATTTTTGAAAATTTCACTTTTTTGTGAAAATATCCACTAAATGAGGGAATAATATGTGTGAGGGTACCCCAGGAGAGTTCCAAATGTGTGTGGGTAGAATATATATCCCACGGGGGTAAAATTGAAAAAAGTTGAAATTTTTTTTTTTGTACTTAGTCATTTTTCCGGCGTTTATCAGACTTTCAGATAGGGTAAATGTCAGTGAGCGATCCGATTTCAGTTCGAGAGCGAATCGCCCAATGAGTCCTTAATATTTAGTCGTTTTCAGCCAATTTTCTGGATTTTTGAAAATTTCACTTTTTTGTGAAAATATCCACTAAATGAGGGAATAATATGTGTGAGGGTACCCCAGGAGAGTTCCAAATGTGTGTGGGTAGAATATATATCCCACGGGGGTAAAATTGAAAAAAGTTGAAAAATTTTTTTTTTTGGACTTAGTCATTTTTCCTGCGTTTATCAGACTTTCAGATAGGGCAAATGTCAGTGAGCGTTACGATTTCAGTTCCAGAGCGATTCGCCCAATGAGTCCTTGACATTTAGTCGTTTTCAGCCAATTTTCGGGATTTTTGAAAATGTCACTTTTTTGTAAAAATATTCACTAAATGAGGGAATAATATGTGTGAGGGTACCCCAGGAGAGTTTCAAATGTGTGTGGGTAGAATATATATCTCACGGGGGTAAAATTGAAAAAAGTTGAAAATTTTTTTTTTCAGACTTAGTCATTTTTCCGGCGTTTATCAGACTTTCAGATTGGGGGAAATGTCAGTGAGCGTTCCGATTTCAGTTCCAGAGCGATTCGCCCAATGAGACCTAGATATTTAGTTCATTTTCAGCCAATATTTTGGATTTTTGAAAATTTCACTTTTTTGTGAAAATATCCACTAAATGAGGGAATAATATGTGTGAGGGTACCCCAGGAGAGTTCCAAATGTGTGTGGGTAGAATATATATCCCACGGGGGTAAAATTGAAAAAAGTTGAAAAATTTTTTTTTTGTACTTAGTCATTTTTCCGGCGTTTATCAGACTTTCAGATAGGGTAAATGTCAGTGAGCGATCCGATTTCAGTTCGAGAGCGAATCGCCCAATGAGTCCTTGATATTTAGTTGATTTTCAGCCAATATTTTGGATTTTTGAAAATTTCACTTTTTTGTGAAAATATCCACTAAATGAGGGAATAATATGTCTGAGGGTAACCCAGGAGAGTTACAAATGTGTGTGGGTAGAATATATATCCCATGTGGGTAAAATTGAAAAAAGTTAAAAAAAAATTTTTTTTCGGACTTAGTCATTTTTCCGGCGTTTATCAGACTTTCAGATAGGGTAAATGTCAGTGAGCGTTCCGATTTCAGTTCCAGAGCGATTCGCCCAATGAGTCCTTGACATTTAGTCGTTTTCAGCCAATTTTCGGGATTTTTGAAAATGTCACTTTTTTGTAAAAATATTCACTAAATGAGGGAATAATATATGTGAGGGTACCCGAGCAGAGTTTCAAATGTGTGTGGGTAGAATATATATCTCACGGGGGTAAAATTGAAAAAAGTTGAACATTTTTTTTTTCAGACTTAGTCATTTTTCCGGCGTTTATCAGACTATCAGATAGGGGAAATGTCAGTGAGCATTCCGATTTCAGTTCCAGAGCGATTCGCCCAATGAGTCCTTGATATTTAGTCGTTTTCAGCCAATATTTTGGATTTTTGAAAATTTCACTTTTTTGTGAAAATATCCACTAAATGAGGGAATAATATGTGTGAGGGTACCCCAGGAGAGTTACAAATGTGTGTGGGTAGAATATATATCCCACATGGGTAAAATTGAAAAAAGAACAAAGTTGAAAAAAATTTTTTTTTGGACATAGTCATTTTTCCGGCGTTTATCAGACTTTCAGATAGGGCAAATGTCAGTGAGCGTTCCGATTTCAGTTCCAGTGCGATTCGCCCAATGAGTCCTTGATATTTAGTCGTTTACAACCAATTTTCTGGATTTTTGAAAATTTCACTTTCTTGTGAAAATATCCACTAAATGAGGAAATAATATGTCTGAGGGTACCCCAGGAGAGTTCCAAATGTGTGTGGGTAGAATATATATCCCACGGGGGTAAATTTGAAAAAAGTTGAAAAAAATTTTTTTTTGGACTTAATCACTTTTCTGGCGTTTATCAGACTTTAAGATAGGTCAAATGTGAGTGAGCGTTCCGATTTCAGTTCCAGAGCGATTCGCCCAATGAGTCCTTGATATTTAGTCGTTTTCAGCCAATATTTTGGATTTTTGAAAATTTCACTTTTTTGTGAAAATATCCACTAAATGAGGGAATAATATGTGTGAGGGTACCCCAGGAGAGTTCCAAATGTGTGTGGGTAGAATATATATCCCACGGGGGTAAAATTGAAAAAAGTTGAAAAAAAATTTCATTTGGACTTAGTCATTTTTCCGGCGTTTATCAGACTTTCAGATAGGGGAAATGTCAGTGAGCGTTCCGATTTCAGTTCCAGAGCGATTTTCCCAATGAGTCCGTGATATTTAGCCGTTTTCAGCCAATTTTCAGGATTTTTGAAAATTTCACTTTTTTGTGAAAATATCCACTAAATGAGGGAATAATATGTGTGAGGGTACCCCAGGAGAGTTTCAAATGTGTGTGGGTAGAATATATGTCCCACGGGGGTAAAATTGAAAAAAGTTGAAAAAAATTTTTTTGGGGACTTAGTCATTTTTCCAGCATTTATCAGACTTTCGGATTGGGGGAAATGTCAGTGAGCGTTCCGATTTCAGTTCCAGAGCGATTCGCCCAATGAGTCCTTGATATTTAGTTCATTTTCAGCCAATATTTTGGATTTTTGAAAATTTCACTTTTTTGTGAAAATATCCACTAAATGAGGGAATAATATGTGTGAGGGTACCCCAGGAGAGTTCCAAATGTGTGTTGGTAGAATATATATCCCACGGGGGTAAAATTGAAAAAAGTTGAAAATTTTTTTTTTGTACTTAGTCATTTTTCCGGCGTTTATCAGACTTTCAGATAGGGTAAATGTCAGTGAGCGATCCGATTTCAGTTCGAGAGCGAATCGCCCAATGAGTCCTTGATATTTAGTTGATTTTCAGCCAATATTTTGGATTTTTGAAAATTTCACTTTTTTGTGAAAATATCCACTAAATGAGGGAATAATATGTGTGAGGGTACCCCAGGAGAGCTCCAAATGTGTGTGGGTAGAATATATATCCTACGGGGGTAAAATTGAAAAAAGTTGAAAAATTTTTTTTTTTGGACTTAGTCATTTTCCGGCATTTATCAGACTTTCAGATAGGGGAAATGTCAGTGAGAGTTCCGATTTCAGTTCCAGAGTGATTCGCCCAATGAGTCCTTGATATTTAGTTGTTTTCAGTCAATTTTCTGGATTTTTTAAAATGTCACTTTTTTGTAAAAATAACCACTAAATGAGGGAATAATATGTGTGAGGGACCCCAGGAGAGATCCAAATGTGTTTGGGTAGAATATATATCTCACGGGGGTAAAATTGAAAAAAGTTGAAATTTTTTTTTTTCAGACTTAGTCATTTTTCCGGAGTTTATCAGACTTTCAGATTGGGGGAAATGTCAGTGAGCGTTCCGATTTCAGTTCCAGAGCGATTCGCCCAATGAGTCCTTGATATTTAGTCGTTTTCAGCCAATATTTTGGATTTTTGAAAATTTCACTTTTTTGTGAAAATATCCACTAAATGAGGGAATAATATGTGTGAGGGTACCCCAGGAGAGTTCCAAATGTGTGTGGGTAGAATATATATCCCACGGGGGTAAAATTGAAAAAAGTTGAAAAAATTTTTTTTTTGGACTTAGTAATTTTTCCGGCGTTTATTAGACTTTCAGATAGGGGAAATGTCAGTGAGCATTCCGATTTCAGTTCCAGAGCGATTTTCCCAATGAGTCCTTGATATTTAGCCGTTTTCAGCCAATTTTCAGGATTTTTGAAAATTTCACTTTTTTGTGAAAATATCCACTAAATGAGGGAATAATATGTGTGAGGGTACCCCAGGAGAGTTACAAATGTGTGTGGGTAGAATATATATCCCACAGGGGTAAAATTGAAAAAAGTTGAAAAATTTTTTTTTTGGACTTAGTCATTTTCCGGCATTTATCAGACTTTCAGATAGGGGAAATGTCAGTGAGCATTCCGATTTCAGTTCGAGAGCGAATCGCCCAATGAGTCCTTGATATTTAGTTGATTTTCAGCCAATATTTTGGATTTTTGAAAATTTCACTTTTTTGTGAAAATATCCACTAAATGAGGGAATAATATGTGTGAGGGTAACCCAGGAGAGTTACAAATGTGTGTGGGTAGAATATATATCCCATGTGGGTAAAATTGAAAAAAGTTAAAAAATTTTTTTTTTTCGGACTTAGTCATTTTTCCGGCGTTTATCAGACTTTCAGATAGGGTAAATGTCAGTGAGCGTTCCGATTTCTGTTCCAGAGCGATTCGCCCAATGAGTCCTTGATACTTAGTCGTTTTCAGCCAATTTTCTGGATTTTTGAAAATTTCACTTTTTTGTGAAAATATCCACTAAATGAGGGAATAATATGTGTGAGGGTACCCCAGGAGAGTTACAAATGTGTGTGGGTAGAATATATATCACACAGGGGTAAAATTGAAAAAAGTTGAAAAATTTTTTTTTTGGACTTAGTCATTTTCCGGCATTTATCAGACTTTCAGATAGGGGAAATGTGAGTGAGCGTTCCGATTTCAGTTCCAGTGCGATTCGCCCAATGAGTCCTTGATATTTAGTCGTTTACAACCAATTTTCTGGATTTTTGAAAATTTCACTTTCTTGTGAAAATATCCACTAAATGAGGAAACAATATGTCTGAGGGTACCCCAGGAGAGTTCCAAATGTGTGTGGGTAGAATATATATCCCACGGGGGTAAATTTGAAAAAAGTTGAAAAAATTTTTTTTTTGGACTTAATCACTTTTCTGGCGTTTATCAGACTTTAAGATAGGTCAAATGTGAGTGAGCGTTCCGATTTCAGTTCCAGAGCGATTCGCCCAATGAGTCCTTGATATTTAGTCGTTTTCAGCCAATATTTTGGATTTTTGAAAATTTCACTTTTTTGTGAAAATATCCACTAAATGAGGGAATAATATGTGTGAGGGTACCCCAGGAGAGTTCCAAATGTGTGTGGGTAGAATATATATCCCACGGGGGTAAAATTGAAAAAAGTTGAAAAAAAATTTCATTTGGACTTAGTCATTTTTCCGGCGTTTATCAGACTTTCAGATAGGGGAAATGTCAGTGAGCGTTCCGATTTCAGTTCCAGAGCGATTTTCCCAATGAGTCCGTGATATTTAGCCGTTTTCAGCCAATTTTCAGGATTTTTGAAAATTTCACTTTTTTGTGAAAATATCCACTAAATGAGGGAATAATATGTGTGAGGGTACCCCAGGAGAGTTTCAAATGTGTGTGGGTAGAATATATGTCCCACGGGGGTAAAATTGAAAAAAGTTGAAAAAAATTTTTTTGGGGACTTAGTCATTTTTCCAGCATTTATCAGACTTTCAGATTGGGGGAAATGTCAGTGAGCATTCCGATTTCAGTTCCAGAGCGATTCGCCCAATGAGTCCTTGATATTTAGTTCATTTTCAGCCAATATTTTGGATTTTTGAAAATTTCACTTTTTTGTGAAAATATCCACTAAATGAGGGAATAATATGTGTGAGGGTACCCCAGGAGAGTTCCAAATGTGTGTGGGTAGAATATATATCCCACGGGGGTAAAATTGAAAAAAGTTGAAAAATTTTTTTTTTGTACTTAGTCATTTTTCCGGCGTTTATCAGACTTTCAGATAGGGTAAATGTCAGTGAGCGATCCGATTTCAGTTCGAGAGCGAATCGCCCAATGAGTCCTTGATATTTAGTTGATTTTCAGCCAATATTTTGGATTTTTGAAAATTTCACTTTTTTGTGAAAATATCCACTAAATGAGGGAATAATATGTGTGAGGGTAACCCAGGAGAGTTACAAATGTGTGTGGGTAGAATATATATCCCACGTGGGTAAAATTGAAAAAAATTTTTTTTTGGACTTAGTCATTTTTCCGGCGTTTATGAGACTTTCAGATAGGGCAAATGTCAGTGAGCGTTCCGATTTCAGTTCCAGAGCGATTCGCCCAATGAGTCCTTGATATTTAGTCGTTTTCAGCCAATTTTCTGGATTTTTGAAAATTTCACTTTTTTGTGAAAATATCCACTAAGTGAGGGAATGATATGTGTGAGGGTACCCCAGGAGAGTTCCAAATGTGTGTGGGTAGAATATATATCCCACGGGGGTAAAATTGAAAAAAGTTGAAAAATTTTTTTTTTTTGGACTTAGTCATTTTTCCGGCGTTTATCAGACTTTCAGATAGGGCAAATGTCAGTGAGCATTACGATTTCAGTTCCAGAGCGATTCGCCCAATGAGTCCTTGACATTTAGTCGTTTTCAGCCAATTTTCGGGATTTTTGAAAATGTCACTTTTTTGTAAAAATATTCACTAAATGAGGGAATAATATGTGTGAGGGTACCCCAGGAGAGTTTCAAATGTGTGTGGGTAGAATATATATCTCACGGGGGTAAAATTGAAAAAAGTTGAAAATTTTTTTTTTCAGACTTAGTCATTTTTCCGGCGTTTATCAGACTTTCAGATTGGGGGAAATGTCAGTGAGCGTTCCGATTTCAGTTCCAGAGCGATTCGCCCAATGAGTCCTTGATATTTAGTTGTTTTCAGCCAATATTTTGGATTTTTGAAAATTTCACTTTTTTGTGAAAATATCCACTAAATGAGGGAATAATATGTGTGAGGGTACCCCAGGAGAGTTCCAAATGTGTGTGGGTAGAATATATATCCCACGGAGGTAAAATTGAAAAAAGTTGAAAAAATTTTTTTTTTGGACTTAGTAATTTTTCCGGCGTTTATTAGACTTTCAGATAGGGGAAATGTCAGTGAGCGTTCCGATTTCAGTTCCAGAGCGATTCGCCCAATGAGTCCTTGATATTTAGTCGTTTTCAGCCAATATTTTGGATTTTTGATAATTTCACTTTTTTGTGAAAATATCCACTAAATGAGGGAATAATATGTCTGACGGTACCCCAGGAGAGTTCCAAATGTGTGTGGGTAGAATATATATCCCACGGGGGTAAATTTGAAAAAAGTTGAAAAAAATTTTTTTTTGGACTTAATCACTTTTCTGGCGTTTATCAGACTTTAAGATAGGTCAAATGTGAGTGAGCGTTCCGATTTCATTTCCAGAGCGATTCGCCCAATGAGTCCTTGATATTTAGTCGTTTTCAGCCAATATTTTGGATTTTTGAAAATTTCACTTTTTTGTGAAAATATCCACTAAATGAGGGAATAATATGTGTGAGGGTACCCCAGGAGAGTTCCAAATGTGTGTGGGTAAAATATATATCCCACGGGGGTAAAATTGAAAAAAGTTGAAAAAAAAATTTTTTTGGACTTAGTCATTTTTCTGGCGTTTATCAGACTTTCTGATAAGGGAAATGTCAGTGAGCTTTCCGATTTCAGTACCAGAGTGATTTACCCAATGAGTCCTTGATATTTAGTCGTTTTCAGCCAATTTTTTGGATTTTTGAAAATTTCACTTTTTTGTGAAAATATCCACTAAATGAGGGAATAATATGTGTGAGGGTACCCCAGGAGAGTTCCAAATGTGTGTGGGTAGAATATATATCCCACGGGGGTAAAATTGAAAAAAGTTGAAAAATTTTTTTTTTGTACTTAGTCATTTTTCCGGCGTTTATCAGACTTTCAGATAGGGTAAATGTCAGTGAGCGATCCGATTTCAGTTCGAGAGCGAATCGCCCAATGAGTCCTTGATATTTAGTTGATTTTCAGCCAATATTTTGGATTTTTGAAAATTTCACTTTTTTGTGAAAATATCCACTAAATGAGGGAATAATATGTGTGAGGGTAACCCAGGAGAGTTACAAATGTGTGTGGGTAGAATATATATCCCACGTGGGTAAAATTGAAAAAAATTTTTTTTTGGACTTAGTCATTTTTCCGGCGTTTATGAGACTTTCAGATAGGGCAAATGTCAGTGAGCGTTCCGATTTCAGTTCCAGAGCGATTCGCCCAATGAGTCCTTGATATTTAGTCGTTTTCAGCCAATTTTCTGGATTTTTGAAAATGTCACTTTTTTGTAAAAATATTCACTAAATGAGGGAATAATATATGTGAGGGTACCCGACCAGAGTTTCAAATGTGTGTGGGTAGAATATATATCTCACGGGGGTAAAATTGAAAAAAGTTGAACATTTTTTTTTTCAGACTTAGTCATTTTTCCGGCGTTTATCAGACTATCAGATAGGGGAAATGTCAGTGAGCATTCTGATTTCAGTTCCAGAGCGATTCGCCCAATGAGTCCTTGATATTTAGTCGTTTTCAGCCAATATTTTGGATTTTTGAAAATTTCACTTTTTTGTGAAAATATCCACTAAATGAGGGAATAATATGTGTGAGGGTACCCCAGGAGAGTTCCAAATGTGTGTGGGTAGAATATATATCCCACGGGGGTAAAATTGAAAAAAGTTGAAAAATTTTTTTTTTTTGGACTTAGTCATTTTTCCGGCGTTTATCAGACTTTCAGATAGGGTAAATGTCAGTGAGCGTTCCGATTTCAGTTCCAGAGCGATTCGCCCAATGAGTCCTTGACATTTAGTCGTTTTCAGCCAATTTTCGGGATTTTTGAAAATGTCACTTTTTTGTAAAAATATTCACTAAATGAGGGAATAATATATGTGTGGGTACCCGAGCAGAGTTTCAAATGTGTGTGGGTAGAATATATATCTCACGGGGGTAAAATTGAAAAAAGTTGAACATTTTTTTTTTCAGACTTAGTCATTTTTCCGGCGTTTATCAGACTATCAGATAGGGGAAATGTCAGTGAGCATTCCGATTTCAGTTCCAGAGCGATTCGCCCAATGAGTCCTTGATATTTAGTCGTTTTCAGCCAATATTTTGGATTTTTGAAAATTTCACTTTTTTGTGAAAATATCCACTAAATGAGGGAATAATATGTGTGAGGGTACCCCAGGAGAGTTACAAATGTGTGTGGGTAGAATATATATCCCACATGGGTAAAATTGAAAAAAGAACAAAGTTGAAAAAAATTTTTTTTTGGACATAGTCATTTTTCCGGCGTTTATCAGACTTTCAGATAGGGCAAATGTCAGTGAGCGTTCCGATTTCAGTTCCAGAGCGATTCGCCCAATGAGTAATTGATATTTAGTCGTTTTCTGCCAATTTTCGGGATTTTTGAAAATGTCACTTTTTTGTAAAAATATTCACTAAATGAGGGAATAATATATGTGAGGGTACCCGAGCAGAGTTTCAAATGTGTGTGGGTAGAATATATATCTCACGGGGGTAAAATTGAAAAAAGTTGAAATTTTTTTTTATCAGACTTAGTCATTTTTCTGGCGATTATCAGACTTTCAGATAGGGGAAATGTCAGTGAGCGTTCCGATTTCAGTTCCAGAGCGATTCGCCCAATGAGTCCTTGATATTTAGTCGTTTTCAGCCAATTTTCTGGATTTTTGAAAATTTCACTTTTTTGTGAAAATATCCACTAAATGAGGGAATAATATGTGTGAGGGTACCCCAGGAGAGTTCCAAATGTGTGTGGGTAGAATATATATCCCACGGGGGTAAAATTGAAAAAAGTTGAAAAATTTTTTTTTTTTGGACTTAGTCATTTTTCCGGCGTTTATCAGACTTTCAGATAGGGTAAATGTCAGGGAGCGTTCCGATTTCAGTTCCAGAGCGATTCGCCCAATGAGTCCTTGATATTTAGTTCATTTTCAGCCAATATTTTGGATTTTTGAAAATTTCACTTTTTTGTGAAAATATCCACTAAAATGAGGGAATAATATGTGTGAGGGTACCCCAGGAGAGTTCCAAATGTGTGTGGGTAGAATATATATCCCACGGGGGTAAAATTGAAAAAAGTTGAAAAATTTTTTTTTTGTACTTAGTCATTTTTCCGGCGTTTATCAGACTTTCAGATAGGGTAAATGTCAGTGAGCGATCCGATTTCAGTTCGAGAGCGAATCGCCCAATGAGTCCTTGATATTTAGTTGATTTTCAGCCAATATTTTGGATTTTTGAAAATTTCACTTTTTTGTGAAAATATACACTAAATGAGGGAATAATATGTGTGAGGGTACCCCAGGAGAGTTACAAATGTGTGTGGGTAGAATATATATCCCACATGGGTAAAATTGAAAAAAGTTGAAAAAATTTTTTTTTGGACAGTCATTTTTCCGGCGTTTATCAGACTTTCAGAGAGGTCAAATGTCAGTGAGCGTTCCGATTTCAGTTCCAGAGCGATTCGCCCAATGAGTCCTCGATATTTCGTCGTTTTCAGCCAATTTTCTGGATTTTTGAAAATTTAACTTTTTTTGTGAAAATATCCACTAAATGAGGGAATAATATGTGTGAGGGTACCCCAGGAGAGCTCCAAATGTGTGTGGGTAGAATATATATCCCACGGGGGTAAAATTGAAAAAAGTTGAAAATTTTTTTTTTTTTGGACTTAGTCATTTTTCCGGCGTTTATCAGACTTTCAGATAGGGCAAATGTCAGTAAGTGTTCCGATTTCAGTTCCAGAGCGATTCGCCCAATGAGTCCTTGATATTTAGTCGTTTTCAGCCAATTTTCTGGATTTTTGAAAATTTCACTTTTTTGTGAAAATATCCACTAAATGAGGGAATAATATGTGTGAGGGTACCCCAGGAGAGTTCCAAATGTGTGTGGGTAGAATATATATCTCACGGGGGTAAAATTGAAAAAAGTTGAAACATTTTTTTTTTTTGGACTTAGTCATTTTTCCGGCGTTTATCAGACTTTCAGATAGGGTAAATGTCAGTGAGCGTTCCGATTTCAGTTCCAGAGCGATTCGCCCAATGAGTCCTTGACATTTAGTCGTTTTCAGCCAATTTTCGTGATTTTTGAAAATGTCACTTTTTTGTAAAAATATTCACTAAATGAGGGAATAATATGTGTGAGGGTACCCCAGGAGAGTTTCAAATGTGTGTGGGTAGAATATATATCTCACGGGGGTAAAATTGAAAAAAGTTGAAATTTTTTTTTTTCAGACTTAGTCATTTTTCCGGCGTTTATTAGACTTTCAGATTGGGGGAAATGTCAGTGAGCATTCCGATTTCAGTTCCAGAGCGATTCGCCCAATGAGTCCTTGATATTTAGTCGTTTTCAGCCAATTTTCTGGATTTTTGAAAATTTCACTTTTTTGTGAAAATATCCACTAAATGAGGGAATAATATGTGTGAGGGTACCCCAGGAGAGTTACAAATGTGTGTGGGTAGAATATATATCACACAGGGGTAAAATTGAAAAAAGTTGAAAAATTTTTTTTTTGGACTTAAGTCATTTTCCGGCATTTATCAGACTTTCAGATAGGGGAAATGTGAGTGAGCGTTCCGATTTCAGTTCCAGTGCGATTCGCCCAATGAGTCCTTGATATTTAGTCGTTTACAACCAATTTTCTGGATTTTTGAAAATTTCACTTTCTTGTGAAAATATCCACTAAATGAGGAAATAATATGTCTGAGGGTACCCCAGGAGAGTTCCAAATGTGTGTGGGTAGAATATATATCCCACGGGGGTAAATTTGAAAAAAGTTGAAAAAAATTTTTTTTTGGACTTAATCACTTTTCTGGCGTTTATCAGACTTTAAGATAGGTCAAATGTGAGTGAGCGTTCCGATTTCAGTTCCAGAGCGATTCGCCCAATGAGTCCTTGATATTTAGTCGTTTTCAGCCAATATTTTGGATTTTTGAAAATTTCACTTTTTTGTGAAAATATCCACTAAATGAGGGAATAATATGTGTGAGGGTACCCCAGGAGAGTTCCAAATGTGTGTGGGTAGAATATATATCCCACGGGGGTAAAATTGAAAAAAGTTGAAAATTTTTTTTTTTGTACTTAGTCATTTTTCCGGCGTTTATCAGACTTTCAGATAGGGTAAATGTCAGTGAGCGATCCGATTTCAGTTCGAGAGCGAATCGCCCAATGAGTCCTTAATATTTAGTCGTTTTCAGCCAATTTTCTGGATTTTTGAAAATTTCACTTTTTTGTGAAAATATCCACTAAATGAGGGAATAATATGTGTGAGGGTACCCCAGGAGAGTTCCAAATGTGTGTGGGTAGAATATATATCCCACGGGGGTAAAATTGAAAAAAGTTGAAAAATTTTTTTTTTTGGACTTAGTCATTTTTCCGGCGTTTATCAGACTTTCAGATAGGGCAAATGTCAGTGAGCGTTACGATTTCAGTTCCAGAGCGATTCGCCCAATGAGTCCTTGACATTTAGTCGTTTTCAGCCAATTTTCGGGATTTTTGAAAATGTCACTTTTTTGTAAAAATATTCACTAAATGAGGGAATAATATGTGTGAGGGTACCCCAGGAGAGTTTCAAATGTGTGTGGGTAGAATATATATCTCACGGGGGTAAAATTGAAAAAAGTTGAAAATTTTTTTTTTCAGACTTAGTCATTTTTCCGGCGTTTATCAGACTTTCAGATAGGGGAAATGTCAGTGAGCGTTCCGATTTCAGTTCCAGAGCGATTTTCCCAATGAGTCCGTGATATTTAGCCGTTTTCAGCCAATTTTCAGGATTTTTGAAAATTTCACTTTTTTGTGAAAATATCCACTAAATGAGGGAATAATATGTGTGAGGGTACCCCAGGAGAGTTTCAAATGTGTGTGGGTAGAATATATGTCCCACGGGGGTAAAATTGAAAAAAGTTGAAAAAAATTTTTTTGGGGACTTAGTCATTTTTCCAGCATTTATCAGACTTTCGGATTGGGGGAAATGTCAGTGAGCGTTCCGATTTCAGTTCCAGAGCGATTCGCCCAATGAGTCCTTGATATTTAGTTCATTTTCAGCCAATATTTTGGATTTTTGAAATTTTCACTTTTTTGTGAAAATATCCACTAAATGAGGGAATAATATGTGTGAGGGTACCCCAGGAGAGTTCCAAATGTGTGTGGGTAGAATATATATCCCACGGGGGTAAAATTGAAAAAAGTTGAAAATTTTTTTTTTTGTACTTAGTCATTTTTCCGGCGTTTATCAGACTTTCAGATAGGGTAAATGTCAGTGAGCGATCCGATTTCAGTTCGAGAGCGAATCGCCCAATGAGTCCTTGATATTTAGTTGATTTTCAGCCAATATTTTGGATTTTTGAAAATTTCACTTTTTTGTGAAAATATCCACTAAATGAGGGAATAATATGTGTGAGGGTACCCCAGGAGAGCTCCAAATGTGTGTGGGTAGAATATATATCCTACGGGGGTAAAATTGAAAAAAGTTGAAAAATTTTTTTTTTTGGACTTAGTCATTTTCCGGCATTTATCAGACTTTCAGATAGGGGAAATGTCAGTGAGAGTTCCGATTTCAGTTCCAGAGTGATTCGCCCAATGAGTCCTTGATATTTAGTTGTTTTCAGTCAATTTTCTGGATTTTTTAAAATGTCACTTTTTTGTAAAAATAACCACTAAATGAGGGAATAATATGTGTGAGGGACCCCAGGAGAGATCCAAATGTGTTTGGGTAGAATATATATCTCACGGGGGTAAAATTGAAAAAAGTTGAAATTTTTTTTTTTCAGACTTAGTCATTTTTCCGGAGTTTATCAGACTTTCAGATTGGGGGAAATGTCAGTGAGCGTTCCGATTTCAGTTCCAGAGCGATTCGCCCAATGAGTCCTTGATATTTAGTCGTTTTCAGCCAATATTTTGGATTTTTGAAAATTTCACTTTTTTGTGAAAATATCCACTAAATGAGGGAATAATATGTGTGAGGGTACCCCAGGAGAGTTCCAAATGTGTGTGGGTAGAATATATATCCCACGGGGGTAAAATTGAAAAAAGTTGAAAAAATTTTTTTTTTGGACTTAGTAATTTTTCCGGCGTTTATTAGACTTTCAGATAGGGGAAATGTCAGTGAGCATTCCGATTTCAGTTCCAGAGCGATTTTCCCAATGAGTCCTTGATATTTAGCCGTTTTCAGCCAATTTTCAGGATTTTTGAAAATTTCACTTTTTTGTGAAAATATCCACTAAATGAGGGAATAATATGTGTGAGGGTACCCCAGGAGAGTTACAAATGTGTGTGGGTAGAATATATATCCCACAGGGGTAAAATTGAAAAAAGTTGAAAAATTTTTTTTTTGGACTTAGTCATTTTCCGGCATTTATCAGACTTTCAGATAGGGGAAATGTCAGTGAGCATTCCGATTTCAGTTCGAGAGCGAATCGCCCAATGAGTCCTTGATATTTAGTTGATTTTCAGCCAATATTTTGGATTTTTGAAAATTTCACTTTTTTGTGAAAATATCCACTAAATGAGGGAATAATATGTGTGAGGGTAACCCAGGAGAGTTACAAATGTGTGTGGGTAGAATATATATCCCATGTGGGTAAAATTGAAAAAAGTTAAAAATTTTTTTTTTTTCGGACTTAGTCATTTTTCCGGCGTTTATCAGACTTTCAGATAGGGTAAATGTCAGTGAGCGTTCCGATTTCAGTTCCAGAGCGATTCGCCCAATGAGTCCTTGATACTTAGTCGTTTTCAGCCAATTTTCTGGATTTTTGAAAATTTCACTTTTTTGTGAAAATATCCACTAAATGAGGGAATAATATGTGTGAGGGTACCCCAGGAGAGTTACAAATGTGTGTGGGTAGAATATATATCACACAGGGGTAAAATTGAAAAAAGTTGAAAAATTTTTTTTTTGGACTTAGTCATTTTCCGGCATTTATCAGACTTTCAGATAGGGGAAATGTGAGTGAGCGTTCCGATTTCAGTTCCAGTGCGATTCGCCCAATGAGTCCTTGATATTTAGTCGTTTACAACCAATTTTCTGGATTTTTGAAAATTTCACTTTCTTGTGAAAATATCCACTAAATGAGGAAACAATATGTCTGAGGGTACCCCAGGAGAGTTCCAAATGTGTGTGGGTAGAATATATATCCCACGGGGGTAAATTTGAAAAAAGTTGAAAAAATTTTTTTTTTGGACTTAATCACTTTTCTGGCGTTTATCAGACTTTAAGATAGGTCAAATGTGAGTGAGCGTTCCGATTTCAGTTCCAGAGCGATTCGCCCAATGAGTCCTTGATATTTAGTCGTTTTCAGCCAATATTTTGGATTTTTGAAAATTTCACTTTTTTGTGAAAATATCCACTAAATGAGGGAATAATATGTGTGAGGGTACCCCAGGAGAGTTCCAAATGTGTGTGGGTAGAATATATATCCCACGGGGGTAAAATTGAAAAAAGTTGAAAAAAAATTTCATTTGGACTTAGTCATTTTTCCGGCGTTTATCAGACTTTCAGATAGGGGAAATGTCAGTGAGCGTTCCGATTTCAGTTCCAGAGCGATTTTCCCAATGAGTCCGTGATATTTAGCCGTTTTCAGCCAATTTTCAGGATTTTTGAAAATTTCACTTTTTTGTGAAAATATCCACTAAATGAGGGAATAATATGTGTGAGGGTACCCCAGGAGAGTTTCAAATGTGTGTGGGTAGAATATATGTCCCACGGGGGTAAAATTGAAAAAAGTTGAAAAAAATTTTTTTGGGGACTTAGTCATTTTTCCAGCATTTATCAGACTTTCAGATTGGGGGAAATGTCAGTGAGCGTTCCGATTTCAGTTCCAGAGCGATTCGCCCAATGAGTCCTTGATATTTAGTTCATTTTCAGCCAATATTTTGGATTTTTGAAAATTTCACTTTTTTGTGAAAATATCCACTAAATGAGGGAATAATATGTGTGAGGGTACCCCAGGAGAGTTCCAAATGTGTGTGGGTAGAATATATATCCCACGGGGGTAAAATTGAAAAAGGTTGAAAAATTTTTTTTTTGTACTTAGTCATTTTTCCGGCGTTTATCAGACTTTCAGATAGGGTAAATGTCAGTGAGCGATCCGATTTCAGTTCGAGAGCGAATCGCCCAATGAGTCCTTGATATTTAGTTGATTTTCAGCCAATATTTTGGATTTTTGAAAATTTCACTTTTTTGTGAAAATATCCACTAAATGAGGGAATAATATGTGTGAGGGTAACCCAGGAGAGTTACAAATGTGTGTGGGTAGAATATATATCCCACGTGGGTAAAATTGAAAAATATTTTTTTTTGGACTTAGTCATTTTTCCGGCGTTTATCAGACTTTCAGATAGGGGAAATGTCAGTGAGCGTTCCGATTTCAGTTCCAGAGCGATTCGCCCAATGAGTCCTTGATATTTAGTCGTTTTCAGCCAATTTTCTGGATTTTTGAAAATTTCACTTTTTTGTGAAAATATCCACTAAGTGAGGGAATAATATGTGTGAGGGTACCCCAGGAGAGTTCCAAATGTGTGTGGGTAGAATATATATCCCACGGGGGTAAAATTGAAAAAAGTTGAAAAATTTTTTTTTTTTGGACTTAGTCATTTTTCCGGCGTTTATCAGACTTTCAGATTGGGGGAAATGTCAGTGAGCGTTCCGATTTCAGTTCCAGAGCGATTCGCCCAATGAGTCCTTGATATTTAGTTGTTTTCAGCCAATATTTTGGATTTTTGAAAATTTCACTTTTTTGTGAAAATATCCACTAAATGAGGGAATAATATGTGTGAGGGTACCCCAGGAGAGTTCCAAATGTGTGTGGGTAGAATATATATCCCACGGAGGTAAAATTGAAAAAAGTTGAAAAAATTTTTTTTTTGGACTTAGTAATTTTTCCGGCGTTTATTAGACTTTCAGATAGGGGAAATGTCAGTGAGCGTTCCGATTTCAGTTCCAGAGCGATTCGCCCAATGAGTCCTTGATATTTAGTCGTTTTCAGCCAATATTTTGGATTTTTGATAATTTCACTTTTTTGTGAAAATATCCACTAAATGAGGGAATAATATGTCTGACGGTACCCCAGGAGAGTTCCAAATGTGTGTGGGTAGAATATATATCCCACGGGGGTAAATTTGAAAAAAGTTGAAAAAAATTTTTTTTTGGACTTAATCACTTTTCTGGCGTTTATCAGACTTTAAGATAGGTCAAATGTGAGTGAGCGTTCCGATTTCATTTCCAGAGCGATTCGCCCAATGAGTCCTTGATATTTAGTCGTTTTCAGCCAATATTTTGGATTTTTGAAAATTTCACTTTTTTGTGAAAATATCCACTAAATGAGGGAATAATATGTGTGAGGGTACCCCAGGAGAGTTCCAAATGTGTGTGGGTAAAATATATATCCCACGGGGGTAAAATTGAAAAAAGTTGAAAAAAAAATTTTTTTGGACTTAGTCATTTTTCTGGCGTTTATCAGACTTTCTGATAAGGGAAATGTCAGTGAGCTTTCCGATTTCAGTACCAGAGTGATTTACCCAATGAGTCCTTGATATTTAGTCATTTTCAGCCAATTTTTTGGATTTTTGAAAATTTCACTTTTTTGTGAAAATATCCACTAAATGAGGGAATAATATGCGTGAGGGTACCCCAGGAGAGTTCCAAATGTGTGTGGGTAGAATATATATCCCACGGGGGTAAAATTGAAAAAAGTTGAAAAATTTTTTTTTTGTACTTAGTCATTTTTCCGGCATTTATCAGACTTTCAGATAGGGTAAATGTCAGTGAGCGATCCGATTTCAGTTCGAGAGCGAATCGCCCAATGAGTCCTTGATATTTAGTTGATTTTCAGCCAATATTTTGGATTTTTGAAAATTTCACTTTTTTGTGAAAATATCCACTAAATGAGGGAATAATATGTGTGAGGGTAACCCAGGAGAGTTACAAATGTGTGTGGGTAGAATATATATCCCACGTGGGTAAAATTGAAAAAAATTTTTTTTTGGACTTAGTCATTTTTCCGGCGTTTATGAGACTTTCAGATAGGGCAAATGTCAGTGAGCGTTCCGATTTCAGTTCCAGAGCGATTCGCCCAATGAGTCCTTGATATTTAGTCGTTTTCAGCCAATTTTCTGGATTTTTGAAAATTTCACTTTTTTGTGAAAATATCCACTAAGTGAGGGAATAATATGTGTGAGGGTACCCCAGGAGAGTTCCAAATGTGTGTGGGTAGAATATATATCCCACGGGGGTAAAATTGAAAAAAGTTGAAACATTTTTTTTTTTTGGACTTAGTCATTTTTCCGGCATTTATCAGACTTTCAGATAGGGCAAATGTCAGTGAGCATTACGATTTCAGTTCCAGAGCGATTCGCCCAATGAGTCCTTGACATTTAGTCGTTTTCAGCCAATTTTCGGGATTTTTGAAAATGTCACTTTTTTGTAAAAATATTCACTAAATGAGGGAATAATATGTGTGAGGGTACCCCAGGAGAGTTTCAAATGTGTGTGGGTAGAATATATATCTCACGGGGGTAAAATTGAAAAAAGTTGAAAATTTTTTTTTTCAGACTTAGTCATTTTTCCGGCGTTTATCAGACTTTCAGATTGGGGGAAATGTCAGTGAGCGTTCCGATTTCAGTTCCAGAGCGATTCGCCCAATGAGTCCTTGATATTTAGTTGTTTTCAGCCAATATTTTGGATTTTTGAAAATTTCACTTTTTTGTGAAAATATCCACTAAATGAGGGAATAATATGTGTGAGGGTACCCCAGGAGAGTTCCAAATGTGTGTGGGTAGAATATATATCCCACGGAGGTAAAATTGAAAAAAGTTGAAAAAATTTTTTTTTTGGACTTAGTAATTTTTCCGGCGTTTATTAGACTTTCAGATAGGGGAAATGTCAGTGAGCGTTCCGATTTCAGTTCCAGAGCGATTCGCCCAATGAGTCCTTGATATTTAGTCGTTTTCAGCCAATATTTTGGATTTTTGATAATTTCACTTTTTTGTGAAAATATCCACTAAATGAGGGAATAATATGTCTGACGGTACCCCAGGAGAGTTCCAAATGTGTGTGGGTAGAATATATATCCCACGGGGGTAAATTTGAAAAAAGTTGAAAAAAATTTTTTTTTGGACTTAATCACTTTTCTGGCGTTTATCAGACTTTAAGATAGGTCAAATGTGAGTGAGCGTTCCGATTTCATTTCCAGAGCGATTCGCCCAATGAGTCCTTGATATTTAGTCGTTTTCAGCCAATATTTTGGATTTTTGAAAATTTCACTTTTTTGTGAAAATATCCACTAAATGAGGGAATAATATGTGTGAGGGTACCCCAGGAGAGTTCCAAATGTGTGTGGGTAAAATATATATCCCACGGGGGTAAAATTGAAAAAAGTTGAAAGAAAAATTTTTTTGGACTTAGTCATTTTTCTGGCGTTTATCAGACTTTCTGATAAGGGAAATGTCATTGAGCTTTCCGATTTCAGTACCAGAGTGATTTACCCAATGAGTCCTTGATATTTAGTCGTTTTCAGCCAATTTTTTGGATTTTTGAAAATTTCACTTTTTTGTGAAAATATCCACTAAATGAGGGAATAATATGTGAGAGGGTACCCCAGGAGAGTTCCAAATGTGTGTGGGTAGAATATATATCCCACGGGGGTAAAATTGAAAAAAGTTGAAAAATTTTTTTTTTGTACTTAGTCATTTTTCCGGCGTTTATCAGACTTTCAGATAGGGTAAATGTCAGTGAGCGATCCGATTTCAGTTCGAGAGCGAATCGCCCAATGAGTCCTTGATATTTAGTTGATTTTCAGCCAATATTTTGGATTTTTGAAAATTTCACTTTTTTGTGAAAATATCCACTAAATGAGGGAATAATATGTGTGAGGGTAACCCAGGAGAGTTACAAATGTGTGTGGGTAGAATATATATCCCACGTGGGTAAAATTGAAAAAAAATTTTTTTTGGACTTAGTCATTTTTCCGGCGTTTATGAGACTTTCAGATAGGGCAAATGTCAGTGAGCGTTCCGATTTCAGTTCCAGAGCGATTCGCCCAATGAGTCCTTGATATTTAGTCGTTTTCAGCCAATTTTCTGGATTTTTGAAAATTTCACTTTTTTGTGAAAATATCCACTAAGTGAGGGAATAATATGTGTGAGGGTACCCCAGGAGAGTTCCAAATGTGTGTGGGTAGAATATATATCCCACGGGGGTAAAATTGAAAAAAGTTGAAACATTTTTTTTTTTTGGACTTAGTCATTTTTCCGGCATTTATCAGACTTTCAGATAGGGCAAATGTCAGTGAGCATTACGATTTCAGTTCCAGAGCGATTCGCCCAATGAGTCCTTGACATTTAGTCGTTTTCAGCCAATTTTCGGGATTTTTGAAAATGTCACTTTTTTGTAAAAATATTCACTAAATGAGGGAATAATATGTGTGAGGGTACCCCAGGAGAGTTTCAAATGTGTGTGGGTAGAATATATATCTCACGGGGGTAAAATTGAAAAAAGTTGAAAATTTTTTTTTTCAGACTTAGTCATTTTTCCGGCGTTTATCAGACTTTCAGATTGGGGGAAATGTCAGTGAGCGTTCCGATTTCAGTTCCAGAGCGATTCGCCCAATGAGTCCTTGATATTTAGTTGTTTTCAGCCAATATTTTGGATTTTTGAAAATTTCACTTTTTTGTGAAAATATCCACTAAATGAGGGAATAATATGTGTGAGGGTACCCCAGGAGAGTTCCAAATGTGTGTGGGTAGAATATATATCCCACGGAGGTAAAATTGAAAAAAGTTGAAAAAATTTTTTTTTTGGACTTAGTAATTTTTCCGGCGTTTATTAGACTTTCAGATAGGGGAAATGTCAGTGAGCGTTCCGATTTCAGTTCCAGAGCGATTCGCCCAATGAGTCCTTGATATTTAGTCGTTTTCAGCCAATATTTTGGATTTTTGATAATTTCACTTTTTTGTGAAAATATCCACTAAATGAGGGAATAATATGTCTGACGGTACCCCAGGAGAGTTCCAAATGTGTGTGGGTAGAATATATATCCCACGGGGGTAAATTTGAAAAAAGTTGAAAAAAATTTTTTTTTGGACTTAATCACTTTTCTGGCGTTTATCAGACTTTAAGATAGGTCAAATGTGAGTGAGCGTTCCGATTTCATTTCCAGAGCGATTCGCCCAATGAGTCCTTGATATTTAGTCGTTTTCAGCCAATATTTTGGATTTTTGAAAATTTCACTTTTTTGTGAAAATATCCACTAAATGAGGGAATAATATGTGTGAGGGTACCCCAGGAGAGTTCCAAATGTGTGTGGGTAAAATATATATCCCACGGGGGTAAAATTGAAAAAAGTTGAAAAAAAAATTTTTTTGGACTTAGTCATTTTTCTGGCGTTTATCAGACTTTCTGATAAGGGAAATGTCATTGAGCTTTCCGATTTCAGTACCAGAGTGATTTACCCAATGAGTCCTTGATATTTAGTCGTTTTCAGCCAATTTTTTGGATTTTTGAAAATTTCACTTTTTTGTGAAAATATCCACTAAATGAGGGAATAATATGTGAGAGGGTACCCCAGGAGAGTTCCAAATGTGTGTGGGTAGAATATATATCCCACGGGGGTAAAATTGAAAAAAGTTGAAAAATTTTTTTTTTGTACTTAGTCATTTTTCCGGCGTTTATCAGACTTTCAGATAGGGTAAATGTCAGTGAGCGATCCGATTTCAGTTCGAGAGCGAATCGCCCAATGAGTCCTTGATATTTAGTTGATTTTCAGCCAATATTTTGGATTTTTGAAAATTTCACTTTTTTGTGAAAATGTCCACTAAATGAGGGAATAATATGTGTGAGGGTAACCCAGGAGAGTTACAAATGTGTGTGGGTAGAATATATATCCCACGTGGGTAAAATTGAAAAAAATTTTTTTTTGGACTTAGTCATTTTTCCGGCGTTTATGAGACTTTCAGATAGGGCAAATGTCAGTGAGCGTTCCGATTTCAGTTCCAGAGCGATTCGCCCAATGAGTCCTTGATATTTAGTCGTTTTCAGCCAATTTTCTGGATTTTTGAAAATTTCACTTTTTTGTGAAAATATCCACTAAGTGAGGGAATAATATGTGTGAGGGTACCCCAGGAGAGTTCCAAATGTGTGTGGGTAGAATATATATCCCACGGGGGTAAAATTGAAAAAAGTTGAAAAATTTTTTTTTTTTGGACTTAGTCATTTTTCCGGCGTTTATCAGACTTTCAGATAGGGCAAATGTCAGTGAGCATTACGATTTCAGTTCCAGAGCGATTCGCCCAATGAGTCCTTGACATTTAGTCGTTTTCAGCCAATTTTCGGGATTTTTGAAAATGTCACTTTTTTGTAAAAATATTCACTAAATGAGGGAATAATATGTGTGAGGGTACCCCAGGAGAGTTTCAAATGTGTGTGGGTAGAATATATATCTCACGGGGGTAAAATTGAAAAAAGTTGAAAATTTTTTTTTTCAGACTTAGTCATTTTTCCGGCGTTTATCAGACTTTCAGATTGGGGGAAATGTCAGTGAGCGTTCCGATTTCAGTTCCAGAGCGATTCGCCCAATGAGTCCTTGATATTTAGTTGTTTTCAGCCAATATTTTGGATTTTTGAAAATTTCACTTTTTTGTGAAAATATCCACTAAATGAGGGAATAATATGTGTGAGGGTACCCCAGGAGAGTTCCAAATGTGTGTGGGTAGAATATATATCCCACGGAGGTAAAATTGAAAAAAGTTGAAAAAATTTTTTTTTTGGACTTAGTAATTTTTCCGGCGTTTATTAGACTTTCAGATAGGGGAAATGTCAGTGAGCGTTCCGATTTCAGTTCCAGAGCGATTCGCCCAATGAGTCCTTGATATTTAGTCGTTTTCAGCCAATATTTTGGATTTTTGATAATTTCACTTTTTTGTGAAAATATCCACTAAATGAGGGAATAATATGTCTGACGGTACCCCAGGAGAGTTCCAAATGTGTGTGGGTAGAATATATATCCCACGGGGGTAAATTTGAAAAAAGTTGAAAAAAATTTTTTTTGGACTTAATCACTTTTCTGGCGTTTATCAGACTTTAAGATAGGTCAAATGTGAGTGAGCGTTCAGATTTCATTTCCAGAGCGATTCGCCCAATGAGTCCTTGATATTTAGTCGTTTTCAGCCAATATTTTGGATTTTTGAAAATTTCACTTTTTTGTGAAAATATCCACTAAATGAGGGAATAATATGTGTGAGGGTACCCCAGGAGAGTTCCAAATGTGTGTGGGTAAAATATATATCCCACGGGGGTAAAATTGAAAAAAGTTGAAAAAAAAATTTTTTTGGACTTAGTCATTTTTCTGGCGTTTATCAGACTTTCTGATAGGGGAAATGTCAGTGAGCTTTCCGATTTCAGTACCAGAGTGATTTACCCAATGAGTCCTTGATATTTAGTCGTTTTCAGCCAATTTTTTGGATTTTTGAAAATTTCACTTTTTTGTGAAAATATCCACTAAATGAGGGAATAATATGTGTGAGGGTACCCCAGGAGAGTTCCAAATGTGTGTGGGTAGAATATATATCCCACGGGGGTAAAATTGAAAAAAATTTTTTTTTGGACTTAGTCATTTTTCCAGCGTTTATCAGACTTTCAGTTAGGGGAAATGTCAGTGAGCGTTCCGATTTCAGTTCCAGAGCGATTCGCCCAATGAGTCCTTGTTATTTATTTGTTTTCAGCCAATTTTCTGGATTTTTGAAAATTTCACTTTTTTGTGAAAATATCCACTAAATGAGGGAATAATATGTGTGAGGGTACCCCAGGAGAGTTCCAAATGTGTGTGGGTAGAATATATATCCCACGGGGGTAAAATTGAAAAAAGTCTAAAAAAATTTTTTTTTGGAGTTAGTCATTTTTCTGGCGTTTATCAGACTTTAAGATAGGGGAAATGTCAGTGAGCATTCCCATTTCAGTTCCAGAGCGATTCGCCCAATGAGTCTTTGATATTTAGTCGTTTTCAGCCAATTTTCTGGATTTTTGAAAATTTCACTTTTTTGTGAAAATATCCACTAAATGAGGGAATAATATGTGTCAGGGTACCGAAGGAGAGTTCCAAATTTGTGTGGGTAGAATATATATCCCACGGGGGTAAAATTGAAAAAAGTGGAAAAAAATTTTTTTTGGGACTTAGTCATTTTTCCGGCGTTTATCAGACTTTTTATCAGACTTTCAGATAGGGGAGATGTCAGTGAGCGTTCCGATTTCAGTTCCAGAGCGATTCGCCCAATGAGTCCTTGTTATTTAGTTGTTTTCAGCCAATTTTCTGGATTTTTGAAAATTTCACTTTTTTGTGAAAATATCCACTAAATGAGGGAATAATATGTGTGAGGGTACCCCAGGAGAGTTCTAAATGTGTGTGGGAAGAATATATATCCCACGGGGGTAAAATTGAAAAAAGTTGAAAAAATTTTTTTTTTTTGCACTTAGTCATTTTTCCGGCGTTTATCAGACTTTCAGATAGGGGAAATGTCAGTGAGCATTCCCATTTCAGTTCCAGAGCGATTCGCCCAATGAGTCTTTGATATTTAGTCATTTTCAGCCAATTTTCTGGATTTTTGAAAATTTCACTTTTTTGTGAAAATATCCACTAAATGAGGGAATAATATGTGTCAGGGTACCGAAGGAGAGTTCCAAATTTGTGTGGGTAGAATATGTATCCCACGGGGGTAAAATTGAAAAAAGTGGAAAAAAATTTTTTTGGGGACTTAGTCATTTTTCCGGCGTTTATCAGACTTTCAGATAGGGGAAATGTCAGTGAGCATTCCGATTTCAGTTCCAGAGCGATTCGCCCAATGAGTCCTTGATACTTAGTCGTTTTCTGCCAATTTTCTGGATTTTTGAAAATTTCACTTCTTTGTGAAAATATCCACTAAATGAGGGAATAATAAGTATGAGGGTACCCCAGGAGAGTTCCAATGTGTGTGGCTAGAATATATATCCCACGGGGGTAAAATTGAAAAAAGTTTAAAAAAATTTTTTTTTGGACTTAGTCATTTTTCTGGCGTTTATCAGACTTTAAGATAGGGGAAATGTCAGTGAGCATTCCCATTTCAGTTCCAGAGCGATTCGCCCAATGAGTCTTTGATATTTAGTCGTTTTCAGCCAATTTTCTGGATTTTTGAAAATTTCACTTTTTTGTGAAAATATCCACTAAATGAGGGAATAATATGTATGAGGGTACCCAAGGAGAGTTCCAAATGTGTGTGGGTAGAATATATATCCCACGGGGGTAAAATTGAAAAAAGTTGAAAAAAATTTTTTTTCGGACTTAGTCATTTTTCTGGCGTTTACAGACTTTAAGATAGGGGAAGTGTCAGTGAGCATTCCCATTTCAGTTCCAGAGCGATTCGCCCAATGAGTCTTTGATATTTAGTCGTTTTCAGCCAATTTTCTGGATATTTGAAAATTTCACTTCTTTGTGAAAATATCCACTAAATGAGGGAATAATATGTGTGAGGGTACCCCCGGAGAGTTCTAAATGTGTGTGGGAAGAATATATATCCCACGGGGGTAAAATTGAAAAAAGTTTAAAAAAATGTTTTTTTGGACTTAGTCATTTTTCCGGCGTTCATCAGACTTTCAGATAGGGGAAGTGTCAGTGAGCGTTCCGATTTCAGTTCCAGAGCGATTCGCCCAATGAGTCCTTGTTATTTAGTTGTTTTCAGCCAATTTTCTGGATTTTTGAAAATTTCACTTTTTTGTGAAAATATCCACTAAATGAGGGAATAATATGTGTGAGGTTACCCCAGGAGAGTTCTAAATGTGTGTGGGAAGAATATATATCCCACGGGGGTAAAATTGAAAAAAGTTGGAAAAATTTTTTTTTTGGACTTAGTCATTTTTCCGGCGTTTATCAGACTTTCAGATAGGGCAAATGTCAGTGAGCATTCCGATTTCAGTTCCAGATCGATTCGCCCAATGAGTGCTTGACATTTAGTCGTTTTCAGCCAATTTTCTGGATTTTTGAAAATTTCACTTTTTTGTGAAAATATCCACTAAATGAGGGAATAATATGTATGAGGGTACCCCAGGAGAGTTCCAAATGTGTGTGGGTAGAATATATATCCCACGGGGGTAAAATTGAAAAAAGTTGAAAAACATTTTTTTTTGGACTTAGTCATTTTTCTGGCGTTTACAGACTTTAAGATAGGGGAAATGTCAGTGAGCATTCCCATTTCAGTTCCAGAGTGATTCGCCCAATGAGTCTTTGATATTTAGTCGTTTTCAGCCAATTTTATGGATATTTGAAAATTTCACTTCTTTGTGAAAATATCCACTAAATGAGGGAATAATATGTGTGAGGGTACCCCAGGAGAGTTCTAAATGTGTGTGGGAAGAATATATATCCCACGGGGGTAAAATTGAAAAAAGTTTAAAAAAATTTTTTTTTGGACTTAGTCATTTTCTGGCGTTTATCAGACTTTCAGATAGGGGAAATGTCAGTGAGCGTTCCGATTTCAGTTCCAGAGTGATTCGCCCAATGAGTCCTTGTTATTTAGTTGTTTTCAGCCAATTTTCTGGATATTTGAAAATTTCACTTCTTTGTGAAAATATCCACTAAATGAGGGAATAATATGTGTGAGGGTACCCCAGGAGCGTTCTAAATGTGTGTGGGAAGAATATATATCCCACGGGGGTAAAATTGAAAAAAGTTGAAAAAAATTTTTTTTTGGACTTAGTCATTTTTCCGGCGTTTATCAGACTTTCAGATAGGGGACATGTCAGTGAGCGTTCCGATTTCAGTTCCAGAGCGATTCGCCCAATGAGTCCTTGTTATTTAGTCGTTTTCAGCCAATTTTCTGGATTTTTGAAAATTTCACTTTTTTGTGAAAATATCCACTAAATGAGGGAATAATATGTGTGAGGTTACCCCAGGAGAGTTCTAAATGTGTGTGGGAAGAATATATATCCCACGGGGGTAAAATTGAAAAAAGTTGAAAAAATTTTTTTTGTGACTTATTCATTTTTCCGGCGTTTATCAGACTTTCAGATAGGGCAAATGTCAGTGAGCGTTCCAATTTCAGTTCCAGAGCGATTCGCCCAATGAGTCCTTGATACTTAGTCGTTTTCAGCCAATTTTCTGGATTTTTGAAAATTTCACTTCTTTGTGAAAATATCCACTAAATGAGGGAATAATATGTGTGAGGGTACCCCAGGAGAGTTCCAAATGTGTGTGGGTAGAATATATATCCCACGGGGGTAAAATTGAAAAAAGTTGAAAAAAAATTTTTTTTGGACTTAGTCATTTTTCCGGCGTTTATCAGACTTTCAGATAGGGGAAATGTCAGTGAGCGTTCCGATTTCAGTTCCAGAGCGATTCGCCCAATGAGTCCTTGTTATTTAGTTGTTTTCAGCCAATTTTCTGGATTTTTGAAAATTTCACTTTTTTGTGAAAATATCCACTAAATGAGGGAATAATATGTGTGAGGGTACCGAAGGAGAGTTCCAAATTTGTGTGGGTAGAATATATATCCCACGGGTGTAAAATTGAAAAAAGTTGAAAAAATTTTTTTTTTGGACTTAGTCATTTTTCCGGCGTTTATCAGACTTTCAGATAGGGCAAATGTCAGTGAGCATTCCGATTTCAGTTCCAGAGAGATTCGCCCAATGAGTCCTTGTTATTTAGTCGTTTTCAGCCAATTTTTTGGATTTTTGAAAATTTCACTTTTTTGTGAAAATATCCACTAAATGAGGGAATAATATGTATGAGGGTACCCAAGGAGAGTTCCAAATGTGTGTGGGTAGAATATATATCCCACGGGGGTAAAATTGAAAAAAGTTGAAAAAAATTTTTTTTTGGACTTAGTCATTTTTCTGGCGTTTACAGACTTTAAGATAGGGGAAGTGTCAGTGAGCATTCCCATTTCAGTTCCAGAGCGATTCGCCCAATGAGTCTTTGATATTTAGTCGTTTTCAGCCAATTTTCTGGATATTTGAAAATTTCACTTCTTTGTGAAAATATCCACTAAATGAGGGAATAATATGTGTGAGGGTACCCCCGGAGAGTTCTAAATGTGTGTGGGAAGAATATATATCCCACGGGGGTAAAATTGAAAAAAGTTTAAAAAAATTTTTTTTTGGACTTAGTCATTTTTCCGGCGTTCATCAGACTTTCAGATAGGGGAAGTGTCAGTGAGCGTTCCGATTTCAGTTCCAGAGCGATTCGCCCAATGAGTCCTTGTTATTTAGTTGTTTTCAGCCAATTTTCTGGATTTTTGAAAATTTCACTTTTTTGTGAAAATATCCACTAAATGAGGGAATAATATGTGTGAGGTTACCCCAGGAGAGTTCTAAATGTGTGTGGGAAGAATATATATCCCACGGGGGTAAAATTGAAAAAAGTTGGAAAAATTTTTTTTTTGGACTTAGTCATTTTTCCGGCGTTTATCAGACTTTCAGATAGGGCAAATGTCAGTGAGCATTCCGATTTCAGTTCCAGATCGATTCGCCCAATGAGTGCTTGACATTTAGTCGTTTTCAGCCAATTTTCTGGATTTTTGAAAATTTCACTTTTTTGTGAAAATATCCACTAAATGAGGGAATAATATGTATGAGGGTACCCCAGGAGAGTTCCAAATGTGTGTGGGTAGAATATATATCCCACGGGGGTAAAATTGAAAAAAGTTGAAAAAAATTTTTTTTTGGACTTAGTCATTTTTCTGGCGTTTACAGACTTTAAGATAGGGGAAATGTCAGTGAGCATTCCCATTTCAGTTCCAGAGTGATTCGCCCAATGAGTCTTTGATATTTAGTCGTTTTCAGCCAATTTTCTGGATATTTGAAAATTTCACTTCTTTGTGAAAATATCCACTAAATGAGGGAATAATATGTGTGAGGGTACCCCAGGAGAGTTCTAAATGTGTGTGGGAAGAATATATATCCCACGGGGGTAAAATTGAAAAAAGTTTAAAAAAATTTTTTTTTGGACTTAGTCATTTTCTGGCGTTTATCAGACTTTCAGATAGGGGAAATGTCAGTGAGCGTTCCGATTTCAGTTCCAGAGTGATTCGCCCAATGAGTCCTTGTTATTTAGTTGTTTTCAGCCAATTTTCTGGATATTTGAAAATTTCACTTCTTTGTGAAAATATCCACTAAATGAGGGAATAATATGTGTGAGGGTACCCCAGGAGCGTTCTAAATGTGTGTGGGAAGAATATATATCCCACGGGGGTAAAATTGAAAAAAGTTGAAAAAATTTTTTTTTTGGACTTAGTCATTTTTCCGGCGTTTATCAGACTTTCAGATAGGGGACATGTCAGTGAGCGTTCCGATTTCAGTTCCAGAGCGATTCGCCCAATGAGTCCTTGTTATTTAGTCGTTTTCAGCCAATTTTCTGGATTTTTGAAAATTTCACTTTTTTGTGAAAATATCCACTAAATGAGGGAATAATATGTGTGAGGTTACCCCAGGAGAGTTCTAAATGTGTGTGGGAAGAATATATATCCCACGGGGGTAAAATTGAAAAAAGTTGAAAAAATTTTTTTTGTGACTTATTCATTTTTCTGGCGTTTATCAGACTTTCAGATAGGGCAAATGTCAGTGAGCGTTCCGATTTCAGTTCCAGAGCGATTCGCCCAATGAGTCCTTGATACTTAGTCGTTTTCAGCCAATTTTCTGGATTTTTGAAAATTTCACTTCTTTGTGAAAATATCCACTAAATGAGGGAATAATATGTGTGAGGGTACCCCAGGAGAGTTCCAAATGTGTGTGGGTAGAATATATATCCCACGGGGGTAAAATTGAAAAAAGTTGAAAAAAAATTTTTTTTGGACTTAGTCATTTTTCCGGCGTTTATCAGACTTTCAGATAGGGGAAATGTCAGTGAGCGTTTCGATTTCAGTTCCAGAGCGATTCGCCCAATGAGTCCTTGTTATTTAGTTGTTTTCAGCCAATTTTTTGGATTTTTGAAAATTTCACTTTTTTGTGAAAATATCCACTAAATGAGGGAATAATATGTGTGAGGTTACCCCAGGAGAGTTCTAAATGTGTGTGGGAAGAATATATATCCCACGGGGGTAAAATTGAAAAAAGTTGGAAAATTTTTTTTTTTGGACTTAGTCATTTTTCCGGCGTTTATCAGACTTTCAGATAGGGCAAATGTCAGTGAGCGTTCCGATTTCAGTTCCAGATCGATTCGCCCAATGAGTCCTTGATATTTAGTCGTTTTCAGCCAATTTTCTGGATTTTTGAAAATTTTACTTTTTTGTGAAAATATCCACTAAATGAGGGAATAATATGTGTGAGGGTACCGAAGGAGAGTTCCAAATTTGTGTGGGTAGAATATATATCCCACGGGGGTAAAATTGAAAAAAGTTGAAAAAATTTTTTTTTGTGACTTATTCATTTTTCCGCCGTTTATCAGACTTTCAGATAGGGCAAATGTCAGTGAGCGTTCCGATTTCAGTTCCAGAGCGATTCGCCCAATGAGTCCTTGATATTTAGTCGTTTTCAGCCAATTTTCTGGATTTTTGAAAATTTCACTTTTTTGTGAAAATATCCACTAAATGAGGGAATAATATGTGTGAGGTTACCCCAGGAGAGTTCTAAATGTGTGTGGGAAGAATATGTATCCCACGGGGGTAAAATTGAAAAAAGTTGAAAAAATTTTTTTTGTGACTTATTCATTTTTCCGGCGTTTATCAGACTTTCAGATAGGGCAAATGTCAGTGAGCGTTCCGATTTCAGTTCCAGAGCGATTCGCCCAATGTGTCCTTGTTATTTAGTTGTTTTCAGCCAATTTTCTGGATTTTTGAAAATTTCACTTTTTTGTGAAAATATTCACTAAATGAGGGAATAATATGTGTGAGGGTACCGAGGGAGAGTTCCAAATTTGTGTGGGTAGAATATATATCCCACGGGGGTAAAATTGAAAAAAGTTGAAAAAATTTTTTTTTGTGACTTATTCATTTTTCCGGCGTTTATCAGACTTTCAGATAGGGCAAATGTCAGTGAGCGTTCCGATTTCAGTTCCAGAGCGATTCGCCCAATGAGTCCTTGATATTTAGTCGTTTTCAGCCAATTTTCTGGATTTTTGAAAATTTCACTTTTTTGTGAAAATATCCACTAAATGAGGGAATAATATGTGTGAGGGTACCGAAGGAGAGTTCCAAATTTGTGTGGGTAGAATATATATCCCACGGGTGTAAAATTGAAAAAAGTTGAAAAAATTTTTTTTTTGGACTTAGTCATTTTTCCGGCGTTTATCAGACTTTCAGATAGGGCAAATGTCAGTGAGCATTCCGATTTCAGTTCCAGAGAGATTCGCCCAATGAGTCCTTGATATTTAGTCGTTTTCAGCCAATTTTCTGGATTTTTGAAAATTTCACTTTTTTGTGAAAATATCCACTAAATGAGGGAATAATATGTATGAGGGTACCCCAGGAGAGTTCCAAATGTGTGTGGGTAGAATATATATCCCACGGGGGTAAAATTGAAAAAAGTTGAAAAAAATTTTTTTTTGGACTTAGTCATTTTTCTGGCGTTTACAGACTTTAAGATAGGGGAAATGTCAGTGAGCATTCCCATTTCAGTTCCAGAGCGATTCGCCCAATGAGTCCTTGATATTTAGTCGTTTTCAGCCAATTTTCTGGATATTTGAAAATTTCACTTCTTTGTGAAAATATCCACTAAATGAGGGAATAATATGTGTGAGGGTACCCCCGGAGAGTTCTAAATGTGTGTGGGAAGAATATATATCCCACGGGGGTAAAATTGAAAAAAGTTTAAAAAAATTTTTTTTTGGACTTAGTCATTTTTCCGGCGTTTATCAGACTTTCAGATAGGGGAAGTGTCAGTGAGCGTTCCGATTTCAGTTCCAGAGCGATTCGCCCAATGAGTCCTTGTTATTTAGTTGTTTTCAGCCAATTTTCTGGATTTTTGAAAATTTCTCTTTTTTGTGAAAATATCCACTAAATGAGGGAATAATATGTGTGAGGTTACCCCAGGAGAGTTCTAAATGTGTGTGGGAAGAATATATATCCCACGGGGGTAAAATTGAAAAAAGTTGGAAAAATTTTTTTTTTGGACTTAGTCATTTTTCCAGCGTTTATCAGACTTTCAGATAGGGCAAATGTCAGTGAGCATTCTGATTTCAGTTCCAGATCGATTCGCCCAATGAGTGCTTGACATTTAGTCGTTTTCAGCCAATTTTCTGGATTTTTGAAAATTTCACTTTTTTGTGAAAATATCCATTAAATGAGGGAATAATATGTGTGAGGGTACCGAAGCAGAGTTCCAAATTTGTGTGGGTAGAATATATATCCCACGGGGGTAAAATTGAAAAAAGTTGAAACATTTTTTTTTTGTGACTTATTAATTTTTCCGGCGTTTATCAGACTTTCAGATAGGGGAAATGTCAGTGAGCATTCCGATTTCAGTTCCAGAGCGATTCGCCCAATGAGTCCTTGTTATTTAGTCGTTTTCAGCCAATTTTCTGGATATTTGAAAATTTCACTTCTTTGTGAAAATATCCACTAAATGAGGGAATAATATGTGTGAGGGTACCCCAGGAGCGTTCTAAATGTGTGTGGGAAGAATATATATCCCACGGGGGTAAAATTGAAAAAAGTTGAAAAAAATTTTTTTTTGGACTTAGTCATTTTTCCGGCGTTTATCAGACTTTCAGATAGGGGAAATGTCAGTGAGCGTTCCGATTTCAGTTCCAGAGCGATTCGCCCAATGAGTCCTTGTTATTTAGTCGTTTTCAGCCAATTTTCTGGATTTATGAAAATTTCACTTTTTTGTGAAAATATCCACTAAAGGAGGGAATAATATGTGTGAGGTTACCCCAGGAGAGTTCTAAATGTGTGTGGGAAGAATATATATCCCACGGGGGTAAAATTGAAAAAAGTTGAAAAATTTTTTTTTGTGACTTATTCATTTTTCCGGCGTTTATCAGACTTTCAGATAGGGCAAATGTCAGTGAGCGTTCCGATTTCAGTTCCAGAGCGATTCGCCCAATGAGTCCTTTATACTTAGTCGTTTTCAGCCAATTTTCTGGATTTTTGAAAATTTCACTTCTTTGTGAAAATATCCACTAAATGAGGGAATAATATGTGTGAGGGTACCCCAGGAGAGTTCCAAATGTGTGTGGGTAGAATATATATCCCACGGGGGTAAAATTGAAAAAAGTTGAAAAAAATTTTTTTTTGGACTTAGTCATTTTTCCGGCGTTTATCAGACTTTCAGATAGGGGAAATGTCAGTGAGCATTCCGATTTCAGTTCCAGAGCGATTCGCCCAATGAGTCCTTGATACTTAGTCGTTTTCAGCCAATTTTCTGGATTTTTGAAAATTTCACTTCTTTGTGAAAATATCCACTAAATGAGGGAATAATATGTGTGAGGGTACCCCAGGAGAGTTCCAAATGTGTGTGGGTAGAATATATATCCCACGGGGGTAAAATTGAAAAAAGTTGAAAAAAAATTTTTTTTGGACTTAGTCATTTTTCCGGCGTTTATCAGACTTTCAGATAGGGGAAATGTCAGTGAGCGTTCCGATTTCAGTTCCAGAGCGATTCGCCCAATGAGTCCTTGTTATTTAGTTGTTTTCAGCCAATTTTCTGGATTTTTGAAAATTTCACTTTTTTGTGAAAATATCCAATAAATGAGGGAATAATATGTGTGAGGTTACCCCAGGAGAGTTCTAAATGTGTGTGGGAAGAATATATATCCCACGGGGGTAAAATTGAAAAAAGTTGGAAAATTTTTTTTTTTGGACTTAGTCATTTTTCCGGCGTTTATCAGACTTTCAGATAGGGCAAATGTCAGTGAGCGTTCCGATTTCAGTTCCAGATCGATTCGCCCAATGAGTCCTTGATATTTAGTCGTTTTCAGCCAATTTTCTGGATTTTTGAAAATTTTACTTTTTTGTGAAAATATCCACTAAATGAGGGAATAATATGTGTGAGGGTACCGAAGGAGAGTTCCAAATTTGTGTGGGTAGAATATATATCCCACGGGGGTAAAATTGAAAAAAGTTGAAAAAATTTTTTTTTGTGACTTATTCATTTTTCCGCCGTTTATCAGACTTTCAGATAGGGCAAATGTCAGTGAGCGTTCCGATTTCAGTTCCAGAGCGATTCGCCCAATGAGTCCTTGATATTTAGTCGTTTTCAGCCAATTTTCTGGATTTTTGAAAATTTCACTTTTTTGTGAAAATATCCACTAAATGAGGGAATAATATGTGTGAGGTTACCCCAGGAGAGTTCTAAATGTGTGTGGGAAGAATATGTATCCCACGGGGGTAAAATTGAAAAAAGTTTAAAAAAAATTTTTTGTGACTTATTCATTTTTCCGGCGTTTATCAGACTTTCAGATAGGGCAAATGTCAGTGAGCGTTCCGATTTCAGTTCCAGAGCGATTCGCCCAATGTGTCCTTGTTATTTAGTTGTTTTCAGCCAATTTTCTGGATTTTTGAAAATTTCACTTTTTTGTGAAAATAATCACTAAATGAGGGAATAATATGTGTGAGGGTACCGAAGGAGAGTTCCAAATTTGTGTTGGTAGAATATATATCCCACGGGGGTAAAATTGAAAAAAGTTGAAAAAAATTTTTTTTGTGACTTATTCATTTTTCCGGCGTTTATCAGACTTTCAGATAGGGCAAATGTCAGTGAGCGTTCCGATTTCAGTTCCAGAGCGATTCGCCCAATGAGTCCTTGATATTTAGTCGTTTTCAGCCAATTTTCTGGATTTTTTGAAAATTTCACTTTTTTGTGAAAATATCCACTAAATGAGGGAATAATATGTGTGAGGGTACCGAAGGAGAGTTCCAAATTTGTGTGGGTAGAATATATATCCCACGGGTGTAAAATTGAAAAAAGTTGAAAAAATTTTTTTTTTGGACTTAGTCATTTTTCCGGCGTTTATCAGACTTTCAGATAGGGCAAATGTCAGTGAGCATTCCGATTTCAGTTCCAGAGAGATTCGCCCAATGAGTCCTTGATATTTAGTCGTTTTCAGCCAATTTTCTAGATTTTTGAAAATTTCACTTTTTTGTGAAAATATCCACTAAATGAGGGAATAATATGTATGAGGGTACCCCAGGAGCGTTCTAAATGTGTGTGGGAAGAATATATATCCCACGGGGGTAAAATTGAAAAAAGTTGAAAAAAATTTTTTTTTGGACTTAGTCATTTTTCCGGCGTTTATCAGACTTTCAGATAGGGGAAATGTCAGTGAGCGTTCCGATTTCAGTTCCAGAGCGATTCGCCCAATGAGTCCTTGTTATTTAGTCGTTTTCAGCCAATTTTCTGGATTTTTGAAAATTTCACTTTTTTGTGAAAATATCCACTAAATGAGGGAATAATATGTGTGAGGTTACCCCAGGAGAGTTCTAAATGTGTGTGGGAAGAATATATATCCCACGGGGGTAAAATTGAAAAAAGTTGAAAAAATTTTTTTTGTGACTTATTCATTTTTCCGGCGTTTATCAGACTTTCAGATAGGGCAAATGTCAGTGAGCGTTCCGATTTCAGTTCCAGAGCGATTCGCCCAATGAGTCCTTTATACTTAGTCGTTTTCAGCCAATTTTCTGGATTTTTGAAAATTTCACTTCTTTGTGAAAATATCCACTAAATGAGGGAATAATATGTGTGAGGGTACCCCAGGAGAGTTCCAAATGTGTGTGGGTAGAATATATATCCCACGGGGGTAAAATTGAAAAAAGTTGAAAAAAATTTTTTTTTGGACTTAGTCATTTTTCCGGCGGTTATCAGACTTTCAGATAGGGGAAATGTCAGTGAGCATTCCGATTTCAGTTCCAGAGCGATTCGCCCAATGAGTCCTTGATACTTAGTCGTTTTCAGCCAATTTTCTGGATTTTTGAAAATTTCACTTCTTTGTGAAAATATCCACTAAATGAGGGAATAATATGTGTGAGGGTACCCCAGGAGAGTTCCAAATGTGTGTGGGTAGAATATATATCCCACGGGGGTAAAATTGAAAAAAGTTGAAAAAAAATTTTTTTTGGACTTAGTCATTTTTCCGGCGTTTATCAGACTTTCAGATAGGGGAAATGTCAGTGAGCGTTCCGATTTCAGTTCCAGAGCGATTCGCCCAATGAGTCCTTGTTATTTAGTTGTTTTCAGCCAATTTTCTGGATTTTTGAAAATTTCACTTTTTCGTGAAAATATCCACTAAATGAGGGAATAATATGTGTGAGGTTACCCCAGGAGAGTTCTAAATGTGTGTGGGAAGAATATATATCCCACGGGGGTAAAATTGAAAAAAGTTTAAAAAAAATTTTTTGTGACTTATTCATTTTTCCGGCGTTTATCAGACTTTCAGATAGGGCAAATGTCAGTGAGCGTTCCGATTTCAGTTCCAGAGCGATTCGCCCAATGTGTCCTTGTTATTTAGTTGTTTTCAGCCAATTTTCTGGATTTTTGAAAATTTCACTTTTTTGTGAAAATAATCACTAAATGAGGGAATAATATGTGTGAGGGTACCGAAGGAGAGTTCCAAATTTGTGTGGGTAGAATATATATCCCACGGGGGTAAAATTGAAAAAAGTTGAAAAAAATTTTTTTTGTGACTTATTCATTTTTCCGGCGTTTATCAGACTTTCAGATAGGGCAAATGTCAGTGAGCGTTCCGATTTCAGTTCCAGAGCGATTCGCCCAATGAGTCCTTGATATTTAGTCGTTTTCAGCCAATTTTCTGGATTTTTGAAAATTTCACTTTTTTGTGAAAATATCCACTAAATGAGGGAATAATATGTGTGAGGGTACCGAAGGAGAGTTCCAAATTTGTGTGGGTAGAATATATATCCCACGGGTGTAAAATTGAAAAAAGTTGAAAAAATTTTTTTTTGGACTTAGTCATTTTTCCGGCGTTTATCAGACTTTCAGATAGGGCAAATGTCAGTGAGCATTCCGATTTCAGTTCCAGAGAGATTCGCCCAATGAGTCCTTGATATTTAGTCGTTTTCAGCCAATTTTCTGGATTTTTGAAAATTTCACTTTTTTGTGAAAATATCCACTAAATGAGGGAATAATATGTATGAGGGTACCCCAGGAGAGTTCCAAATGTGTGTGGGTAGAATATATATCCCATGGGGGTAAAATTGAAAAAAGTTGAAAAAAATTTTTTTTTGGACTTAGTCATTTTTCTGGCGTTTACAGACTTTAAGATAGGGGAAATGTCAGTGAGCATTCCCATTTCAGTTCCAGAGCGATTCGCCCAATGAGTCCTTGTTATTTAGTCGTTTTCAGCCAATTTTCTGGATTTTTGAAAATTTCACTTTTTTGTGAAAATATCCACTAAATGAGGGAATAATATGTGTGAGGGTACCCCAGGAGAGTTCCAAATGTGTGTGGGTAGAATATATATCCCACGGGGGTAAAATTGAAAAAAGTTGAAAAAATTTTTTTTTGTGACTTATTCATTTTTCCGGCGTTTATCAGACTTTCAGATAGGGCAAATGTCAGTGAGCGTTCCGATTTCAGTTCCAGAGCGATTCGCCCAATGAGTCCTTGATATTTAGTCGTTTTCAGCCAATTTTCTGGATTTTTGAAAATGTCACTTTTTTGTGAAAATATCCACTAAATGAGGGAATAATATGTGTGAGGTTACCCCAGGAGAGTTCCAAATGTGTGTGGGTAGAATATATATCCCACGGGGGTAAAATTGAAAAAAGTTGAAAAAATTTTTTTTTTGGACTTAGTCATTTTTCCGGCGTTTATCAGACTTTCAGATAGGGCAAATGTCAGTGAGCGTTCCGATTTCAGTTCCAGATCGATTCGCCCAATGAGTCCTTGATATTTAGTCGTTTTCAGCCAATTTTCTGGATTTTTGAAAATTTCACTTTTTTGTGAAAATATCCACTAAATGAGGGAATAATATGTGTGAGGTTACCCCAGGAGAGTTCTAAATGTGTGTGGGAAGAATATATATCCCACGGGGGTAAAATTGAAAAAAGTTGAAAAAAAATTTTTTTTGGACTTAGTCATTTTTCCGGCGTTTATCAGACTTTCAGATAGGGCAAATGTCAGTGAGCGTTCCGATTTCAGTTCCAGATCGATTCGCCCAATGAGTCCTTGATATTTAGTCGCTTTCAGCCAATTTTCTGGATTTTTGAAAATTTCACTTTTTTGTGAAAATATCCACTAAATGAGGGAATAATATGTGTGAGGGTACCCCAGGAGAGTTCCAAATTTGTGTGGGTAGAATATATATCCCACGGGGGTAAAATTGAAAAAAGTTGAAAAAATTTTTTTTTGTGACTTATTCATTTTTCCGGCGTTTATCAGACTTTCAGATAGGGCAAATGTCAGTAAGCGTTCCGATTTCAGTTCCAGATCGATTCGCCCAATGAGTCCTTGATATTTAGTCGTTTTCAGCCAATTTTCTGGATTTTTGAAAATTTCACTTTTTTGTGAAAATATCCACTAAATGAGGGAATAATATGTGTGAGGGTACCGAAGGAGAGTTCCAAATTTGTGTGGGTAGAATATATATCCCACGGGGGTAAAATTGAAAAAAGTTGAAAAAAATTTTTTTTGTGACTTATTCATTTTTCCGGCGTTTATCAGACTTTCAGATAGGGCAAATGTCAGTGAGCGTTCTGATTTCAGTTCCAGAGCGATTCGCCCAATGAGTCCTTGATATTTAGTCGTTTTCAGCCAATTTTCTGGATTTTTGAAAATGTCACTTTTTTGTGAAAATATCCACTAAATGAGGGAATAATATGTGTGAGGTTACCCCAGGAGAGTTCCAAATGTGTGTGGGAAGAATATATATCCCACGGGGGTAAAATTGAAAAAAGTTGAAAAAAATTTTTTTTGGGACTTATTCATTTTTCCGGCGTTTATCAGACTTTCAGATAGGGGAAATGTCAGTGAGCATTCTGATTTCAGTTCCAGAGCAATTCGCCCAATGAGTCCTTGATATTTAGTCGTTTTCAGCCAATTTTCTGGATTTTTGAAAATTTCACTTTTTTGTGAAAATATCCACTAAATGAGGGAATAATATGTGTGAGGGTACCGAAGGAGAGTTCCAAATTTGTGTGGGTAGAATATATATCCCACGGGGGTAAAATTGAAAAAAGTTGAAAAAATTTTTTTTGTGACTTATTCATTTTTCCGGCGTTTATCAGACTTTCAGATAGGGCAAATGTCAGTAAGCGTTCCGATTTCAGTTCCAGATCGATTCGCCCAATGAGTCCTTGATATTTAGTCGTTTTCAGCCAATTTTCTGGATTTTTGAAAATTTCACTTTTTTGTGAAAATATCCACTAAATGAGGGAATAATATGTGTGAGGGTACCGAAGGAGAGTTCCAAATTTGTGTGGGTAGAATATATATCCCACGGGGGTAAAATTGAAAAAAGTTGAAAAAATTTTTTTTTGTGACTTATTCATTTTTCCGGCGTTTATCAGACTTTCAGATAGGGCAAATGTCAGTGAGCGTTCCGATTTCAGTTCCAGAGCGATTCGCCCAATGAGTCCTTGATATTTATTCGTTTTCAGCCAATTTTCTGGATTTTTGAAAATGTCACTTTTTTGTGAAAATATCCACTAAATGAGGGAATAATATGTGTGAGGTTACCCCAGGAGAGTTCTAAATGTGTGTGGGAACAATATATATCCCACGGGGGTAAAATTGAAAAAAGTTGAAAAAAATTTTTTTTGGGACTTATTCATTTTTCCGGCGTTTATCAGACTTTCAGATAGGGGAAATATCAGTGAGCATTCTGATTTCAGTTCCAGAGCAATTCGCCCAATGAGTCCTTGATATTTAGTCGTTTTCAGCCAATTTTCTGGATTTTTGAAAATGTCACTTTTTTGTGAAAATATCCACTAAATGAGGGAATAATATGTGTGAGGTTACCCCAGGAGAGTTCTAAATGTGTGTGGGAAGAATATATATCCCACGGGGGTAAAATTGAAAAAAGTTGAAAAAATTTTTTTTTTGGACTTAGTCATTTTTCCGGCGTTTATCAGACTTTCAGATAGGGGAAATGTCAGTGAGTGTTCCGATTTCAGTTCCAGATCGATTCGCCCAATGAGTCCTTGATATTTAGTCGTTTTCAGCCAATTTTCTGGATTTTTGAAAATTTCACTTTTTTGTGAAAATATCCACTAAATGAGGGAATAATATGTGTGAGGTTACCCCAGGAGAGTTCCAAATGTGTGTGGGTAGAATATATATCCCACGGGGGTAAAATTGAAAAAAGTTGAAAAAATTTTTTTTTTGGACTTAGTCATTTTTCCGGCGTTTATCAGACTTTCAGATAGGGCAAATGTCAGTGAGCGTTCCGATTTCAGTTCCAGATCGATTCGCCCAATGAGTCCTTGATATTTAGTCGCTTTCAGCCAATTTTCTGGATTTTTGAAAATTTCACTTTTTTGTGAAAATATCCACTAAATGAGGGAATAATATGTGTGAGGGTACCCCAGGAGAGTTCCAAATTTGTGTGGGTAGAATATATATCCCACGGGGGTAAAATTGAAAAAAGTTGAAAAAAATTTTTTTTGTGACTTATTCATTTTTCCGGCGTTTATCAGACTTTCAGATAGGGCAAATGTCAGTGAGCGTTCCGATTTCAGTTCCAGAGCGATTCGCCCAATGAGTCCTTGATATTTAGTCGTTTTCAGCCAATTTTCTGGATTTTTGAAAATGTCACTTTTTTGTGAAAATATCCACTATATGAGGGAATAATATGTGTGAGGTTAACCCAGGAGAGTTCTAAATGTGTGTGGGAAGAATATATATCCCACGGGGGTAAAATTGAAAAAAGTTGAAAAAAATTTTTTTTGGGACTTATTCATTTTTCCGGCGTTTATCAGACTTTCAGATAGGGCAAATGTCAGTGAGCGTTCCGAATTCAGTTCCAGATCGATTCGCCCAATGAATCCATGATATTTAGTCGTTTTCAGCCAATTTTCTGGATTTTTGAAAATTTCACTTTTTTGTGAAAATATCCACTAAATGAGGGAATAATATGTGTGAGGTTACCCCAGGAGAGTTCTAAATGTGTGTTGGAAGAATATATATCCCACGGGGGTAAAATTGAAAAAAGTTGGAAAAATTTTTTTTTTGGACTTAGTCATTTTTCCGGCGTTTATCAGACTTTCAGATAGGGCAAATGTCAGTAAGCGTTCCGATTTCAGTTCCAGATCGATTCACCCAATGAGTCCTTGATATTTAGTCGTTTTCAGCCAATTTTCTGGATTTTTGAAAATTTCACTTTTTTGTGAAAATATCCACTAAATGAGGGAATAATATGTGTGAGGGTACCGAAGGAGAGTTCCAAATTTGTGTGGGTAGAATATATATCCCACGGGGGTAAAATTGAAAAAAGTTGAAAAAATTTTTTTTTGTGATTTATTCATTTTTCCGGCGTTTATCAGACTTTCAGATAGGGCAAATGTCAGTGAGCGTTCCGATTTCAGTTCCAGATCGATTCGCCCAATGAGTCCTTGATATTTAGTCGTTTTCAGCCAATTTTCTGGATTTTTGAAAATTTCACTTTTTTGTGAAAATATCCACTAAATGAGGGAATAATATGTGTGAGGTTACCCCAGGAGAGTTCTAAATGTGTGTGGGAAGAATATATATCCCACGGGGGTAAAATTGAAAAAAGTTGAAAAAAAATTTTTTTTGGACTTAGTCATTTTTCCGGCGTTTATCAGACTTTCAGATAGGGCAAATGTCAGTGAGCGTTCCGATTTCAGTTCCAGATCGATTCGCCCAATGAGTCCTTGATATTTAGTCGCTTTCAGCCAATTTTCTGGATTTTTGAAAATTTCACTTTTTTGTGAAAATATCCACTAAATGAGGGAATAATATGTGTGAGGGTACCCCAGGAGAGTTCCAAATTTGTGTGGGTAGAATATATATCCCACGGGGGTAAAATTGAAAAAAGTTGAAAAAATTTTTTTTGTGACTTATTCATTTTTCCGGCGTTTATCAGACTTTCAGATAGGGCAAATGTCAGTAAGCGTTCCGATTTCAGTTCCAGATCGATTCGCCCAATGAGTCCTTGATATTTAGTCGTTTTCAGCCAATTTTCTGGATTTTTGAAAATTTCACTTTTTTGTGAAAATATCCACTAAATGAGGGAATAATATGTGTGAGGGTACCGAAGGAGAGTTCCAAATTTGTGTGGGTAGAATATATATCCCACGGGGGTAAAATTGAAAAAAGTTGAAAAAAATTTTTTTTGTGACTTATTCATTTTTCCGGCGTTTATCAGACTTTCAGATAGGGCAAATGTCAGTGAGCGTTCCGATTTCAGTTCCAGAGCGATTCGCCCAATGAGTCCTTGATATTTAGTCGTTTTCAGCCAATTTTCTGGATTTTTGAAAATGTCACTTTTTTGTGAAAATATCCACTAAATGAGGGAATAATATGTGTGAGGTTACCCCAGGAGAGTTCCAAATGTGTGTGGGAAGAATATATATCCCACGGGGGTAAAATTGAAAAAAGTTGAAAAAAATTTTTTTTGGGACTTATTCATTTTTCCGGCGTTTATCAGACTTTCAGATAGGGGAAATGTCAGTGAGCATTCTGATTTCAGTTCCAGAGCAATTCGCCCAATGAGTCCTTGATATTTAGTCGTTTTCAGCCAATTTTCTGGATTTTTGAAAATTTCACTTTTTTGTGAAAATATCCACTAAATGAGGGAATAATATGTGTGAGGGTACCGAAGGAGAGTTCCAAATTTGTGTGGGTAGAATATATATCCCACGGGGGTAAAATTGAAAAAAGTTGAAAAAATTTTTTTTGTGACTTATTCATTTTTCCGGCGTTTATCAGACTTTCAGATATGGCAAATGTCAGTAAGCGTTCCGATTTCAGTTCCAGATCGATTCGCCCAATGAGTCCTTGATATTTAGTCGTTTTCAGCCAATTTTCTGGATTTTTGAAAATTTCACTTTTTTGTGAAAATATCCACTAAATGAGGGAATAATATGTGTGAGGGTACCGAAGGAGAGTTCCAAATTTGTGTGGGTAGAATATATATCCCACGGGGGTAAAATTGAAAAAAGTTGAAAAAATTTTTTTTTGTGACTTATTCATTTTTCCGGCGTTTATCAGACTTTCAGATAGGGCAAATGTCAGTGAGCGTTCCGATTTCAGTTCCAGAGCGATTCGCCCAATGAGTCCTTGATATTTAGTCGTTTTCAGCCAATTTTCTGGATTTTTGAAAATGTCACTTTTTTGTGAAAATATCCACTAAATGAGGAAATAATATGTGTGAGGTTACCCCAGGAGAGTTCTAAATGTGTGTGGGAACAATATATATCCCACGGGGGTAAAATTGAAAAAAGTTGAAAAAAAATTTTTTTTGGACTTAGTCATTTTTCCGGCGTTTATCAGACTTTCAGATAGGGCAAATGTCAGTGAGCGTTCCGATTTCAGTTCCAGATCGATTCGCCCAATGAGTCCTTGATATTTAGTCGCTTTCAGCCAATTTTCTGGATTTTTGAAAATTTCACTTTTTTGTGAAAATATCCACTAAATGAGGGAATAATATGTGTGAGGGTACCCCAGGAGAGTTCCAAATTTGTGTGGGTAGAATATATATCCCACGGGGGTAAAATTGAAAAAAGTTGAAAAAATTTTTTTTGTGACTTATTCATTTTTCCGGCGTTTATCAGACTTTCAGATAGGGCAAATGTCAGTAAGCGTTCCGATTTCAGTTCCAGATCGATTCGCCCAATGAGTCCTTGATATTTAGTCGTTTTCAGCCAATTTTCTGGATTTTTGAAAATTTCACTTTTTTGTGAAAATATCCACTAAATGAGGGAATAATATGTGTGAGGGTACCGAAGGAGAGTTCCAAATTTGTGTGGGTAGAATATATATCCCACGGGGGTAAAATTGAAAAAAGTTGAAAAAAATTTTTTTTGTGACTTATTCATTTTTCCGGCGTTTATCAGACTTTCAGATAGGGCAAATGTCAGTGAGCGTTCCGATTTCAGTTCCAGAGCGATTCGCCCAATGAGTCCTTGATATTTAGTCGTTTTCAGCCAATTTTCTGGATTTTTGAAAATGTCACTTTTTTGTGAAAATATCCACTAAATGAGGGAATAATATGTGTGAGGTTACCCCAGGAGAGTTCCAAATGTGTGTGGGAAGAATATATATCCCACGGGGGTAAAATTGAAAAAAGTTGAAAAAAATTTTTTTTGGGACTTATTCATTTTTCCGGCGTTTATCAGACTTTCAGATAGGGGAAATGTCAGTGAGCATTCTGATTTCAGTTCCAGAGCAATTCGCCCAATGAGTCCTTGATATTTAGTCGTTTTCAGCCAATTTTCTGGATTTTTGAAAATTTCACTTTTTTGTGAAAATATCCACTAAATGAGGGAATAATATGTGTGAGGGTACCGAAGGAGAGTTCCAAATTTGTGTGGGTAGAATATATATCCCACGGGGGTAAAATTGAAAAAAGTTTAAAAAATTTTTTTTGTGACTTATTCATTTTTCCGGCGTTTATCAGACTTTCAGATAGGGCAAATGTCAGTAAGCGTTCCGATTTCAGTTCCAGATCGATTCGCCCAATGAGTCCTTGATATTTAGTCGTTTTCAGCCAATTTTCTGGATTTTTGAAAATTTCACTTTTTTGTGAAAATATCCACTAAATGAGGGAATAATATGTGTGAGGTTACCCCAGGAGAGTTCTAAATGTGTGTGGGAACAATATATATCCCACGGGGGTAAAATTGAAAAAAGTTGAAAAAAATTTTTTTTGGGACTTATTCATTTTTCCGGCGTTTATCAGACTTTCAGATAGGGGAAATATCAGTGAGCATTCTGATTTCAGTTCCAGAGCAATTCGCCCAATGAGTCCTTGATATTTAGTCGTTTTCAGCCAATTTTCTGGATTTTTGAAAATGTCACTTTTTTGTGAAAATATCCACTAAATGAGGGAATAATATGTGTGAGGTTACCCCAGGAGAGTTCTAAATGTGTGTGGGAAGAATATATATCCCACGGGGGTAAAATTGAAAAAAGTTGAAAAAATTTTTTTTTTGGACTTAGTCATTTTTCCGGCGTTTATCAGACTTTCAGATAGGGGAAATGTCAGTGAGTGTTCCGATTTCAGTTCCAGATCGATTCGCCCAATGAGTCCTTGATATTTAGTCGCTTTCAGCCAATTTTCTGGATTTTTGAAAATTTCACTTTTTTGTGAAAATATCCACTAAATGAGGGAATAATATGTGTGAGGGTACCCCAGGAGAGTTCCAAATTTGTGTGGGTAGAATATATATCCCACGGGGGTAAAATTGAAAAAAGTTGAAAAATTTTTTTTTGTGACTTATTCATTTTTCCGGCGTTTATCAGACTTTCAGATAGGGCAAATGTCAGTAAGCGTTCCGATTTCAGTTCCAGATCGATTCGCCCAATGAGTCCTTGATATTTAGTCGTTTTCAGCCAATTTTCTGGATTTTTGAAAATTTCACTTTTTTGTGAAAATATCCACTAAATGAGGGAATAATATGTGTGAGGGTACCGAAGGAGAGTTCCAAATTTGTGTGGGTAGAATATATATCCCACGGGGGTAAAATTGAAAAAAGTTGAAAAAAATTTTTTTTGTGACTTATTCATTTTTCCGGCGTTTATCAGACTTTCAGATAGGGCAAATGTCAGTGAGCGTTCCGATTTCAGTTCCAGAGCGATTCGCCCAATGAGTCCTTGATATTTAGTCGTTTTCAGCCAATTTTCTGGATTTTTGAAAATGTCACTTTTTTGTGAAAATATCCACTAAATGAGGGAATAATATGTGTGAGGTTACCCCAGGAGAGTTCCAAATGTGTGTGGGAAGAATATATATCCCACGGGGGTAAAATTGAAAAAAGTTGAAAAAAATTTTTTTTTGGACTTAGTCATTTTTCCGGCGTTTATCAGACTTTCAGATAGGGGAAATGTCAGTGAGCATTCTGATTTCAGTTCCAGAGCAATTCGCCCAATGAGTCCTTGATATTTAGTCGTTTTCAGCCAATTTTCTGGATTTTTGAAAATTTCACTTTTTTGTGAAAATATCCACTAAATGAGGGAATAATATGTGTGAGGGTACCGAAGGAGAGTTCCAAATTTGTGTGGGTAGAATATATATCCCACGGGGGTAAAATTGAAAAAAGTTGAAAAAATTTTTTTTTGTGACTTATTCATTTTTCCGGCGTTTATCAGACTTTCAGATAGGGCAAATGTCAGTGAGCGTTCCGATTTCAGTTCCAGAGCGATTCGCCCAATGAGTCCTTGATATTTAGTCGTTTTCAGCCAATTTTCTGGATTTTTGAAAATGTCACTTTTTTGTGAAAATATCCACTAAATGAGGGAATAATATGTGTGAGGTTACCCCAGGAGAGTTCTAAATGTGTGTGGGAACAATATATATCCCACGGGGGTAAAATTGAAAAAAGTTGAAAAAAATTTTTTTTGGGACTTATTCATTTTTCCGGCGTTTATCAGACTTTCAGATAGGGGAAATATCAGTGAGCATTCTGATTTCAGTTCCAGAGCAATTCGCCCAATGAGTCCTTGATATTTAGTCGTTTTCAGCCAATTTTCTGGATTTTTGAAAATGTCACTTTTTTGTGAAAATATCCACTAAATGAGGGAATAATATGTGTGAGGTTACCCCAGGAGAGTTCTAAATGTGTGTGGGAAGAATATATATCCCACGGGGGTAAAATTGAAAAAAGTTGAAAAAATTTTTTTTTTGGACTTAGTCATTTTTCCGGCGTTTATCAGACTTTCAGATAGGGGAAATGTCAGTGAGTGTTCCGATTTCAGTTCCAGATCGATTCGCCCAATGAGTCCTTGATATTTAGTCGTTTTCAGCCAATTTTCTGGATTTTTGAAAATTTCACTTTTTTGTGAAAATATCCACTAAATGAGGGAATAATATGTGTGAGGTTACCCCAGGAGAGTTCCAAATGTGTGTGGGTAGAATATATATCCCACGGGGGTAAAATTGAAAAAAGTTGAAAAAATTTTTTTTTTGGACTTATTCATTTTTCCGGCGTTTATCAGACTTTCAGATAGGGGAAATGTCAGTGAGCATTCTGATTTCAGTTCCAGAGCAATTCGCCCAATGAGTCCTTGATATTTAGTCGTTTTCAGCCAATTTTCTGGATTTTTGAAAATTTCACTTTTTTGTGAAAATATCCACTAAATGAGGGAATAATATGTGTGAGGGTACCGAAGGAGAGTTCCAAATTTGTGTGGGTAGAATATATATCCCACGGGGGTAAAATTGAAAAAAGTTGAAAAAATTTTTTTTTGGGACTTATTCATTTTTCCGGCGTTTATCAGACTTTCAGATAGGGGAAATGTCAGTGAGCATTCTGATTTCAGTTGCAGAGCAATTCGCCCAATGAGTCCTTGATATTTAGTCGTTTTCAGCCAATTTTCTGGATTTTTGAAAATTTCACTTTTTTGTGAAAATATCCACTAAATGAGGGAATAATATGTGTGAGGGTACCGAAGGAGAGTTCCAAATTTGTGTGGGTAGAATATATATCCCACGGGGGTAAAATTGAAAAAAGTTGAAAAAATTTTTTTTTGTGACTTATTCATTTTTCCGGCGTTTATCAGACTTTCAGATAGGGCAAATGTCAGTGAGCGTTCCGATTTCAGTTCCAGAGCGATTCGCCCAATGAGTCCTTGATATTTAGTCGTTTTCAGCCAATTTTCTGGATTTTTGAAAATGTCACTTTTTTGTGAAAATATCCACTAAATGAGGGAATAATATGTGTGAGGTTACCCCAGGAGAGTTCTAAATGTGTGTGGGAAGAACATATATCCCACGGGGGTAAAATTGAAAAAAGTTGAAAAAATTTTTTTTTTGGACTTAGTCATTTTTCCGGCGTTTATCAGACTTTCAGATAGGGCAAATGTCAGTGAGCGTTCCGAATTCAGTTCCAGATCGATTCGCCCAATGAATCCATGATATTTAGTCGTTTTCAGCCAATTTTCTGGATTTTTGAAAATTTCACTTTTTTGTGAAAATATCCACTAAATGAGGGAATAATATGTGTGAGGTTACCCCAGGAGAGTTCTAAATGTGTGTTGGAAGAATATATATCCCACGGGGGTAAAATTGAAAAAAGTTGGAAAAATTTTTTTTTTGGACTTAGTCATTTTTCCGGCGTTTATCAGACTTTCAGATAGGGCAAATGTCAGTAAGCGTTCCGATTTCAGTTCCAGATCGATTCGCCCAATGAGTCCTTGATATTTAGTCGTTTTCAGCCAATTTTCTGGATTTTTGAAAATTTCACTTTTTTGTGAAAATATCCACTAAATGAGGGAATAATATGTGTGAGGGTACCGAAGGAGAGTTCCAAATTTGTGTGGGTAGAATATATATCCCACGGGGGTAAAATTGAAAAAAGTTGAAAAAATTTTTTTTTTGTGATTTATTCATTTTTCCGGCGTTTATCAGACTTTCAGATAGGGCAAATGTCAGTGAGCGTTCCGATTTCAGTTCCAGAGCGATTCGCCCAATGATTCCTTGATATTTAGTCGTTTTCAGCCAATTTTCTGGATTTTTGAAAATTTCACTTTTTTGTGAAAAAATCCACTAAATGAGTGAATAATATGTGTGAGGTTACCCCAGGAGAGTTCTTAATGTGTGTGGGAAGAATATATATCCCACGGGGGTAAAATTGAAAAAAGTTGAAAAAATTTTTTTTTTGGACTTAGTCATTTTTCCGGCGTTTAACAGACTTTCAGATAGGGCAAATGTCAGTGAGCGTTCCGATTTCAGTTCCAGATCGATTCGCCCAATGAGTCCTTGATATTTAGTCGTTTTCAGCCAATTTTCTGGATTTTTGAAAATTTCACTTTTTTGTGAAAATATCCACTAAATGAGGGAATAATATGTGTGAGGGTACCGAAGGAGAGTTCCAAATTTGTGTGGGTAGAATATATATCCCACGGGGGTAAAATTGAAAAAAGTTGAAAAAATTTTTTTTTGTGACTTATTCATTTTTCCGGTGTTTATCAGACTTTCAGATAGGGCAAATGTCAGTGAGCGTTCCGATTTCAGTTCCAGAGCGATTCGCCCAATGAGTCCTTGATATTTAGTCGTTTTCAGCCAATTTTCTGGATTTTTGAAAATTTCACTTTTTTGTGAAAATATGCACTAAATGAGGGAATAATATGTGTGAGGTTACCCCAGGAGAGTTCTAAATGTGTGTGGGAAGAATATATATCCCACGGGGGTAAAATTGAAAAAAGTTGAAAAAAAATTTTTTTTGGACTTAGTCATTTTTCCGGCGTTTATCAGACTTTCAGATAGGGCAAATGTCAGTGAGCGTTCCGATTTCAGTTCCAGATCGATTCGCCCAATGAGTCCTTGATATTTAGTCGCTTTCAGCCAATTTTCTGGATTTTTGAAAATTTCACTTTTTTGTGAAAATATCCACTAAATGAGGGAATAATATGTGTGAGGGTACCCCAGGAGAGTTCCAAATGTGTGTGGGTAGAATATATATCCCACGGGGGTAAAATTGAAAAAAGTTGAAAAAAATTTTTTTTGGGACTTATTCATTTTTCCGGCGTTTATCAGACTTTCAGATAGGGGAAATGTCAGTGAGCATTCTGATTTCAGTTCCAGAGCAATTCGCCCAATGATTCCTTGATATTTAGTCGTTTTCAGCCAATTTTCTGGATTTTTGAAAATTTCACTTTTTTGTGAAAAAATCCACTAAATGAGTGAATAATATGTGTGAGGTTACCCCAGGAGAGTTCTTAATGTGTGTGGGAAGAATATATATCCCACGGGGGTAAAATTGAAAAAAGTTGAAAAAATTTTTTTTTTGGACTTAGTCATTTTTCCGGCGTTTAACAGACTTTCAGATAGGGCAAATGTCAGTGAGCGTTCCGATTTCAGTTCCAGATCGATTCGCCCAATGAGTCCTTGATATTTAGTCGTTTTCAGCCAATTTTCTGGATTTTTGAAAATTTCACTTTTTTGTGAAAATATCCACTAAATGAGGGAATAATATGTGTGAGGGTACCGAAGGAGAGTTCCAAATTTGTGTGGGTAGAATATATATCCCACGGGGGTAAAATTGAAAAAAGTTGAAAAAATTTTTTTTTGTGACTTATTCATTTTTCCGGCGTTTATCAGACTTTCAGATAGGGCAAATGTCAGTGAGCATTCTGATTTCAGTTCCAGAGCAATTCGCCCAATGAGTCCTTGATATTTAGTCGTTTTCAGCCAATTTTCTGGATTTTTGAAAATTTCACTTTTTTGTGAAAATATCCACTAAATGAGGGAATAATATGTGTGAGGGTACCGAAGGAGAGTTCCAAATTTGTGTGGGTAGAATATATATCCCACGGGGGTAAAATTGAAAAAAGTTGAAAAAAATTTTTTTTGTGACTTATTCATTTTTCCGGCGTTTATCAGACTTTCAGATAGGGCAAATGTCAGTGAGCTTTCCGATTTCAGTTCCAGAGCGATTCGCCCAATGAGTCCTTGATATTTAGTCGTTTTCAGCCAATTTTCTGGATTTTTGAAAATTTCACTTTTTTGTGAAAATATCCACTAAATGAGGGAATAATATGTGTGAGGGTACCCCAGGAGAGTTCCAAATGTGTGTGGGTAGAATATATATCCCACGGGGGTAAAATTGAAAAAAGCTGAAAAATTTTTTTTTTGAACTTAGTCATTTTTCCGGCGTTTATCCGACTTTCACATACGAGAAATGTCAGTGAGCGTTCCGATTTTAGCTCCAGAGCGATTCGCCCAATGAGTCTTTGATATTTAGTCGTTTTCAGCCAATTTTCTGGATTTTTGAAAATTTCCCTTTTTTGTGAAAATATCCACTAAATGAGGGAATAATATGTGTGAGGGTAACCCAGGAGAGCTCTAAATGTGTGTGGGAAGAATATATATCCCACGGGGGTAAAATTGAAAAAAGTTGAAAAAATTTTTTTTTTGGACTTAGTCATTTTTCCGCCGTTTATCAGACTTTCAGATAGGGCAAATGTCAGTGAGCGTTCCGATTTCAGTTCCAGATCGATTCGCCCAATGAATCCATGATATTTAGTCGTTTTCAGCCAATTTTCTGGATTTTTGAAAATTTCACTTTTTTGTGAAAATATCCACTAAATGAGGGAATAATATGTGTGAGGGTTCCGAAGGAGAGTTCCAAATTTGTGTGGGTAGAATATATATCCCACGGGGGTAAAATTGAAAAAAGTTGAAAAAATTTTTTTTGGGGACTTATTTATTTTTCCGGCGTTTATCAGACTTTCAGATAGGGGAAATGTGAGTGAGCATTCTGATTTCAGTTCCAGAGCAATTCGCCCAATGAGTCCTTGATATTTAGTCGTTTTCAGCCAATTTTCTGGAATTTTGAAAATTTCACTTTTTTGTGAAAATATCCACTAAATGAGGGAAAAATATGTGTGAGGGTACCCCAGGAGAGTTCCAAATGTGTGTGGGTAGAATATATATCCCACGGGGGTAAAATTTAAAAAAGCTGAAAAAATTTTTTTTTGGACTTAGTCATTTTTCCGGTGTTTATCAGACTTTCAGATACGAGAAATGTCAGTGAGTTTTCCGATTTCAGCTCCAGAGCGATTCGCCCAATGAGTCTTTGATATTTAGTCGTTTTCAGCCAATTTTCTGGATTTTTGAAAATTTCACTTTTTTGTGAAAATATCCACTAAATGAGGGAATAATATGTGTGAGGGTACCCCAGGAGAGTTCCAAATGTGTGTGGGTAGAATATATATCCCACGGGGGTAAAATTGAAAAAAGCTGAAAAATTTTTTTTTTGGACTTAGTCATTTTTCCGGCGTTTATCAGACTTTCAGATACGAGAAATGTCAGTGAGCGTTCCGATTTTAGCTCCAGAGCGATTCGCCCAATGAGTCTTTGATATTTAGTCGTTTTCAGCCAATTTTCTGGATTTTTGAAAATTTCACTTTTTTGTGAAAATATCCACTAAATGAGGGAATAATATGTGTGAGGGTACCGCAGGAGAGTACCAAATGTGTGTGGGAAGAATATATATCCGACGGGGGTAAAATTGAAAAAAGTTGAAAAAAAATTTTTTTTTTTACTTAGTCATTTTTCTGGCGTTTATCAGACTTTCAGATAGGGGAAGTGTCAGTGAGCGTTCCGATTTCAGTTCCAGAGCGACTCGCCCAATGAGTCCTTGATATTTAGTTGTTTTCAGCCAATTTTCTGGATTTTTGAAAATTTCACTTTTTTGTGAAAATATTCACTAAATGAGGGAATAATATGTGTGAGGGTACCCCAGGAGAGTTCTAAATGTGTGTGGGAAGAATATATATCCCACGGGGGTAAAATTGAAAAAAGTTGAAAAAAATTTTTTTTTGAATTAGTCATTTTTCCGGCGTTTATCAGACTTTCAGATAGGGGAAATGTCAGTGAGCATTCCGATTTCAGTTCCAGAGCGATACGCCCAATGAGTCCTTGATATGTAGTCGTTTTCAGCCAATTTTCTGGATTTTTGAAAATTTCACTTTTTTGTGAAAATATCCACTAAATGAGGAATAATATGTGTGAGGGTACCCCAGGAGAGTTCCAAATGTGTTTGGGTAGAATATATATCCCACGGGGGTAAAATTGAAAAAAGCTGAAAAAATTTTTTTTTGGACTTAGTCATTTTTCCGGTGTTTATCAGACTTTCAGATACGAGAAATATCAGTGAGCGTTCCGATTTCAGCTCCAGAGCGATTCGCCCAATGAGTCCTTGATATTTAGTCATTTTCAGCCAATTTTCTGGATTTTTGAAAATTTCACTTTTTTGTGAAAATATCCACTAAATGAGGGAATAATATGTGTGAGGGTACCCCAGGAGAGTTTCAAATGTGTGTGGGTAGAATATATATCCGACGGGGGTAAAATTGAAAAAAGTTGAAAAAAATTTTTTTTTGACTTAGTCATTTTTCCGGCGTTTATCAGACTTTCAGATAGGGGAAATGTCAGTGAGCATTCCGATTTCAGTTCCAGAGCGATACGCCCAATGAGTCCTTGATATGTAGTCGTTTTCAGCCAATTTTCTGGATTTTTGAAAATTTCACTTTTTTGTGAAAATATCCACTAAATGAGGGAATAATATGTGTGAGGGTACCCCAGGAGAGTTTCAAATGTGTTTGGGTAAAATATATATCCCACGGGGGTAAAATTGAAAAAAGCTGAAAAAATTTTTTTTTGGACTTAGTCATTTTTCCGGTGTTTATCAGACTCTCAGATACGAGAAATGTCAGTGAGCATTCCGATTTCAGCTCCAGAGCAATTCGCACAATGAGTCCTTGATATTTAGTCGTTTTCAGCCAATTTTCTGGATTTTTGAAAATTTCACTTTTTTGTGAAAATATCCACTAAATGAGGGAATAATATGTGTGAGGGTACCGCAGGAGAGTATCAAATGTGTGTGGGAAGAAAATATATCCCACGGGGATAAAATTGAAAAAAGTTGAAAAAAATTTTTTTTTGGACTTACTCATTTTTCTGGCGTTTATCAGACTTTCAGATAGGGGAAATGTCAGTGAGCATTCTGATTTCAGTTCCAGAGCGATTCGCCCAATGAGTCCTTGATATTTAGTTGTTTTCAGCCAATTTTCTGGATTTTTTAAAATTTCACTTTTTTGTGAAAATATTCACTAAATGAGGGAATAATATGTTTGAGGGTACCCCAGGAGAGTTCTAAATGTGTGTGGGAAGAATATATATCCCACGGGGGTAAAATTGAAAAAAGTTGAAAAAATTTTTTTTTTTACTTAGTCATTTTTCTGGCGTTTATCAGACTTTCAGATAGGGGAAATGTCAGTGAGCGTTCCGATTTCAGTTCCAGAGCGATTCGCCCAATGAGTCCTTGATATTTAGTTGTTTTCAGCCAATTTTCTGGATTTTTGAAAATTTAACTTTTTTGTGAAAATATCCACTAAATGAGGGAATAATATGTGTGAGGGTACCGCAGGAGAGTACCAAATGTGTGTGGGAAGAATATATATCCGACGGGGGTAAAATTGAAAAAAGTTGAAAAAAAAATTTTTTTGGACTTAGTCATTTTTCTGGCATTGATCAGACTTTCAGATAGGGGAAATGTCAGTGAGCGTTCCGATTTCAGTTCCCAAGCGATTCGCCCAATGAGTCTTTGATATTTAGTCGTTTTCAGCCAATTTTCTGGATTTTTGAAAATTTCACTTTTTTGTGAAAATATCCACTAAATGAGGGAATAATATGTGTGAGGGTACCCCAGGAGAGTTCCAAATGTGTTTGGGTAGAATATATATCCCACGGGGGTAAAATTGAAAAAAGCTGAAAAATTTTTTTTTTGGACTTAGTCATTTTTCCGGCGTTTATCAGACTTTCAGATACGAGAAATGTCAGTGAGCGTTCCGATTTCAGCTCCAGAGCGATTCGCCCAATGAGTCCTTGATATTTAGTCGTTTTCAGCCAATTTACTGGATTTTTGAAAATTTCACTTTTTTGTGAAAATATCCACTAAATGAGGGAATAATATGTGTGAGGGTACCCCAGGAGAGTTTCAAATGTGTGTGGGTAGAATATATATCCGACGGGGGTAAAATTGAAAAAAGTTGAAAAAAAATTTTTTTTGACTTAGTCATTTTTCCGGCGTTTATCAGACTTTCAGATAGGGGAAATGTCAGTGAGCATTCCGATTTCAGTTCCAGAGCGATACGCCCAATGAGTCCTTGATATGTAGTCGTTTTCAGCCAATTTTCTGGATTTTTGAAAATTTAACTTTTTTGTGAAAATATCCACTAAATGAGGGAATAATATGTGTGAGGGTACCCCAGGAGAGTTCCAAATGTGTTTGGGTAGAATATATATCCCACGGGGGTAAAATTGAAAAAAGCTGAAATAATTTTTTTTTGGACTTAGTCATTTTTCCGGTGTTTATCAGACTTTCAGATACGAGAAATGTCAGTGAGCTTTCCGATTTCAGCTCCAGAGCAATTCGCCCAATGAGTCCTTGATATTTAGTCATTTTCAGCCAATTTTCTGGATTTTTGAAAATTTCACTTTTTTGTGAAAATATGCACTAAATGAGGGAATAATATGTGTGAGGGTAACCCAGGAGAGTTCCAAATGTGTGTAGGTAGAATATATATCCCACGGGGGTAAAATTGAAAAAAGTTGAAAAAAATTTTTTTTTGGACTTAGTCATTTTTCTGGCGTTTATCAGACTTTCAGATAGGGGAAATGTCAGTGAGCATTCCGATTTCATTTCCAGAGCGATTCGCCCAATGAGTCCTTGATATTTAGTTGTTTTCAGCCAATTTTCTGGATTTTTGAAAATTTAAGTTTTTTGTGAAAATATCCACTAAATGAGGGAATAATATGTGTGAGGGTACCGCAGGAGAGTACCAAATGTGTGTGGGAAGAATATATATCCGACGGGGGTAAAATTGAAAAAAGTTGAAAAAAAATTTTTTTTGGACTTAGTCATTTTTCTGGCGTTGATCAGACTTTCAGATGGGGGAAATGTCAGTGAGCGTTCCGATTTCAGTTCCCAAGCGATTCGCCCAATGAGTCTTTGATATTTAGTCGTTTTCAGCCAATTTTCTGGATTTTTGAATATTTCACTTTTTTTGTGAAAATATCCACTAAATGAGGGAATAATATGTGTGAGGGTACCCCAGGAGAGTTCCAAATGTGTTTGGGTAGAATATATATCCCACGGGGGTAAAATTGAAAAATGCTGAAAAATTTTTTTTGGGGACTTAGTCATTTTTCCGGCGTTTATCAGACTTTCAGATAGGGGAAATGTCAGTGAGCATTCCGATTTCAGTTCCAGAGTGATTCGCACAATGAGTCCTTGATATTTAGTCGTTTTCAGCCAATTTTCTGGATTTTTGAAAATTTCACTTTTTTGTGAAAATATCCACTAAATGAGGGAATAATATGTGTGAGGGTACCCCAGAAGAGTTCCAAATGTGTTTGGGTAGAATATATATCCCACGGGGGTTAAATTGAAAAAAGTTGAAAAAATTTTTTTTTGGACTTAGTCATTTTTCCGGTGTTTATCAGACTCTCAGATACGAGAAATGTCAGTGAGCATTCCGATTTCAGCTCCAGAGCGATTCGCACAATGAGTCCTTGATATTTAGTCGTTTTCAGCCAATTTTCTGGATTTTTGAAAATTTCACTTTTTTGTGAAAATATCCACTAAATGAGGGAATAATATGTGTGAGGGTACCGCAGGAGAGTACCAAATGTGTGTGGGAAGAATATGTATCCCACGGGGGTAAAATTGAAAAAAGTTGAAAAAAATTTTTTTTTGGGCTTAGTCATTTTTCCGGCGTTTATCAGACTTTCAAATACGAGAAATGTCAGTGAGCATTCCGATTTCAGCTCCAGAGTGATTCGCCCAATGAGTCCTTGATATTTAGTCGTTTTCAGCCAATTTTCTGGATTTTTGAAAATTTCACTTTTTTGTGAAAATATCCACTAAATGAGGGAATAATATGTGTGAGGGTACCGCAGGAGAGTACCAAATGTGTGTCGGAAGAATATGTATCCCACGGGGGTAAAATTGAAAAAAGTTGAAAAAAATTTTTTTTTGGACTTAGTCATTTTTCCGGCGTTTATCAGACTTTCAAATACGAGAAATGTCAGTGAGCATTCCGATTTCAGCTCCAGAGTGATTCGCCCAATGATTCCTTGATATTTAGTCGTTTTCAGCCAATTTTCTGGATTTTTGAAAATTTCACTTTTTTGTGAAAATATCCACTAAATGAGGGAATAATATGTGTGAGGGTACCGCAGGAGAGTACCAAATGTGTGTGGGAAGAATATGTATCCCACGGGGGTAAAATTGAAAAAAGTTGAAAAAAATTTTTTTTTGGACTTAGTCATTTTTCCGGCGTTTATCAGACTTTCAGATAGGGCAAATGTCAGTGAGTGTTCCAATTTCAGTTCCAGAGCAATTCGCCCAATGAGTCTTTGATATTTAGTTGTTTTTAGCCAATTTTCTGGATTTTTTAAAATTTCACTTTTTTGTGAAAATATCCACTAAATGAGGGAATAATATGTGTGAGGGTACCGCAGGAGAGTGCCAAATGTGTGTGGGAAGAATATATATCCGACGGGGATAAAATTGAAAAAAGTTGAAAAAAAAAATTTTTTGGACTTGGTCATTTTTCTGGCGTTGATCAGACTTTCAGATAGGGGAAATGTCAGTGAGCGTTCCGATTTCAGTTCCAGAGCGATACGCCCAATGAGTCCTTGATATTTAGTCGTTTTCAGCCAATTTTCTGGATTTTTGAAAATTTCACTTTTTTGTGAAAATATCCACTAAATGAGGGAATAATATGTGTGAGGGTACCCCAGGAGAGTTTCAAATGTGTGTGGGTAGAATATATATCCGACGGGGGTAAAATTGAAAAAAGTTGAAAAAAATTTTTTTTTGACTTAGTCATTTTTCCGGCGTTTATCAGACTTTCAGATAGGGGAAATGTCAGTGAGCATTCCGATTTCAGTTCCAGAGCGATACGCCCAATGAGTCCTTGATATGTAGTCGTTTTCAGCCAATTTTCTGGATTTTTGAAAATTTAACTTTTTTGTGAAAATATCCACTAAATGAGGGAATAATATGTGTGAGGGTACCCCAGGAGAGTTCCAAATGTGTTTGGGTAGAATATATGTCCCACGGGGGTAAAATTGAAAAAAGCTGAAATAATTTTTTTTTGGACTTAGTCATTTTTCCGGTGTTTATCAGACTCTCAGATACGAGAAATGTCAGTGAGCATTCCGATTTCAGCTCCAGAGCAATTCGCACAATGAGTCCTTGATATTTAGTCGTTTTCATCCAATTTTCTGGATTTTTGAAAATTTCACTTTTTTGTGAAAATATTCACTAAATGAGGGAATAATATGTTTGAGGGTACCCCAGGAGAGTTCTAAATGTGTGTGGGAAGAATATATATCCCACGGGGGTAAAATTGAAAAAAGTTGAAAAAATTTTTTTTTTGACTTAGTCATTTTTCTGGCGTTTATCAGACTTTCAGATAGGGGAAATGTCAGTGAGCGTTCCGATTTCAGCTCCAGAGCGATTCGCCCAATGAGTCCTTGATATTTAGTCGTTTTCAGCCAATTTTCTGGATTTTTGAAAATTTCACTTTTTTGTGAAAATATCCACTAAATGAGGGAATAATATGTGTGAGGGTACCGCAGGAGAGTACCAAATGTGTGTGGGAAGAATATATATCCGACGGGGGTAAAATTGAAAAAAGTTGAAAAAAAATTTTTTTTGGACTTAGTCATTTTTCTGGCGTTTATCAGACTTTCAGATAGGGGAAATGTCAGTGAGCGTTCCGATTTCAGTTCCAGAGCGACTCGCCCAATGAGTCATTGATATTTAGTTGTTTTCAGCCAATTTTCTGGATTTTTGAAAATTTCACTTTTTTGTGAAAATATTCACTAAATGAGGGAATAATATGTGTGAGGGTACCCCAGGAGAGTTCTAAATGTGTGTGAGAAGAATATATATCCCACGGGGGTAAAATTGAAAAAAGTTGAAAAAAATTTTTTTTTGACTTAGTCATTTTTCCGGCGTTTATCAGACTTTCAGATAGGGGAAATGTCAGTGAGCATTCCGATTTCAGTTCCAGAGCGATACGCCCAATGAGTCCTTGATATGTAGTCGTTTTCAGCCAATTTTCTGGATTTTTGAAAATTTCACTTTTTTGTGAAAATATCCACTAAATGAGGGAATAATATGTGTGAGGGTACCCCAGGAGAGTTTCAAATGTGTTTGGGTAAAATATATATCCCACGGGGGTAAAATTGAAAAAAGCTGAAAAAATTTTTTTTTGGACTTAGTCATTTTTCCGGTGTTTATCAGACTTTCAGATACGAGAAATGTCAGTGAGCGTTCCGATTTCAGCTCCAGAGCGATTCGCCCAATGAGTCCTTGATATTTAGTCATTTTCAGCCAATTTTCTGGATATTTGAAAATTTCACTTTTTTGTGAAAATATCCACTAAATGAGGGAACAATATGTGTGAGGGTAACCCAGGAGAGTTCCAAATGTGTGTGGGTAGAATATATATCCCATGGGGGTAAAATTGAAAAAAGTTGAAAAAAATTTTTTTTTGGACTTAGTCATTTTTCTGGCGTTTATCAGACTTTCAGATAGGGGAAATGTCAGTGAGCGTTCCGATTTCAGTTCCAGAGCGATTCGCCCAATGAGTCCTTGATATTTAGTTGTTTTCAGCCAATTTTCTGGATTTTTGAAAATTTAACTTTTTTGTGAAAATATCCACTAAATGAGGGAATAATATGTGTGAGGGTACCGCAGGAGAGTACCAAATGTGTGTGGGAAGAATATATATCCGACGGGGGTAAAATTGAAAAAAGTTGAAAAAAAAATTTTTTTGGACTTAGTCATTTTTCTGGCGTTGATCAGACTTTCAGATAGGGGAAATGTCAGTGAGCGTTCCGATTTCAGTTCCAGAGCGATACGCCCAATGAGTCCTTGATATGTAGTCGTTTTCAGCCAATTTTCTGGATTTTTGAAAATTTAACTTTTTTGTGAAAATATCCACTAAATGAGGGAATAATATGTGTGAGGGTACCCCAGGAGAGTTCCAAATGTGTTTGGGTAGAATATATATCCCACGGGGGTAAAATTGAAAAAAGCTGAAATAATTTTTTTTTGGACTTAGTCATTTTTCCGGTGTTTATCAGACTTTCAGATACGAGAAATGTCAGTGAGCTTTCCGATTTCAGCTCCAGAGCGATTCGCCCAATGAGTCCTTGATATTTAGTCATTTTCAGCCAATTTTCTGGATTTTTGAAAATTTCACTTTTTTGTGAAAATATCCACTAAATGAGGGAATAATATGTGTGAGGGTACCGCAGGAGAGTACCAAATGTGTGTGGGAAGAATATATATCCGACGGGGGTAAAATTGAAAAAAGTTGAAAAAAAATTTTTTTTGGACTTAGTCATTTTTCTGGCGTTTATCAGACTTTCAGATAGGGGAAATGTCAGTGAGCGTTCCGATTTCAGTTCCAGAGCGACTCGCCCAATGAGTCCTTGATATTTAGTTGTTTTCAGCCAATTTTCTGGATTTTTGAAAATTTCACTTTTTTGTGAAAATATTCACTAAATGAGGGAATAATATGTGTGAGGGTACGCCAGGAGAGTTCTAAATGTGTGTGAGAAGAATATATATCCCACGGGGGTAAAATTGAAAAAAGTTGAAAAAAATTTTTTTTTGACTTAGTCATTTTTCCGGCGTTTATCAGACTTTCAGATAGGGGAAATGTCAGTGAGCATTCCGATTTCAGTTCCAGAGCGATACGCCCAATGAGTCCTTGATATGTAGTCGTTTTCAGCCAATTTTCTGGATTTTTGAAAATTTCACTTTTTTGTGAAAATATCCACTAAATGAGGGAATAATATGTGTGAGGGTACCCCAGGAGAGTTTCAAATGTGTTTGGGTAAAATATATATCCCACGGGGGTAAAATTGAAAAAAGCTGAAAAAATTTTTTTTTGGACTTAGTCATTTTTCCGGTGTTTATCAGACTTTCAGATACGAGAAATGTCAGTGAGCGTTCCAATTTCAACTCCAGAGCGATTCGCCCAATGAGTCCTTGATATTTAGTCATTTTCAGCCAATTTTCTGGATATTTGAAAATTTCACTTTTTTGTGAAAATATCCACTAAATGAGGGAACAATATGTGTGAGGGTAACCCAGGAGAGTTCCAAATGTGTGTGAGTAGAATATATATCCCATGGGGGTAAAATTGAAAAAAGTTGAAAAAAATTTTTTTTTGGACTTAGTCATTTTTCTGGCGTTTATCAGACTTTCAGATAGGGGAAATGTCAGTGAGCGTTCCGATTTCAGTTCCAGAGCGATTCGCCCAATGAGTCCTTGATATTTAGTTGTTTTCAGCCAATTTTCTGGATTTTTGAAAATTTAACTTTTTTGTGAAAATATCCACTAAATGAGGGAATAATATGTGTGAGGGTACCGCAGGAGAGTACCAAATGTGTGTGGGAAGAATATATATCCGACGGGGGTAAAATTGAAAAAAGTTGAAAAAAAAATTTTTTTGGACTTAGTCATTTTTCTGGCGTTGATCAGACTTTCAGATAGGGGAAATGTCAGTGAGCGTTCCGATTTCAGTTCCCAAGCGATTCGCCCAATGAGTCTTTGATATTTAGTCGTTTTCAGCCAATTTTCTGGATTTTTGAAAATTTCACTTTTTTGTGAAAATATCCACTAAATGAGCGAATAATATGTGTGAGGGTACCCCAGGAGAGTTCCAAATGTGTTTGGGTAGAATATATATCCCACGGGGGTAAAATTGAAAAAAGCTGAAAAATTTTTTTTTTGGACTTAGTCATTTTTCCGGCGTTTATCAGACTTTCAGATACGAGAAATGTCAGTGAGCGTTCCGATTTCAGCTCCAGAGCGATTCGCCCAATGAGTCCTTGATATTTAGTCGTTTTCAGCCAATTTACTGGATTTTTGAAAATTTCACTTTTTTGTGAAAATATCCACTAAATGAGGGAATAATATGTGTGAGGGTACCCCAGGAGAGTTTCAAATGTGTGTGGGTAGAATATATATCCGACGGGGGTAAAATTGAAAAAAGTTGAAAAAAAATTTTTTTTGACTTAGTCATTTTTCCGGCGTTTATCAGACTTTCAGATAGGGGAAATGTCAGTGAGCATTCCGATTTCAGTTCCAGAGCGATACGCCCAATGAGTCCTTGATATGTAGTCGTTTTCAGCCAATTTTCTGGATTTTTGAAAATTTAACTTTTTTGTGAAAATATCCACTAAATGAGGGAATAATATGTGTGAGGGTACCCCAGGAGAGTTCCAAATGTGTTTGGGTAGAATATATATCCCACGGGGGTAAAATTGAAAAAAGCTGAAATAATTTTTTTTTGGACTTAGTCATTTTTCCGGTGTTTATCAGACTTTCAGATACGAGAAATGTCAGTGAGCTTTCCGATTTCAGCTCCAGAGCGATTCGCCCAATGAGTCCTTGATATTTAGTCATTTTCAGCCAATTTTCTGGATTTTTGAAAATTTCACTTTTTTGTGAAAATATCCACTAAATGAGGGAATAATATGTGTGAGGGTAACCCAGGAGAGTTCCAAATGTGTTTGGGTAGAATATATATCCCACGGGGGTAAAATTGAAAAATGCTGAAAAATTTTTTTTTGGGACTTAGTCATTTTTCCGGCGTTTATCAGACTTTCAGATAGGGGAAATGTCAGTGAGCATTCCGATTTCAGTTCCAGAGTGATTCGCCCAATGAGTCCTTGATATTTAGTCGTTTCCAGCCAATTTTCTGGATTTTTGAAAATTTCACTTTTTTGTGAAAATATCCACTAAATGAGGGAATAATATGTGTGAGGGTACCCCAGGAGAGTTCCAAATGTGTTTGGGTAGAATATATATCCCACGGGGGTTAAATTGAAAAAAGTTGAAAAAATTTTTTTTTGGACTTAGTCATTTTTCCGGTGTTTATCAGACTCTCAGATACGAGAAATGTCAGTGAGCATTCCGATTTCAGCTCCAGAGCGATTCGCACAATGAGTCCTTGATATTTAGTCGTTTTCAGCCAATTTTCTGGATTTTTGAAAATTTCACTTTTTTGTGAAAATATCCACTAAATGAGGGAATAACATGTGTGAGGGTACCGCAGGAGAGTACCAAATGTGTGTGGGAAGAATATGTATCCCACGGGGGTAAAATTGAAAAAAGTTGAAAAAAATTTTTTTTTGGGCTTAGTCATTTTTCCGGCGTTTATCAGACTTTCAAATACGAGAAATGTCAGTGAGCATTCCGATTTCAGCTCCAGAGTGATTCGCCCAATGAGTCCTTGATATTTAGTCGTTTTCAGCCAATTTTCTGGATTTTTGAAAATTTCACTTTTTTGTGAAAATATCCACTAAATGAGGGAATAATATGTGTGAGGGTACCGCAGGAGAGTACCAAATGTGTGTCGGAAGAATATGTATCCCACGGGGGTAAAATTGAAAAAAGTTGAAAAAAATTTTTTTTTGGACTTAGTAATTTTTCCGGCGTTTATCAGACTTTCAAATACGAGAAATGTCAGTGAGCATTCCGATTTCAGCTCCAGAGTGATTCGCCCAATGATTCCTTGATATTTAGTCGTTTTCAGCCAATTTTCTGGATTTTTGAAAATTTCACTTTTTTGTGAAAATATCCACTAAATGAGGGAATAATATGTGTGAGGGTACCGCAGGAGAGTACCAAATGTGTGTGGGAAGAATATGTATCCCACGGGGGTAAAATTGAAAAAAGTTGAAAAAAATTTTTTTTTGGACTTAGTCATTTTTCCGGCGTTTATCAGACTTTCAGATAGGGCAAATGTCAGTGAGTGTTCCAATTTCAGTTCCAGAGCAATTCGCCCAATGAGTCTTTGATATTTAGTTGTTTTTAGCCAATTTTCTGGATTTTTTAAAATTTCACTTTTTTGTGAAAATATCCACTAAATGAGGGAATAATATGTGTGAGGGTACCGCAGGAGAGTACCAAATGTGTGTGGGAAGAATATATATCCGACGGGGATAAAATTGAAAAAAGTTGAAAAAAAAAATTTTTTGGACTTGGTCATTTTTCTGGCGTTGATCAGACTTTCAGATAGGGGAAATGTCAGTGAGCGTTCCGATTTCAGTTCCAGAGCGATACGCCAAATGAGTCCTTGATATTTAGTCGTTTTCAGCCAATTTTCTGGATTTTTGAAAATTTCACTTTTTTGTGAAAATATCCACTAAATGAGGGAATAATATGTGTGAGGGTACCCCAGGAGAGTTCCAAATGTGTTTGGGTAGAATATATATCCCACGGGGGTAAAATTGAAAAATGCTGAAAAATTTTTTTTTGGGACTTAGTCATTTTTCCGGCGTTTATCAGACTTTCAGATAGGGGAAATGTCAGTGAGCATTCCGATTTCAGTTCCAGAGTGATTCGCCCAATGAGTCCTTGATATTTAGTCGTTTTCAGCCAATTTTCTGGATTTTTGAAAATTTCACTTTTTTGTGAAAATATCCACTAAATGAGGGAATAATATGTGTGAGGGTACCCCAGGAGAGTTCCAAATGTGTTTGGGTAGAATATATATCCCACGGGGGTTAAATTGAAAAAAGTTGAAAAAATTTTTTTTTGGACTTAGTCATTTTTCCGGTGTTTATCAGACTCTCAGATACGAGAAATGTCAGTGAGCATTCCGATTTCAGCTCCAGAGCGATTCGCACAATGAGACCTTGATATTTAGTCGTTTTCAGCCAATTTTCTGGATTTTTGAAAATTTCACTTTTTTGTGAAAATATCCACTAAATGAGGGAATAATATGTGTGAGGGTACCGCAGGAGAGTACCAAATGTGTGTGGGAAGAATATGTATCCCACGGGGGTAAAATTGAAAAAAGTTGAAAAAAATTTTTTTTTGGACTTAGTCATTTTTCCGGCGTTTATCAGACTTTCAAATACGAGAAATGTCAGTGAGCATTCCGATTTCAGCTCCAGAGTGATTCGCCCAATGAGTCCTTTATATTTAGTCGTTTTCAGCCAATTTTCTGGATTTTTGAAAATTTCACTTTTTTGTGAAAATATCCACTAAATGAGGGAATAATAAGGGTGAGGGTACCCCAGAAGAGTTCCAAATGTGTGTGGGTAGAATATATATCCAACGGGGGTAAAATTGAAAAAAGTTGAAAAAAAATTTTTATTGGACTTAGTCATTTTTCTGGCGTTGATCAGACTTTCAGATAGGGGAAATGTCAGTGAGCGTTCCGATTTCAGTTCCAGAGCAATACGCCCAATGAGTCCTTGACATTTAGTCGTTTTCAGCCAATTTTCTGGATTTTTGAAAATTTCACTTTTTGGTGAAAATATCCACTAAATGAGGGAATAATATGTGTGAGGGTACCCCAGGAGAGTTTCAAATGTGTGTGGGTAGAATATATATCCGACGGGAGTAAAATTGAAAAAAGTTGAAAAAAAATTTTTTTGGACTTAGTCATTTTTCCGGCGTTTATCAGACTTTCAAATACGAGAAATGTCAGTGAGCGTTCCGATTTCAGTTCCAGAGCGATTCGCCCAATGAGTCCTTGATATTTAGTCGTTTTCAGCCAATTTTCTGGATTTTTGAAAATTTCACTTTTTTGTGAAAATATCCACTAAATGAGGGAATAATAAGGGTGAGGGTACCCCAGAAGAGTTCCAAATGTGTGTGGGTAGAATATATATCCAACGGGGGTAAAATTGAAAAAAGATGAAAAAAAATTTTTTTTGGACTTAGTCATTTTTCTGGTGTTGATGAGACTTTCAGATAGGGGAAATGTCAGTGAGTGTTTCGATTTCAGTTCCAGAGCAATACGCCCAATGAGTCCTTGACATTTAGTCGTTTTCAGCCAATTTTCTGGATTTTTGAAAATTTCACTTTTTTGTGAAAATATCCACTAAATGAGGGAATAATATGTGTGAGGGTACCGCAGGAAAGTACCAAATGTGTGTGGGAAGAATATATATCCGACGGGGGTAAAATTGAAAAAAGTTGAAAAAAAAATTTTTTTGGACTTAGTCATTTTTCTGGCGTTGATCAGACTTTCAGATAGGGGAAATGTCAGTGAGCGTTCCGATTTCAGTTCCAGAGCGATACGCCCAATGAGTCCTTGATATTTAGTCGTTTTCAGCCAATTTTCTGGATTTTTGAAAATTTCACTTTTTTGTGAAAATATCCACTAAATGAGGGAATAATATGTGTGAGGGTACCGCAGGAGAGTACCAAATGTGTGTGGGAAGAATATGTATCCCACGGGGGTAAAATTGAAAAAAGATGAAAAAAATTTTTTTTTGGACTTAGTCATTTTTCCGGCGTTTATCAGACTTTCAGATAGGGCAAATGTCAGTGAGTGTTCCAATTTCAGTTCCAGAGCAATTCGCCCAATGAGTCTTTGATATTTAGTTGTTTTCAGCCAATTTTCTGGATTTTTTAAAATTTCACTTTTTTGTGAAAATATCCACTAAATGAGGGAATAATATGTGTGAGGGTACCGCAGGAGAGTACCAAATGTGTGTGGGAAGAATATATATCCGACGGGGATAAAATTGAAAAAAGTTGAAAAAAAAAATTTTTTGGACTTGGTCATTTTTCTGGCGTTGATCAGACTTTCAGATAGGGGAAATGTCAGTGAGCGTTCCGATTTCAGTTCCAGAGCGATACGCCCAATGAGTCCTTGATATTTAGTCGTTTTCAGCCAATTTTCTGGATTTTTGAAAATTTCACTTTTTTGTGAAAATATCCACTAAATGAGGGAATAATATGTGTGAGGGTACCCCAGGAGAGTTCCAAATGTGTTTGGGTAGAATATATATCCCACGGGGGTAAAATTGAAAAATGCTGAAAAATTTTTTTTTGGGACTTAGTCATTTTTCCGGCGTTTATCAGACTTTCAGATAGGGGAAATGTCAGTGAGCATTCCGATTTCAGTTCCAGAGTGATTCGCCCAATGAGTCCTTGATATTTAGTCGTTTTCAGCCAATTTTCTGGATTTTTGAAAATTTCACTTTTTTGTGAAAATATCCACTAAATGAGGGAATAATATGTGTGAGGGTACCCCAGGAGAGTTCCAAATGTGTTTGGGTAGAATATATATCCCACGGGGGTTAAATTGAAAAAAGTTGAAAAAATTTTTTTTTGGACTTAGTCATTTTTCCGGCGTTTATCAGACTTTCAAATACGAGAAATGTCAGTGAGCGTTCCGATTTCAGTTCCAGAGCGATTCGCCCAATGAGTCCTTGATATTTAGTCGTTTTCAGCCAATTTTCTGGATTTTTGAAAATTTCACTTTTTTGTGAAAATATCCACTAAATGAGGGAATAATAAGGGTGAGGGTACCCCAGAAGAGTTCCAAATGTGTGTGGGTAGAATATATATCCAACGGGGGTAAAATTGAAAAAAGATGAAAAAAAATTTTTTTTGGACTTAGTCATTTTTCTGGTGTTGATGAGACTTTCAGATAGGGGAAATGTCAGTGAGTGTTTCGATTTCAGTTCCAGAGCAATACGCCCAATGAGTCCTTGACATTTAGTAGTTTTCAGCCAATTTTCTGGATTTTTGAAAATTTCACTTTTTTGTGAAAATATCCACTAAATGAGGGAATAATATGTGTGAGGGTACCGCAGGAAAGTACCAAATGTGTGTGGGAAGAATATATATCCGACGGGGGTAAAATTGAAAAAAGTTGAAAAAAAAATTTTTTTGGACTTAGTCATTTTTCTGGCGTTGATCAGACTTTCAGATAGGGGAAATGTCAGTGAGCGTTCCGATTTCAGTTCCAGAGCGATACGCCCAATGAGTCCTTGATATTTAGTCATTTTCAGCCAATTTTCTGGATTTTTGAAAATTTCACTTTTTTGTGAAAATATCCACTAAATGAGGGAATAATATGTGTGAGGGTACCGCAGGAGAGTACCAAATGTGTGTGGGAAGAATATGTATCCCACGGGGGTAAAATTGAAAAAAGATGAAAAAAATTTTTTTTTGGACTTAGTCATTTTTCCGGCGTTTATCAGACTTTCAGATAGGGCAAATGTCAGTGAGTGTTCCAATTTCAGTTCCAGAGCAATTCGCCCAATGAGTCTTTGATATTTAGTTGTTTTTAGCCAATTTTCTGGATTTTTTAAAATTTCACTTTTTTGTGAAAATATCCACTAAATGAGGGAATAATATGTGTGAGGGTACCGCAGGAGAGTACCAAATGTGTGTGGGAAGAATATTTATCCGACGGGGATAAAATTGAAAAAAGTTGAGAAAAAAATTTTTTTGGACTTGGTCATTTTTCTGGCGTTGATCAGACTTTCAGATAGGGGAAATGTCAGTGAGCGTTCCGATTTCAGTTCCAGAGCGATACGCCCAATGAGTCCTTGATATTTAGTCGTTTTCAGCCAATTTTCTGGATTTTTGAAAATTTCACTTTTTTGTGAAAATATCCACTAAATGAGGGAATAATATGTGTGAGGGTACCCCAGGAGAGTTCCAAATGTGTTTGGGTAGAATATATATCCCACGGGGGTAAAATTGAAAAATGCTGAAAAATTTTTTTTTGGGACTTAGTCATTTTTCCGGCGTTTATCAGACTTTCAGATAGGGGAAATGTCAGTGAGCATTCCGATTTCAGTTCCAGAGTGATTCGCCCAATGAGTCCTTGATATTTAGTCGTTTTCAGCCAATTTTCTGGATTTTTGAAAATTTCACTTTTTTGTGAAAATATCCACTAAATGAGGGAATAATATGTGTGAGGGTACCCCAGGAGAGTTCCAAATGTGTTTGGGTAGAATATATATCCCACGGGGGTTAAATTGAAAAAAGTTGAAAAAATTTTTTTTTGGACTTAGTCATTTTTCCGGTGTTTATCAGACTCTCAGATACGAGAAATGTCAGTGAGCATTCCGATTTCAGCTCCAGAGCGATTCGCACAATGAGACCTTGATATTTAGTCGTTTTCAGCCAATTTTCTGGATTTTTGAAAATTTCACTTTTTTGTGAAAATATCCACTAAATGAGGGAATAATATGTGTGAGGGTACCGCAGGAGAGTACCAAATGTGTGTGGGAAGAATATGTATCCCACGGGGGTAAAATTGAAAAAAGTTGAAAAAAATTTTTTTTTGGACTTAGTCATTTTTCCGGCGTTTATCAGACTTTCAAATACGAAAAATGTCAGTGAGCATTCCGATTTCAGCTCCAGAGTGATTCGCCCAATGAGTCCTTGATATTTAGTCGTTTTCAGCCAATTTTCTGGATTTTTGAAAATTTCACTTTTTTGTGAAAATATCCACTAAATGAGGGAATAATAAGGGTGAGGGTACCCCAGAAGAGTTCCAAATGTGTGTGGGTAGAATATATATCCAACGGGGGTAAAATTGAAAAAAGTTGAAAAAAAATTTTTTTTGGACTTAGTCATTTTTCTGGCGTTGATCAGACTTTCAGATAGGGGAAATGTCAGTGAGCGTTCCGATTTCAGTTCCAGAGCAATACGCCCAATGAGTCCTTGACATTTAGTCGTTTTCAGCCAATTTTCTGGATTTTTGAAAATTTCACTTTTTGGTGAAAATATCCACTAAATGAGGGAATAATATGTGTGAGGGTACCCCAGGAGAGTTTCAAATGTGTGTGGGTAGAATATATATCCGACGGGAGTAAAATTGAAAAAAGTTGAAAAAAAATTTTTTTGGACTTAGTCATTTTTCCGGCGTTTATCAGACTTTCAAATACGAGAAATGTCAGTGAGCGTTCCGATTTCAGTTCCAGAGCGATTCGCCCAATGAGTCCTTGATATTTAGTCGTTTTCAGCCAATTTTCTGGATTTTTGAAAATTTCACTTTTTTGTGAAAATATCCACTAAATGAGGGAATAATAAGGGTGAGGGTACCCCAGAAGAGTTCCAAATGTGTGTGGGTAGAATATATATCCCACGGGGGTAAAATTGAAAAAAGATGAAAAAAATTTTTTTTTGGACTTGGTCATTTTTCTGGCGTTGATCAGACTTTCAGATAGGGCAAATGTCAGTGAGTGTTCCAATTTCAGTTCCAGAGCAATTCGCCCAATGAGTCTTTGATATTTAGTTGTTTTTAGCCAATTTTCTGGATTTTTTAAAATTTCACTTTTTTGTGAAAATATCCACTAAATGAGGGAATAATATGTGTGAGGGTACCGCAGGAGAGTACCAAATGTGTGTGGGAAGAATATTTATCCGACGGGGATAAAATTGAAAAAAGTTGAAAAAAAAATTTTTTTGGACTTGGTCATTTTTCTGGCGTTGATCAGACTTTCAGATAGGGGAAATGTCAGTGAGCGTTCCGATTTCAGTTCCAGAGCGATACGCCCAATGAGTCCTTGATATTTAGTCGTTTTCAGCCAATTTTCTGGATTTTTGAAAATTTCACTTTTTTGTGAAAATATCCACTAAATGAGGGAATAATATGTGTGAGGGTACCCCAGGAGAGTTCCAAATGTGTTTGGGTAGAATATATATCCCACGGGGGTAAAATTGAAAAATGCTGAAAAATTTTTTTTTGGGACTTAGTCATTTTTCCGGCGTTTATCAGACTTTCAGATAGGGGAAATGTCAGTGAGCATTCCGATTTCAGTTCCAGAGTGATTCGCCCAATGAGTCCTTGATATTTAGTTGTTTTCAGCCAATTTTCTGGATTTTTGAAAATTTCACTTTTTTGTGAAAATATCCACTAAATGAGGGAATAATAAGTGTGAGGGTATCCCAGAAGAGTTCCAAATGTGTGTGGGTAGAATATATATCCGACGGAGGTAAAATTGAAAAAAGTTGAAAAAAATTTTTTTTTGGACTTAGTCATTTTTCCGGCGTTTATCAGACTTTCAGATAGGGGAAATGTCAGTGAGCGTTCCGATTTCAGTTCCAGAGCGATTCGCCCAATGAGTCCTTGATATTTAGTCGTTTTCAGCCAATTTTCTGGATTTTTGAAAATTTCACTTTTTTGTGAAAATATCCACTAAATGAGGGAACAATATGTGTGAGGGTACCCCAGGAGAGTTCCAAATGTGTGTGGGTAGAATATATATCCGACGGGGGTAAAATTGAAAAAAGTTGAAAAAAATTTTTTTTTGGACTTATTCATTTTTCCGGCGTTTATCAGACTTTCAAATACGAGAAATGTCAGTGAGCATTCCGATTTCAGCTCCAGAGTGATTCGCCCAATGAGTCCTTGATATTTAGTCGTTTTCAGCCAATTTTCTGGATTTTTGAAAATTTCACTTTTTTGTGAAAATATCCACTAAATGAGGGAATAATAAGGGTGAGGGTACCCCAGAAGAGTTCCAAATGTGTGTGGGTAGAATATATATCCAACGGGGGTAAAATTGAAAAAAGATGAAAAAAAATTTTTTTTGGACTTAGTCATTTTTCTGGTGTTGATGAGACTTTCAGATAGGGGAAATGTCAGTGAGTGTTTCGATTTCAGTTCCAGAGCAATACGCCCAATGAGTCCTTGACATTTAGTCGTTTTCAGCCAATTTTCTGGATTTTTGAAAATTTCACTTTTTTGTGAAAATATCCACTAAATGAGGGAATAATATGTGTGAGGGTACCGCAGGAAAGTACCAAATGTGTGTGGGAAGAATATATATCCGACGGGGGTAAAATTGAAAAAAGTTGAAAAAAAAATTTTTTTGGACTTAGTCATTTTTCTGGCGTTGATCAGACTTTCAGATAGGGGAAATGTCAGTGAGCGTTCCGATTTCAGTTCCAGAGCGATACGCCCAATGAGTCCTTGATATTTAGTCGTTTTCAGCCAATTTTCTGGATTTTTGAAAATTTCACTTTTTTGTGAAAATATCCACTAAATGAGGGAATAATATGTGTGAGGGTACCGCAGGAGAGTACCAAATGTGTGTGGGAAGAATATGTATCCCACGGGGGTAAAATTGAAAAAAGATGAAAAAAATTTTTTTTTGGACTTAGTCATTTTTCCGGCGTTTATCAGACTTTCAGATAGGGCAAATGTCAGTGAGTGTTCCAATTTCAGTTCCAGAGCAATTCGCCCAATGAGTCTTTGATATTTAGTTGTTTTTAGCCAATTTTCTGGATTTTTTAAAATTTCACTTTTTTGTGAAAATATCCACTAAATGAGGGAATAATATGTGTGAGGGTACCGCAGGAGAGTACCAAATGTGTGTGGGAAGAATATTTATCTGACGGGGATAAAATTGAAAAAAGTTGAAAAAAAAATTTTTTTGGACTTGGTCATTTTTCTGGCGTTGATCAGACTTTCAGATAGGGGAAATGTCAGTGAGCGTTCCGATTTCAGTTCCAGAGCGATACGCCCAATGAGTCCTTGATATTTAGTCGTTTTCAGCCAATTTTCTGGATTTTTGAAAATTTCACTTTTTTGTGAAAATATCCACTAAATGAGGGAATAATATGTGTGAGGGTACCCCAGGAGAGTTCCAAATGTGTTTGGGTAGAATATATATCCCACGGGGGTAAAATTGAAAAATGCTGAAAAATTTTTTTTTGGGACTTAGTCATTTTTCCGGCGTTTATCAGACTTTCAGATAGGGGAAATGTCAGTGAGCATTCCGATTTCAGTTCCAGAGTGATTCGCCCAATGAGTCCTTGATATTTAGTCGTTTTCAGCCAATTTTCTGGATTTTTGAAAATTTCACTTTTTTGTGAAAATATCCACTAAATGAGGGAATAATAAGTGTGAGGGTATCCCAGAAGAGTTCCAAATGTGTGTGGGTAGAATATATATCCGACGGAGGTAAAATTGAAAAAAGTTGAAAAAAATTTTTTTTTGGACTTAGTCATTTTTCCGGCGTTTATCAGACTTTCAGATAGGGGAAATGTCAGTGAGCGTTCCGATTTCAGTTCCAGAGCGATTCGCCCAATGAGTCCTTGATATTTAGTCGTTTTCAGCCAATTTTCTGGATTTTTGAAAATTTCACTTTTTTGTGAAAATATCCACTAAATGAGGGAACAATATGTGTGAGGGTACCCCAGGAGAGTTCCAAATGTGTTTGGGTAGAATATATATCCCACGGGGGTTAAATTGAAAAAAGTTGAAAAAAATTTTTTTTGGACTTAGTCATTTTTCCGGTGTTTATCAGACTCTCAGATACGAGAAATGTCAGTGAGCATTCCGATTTCAGCTCCAGAGCGATTCGCACAATGAGACCTTGATATTTAGTCGTTTTCAGCCAATTTTCTGGATTTTTGAAAATTTCACTTTTTTGTGAAAATATCCATTAAATGAGGGAATAATATGTGTGAGGGTACCGCAGGAGAGTACCAAATGTGTGTGGGAAGAATATGTATCCCACGGGGGTAAAATTGAAAAAAGTTGAAAAAAATTTTTTTTTGGACTTAGTCATTTTTCCGGCGTTTATCAGACTTTCAAATACGAGAAATGTCAGTGAGCATTCCGATTTCAGCTCCAGAGTGATTCGCCCAATGAGTCCTTGATATTTAGTCGTTTTCAGCCAATTTTCTGGATTTTTGAAAATTTCACTTTTTTGTGAAAATATCCACTAAATGAGGGAATAATAAGGGTGAGGGTACCCCAGAAGAGTTCCAAATGTGTGTGGGTAGAATATATATCCAACGGGGGTAAAATTGAAAAAAGTTGAAAAAAAATTTTTTTTGGACTTAGTCATTTTTCTGGCGTTGATCAGACTTTCAGATAGGGTAAATGTCAGTGAGCGTTCCGATTTCAGTTCCAGAGCAATACGCCCAATGAGTCCTTGACATTTTGTCGTTTTCAGCCAATTTTCTGGATTTTTGAAAATTTCACTTTTTGGTGAAAATATCCACTAAATGAGGGAATAATATGTGTGAGGGTACCCCAGGAGAGTTTCAAATGTGTGTGGGTAGAATATATATCCGACGGGAGTAAAATTGAAAAAAGTTGAAAAAAAATTTTTTTGGACTTAGTCATTTTTCCGGCGTTTATCAGACTTTCAAATACGAGAAATGTCAGTGAGCATTCCGATTTCAGCTCCAGAGTGATTCGCCCAATGAGTCCTTGATATTTAGTCGTTTTCAGCCAATTTTCTGGATTTTTGAAAATTTCACTTTTTTGTGAAAATATCCACTAAATGAGGGAATAATAAGGGTGAGGGTACCCCAGAAGAGTTCCAAATGTGTGTGGGTAGAATATATATCCCACGGGGGTAAAATTGAAAAAAAATATTTTTTGGACTTAGTCATTTTTCTGGCGTTTATCAGACTTTCACATAGGGGAAATGTCTGTGAGCGTTTCAATTTCAGTTCCAGAGCGATTCGCCCAATGAGTCTTTGATATTTAGTCGTTTTCAGCCAATTTTCTGGATTTTTGAAAATTTCACTTTTTTGTGAAAATATCCACTAAATGAGGGAATAAGATGTGTGAGTGTACCCCAGGAGAGTTCTAAATGTGTATGGGAAGAATATATATCCCACGGGGGTAAAATTGAAAAAAGTTGAAAAAAATTTTTTTTTGGGGCTTAGTCATTTTTCCGGCGTTTATCAGACTTTCAGATAGGGCAAATGTCTGTGAGTGTTCCAATTTCAGTTCCAGAGCGATTCGCCCAATGAGTCTTTGATATTTAGTCGTTTTCAGCCAATTTTCTGGATTTTTGAAAATTTCACTTTTTTGTGAAAATATCCACTAAATGAGGGAATAATATGTGTGAGGGTACCCCAGGAGAGTATCAAAAGTGTGTGGGAAGAATATATATCCCACGGGGGTAAAATTGAAAAAAGTTGAAAAAAATTATTTTTTGGACTTAGTCATTTTTCCGGCGTTTATCAGACTTTCAGATAGGGCAAATGTCAGTGAGCGTTCCAATTTCAGTTCCAGAGCAATTCGCCCAATGAGTCTTTGATATTTAGTCGTTTTCAGCCAATTTTCTGGATTTTTGAAAATTTCACTTTTTTGTGAAAATATCCACTAAATGAGGGAATAATAAGGGTGAGGGTACCCCAGAATAGTTCCAAACGTGTGTGGGTAGAATATATATCCAACGGGGGTAAAATTGAAAAGAGTTGAAAAAAAATTTTTTTTGGACTTAGTCATTTTTCTGGCGTTGATCAGACTTTCAGATAGGGGAAATGTCAGTGAGCGTTCCGATTTCAGTTCCAGAGCAATACGCCCAATGAGTCCTTGACATTTAGTCGTTTTCAGCCAATTTTCTGGATTTTTGAAAATTTCACTTTTTTGTGAAAATATCCACTAAATGAGGGAATAATATGTGTGAGTGTACCCCAGGAGAGTTCTAAATGTGTATGGGAAGAATATATATCCCACGGTGGTAAAATTGAAAAAAGTTGAAAAAAATTTTTTTGGACTTAGTCATTTTTCCGGCGTTTATCAGACTTTCAGATAGGGCAAATGTCTGTGAGCGTTCCAATTTCAGTTCCAGAGCGATTCGCCCAATGAGTCTGATATTTAGTCGTTTTCAGCCAATTTTCTGGATTTTTGAAAATTTCACTTTTTTGTGAAAATATCCACTAAATGAGGGAATAATAAGTGTGAGGGTACCCCAGAAGAGTTCCAAATGTGTGTGGGTAGAATATATATCCGACGGAGGTAAAATTGAAAAAAGTTGAAAAAAAATTTTTTTTGGACTTACTAATTTTTCTGGCGTTGATCAGACTTTCAGATAGGGGAAATGTCAGTGAGCGTTCCGATTTCAGTTCCAGAGCGATACGCCCAATGAGTCCTTGATATTTAGTCGTTTTCAGCCAATTTTCTGGATTTTTGAAAATTTCACTTTTTTGTGAAAATATCCACTAAATGAGGGAATAATATGTGTGAGGGTAACCCAGGAGAGTGCCAAATGTGTGTGGGTAGAATATATATCCCACGGGGGTAAAATTGAAAAAAATTTTTTTTTGGACTTAGTCATTTTTCTGGCGTTTATCAGACTTTCAGATAGGGGAAATGTCAGTGAGCGTTCCGATTTCAGTTCCAGAGCGATTCGCCCAATGAGTCTTTGATATTTAGTCGTTTTCAGCCAATTTTCTGGATTTTTGAAAATTTCACTTTTTTGTGAAAATATCCACTAAATGAGGGAATAATATGTGTGAGGGTACCCCAGGAGAGTTCCAAATGTGTGTGGGTAGAATATATATCCCACGGGGGTAAAATTGAAAAAAGCTGAAAACATTTTTTTTTGGACTTAATCATTTTTCCGGCGTTTATCAGACTTTCAGATAGGGCAAATGTCAGTGAGCGTTCCAATTTCAGTTCCAGTGCAATTCGCCCAATGAGTCCTTGATATTTATTCGTTTTCAGCCAATTTTCTGGATTTTTGAAAATTTCACTTTTTTGTGAAAATATCCACTAAATGAGGGAATAATAAGGGTGAGGGTACCCCAGAAGAGTTCCAAACGTGTGTGGGTAGAATATATATCCAACGGGGGTAAAATTGAAAAAAGTTGAAAAAAAATTTTTTTTGGACTTAGTCATTTTTCTGGCGTTTATCAGACTTTCAGATAGGGCAAATGTCAGTGAGCGTTCCGATTTCAGTTCCAGAGCAATACGCCCAATGAGTCCTTGACATTTAGTCGTTTTCAGCCAATTTTCTGGATTTTTGAAAATTTCACTTTTTTGTGAAAATATCCACTGAATGAGGGAATAATATGTGTGAGGGTACCCCAGGAGAGTTTCAAATGTGTGTGGGTAGAATATTTATCCGACGGGAGTAAAATTGAAAAAAGTTTTAAAAAAATTTTTTTTTACTTAGTCATTTTTCCGGCGTTTATCAGACTTTCAGATAGGGCAAATGTCAGTGAGCGTTCCAATTTCAGTTCCAGAGCAATTCGCCCAATGAGTCTTTGATAATTAGTCGTTTTCAGCCAATTTTCTGGATTTTTGAAAATTTCACTTTTTTGTGAAAATGTCCACTAAATGAGGGAATAATATGTGTGAGGGTACCCCAGGAGAGTTTCAAATGTGTGTGGGTAGAATATATATCCGACGGGAGTAAAATTGAAAAAAGTTGAAAAAATTTTTTTTTTGACTTAGTCATTTTTCCGGCGTTTATCAGACTTTCAGATAGGGGAAATGTCAGTGAGTGTTCCGATTTCAGTTCCAGAGCGATTCGCCCAATGAGTCCTTGATATTTAGTCAATTTCAGCCAATTTTCTGGATTTTTGAAAATTTCACTTTTTTGTGAAAATATCCACTAAATGAGGGAATAATATGTGTGAGTGTACCCCAGGAGAGTTCTAAATGTGTGTGGGAAGAATATATATCCCACGGGGGTAAAATTGAAAAAAGTTGAAAAAAATTTTTTTTTGGACTTAGTCATTATTCTGGCGTTTATCAGACTTTCAGATAGGGGAAATGTCAGTGAGCGTTCCGATTTCAGTTCCAGAGCGATTCGCCCAATGAGTCTTTGATATTTAGTCATTTTCAGCCAATTTTCTGGATTTTTGAAAATTTCACTTTTTTGTGAAAATATCCACTAAATGAGGGAATAATATGTGTGAGGGTACCCCAGGAGAGTTCCAAATGTGTGTGGGTAGAATATATATCCCACGGGGGTAAAATTGAAAAAAGCTGAAAACATTTTTTTTTGGACTTAATCATTTTTCCGGCGTTTATCAGACTTTCAGATAGGGCAAATGTCAGTGAGCGTTCCAATTTCAGTTCCAGTGCAATTCGCCCAATGAGTCCTTGATATTTATTCGTTTTCAGCCAATTTTCTGGATTTTTGAAAATTTCACTTTTTTGTGAAAATATCCACTAAATGAGGGAATAATAAGGGTGAGGGTACCCCAGAAGAGTTCCAAACGTGTGTGGGTAGAATATATATCCAACGGGGGTAAAATTGAAAAAAGTTGAAAAAAAATTTTTTTTGGACTTAGTCATTTTTCTGGCGTTGATCAGACTTTCAGATAGGGGAAATGTCAGTGAGCGTTCCGATTTCAGTTCCAGAGCGATTCGCCCAATGAGTCTTTGATATTTAGTCATTTTCAGCCAATTTTCTGGATTTTTGAAAATTTCACTTTTTTGTGAAAATATCCACTAAATGAGGGAATAATATGTGTGAGGGTACCCCAGGAGAGTTTCAAATGTGTGTGGGTAGAATATATATCCGACGGGAGTAAAATTGAAAAAAGTTTAAAAAAAATTTTTTTTTACTTAGTCATTTTTCTGGCGTTTATCAGACTTTCAGATAGGGGAAATGTCAGTGAGTGTTCCGATTTCAGTTCCAGAGCGATTCGCCCAATGAGTCCTTGATATTTAGTCATTTTCAGCCAAATTTCTGGATTTTTGAAAATTTCACTTTTTTGTGAAAATATCCACTAAATGAGGGAATAATATGTGTGAGGGTACCCCAGGAGAGTTCCAAATGTGTGTGGGTAGAATATATATCCCACGGGGGTAAAATTGAAAAAAGCTGAAAACATTTTTTTTTGGACTTAGTCATTTTTCCGGCATTTATCAGACTTTCAGATAGGGCAAATGTCAGTGAGCGTTCCAATTTCAGTTCCAGAGCAATTCGCCCAATGAGTCTTTGATATTTAGTCGTTTTCAGCCAATTTTCTGGATTTTTGAAAATTTCACTTTTTTGTGAAAATATCCACTAAATGAGGGAATAATATGTGTGAGGGTACCCCAGGAGAGTTTCAAATGTGTGTGGGTAGAATATATATCCGACGGGAGTAAAATTGAAAAAAGTTGAAAAATTTTTTTTCTTGACTTAGTCATTTTTCCGGCGTTTATCAGACTTTCAGATAGGGGAAATGTCAGTGAGCGTTCCGATTTCAGTTCCAGAGCGATTTGCCCAATGAGTCTTTGATATTTAGTCATTTTCAGCCAATTTTCTGGATTTTTGAAAATTTCACTTTTTTGTGAAAATATCCACTAAATGAGGGAATAATAAGGGTGAGGGTACCCCAGAAGAGTTCCAAACGTGTGTGGGTAGAATATATATCCAACGGGGGTAAAATTGAAAAAAGTTGAAAAAAAATTTTTTTTGGACTTAGTCATTTTTCTGGCGTTGATCAGACGTTCAGATAGGGGAAATGTCAGTGAGCGTTCCGATTTCAGTTCCAGAGCAATACGCCCAATGAGTCCTTGACATTTAGTCGTTTTCAGCCAATTTTCTGGATTTTTGAAAATTTCACTTTTTTGTGAAAATATCCATTAAATGAGGGAATAATATGTGTGAGTGTACCCCAGGAGAGTTCTAAATGTGTGTGGGAAGAATATATATCCCACGGGAGTAAAATTGAAAAAAGTTGAAAAAAATTTTTTTTTGGACTTAGTCATTATTCTGGCGTTTATCAGACTTTCAGATAGGGGAAATGTCAGTGAGCGTTCCGATTTCAGTTCCAGAGCGATTCGCCCAATGAGTCTTTGATATTTAGTCATTTTCAGCCAATTTTCTGGATTTTTGAAAATTTCACTTTTTTGTGAAAATATCCACTAAATGAGGGAATAATATGTGTGAGGGTACCCCAGGAGAGTTCCAAATGTGTGTGGGTAGAATATATATCCGACGGGAGTAAAATTGAAAAAAGTTGAAAAATTTTTTTTTTTGACTTAGTCATTTTTCCGGCGTTTATCAGACTTTCAGATAGGGCAAATGTCAGTGAGCGTTCCAATTTCAGTTCCAGAGCAATTAGCCCAATGAGTCTTTGATATTTAGTCGTTTTCAGCCAATTTTCTGGATTTTTGAAAATTTCACTTTTTTGTGAAAATATCCACTAAATGAGGGAATAATATGTGTGAGGGTACCCCAGGAGAGTTTCAAATGTGTGTGGGTAGAATATATATCCGACGGGAGTAAAATTGAAAAAAGTTGAAAAAAATTTTTTTTTGACTTAGTCATTTTTCCGGCGTTTATCAGACTTTCAGATAGGGGAAATGTCAGTGAGCGTTCCGATTTCAGTTCCAGAGCGATTCGCCCAATGAGTCTTTGATATTTAGTCATTTTCAGCCAATTTTCTGGATTTTTGAAAATTTCACTTTTTTGTGAAAATATCCACTAAATGAGGGAATAATATGTGTGAGGGTACCCCAGGAGAGTTCCAAATGTGTGTGGGTAGAATATATATCCGACGGGAGTAAAATTGAAAAAAGTTGAAAAATTTTTTTTTTTGACTTAGTCATTTTTCCGGCGTTTATCAGACTTTCAGATAGGGCAAATGTCAGTGAGCGTTCCAATTTCAGTTCCAGAGCAATTAGCCCAATGAGTCTTTGATATTTAGTCGTTTTCAGCCAATTTTCTGGATTTTTGAAAATTTCACTTTTTTGTGAAAATATCCACTAAATGAGGGAATAATATGTGTGAGGGTACCCCAGGAGAGTTCTAAATGTGTGTGGGAAGAATATATATCCCACGGGGGTAAAATTGAAAAAAGTTGAAAAAAATTTTTTTTTGGACTTAGTCATTATTCTGGCGTTTATCAGACTTTCAGATAGGGGAAATGTCAGTGAGCATTCCGATTTCAGTTCCAGAGCGATTCGCCCAATGAGTCTTTGATATTTAGTCATTTTCAGCCAATTTTCTGGATTTTTGAAAATTTCACTTTTTTGTGAAAATATCCACTAAATGAGGGAATAATATGTGTGAGGGTACCCCAGGAGAGTTCCAAATGTGTGTGGGTAGAATATATATCCCACGGGGGTAAAATTGAAAAAAGCTGAAAACATTTTTTTTTGGACTTAGTCATTTTTCTGGCATTTATCAGACTTTCAGATAGGGCAAATGTCAGTGAGCATTCCAATTTCAGTTCCAGAGCAATTCGCCCAATGAGTCTTTGATATTTAGTCGTTTTCAGCCAATTTTCTGGATTTTTGAAAATTTCACTTTTTTGTGAAAATATCCACTAAATGAGGGAATAATAAGGGTGAGGGTACCCCAGAAGAGTTCCAAACGTGTGTTGGTAGAATATATATCCAACGGGGGTAAAATTGAAAAAAGTTGAAAAAAAATTTTTTTTGGACTTAGTCATTTTTCTGGCGTTGATCAGACTTTCAGATAGGAGAAATGTCAGTGAGCGTTCCGATTTCAGCTCCAGAGCGATTCGCCCAATGAGTCCTTGATATTTAGTCGTTTTCAGCCAATTTTCTGGATTTTTGAAAATTTCACTTTTTTGTGAAAATATCCACTAAATGAGGGAATAATATGTGTGAGTGTACCCCAGGAGAGTTCTAAATGTGTGTGGGAAGAATATATTTCCGACGGGGGTAAAATTGAAAAAAGTTGAAAAAAAAATTTTTTTGGACTTAGTCATTTTTCTGGCGTTTATCAGACTTTCAAATAGGGGAAATGTCAGTGAGCGTTCCGATTTCAGTTCCAGAGCGATTCGCCCAATGAGTCCTTGATATTTAGTCGTTTTCAGCCAATTTTCTGGATTTTTGAAAATTTCACTTTTTTGTGAAAATATCCACTAAATGAGGGAATAATAAGGGTGAGGGTACCCCAGAAGAGTTCCAAATGTGTGTGGGTAGAATATATATCCAACGGGGGTAAAATTGAAAAAAGTTGAAAAAAAATTTTTTTTGGACTTAGTCATTTTTCCGGCGTTGATCAGACTTTCAGATAGGGGAAATGTCAGAGAGTGTTCCGATTTCAGTTCCAGAGCGATTCGCCCAATGAGTCCTTGATATTTAGTCGTTTTCAGCCAATTTTCTGGATTTTTGAAAATTTCACTTTTTTGTGAAAATATCCACTAAATGAGGGAATAATATGTGTGAGGATAACCCAGGAGAGTGCCAAATGTGTGTGGGTAGAATATATATCCCACGGGGGTAAAATTGAAAAAAGTTGAAAAAAAATTTTGTTTGGACTTAGTCAATTTTCTGGCGTTGATCAGACTTTCAGATAGGGGAAATGTCAGTGAGCGTTCCGATGTCAGTTCTAGGGCGATACGCCCAATGAGTCCTTGATATTTAGTCGTTTTCAGCCAATTTTCTGGATTTTTGAAAATTTCACTTTTTTGTGAAAATATCCACTAAATGAGGGAATAATATGTGTGAGGGTACCCAAGGAGAGTTCCAAATGTGTGTGGGTAGAATATATATCCCACGGGGGTAAAATTGAAAAAAGTTGAAAAAAATTTTTTTTTGGACTTAGTCATTATTCTGGCGTTTATCAGACTTTCAGATAGGGGAAATGTCAGTGAGCATTCCGATTTCAGTTCCAGAGCGATTCGCCCAATGAGTCTTTGATATTTAGTCATTTTCAGCCAATTTTCTGGATTTTTGAAAATTTCACTTTTTTGTGAAAATATCCACTAAATGAGGGAATAATATGTGTGAGGGTACCCCAGGAGAGTTCCAAATGTGTGTGGGTAGAATATATATCCCACGGGGGTAAAATTGAAAAAAGCTGAAAACATTTTATTTTGGACTTAGTCATTTTTCCGGCATTTATCAGACTTTCAGATAGGGCAAATGTCAGTGAGCATTCCAATTTCAGTTCCAGAGCAATTCGCCCAATGAGTCTTTGATATTTAGTCGTTTTCAGCCAATTTTCTGGATTTTTGAAAATTTCACTTTTTTGTGAAAATATCCACTAAATGAGGGAATAATATGTGTGAGGGTACCCCAGGAGAGTTTCAAATGTGTGTGGGTAGAATATATATCCGACGGGAGTAAAATTGAAAAAAGTTGAAAAATTATTTTTTTTGACTTAGTCATTTTTCCGGCGTTTATCAGACTTTCAGATAGGGGAAATGTCAGTGAGCGTTCCGATTTCAGTTCCAGAGCGATTCGCCCAATGAGTCCTTGATATTTAGTCGTTTTCAGCCAATTTTCTGGATTTTTGAAAATTTCACTTTTTTGTGAAAATATCCACTAAATGAGGGAATAATAAGGGTGAGGGTACCCCAGAAGAGTTCCAAACGTGTGTGGGTAGAATATATATCCAACGGGGGTAAAATTGAAAAAAGCTGAAAAAAAATTTTTTTTGGACTTAGTCATTTTTCCGGCGTTTATCAGACTTTCAGATAGGGCAAATGTCAGTGAGCGTTCCAATTTCAGTTCCAGAGCAATTCGCCCAATGAGTCTTTGATAATTAGTCGTTTTCAGCCAATTTTCTGGATTTTTGAAAATTTCACTTTTTTGTGAAAATGTCCACTAAATGAGGGAATAATATGTGTGAGGGTACCCCAGGAGAGTTTCAAATGTGTGTGGGTAGAATATATATCCGACGGGAGTAAAATTGAAAAAAGTTGAAAAAATTTTTTTTTTGACTTAGTCATTTTTCCGGCGTTTATCAGACTTTCAGATAGGGGAAATGTCAGTGAGTGTTCCGATTTCAGTTCCAGAGCGATTCGCCCAATGAGTCCTTGATATTTAGTCAATTTCAGCCAATTTTCTGGATTTTTGAAAATTTCACTTTTTTGTGAAAATATCCACTAAATGAGGGAATAATATGTGTGAGTGTACCCCAGGAGAGTTCTAAATGTGTGTGGGAAGAATATATATCCCACGGGGGTAAAATTGAAAAAAGTTGAAAAAAAATTTTTTTTGGACTTAGTCATTATTCTGCCGTTTATCAGACTTTCAGATAGGGGAAATGTCAGTGAGCGTTCCGATTTCAGTTCCAGAGCGATTCGCCCAATGAGTCTTTGATATTTAGTCATTTTCAGCCAATTTTCTGGATTTTTGAAAATTTCACTTTTTTGTGAAAATATCCACTAAATGAGGGAATAATATGTGTGAGGGTACCCCAGGAGAGTTCCAAATGTGTGTGGGTAGAATATATATCCCACGGGGGTAAAATTGAAAAAAGCTGAAAACATTTTTTTTTGGACTTAATCATTTTTCCGGCGTTTATCAGACTTTCAGATAGGGCAAATGTCAGTGAGCGTTCCAATTTCAGTTCCAGTGCAATTCGCCCAATGAGTCCTTGATATTTATTCGTTTTCAGCCAATTTTCTGGATTTTTGAAAATTTCACTTTTTTGTGAAAATATCCACTAAATGAGGGAATAATATGTGTGAGGGTACCCCAGGAGAGTTCCAAATGTGTGTGGGTAGAATATATATCCCACGGGGGTAAAATTGAAAAAAGTTGAAAAAAATTTTTTTTTGGACTTAGTCATTATTCTGGCGTTTATCAGACTTTCAGATAGGGGAAATGTCAGTGAGCATTCCGATTTCAGTTCCAGAGCGATTCGCCCAATGAGTCTTTGATATTTAGTCATTTTCAGCCAATTTTCTGGATTTTTGAAAATTTCACTTTTTTGTGAAAATATCCACTAAATGAGGGAATAATATGTGTGAGGGTACCCCAGGAGAGTTCCAAATGTGTGTGGGTAGAATATATATCCCACGGGGGTAAAATTGAAAAAAGCTGAAAACATTTTATTTTGGACTTAGTCATTTTTCCGGCATTTATCAGACTTTCAGATAGGGCAAATGTCAGTGAGCATTCCAATTTCAGTTCCAGAGCAATTCGCCCAATGAGTCTTTGATATTTAGTCGTTTTCAGCCAATTTTCTGGATTTTTGAAAATTTCACTTTTTTGTGAAAATATCCACTAAATGAGGGAATAATATGTGTGAGGGTACCCCAGGAGAGTTTCAAATGTGTGTGGGTAGAATATATATCCGACGGGAGTAAAATTGAAAAAAGTTGAAAAATTTTTTTTTTTGACTTAGTCATTTTTCCGGCGTTTATCAGACTTTCAGATAGGGGAAATGTCAGTGAGCGTTCCGATTTCAGTTCCAGAGCGATTTGCCCAATGAGTCCTTGATATTTAGTCGTTTTCAGCCAATTTTCTGGATTTTTGAAAATTTCACTTTTTTGTGAAAATATCCACTAAATGAGGGAATAATAAGGGTGAGGGTACCCCAGAAGAGTTCCAAACGTGTGTGGGTAGAATATATATCCAACGGGGGTAAAATTGAAAAAAGCTGAAAAAAAATTTTTTTTGGACTTAGTCATTTTTCTGGCGTTGATCAGACTTTCAGAAAGGGGAAATGTAAGTGAGCGTTCCGATTTCAGTTCCAGAGCAATACGCCCAATGAGTCCTTGACATTTAGTCGTTTTCAGCCAATTTTCTGGATTTTTGAAAATTTCACTTTTTTGTGAAAATATCCACTAAATGAGGGAATAATATGTGTGAGGGTACCCCAGGAGAGTTTCAAATGTGTGTGGGTAGAATATATATCCGACGGGAGTAAAATTGAAAAAAGTTTAAAAAAAATTTTTTTTTACTTAGTCATTTTTCCGGCGTTTATCAGACTTTCAGATAGGGCAAATGTCAGTGAGCGTTCCAATTTCAGTTCCAGAGCAATTCGCCCAATGAGTCTTTGATAATTAGTCGTTTTCAGCCAATTTTCTGGATTTTTGAAAATTTCACTTTTTTGTGAAAATGTCCACTAAATGAGGGAATAATATGTGTGAGGGTACCCCAGGAGAGTTTCAAATGTGTGTGGGTAGAATATATATCCGACGGGAGTAAAATTGAAAAAAGTTGAAAAAATTTTTTTTTTGACTTAGTCATTTTTCCGGCGTTTATCAGACTTTCAGATAGGGGAAATGTCAGTGAGTGTTCCGATTTCAGTTCCAGAGCGATTCGCCCAATGAGTCCTTGATATTTAGTCAATTTCAGCCAATTTTCTGGATTTTTGAAAATTTCACTTTTTTGTGAAAATATCCACTAAATGAGGGAATAATATGTGTGAGTGTACCCCAGGAGAGTTCTAAATGTGTGTGGGAAGAATATATATCCCACGGGGGTAAAATTGAAAAAAGTTGAAAAAAAATTTTTTTTGGACTTAGTCATTATTCTGGCGTTTATCAGACTTTCAGATAGGGGAAATGTCAGTGAGCGTTCCGATTTCAGTTCCAGAGCGATTCGCCCAATGAGTCTTTGATATTTAGTCATTTTCAGCCAATTTTCTGGATTTTTGAAAATTTCACTTTTTTGTGAAAATATCCACTAAATGAGGGAATAATATGTGTGAGGGTACCCCAGGAGAGTTACAAATGTGTGTGGGTAGAATATATATCCCACGGGGGTAAAATTGAAAAAAGCTGAAAACATTTTTTTTTGGACTTAATCATTTTTCCGGCGTTTATCAGACTTTCAGATAGGGCAAATGTCAGTGAGCGTTCCAATTTCAGTTCCAGTGCAATTCGCCCAATGAGTCCTTGATATTTATTCGTTTTCAGCCAATTTTCTGGATTTTTGAAAATTTCACTTTTTTTTGAAAATATCCACTAAATGAGGGAATAATAAGGGTGAGGGTACCCCAGAAGAGTTCCAAACGTGTGTGGGTAGAATATATATCCAACGGGGGTAAAATTGAAAAAAGTTGAAAAAAAATTTTTTTTGGACTTAGTCATTTTTCTGGCGTTGATCAGACTTTCAGATAGGGGAAATGTCAGTGAGCGTTCCGATTTCAGTTCCAGAGCGATTCGCCCAATGAGTCTTTGATATTTAGTCATTTTCAGCCAATTTTCTGGATTTTTGAAAATTTCACTTTTTTGTGAAAATATCCACTAAATGAGGGAATAATATGTGTGAGGGTACCCCAGGAGAGTTCCAAATGTGTGTGGGTAGAATATATATCCCACGGGGGTAAAATTGAAAAAAGCTGAAAACATTTTTTTTTGGACTTAATCATTTTTCCGGCGTTTATCAGACTTTCAGATAGGGCAAATGTCAGTGAGCGTTACGATTTCAGTTCCAGAGCGATTCGCCCAATGAGTCTTTGATATTTAGTCATTTTCAGCCAAATTTCTGGATTTTTGAAAATTTCACTTTTTTGTGAAAATATCCACTAAATGAGGGAATAATATGTGTGAGGGTACCCCAGGAGAGTTCCAAATGTGTGTGGGTAGAATATATATCCCACGGGGGTAAAATTGAAAAAAGCTGAAAACATTTTTTTTTGGACTTAGTCATTTTTCCGGCATTTATCAGACTTTCAGATAGGGCAAATGTCAGTGAGCGTTCCAATTTCAGTTCCAGAGCAATTCGCCCAATGAGTCTTTGATATTTAGTCGTTTTCAGCCAATTTTCTGGATTTTTGAAAATTTCACTTTTTTGTGAAAATATCCACTAAATGAGGGAATAATATGTGTGAGGGTACCCCAGGAGAGTTTCAAATGTGTGTGGGTAGAATATATATCCGACGGGAGTAAAATTGAAAAAAGTTGAAAAAAATTTTTTTTTGACTTAGTCATTTTTCCGGCGTTTATCAGACTTTCAGATAGGGGAAATGTAAGTGAGCGTTCCGATTTCAGTTCCAGAGCAATACGCCCAATGAGTCCTTGACATTTAGTCGTTTTCAGCCAATTTTCTGGATTTTTGAAAATTTCACTTTTTTGTGAAAATATCCACTAAATGAGGGAATAATATGTGTGAGGGTACCCCAGGAGAGTTTCAAATGTGTGTGGGTAGAATATATATCCGACGGGAGTAAAATTGAAAAAAGTTTAAAAAAAATTTTTTTTTACTTAGTCATTTTTCCGGCGTTTATCAGACTTTCAGATAGGGCAAATGTCAGTGAGCGTTCCAATTTCAGTTCCAGAGCAATTCGCCCAATGAGTCTTTGATAATTAGTCGTTTTCAGCCAATTTTCTGGATTTTTGAAAATTTCACTTTTTTGTGAAAATGTCCACTAAATGAGGGAATAATATGTGTGAGGGTACCCCAGGAGAGTTTCAAATGTGTGTGGGTAGAATATATATCCGACGGGAGTAAAATTGAAAAAAGTTTAAAAAAAATTTTTTTTTACTTAGTCATTTTTCCGGCGTTTATCAGACTTTCAGATAGGGCAAATGTCAGTGAGTGTTCCGATTTCAGTTCCAGAGCGATTCGCCCAATGAGTCCTTGATATTTAGTCAATTTCAGCCAATTTTCTGGATTTTTGAAAATTTCACTTTTTTGTGAAAATATCCACTAAATGAGGGAATAATATGTGTGAGTGTACCCCAGGAGAGTTCTAAATGTGTGTGGGAAGAATATATATCCCACGGGGGTAAAATTGAAAAAAGTTGAAAAAAAATTTTTTTTGGACTTAGTCATTATTCTGGCGTTTATCAGACTTTCAGATAGGGGAAATGTCAGTGAGCGTTCCGATTTCAGTTCCAGAGCGATTCGCCCAATGAGTCTTTGATATTTAGTCATTTTCAGCCAATTTTCTGGATTTTTGAAAATTTCACTTTTTTGTGAAAATATCCACTAAATGAGGGAATAATATGTGTGAGGGTACCCCAGGAGAGTTCCAAATGTGTGTGGGTAGAATATATATCCCACGGGGGTAAAATTGAAAAAAGCTGAAAACATTTTTTTTTGGACTTAATCATTTTTCCGGCGTTTATCAGACTTTCAGATAGGGCAAATGTCAGTGAGCGTTCCAATTTCAGTTCCAGTGCAATTCGCCCAATGAGTCCTTGATATTTATTCGTTTTCAGCCAATTTTCTGGATTTTTGAAAATTTCACTTTTTTGTGAAAATATCCACTAAATGAGGGAATAATATGTGTGAGGGTACCCCAGGAGAGTTCCAAATGTGTGTGGGTAGAATATATATCCCACGGGGGTAAAATTGAAAAAAGTTGAAAAAAAATTTTTTTTGGACTTAGTCATTATTCTGGCGTTTATCAGACTTTCAGATAGGGGAAATGTCAGTGAGCATTCCGATTTCAGTTCCAGAGCGATTCGCCCAATGAGTCTTTGATATTTAGTCATTTTCAGCCAATTTTCTGGATTTTTGAAAATTTCACTTTTTTGTGAAAATATCCACTAAATGAGGGAATAATATGTGTGAGGGTACCCCAGGAGAGTTCCAAATGTGTGTGGGTAGAATATATATCCCACGGGGGTAAAATTGAAAAAAGCTGAAAACATTTTATTTTGGACTTAGTCATTTTTCCGGCATTTATCAGACTTTCAGATAGGGCAAATGTCAGTGAGCATTCCAATTTCAGTTCCAGAGCAATTCGCCCAATGAGTCTTTGATATTTAGTCGTTTTCAGCCAATTTTCTGGATTTTTGAAAATTTCACTTTTTTGTGAAAATATCCACTAAATGAGGGAATAATATGTGTGAGGGTACCCCAGGAGAGTTTCAAATGTGTGTGGGTAGAATATATATCCGACGGGAGTAAAATTGAAAAAAGTTGAAAAATTTTTTTTTTTGACTTAGTCATTTTTCCGGCGTTTATCAGACTTTCAGATAGGGGAAATGTCAGTGAGCGTTCCGATTTCAGTTCCAGAGCGATTCGCCCAATGAGTCCTTGATATTTAGTCGTTTTCAGCCAATTTTCTGGATTTTTGAAAATTTCACTTTTTTGTGAAAATATCCACTAAATGAGGGAATAATATGTGTGAGGGTACCCCAGGAGAGTTCCAAATGTGTGTGGGTAGAATATATATCCCACGGGGGTAAAATTGAAAAAAGCTGAAAACATTTTTTTTTGGACTTAGTCATTTTTCCGGCATTTATCAGACTTTCAGATAGGGCAAATGTCAGTGAGCGTTCCAATTTCAGTTCCAGAGCAATTCGCCCAATGAGTCTTTGATATTTAGTCGTTTTCAGCCAATTTTCTGGATTTTTGAAAATTTCACTTTTTTGTGAAAATATCCACTAAATGAGGGAATAATATGTGTGAGGGTACCCCAGGAGAGTTTCAAATGTGTGTGGGTAGAATATATATCCGACGGGAGTAAAATTGAAAAAAGTTGAAAAAAATTTTTTTTTGACTTAGTCATTTTTCCGGCGTTTATCAGACTTTCAGATAGGGGAAATGTCAGTGAGCGTTCCGATTTCAGTTCCAGAGCGATTCGCCCAATGAGTCCTTGATATTTAGTCGTTTTCAGCCAATTTTCTGGATTTTTGAAAATTTCACTTTTTTGTGAAAATATCCACTAAATGAGGGAATAATAAGTGTGAGGGTACCCCAGAAGAGTTCCAAATGTGTGTGGGTAGAATACATATCCGACGGAGGTAAAATTGAAAAAAGTTGAAAAAAAATTTTTTTTGGACTTAGTCATTTTTCTGGCGTTGATCAGACTTTCAGATAGGAGAAATGTCAGTGAGCGTTCCGATTTCAGCTCCAGAGCGATTCGCCCAATGAGTCCTTGATATTTAGTCGTTTTCAGCCAATTTTCTGGATTTTTGAAAATTTCACTTTTTTGTGAAAATATCCACTAAATGAGGGAATAATATGTGTGAGTGTACCCCAGGAGAGTTCTAAATGTGTGTGGGAAGAATATATATCCCACGGGGGTAAAATTGAAAAAAGTTGAAAAAATTTTTTTTTTGGACTTAGTCATTATTCTGGCGTTTATCAGACTTTCAGATAGGGGAAATGTCAGTGAGCATTCCGATTTCAGTTCCAGAGCGATTCGCCCATTGAGTCTTTGATATTTAGTCATTTTCAGCCAATTTTCTGGATTTTTGAAAATTTCACTTTTTTGTGAAAATATCCACTAAATGAGGGAATAATGAGTGTGAGGGTACCCCAGAAGAGTTCCAAATGTGTGTGGGTAGAATATATATCCGACAGGGGTAAAATTGAAAAAAGTTGAAAAAAAAATTTTTTTGGACTTAGTCATTTTTCTGGCGTTGATCAGACTTTCAGATAGGGGAAATGTCAGTGAGCGTTCCGATTTCAGTTCGAGAGCAATTCGCCCAATTAGTCCTTGACATTTAGTCGTTTTCAGCCAATTTTCTGGATTTTTGAAAATTTCACTTTTTTGTGAAAATATCCACTAAATGAGGGAATAATATGTGTGAGGGTACCCCAGGAGAGTTCCAAATGTGTGTGGGTAGAATATATATCCCACGTGGGTAAAATTGAAAAAAGCTGAAAACATTTTTTTTTGGGCTTAATCATTTTTCTGGCGTTTATCAGACTTTCAGATACGAGAAATGTCAGTGAGCGTTCCGATTTCAGCTCCAGAGCGATTCGCCCAATGAGTCCTTGATATTTAGTAGTTTTCAGCCAATTTTCTGGATTTTTGAAAATTTAACTTTTTTGTGAAAATATCCACTAAATGAGGGTATAATATGTGTGAGGGTAACCCAGGAGAGTTCCAACTGTGTGGGTAGAATATATATCCCACGGGGGTAAAATTGAAAAAAGTTGAAAAAAAATTTTTTTTGGACTGTCATTTTCCTGGCGTTTATCAGACTTTCAGATAGGGGAAATGTCAGTGAGCGTTCCGATTTCAGATCCAGAGCAATTCGCCCAATGAGTCCTTGATATTTAGTCGTTTTCAGCCAATTTTCTGGATTTTTTGAAAATTTCACTTTTTTGTGAAAATATTCACTAAATGAGGGAATAATATGTGTGAGGGTACCCCAGGAGAGCTCTAAATGTGTGTGGGAAGAATATATATCCCATGGAGGTAAAATTGAAAAAAGCTGAAAAAATTGTTTTTTTGGACTTAGTCATTTTTCCGGCGTTTATCAGACTTTCAGATACGAGAAATGTCAGTGAGCGTTCCGATTTCAGCTCCAGAGCGATTCGCCCAATGAGTCCTTGATATTTAGTCGTTTTCAGCCAATTTTCTGGATGTTTGGAAATTTCACTTTTTTGTGAAAATATCCACTAAATGAGGGAATAATATGTGTGAGGGTACCGAAGGAGAGCTCCAAATGTGTGTGGGTAGAATATATATCCCACGGGCGTAAAATTGAAAAAAGTTGAAAACATTTTTTTTTTGGACGTAGTCATTTTTCCGGCGTTTATCAGACTTTCAGATAGGGGAAATGTCAGTGAGCGTTCCGATTTCAGTTCCAGAGCGATTCGCCCAATGAGTCCTTGATATTTAGTTGTTTTCAGCCAATTTTCTGGATTTTTGAAAATTTCACTTTTTTGTGAAATTATCCACTAAATGAGGGAATAATAAGTGTGAGGGTACCCCAGAAGAGTTCCAAATGTGTGTGGGTAGAATATATATCCGACGGAGGTAAAATTGAAAAAAGTTGAAAAAATATTTTTTTTGGACTTAGTCATTTTTCTGGCGTTTATCAGACTTTCAGATACGAGAAATGTCAGTGAGAGTTCCGATTTCAGCTCCAGAGCGATTCGCCCAATGAGTCCTTGATATTTAGTCGTTTTCAGCCAATTTTCAGGATTTTTGAAAATTTCACTTTTTTGTGAAAATATCCACTATATGAGGGAATAATATGTGTGAGGGTACCCCAGGAGAGCTCTAAATGTCTGTGGGAAGAATATATATCCCACGGGGGTAAAATTGAAAAAAGTTGAAAAAAATTTTTTTTTGGACTTAGTCAGTTTTCCGGCGTTTATCAGACTTTCAGATAGGGCAAATGTCAGTGACCATTACGATTTCAGTTCCAGAGCGATTCGCCCAATGAGTCCTTGATATTTAGTCGTTTTCAGCCAATTTTCTGGATTTTTGAAACTTTCACTTTTTTGTGAAAATATCCACTAAATGAGGAAATAATATGTGTGAGGGTACCGAAGGAGAGCTCCAAATGTGTGTGGGTAGAATATATATCCCACGGGGGTAAAATTGAGAAAAGTTGAAAACATTTTTTTTTTGGACGTAGTCATTTTTCCGGCATTTATCAGACTTTCAGATGGGGGAAATGTCAGTGAGCTTTCCGATTTCAGTTCCAGAGCGATACGCCCAATGAGTCCTTGATATTTAGTTGTTTTCAGCCAATTTTCTGGATTTTTGAAAATTTCACTTTTTTGTGAAAATATCCACTAAATGAGGGAATAATATGTGTGAGGGTACCCCAGGAGAGTTCCAAATGTGTGTGGGTAGAATATATATCCGACGGGGGTAAAATTGAAAAAAGTTGAATAAAATTTTTTTTTGGACTTAGTCATTTTTCTGCCGTTTATCAGACTTTCACATAGGGGAAATGTCAGTGAGCGTTCCGATTTCAGTTCCAGAACGATTTCCCCAATGAGTCCTTGATATTTAGTTGTTTTCAGCCAATTTTCTGGATTTTTGAAAATTTCACTTTTTTGTGAAAATATTCACTAAATGAGGGAATAATATGTGTGAGGGTACCCCAGGAGAGTTCTAAATGTGTGTGGGAAGAATATATATCCCACGGGGGTAAAATTGAAAAAAAATTTTTTTTGGACTATTTTTCCGCCGTTTATCAGACTTTCAGATACGAGAAATGTCAGTGCGCGTTCCGATTTCAGCTCCAGAGCGATTCGCCCAATGATTCCTTGATATTTAGTCGTTTTCAGCCAATTTTCTGGATTTTTGAAAATTTCACTTTTTTGTGAAAATATCCACTAAATGAGGGAATAATATGTGTGAGGGTACCCCAGGAGAGTTTCAAATGTGTGTGGGTAGAATATATATCCCACGGGGGTAAAATTGAAAAAAGCTGAAAAAATTTTTTTTTGGACGTAGTCATTTCTCCGGCATTTATCAGACTTTCAGATGGGGGAAATGTCAGTGAGCGTTCCGATTTCAGTTCCAGAGCGATTTCCCCAATGAGTCCTTGATATTTAGTTGTCTTCAGCCAATTTTCTGGATTTTTGAAAATTTCACTTTTTTGTGAAAATATTCACTAAATGAGGGAATAATATGTGTGAGGGTACCCCAGGAGAGTTCTAAATGTGTGTGGGAAGAATATATATCCCACGGGGGTAAAATTGAAAAAAGTTGAAAAAAAATTTTTTTTGGACTTAGTCATTTTTCTGGCGTTGATCAGACTTTCAGATAAGGGAAATGTCAGTGAGCATTCCGATTTCAGTTCCAGAGCGATACGCCCAATGAGTCCTTGATATTTAGTCGTTTTCAGCCAATTTTCTGGATTTTTGAAAATTTCTCTTTTTTGTGAAAATATCCACTAAATGAGGGAATAATATGTGTGAGGGTACCCCAGGAGAGTTTCAAATGTGTGTGGGTAGAATTTATATCCCACGGGGGTAAAATTGAGAAAAGTTGAAAACATTTTTTTTTTGGACGTAGTCATTTCTCCGGCATTTATCAGACTTTCAGATGGGGGAAATGTCAGTGAGCGTTCCGATTTCAGTTCCAGAGTGATACGCCCAATGAGTCCTTGATATTTAGTTGTTTTCAGCCAATTTTCTGGATTTTTGAAAATTTCACTTTTTTGTGAAAATATCCACTAAATGAGGGAATAATATGTGTGAGGGTACCCCAGGAGAGTTCCAAATGTGTGTGGGTAGAATATATATCCGACGGGGGTAAAATTGAAAAAAGTTGAATAAAATTTTTTTTTGGACTTAGTCATTTTTCTGCCGTTTATCAGACTTTCACATAGGGGAAATGTCAGTGAGCGTTCCGATTTCAGTTCCAGAGCGATTTCCCCAATGAGTCCTTGATATTTAGTTGTCTTCAGCCTATTATCTGGATTTTTGAAAATTTCACTTTTTTGTGAAAATATTCACTAAATGAGGGAATAATATGTGTGAGGGTACCCCAGGAGAGTTCTAAATGTGTGTGGGAAGAATATATATCCCACGGGGGTAAAATTGAAAAAAGTTGAAAAAAAATTTTTTTTGGACTATTTTTCCGCCGTTTATCAGACTTTCAGATACGAGAAATGTCAGTGAGCGTTCCGATTTCAGCTCCAGAGCGATTTGCCCAATGATTCCTTGATATTTAGTCGTTTTCAGCCAATTTTCTGGATGTTTGAAAATTTCACTTTTTTGTGAAAATATCCACTAAATGAGGGAATAATATGTGTGAGGGTACCCCAGGAGAGCTCTAAATGTGTGTGGGAAGAATATATATCCCACGGGGGTAAAATTGAAAAAAGTTTAAAAAAATTTTTTTCGGGACTTAGTCATTTTTCCGGCGTTTATCAGACTTTCAGATAGGGGAAATGTCAGTGAGCATTCCGATTTCAGTTCCAGAGCGATTCTCCCAATGAGTCCTTGATATTTAGTCGTTTTCAGCCAATTTTCTGGATTTTTGAAAATTTCACTTTTTTGTGAAATTATCCACTAAATGAGGGAATAATAAGTGTGAGGGTACCCCAGAAGAGTTCCAAATGTGTGTGGGTAGAATATATATCCCACGGGGGTAAAATTGAAAAAAGCTGAAAAAATTTTTTTTTGGACTTAGTCATTTTTCCGGCGTTTATCAGACTTTCAGATAGGGCGAATGTCAGTGAGCGTTCCGATTTCAGTTCCAGAGTGATTCGCCCAATGAGTCCTTGTTATTTAGTTGTTTTCAGCCAATTTTCTGGATTTTTGAAAATTTCACTTTTTCGTGAAAATATCCACTAAATGAGGGAATAATATGTGTGAGGGTACCCCAGGAGAGTTCCAAATGTGTGTGGGAAGAATATATATCCCACGGGGGTAAAATTGAAAGAAGTTGAAAAAAATTTTTTTGGGGACTTAGTCATTTTTCCGGCGTTTATCAGAATTTCAGAAAGGGCAAATGTGAATGAGTGTTCCCATTTCAGTTCCAGAGCGATTCGCCCAATGAGTCCTTGATATTTAGTCGTTTTCAGCCAATTTTCTGGATTTTTGAAAATTTCACTTTTTTGTGAAAATATCCACTAAATGAGGGAATAATATGTGTGCGGGTACCCCAGGAGAGTTCCAAATGTGTGTGGGAAGAATATATATCCCACGGGGGTAAAATTGAAATAAATTGAAAAAATTTTTTTTGGGGATTTAGTCATTTTTCCTGCGTTTATCAGACTTTCAGATAGGGGAAATGTCAGTGAGCGTTCCGATTTCAGTTCCAGAGCGATTCGCCCAATGAGTCCTCGATATTTAGTCGTTTTCAGCCAATATTTTGAAAATTTCACTTTTTTGTGAAAATATCCACTAAATGAGGGAATAATATGTGTGAGGGTACCCCAGGAGAGTTCCAAATGTGAGTGGGTAGCATATATACCTCACGGGGGTAAAATTGAAAAAAGTTTAAAAAATTTTTTTTTTGGACTTAGTAATTTTTCCGGCGTTTATCAGACCTTCAGATAGGGCAAATGTCAGTGAGCGTTCCAATTTCAGTTCCAGATCGCTTTGCCCAATGAATAATTGATATTTAGTCGTTTTCAGCCAATTTTCTGGATTTTGGAAAATGTCACTTTTTTGTGAAAATATCCACTAAATGAGGGAATAATATGTGTGAGGGTACCCCAGGAGAGTTCCAAATGTGTGTGGGTAGAATATATATCCCACGGGGTAAAATTGAAAAAAGTTGAAAAAAATTTATTTTTGGACTTAGTGATTTTTCCGGCGTTTATCAGACTTTCAGATAGGGCAAATGTCAGTGAGCATTCCGATTTCAGTTCCAGAGCGATTCGCCCAATGAGTCCTTGATATTTAGTCGTTTTCAGCCAATTTTCTGGATTTTTGAAAATTTCACTTTTTTGTGAAAATATCCACTAAATGAGGGAATAATATGTGTGAGGGTACCCCAGGAGAGATTCAAATGTGTGTGGGTAGAATATATATCCCACGGGGGTAAAATTGAAAAAAGTTTAAAAATTTTTTTTTTTGGACTTAGTCATTTTTCTGGCGTTTATCAAACTTTCAGATAGGGGAAATGTCAGTGAGCATTCCGATTTCAGTTCCAGAGCGATTCGCCCAATGAGTCCTTGATATTTAGTCGTTTTCAGCCAATTTTCTGGATTTTTGAAAATTTCACTTTTTTGTGAAAATATCTACTAAATGAGAGAATAATATGTGTGAGGGTACCCCAGGAGAGTTCCAAATGTGTGTGGGTAGAATATATCTTCCACGGGGTAAAATTGAAAAAAGTTGAAAACAATTTTTTTTTGAACTTAGTGATTTTCCGGCGTTTATCAGACTTTCAGATATTACAAATGTCAGTGAGCATTCCGATTTCAGTTCCAGAGCGATTCGCCCAATGAGTCTTTGATATTTAGTAGTTTTCAGCCAATTTTCTGTATTTTTGAAAATTTCACTTTTTTGTGAAAATATCCACTAAATGAGGGAATAATATGTGTGAGGGTACCCCAGGAGAGTTCCAAATGTGAGTGGGTAGAATATATATCCCACGTGGGTAAAATTGAAAAAAGTTGAAAAAATTTTGTTTTTGGACTTAGTCATTTTTCCTGCGTTTATCAGACTTTCAGATATGGCAAATGTCAGTGAGCGTTCCGATTTCAGTTCCAGAGCGATTTGCCCAATGAGTCCTTGATATTTAGTCGTTTTCAGCCAATTTTCTGGATTTTTGAAAATTTCACTTTTTTGTGAAAATATCCACTAAATGAGAGAATAATATGTGTGAGGGTACCCCAGGAGAGTTCCAAATGTGTGTGGGTAGAATATATATCCCACGGGGGTAAAATTGAAAAAAGTTGAAACAATTTTTTTTTTGGACTTAGTAATTTTTCCGGCGTTTATCAGACTTTCAGATATGGCAAATGTCAGTGAGCATTCCGATTTCAGTTCCAGAGCGATTCGCCCAATGAGTCTTAGATATTTAGTCGTTTTCAGCCAATTTTCTGTATTTTTGAAAATTTCACTTTTTTGTGAAAATATCCACTAAATGAGGGAATAATATGTGTGAGGGTACCCCAGGAGAGTTCCAAATGTGAGTGGGTAGAATATATATCTCACGGGGGTAAAATTGAAAAAAGTTTAAAAAAATTTATTTTTGGACTTAGTGATTTTTCCGGCGTTTATCAGACTTTCAGATAGGGCAAATGTCAGTGAGCGTTCCGATTTCAGTTCCAGAGCGATTTGCCCAATGAGTCCTTGATATTTAGTCGTTTTCAGCCAATTTTCTGGATTTTTGAAAATTTCACTTTTTTGTGAAAATATCCACTAAATGAGAGAATAATATGTGTGAGGGTACCCCAGGAGAGTTCCATATGTGTGTGGGTAGAATATATATCCCACGGGGTAAAATTGAAAAAAGTTGAAAAAAATGTATTTTTGGACTTAGTGATTTTTCCAGCGTTTATCAGACTTTCAGATAAAGCAAATGTCAGTGAGCATTCCGATTTCAGTTCCAGAGCGTTTCGCCCAATTAGTCCTTGATATTTAGTCGTTTTCAGCCAATTTTCTGGATTTTTGAATATTTCACTTTTTTGTGAAAATATCCACTAAATGAGGGAATAATATGTGTGAGGGTACCCCAGGAGAGTTTCAAATGTGTGTGGGTAGAATATATATCCCACGGGGGTAAAATTGAAAAAAGTTGAAAAAATTTTTTTTTTTTACTTAGTCATTTTTCCGGCGTTTATCAAACTTTCAGATAGGGCAAATGTCAGTGAGCATTCCGATTTCAGTTCCAGAGCGATTCGCCCAATGAGTCCTTGATATTTAGTCGTTTTCAGCCAATTTTCTGGATTTTTGAAAATTTCACTTTTTTGTGAAAATATCCACTAAATGAGAGAATAATATGTGTGAGGGTACCCCAGGAGAGTTCCAAATGTGTGTGGGTAGAATATATCTTCCACGGGGTAAAATTGAAAAAAGTTGAAAACAATTTTTTTTTGGACTTAGTGATTTTCCGGCGTTTATCAGACTTTCAGATATTACAAATGTCAGTGAGCATTCCAATTTCAGTTCCAGAGCGATTCGCCCAATGAGTCTTTGATATTTAGTAGTTTTCAGCCAATTTTCTGTATTTTTGAAAATTTCACTTTTTTGTGAAAATATCCACTAAATGAGGGAATAATATGTGTGAGGGTACCCCAGGAGAGTTCCAAATGTGAGTGGGTAGAATATATATCCCACGTGGGTAAAATTGAAAAAAGTTGAAAAAATTTTGTTTTTGGACTTAGTCATTTTTCCTGCGTTTATCAGACTTTCAGATATGGCAAATGTCAGTGAGCGTTCCGATTTCAGTTCCAGAGCGATTTGCCCAATGAGTCCTTGATATTTAGTCGTTTTCAGCCAATTTTCTGGATTTTTGAAAATTTCACTTTTTTGTGAAAATATCCACTAAATGAGAGAATAATATGTGTGAGGGTACCCCAGGAGAGTTCCAAATGTGTGTGGGTAGAATATATATCCCACGGGGGTAAAATTGAAAAAAGTTGAAACAATTTTTTTTTTGGACTTAGTAATTTTTCCGGCGTTTATCAGACTTTCAGATAGGGCAAATGTCAGTGAGCATTCCGATTTCAGTTCCAGAGCGATTCGCCCAATGAGTCTTAGATATTTAGTCGTTTTCAGCCAATTTTCTGTATTTTTGAAAATTTCACTTTTTTGTGAAAATATCCACTAAATGAGGGAATAATATGTGTGAGGGTACCCCAGGAGAGTTCCAAATGTGTGTGGGTAGAATATATATCCCACGGGGTAAAATTGAAAAAAGTTGATAAAAATTTATTTTTGGACTTAGTGATTTTTCCGGCGTTTATCAGACTTTCAGATAGGGCAAATGTCAGTGAGCATTCCGATTTCAGTTCCAGAGCGATTCGCCAATGAGTCCTTGATATTTAGTCGTTTTCAGCCAATTTTCTGGATTTTTGAAAATTTCACTTTTTTGTGAAAATATCCACTAAATGAGGGAATAATATGTGTGAGGGTACCCCAGGAGAGTTTCAAATGTGTGTGGGTAGAATATATATCCCACGGGGGTAAAATTGAAAAAAGTTTAAAAATTTTTTTTTTTGGACTTAGTCATTTTTCTGGCGTTTATCAAACTTTCAGATAGGGGAAATGTCAGTGAGCATTCCGATTTCAGTTCCAGAGCGATTCGCCCAATGAGTCCTTGATATTTAGTCGTTTTCAGCCAATTTTCTGGATTTTTGAAAATTTCACTTTTTTGTGAAAATATCTACTAAATGAGAGAATAATATGTGTGAGGGTACCCCAGGAGAGTTCCAAATGTGTGTGGGTAGAATATATCTTCCACGGGGTAAAATTGAAAAAAGTTGAAAACAATTTTTTTTTGAACTTAGTGATTTTCCGGCGTTTATCAGACTTTCAGATATTACAAATGTCAGTGAGCATTCCGATTTCAGTTCCAGAGCGATTCGCCCAATGAGTCTTTGATATTTAGTAGTTTTCAGCCAATTTTCTGTATTTTTGAAAATTTCACTTTTTTGTGAAAATATCCACTAAATGAGGGAATAATATGTGTGAGGGTACCCCAGGAGAGTTCCAAATGTGAGTGGGTAGAATATATATCCCACGTGGGTAAAATTGAAAAAAGTTGAAAAAATTTTGTTTTTGGACTTAGTCATTTTTCCTGCGTTTATCAGACTTTCAGATATGGCAAATGTCAGTGAGCGTTCCGATTTCAGTTCCAGAGCGATTTGCCCAATGAGTCCTTGATATTTAGTCGTTTTCAGCCAATTTTCTGGATTTTTGAAAATTTCACTTTTTTGTGAAAATATCCACTAAATGAGAGAATAATATGTGTGAGGGTACCCCAGGAGAGTTCCAAATGTGTGTGGGTAGAATATATATCCCACGGGGGTAAAATTGAAAAAAGTTGAAACAATTTTTTTTTTGGACTTAGTCATTTTTCCGGCGTTTATCAGACTTTCAGATATGGCAAATGTCAGTGAGCATTCCGATTTCAGTTCCAGAGCGATTCGCCCAATGAGTCTTAGATATTTAGTCGTTTTCAGCCAATTTTCTGTATTTTTGAAAATTTCACTTTTTTGTGAAAATATCCACTAAATGAGGGAATAATATGTGTGAGGGTACCCCAGGAGAGTTCCAAATGTGAGTGGGTAGAATATATATCTCACGGGGGTAAAATTGAAAAAAGTTTAAAAAAATTTATTTTTGGACTTAGTGATTTTTCCGGCGTTTATCAGACTTTCAGATAGGGCAAATGTCAGTGAGCGTTCCGATTTCAGTTCCAGAGCGATTTGCCCAATGAGTCCTTGATATTTAGTCGTTTTCAGCCAATTTTCTGGATTTTTGAAAATTTCACTTTTTTGTGAAAATATCCACTAAATGAGAGAATAATATGTGTGAGGGTACCCCAGGAGAGTTCCATATGTGTGTGGGTAGAATATATATCCCACGGGGTAAAATTGAAAAAAGTTGAAAAAAATGTATTTTTGGACTTAGTGATTTTTCCAGCGTTTATCAGACTTTCAGATAAAGCAAATGTCAGTGAGCATTCCGATTTCAGTTCCAGAGCGTTTCGCCCAATTAGTCCTTGATATTTAGTCGTTTTCAGCCAATTTTCTGGATTTTTGAATATTTCACTTTTTTGTGAAAATATCCACTAAATGAGGGAATAATATGTGTGAGGGTACCCCAGGAGAGTTTCAAATGTGTGTGGGTAGAATATATATCCCACGGGGGTAAAATTGAAAAAAGTTGAAAAAATTTTTTTTTTTTACTTAGTCATTTTTCCGGCGTTTATCAAACTTTCAGATAGGGCAAATGTCAGTGAGCATTCCGATTTCAGTTCCAGAGCGATTCGCCCAATGAGTCCTTGATATTTAGTCGTTTTCAGCCAATTTTCTGGATTTTTGAAAATTTCACTTTTTTGTGAAAATATCCACTAAATGAGAGAATAATATGTGTGAGGGTACCCCAGGAGAGTTCCAAATGTGTGTGGGTAGAATATATCTTCCACGGGGTAAAATTGAAAAAAGTTGAAAACAATTTTTTTTTGGACTTAGTGATTTTCCGGCGTTTATCAGACTTTCAGATATTACAAATGTCAGTGAGCATTCCAATTTCAGTTCCAGAGCGATTCGCCCAATGAGTCTTTGATATTTAGTAGTTTTCAGCCAATTTTCTGTATTTTTGAAAATTTCACTTTTTTGTGAAAATATCCACTAAATGAGGGAATAATATGTGTGAGGGTACCCCAGGAGAGTTCCAAATGTGAGTAGGTAGAATATATATCCCACGTGGGTAAAATTGAAAAAAGTTGAAAAAATTTTGTTTTTGGACTTAGTCATTTTTCCTGCGTTTATCAGACTTTCAGATATGGCAAATGTCAGTGAGCGTTCCGATTTCAGTTCCAGAGCGATTTGCCCAATGAGTCCTTGATATTTAGTCGTTTTCAGCCAATTTTCTGGATTTTTGAAAATTTCACTTTTTTGTGAAAATATCCACTAAATGAGAGAATAATATGTGTGAGGGTACCCCAGGAGAGTTCCAAATGTGTGTGGGTAGAATATATATCCCACGGGGGTAAAATTGAAAAAAGTTGAAACAATTTTTTTTTTGGACTTAGTAATTTTTCCGGCGTTTATCAGACTTTCAGATATGGCAAATGTCAGTGAGCATTCCGATTTCAGTTCCAGAGCGATTCGCCCAATGAGTCTTAGATATTTAGTCGTTTTCAGCCAATTTTCTGTATTTTTGAAAATTTCACTTTTTTGTGAAAATATCCACTAAATGAGGGAATAATATGTGTGAGGGTACCCCAGGAGAGTTCCAAATGTGAGTGGGTAGAATATATATCTCACGGGGGTAAAATTGAAAAAAGTTTAAAAAAATTTATTTTTGGACTTAGTGATTTTTCCGGCGTTTATCAGACTTTCAGATAGGGCAAATGTCAGTGAGCGTTCCGATTTCAGTTCCAGAGCGATTTGCCCAATGAGTCCTTGATATTTAGTCGTTTTCAGCCAATTTTCTGGATTTTTGAAAATTTCACTTTTTTGTGAAAATATCCACTAAATGAGAGAATAATATGTGTGAGGGTACCCCAGGAGAGTTCCAAATGTGTGTGGGTAGAATATATATCCCACAGGGTAAAATTGAAAAAAGTTGAAAAAAATGTATTTTTGGACTTAGTGATTTTTCCAGCGTTTATCCGACTTTCAGATAAGGCAAATGTCAGTGAGCATTCCGATTTCAGTTCCAGAGCGTTTCGCCCAATTAGTCCTTGATATTTAGTCGTTTTCAGCCAATTTTCTGGATTTTTGAATATTTCACTTTTTTGTGAAAATATCCACTAAATGAGGGAATAATATGTGTGAGGGTACCCCAGGAGAGTTCCAAATGTGTGTGGGTAGAATATATATCCCACGGGGTAAAATTGAAAAAAGTTGAAAAAAATTTATTTTTGGACTTAGTGATTTTTCCGGCGTTTATCAGACTTTCAGATAGGGCAAATGTCAGTGAGCATTCCGATTTCAGTTCCAGAGCGATTCGCCAATGAGTCCTTGATATTTAGTCGTTTTCAGCCAATTTTCTGGATTTTTGAAAATTTCACTTTTTTGTGAAAATATCCACTAAATGAGGGAATAATATGTGTGAGGGTACCCCAGGAGAGTTTCAAATGTGTGTGGGTAGAATATATATCCCACGGGGGTAAAATTGAAAAAAGTTTAAAAATTTTTTTTTTTGGACTTAGTCATTTTTCTGGCGTTTATCAAACTTTCAGATAGGGGAAATGTCAGTGAGCATTCCGATTTCAGTTCCAGAGCGATTCGCCCAATGAGTCCTTGATATTTAGTCGTTTTCAGCCAATTTTCTGGATTTTTGAAAATTTCACTTTTTTGTGAAAATATCTACTAAATGAGAGAATAATATGTGTGAGGGTACCCCAGGAGAGTTCCAAATGTGTGTGGGTAGAATATATCTTCCACGGGGTAAAATTGAAAAAAGTTGAAAACAATTTTTTTTTGAACTTAGTGATTTTCCGGCGTTTATCAGACTTTCAGATATTACAAATGTCAGTGAGCATTCCGATTTCAGTTCCAGAGCGATTCGCCCAATGAGTCTTTGATATTTAGTAGTTTTCAGCCAATTTTCTGTATTTTTGAAAATTTCACTTTTTTGTGAAAATATCCACTAAATGAGGGAATAATATGTGTGAGGGTACCCCAGGAGAGTTCCAAATGTGAGTGGGTAGAATATATATCCCACGTGGGTAAAATTGAAAAAAGTTGAAAAAATTTTGTTTTTGGACTTAGTCATTTTTCCTGCGTTTATCAGACTTTCAGATATGGCAAATGTCAGTGAGCGTTCCGATTTCAGTTCCAGAGCGATTTGCCCAATGAGTCCTTGATATTTAGTCGTTTTCAGCCAATTTTCTGGATTTTTGAAAATTTCACTTTTTTGTGAAAATATCCACTAAATGAGAGAATAATATGTGTGAGGGTACCCCAGGAGAGTTCCAAATGTGTGTGGGTAGAATATATATCCCACGGGGGTAAAATTGAAAAAAGTTGAAACAATTTTTTTTTTGGACTTAGTCATTTTTCCGGCGTTTATCAGACTTTCAGATATGGCAAATGTCAGTGAGCATTCCGATTTCAGTTCCAGAGCGATTCGCCCAATGAGTCTTAGATATTTAGTCGTTTTCAGCCAATTTTCTGTATTTTTGAAAATTTCACTTTTTTGTGAAAATATCCACTAAATGAGGGAATAATATGTGTGAGGGTACCCCAGGAGAGTTCCAAATGTGAGTGGGTAGAATATATATCTCACGGGGGTAAAATTGAAAAAAGTTTAAAAAAATTTATTTTTGGACTTAGTGATTTTTCCGGCGTTTATCAGACTTTCAGATAGGGCAAATGTCAGTGAGCGTTCCGATTTCAGTTCCAGAGCGATTTGCCCAATGAGTCCTTGATATTTAGTCGTTTTCAGCCAATTTTCTGGATTTTTGAAAATTTCACTTTTTTGTGAAAATATCCACTAAATGAGAGAATAATATGTGTGAGGGTACCCCAGGAGAGTTCCATATGTGTGTGGGTAGAATATATATCCCACGGGGTAAAATTGAAAAAAGTTGAAAAAAATGTATTTTTGGACTTAGTGATTTTTCCAGCGTTTATCAGACTTTCAGATAAAGCAAATGTCAGTGAGCATTCCGATTTCAGTTCCAGAGCGTTTCGCCCAATTAGTCCTTGATATTTAGTCGTTTTCAGCCAATTTTCTGGATTTTTGAATATTTCACTTTTTTGTGAAAATATCCACTAAATGAGGGAATAATATGTGTGAGGGTACCCCAGGAGAGTTTCAAATGTGTGTGGGTAGAATATATATCCCACGGGGGTAAAATTGAAAAAAGTTGAAAAAATTTTTTTTTTTTACTTAGTCATTTTTCCGGCGTTTATCAAACTTTCAGATAGGGCAAATGTCAGTGAGCATTCCGATTTCAGTTCCAGAGCGATTCGCCCAATGAGTCCTTGATATTTAGTCGTTTTCAGCCAATTTTCTGGATTTTTGAAAATTTCACTTTTTTGTGAAAATATCCACTAAATGAGAGAATAATATGTGTGAGGGTACCCCAGGAGAGTTCCAAATGTGTGTGGGTAGAATATATCTTCCACGGGGTAAAATTGAAAAAAGTTGAAAACAATTTTTTTTTGGACTTAGTGATTTTCCGGCGTTTATCAGACTTTCAGATATTACAAATGTCAGTGAGCATTCCAATTTCAGTTCCAGAGCGATTCGCCCAATGAGTCTTTGATATTTAGTAGTTTTCAGCCAATTTTCTGTATTTTTGAAAATTTCACTTTTTTGTGAAAATATCCACTAAATGAGGGAATAATATGTGTGAGGGTACCCCAGGAGAGTTCCAAATGTGAGTAGGTAGAATATATATCCCACGTGGGTAAAATTGAAAAAAGTTGAAAAAATTTTGTTTTTGGACTTAGTCATTTTTCCTGCGTTTATCAGACTTTCAGATATGGCAAATGTCAGTGAGCGTTCCGATTTCAGTTCCAGAGCGATTTGCCCAATGAGTCCTTGATATTTAGTCGTTTTCAGCCAATTTTCTGGATTTTTGAAAATTTCACTTTTTTGTGAAAATATCCACTAAATGAGAGAATAATATGTGTGAGGGTACCCCAGGAGAGTTCCAAATGTGTGTGGGTAGAATATATATCCCACGGGGGTAAAATTGAAAAAAGTTGAAACAATTTTTTTTTTGGACTTAGTAATTTTTCCGGCGTTTATCAGACTTTCAGATATGGCAAATGTCAGTGAGCATTCCGATTTCAGTTCCAGAGCGATTCGCCCAATGAGTCTTAGATATTTAGTCGTTTTCAGCCAATTTTCTGTATTTTTGAAAATTTCACTTTTTTGTGAAAATATCCACTAAATGAGGGAATAATATGTGTGAGGGTACCCCAGGAGAGTTCCAAATGTGAGTGGGTAGAATATATATCTCACGGGGGTAAAATTGAAAAAAGTTTAAAAAAATTTATTTTTGGACTTAGTGATTTTTCCGGCGTTTATCAGACTTTCAGATAGGGCAAATGTCAGTGAGCGTTCCGATTTCAGTTCCAGAGCGATTTGCCCAATGAGTCCTTGATATTTAGTCATTTTCAGCCAATTTTCTGGATTTTTGAAAATTTCACTTTTTTGTGAAAATATCCACTAAATGAGAGAATAATATGTGTGAGGGTACCCCAGGAGAGTTCCAAATGTGTGTGGGTAGAATATATATCCCACAGGGTAAAATTGAAAAAAGTTGAAAAAAATGTATTTTTGGACTTAGTGATTTTTCCAGCGTTTATCCGACTTTCAGATAAGGCAAATGTCAGTGAGCATTCCGATTTCAGTTCCAGAGCGTTTCGCCCAATTAGTCCTTGATATTTAGTCGTTTTCAGCCAATTTTCTGGATTTTTGAATATTTCACTTTTTTGTGAAAATATCCACTAAATGAGGGAATAATATGTGTGAGGGTACCCCAGGAGAGTTCCAAATGTGTGTGGGTAGAATATATATCCCACGGGGTAAAATTGAAAAAAGTTGAAAAAAATTTATTTTTGACTTAGTGATTTTTCCGGCGTTTATCAGACTTTCAGATAGGGCAAATGTCAGTGAGCATTCCGATTTCAGTTCCATAGCGATTCGCCCAATGAGTCCTTGATATTTAGTCGTTTTCAACCAATTTTCTGGATTTTTGAAAATTTCACTTTTTTGTGAAAATATCCACTAAATGAGGGAATAATATGTGTGAGGGTACCCCAGGAGAGTTCCAAATGTGAGTAGGTAGAATATATATCCCACGTGGGTAAAATTGAAAAAAGTTGAAAAAATTTTGTTTTTGGACTTAGTCATTTTTCCTGCGTTTATCAGACTTTCAGATATGGCAAATGTCAGTGAGCGTTCCGATTTCAGTTCCAGAGCGATTTGCCCAATGAGTCCTTGATATTTAGTCGTTTTCAGCCAATTTTCTGGATTTTTGAAAATTTCACTTTTTTGTGAAAATATCCACTAAATGAGAGAATAATATGTGTGAGGGTACCCCAGGAGAGTTCCAAATGTGTGTGGGTAGAATATATATCCCACGGGGGTAAAATTGAAAAAAGTTGAAACAATTTTTTTTTTGGACTTAGTAATTTTTCCGGCGTTTATCAGACTTTCAGATATGGCAAATGTCAGTGAGCATTCCGATTTCAGTTCCAGAGCGATTCGCCCAATGAGTCTTAGATATTTAGTCGTTTTCAGCCAATTTTCTGTATTTTTGAAAATTTCACTTTTTTGTGAAAATATCCACTAAATGAGGGAATAATATGTGTGAGGGTACCCCAGGAGAGTTCCAAATGTGAGTGGGTAGAATATATATCTCACGGGGGTAAAATTGAAAAAAGTTTAAAAAAATTTATTTTTGGACTTAGTGATTTTTCCGGCGTTTATCAGACTTTCAGATAGGGCAAATGTCAGTGAGCGTTCCGATTTCAGTTCCAGAGCGATTTGCCCAATGAGTCCTTGATATTTAGTCGTTTTCAGCCAATTTTCTGGATTTTTGAAAATTTCACTTTTTTGTGAAAATATCCACTAAATGAGAGAATAATATGTGTGAGGGTACCCCAGGAGAGTTCCAAATGTGTGTGGGTAGAATATATATCCCACAGGGTAAAATTGAAAAAAGTTGAAAAAAATGTATTTTTGGACTTAGTGATTTTTCCAGCGTTTATCCGACTTTCAGATAAGGCAAATGTCAGTGAGCATTCCGATTTCAGTTCCAGAGCGTTTCGCCCAATTAGTCCTTGATATTTAGTCGTTTTCAGCCAATTTTCTGGATTTTTGAATATTTCACTTTTTTGTGAAAATATCCACTAAATGAGGGAATAATATGTGTGAGGGTACCCCAGGAGAGTTCCAAATGTGTGTGGGTAGAATATATATCCCACGGGGTAAAATTGAAAAAAGTTGAAAAAAATTTATTTTTGACTTAGTGATTTTTCCGGCGTTTATCAGACTTTCAGATAGGGCAAATGTCAGTGAGCATTCCGATTTCAGTTCCAGAGCGATTCGCCCAATGAGTCCTTGATATTTAGTCGTTTTCAACCAATTTTCTGGATTTTTGAAAATTTCACTTTTTTGTGAAAATATCCACTAAATGAGGGAATAATATGTGTGAGGGTACCCCAGGAGAGTTCCAAATGTGTGTGGGTAGAATATATATCCCACGGGGGTAAAATTGAAAAAAGTTTAAAAATTTTTTTTTTTGGACTTAGTCATTTTTCCGGCGTTTATCAAACTTTCAGATAGGGGAAATGTCAGTGAGCATTCCGATTTCAGTTCCAGAGCGATTCGCCCAATGAGTCCTTGATATTTAGTCGTTTTCAGCCAATTTTCTGGATTTTTGAAAATTTCACTTTTTTGTGAAAATATCCACTAAATGAGAGAATAATATGTGTGAGGGTACCCCAGGAGAGTTCCAAATGTGTGTGGGTAGAATATATATCCCACGGGGGTAAAATTGAAAAAAGTTGAAACAATTTTTTTTTTGGACTTAGTAATTTTTCCGGCGTTTATCAGACTTTCAGATATGGCAAATGTCAGTGAGCATTCCGATTTCAGTTCCAGAGCGATTCGCCCAATGAGTCTTAGATATTTAGTCGTTTTCAGCCAATTTTCTGTATTTTTGAAAATTTCACTTTTTTGTGAAAATATCCACTAAATGAGGGAATAATATGTGTGAGGGTACCCCAGGAGAGTTCCAAATGTGAGTGGGTAGAATATATATCTCACGGGGGTAAAATTGAAAAAAGTTTAAAAAAATTTATTTTTGGACTTAGTGATTTTTCCGGCGTTTATCAGACTTTCAGATAGGGCAAATGTCAGTGAGCGTTCCGATTTCAGTTCCAGAGCGATTTGCCCAATGAGTCCTTGATATTTAGTCGTTTTCAGCCAATTTTCTGGATTTTTGAAAATTTCACTTTTTTGTGAAAATATCCACTAAATGAGAGAATAATATGTGTGAGGGTACCCCAGGAGAGTTCCATATGTGTGTGGGTAGAATATATATCCCACGGGGTAAAATTGAAAAAAGTTGAAAAAAATGTATTTTTGGACTTAGTGATTTTTCCAGCGTTTATCAGACTTTCAGATAAAGCAAATGTCAGTGAGCATTCCGATTTCAGTTCCAGAGCGTTTCGCCCAATTAGTCCTTGATATTTAGTCGTTTTCAGCCAATTTTCTGGATTTTTGAATATTTCACTTTTTTGTGAAAATATCCACTAAATGAGGGAATAATATGTGTGAGGGTACCCCAGGAGAGTTTCAAATGTGTGTGGGTAGAATATATATCCCACGGGGGTAAAATTGAAAAAAGTTGAAAAAATTTTTTTTTTTTACTTAGTCATTTTTCCGGCGTTTATCAAACTTTCAGATAGGGCAAATGTCAGTGAGCATTCCGATTTCAGTTCCAGAGCGATTCGCCCAATGAGTCCTTGATATTTAGTCGTTTTCAGCCAATTTTCTGGATTTTTGAAAATTTCACTTTTTTGTGAAAATATCCACTAAATGAGAGAATAATATGTGTGATTGTACCCCAGGAGAGTTCCAAATGTGTGTGGGTAGAATATATCTTCCACGGGGTAAAATTGAAAAAAGTTGAAAACAATTTTTTTTTGGACTTAGTGATTTTCCGGCGTTTATCAGACTTTCAGATATTACAAATGTCAGTGAGCATTCCAATTTCAGTTCCAGAGCGATTCGCCCAATGAGTCTTTGATATTTAGTAGTTTTCAGCCAATTTTCTGTATTTTTGAAAATTTCACTTTTTTGTGAAAATATCCACTAAATGAGAGAATAATATGTGTGAGGGTACCCCAGGAGAGTTCCAAATGTGAGTAGGTAGAATATATATCCCACGTGGGTAAAATTGAAAAAAGTTGAAAAAATTTTGTTTTTGGACTTAGTCATTTTTCCTGCGTTTATCAGACTTTCAGATATGGCAAATGTCAGTGAGCGTTCCGATTTCAGTTCCAGAGCGATTTGCCCAATGAGTCCTTGATATTTAGTCGTTTTCAGCCAATTTTCTGGATTTTTGAAAATTTCACTTTTTTGTGAAAATATCCACTAAATGAGAGAATAATATGTGTGAGGGTACCCCAGGAGAGTTCCAAATGTGTGTGGGTAGAATATATATCCCACGGGGGTAAAATTGAAAAAAGTTGAAACAATTTTTTTTTTGGACTTAGTAATTTTTCCGGCGTTTATCAGACTTTCAGATATGGCAAATGTCAGTGAGCATTCCGATTTCAGTTCCAGAGCGATTCGCCCAATGAGTCTTAGATATTTAGTCGTTTTCAGCCAATTTTCTGTATTTTTGAAAATTTCACTTTTTTGTGAAAATATCCACTAAATGAGGGAATAATATGTGTGAGGGTACCCCAGGAGAGTTCCAAATGTGAGTGGGTAGAATATATATCTCACGGGGGTAAAATTGAAAAAAGTTTAAAAAAATTTATTTTTGGACTTAGTGATTTTTCCGGCGTTTATCAGACTTTCAGATAGGGCAAATGTCAGTGAGCGTTCCGATTTCAGTTCCAGAGCGATTTGCCCAATGAGTCCTTGATATTTAGTCGTTTTCAGCCAATTTTCTGGATTTTTGAAAATTTCACTTTTTTGTGAAAATATCCACTAAATGAGAGAATAATATGTGTGAGGGTACCCCAGGAGAGTTCCAAATGTGTGTGGGTAGAATATATATCCCACAGGGTAAAATTGAAAAAAGTTGAAAAAAATGTATTTTTGGACTTAGTGATTTTTCCAGCGTTTATCCGACTTTCAGATAAGGCAAATGTCAGTGAGCATTCCGATTTCAGTTCCAGAGCGTTTCGCCCAATTAGTCCTTGATATTTAGTCGTTTTCAGCCAATTTTCTGGATTTTTGAATATTTCACTTTTTTGTGAAAATATCCACTAAATGAGGGAATAATATGTGTGAGGGTACCCCAGGAGAGTTCCAAATGTGTGTGGGTAGAATATATATCCCACGGGGTAAAATTGAAAAAAGTTGAAAAAAATTTATTTTTGGACTTAGTGATTTTTCCGGCGTTTATCAGACTTTCAGATAGGGCAAATGTCAGTGAGCATTCCGATTTCAGTTCCAGAGCGATTCGCCCAATGAGTCCTTGATATTTAGTCGTTTTCAACCAATTTTCTGGATTTTTGAAAATTTCACTTTTTTGTGAAAATATCCACTAAATGAGGGAATAATATGTGTGAGGGTACCCCAGGAGAGTTCCAAATGTGTGTGGGTAGAATATATATCCCACGGGGGTAAAATTGAAAAAAGTTTAAAAATTTTTTTTTTTGGACTTAGTCATTTTTCCGGCGTTTATCAAACTTTCAGATAGGGGAAATGTCAGTGAGCATTCCGATTTCAGTTCCAGAGCGATTCGCCCAATGAGTCCTTGATATTTAGTCGTTTTCAGCCAATTTTCTGGATTTTTGAAAATTTCACTTTTTTGTGAAAATATCCACTAAATGAGAGAATAATATGTGTGAGGGTACCCCAGGAGAGTTCCAAATGTGTGTGGGTAGAATATATCTTCCACGGGGTAAAATTGAAAAAAGTTGAAAACAATTTTTTTTTGGACTTAGTGATTTTTCCGGTGTTTATCAGACTTTCAGATATTACAAATGTCAGTGAGCATTCCGATTTCAGTTCCAGAGCGATTCGCCCAATGAGTCTTTGATATTTAGTAGTTTTCAGCCAATTTTCTGTATTTTTGAAAATTTCACTTTTTTGTGAAAATATCCACTAAATGACGGAATAATATGTGTGAGGGTACCCCAGGAGAGTTCCAAATGTGAGTGGGTAGAATATATATCCCATGTGGGTAAAATTGAAAAAAGTTGAAAAAATTTTGTTTTTGGACTTAGTCATTTTTCCGGTGTTTATCAGACTTTCAGATGTGGCAAATGTCAGTGAGCGTTCCGATTTCAGTTCCAGAGCGATTTGCCCAATGAGTCCTTGATATTTAGTCGTTTTCAGCCAATTTTCTGGATTTTTGAAAATTTCACTTTTTTGTGAAAATATCCACTAAATGAGAGAATAATATGTGTGAGGGTACCCCAGGAGAGTTCCAAATGTGTGTGGGTAGAATATATATCCCACGGGGGTAAAATTGAAAAAAGTTGAAACAATTTTTTTTTTGGACTTAGTAATTTTTCCGGAGTTTATCAGACTTTCAGATATGGCAAATGTCAGTGAGCATTCCGATTTCAGTTCCAGAGCGATTCGCCCAATGAGTCTTTGATATTTAGTCGTTTTCAGCCAATTTTCTGTATTTTTGAAAATTTCACTTTTTTGTGAAAATATCCACTAAATGAGAGAATAATATGTGTGAGGGTACCCCAGGAGAGTTCCAAATGTGTGTGGGTAGAATATATATCCCACGGGGGAAAATTGAAAAAAGTTGAAAAAAATGTATTTTTGGACTTAGTGATTTTTCCAGCGTTTATCAGACTTTCAGATAAGGCAAATGTCAGTGAGCATTCCGATTTCAGTTCCAGAGCGTTTCGCCCAATTAGTCCTTGATATTTAGTCGTTTTCAGCCAATTTTCTGGATTTTTGAATATTTCACTTTTTTGTGAAAATATCCACTAAATGAGGGAATAATATGTGTGAGGGTACCCCAGGAGAGTTCCAAATGTGTGTGGGTAGAATATATATCCCACGGGGTAAAATTGAAAAAAGTTGAAAAAAATTTATTTTTGGACTTAGTGATTTTTCCGTCGTTTATCAGACTTTCAGATAGGGCAAATGTCAGTGAGCATTCCGATTTCAGTTCCAGAGCGATTCGCCCAATGAGTCCTTGATATTTAGTCGTTTTCAACCAATTTTCTGGATTTTTGAAAATTTCACTTTTTTGTGAAAATATCCACTAAATGAGGGAATAATATGTGTGAGGGTACCCCAGGAGAGTTCCAAATGTGTGTGGGTAGAATATATATCCCACGGGGGTAAAATTGAAAAAAGTTTAAAAATTTTTTTTTTTGGACTTAGTCATTTTTCCGGCGTTTATCAAACTTTCAGATAGGGGAAATGTCAGTGAGCATTCCGATTTCAGTTCCAGAGCGATTCGCCCAATGAGTCCTTGATATTTAGTCGTTTTCAGCCAATTTTCTGGATTTTTGAAAATTTCACTTTTTTGTGAAAATATCCACTAAATGAGAGAATAATATGTGTGAGGGTACCCCAGGAGAGTTCCAAATGTGTGTGGGTAGAATATATCTTCCACGGGGTAAAATTGAAAAAAGTTGAAAACAATTTTTTTTTGGACTTAGTGATTTTACCGGTGTTTATCAGACTTTCAGATATTACAAATGTCAGTGAGCATTCCGATTTCAGTTCCAGAGCGATTCGCCCAATGAGTCTTTGATATTTAGTAGTTTTCAGCCAATTTTCTGTATTTTTGAAAATTTCACTTTTTTGTGAAAATATCCACTAAATGAGGGAATAATATGTGTGAGGGTACCCCAGGAGAGTTCCAAATGTGAGTGGGTAGAATATATATCCCACGTGGGTAAAATTGAAAAAAGTTGAAAAAATTTTGTTTTTGGACTTAGTCATTTTTCCGGCGTTTATCATACTTTCAGATATGGCAAATGTCAGTGAGCGTTCCGATTTCAGTTCCAGAGCGATTTGCCCAATGAGTCCTTGATATTTAGTCGTTTTCAGCCAATTTTCTGGATTTTTGAAAATTTCACTTTTTTGTGAAAATATCCACTAAATGAGGGAATAATATGTGTGAGGGTACCCCAGGAGAGTTCCAAATGTGTGTGGGTAGAATATATATCCCACGGGGGTAAAATTGAAAAAAGTTTAAAAAAATTTTTTTTTGGACTTAGTCATTTTTCCGGCGTTTATCAGACCTTCAGATAGGGCAAATGTCAGTGAGCGTTCTGATTTCAGTTCCAGAGCGATATGCCCAATGAGTCCTTGATATTTAGTCGTTTTCAGCCAATTTTCTGGATTTTTGAAAATTTCACTTTTTTGTGAAAATATCCACTAAATGAGAGAATAATATGTGTGAGGGTACCCCAGGAGAGTTCCAAATGTGTGTGGGTAGAATATATATCCCACGGGGTAAAATTGAAAAAAGTTGAAAAAAATGTATTTTTGGACTTAGTGATTTTTCCAGCGTTTATCAGACTTTCAGATAAGGCAAATGTCAGTGAGCATTCCGATTTCAGTTCCAGAGCGTTTCGCCCAATTAGTCCTTGATATTTAGTCGTGTTCAGCCAATTTTCTGGATTTTTGAATATTTCACTTTTTTGTGAAAATATCCACTAAATGAGGGAATAATATGTGTGAGGGTACCCCAGGAGAGTTCCAAATGTGTGTGGGTAGAATATATATCCCACGGGGTAAAATTGAAAAAAGTTGAAAAAAATTTATTTTTGGACTTAGTGATTTTTCCGGCGTTTATCAGACTTTCAGATAGGGCAAATGTCAGTGAGCATTCCGATTTCAGTTCCAGAGCGATTCGCCCAATGAGTCCTTGATATTTAGTCGTTTTCAACCAATTTTCTGGATTTTTGAAAATTTCACTTTTTTGTGAAAATATCCACTAAATGAGGGAATAATATGTGTGAGGGTACCCCAGGTGAGTTCCAAATGTGTGTGGGTAGAATATATATCCCACGGGGGTAAAATTGAAAAAAGTTTAAAAATTTTTTTTTTTGGACTTAGTCATTTTTCCGGTGTTTATCAGACTTTCAGATATGGCAAATGTCAGTGAGCGTTCCGATTTCAGTTCCAGAGCGATTTGCCCAATGAGTCCTTGATATTTAGTCGTTTTCAGCCAATTTTCTGGATTTTTGAAAATTTCACTTTTTTGTGAAAATATCCACTAAATGAGGGAATAATATGTGTGAGGGTACCCCAGGAGAGTTCCAAATGTGTGTGGGTAGAATATATATCCCACGGGGGTAAAATTGAAAAAAGTTGAAACAATTTTTTTTTTGGACTTAGTAATTTTTCCGGAGTTTATCAGACTTTCAGATATGGCAAATGTCAGTGAGCATTCCGATTTCAGTTCCAGAGCGATTCGCCCAATGAGTCTTTGATATTTAGTCGTTTTCAGCCAATTTTCTGTATTTTTGAAAATTTCACTTTTTTGTGAAAATATCCACTAAATGAGGGAATAATATGTGTGAGGGTACCCCAGGAGAGTTCCAAATGTGAGTGGGTAGAATATATATCTCACGGGGGTAAAATTGAAAAAAGTTTAAAAAAATTTTTTTTTGGACTTAGTCATTTTTCCGGCGTTTATCAGACCTTCAGATAGGGCAAATGTCAGTGAGCGTTCTGATTTCAGTTCCAGAGCGATTCGCCCAATGAATCCTTGATTTTTAGTCGTTTTCAGCCAATTTTCTGATTTTCTGAAAATTTCACTTTTTTGTGAAAATATCCACTAAATGAGGGAATAATATGTGTGAGGGTACCCCAGGAGAGTTCCAAATGTGTGTGGGTAGAATATATATCCCACGGGGGTAAAATTGAAAAAAGTTGAAAAAATTTTTTTTTTGGACTTAGTCATTTTTCCGACGTTTATCAAACTTTCAGATAGGGGAAATGTCAGTGAGCGTTCCGATTTCAGTTCCAGAGCGCTTTGCCCAATGAGTCCTTGATATTTAGTCACTTTCAGCCAATTTTCTGGATTTTTGAAAATTTCACTTTTTTGTGAAAATATCCACTAAATGAGGGAATAATATGTGTGAGGGTACCCCAGGAGAGTACCAAATGTGTGTGGGTAGAATATATATCCCACGGGGGTAAAATTGAAAAAAGTTGAAAAAAATTTATTTTTGGACTTAGTGATTTTTCCGGCGTTTATCAGACTTTCAGATAGGGCAAATGTCAGTGAGCGTTCCGATTTCAGTTCCAGAGCGATTTGCCCAATGAGTCCTTGATATTTAGTCGTTTTCAGCCAATTTTCTGGATTTTTGAAAATTTCACTTTTTTGTGAAAATATCCACTAAATGAGAGAATAATATGTGTGAGGGTACCCCAGGAGAGTTCCAAATGTGTGTGGGTAGAATATATCTTCCACGGGGTAAAATTGAAAAAAGTTGAAAACAATTTTTTTTTGGACTTAGTGATTTTCCGGCGTTTATCAGACTTTCAGATATTACAAATGTCAGTGAGCATTCCAATTTCAGTTCCAGAGCGATTCGCCCAATGAGTCTTTGATATTTAGTAGTTTTCAGCCAATTTTCGTATTTTTGAAAATTTCACTTTTTTGTGAAAATATCCACTAAATGAGGGAATAATATGTGTGAGGGTACCCCAGGAGAGTTCCAAATGTGAGTGGGTAGAATATATATCCCACGTGGGTAAAATTGAAAAAAGTTGAAAAAATTTTGTTTTTGGACTTTGTCATTTTTCCTGCGTTTATCAGACTTTCAGATATGGCAAATGTCAGTGAGCGTTCCGATTTCAGTTCCAGAGCGATTTGCCCAATGAGTCCTTGATATTTAGTCGTTTTCAGCCAATTTTCTGGATTTTTGAAAATTTCACTTTTTTGTGAAAATATCCACTAAATGAGAGAATAATATGTGTGAGGGTACCCCAGGAAAGTTCCAAATGTGTGTGGGTAGAATATATATCCCACGGGGGTAAAATTGAAAAAAGTTGAAACAATTTTTTTTTTGGACTTAGTAATTTTTCCGGCGTTTATCAGACTTTCAGATATGGCAAATGTCAGTGAGCATTCCGATTTCAGTTCCAGAGCGATTCGCCCAATGAGTCTTAGATATTTAGTTGTTTTCAGCCAATTTTCTGTATTTTTGAAAATTTCACTTTTTTGTGAAAATATCCACTAAATGAGGGAATAATATGTGTGAGGGTACCCCAGGAGAGTTCCAAATGTGTGTGGGTAGAATATATATCCCACGGGGTAAAATTGAAAAAAGTTGAAAAAAATTTATTTTTGGACTTAGTGATTTTTCCAGCGTTTATCAGACTTTCAGATAAGGCAAATGTCAGTGAGCATTCCGATTTCAGTTCCAGAGCGTTTCGCCCAATTAGTCCTTGATATTTAGTCGTTTTCAGCCAATTTTCTGGATTTTTGAATATTTCACTTTTTTGTGAAAATATCCCCTAAATGAGGGAATAATATGTGTGAGGGTACCCCAGGAGAGTTCCAAATGTGTGTGGGTAGAATATATATCCCACGGGGGTAAAATTGAAAAAAGTTGAAAAAATTTTTTTTTTTTACTTAGTCATTTTTCCGGCGTTTATCAAACTTTCAGATAGGGGAAATGTCAGTGAGCGTTCCGATTTCAGTTCCAGAGCGATTCGCCCAATGAGTCCTTGATATTTAGTCGTTTTCAGCCAATTTTCTGGATTTTTGAAAATTTCACTTTTTTGTGAAAATATAAACTAAATGAGAGAATAATATGTGTGAGGGTACCCCAGGAAAGTTCCAAATGTGTGTGGGTAGAATATATCTTCCACGGGGTAAAATTGAAAAAAGTTGAAAACAATTTTTTTTTGGACTTAGTGATTTTTCTGGCGTTTATCAGACTTTCAGATAGGGCACATGTCAGTGAGCGTTCCAATTTCAGTTCCAGAGCGATTCCCCAATGAGTCTTTGATATTTAGTCGTTTTCAGCCAATTTTCTGTATTTTTGAAAATTTCACTTTTTTGTGAAAATATCCACTAAATGAGGGAATAATATGTGTGAGGGTACCCCAGGAGAGTTCCAAATGTGAGTGGGTAGCATATATATCTCACGGGGGTAAAATTGAAAAAAGTTTAAAAAATTTTTTTTTTGGACTTAGTAATTTTTCCGGCGTTCATCAGACCTTCAGATAGGGCAAATGTCAGTGAGCGTTCCGATTTCAGTTCCAGAGCGCTTTGCCCAATGAATAATTGATATTTAGTAGTTTTCAGCCAATTTTCTGGATTTTTGAAAATGTCACTTTTTTGTGAAAATATCCACTAAATGAGGGAATAATATGTGTGAGGGTACCCCAGGAGAGTTCCAAATGTGTGTGGGTAGAATATATATCCCACGGGGTAAAATTGAAAAAAGTTGAAAAAAATTTATTTTTGGACTTAGTGATTTTTCCGGCGTTTATCAGACTTTCAGATAGGGCAAATGTCAGTGAGCATTCCGATTTCAGTTCCAGAGCGATTCGCCCAATGAGTCCTTGATATTTAGTCGTTTTCAGCCAATTTTCTGGATTTTTGAAAATTTCACTTTTTTGTGAAAATATCCACTAAATGAGAGAATAATATGTGTGAGGGTACCCCAGGAGAGTTCCAAATGTGTGTGGGTAGAATATATATCCCACGGGGGTAAAATTGAAAAAAGTTGAAACAATTTTTTTTTTGGACTTAGTAATTTTTCCGGCGTTTATCAGACTTTCAGATATGGCAAATGTCAGTGAGCATTCCGATTTCAGTTCCAGAGCGATTCGCCCAATGAGTCTTTGATATTTAGTCGTTTTCAGCCAATTTTCTGTATTTTTGAAAATTTCACTTTTTTGTGAAAATATCCACTAAATGAGAGAATAATATGTGTGAGGGTACCCCAGGAGAGTTCCAAATGTGTGTGGGTAGAATATATATCCCACGGGGTAAAATTGAAAAAAGTTGAAAAAAATGTATTTTTGGACTTAGTGATTTTTCCGGCGTTTATCAGACTTTCAGATATGGCAAATGTCAGTGAGCGTTCCGATTTCAGTTCCAGAGCGATTTGCCCAATGAGTCCTTGATATTTAGTCGTTTTCAGCCAATTTTCTGGATTTTTGAAAATTTCACTTTTTTGTGAAAATATCCACTAAATGAGAGAATAATATGTGTGAGGGTACCCCAGGAGAGTTCCAAATGTGTGTGGGTAGAATATATATCCCACGGGGGTAAAATTGAAAAAAGTTGAAACAATTTTTTTTTTGGACTTAGTAATTTTTCCGGCGTTTATCAGACTTTCAGATATGGCAAATGTCAGTGAGCATTCCGATTTCAGTTCCAGAGCGATTCGCCCAATGAGTCTTTGATATTTAGTCGTTTTCAGCCAATTTTCTGTATTTTTGAAAATTTCACTTTTTTGTGAAAATATCCACTAAATGAGAGAATAATATGTGTGAGGGTACCCCAGGAGAGTTCCAAATGTGTGTGGGTAGAATATATATCCCACGGGGTAAAATTGAAAAAAGTTATAAAAAATTTATTTTTGGACTTAGTGATTTTTCCGGCGTTTGTCAGACTTTCAGATAGGGCAAATGTCAGTGAGCATTCCGATTTCAGTTCCAGAGCGCTTTGCCCAATGAGTCCTTGATATTTAGTCGTTTTCAGCCAATTTTCTGGATTTTTGAAAATTTCACTTTTTTGTAAAAATATCCACTAAATGAGGGAATAATATGTGTGAGGGTACCCCAGGAGAGTTCCAAATGTGTGTGGGTAGAATATATATCCCACGGGGGTAAAATTGAAAAAAGTTGAAATTTTTTTTTTTTGGACTTAGTCATTTTTCCGGCGTTTATCAGACTTTCAGATAGGGCAAATGTCAGTGAGCGTTCCGATTTCAGTTCCAGAGCGCTTTGCCCAATGAGTCCTTGATATTTAGTCGTTTTCAGACAATTTTCTGAATTTTTGAAAATTTTACTTTTTTGTGAAAATATCCACTAAATGAGGGAATAATATGTGTGAGGATACCCCAGGAGAGTTCCAAATGTGTGTGGGTAGAATATATATCCCACAGGGGTAAAATTGAAAAAAGTTTAAAAAAATTTTTTTTTGGACTTAATCATTTTTCCGGCATTTATCAGACTTTCAGATAGGGCAAATGTCAGTGAGCGTTCTGATTTCAGTTCCAGAGCGATTCGCCCAATGAATCCTTGATTTTTAGTCACTTTCAGCCAATTTTCTGGATTTTTGAAAATTTCACTTTTTTGTGAAAATATCCACTAAATGAGGGAATAATATGTGTGAGGATACCGCAGGAGAGTTCCAAATGTGTGTGGGTAGAATATATATCCCACGGGGATAAAATGGAAAAAAATTGAAAAAATTTTTTTTTTGGTCTTAGTCATTTTTCCGGCGTTTATCAAACTTTCAGATAGGGGAAATGTCAGTGAGCGTTCCAATTTCAGTTCAAGAGCGATTCGCCCAATGAGTCCTTGATATTTACTCGTTTTCAGCCATTTTTTGGGATTTTTGAAAATTTCACTTTTTTGTGAAAATATCCACTAAATGAGGGAATAATATGTGTGAGGGTACCCCAGGAGAGTTCCAAATGTGTGTGGGTAGAATATATATCCCACGGGGGTAAAATTGAAAAAAGTTTAAAAAAAAATTTTTTGGGACTTAGTCATTTTTCCGGCGTTTATCAGACTTTCAGATAGGGCAAATGTCAGTGAGCATTCCGATTTCAGTTCCAGAGCGATTCGCCCAATGAGTCCTTGATATTTACTCTTTTTCAGCCATTTTTTGGGATTTTTGAAAATTTCACTTTTTTGTGAAAATACCCACTAAATGAGGGAATAATATGTGTGACGGTACCCCAGGAGAGTACCAAATGTGTGTGGGTAGAATATATATCCCACGGGGGTAAAATAGAAAAAAGTTGAAAAAAATTTTTTTTTGGACTTAGTCATTTTTCCGGCATTTATCAGACTTTCAGATAGGGCAAATGTCAGTGAGCGTTCCGATTTCAGTTCCAGAGCGATTCGCCCAATGAGTCCTTGATTTTTAGTCGTTTTCAAACAATTTTCTGAATTTCTGAAAATTTCACTTTTTTGTGAAAATATCCACTAAATGAGGGAATAATTTGTGTGAGGGTACCCCAGGAGAGTTCCAAATGTGTGTGGGTAGAATATATATCCCACGGGGTAAAATTGAAAAAAGTTGAAAAAATTTTTTTTTGGACTTGGTGATTTTTCCGGCGTTTATCAGACTTTCAGATAGGGCAAATGTCAGTGAGCATTCCGATTTCAGTTCCAGAGCGATTCGCCCAATGAGTCTTTGATATTTAGTCGTTTTCAGCCAATTTTCTGGATTTTTGAAAATTTCACTTTTTTGTGAAAATATCCACTAAATGAGGGAATAATATGTGTGAGGGTACCCCAGGAGAGCTCCAAATGTGTGTGGGTAGAATATATATCCCACGGGGGTAAAATTGAAAAAAGTTTAAAAAAATTTTTTTTTTGGACTTAGTCATTTTTCCGGCGTTTATCAGACTTTCAGATAGGGCAAATGTCAGTGAGCATTCCGTTTTCAGTTCCAGAGCGATTCGCCCAATGAGTCCTTGATTTTTAGTCGTTTTCAGCCAATTTTCTGAATTTCTGAAAATTTCACTTTTTTGTGAAAATATCCACTAAATGAGGGAATAATATGTGTGAGGGTACCCCAGGAGAGTTCCAAATGTGAGTGGGTAGAATATATATCTCACGGGGGTAAAATTGAAAAAAGTTTAAAAAAATTTATTTTTGGACTTAGTGATTTTTCCGGCGTTTATCAGACTTTCAGATAGGGCAAATGTCAGTGAGCATTCCGATTTCAGTTCCAGAGCGATTCGCCCAATAAGTCTTTGATATTTAGTCGTTTTCAGCCAATTTTCTGGATTTTTGAAAATTTCACTTTTTTGTGAAAATATCCACTAAATGATGGAATAATATGTGTGAGGGTACCCCAGGAGAGTTCCAAATGTGTGTGGGTAGAATATATATCCCACGTGGGTAAAATTGAAAAAAGTTGAAAAAATTTTGTTTTTGGACTTAGTCATTTTTCCGGCGTTTATCAGACTTTCAGATATGGCAAATGTCAGTGAGCATTCCGATTTCAGTTCCAGAGCGATTCGCCCAATGAGTCCTTGATATTTAGTCGTTTTCAGCCAATTTTCTGGATATTTGAATATTTCACTTTTTTGTGAAAATATCCACTAAATGAGGGAATAATATGTGTGAGGGTACCCCAGGAGAGTTCCAAATGTGTGTGGGTAGAATATATATCCCACGGGGGTAAAATTGAAAAAAGTTTAAAAAAATTTTTTTTTGGACTTAGTCGTTTTTCCGGCGTTTATCAGACCTTCAGATAGGGCAAATGTCAGTGAGCGTTCTGATTTCAGTTCCAGAGCGATATGCCCAATGAGTCCTTGATATTTAGTCGTTTTCAGCCAATTTTCTGGATTTTTGAAAATTTCACTTTTTTGTGAAAATATCCACTAAATGAGAGAATAATATGTGTGAGGGTACCCCAGGAGAGTTCCAAATGTGTGTGGGTAGAATATATATCCCACGGGGTAAAATTGAAAAAAGTTATAAAAAATTTATTTTTGGACTTAGTGATTTTTCCGGCGTTTGTCAGACTTTCAGATAGGGCAAATGTCAGTGAGCATTCCGATTTCAGTTCCAGAGCGCTTTGCCCAATGAGTCCTTGATATTTAGTCGTTTTCAGCCAATTTTCTGGATTTTTGAAAATTTCACTTTTTTGTAAAAATATCCACTAAATGAGGGAATAATATGTGTGAGGGTACCCCAGGAGAGTTCCAAATGTGTGTGGGTAGAATATATATCCCACAGGGGTAAAATTGAAAAAAGTTGAAATTTTTTTTTTTGGACTTAGTCATTTTTCCGGCGTTTATCAGACTTTCAGATAGGGCAAATGTCAGTGAGCGTTCCGATTTCAGTTCCAGAGCGCTTTGCCCAATGAGTCCTTGATATTTAGTCGTTTTCAGCCAATTTTCTGAATTTTTGAAAATTTTACTTTTTTGTGAAAATATCCACTAAATGAGAGAATAATATGTGTGAGGGTACCCCAGGAGAGTTCCAAATGTGTGTGGGTAGAATATATATCCCACAGGGGTAAAATTGAAAAAAGTTTAAAAAAATTTTTTTTTGGACTTAATCATTTTTCTGGCATTTATCAGACTTTCAGATAGGGCAAATGTCAGTGAGCATTCTGATTTCAGTTCCAGAGCGATTCGCCCAATGAATCCTTGATTTTTAGTCGTTTTCAGCCAATTTTCTGATTTTCTGAAAATTTCACTTTTTTGTGAAAATATCCACTAAATGAGGGAATAATATGTGTGAGGGTACCCCAGGAGAGTTCCAAATGTGTGTGGGTAGAATATATATCCCACGGGGGTAAAATTGAAAAAAGTTGAAAAAATTTTTTTTTTGGACTTAGTCATTTTTCCGACGTTTATCAAACTTTCAGATAGGGGAAATGTCAGTGAGCGTTCCGATTTCAGTTCCAGAGCGCTTTGCCCAATGAGTCCTTGATATTTAGTCACTTTCAGCCAATTTTCTGGATTTTTGAAAATTTCACTTTTTTGTGAAAATATCCACTAAATGAGGGAATAATATGTGTGAGGATACCGCAGGAGAGTTCCAAATGTGTGTGGGTAGAATATATATCCCACGGGGATAAAATGGAAAAAAATTGAAAAAATTTTTTTTTTGGTCTTAGTCATTTTTCCGGCGTTTATCAAACTTTCAGATAGGGGAAATGTCAGTGAGCGTTCCAATTTCAGTTCAAGAGCGATTCGCCCAATGAGTCCTTGATATTTACTCGTTTTCAGCCATTTTTTGGGATTTTTGAAAATTTCACTTTTTTGTGAAAATATCCACTAAATGAGGGAATAATATGTGTGAGGGTACCCCAGGAGAGTTCCAAATGTGTGTGGGTAGAATATATATCCCACGGGGGTAAAATTGAAAAAAGTTGAAAAAAATTTTTTTTTGGACTTACTCATTTTTCAGGCATTTATCAGACTTTCAGATAGGGCAAATGTCAGTGAGCGTTCCGATTTCAGTTCCAGAGCGATTCGCCCAATGAGTCCTTGATTTTTAGTCATTTTCAGCCAATTTTTTGAATTTCTGAAAATTTCACTTTTTTGTGAAAATATCCACTAAATGAGGGAATAATATGTGTGAGGGTACCTCAGGAGAGTTCCAAATGTGTGTGGATAGAATATATATCCCACGGGGGTAAAATTGAAAAAAGTTAAAAAAAAATTTTTTTTGGACTTAGTCATTTTTCCGGCATTTATCAGACTTTCAGATAGGGCAAATGTCAGTGAGCATTCCGATTTCAGTTCCAGAGCGATGCGCCCAATGAGTCTTAGATATTTAGTCGTTGTCAGCCAATTTTCTGGATTTTTGAAAATTTCACTTTTTTGTGAAAATATCCACTAAATGAGGGAATAATATGTGTGACGGTACCCCAGGAGAGTTCCAAATGTGTGTGGGTAGAATATATATCCCACGGGGGTAAAATTAAAAAAAGTTGAAAAAAATTTTTTTTTGGACTTAGTCATTTTTCCGGCATTTATCAGACTTTCAGATAGGGCAAATGTCAGTGAGCATTCCGTTTTCAGTTCCAGAGCGATTCGCCCAATGAGTCCTTGATTTTTAGTCGTTTTCAGCCAATTTTCTGAATTTCTGAAAATTTCACTTTTTTGTGAAAATATCCACTAAATGAGGGAATAATATGTGTGAGGGTACCCCAGGAGAGTTCCAAATGTGTGTGGGTAGAATATATATCCCACGGGGGTAAAATTTAAAAAAGTTTAAAAAAAATTTTTTTTGGACTTACTCATTTTTCCGGCGTTTATCAGACTTTCAGATAGGGCAAATGTCAGTGAGCGTTCCGATTTCAGTTCCAGAGCGATTCGCCCAATGAGTCCTTGATTTTTAGTCGTTTTCAGCCAATTTTCTGAATTTCTGAAAATTTCACTTTTTTGTGAAAATATCCACTAAATGAGGGAATAATATGTGTGAGGTTACCTCAGGAGAGTTCCAAATGTGTGTGGGTAGAATATATATCCCACGGGGGTAAAATTGAAAAAAGTTTAAAAAAAATTATTTTTGGACTTAGTCATTTTTCCGGCGTTTTTCAGACTTTCAGATAGGGCAAATGTCAGTGAGCATTCCGATTTCAGTTCCAGAGCGATTCGCCCAATGAGTCTTTGATATTTAGTCGTTTTCAGCCAATTTTCTGGATTTTTGAAAATTTCACTTTTTTGTGAAAATATCCACTAAATGAGGGAATAATATGTGTGACGGTACCCTATGAGAGTTCCAAATGTGTGTGGGTAGAATATATATCCCACGGGGGTAAAATTGAAAAAAGTTGAAAAAAATTTTTTTTTGGACTTAGTCATTTTTCCGGCATTTATCAGACTTTCAGATAGGGCAAATGTCAGTGAGCATTCCGTTTTCAGTTCCAGAGCGATTCGCCCAATGAGTCCTTGATTTTTAGTCGTTTTCAGCCAATTTTCTGAATTTCTGAAAATTTCACTTTTTTGTGAAAATATCCACTAAATGAGGGAATAATATGTGTGAGGGTACCCCAGGAGAGCTCCAACTGTGTGTGGGTAGAATATATATCCCACGGGGGTAAAATTGAAAAAAGTTTAAAAAAATTTTTTTTTTGGACTTAGTCATTTTTCCGGCGTTTATCAGACTTTCAGATAGGGCAAATGTCAGTGAGCATTCCGATTTCAGTTCCACAGCGCTTTGCCCAATGAGTCCTTGATATTTAGTCGTTTTCAGCCAATTTTCTGGATTTTTGAAAATTTCACTTTTTTGTGAAAATATCCACTAAATGAGGGAATAATATGTGTGAGGGTACCCCAGGAGAGTTACAAATGTGTGTGGGTAGAATATATATCCCACGGGGATAAAATGGAAAAAAGTTGAAAAAATTTTTTTTTTGGACTTAGTCATTTTTCCGGCGTTTATCAAACTTTCAGATAGGGGAAATGTCAGTGAGCGTTCCGATTTCAGTTCCAGAGCGATTCGCCCAATGAGTCCTTGATTTTTAGTCGTTTTCAGCCAATTTTCTGAATTTCTGAAAATTTCACTTTTTTGTGAAAATATCCACTAAATGAGGGAATAATATGTGTGAGGGTACCCCAGGAGAGTTCCAAATGTGTGTGGGTAGAATATATATCCCACGGGGGTAAAATTGAAAAAAGTTGAAAAAAATTTTTTTTTGGACTTACTCATTTTTCAGGCATTTATCAGACTTTCAGATAGGGCAAATGTCAGTGAGCATTCCGATTTCAGTTCCAGAGCGATTCGCCCAATGAGTCCTTGATTTTTAGTCATTTTCAGCCAATTTTCTGAATTTCTGAAAATTTCACTTTTTTGTGAAAATATCCACTAAATGAGGGAATAATATGTGTGAGGGTACCTCAGGAGAGTTCCAAATGTGTGTGGATAGAATATATATCCCACGGGGGTAAAATTGAAAAAAGTTAAAAAAAAATTTTTTTTGGACTTAGTCATTTTTCCGGCGTTTATCAGAATTTCAGATAGGGCAAATGTCAGTGAGCATTCCGATTTCAGTTCCAGAGCGCTTTGCCCAATGAGTCCTTGATATTTAGTCGTTTTCAGCCAATTTTCTGGATTTTTGAAAATTTCACTTTTTTGTGAAAATATCCACTAAATGAGAGAATAATATGTGTGAGGGTACCCCAGGAGAGTTCCAAATGTGTGTGGGTAGAATATATATCCCACGGGGGTAAAATTAAAAAAAGTTGAAAAAAATTTTTTTTTGGACTTAGTCATTTTTCCGGCATTTATCAGACTTTCAGATAGGGCAAATGTCAGTGAGCATTCCGTTTTCAGTTCCAGAGCGATTCGCCCAATGAGTCCTTGATTTTTAGTCGTTTTCAGCCAATTTTCTGAATTTCTGAAAATTTCACTTTTTTGTGAAAATATCCACTAAATGAGGGAATAATATGTGTGAGGGTACCCCAGGAGAGTTCCAAATGTGTGTGGGTAGAATATATATCCCACGGGGGTAAAATTGAAAAAAGTTGAAAAAAATTTTTTTTTGGACTTACTCATTTTTCAGGCATTTATCAGACTTTCAGATAGGGCAAATGTCAGTGAGCATTCCGATTTCAGTTCCAGAGCGATTCGCCCAATGAGTCCTTGATTTTTAGTCATTTTCAGCCAATTTTCTGAATTTCTGAAAATTTCACTTTTTTGTGAAAATATCCACTAAATGAGGGAATAATATGTGTGAGGGTACCTCAGGAGAGTTCCAAATGTGTGTGGATAGAATATATATCCCACGGGGGTAAAATTGAAAAAAGTTAAAAAAAAATTTTTTTTGGACTTAGTCATTTTTCCGGCGTTTATCAGAATTTCAGATAGGGCAAATGTCAGTGAGCATTCCGATTTCAGTTCCAGAGCGCTTTGCCCAATGAGTCCTTGATATTTAGTCGATTTCAGCCAATTTTCTGGATTTTTGAAAATTTCACTTTTTTGTGAAAATATCCACTAAATGAGAGAATAATATGTGTGAGGGTACCCCAGGAGAGTTCCAAATGTGTGTGGGTAGAATATTTATCCCATGGGGGTAAAATTGAAAAAAGTTGAAAAAAATTTTTTTTTGGACTTAGTCATTTTTCAGGCATTTATCAGACTTTCAGATAGGGCAAATGTCAGTGAGCGTTCCGATTTCAGTTCCAGAGCGATTCGCCCAATGAGTCCTTGATTTTTAGTCGTTTTCAGCCAATTTTCTGAATTTCTGAAAATTTCACTTTTTTGTGAAAATATCCACTAAATGAGGGAATAATATGTGTGAGGGTACCTCAGGAGAGTTCCAAATGTGTGTGGATAGAATATATATCCCACGGGGGTAAAATTGAAAAAAGTTAAAAAAAAATTTTTTTTGGACTTAGTCATTTTTCCGGCGTTTATCAAACTTTCAGATAGGGCAAATGTCAGTGAGCATTCCGATATCAGTTCCAGAGCGATGCGCCCAATGAGTCTTTGATATTTAGTCGTTGTCAGCCAATTTTCTGGATTTTTGAAAATTTCACTTTTTTGTGAAAATATCCACTAAATGAGGGAATAATATGTGTGACGGTACCCCAGGAGAGTTCCAAATGTGTGTGGGTAGAATATATATCCCACGGGGGTAAAATTTAAAAAAGTTGAAAAAAATTTTTTTTTGGACTTAGTCATTTTTCCGGCATTTATCAGACTTTCAGATAGGGCAAATTTCAGTGAGCATTCCGTTTTCAGTTCCAGAGCGATTCGCCCAATGAGTCCTTGATTTTTAGTCGTTTTCAGCCAATTTTCTGAATTTCTGAAAATTTCACTTTTTTGTGAAAATATCCACTAAATGAGGGAATAATATGTGTGAGGGTACCCCAGGAGAGTTCCAAATGTGTGTGGGTAGAATATATATCCCACGGGGGTAAAATTGAAAAAAGTTGAAAAAAATTTTTTTTTGGACTTAGTCATTTTTCAGGCATTTATCAGACTTTCAGATAGGGCAAATGTCAGTGAGCGTTCCGATTTCAGTTCCAGAGCGATTCGCCCAATGAGTCCTTGATTTTTAGTCGTTTTCAGCCAATTTTCTGAATTTCTGAAAATTTCACTTTTTTGTGAAAATATCCACTAAATGAGGGAATAATATGTGTGAGGGTACCTCAGGAGAGTTCCAAATGTGTGTGGATAGAATATATATCCCACGGGGGTAAAATTGAAAAAAGTTAAAAAAAAATTTTTTTTGGACTTAGTCATTTTTCCGGCGTTTATCAGACTTTCAGATAGGGCAAATGTCAGTGAGCATTCCGATTTCAGTTCCAGAGCGATTCGCCCAATGAGTCCTTGATTTTTAGTCGTTTTCAGCCAATTTTCTGAATTTCTGAAAATTTCACTTTTTTGTGAAAATATCCACTAAATGAGGGAATAATATGTGTGAGGGTACCTCAGGAGAGTTCCAAATGTGTGTGGGTAGAATATATATCCCACGGTGGTAAAATTGAAAAAAGTTTAAAAAAAATTTTTTTTGGACTTAGTCATTTTTCCGGCGTTTTTCAGACTTTCAGATAGGGCAAATGTCAGTGAGCATTCCGATTTCAGTTCCAGAGCGATTCGCCCAATGAGTCTTTGATATATATTCGTTTTCAGCCAATTTTCTGGATTTTTGAAAATTTCACTTTTTTGTGAAAATATCCACTAAATGAGGGAATAATATGTGTGACGGTACCCCATGAGAGTTCCAAATGTGTGTGGGTAGAATATATATCCCACGGGGGTAAAATTGAAAAAAGTTGAAAAAAATTTTTTTTTGGACTTAGTCATTTTTCCGGCGTTTATCAGACTTTCAGATAGGGCAAATGTCAGTGAGCATTCCGATTTCAGTTCCAGAGCGCTTTGCCCAATGAGTCCTTGATATTTAGTCGTTTTCAGCCAATTTTCTGAATTTCTGAAAATTTCACTTTTTTGTGAAAATATCCACTAAATGAGGGAATAATATGTGTGAGGGTACCTCAGGAGAGTTCCAAATGTGTGTGGGTAGAATATATATCCCACGGGGGTAAAATTGAAAAAAGTTTAAAAAAAATTTTTTTTGGACTTAGTCATTTTTCCGGCGTTTATCAGACTTTCAGATAGGGCAAATGTCAGTGAGCATTCCGATTTCAGTTCCAGAGCGCTTTGCCCAATGAGTCCTTGATATTTAGTCGTTTTCAGCCAATTTTCTGAATTTCTGAAAATTTCACTTTTTTGTGAAAATATCCACTAAATGACGGAATAATATGTGTGAGGGTACCCCAGGAGAGTTCCAAATGTGTGTGGGTAGAATATATAAATCCCACGGGGGTAAAATTGAAAAAAGTTGAAAAAAATTTTTTTTTGGACTTAGTCATTTTTCCGGCATTTATCAGACTTTCAGATAGGGCAAATGTCAGTGAGCATTCCGATTTCAGTTCCAGAGCGATTCGCCCAATGAGTCTTTGATATTTAGTCGTTTTCAGCCAATTTTCTGGATTTTTGAAAATTTCACTTTTTTGTGAAAATATCCACTAAATGAGGGAATAATATGTGTGACGGTACCCCATGAGAGTTCCAAATGTGTGTGGGTAGAATATATATCCCACGGGGGTAAAATTGAAAAAAGTTGAAAAAAATTTTTTTTTGGACTTAGTCATTTTTCCGGCATTTATCAGACTTTCAGATGGGGCAAATGTCAGTGAGCATTCCGATTTCAGTTCCAGAGCGATTCGCCCAATGAGTCCTTGATTTTTAGTCGTTTTCAGCCAATTCTCTGAATTTCTGAAAATTTCACTTTTTTGTGAAAATATCCACTAAATGAGGGAATAATATGTGTGAGGGTACCCCAGGAGAGTTCCAAATGTGTGTGGGTAGAATATATATCCCACGGGGGTAAAATTTAAAAAAGTTAAAAAAAAATTTTTTTTGGACTTAGTCATTTTTCCGGCGTTTATCAGACTTTCAGATAGGGCAAATGTCAGTGAGCATTCCGATTTCAGTTCCAGAGCGCTTTGCCCAATGAGTCCTTGATATTTAGTCATTTTCAGCCAATTTTCTGAATTTCTGAAAATTTCACTTTTTTGTGAAAATATCCACTAAATGAGGGAATAATATGTGTGAGGGTACCTCAGGAGAGTTCCAAATGTGTGTGGGTAGAATATATATCCCACGGGGGTAAAATTGAAAAAAGTTTAAAAAAAATTTTTTTTGGATTTAGTCATTTTTCCGGCGTTTTTCAGACTTTCAGATAGGGCAATTGTCAGTGAGCATTCCGATTTCAGTTCCAGAGCGATTCGCCCAATGAGTCCTTGATATTTAGTCGTTTTCAGCCAATTTTCTGAATTTCTGAAAATTTCACTTTTTTGTGAAAATATCCACTAAATGACGGAATAATATGTGTGAGGGTACCCCAGGAGAGTTCCAAATGTGTGTGGGTAGAATATATAAATCCCACGGGGGTAAAATTGAAAAAAGTTGAAAAAAATTTTTTTTTGGACTTAGTCATTTTTCCGGCATTTATCAGACTTTCAGATAGGGCAAATGTCAGTGAGCATTCCGTTTTCAGTTCCAGAGCGATTCGCCCAATGAGTCCTTGATATTTAGTCATTTTCAGCCAATTTTCTGAATTTCTGAAAATTTCACTTTTTTGTGAAAATATCCACTAAATGAGGGAATAATATGTGTGAGGGTACCGCAGGAGAGTTCCAAATGTGTGTGGGTAGAATATATATCCCACGGGGGTAAAATTGAAAAAAGTTTAAAAAAAATTTTTTTTGGACTTAGTCATTTTTCCGGCGTTTATCAGACTTTCAGATAGGGCAAATGTCAGTGAGCATTCCCATTTCAGTTCCAGAGTGCTTTGCCCAATGAGTCCTTGATATTTAGTCGTTTTCAGCCAATTTTCTGAATTTCTGAAAATTTCACTTTTTTGTGAAAATATCCACTAAATGAGGGAATAATATGTGTGAGGGTACCGCAGGAGAGTTCCAAATGTGTGTGGGTAGAATATATATCCCACGGGGATAAAATTGAAAAAAGTTGAAAAAATTTTTTTTTTGGACTTAGTCATTTTTCCGGCGTTTATCAGACTTTCAGATAGGGCAAATATCAGTGAGCATTCCGATTTCAGTTCCAGAGCGATTCGCCAAATGAGTCTTTGATATTTAGTCGTTTTCAGACAATTTTCTGGATTTTTGAAAATTTCACTTTTTTGTGAAAATATCCACTAAATGAGGGAATAATATGTGTGAGGGTACCCCAGGAGAGTTCCAAATGTGTGTGGGTAGAATATATATCCCACGGGGGTAAAATTGAAAAAAAGTTTAAAAAAAATTTTTTTGGACTTAGTCATTTTTCCGGCGTTTATCAGACTTTCAGATAGGGCAAATATCAGTGAGCATTCCGATTTCAGTTCCAGAGCGATTCGCCAAATGAGTCTTTGATATTTAGTCGTTTTCAGCCAATTTTCTGGATTTTTGAAAATTTCACTTTTTTGTGAAAATATCCACTAAATGAGGGAATAATATGTGTGAGGGTACCCCAGGAGAGTTCCAAATGTGTGTGGGTAGAATATATATCCCACGGGGGTAAAATTGAAAAAAGTTTAAAAAAAATTTTTTTGGACTTCGTCATTTTTCCGGCGTTTATCAGACTTTCAGATAGGGCAAATGTCACTGAGCATTCCGATTTCAGTTCCAGAGCGATTCGCCCAATGAGTCTTTGATATTTAGTCGTTTTCAGCCAATTTTCTGGATTTTTGAAAATTTCACTTTTTTGTGAAAATATCCACTAAATGAGGGAATAATATGTGTGACGGTACCCCAGGAGAGTTCCAAATGTGTGTGGGTAGAATATATATCCCACGGGGGTAAAATTGAAAAAAGTTTTAAAAAAATTTTTTTGGACTTAGTCATTTTTCCGGCGTTTATCAGACTTTCAGATAGGTCAAATATCAGTGAGCATTCCGATTTCAGTTCCAGAGCGATTCGCCAAATGAGTCTTTGATATTTAGTCGTTTTCAGCCAATTTTCTGGATTTTTGAAAATTTCACTTTTTTGTGAAAATATCCACTAAATGAGGGAATAATATGTGTGAGGGTACCCCAGGAGAGTTCCAAATGTGTGTGGGTAGAATATTTATCACATGGGGGTAAAATTGAAAAAAGTTGAAAAAAATTTTTTTTGGACTTAGTCATTTTTCAGGCATTTATCAGACTTTCAGATAGGGCAAATGTCAGTGAGCGTTCCGATTTCAGTTCCAGAGCGATTCGCCCAATGAGTCCTTGATTTTTAGTCGTTTTCAGCCAATTTTCTGAATTTCTGAAAATTTCACTTTTTTGTGAAAATATCCACTAAATGAGGGAATAATATGTGTGAGGGTACCCCAGGAGAGTTCCAAATGTGTGTGGGTAGAATATATATCCCACGGGGGTAAAATTGAAAAAAGTTGAAAAAATTTTTTTTTTGGACTTAGTCATTTTTCCGGCATTTATCAGACTTTCAGATAGGGCAAATGTCAGTGAGCATTCCGTTTTCAGTTCCAGAGCGATTCGCCCAATGAGTCCTTGATTTTTAGTCGTTTTCAGCCAATTTTCTGAATTTCTGAAAATTTCACTTTTTTGTGAAAATATCCACTAAATGAGGGAATAATATGTGTGAGGGTACCCCAGGAGAGTTCCAAATGTCTGTGGGTAGAATATATATCCCACGGGGGTAAAATTTAAAAAAGTTGAAAAAAATTTTTTTTTGAACTGTCATTTTTCCAGCATTTATCAGACTTTCAGATAGGGCAAATGTCAGTGAGCATTCCGTTTTCAGTTCCAGAGTGATTCGCCCAATGAGTCCTTGATATTTAGTCGTTTTCAGCCAATTTTCTGGATTTTTGAAAATTTCACTTTTTTGTGAAAATATCCACTAAATGAAGGAATAATATGTGTGACGGTACCCCAGGAGAGTTCCAAATGTGTGTGGGTAGAATATATATCCCACGGGGTAAAATTGAAAAAAGTTTAAAAAAAATTTTTTTGGACTTAGTCATTTTTCCGGCGTTTATCAGACTTTCAGATAGGGCAAATGTCACTGAGCATTCCGATTTCAGTTCCAGAGCGATTCGCCCAATGAGTCTTTGATATTTAGTCGTTTTCAGCCAATTTTCTGGATTTTTGAAAATTTCACTTTTTTGTGAAAATATCCACTACATGAGGGAATAATATGTGTGACGGTACCCCAGGAGAGTTCCAAATGTGTGTGGGTAGAATATATATCCCACGGGGGTAAAATTGAAAAAAGTTTAAAAAAAATTTTTTTGGACTTAGTCATTTTTCCGGCGTTTATCAGACTTTCAGATAGGGCAAATATCAGTGAGCATTCCGATTTCAGTTCCAGAGCGATTTGCCAAATTGAGTCCATGATATTTAGTCGTTTTCAGCCAATTTTCTGGATTTTTGAAAATTTCACTTTTTTGTGAAAATATCCACTAAATGAAGGAATAATATGTGTGACGGTACCCCAGGAGAGTTCCAAATGTGTGTGGGTAGAATATATATCCCACGGGGGTAAAATTGAAAAAAGTTGAAAAAAATTTTTTTTTTGACTTACTCATTTTTCCGACATTTATCAGACTTTCAGATAGGGCAAATGTCAGTGAGCGTTCCGATTTCAGTTCCAGAGCGATTCGCCCAATGAGTCCTTGATTTTTAGTCGTTTTCAGCCAATTTTCTGAATTTCTGAAAATTTCACTTTTTTGTGAAAATATCCACTAAATGAGGGAATAATATGTGTGAGGGTACCCCAGGAGAGTTCCAAATGTGTGTGGGTAGAATATATATCCCACGGGGTAAAATTGAAAAAAGTTGAAAAAATTTTTTTTTTGGACTTAGTGATTTTTCCGGCGTTTATCAGACTTTCAGATAGGGCAAATGTCAGTGAGCATTCCGATTTCAGTTCCAGAGCGATTCGCCGAATAAGTCTTTGATATTTAGTCGTTTTCAGCCAATTTTCTGGATTTTTGAAAATTTCACTTTTTTGTGAAAATATCCACTAAATGAGGGAATAATATGTGTGAGGGTACCGCAGGAGAGTTCCAAAAGTGTGTGGGTAGAATATATATCCCACGGGGATAAAATTGAAAAAAGTTGAAAAATTTTTTTTTTTGGACTTAGTCATTTTTCCGGCGTTTATCAGACTTTCAGATAGGGCAAATATCAGTGAGCGTTCCGATTTCAGTTCCAGAGCGATTCGCCAAATGAGTCTTTGATATTTAGTCGTTTTCAGCCAATTTTCTGGATTTTTGAAAATTTCACTTTTTTGTGAAAATATCCACTAAATGAGGGAATAATATGTGTGAGGGTACCCCAGGAGAGTTCCAAATGTGTGTGGGTAGAATATATATCCCACGGGGGTAAAATTGAAAAAAGTTTAAAAAAAATTTTTTTGGACTTAGTCATTTTTCCGGCGTTTATCAGACTTTCAGATAGGGCAAATATCAGTGAGCATTCCGATTTCAGTTCCAGAGTGATTCGCCAAATGAGTCTTTGATACTTAGTCGTTTTCAGCCAATTTTTTGGATTTTTGAAAATTTCACTTTTTTGTGAAAATATCCACTAAATGAGGGAATAATATGTGTGACGGTACCCCAGGAGAGTTCCAAATGTGTGTGGGTAGAATATATATCCCACGGGGTAAAATTGAAAAAAGTTGAAAAAATTTTTTTTTTGGACTTAGTGATTTTTCCGGCGTTTATCAGACTTTCAGATAGGGCACATGTCAGTGAGCATTCCGATTTCAGTTCCAGAGCGATTCGCCGAATAAGTCTTTGATATTTAGTCGTTTTCAGCCAATTTTCTGGATTTTTGAAAATTTCACTTTTTTGTGAAAATATCCACTAAATGAAGGAATAATATGTGTGACGGTACCCCAGGAGAGTTCCAAATGTGTGTGGGTAGAATATATATCCCACGGGGTAAAATTGAAAAAAGTTGAAAAAAATTTTTTTTTGGACTTAGTGATTTTTCCGGCGTTTATCAGACTTTCAGATAGGGCAAATGTCAGTGAGCATTCCGATTTCAGTTCCAGAGCGATTCGCCCAATAAGTCTTTGATATTTAGTCGTTTTCAGCCAATTTTCTGGATTTTTGAAAATTTCACTTTTTTGTGAAAATATCCACTAAATGAGGGAATAATATGTGTGAGGGTACCGCAGGAGAGTTCCAAATGTGTGTGGGTAGAATATATATCCCACGGGGATAAAATTGAAAAAAGTTGAAAAAATTTTTTTTTTGGACTTAGTCATTTTTCCGGCGTTTATCAGACTTTCAGATAGGGCAAATATCAGTGAGCATTCCGATTTCAGTTCCAGAGCGATTCGCCAAATGAGTCTTTGATATTTAGTCGTTTTCAGCCAATTTTCTGGATTTTTGAAAATTTCACTTTTTTGTGAAAATATCCACTAAATGAGGGAATAATATGTGTGAGGGTACCCCAGGAGAGTTCCAAATGTGTGTGGGTAGAATATATATCCCACGGGGGTAAAATTGAAAAAAGTTTAAAAAAAATTTTTTTGGACTTAGTCATTTTTCCGGCGTTTATCAGACTTTCAGATAGGGCAAATGTCACTGAGCATTCCGATTTCAGTTCCAGAGCGATTCGCCCAATGAGTCTTTGATATTTAGTCGTTTTCAGCCAATTTTCTGGATTTTTGAAAATTTCACTTTTTTGTGAAAATATCCACTACATGAGGGAATAATATGTGTGACGGTACCCCAGGAGAGTTCCAAATGTGTGTGGGTAGAATATATATCCCACGGGGGTAAAATTGAAAAAAGTTGAAAAAAATTTTTTTTTTGACTTACTCATTTTTCCGACATTTATCAGACTTTCAGATAGGGCAAATGTCAGTGAGCCTTCCGATTTCAGTTCCAGAGCGATTCGCCCAATGAGTCCTTGATTTTTAGTCGTTTTCAGCCAATTTTCTGAATTTCTGAAAATTTCACTTTTTTGTGAAAATATCCACTAAATGAGGGAATAATATGTGTGAGGGTACCCCAGGAGAGTTCCAAATGTGTGTGGGTAGAATATATATCCCACGGGGGTAAAATTGAAAAAAGTTTAAAAAAAATTTTTTTGGACTTAGTCATTTTTCCGGCGTTTATCAGACTTTCAGATAGGACAAATATCAGTGAGCATTCCCATTTCAGTTCCAGAGTGATTCGCCAAATGAGTCTTTGATATTTAGTCGTTTTCAGCCAATTTTCTGGATTTTTGAAAATTTCACTTTTTTGTGAAAATATCCACTAAATGAGGGAATAATATGTGTGACGGTACCCCAGGAAAGTTCCAAATGTGTGTGGGTAGAATATATATCCCACGGGGTAAAATTGAAAAAAGTTGAAAAAATTTTTTTTTTGGACTTAGTGATTTTTCCGGCGTTTATCAGACTTTCAGATAGGGCAAATGTCACTGAGCATTCCGATTTCAGTTCCAGAGCGATTCGCCCAATGAGTCTTTGATATTTAGTCGTTTTCAGCCAATTTTCTGGATTTTTGAAAATTTCACTTTTTTGTGAAAATATCCACTAAATGAGGGAATAATATGTGTGACGGTACCCCAGGAGAGTTCCAAATGTGTGTGGGTAGAATATATATCCCACGGGGGTAAAATTGAAAAAAGTTTAAAAAAAATTTTTTTTGGAATTAGTGATTTTTACGGCGTTTATCAGACTTTCATATAGGGCAAATGTCAGTGAGCGTTCCGATTTCAGTTCCCGAGCGATTCGCCCAATGAGTCCTTGATATTTACTCGTTTTCAGCCATTTTTCTGGATTTTTGAAAATTTCACTTTTTTGTGAAAATATCCACTAAATGAGAGAATAATATGTGTGAGGGTACCCCAGGAGAGTTCCAAATGTGTGTGGGTAGAATATATATCCCACGGGGGTAAAATTGAAAAAAGTTGAAAAAAATTTTTTTTTGGACTTAGTCATTTTTCCGGCATTTATTAGACTTTCAGATAGGGCAAATGTCAGTGAGCATTCCGTTTTCAGTTCCAGAGCGATTCGCCCAATGAGTCTTTGATTTTTAGTCGTTTTCAGCCAATTTTCTGAATTTCTGAAAATTTCACTTTTTTCTGAAAATATCCACTAAATGAGGGAATAATATGTGTGAGGGTACCCCAGGAGAGTTCCAAATGTGTGTGGGTAGAATATATATCCCACGGGGGTAAAATTGAAAAAAGTTGAAAAAATTTTTTTTTTGGACTTAGTCATTTTTCCGGCATTTATCAGACTTTCAGATAGGGCAAATGTCAGTGAGCATTCCGTTTTCAGTTCCAGAGCGATTCGCCCAATGAGTCCTTGATTTTTAGTCGTTTTCAGCCAATTTTCTGAATTTCTGAAAATTTCACTTTTTTGTGAAAATATCCACTAAATGAGGGAATAATATGTGTGAGGGTACCCCAGGAGAGTTCCAAATGTGTGTGGGTAGAATATATATCCCACGGGGGTAAAATTGAAAAAAGTTGAAAAAATTTTTTTTTGGACTTAGTCATTTTTCAGACATTTATCAGACTTTCAGATAGGGCAAATGTCAGTGAGCATTCCGATTTCAGTTCCAGAGTGATTCGCCCAATGAGTCCTTGATTTTTAGTCGTTTTCAGCCAATTTTCTGAATTTCTGAAAATTTCACTTTTTTGTGAAAATATCCACTAAATGAGGGAATAATATGTGTGAGGGTACCCCAGGAGAGTTCAAAATGTGTGTGGGTAGAATATATATCCCACGGGGGTAAAATTGAAAAAAGTTGAAAAAATTTTTTTTTTGGACTTAGTGATTTTTCCGGCGTTTATCAGACTTTCAGATAGGGCAAATGTCAGTGAGCATTCCGATTTCAGTTCCAGAGCGATTCGCCCAATAAGTCTTTGATATTTAGTCGTTTTCAGCCAATTTTCTGGATTTTTGAAAATTTCACTTTTTTGTGAAAATATCCACTAAATGAGGGAATAATATGTGTGAGGGTACCGCAGGAGAGTTCCAAATGTGTGTGGGTAGAATTTATATCCCACGGTGGTAAAATTGAAAAAAGTTTAAAAAAAATTTTTTTGGACTTAGTCATTTTTCCGGCGTTTATCAGACTTTCAGATAGGGCAAATATCAGTGAGCATTCCGATTTCAGTTCCAGAGTGATTCGCCAAATGAGTCTTTGATATTTAGTCGTTTTCAGCCAATTTTCTGGATTTTTGAAAATTTCACTTTTTTGTGAAAATATCCACTAAATGAGGGAATAATATGTGTGACGGTACCCCAGGAGAGTTCCAAATGTGTGTGGGTAGAATATATATCCCACGGGGTAAAATTGAAAAAAGTTGAAAAAATTTTTTTTTTGCACTTAGTGATTTTTCCGGCGTTTATCAGACTTTCAGATAGGGCACATGTCAGTGAGCATTCCGATTTCAGTTCCAGAGCGATTCGCCGAATAAGTCTTTGATATTTAGTCGTTTTCAGCCAATTTTCTGGATTTTTGAAAATTTCACTTTTTTGTGAAAATATCCACTAAATGAAGGAATAATATGTGTGACGGTACCCCAGGAGAGTTCCAAATGTGTGTGGGTAGAATATATATCCCACGGGGTAAAATTGAAAAAAGTTGAAAAAAATTTTTTTTTGGACTTAGTGATTTTTCCGGCGTTTATCAGACTTTCAGATAGGGCAAATGTCAGTGAGCATTCCGATTTCAGTTCCAGAGCGATTCGCCCAATAAGTCGTTGATATTTAGTCGTTTTCAGCCAATTTTCTGGATTTTTGAAAATTTCACTTTTTTGTGAAAATATCCACTAAATGAGGGAATAATATGTGTGAGGGTACCGCAGGAGAGTTCCAAATGTGTGTGGGTAGAATATATATCCCACGGGGATAAAATTGAAAAAAGTTGAAAAAATTTTTTTTTTGGACTTAGTCATTTTTCCGGCGTTTATCAGACTTTCAGATAGGGCAAATATCAGTGAGCATTCCGATTTCAGTTCCAGAGCGATTCGCCAAATGAGTCTTTGATATTTAGTCGTTTTCAGCCAATTTTCTGGATTTTTGAAAATTTCACTTTTTTGTGAAAATATCCACTAAATGAGGGAATAATATGTGTGAGGGTACCCCAGGAGAGTTCCAAATGTGTGTGGGTAGAATATATATCCCACGGGGGTAAAATTGAAAAAAGTTTAAAAAAAATTTTTTTGGACTTAGTCATTTTTCCGGCGTTTATCAGACTTTCAGATAGGGCAAATGTCACTGAGCATTCCGATTTCAGTTCCAGAGCGATTCGCCCAATGAGTCTTTGATATTTAGTCGTTTTCAGCCAATTTTCTGGATTTTTGAAAATTTCACTTTTTTGTGAAAATATCCACTACATGAGGGAATAATATGTGTGACGGTACCCCAGGAGAGTTCCAAATGTGTGTGGGTAGAATATATATCCCACGGGGGTAAAATTGAAAAAAGTTTAAAAAAAATTTTTTTGGACTTAGTCATTTTTCCGGCGTTTATCAGACTTTCAGATAGGGCAAATATCAGTGAGCATTCCGATTTCAGTTCCAGAGCGATTTGCCAAATTGAGTCCATGATATTTAGTCGTTTTCAGCCAATTTTCTGGATTTTTGAAAATTTCACTTTTTTGTGAAAATATCCACTAAATGAAGGAATAATATGTGTGACGGTACCCCAGGAGAGTTCCAAATGTGTGTGGGTAGAATATATATCCCACGGGGGTAAAATTGAAAAAAGTTGAAAAAAATTTTTTTTTTGACACTCATTTTTCCGACATTTATCAGACTTTCAGATAGGGCAAATGTCAGTGAGCGTTCCGATTTCAGTTCCAGAGCGATTCGCCCAATGAGTCCTTGATTTTTAGTCGTTTTCAGCCAATTTTCTGAATTTCTGAAAATTTCACTTTTTTGTGAAAATATCCACTAAATGAGGGAATAATATGTGTGAGGGTACCCCAGGAGAGTTCCAAATGTGTGTGGGTAGAATATATATCCCACGGGGGTAAAATTGAAAAAAGTTTAAAAAAAATTTTTTTGGACTTAGTCATTTTTCCGGCGTTTATCAGACTTTCAGATAGGGCAAATATCAGTGAGCATTCCGATTTCAGTTCCAGAGTGATTCGCCAAATGAGTCTTTGATATTTGTTGTTTTCAGCCAATTTTCTGGATTTTTGAAAATTTCACTTTTTTGTGAAAATATCCACTAAATGAGGGAATAATATGTGTGACGGTACCCCAGGAGAGTTCCAAATGTGTGTGGGTAGAATATATATCCCACGGGGTAAAATTGAAAAAAGTTGAAAAAATTTTTTTTTTGGACTTAGTGATTTTTCCGGCGTTTATCAGACTTTCAGATAGGGCACATGTCAGTGAGCATTCCGTTTTCAGTTCCAGAGCGATTCGCCCAATGAGTCTTTGATTTTTAGTCGTTTTCAGCCAATTTTCTGAATTTCTGAAAATTTCACTTTTTTGTGAAAATATCCACTAAATGAGGGAATAATATGTGTGAGGGTACCCCAGGAGAGTTCCAAATGTGTGTGGGTAGAATATATATCCCACGGGGGTAAAATTGAAAAAAGTTGAAAAAATTTTTTTTTTGGACTTAGTCATTTTTCCGGCATTTATCAGACTTTCAGATAGGGCAAATGTCAGTGAGCATTACGTTTTCAGTTCCAGAGCGATTCGCCCAATGAGTCCTTGATTTTTAGTCGTTTTCAGCCAATTTTCTGAATTTCTGAAAATTTCACTTTTTTGTGAAAATATCCACTAAATGAGGGAATAATATGTGTGAGGGTACCCCAGGAGAGTTCCAAATGTGTGTGGGTAGAATATATATCCCACGGGGGTAAAATTGAAAAAAGTTGAAAAAATTTTTTTTTGGACTTAGTCATTTTTCAGACATTTATCAGACTTTCAGATAGGGCAAATGTCAGTGAGCATTCCGATTTCAGTTCCAGAGTGATTCGCCCAATGAGTCCTTGATTTTTAGTCGTTTTCAGCCAATTTTCTGAATTTCTGAAAATTTCACTTTTTTGTGAAAATATCCACTAAATGAGGGAATAATATGTGTGAGGGTACCCCAGGAGAGTTCAAAATGTGTGTGGGTAGAATATATATCCCACGGGGGTAAAATTGAAAAAAGTTGAAAAAATTTTTTTTTTGGACTTAGTGATTTTTCCGGCGTTTATCAGACTTTCAGATAGGGCAAATGTCAGTGAGCATTCCGATTTCAGTTCCAGAGCGATTCGCCCAATAAGTCTTTGATATTTAGTCGTTTTCAGCCAATTTTCTGGATTTTTGAAAATTTCACTTTTTTGTGAAAATATCCACTAAATGAGGGAATAATATGTGTGAGGGTACCGCAGGAGAGTTCCAAATGTGTGTGGGTAGAATTTATATCCCACGGTGGTAAAATTGAAAAAAGTTTAAAAAAAATTTTTTTGGACTTAGTCATTTTTCCGGCGTTTATCAGACTTTCAGATAGGGCAAATATCAGTGAGCATTCCGATTTCAGTTCCAGAGTGATTCGCCAAATGAGTCTTTGATATTTAGTCGTTTTCAGCCAATTTTCTGGATTTTTGAAAATTTCACTTTTTTGTGAAAATATCCACTAAATGAGGGAATAATATGTGTGACGGTACCCCAGGAGAGTTCCAAATGTGTGTGGGTAGAATATATATCCCACGGGGTAAAATTGAAAAAAGTTGAAAAAATTTTTTTTTTGCACTTAGTGATTTTTCCGGCGTTTATCAGACTTTCAGATAGGGCACATGTCAGTGAGCATTCCGATTTCAGTTCCAGAGCGATTCGCCGAATAAGTCTTTGATATTTAGTCGTTTTCAGCCAATTTTCTGGATTTTTGAAAATTTCACTTTTTTGTGAAAATATCCACTAAATGAAGGAATAATATGTGTGACGGTACCCCAGGAGAGTTCCAAATGTGTGTGGGTAGAATATATATCCCACGGGGTAAAATTGAAAAAAGTTGAAAAAAATTTTTTTTTGGACTTAGTGATTTTTCCGGCGTTTATCAGACTTTCAGATAGGGCAAATGTCAGTGAGCATTCCGATTTCAGTTCCAGAGCGATTCGCCCAATAAGTCGTTGATATTTAGTCGTTTTCAGCCAATTTTCTGGATTTTTGAAAATTTCACTTTTTTGTGAAAATATCCACTAAATGAGGGAATAATATGTGTGAGGGTACCGCAGGAGAGTTCCAAATGTGTGTGGGTAGAATATATATCCCACGGGGATAAAATTGAAAAAAGTTGAAAAAATTTTTTTTTTGGACTTAGTCATTTTTCCGGCGTTTATCAGACTTTCAGATAGGGCAAATATCAGTGAGCATTCCGATTTCAGTTCCAGAGCGATTCGCCAAATGAGTCTTTGATATTTAGTCGTTTTCAGCCAATTTTCTGGATTTTTGAAAATTTCACTTTTTTGTGAAAATATCCACTAAATGAGGGAATAATATGTGTGAGGGTACCCCAGGAGAGTTCCAAATGTGTGTGGGTAGAATATATATCCCACGGGGGTAAAATTGAAAAAAGTTTAAAAAAAATTTTTTTGGACTTAGTCATTTTTCCGGCGTTTATCAGACTTTCAGATAGGGCAAATGTCACTGAGCATTCCGATTTCAGTTCCAGAGCGATTCGCCCAATGAGTCTTTGATATTTAGTCGTTTTCAGCCAATTTTCTGGATTTTTGAAAATTTCACTTTTTTGTGAAAATATCCACTACATGAGGGAATAATATGTGTGACGGTACCCCAGGAGAGTTCCAAATGTGTGTGGGTAGAATATATATCCCACGGGGGTAAAATTGAAAAAAGTTTAAAAAAAATTTTTTTGGACTTAGTCATTTTTCCGGCGTTTATCAGACTTTCAGATAGGGCAAATATCAGTGAGCATTCCGATTTCAGTTCCAGAGCGATTTGCCAAATTGAGTCCATGATATTTAGTCGTTTTCAGCCAATTTTCTGGATTTTTGAAAATTTCACTTTTTTGTGAAAATATCCACTAAATGAAGGAATAATATGTGTGACGGTACCCCAGGAGAGTTCCAAATGTGTGTGGGTAGAATATATATCCCACGGGGGTAAAATTGAAAAAAGTTGAAAAAAATTTTTTTTTTGACACTCATTTTTCCGACATTTATCAGACTTTCAGATAGGGCAAATGTCAGTGAGCGTTCCGATTTCAGTTCCAGAGCGATTCGCCCAATGAGTCCTTGATTTTTAGTCGTTTTCAGCCAATTTTCTGAATTTCTGAAAATTTCACTTTTTTGTGAAAATATCCACTAAATGAGGGAATAATATGTGTGAGGGTACCCCAGGAGAGTTCCAAATGTGTGTGGGTAGAATATATATCCCACGGGGGTAAAATTGAAAAAAGTTTAAAAAAAATTTTTTTGGACTTAGTCATTTTTCCGGCGTTTATCAGACTTTCAGATAGGGCAAATATCAGTGAGCATTCCGATTTCAGTTCCAGAGTGATTCGCCAAATGAGTCTTTGATATTTGTTGTTTTCAGCCAATTTTCTGGATTTTTGAAAATTTCACTTTTTTGTGAAAATATCCACTAAATGAGGGAATAATATGTGTGACGGTACCCCAGGAGAGTTCCAAATGTGTGTGGGTAGAATATATATCCCACGGGGTAAAATTGAAAAAAGTTGAAAAAATTTTTTTTTTGGACTTAGTGATTTTTCCGGCGTTTATCAGACTTTCAGATAGGGCACATGTCAGTGAGCATTCCGTTTTCAGTTCCAGAGCGATTCGCCCAATGAGTCTTTGATTTTTAGTCGTTTTCAGCCAATTTTCTGAATTTCTGAAAATTTCACTTTTTTGTGAAAATATCCACTAAATGAGGGAATAATATGTGTGAGGGTACCCCAGGAGAGTTCCAAATGTGTGTGGGTAGAATATATATCCCACGGGGGTAAAATTGAAAAAAGTTGAAAAAATTTTTTTTTTGGACTTAGTCATTTTTCCGGCATTTATCAGACTTTCAGATAGGGCAAATGTCAGTGAGCATTACGTTTTCAGTTCCAGAGCGATTCGCCCAATGAGTCCTTGATTTTTAGTCGTTTTCAGCCAATTTTCTGAATTTCTGAAAATTTCACTTTTTTGTGAAAATATCCACTAAATGAGGGAATAATATGTGTGAGGGTACCCCAGGAGAGTTCCAAATGTGTGTGGGTAGAATATATATCCCACGGGGGTAAAATTGAAAAAAGTTGAAAAAATTTTTTTTTGGACTTAGTCATTTTTCAGACATTTATCAGACTTTCAGATAGGGCAAATGTCAGTGAGCATTCCGATTTCAGTTCCAGAGTGATTCGCCCAATGAGTCCTTGATTTTTAGTCGTTTTCAGCCAATTTTCTGAATTTCTGAAAATTTCACTTTTTTGTGAAAATATCCACTAAATGAGGGAATAATATGTGTGAGGGTACCCCAGGAGAGTTCAAAATGTGTGTGGGTAGAATATATATCCCACGGGGGTAAAATTGAAAAAAGTTGAAAAAATTTTTTTTTTGGACTTAGTGATTTTTCCGGCGTTTATCAGACTTTCAGATAGGGCAAATGTCAGTGAGCATTCCGATTTCAGTTCCAGAGCGATTCGCCCAATAAGTCTTTGATATTTAGTCGTTTTCAGCCAATTTTCTGGATTTTTGAAAATTTCACTTTTTTGTGAAAATATCCACTAAATGAGGGAATAATATGTGTGAGGGTACCGCAGGAGAGTTCCAAATGTGTGTGGGTAGAATTTATATCCCACGGTGGTAAAATTGAAAAAAGTTTAAAAAAAATTTTTTTGGACTTAGTCATTTTTCCGGCGTTTATCAGACTTTCAGATAGGGCAAATATCAGTGAGCATTCCGATTTCAGTTCCAGAGTGATTCGCCAAATGAGTCTTTGATATTTAGTCGTTTTCAGCCAATTTTCTGGATTTTTGAAAATTTCACTTTTTTGTGAAAATATCCACTAAATGAGGGAATAATATGTGTGACGGTACCCCAGGAGAGTTCCAAATGTGTGTGGGTAGAATATATATCCCACGGGGTAAAATTGAAAAAAGTTGAAAAAATTTTTTTTTTGCACTTAGTGATTTTTCCGGCGTTTATCAGACTTTCAGATAGGGCACATGTCAGTGAGCATTCCGATTTCAGTTCCAGAGCGATTCGCCGAATAAGTCTTTGATATTTAGTCGTTTTCAGCCAATTTTCTGGATTTTTGAAAATTTCACTTTTTTGTGAAAATATCCACTAAATGAAGGAATAATATGTGTGACGGTACCCCAGGAGAGTTCCAAATGTGTGTGGGTAGAATATATATCCCACGGGGGTAAAATTGAAAAAAGTTTAAAAAAAATTTTTTTGGACTTAGTCATTTTTCCGGCGTTTATCAGACTTTCAGATAGGGCAAATATCAGTGAGCATTCCGATTTCAGTTCCAGAGCGATTTGCCAAATTGAGTCCATGATATTTAGTCGTTTTCAGCCAATTTTCTGGATTTTTGAAAATTTCACTTTTTTGTGAAAATATCCACTAAATGAAGGAATAATATGTGTGACGGTACCCCAGGAGAGTTCCAAATGTGTGTGGGTAGAATATATATCCCACGGGGGTAAAATTGAAAAAAGTTGAAAAAAATTTTTTTTTTGACTTACTCATTTTTCCGACATTTATCAGACTTTCAGATAGGGCAAATGTCAGTGAGCGTTCCGATTTCAGTTCCAGAGCGATTCGCCCAATGAGTCCTTGATTTTTAGTCGTTTTCAGCCAATTTTCTGAATTTCTGAAAATTTCACTTTTTTGTGAAAATATCCACTAAATGAGGGAATAATATGTGTGAGGGTACCCCAGGAGAGTTCCAAATGTGTGTGGGTAGAATATATATCCCACGGGGGTAAAATTGAAAAAAGTTTAAAAAAAATTTTTTTGGACTTAGTCATTTTTCCGGCGTTTATCAGACTTTCAGATAGGGCAAATATCAGTGAGCATTCCGATTTCAGTTCCAGAGTGATTCGCCAAATGAGTGTTTGATATTTAGTTGTTTTCAGCCAATTTTCTGGATTTTAGAAAATTTCACTTTTTTGTGAAAATATCCACTAAATGAGGGAATAATATGTGTGACGGTACCCCAGGAGAGTTCCAAATGTGTGTGGGTAGAATATATATCCCACGGGGTAAAATTGAAAAAAGTTGAAAAAATTTTTTTTTTGCACTTAGTGATTTTTCCGGCGTTTATCAGACTTTCAGATAGGGCAAATGTCAGTGAGCGTTCCGATTTCAGTTCCAGAGCGATTCGCCCAATGAGTCCTTGATTTTTAGTCGTTTTCAGCCAATTTTCTGAATTTCTGAAAATTTCACTTTTTTGTGAAAATATCCACTAAATGAGGGAATAATATGTGTGAGGGTACCGCAGGAGAGTTCCAAATGTGTGTGGGTAGAAAATATATCCCACGGGGATAAAATTGAAAAAAGTTGAAAAAAATTTTTTTTTGGACTTAGTCATTTTTCCGGCGTTTATCAGACTTTCAGATAGGGCAAATATCAGTGAGCATTCCGATTTCAGTTCCAGAGCGATTCGCCAAATGAGTCTTTGATATTTAGTCGTTTTCAGCCAATTTTCTGGATTTTTGAAAATTTCACTTTTTTGTGAAAATATCCACTAAATGAGGGAATAATATGTGTGAGGGTACCCCAGGAGAGTTCCAAATGTGTGTGGGTAGAATATATATCCCACGGGGGTAAAATTGAAAAAAGTTTAAAAAAAATTTTTTTGGACTTAGTCATTTTTCCGGCGTTTATCAGACTTTCAGATAGGGCAAATATCAGTGAGCATTCCGATTTCAGTTCCAGAGTGATTCGCCAAATGAGTCTTTGATATTTAGTCGTTTTCAGCCAATTTTCTGGATTTTTGAAAATTTCACTTTTTTGTGAAAATATCCACTAAATGAGGGAATAATATGTGTGACGGTACCCCAGGAGAGTTCCAAATGTGTGTTGGTAGAATATATATCCCACGGTGGTAAAATTGAAAAAAGTTTAAAAAAAATTTTTTTGGACTTAGTCATTTTTCCGGCGTTTATCAGACTTTCAGATAGGGCAAATGTCACTGAGCATTCCGATTTCAGTTCCAGAGCGATTCGCCCAATGAGTCTTTGATATTTAGTCGTTTTCAGCCAATTTTCTGGATTTTTGAAAATTTCACTTTTTTGTGAAAATATCCACTAAATGAGGGAATAATATGTGTGAGGGTACCCCAGGAGAGTTCCAAATGTGTGTGGGTAGAATATATATCCCACGGGGGTAAAATTGAAAAAAGTTTAAAAAAAATTTTTTTGGACTTAGTCATTTTTCCGGCGTTTATCAGACTTTCAGATAGGGCAAATGTCACTGAGCATTCCGATTTCAGTTCCAGAGCGATTCGCCCAATGAGTCTTTGATATTTAGTCGTTTTCAGCCAATTTTCTGGATTTTTGAAAATTTCACTTTTTTGTGAAAATATCCACTAAATGAGGGAATAATATGTGTGACGGTACCCCAGGAGAGTTCCAAATGTGTGTGGGTAGAATATATATCCCACGGGGTAAAATTGAAAAAAGTTGAAAAAATTTTTTTTTTGCACTTAGTGATTTTTCCGGCGTTTATCAGACTTTCAGATAGGGCAAATATCAGTGAGCATTCCGATTTCAGTTCCAGAGCGATTCGCCAAATGAGTCTTTGATATTTAGTCGTTTTCAGCCAATTTTCTGGATTTTTGAAAATTTCACTTTTTTGTGAAAATATCCACTAAATGAGGGAATAATATGTGTGAGGGTACCCCAGGAGAGTTCCAAATGTGTGTGGGTAGAATATATATCCCACGGGGGTAAAATTGAAAAAAGTTTTAAAAAAATTTTTTTGGACTTAGTCATTTTTCCGGCGTTTATCAGACTTTCAGATAGGGCAAATGTCACTGAGCATTCCGATTTCAGTTCCAGAGCGATTCGCCCAATGAGTCTTTGATATTTAGTCGTTTTCAGCCAATTTTCTGGATTTTTGAAAATTTCACTTTTTTGTGAAAATATCCACTAAATGAAGGAATAATATGTGTGACGGTACCCCAGGAGAGTTCCAAATGTGTGTGGGTAGAATATATATCCCACGGGGGTAAAATTGAAAAAAGTTGAAAAAAATTTTTTTTTTGACTTACTCATTTTTCCGGCGTTTATCAGACTTTCAGATAGGGCAAATATCAGTGAGCATTCCGATTTCAGTTCCAGAGCGATTCGCCAAATGAGTCTTTGATATTTAGTCGTTTTCAGCCAATTTTCTGGATTTTTGAAAATTTCACTTTTTTGTGAAAATATCCACTAAATGAGGGAATAATATGTGTGAGGGTACCCCAGGAGAGTTCCAAATGTGTGTGGGTAGAATATATATCCCACGGGGGTAAAATTGAAAAAAGTTTAAAAAAAATTTTTTTGGACTTAGTCATTTTTCCGGCGTTTATCAGACTTTCAGATAGGGCAAATATCAGTGAGCATTCCGATTTCAGTTCCAGAGTGATTCGCCAAATGAGTCTTTGATATTTAGTCGTTTTCAGCCAATTTTCTGGATTTTTGAAAATTTCACTTTTTTGTGAAAATATCCACTAAATGAGGGAATAATATGTGTGACGGTACCCCAGGAGAGTTCCAAATGTGTGTGGGTAGAATATATATCCCACGGTGGTAAAATTGAAAAAAGTTTAAAAAAAATTTTTTTGGACTTAGTCATTTTTCCGGCGTTTATCAGACTTTCAGATAGGGCAAATGTCACTGAGCATTCCGATTTCAGTTCCAGAGCGATTCGCCCAATGAGTCTTTGATATTTAGTCGTTTTCAGCCAATTTTCTGGATTTTTGAAAATTTCACTTTTTTGTGAAAATATCCACTAAATGAGGGAATAATATGTGTGAGGGTACCCCAGGAGAGTTCCAAATGTGTGTGGGTAGAATATATATCCCACGGGGGTAAAATTGAAAAAAGTTTAAAAAAAATTTTTTTGGACTTAGTCATTTTTCCGGCGTTTATCAGACTTTCAGATAGGGCAAATATCAGTGAGCATTCCGATTTCAGTTCCAGAGCGATTTGCCAAATTGAGTCCATGATATTTAGTCGTTTTCAGCCAATTTTCTGGATTTTTGAAAATTTCACTTTTTTGTGAAAATATCCACTAAATGAAGGAATAATATGTGTGACGGTACCCCAGGAGAGTTCCAAATGTGTGTGGGTAGAATATATATCCCACGGGGGTAAAATTGAAAAAAGTTGAAAAAAATTTTTTTTTTGACTTACTCATTTTTCCGACATTTATCAGACTTTCAGATAGGGCAAATGTCAGTGAGCGTTCCGATTTCAGTTCCAGAGCGATTCGCCCAATGAGTCCTTGATTTTTAGTCGTTTTCAGCCAATTTTCTGAATTTCTGAAAATTTCACTTTTTTGTGAAAATATCCACTAAATGAGGGAATAATATGTGTGACGGTACCCCAGGAGAGTTCCAAATGTGTGTGGGTAGAATATATATCCCACAGGGGTAAAATTGAAAAAAGTTTAAAAAAATTTTTTTTTGGAATTAGTGATTTTTACGGCGTTTATCAGACTTTCATATAGGGCAAATGTCAGTGAGCGTTCCGATTTCAGTTCCCGAGCGATTCGCCCAATGAGTCCTTGATATTTACTCGTTTTCAGCCATTTTTCTGGATTTTTGAAAATTTCACTTTTTTGTGAAAATATCCACTAAATGAGAGAATAATATGTGTGAGGGTACCCCAGGAGAGTTCCAAATGTGTGTGGGTAGAATATATATCCCACGGGGGTAAAATTGAAAAAAGTTGAAAAAAATTTTTTTTTGGACTTAGTCATTTTTCCGGCATTTATTAGACTTTCAGATAGGGCAAATGTCAGTGAGCATTCCGTTTTCAGTTCCAGAGCGATTCGCCCAATGAGTCTTTGATTTTTAGTCGTTTTCAGCCAATTTTCTGAATTTCTGAAAATTTCACTTTTTTGTGAAAATATCCACTAAATGAGGGAATAATATGTGTGAGGGTACCCCAGGAGAGTTCCAAATGTGTGTGGGTAGAATATATATCCCACGGGGGTAAAATTGAAAAAAGTTGAAAAAATTTTTTTTTGGACTTAGTCATTTTTCAGACATTTATCAGACTTTCAGATAGGGCAAATGTCAGTGAGCATTCCGATTTCAGTTCCAGAGTGATTCGCCCAATGAGTCCTTGATTTTTAGTCGTTTTCAGCCAATTTTCTGAATTTCTGAAAATTTCACTTTTTTGTGAAAATATCCACTAAATGAGGGAATAATATGTGTGAGGGTACCCCAGGAGAGTTCAAAATGTGTGTGGGTAGAATATATATCCCACGGGGGTAAAATTGAAAAAAGTTGAAAAAATTTTTTTTTTGGACTTAGTGATTTTTCCGGCGTTTATCAGACTTTCAGATAGGGCAAATGTCAGTGAGCATTCCGATTTCAGTTCCAGAGCGATTCGCCCAATAAGTCTTTGATATTTAGTCGTTTTCAGCCAATTTTCTGGATTTTTGAAAATTTCACTTTTTTGTGAAAATATCCACTAAATGAGGGAATAATATGTGTGAGGGTACCGCAGGAGAGTTCCAAATGTGTGTGGGTAGAATTTATATCCCACGGTGGTAAAATTGAAAAAAGTTTAAAAAAAATTTTTTTGGACTTAGTCATTTTTCCGGCGTTTATCAGACTTTCAGATAGGGCAAATATCAGTGAGCATTCCGATTTCAGTTCCAGAGCGATTCGCCAAATGAGTCTTTGATATTTAGTCGTTTTCAGCCAATTTTCTGGATTTTTGAAAATTTCACTTTTTTGTGAAAATATCCACTAAATGAGGGAATAATATGTGTGACGGTACCCCAGGAGAGTTCCAAATGTGTGTGGGTAGAATATATATCCCACGGGGGTAAAATTGAAAAAAGTTGAAAAAATTTTTTTTTTGGACTTAGTGATTTTTCCGGCGTTTATCAGACTTTCAGATAGGGCAAATGTCAGTGAGCGTTCCGATTTCAGTTCCAGAGCGATTCGCCCAATGAGTCCATGATTTTTAGTCGTTTTCAGACAATTTTCTGAATTTCTGAAAATTTCACTTTTTTGTGAAAATATCCACTAAATGAGGGAATAATATGTGTGAGGGTACCCCAGGAGAGTTCAAAATGTGTGTGGGTAGAATATATATCCCACGGGGGTAAAATTGAAAAAAGTTGAAAAAATTTTTTTTTTGGACTTAGTCATTTTTCCGGCATTTATCAGACTTTCAGATAGGGCAAATGTCAGTGAGCATTCCGTTTTCAGTTCCAGAGCGATTCGCCCAATGAGTCCTTGATTTTTAGTCGTTTTCAGCCAATTTTCTGAATTTCTGAAAATTTCACTTTTTTGTGAAAATATCCACTAAATGAGGGAATAATATGTGTGAGGGTACCCCAGGAGAGTTCCAAATGTCTGTGGGTAGAATATATATCCCACGGGGGTAAAATTTAAAAAAGTTGAAAAAAATTTTTTTTTGAACTGTCATTTTTCCGGCATTTATCAGACTTTCAGATAGGGCAAATGTCAGTGAGCATTCCGTTTTCAGTTCCAGAGTGATTCGCCCAATGAGTCCTTGATATTTAGTCGTTTTCAGCCAATTTTCTGGATTTTTGAAAATTTCACTTTTTTGTGAAAATATCCACTAAATGAAGGAATAATATGTGTGACGGTACCCCAGGAGAGTTCCAAATGTGTGTGGGTAGAATATATATCCCACGGGGTAAAATTGAAAAAAGTTGAAAAAAATTTTTTTTTGGACTTAGTGATTTTTCCGGCGTTTATCAGACTTTCAGATAGGGCAAATGTCAGTGAGCATTCCGATTTCAGTTCCAGAGCGATTCGCCCAATAAGTCTTTGATATTTAGTCGTTTTCAGCCAATTTTCTGGATTTTTGAAAATTTCACTTTTTTGTGAAAATATCCACTAAATGAGGGAATAATATGTGTGAGGGTACCCCAGGAGAGTTCCAAATGTGTGTGGGTAGAATATACATCCCACGGGGTAAAATTGAAAAAAGTTGAAAAAATTTTTTTTTTGGACTTAGTCATTTTTCCGGCGTTTATCAGACTTTCAGATAGGGCAAATATCAGTGAGCATTCCGATTTCAGTTCCAGAGCGATTCGCCAAATGAGTCTTTGATATTTAGTCGTTTTCAGCCAATTTTCTGGATTTTTGAAAATTTCACTTTTTTGTGAAAATATCCACTAAATGAGGGAATAATATGTGTGAGGGTACCCCAGGAGAGTTCCAAATGTGTGTGGGTAGAATATATATCCCACGGGGGTAAAATTGAAAAAAGTTTAAAAAAAATTTTTTTGGACTTAGTCATTTTTCCGGCGTTTATCAGACTTTCAGATAGGGCAAATGTCACTGAGCATTCCGATTTCAGTTCCAGATCGATTCGCCCAATGAGTCTTTGATATTTAGTCGTTTTCAGCCAATTTTCTGGATTTTTGAAAATTTCACTTTTTTGTGAAAATATCCACTACATGAGGGAATAATATGTGTGACGGTACCCCAGGAGAGTTCTAAATGTGTGTGGGTAGAATATATATCCCACGGGGGTAAAATTGAAAAAAGTTTAAAAAAAATTTTTTTGGACTTAGTCATTTTTCCGGCGTTTATCAGACTTTCAGATAGGGCAAATATCAGTGAGCATTCCGATTTCAGTTCCAGAGCGATTTGCCAAATTGAGTCCATGATATTTAGTCGTTTTCAGCCAATTTTCTGGATTTTTGAAAATTTCACTTTTTTGTGAAAATATCCACTAAATGAAGGAATAATATGTGTGACGGTACCCCAGGAGAGTTCCAAATGTGTGTGGGTAGAATATATATCCCACGGGGGTAAAATTGAAAAAAGTTGAAAAAAATTTTTTTTTTGACTTACTCATTTTTCCGACATTTATCAGACTTTCAGATAGGGCAAATGTCAGTGAGCGTTCCGATTTCAGTTCCAGAGCGATTCGCCCAATGAGTCCTTGATTTTTAGTCGTTTTCAGCCAATTTTCTGAATTTCTGAAAATTTCACTTTTTTGTGAAAATATCCACTAAATGAGGGAATAATATGTGTGAGGGTACCGCAGGAGAGTTCCAAATGTGTGTGGGTAGAATATATATCCCACGGGGTAAAATTGAAAAAAGTTGAAAAAATTTTTTTTTTGGACTTAGTGATTTTTCCGGCGTTTATCAGACTTTCAGATAGGGCACATGTCAGTGAGCATTCCGATTTCAGTTCCAGAGCGATTCGCCGAATAAGTCTTTGATATTTAGTCGTTTCCAGCCAATTTTCTGGATTTTTGAAAATTTCACTTTTTTGTGAAAATATCCACTAAATGAGGGAATAATATGTGTGAGGGTACCGCAGGAGAGTTCCAAATGTGTGTGGGTAGAATATATATCCCACGGGGATAAAATTGAAAAAAGTTGAAAAAATTTTTTTTTTGGACTTAGTCATTTTTCCGGCGTTTATCAGACTTTCAGATAGGGCAAATATCAGTGAGCATTCCGATTTCAGTTCCAGAGCGATTCGCCAAATGAGTCTTTGATATTTAGTCGTTTTCAGCCAATTTTCTGGATTTTTGAAAATTTCACTTTTTTGTGAAAATATCCACTAAATGAGGGAATAATATGTGTGAGGGTACCCCAGGAGAGTTCCAAATGTGTGTGGGTAGAATATATATCCCACGGGGGTAAAATTGAAAAAAGTTTAAAAAAAATTTTTTTTGGAATTAGTGATTTTTACGGCGTTTATCAGACTTTCATATAGGGCAAATGTCAGTGAGCGTTCCGATTTCAGTTCCCGAGCGATTCGCCCAATGAGTCCTTGATATTTACTCGTTTTCAGCCATTTTTCTGGATTTTTGAAAATTTCACTTTTTTGTGAAAATATCCACTAAATGAGAGAATAATATGTGTGAGGGTACCCCAGGAGAGTTCCAAATGTGTGTGGGTAGAATATATATCCCACGGGGGTAAAATTGAAAAAAGTTGAAAAAAATTTTTTTTTGGACTTAGTCATTTTTCCGGCATTTATTAGACTTTCAGATAGGGCAAATGTCAGTGAGCATTCCGATTTCAGTTCCAGAGTGATTCGCCCAATGAGTCCTTGATTTTTAGTCGTTTTCAGCCAATTTTCTGAATTTCTGAAAATTTCACTTTTTTGTGAAAATATCCACTAAATGAGGGAATAATATGTGTGAGGGTACCCCAGGAGAGTTCAAAATGTGTGTGGGTAGAATATATATCCCACGGGGGTAAAATTGAAAAAAGTTGAAAAAATTTTTTTTTTGGACTTAGTGATTTTTCCGGCGTTTATCAGACTTTCAGATAGGGCAAATGTCAGTGAGCATTCCGATTTCAGTTCCAGAGCGATTCGCCCAATAAGTCTTTGATATTTAGTCGTTTTCAGCCAAATTTCTGGATTTTTGAAAATTTCACTTTTTTGTGAAAATATCCACTAAATGAGGGAATAATATGTGTGAGGGTACCGCAGGAGAGTTCCAAATGTGTGTGGGTAGAATTTATATCCCACGGTGGTAAAATTGAAAAAAGTTTAAAAAAAATTTTTTTGGACTTAGTCATTTTTCCGGCGTTTATCAGACTTTCAGATAGGGCAAATGTCAGTGAGCATTCCGATTTCAGTTCCAGAGCGATTCGCCAAATGAGTCTTTGATATTTAGTCGTTTTCAGCCAATTTTCTGGATTTTTGAAAATTTCACTTTTTTGTGAAAATATCCACTAAATGAGGGAATAATATGTGTGACGGTACCCCAGGAGAGTTCCAAATGTGTGTGGGTAGAATATATATCCCACGGGGGTAAAATTGAAAAAAGTTGAAAAAATTTTTTTTTTGGACTTAGTGATTTTTCCGGCGTTTATCAGACTTTCAGATAGGGCAAATGTCAGTGAGCGTTCCGATTTCAGTTCCAGAGCGATTCGCCCAATGAGTCCATGATTTTTAGTCGTTTTCAGCCAATTTTCTGAATTTCTGAAAATTTCACTTTTTTGTGAAAATATCCACTAAATGAGGGAATAATATGTGTGAGGGTACCCCAGGAGAGTTCCAAATGTGTGTGGGTAGAATATATATCCCACGGGGGTAAAATTGAAAAAAGTTGAAAAAAATTTTTTTTTGACTTAGTCATTTTTCAGACATTTATCAGACTTTCAGATAGGGCAAATGTCAGTGAGCATTCCGATTTCAGTTCCAGAGTGATTCGCCCAATGAGTCCTTGATTTTTAGTCGTTTTCAGCCAATTTTCTGAATTTCTGAAAATTTCACTTTTTTGTGAAAATATCCACTAAATGAGGGAATAATATGTGTGAGGGTACCCCAGGAGAGTTCAAAATGTGTGTGGGTAGAATATATATCCCACGGGGGTAAAATTGAAAAAAGTTGAAAAAATTTTTTTTTTGGACTTAGTCATTTTTCCGGCATTTATCAGACTTTCAGATAGGGCAAATGTCAGTGAGCATTCCGTTTTCAGTTCCAGAGCGATTCGCCCAATGAGTCCTTGATTTTTAGTCGTTTTCAGCCAATTTTCTGAATTTCTGAAAATTTCACTTTTTTGTGAAAATATCCACTAAATGAGGGAATAATATGTGTGAGGGTACCCCAGGAGAGTTCCAAATGTCTGTGGGTAGAATATATATCCCACGGGGGTAAAATTTAAAAAAGTTGAAAAAAATTTTTTTTTGAACTGTCATTTTTCCGGCATTTATCAGACTTTCAGATAGGGCAAATGTCAGTGAGCATTCCGTTTTCAGTTCCAGAGTGATTCGCCCAATGAGTCCTTGATATTTAGTCGTTTTCAGCCAATTTTCTGGATTTTTGAAAATTTCACTTTTTTGTGAAAATATCCACTAAATGAAGGAATAATATGTGTGACGGTACCCCAGGAGAGTTCCAAATGTGTGTGGGTAGAATATATATCCCACGGGGTAAAATTGAAAAAAGTTGAAAAAAATTTTTTTTTGGACTTAGTGATTTTTCCGGCGTTTATCAGACTTTCAGATAGGGCAAATGTCAGTGAGCATTCCGATTTCAGTTCCAGAGCGATTCGCCCAATAAGTCTTTGATATTTAGTCGTTTTCAGCCAATTTTCTGGATTTTTGAAAATTTCACTTTTTTGTGAAAATATCCACTAAATGAGGGAATAATATGTGTGAGGGTACCGCAGGAGAGTTCCAAATGTGTGTGGGTAGAATTTATATCCCACGGTGGTAAAATTGAAAAAAGTTTAAAAAAAATTTTTTTGGACTTAGTCATTTTTCCGGCGTTTATCAGACTTTCAGATAGGGCAAATATCAGTGAGCATTCCGATTTCAGTTCCAGAGCGATTCGCCAAATGAGTCTTTGATATTTAGTCGTTTTCAGCCAATTTTCTGTATTTTCGAAAATTTCACTTTTTTGTGAAAATATCCACTAAATGAGGGAATAATATGTGTGACGGTACCCCAGGAGAGTTCCAAATGTGTGTGGGTATAATATATATCCCACGGGGGTAAAATTGAAAAAAGTTGAAAAAAATTTTTTTTTGGACTTACTCATTTTTCCGGCATTTATCAGACTTTCAGATAGGGCAAATGTCAGTGAGCGTTCCGATTTCAGTTCCAGAGCGATTCGCCCAATGAGTCCTTGATTTTTAGTCGTTTTCAGCCAATTTTCTGAATTTCTGAAAATTTCACTTTTTTGTGAAAATATCCACTAAATGAGGGAATAATATGTGTGAGGGTACCCCAGGAGAGTTCCAAATGTGTGTGGGTAGAATATATATCCCACGGGGGTAAAATTGAAAAAAGTTTAAAAAAAATTTTTTTGGACTTAGTCATTTTTCCGGCGTTTATCAGACTTTCAGATAGGGCAAATGTCACTGAGCATTCCGATTTCAGTTCCAGAGCGATTCGCCCAATGAGTCTTTGATATTTAGTCGTTTTCAGCCAATTTTCTGGATTTTTGAAAATTTCACTTTTTTGTGAAAATATCCACTACATGAGGGAATAATATGTGTGACGGTACCTAAGGAGAGTTCCAAATGTGTGTGGGTAGAATATATATCCCACGGGGGTAAAATTGAAAAAAGTTTAAAAAAAATTTTTTTGGACTTAGTCATTTTTCCGGCGTTTATCAGACTTTCAGATAGGGCAAATATCAGTGAGCATTCCGATTTCAGTTCCAGAGCGATTTGCCAAATTGAGTCCATGATATTTAGTCGTTTTCAGCCAATTTTCTGGATTTTTGAAAATTTCACTTTTTTGTGAAAATATCCACTAAATGAAGGAATAATATGTGTGACGGTACCCCAGGAGAGTTCCAAATGTGTGTGGGTAGAATATATATCCCACGGGGGTAAAATTGAAAAAAGTTGAAAAAAAATTTTTTTTTGACTTACTCATTTTTCCGACATTTATCAGACTTTCAGATAGGGCAAATGTCAGTGAGCGTTCCGATTTCAGTTCCAGAGCGATTCGCCCAATGAGTCCTTGATTTTTAGTCGTTTTCAGCCAATTTTCTGAATTTCTGAAAATTTCACTTTTTTGTGAAAATATCCACTAAATGAGGGAATAATATGTGTGAGGGTACCCCAGGAGAGTTCCAAATGTGTGTGGGTAGAATATATATCCCACGGGGGTAAAATTGAAAAAAGTTTAAAAAAAATTTTTTTGGACTTAGTCATTTTTCCGGCGTTTATCAGACTTTCAGATAGGGCAAATATCAGTGAGCATTCCGATTTCAGTTCCAGAGTGATTCGCCAAATGAGTCTTTGATATTTAGTTGTTTTCAGCCAATTTTCTGGATTTTTGAAAATTTCACTTTTTTGTGAAAATATCCACTAAATGAGGGAATAATATGTGTGACGGTACCCCAGGAGAGTTCCAAATGTGTGTGGGTAGAATATATATCCCACGGGGTAAAATTGAAAAAAGTTGAAAAAATTTTTTTTTTGGACTTAGTGATTTTTCCGGCGTTTATCAGACTTTCAGATAGGGCACATGTCAGTGAGCATTCCGTTTTCAGTTCCAGAGCGATTCGCCCAATGAGTCTTTGATTTTTAGTCGTTTTCAGCCAATTTTCTGAATTTCTGAAAATTTCACTTTATTGTGAAAATATCCACTAAATGAGGGAATAATATGTGTGAGGGTACCCCAGGAGAGTTCCAAATGTGTGTGGGTAGAATATATATCCCACGGGGGTAAAATTGAAAAAAGTTGAAAAAATTTTTTTTTTGGACTTAGTCATTTTTCCGGCATTTATCAGACTTTCAGATAGGGCAAATGTCAGTGAGCATTCCGTTTTCAGTTCCAGAGCGATTCGCCCAATGAGTCCTTGATTTTTAGTCGTTTTCAGCCAATTTTCTGAATTTCTGAAAATTTCACTTTTTTGTGAAAATATCCACTAAATGAGGGAATAATATGTGTGAGGGTACCCCAGGAGAGTTCCAAATGTGTGTGGGTAGAATATATATCCCACGGGGGTAAAATTGAAAAAAGTTGAAAAAATTTTTTTTTGGACTTAGTCATTTTTCAGACATTTATCAGACTTTCAGATAGGGCAAATGTCAGTGAGCATTCCGATTTCAGTTCCAGAGTGATTCGCCCAATGAGTCCTTGATTTTTAGTCGTTTTCAGCCAATTTTCTGAATTTCTGAAAATTTCACTTTTTTGTGAAAATATCCACTAAATGAGGGAATAATATGTGTGAGGGTACCCCAGGAGAGTTCAAAATGTGTGTGGGTAGAATATATATCCCACGGGGGTAAAATTGAAAAAAGTTGAAAAAATTTTTTTTTTGGACTTAGTGATTTTTCCGGCGTTTATCAGACTTTCAGATAGGGCAAATGTCAGTGAGCATTCCGATTTCAGTTCCAGAGCGATTCGCCCAATAAGTCTTTGATATTTAGTCGTTTTCAGCCAATTTTCTGGATTTTTGAAAATTTCACTTTTTTGTGAAAATATCCACTAAATGAGGGAATAATATGTGTGAGGGTACCGCAGGAGAGTTCCAAATGTGTGTGGGTAGAATTTATATCCCACGGTGGTAAAATTGAAAAAAGTTTAAAAAAAATTTTTTTGGACTTAGTCATTTTTCCGGCGTTTATCAGACTTTCAGATAGGGCAAATATCAGTGAGCATTCCGATTTCAGTTCCAGAGTGATTCGCCAAATGAGTCTTTGATATTTAGTCGTTTTCAGCCAATTTTCTGGATTTTTGAAAATTTCACTTTTTTGTGAAAATATCCACTAAATGAGGGAATAATATGTGTGACGGTACCCCAGGAGAGTTCCAAATGTGTGTGGGTAGAATATATATCCCACGGGGTAAAATTGAAAAAAGTTGAAAAAATTTTTTTTTTGCACTTAGTGATTTTTCCGGCGTTTATCAGACTTTCAGATAGGGCACATGTCAGTGAGCATTCCGATTTCAGTTCCAGAGCGATTCGCCGAATAAGTCTTTGATATTTAGTCGTTTTCAGCCAATTTTCTGGATTTTGAAAATTTCACTTTTTTGTGAAAATATCCACTAAATGAAGGAATAATATGTGTGACGGTACCCCAGGAGAGTTCCAAATGTGTGTGGGTAGAATATATATCCCACGGGGTAAAATTGAAAAAAGTTGAAAAAAATTTTTTTTTGGACTTAGTGATTTTTCCGGCGTTTATCAGACTTTCAGATAGGGCAAATGTCAGTGAGCATTCCGATTTCAGTTCCAGAGCGATTCGCCCAATGAGTCTTTGATATTTAGTCGTTTTCAGCCAATTTTCTGGATTTTTGAAAATTTCACTTTTTTGTGAAAATATCCACTAAATGAGGGAATAATATGTGTGAGGGTACCCCAGGAGAGTTCCAAATGTGTGTGGGTAGAATATATATCCCACGGGGGTAAAATTGAAAAAAGTTGAAAAAATTTTTTTTTGGACTTAGTCATTTTTCAGACATTTATCAGACTTTCAGATAGGGCAAATGTCAGTGAGCTTTCCGATTTCAGTTCCAGAGTGATTCGCCCAATGAGTCCTTGATTTTTAGTCGTTATCAGCCAATTTTCTGAATTTCTGAAAATTTCACTTTTTTGTGAAAATATCCACTAAATGAGGGAATAATATGTGTGAGGGTACCGCAGGAGAGTTCCAAATGTGTGTGGGTAGAATATATATCCCACGGGGATAAAATTGAAAAAAGTTGAAAAAATTTTTTTTTTGGACTTAGTCATTTTTCCGGCGTTTATCAGACTTTCAGATAGGGCAAATATCAGTGAGCATTCCGATTTCAGTTCCAGAGCGATTCGCCAAATGAGTCTTTGATATTTAGTCGTTTTCAGCCAATTTTCTGGATTTTTGAAAATTTCACTTTTTTGTGAAAATATCCACTAAATGAGGGAATAATATGTGTGAGGGTACCCCAGGAGAGTTCCAAATGTGTGTGGGTAGAATATATATCCCACGGGGGTAAAATTGAAAAAAGTTTAAAAAAAATTTTTTTGGACTTAGTCATTTTTCCGGCGTTTATCAGACTTTCAGATAGGGCAAATATCAGTGAGCATTCCGATTTCAGTTCCAGAGCGATTTGCCAAATTGAGTCCATGATATTTAGTCGTTTTCAGCCAATTTTCTGGATTTTTGAAAATTTCACTTTTTTGTGAAAATATCCACTAAATGAAGGAATAATATGTGTGACGGTACCCCAGGAGAGTTCCAAATGTGTGTGGGTAGAATATATATCCCACGGGGGTAAAATTGAAAAAAGTTGAAAAAAATTTTTTTTTTGACTTACTCATTTTTCCGACATTTATCAGACTTTCAGATAGGGCAAATGTCAGTGAGCGTTCCGATTTCAGTTCCAGAGCGATTCGCCCAATGAGTCCTTGATTTTTAGTCGTTTTCAGCCAATTTTCTGAATTTCTGAAAATTTCACTTTTTTGTGAAAATATCCACTAAATGAGGGAATAATATGTGTGAGGGTACCCCAGGAGAGTTCCAAATGTGTGTGGGTAGAATATATATCCCACGGGGGTAAAATTGAAAAAAGTTTAAAAAAAATTTTTTAGGACTTAGTCATTTTTCCGGCGTTTATCAGACTTTCAGATAGGGCAAATGTCAGTGAGCGTTCCGATTTCAGTTCCAGAGTGATTCGCCAAATGAGTGTTTGATATTTAGTTGTTTTCAGCCAATTTTCTGGATTTTTGAAAATTTCACTTTTTTGTGAAAATATCCACTAAATGAGGGAATAATATGTGTGACGGTACCCCAGGAGAGTTCCAAATGTGTGTGGGTAGAATATATATCCCACGGGGTAAAATTGAAAAAAGTTGAAAAAATTTTTTTTTTGGACTTAGTGATTTTTCCGGCGTTTATCAGACTTTCAGATAGGGCACATGTCAGTGAGCATTCCGTTTTCAGTTCCAGAGCGATTCGCCCAATGAGTCTTTGATTTTTAGTCGTTTTCAGCCAATTTTCTGAATTTCTGAAAATTTCACTTTTTTGTGAAAATATCCACTAAATGAGGGAATAATATGTGTGAGGGTACCCCAAGAGAGTTCCAAATGTGTGTGGGTAGAATATATATCCCACGGGGGTAAAATTGAAAAAAGTTGAAAAAATTTTTTTTTTGGACTTAGTCATTTTTCCGGCATTTATCAGACTTTCAGATAGGGCAAATGTCAGTGAGCATTCCGTTTTCAGTTCCAGAGCGATTCGCCCAATGAGTCCTTGATTTTTAGTCGTTTTCAGCCAATTTTCTGAATTTCTGAAAATTTCACTTTTTTGTGAAAATATCCACTAAATGAGGGAATAATATGTGTGAGGGTACCCCAGGAGAGTTCCAAATGTGTGTGGGTAGAATATATATCCCACGGGGGTAAAATTGAAAAAAGTTGAAAAAATTTTTTTTTGGACTTAGTCATTTTTCAGACATTTATCAGACTTTCAGATAGGGCAAATGTCAGTGAGCATTCCGATTTCAGTTCCAGAGTGATTCGCCCAATGAGTCCTTGATTTTTAGTCGTTTTCAGCCAATTTTCTGAATTTCTGAAAATTTCACTTTTTTGTGAAAATATCCACTAAATGAGGGAATAATATGTGTGAGGGTACCCCAGGAGAGTTCAAAATGTGTGTGGGTAGAATATATATCCCACGGGGGTAAAATTGAAAAAAGTTGAAAAAATTTTTTTTTTGGACTTAGTGATTTTTCCGGCGTTTATCAGACTTTCAGATAGGGCAAATGTCAGTGAGCATTCCGATTTCAGTTCCAGAGCGATTCGCCCAATAAGTCTTTGATATTTAGTCGTTTTCAGCCAATTTTCTGGATTTTTGAAAATTTCACTTTTTTGTGAAAATATCCACTAAATGAGGGAATAATATGTGTGAGGGTACCGCAGGAGAGTTCCAAATGTGTGTGGGTAGAATTTATATCCCACGGTGGTAAAATTGAAAAAAGTTTAAAAAAAATTTTTTTGGACTTAGTCATTTTTCCGGCGTTTATCAGACTTTCAGATAGGGCAAATATCAGTGAGCATTCCGATTTCAGTTCCAGAGTGATTCGCCAAATGAGTCTTTGATATTTAGTCGTTTTCAGCCAATTTTCTGGATTTTTGAAAATTTCACTTTTTTGTGAAAATATCCACTAAATGAGGGAATAATATGTGTGACGGTACCCCAGGAGAGTTCCAAATGTGTGTGGGTAGAATATATATCCCACGGGGTAAAATTGAAAAAAGTTGAAAAAATTTTTTTTTTGCACTTAGTGATTTTTCCGGCGTTTAACAGACTTTCAGATAGGGCACATGTCAGTGAGCATTCCGATTTCAGTTCCAGAGCGATTCGCCGAATAAGTCTTTGATATTTAGTCGTTTTCAGCCAATTTTCTGGATTTTTGAAAATTTCACTTTTTTGTGAAAATATCCACTAAATGAAGGAATAATATGTGTGACGGTACCCCAGGAGAGTTCCAAATGTGTGTGGGTAGAATATACATCCCACGGAGTAAAATTGAAAAAAGTTGAAAAAATTTTTTTTTTGGACTTAGTCATTTTTCCGGCGTTTATCAGACTTTCAGATAGGGCAAATATCAGTGAGCATTCCGATTTCAGTTCCAGAGCGATTCGCCAAATGAGTCTTTGATATTTAGTCGTTTTCAGCCAATTTTCTGGATTTTTGAAAATTTCACTTTTTTGTGAAAATATCCACTAAATGAGGGAATAATATGTGTGAGGGTACCCCAGGAGAGTTCCAAATGTGTGTGGGTAGAATATATATCCCACGGGGGTAAAATTGAAAAAAGTTTAAAAAAAATTTTTTTGGACTTAGTCATTTTTCCGGCGTTTATCAGACTTTCAGATAGGGCAAATGTCACTGAGCATTCCGATTTCAGTTCCAGAGCGATTCGCCCAATGAGTCTTTGATATTTAGTCGTTTTCAGCCAATTTTCTGGATTTTTGAAAATTTCACTTTTTTGTGAAAATATCCACTAAATGAGGGAATAATATGTGTGACGGTACCCCAGGAGAGTTCCAAATGTGTGTGGGTAGAATATATATCCCACGGGGTAAAATTGAAAAAAGTTGAAAAAATTTTTTTTTTGGACTTAGTGATTTTTCCGGCGTTTATCAGACTTTCAGATAGGGCACATGTCAGTGAGCATTCCGATTTCAGTTCCAGAGCGATTCGCCGAATAAGTCTTTGATATTTAGTCGTTTCCAGCCAATTTTCTGGATTTTTGAAAATTTCACTTTTTTGTGAAAATATCCACTAAATGAGGGAATAATATGTGTGAGGGTACCGCAGGAGAGTTCCAAATGTGTGTGGGTAGAATATATATCCCACGGGGATATAATTGAAAAAAGTTGAAAAAATTTTTTTTTTGGACTTAGTCATTTTTCCGGCGTTTATCAGACTTTCAGATAGGGCAAATATCAGTGAGCATTCCGATTTCAGTTCCAGAGCGATTCGCCAAATGAGTCTTTGATATTTAGTCGTTTTCAGCCAATTTTCTGGATTTTTGAAAATTTCACTTTTTTGTGAAAATATCCACTAAATGAGGGAATAATATGTGTGAGGGTACCCCAGGAGAGTTCCAAATGTGTGTGGGTAGAATATATATCCCACGGGGGTAAAATTGAAAAAAGTTTAAAAAAAATTTTTTTGGACTTAGTCATTTTTCCGGCGTTTATCAGACTTTCAGATAGGGCAAATATCAGTGAGCATTCCGATTTCAGTTCCAGAGTGATTCGCCAAATGAGTCTTTGATATTTAGTCGTTTTCAGCCAATTTTCTGGATTTTTGAAAATTTCACTTTTTTGTGAAAATATCCACTAAATGAGGGAATAATATGTGTGACGGTACCCCAGGAGAGTTCCAAATGTGTGTGGGTAGAATATATATCCCACGGTGGTAAAATTGAAAAAAGTTTAAAAAAAATTTTTTTGGACTTAGTCATTTTTCCGGCGTTTATCAGACTTTCAGATAGGGCAAATGTCACTGAGCATTCCGATTTCAGTTCCAGAGCGATTCGCCCAATGAGTCTTTGATATTTAGTCGTTTTCAGCCAATTTTCTGGATTTTTGAAAATTTCACTTTTTTGTGAAAATATCCACTAAATGAGGGAATAATATGTGTGACGGTACCCCAGGAGAGTTCCAAATGTGTGTGGGTAGAATATATATCCCACGGGGGTAAAATTGAAAAAAGTTTAAAAAAAATTTTTTTGGGAATTAGTGATTTTTACGGCGTTTATCAGACTTTCATATAGGGCAAATGTCAGTGAGCGTTCCGATTTCAGTTCCCGAGCGATTCGCCCAATGAGTCCTTGATATTTACTCGTTTTCAGCCATTTTTCTGGATTTTTGAAAATTTCACTTTTTTGTGAAAATATCCACTAAATGAGGGAATAATATGTGTGAGGGTACCCCAGGAGAGTTCCAAATGTGTGTGGGTAGAATATATATCCCACGGGGGTAAAATTGAAAAAAGTTGAAAAAATTTTTTTTTGGACTTAGTCATTTTTCAGACATTTATCAGACTTTCAGATAGGGCAAATGTCAGTGAGCATTCCGATTTCAGTTCCAGAGTGATTCGCCCAATGAGTCCTTGATTTTTAGTCGTTTTCAGCCAATTTTCTGAATTTCTGAAAATTTCACTTTTTTGTGAAAATATCCACTAAATGAGGGAATAATATGTGTGAGGGTACCCCAGGAGAGTTCAAAATGTGTGTGGGTAGAATATATATCCCACGGGGGTAAAATTGAAAAAAGTTGAAAAAATTTTTTTTTTGGACTTAGTGATTTTTCCGGCGTTTATCAGACTTTCAGATAGGGCAAATGTCAGTGAGCATTCCGATTTCAGTTCCAGAGCGATTCGCCCAATAAGTCTTTGATATTTAGTCGTTTTCAGCCAATTTTCTGGATTTTTGAAAATTTCACTTTTTTGTGAAAATATCCACTAAATGAGGGAATAATATGTGTGAGGGTACCGCAGGAGAGTTCCAAATGTGTGTGGGTAGAATTTATATCCCACGGTGGTAAAATTGAAAAAAGTTTAAAAAAAATTTTTTTGGACTTAGTCATTTTTCCGGCGTTTATCAGACTTTCAGATAGGGCAAATATCAGTGAGCATTCCGATTTCAGTTCCAGAGGGATTCGCCAAATGAGTCTTTGATATTTAGTCGTTTTCAGCCAATTTTCTGGATTTTTGAAAATTTCACTTTTTTGTGAAAATATCCACTAAATGAGGGAATAATATGTGTGACGGTACCCCAGGAGAGTTCCAAATGTGTGTGGGTAGAATATATATCCCACGGGGGTAAAATTGAAAAAAGTTGAAAACATTTTTTTTTTGGACTTAGTGATTTTTCCGGCGTTTATCAGACTTTCAGATAGGGCAAATGTCAGTGAGCGTTCCGATTTCAGTTCCAGAGCGATTCGCCCAATGAGTCCATGATTTTTAGTCGTTTTCAGCCAATTTTCTGAATTTCTGAAAATTTCACTTTTTTGTGAAAATATCCACTAAATGAGGGAATAATATGTGTGAGGGTACCCCAGGAGAGTTCCAAATGTGTGTGGGTAGAATATATATCCCACGGGGGTAAAATTGAAAAAAGTTGAAAAAAATTTTTTTTGGACTTAGTCATTTTTCAGACATTTATCAGACTTTCAGATAGGGCAAATGTCAGTGAGCATTCCGATTTCAGTTCCAGAGTGATTCGCCCAATGAGTCCTTGATTTTTAGTCGTTTTCAGCCAATTTTCTGAATTTCTGAAAATTTCACTTTTTTGTGAAAATATCCACTAAATGAGGGAATAATATGTGTGAGGGTACCCCAGGAGAGTTCAAAATGTGTGTGGGTAGAATATATATCCCACGGGGGTAAAATTGAAAAAAGTTGAAAAAATTTTTTTTTTGGACTTAGTCATTTTTCCGGCATTTATCAGACTTTCAGATAGGGCAAATGTCAGTGAGCATTCCGTTTTCAGTTCCAGAGCGATTCGCCCAATGAGTCCTTGATTTTTAGTCGTTTTCAGCCAATTTTCTGAATTTCTGAAAATTTCACTTTTTTGTGAAAATATCCACTAAATGAGGGAATAATATGTGTGAGGGTACCCCAGGAGAGTTCCAAATGTCTGTGGGTAGAATATATATCCCACGGGGGTAAAATTTAAAAAAGTTGAAAAAAATTTTTTTTTGAACTGTCATTTTTCCGGCATTTATCAGACTTTCAGATAGGGCAAATGTCAGTGAGCATTCCGTTTTCAGTTCCAGAGTGATTCGCCCAATGAGTCCTTGATATTTAGTCGTTTTCAGCCAATTTTCTGGATTTTTGAAAATTTCACTTTTTTGTGAAAATATCCACTAAATGAAGGAATAATATGTGTGACGGTACCCCAGGAGAGTTCCAAATGTGTGTGGGTAGAATATATATCCCACGGGGTAAAATTGAAAAAAGTTGAAAAAAATTTTTTTTTGGACTTAGTGATTTTTCCGGCGTTTATCAGACTTTCAGATAGGGCAAATGTCAGTGAGCATTCCGATTTCAGTTCCAGAGCGATTCGCCCAATAAGTCTTTGATATTTAGTCGTTTTCAGCCAATTTTCTGGATTTTTGAAAATTTCACTTTTTTGTGAAAATATCCACTAAATGAGGGAATAATATGTGTGAGGGTACCGCAGGAGAGTTCCAAATGTGTGTGGGTAGAATTTATATCCCACGGTGGTAAAATTGAAAAAAGTTTAAAAAAAATTTTTTTGGACTTAGTCATTTTTCCGGCGTTTATCAGACTTTCAGATAGGGCAAATATCAGTGAGCATTCCGATTTCAGTTCCAGAGCGATTCGCCAAATGGGTCTTTGATATTTAGTCGTTTTCAGCCAATTTTCTGTATTTTCGAAAATTTCACTTTTTTGTGAAAATATCCACTAAATGAGGGAATAATATGTGTGACGGTACCCCAGGAGAGTTCCAAATGTGTGTGGGTATAATATATATCCCACGGGGGTAAAATTGAAAAAAGTTGAAAAAAATTTTTTTTTGGACTTACTCATTTTTCCGGCATTTATCAGACTTTCAGATGGGGCAAATGTCAGTGAGCGTTCCGATTTCAGTTCCAGAGCGATTCGCCCAATGAGTCCTTGATTTTTAGTCGTTTTCAGCCAATTTTCTGAATTTCTGAAAATTTCACTTTTTTGTGAAAATATCCACTACATGAGGGAATAATATGTGTGACGGTACCCCAGGAGAGTTCCAAATGTGTGTGGGTAGAATATATATCCCACGGGGGTAAAATTGAAAAAAGTTTAAAAAAAATTTTTTTGGACTTAGTCATTTTTCCGGCGTTTATCAGACTTTCAGATAGGGCAAATATCAGTGAGCATTCCGATTTCAGTTCCAGAGTGATTCGCCAAATGAGTCTTTGATATTTAGTCGTTTTCAGCCAATTTTCTGGATTTTTGAAAATTTCACTTTTTTGTGAAAATATCCACTAAATGAGGGAATAATATGTGTGACGGTACCCCAGGAGAGTTCCAAATGTGTGTGGGTAGAATATATATCCCACGGGGTAAATTTGAAAAAAGTTGAAAAAATTTTTTTTTTGGACTTAGTGATTTTTCCGGCGTTTATCAGACTTTCAGATAGGGCAAATGTCAGTGAGCATTCCGATTTCAGTTCCAGAGCGATTCGCCGAATAAGTCTTTGATATTTAGTCGTTTTCAGCCAATTTTCTGGATTTTTGAAAATTTCACTTTTTTGTGAAAATATCCACTAAATGAGGGAATAATATGTGTGAGGGTACCGCAGGAGAGTTCCAAATGTGTGTGGGTAGAATATATATCCCACGGGGATAAAATTGAAAAAAGTTGAAAAAATTTTTTTTTTGGACTTAGTCATTTTTCCGGCGTTTATCAGACTTTCAGATAGGGCAAATATCAGTGAGCATTCCGATTTCAGTTCCAGAGCGATTCGCCAAATGAGTCTTTGATATTTAGTCGTTTTCAGCCAATTTTCTGGATTTTTGAAAATTTCACTTTTTTGTGAAAATATCCACTAAATGAGGGAATAATATGTGTGAGGGTACCCCAGGAGAGTTCCAAATGTGTGTGGGTAGAATATATATCCCACGGGGGTAAAATTGAAAAAAGTTTAAAAAAAATTTTTTTGGACTTAGTCATTTTTCCGGCGTTTATCAGACTTTCAGATAGGGCAAATATCAGTGAGCATTCCGATTTCAGTTCCAGAGTGATTCGCCAAATGAGTCTTTGATATTTAGTCGTTTTCAGCCAATTTTCTGGATTTTTGAAAATTTCACTTTTTTGTGAAAATATCCACTAAATGAGGGAATAATATGTGTGACGGTACCCCAGGAGAGTTCCAAATGTGTGTGGGTAGAATATATATCCCACGGGGTAAAATTGAAAAAAGTTGAAAAAAAATTTTTTTTGGACTTAGTGATTTTTCCGGCGTTTATCAGACTTTCAGATAGGGCAAATGTCAGTGAGCATTCCGATTTCAGTTCCAGAGCGATTCGCCGAATAAGTCTTTGATATTTAGTCGTTTTCAGCCAATTTTCTGGATTTTTGAAAATTTCACTTTTTTGTGAAAATATCCACTAAATGAGGGAATAATATGTGTGAGGGTACCGCAGGAGAGTTCCAAATGTGTGTGGGTAGAATATATATCCCACGGGGATAAAATTGAAAAAAGTTGAAAAAATTTTTTTTTTGGACTTAGTCATTTTTCCGGCGTTTATCAGACTTTCAGATAGGGCAAATATCAGTGAGCATTCCGATTTCAGTTCCAGAGCGATTCGCCAAATGAGTCTTTGATATTTAGTCGTTTTCAGCCAATTTTCTGGATTTTTGAAAATTTCACTTTTTTGTGAAAATATCCACTAAATGAGGGAATAATATGTGTGAGGGTACCCCAGGAGAGTTCCAAATGTGTGTGGGTAGAATATATATCCCACGGGGGTAAAATTGAAAAAAGTTTAAAAAAAATTTTTTTGGACTTAGTCATTTTTCCGGCGTTTATCAGACTTTCAGATAGGGCAAATGTCACTGAGCATTCCGATTTCAGTTCCAGAGCGATTCGCCCAATGATTCTTTGATATTTAGTCGTTTTCAGCCAATTTTCTGGATTTTTGAAAATTTCACTTTTTTGTGAAAATATCCACTACATGAGGGAATAATATGTGTGACGGTACCCCAGGAGAGTTCCAAATGTGTGTGGGTAGAATATATATCCCACGGGGGTAAAATTGAAAAAAGTTTAAAAAAAATTTTTTTGGACTTAGTCATTTTTCCGGCGTTTATCAGACTTTCAGATAGGGCAAATATCAGTGAGCATTCCGATTTCAGTTCCAGAGCGATTTGCCAAATTGTGTCCATGATATTTAGTCGTTTTCAGCCAATTTTCTGGATTTTTGAAAATTTCACTTTTTTGTGAAAATATCCACTAAATGAAGGAATAATATGTGTGACGGTACCCCAGGAGAGTTCCAAATGTGTGTGGGTATAATATATATCCCACGGGGGTAAAATTGAAAAAAGTTGAAAAAAATTTTTTTTTGGACTTACTCATTTTTCCGGCATTTATCAGACTTTCAGATAGGGCAAATGTCAGTGAGCGTTCCGATTTCAGTTCCAGAGCGATTCGCCCAATGAGTCCTTGATTTTTAGTCGTTTTCAGCCAATTTTCTGAATTTCTGAAAATTTCACTTTTTTGTGAAAATATCCACTAAATGAGGGAATAATATGTGTGAGGGTACCCCAGGAGAGTTCCAAATGTGTGTGGGTAGAATATATATCCCACGGGGGTAAAATTGAAAAAAGTTTTAAAAAAAATTTTTTGGACTTAGTCATTTTTCCGGCGTTTATCAGACTTTCAGATAGGGCAAATATCAGTGAGCATTCCGATTTCAGTTCCAGAGTGATTCGCCAAATGAGTCTTTGATATTTAGTCGTTTTCAGCCAATTTTCTGGATTTTTGAAAATTTCACTTTTTTGTGAAAATATCCACTAAATGAGGGAATAATATGTGTGACGGTACCCCAGGAGAGTTCCAAATGTGTGTGGGTAGAATATATATCCCAGGGGGTAAATTTGAAAAAAGTTGAAAAAATTTTTTTTTTGGACTTAGTGATTTTTCCGGCGTTTATCAGACTTTCAGATAGGGCAAATGTCAGTGAGCATTCCGATTTCAGTTCCAGAGCGATTCGCCGAATAAGTCTTTGATATTTAGTCGTTTTCAGCCAATTTTCTGGATTTTTGAAAATTTCACTTTTTTGTGAAAATATCCACTAAATGAGGGAATAATATGTGTGAGGGTACCGCAGGAGAGTTCCAAATGTGTGTGGGTAGAATATATATCCCACGGGGATAAAATTGAAAAAAGTTGAAAAAATTTTTTTTTTGGACTTAGTCATTTTTCCGGCGTTTATCAGACTTTCAGATAGGGCAAATATCAGTGAGCATTCCGATTTCAGTTCCAGAGCGATTCGCCAAATGAGTCTTTGATATTTAGTCGTTTTCAGCCAATTTTCTGGATTTTTGAAAATTTCACTTTTTTGTGAAAATATCCACTAAATGAGGGAATAATATGTGTGAGGGTACCCCAGGAGAGTTCCAAATGTGTGTGGGTAGAATATATATCCCACGGGGTAAAATTGAAAAAAGTTGAAAAAAAATTTTTTTTGGACTTAGTGATTTTTCCGGCGTTTATCAGACTTTCAGATAGGGCAAATGTCAGTGAGCATTCCGATTTCAGTTCCAGAGCGATTCGCCGAATAAGTCTTTGATATTTAGTCGTTTTCAGCCAATTTTCTGGATTTTTGAAAATTTCACTTTTTTGTGAAAATATCCACTAAATGAGGGAATAATATGTGTGAGGGTACCGCAGGAGAGTTCCAAATGTGTGTGGGTAGAATATATATCCCACGGGGATAAAATTGAAAAAAGTTGAAAAAATTTTTTTTTTGGACTTAGTCATTTTTCCGGCGTTTATCAGACTTTCAGATAGGGCAAATATCAGTGAGCATTCCGATTTCAGTTCCAGAGCGATTCGCCAAATGAGTCTTTGATATTTAGTCGTTTTCAGCCAATTTTCTGGATTTTTGAAAATTTCACTTTTTTGTGAAAATATCCACTAAATGAGGGAATAATATGTGTGAGGGTACCCCAGGAGAGTTCCAAATGTGTGTGGGTAGAATATATATCCCACGGGGGTAAAATTGAAAAAAGTTTAAAAAAAATTTTTTTGGACTTAGTCATTTTTCCGGCGTTTATCAGACTTTCAGATAGGGCAAATGTCACTGAGCATTCCGATTTCAGTTCCAGAGCGATTCGCCCAATGATTCTTTGATATTTAGTCGTTTTCAGCCAATTTTCTGGATTTTTGAAAATTTCACTTTTTTGTGAAAATATCCACTACATGAGGGAATAATATGTGTGACGGTACCCCAGGAGAGTTCCAAATGTGTGTGGGTAGAATATATATCCCACGGGGGTAAAATTGAAAAAAGTTTAAAAAAAATTTTTTTGGACTTAGTCATTTTTCCGGCGTTTATCAGACTTTCAGATAGGGCAAATATCAGTGAGCATTCCGATTTCAGTTCCAGAGCGATTTGCCAAATTGTGTCCATGATATTTAGTCGTTTTCAGCCAATTTTCTGGATTTTTGAAAATTTCACTTTTTTGTGAAAATATCCACTAAATGAAGGAATAATATGTGTGACGGTACCCCAGGAGAGTTCCAAATGTGTGTGGGTATAATATATATCCCACGGGGGTAAAATTGAAAAAAGTTGAAAAAAATTTTTTTTTGGACTTACTCATTTTTCCGGCATTTATCAGACTTTCAGATAGGGCAAATGTCAGTGAGCGTTCCGATTTCAGTTCCAGAGCGATTCGCCCAATGAGTCCTTGATTTTTAGTCGTTTTCAGCCAATTTTCTGAATTTCTGAAAATTTCACTTTTTTGTGAAAATATCCACTAAATGAGGGAATAATATGTGTGAGGGTACCCCAGGAGAGTTCCAAATGTGTGTGGGTAGAATATATATCCCACGGGGGTAAAATTGAAAAAAGTTTAAAAAAAAATTTTTTGGACTTAGTCATTTTTCCGGCGTTTATCAGACTTTCAGATAGGGCAAATATCAGTGAGCATTCCGATTTCAGTTCCAGAGTGATTCGCCAAATGAGTCTTTGATATTTAGTCGTTTTCAGCCAATTTTCTGGATTTTTGAAAATTTCACTTTTTTGTGAAAATATCCACTAAATGAGGGAATAATATGTGTGACGGTACCCCAGGAGAGTTCCAAATGTGTGTGGGTAGAATATATATCCCAGGGGGTAAATTTGAAAAAAGTTGAAAAAATTTTTTTTTTGGACTTAGTGATTTTTCCGGCGTTTATCAGACTTTCAGATAGGGCAAATGTCAGTGAGCATTCCGATTTCAGTTCCAGAGCGATTCGCCGAATAAGTCTTTGATATTTAGTCGTTTTCAGCCAATTTTCTGGATTTTTGAAAATTTCACTTTTTTGTGAAAATATCCACTAAATGAGGGAATAATATGTGTGAGGGTACCGCAGGAGAGTTCCAAATGTGTGTGGGTAGAATATATATCCCACGGGGATAAAATTGAAAAAAGTTGAAAAAATTTTTTTTTTGGACTTAGTCATTTTTCCGGCGTTTATCAGACTTTCAGATAGGGCAAATATCAGTGAGCATTCCGATTTCAGTTCCAGAGCGATTCGCCAAATGAGTCTTTGATATTTAGTCGTTTTCAGCCAATTTTCTGGATTTTTGAAAATTTCACTTTTTTGTGAAAATATCCACTAAATGAGGGAATAATATGTGTGAGGGTACCCCAGGAGAGTTCCAAATGTGTGTGGGTAGAATATATATCCCACGGGGTAAAATTGAAAAAAGTTGAAAAAAAATTTTTTTTGGACTTAGTGATTTTTCCGGCATTTATCAGACTTTCAGATAGGGCAAATGTCAGTGAGCATTCCGATTTCAGTTCCAGAGCGATTCGCCGAATAAGTCTTTGATATTTAGTCGTTTTCAGCCAATTTTCTGTATTTTTGAAAATTTCACTTTTTTGTGAAAATATCCACTAAATGAGGGAATAATATGTGTGAGGGTACCCCAGGAGAGTTCCAAATGTGTGTGGGTAGAATATATATCCCACGGGGGTAAAATTGAAAAAAGTTTAAAAAAAATTTTTTTGGACTTAGTCATTTTTCCGGCGTTTATCAGACTTTCAGATAGGGCAAATGTCACTGAGCATTCCGATTTCAGTTCCAGAGCGATTCGCCCAATGATTCTTTGATATTTAGTCGTTTTCAGCCAATTTTCTGGATTTTTGAAAATTTCACTTTTTTGTGAAAATATCCACTACATGAGGGAATAATATGTGTGACGGTACCCCAGGAGAGTTCCAAATGTGTGTGGGTAGAATATATATCCCACGGGGGTAAAATTGAAAAAAGTTTAAAAAAAATTTTTTTGGACTTAGTGATTTTTCCAGCGTTTATCAGACTTTCAGATAGGGCAAATGTCAGTGAGCATTCCGATTTCAGTTCCAGAGCGATTCGCCGAATAAGTCTTTGATATTTAGTCGTTTTCAGCCAATTTTCTGGATTTTTGAAAATTTCACTTTTTTGTGAAAATATCCACTAAATGAGGGAATAATATGTGTGAGGGTACCCCAGGAGAGTTCCAAATGTGTGTGGGTAGAATATATATCCCACGGGGGTAAAATTGAAAAAAGTTTAAAAAAAATTTTTTTGGACTTAGTCATTTTTCCGGCGTTTATCAGACTTTCAGATAGGGCAAATATCAGTGAGCATTCCGATTTCAGTTCCAGAGCGATTCGCCAAATGAGTCTTTGATATTTAGTCGTTTTCAGCCAATTTTCTGGATTTTTGAAAATTTCACTTTTTTGTGAAAATATCCACTAAATGAGGGAATAATATGTGTGAGGGTACCCCAGGAGAGTTCCAAATGTGTGTGGGTAGAATATATATCCCACGGGGGTAAAATTGAAAAAAGTTTAAAAAAATTTTTTTTGGACTTAGTCATTTTTCCGGCGTTTATCAGACTTTCAGATAGGGCAAATATCAGTGAGCATTCCGATTTCAGTTCCAGAGCGATTCGCCCAATGAGTCCTTGATTTTTAGTCGTTTTCAGCCAATTTTCTGAATTTCTGAAAATTTCACTTTTTTGTGAAAATATCCACTAAATGAGGGAATAATATGTGTGAGGGTACCCCAGGAGAGTTCCAAATGTGTGTGGGTAGAATATATATCCCACGGGGGTAAAATTGAAAAAAGTTTAAAAAAAATTTTTTTGGACTTAGTCATTTTTCCGGCGTTTATCAGACTTTCAGATAGGGCAAATATCAGTGAGCATTCCGATTTCAGTTCCAGAGTGATTCGCCAAATGAGTCTTTGATATTTAGTCGTTTTCAGCCAATTTTCTGGATTTTTGAAAATTTCACTTTTTTGTGAAAATATCCACTAAATGAGGGAATAATATGTGTGACGGTACCCCAGGAGAGTTCCAAATGTGTGTGGGTAGAATATATATCCCACGGGGTAAAATTGAAAAAAGTTGAAAAAAAATTTTTTTTGGACTTAGTGATTTTTCCGGCGTTTATCAGACTTTCAGATAGGGCAAATGTCAGTGAGCATTCCGATTTCAGTTCCAGAGCGATTCGCCGAATAAGTCTTTGATATTTAGTCGTTTTCAGCCAATTTTCTGGATTTTTGAAAATTTCACTTTTTTGTGAAAATATCCACTAAATGAGGGAATAATATGTGTGAGGGTACCGCAGGAGAGTTCCAAATGTGTGTGGGTAGAATATATATCCCACGGGGATAAAATTGAAAAAAGTTGAAAAATTTTTTTTTTTTGGCTTAGTCATTTTTCCGGCGTTTATCAGACTTTCAGATAGGGCAAATATCAGTGAGCATTCCGATTTCAGTTCCAGAGCGATTCGCCAAATGAGTCTTTGATATTTAGTCGTTTTCAGCCAATTTTCTGGATTTTTGAAAATTTCACTTTTTTGTGAAAATATCCACTAAATGAGGGAATAATATGTGTGAGGGTACCCCAGGAGAGTTCCAAATGTGTGTGGGTAGAATATATATCCCACGGGGGTAAAATTGAAAAAAGTTTAAAAAAAATTTTTTTGGACTTAGTCATTTTTCCGGCGTTTATCAGACTTTCAGATAGGGCAAATGTCACTGAGCATTCCGATTTCAGTTCCAGAGCGATTCGCCCAATGATTCTTTGATATTTAGTCGTTTTCAGCCAATTTTCTGGATTTCTGAAAATTTCACTTTTTTGTGAAAATATCCACTACATGAGGGAATAATATGTGTGAGGGTACCCCAGGAGAGTTCCAAATGTGTGTGGGTAGAATATATATCCCACGGGGGTAAAATTGAAAAAAGTTTAAAAAAAATTTTTTTGGACTTAGTCATTTTTCCGGCGTTTATCAGACTTTCAGATAGGGCAAATATCAGTGAGCATTCCGATTTCAGTTCCAGAGTGATTCGCCAAATGAGTCTTTGATATTTAGTCGTTTTCAGCCAATTTTCTGGATTTTTGAAAATTTCACTTTTTTGTGAAAATATCCACTAAATGAGGGAATAATATGTGTGACGGTACCCCAGGAGAGTTCCAAATGTGTGTGGGTAGAATATATATCCCACGGGGTAAAATTGAAAAAAGTTGAAAAAAAATTTTTTTTGGACTTAGTGATTTTTCCGGCGTTTATCAGACTTTCAGATAGGGCAAATGTCAGTGAGCATTCCGATTTCAGTTCCAGAGCGATTCGCCGAATAAGTCTTTGATATTTAGTCGTTTTCAGCCAATTTTCTGGATTTTTGAAAATTTCACTTTTTTGTGAAAATATCCACTAAATGAGGGAATAATATGTGTGAGGGTACCGCAGGAGAGTTCCAAATGTGTGTGGGTAGAATATATATCCCACGGGGATAAAATTGAAAAAAGTTGAAAAATTTTTTTTTTTTGGCTTAGTCATTTTTCCGGCGTTTATCAGACTTTCAGATAGGGCAAATATCAGTGAGCATTCCGATTTCAGTTCCAGAGCGATTCGCCAAATGAGTCTTTGATATTTAGTCGTTTTCAGCCAATTTTCTGGATTTTTGAAAATTTCACTTTTTTGTGAAAATATCCACTAAATGAGGGAATAATATGTGTGAGGGTACCCCAGGAGAGTTCCAAATGTGTGTGGGTAGAATATATATCCCACGGGGGTAAAATTGAAAAAAGTTTAAAAAAAATTTTTTTGGACTTAGTCATTTTTCCGGCGTTTATCAGACTTTCAGATAGGGCAAATGTCACTGAGCATTCCGATTTCAGTTCCAGAGCGATTCGCCCAATGATTCTTTGATATTTAGTCGTTTTCAGCCAATTTTCTGGATTTTTGAAAATTTCACTTTTTTGTGAAAATATCCACTACATGAGGGAATAATATGTGTGACGGTACCCCAGGAGAGTTCCAAATGTGTGTGGGTAGAATATATATCCCACGGGGTAAATTTGAAAAAAGTTGAAAAAATTTTTTTTTTGGACTTAGTGATTTTTCCGGCGTTTATCAGACTTTCAGATAGGGCAAATGTCAGTGAGCATTCCGATTTCAGTTCCAGAGCGATTCGCCGAATAAGTCTTTGATATTTAGTCGTTTTCAGCCAATTTTCTGGATTTTTGAAAATTTCACTTTTTTGTGAAAATATCCACTAAATGAGGGAATAATATGTGTGAGGGTACCGCAGGAGAGTTCCAAATGTGTGTGGGTAGAATATATATCCCACGGGGATAAAATTGAAAAAAGTTGAAAAAATTTTTTTTTTGGACTTAGTCATTTTTCCGGCGTTTATCAGACTTTCAGATAGGGCAAATATCAGTGAGCATTCCGATTTCAGTTCCAGAGCGATTCGCCAAATGAGTCTTTGATATTTAGTCGTTTTCAGCCAATTTTCTGGATTTTTGAAAATTTCACTTTTTTGTGAAAATATCCACTAAATGAGGGAATAATATGTGTGAGGGTACCCCAGGAGAGTTCCAAATGTGTGTGGGTAGAATATATATCCCACGGGGGTAAAATTGAAAAAAGTTTAAAAAAAATTTTTTTGGACTTAGTCATTTTTCCGGCGTTTATCAGACTTTCAGATAGGGCAAATATCAGTGAGCATTCCGATTTCAGTTCCAGAGTGATTCGCCAAATGAGTCTTTGATATTTAGTCGTTTTCAGCCAATTTTCTGGATTTTTGAAAATTTCACTTTTTTGTGAAAATATCCACTAAATGAGGGAATAATATGTGTGACGGTACCCCAGGAGAGTTCCAAATGTGTGTGGGTAGAATATATATCCCACGGGGTAAAATTGAAAAAAGTTGAAAAAAAATTTTTTTTGGACTTAGTGATTTTTCCGGCGTTTATCAGACTTTCAGATAGGGCAAATGTCAGTGAGCATTCCGATTTCAGTTCCAGAGCGATTCGCCGAATAAGTCTTTGATATTTAGTCGTTTTCAGCCAATTTTCTGGATTTTTGAAAATTTCACTTTTTTGTGAAAATATCCACTAAATGAGGGAATAATATGTGTGAGGGTACCGCAGGAGAGTTCCAAATGTGTGTGGGTAGAATATATATCCCACGGGGATAAAATTGAAAAAAGTTGAAAAAATTTTTTTTTTGGACTTAGTCATTTTTCCGGCGTTTATCAGACTTTCAGATAGGGCAAATATCAGTGAGCATTCCGATTTCAGTTCCAGAGCGATTCGCCAAATGAGTCTTTGATATTTAGTCGTTTTCAGCCAATTTTCTGGATTTTTGAAAATTTCACTTTTTTGTGAAAATATCCACTAAATGAGGGAATAATATGTGTGAGGGTACCCCAGGAGAGTTCCAAATGTGTGTGGGTAGAATATATATCCCACGGGGGTAAAATTGAAAAAAGTTTAAAAAAAATTTTTTTGGACTTAGTCATTTTTCCGGCGTTTATCAGACTTTCAGATAGGGCAAATGTCACTGAGCATTCCGATTTCAGTTCCAGAGCGATTCGCCCAATGATTCTTTGATATTTAGTCGTTTTCAGCCAATTTTCTGGATTTTTGAAAATTTCACTTTTTTGTGAAAATATCCACTACATGAGGGAATAATATGTGTGACGGTACCCCAGGAGAGTTCCAAATGTGTGTGGGTAGAATATATATCCCACGGGGGTAAAATTGAAAAAAGTTTAAAAAAAATTTTTTTGGACTTAGTCATTTTTCCGGCGTTTATCAGACTTTCAGATAGGGCAAATATCAGTGAGCATTCCGATTTCAGTTCCAGAGCGATTTGCCAAATTGTGTCCATGATATTTAGTCGTTTTCAGCCAATTTTCTGGATTTTTGAAAATTTCACTTTTTTGTGAAAATATCCACTAAATGAAGGAATAATATGTGTGACGGTACCCCAGGAGAGTTCCAAATGTGTGTGGGTATAATATATATCCCACGGGGGTAAAATTGAAAAAAGTTGAAAAAAATTTTTTTTTGGACTTACTCATTTTTCCGGCATTTATCAGACTTTCAGATAGGGCAAATGTCAGTGAGCGTTCCGATTTCAGTTCCAGAGCGATTCGCCCAATGAGTCCTTGATTTTTAGTCGTTTTCAGCCAATTTTCTGAATTTCTGAAAATTTCACTTTTTTGTGAAAATATCCACTAAATGAGGGAATAATATGTGTGAGGGTACCCCAGGAGAGTTCCAAATGTGTGTGGGTAGAATATATATCCCACGGGGGTAAAATTGAAAAAAGTTTAAAAAAAAATTTTTTGGACTTAGTCATTTTTCCGGCGTTTATCAGACTTTCAGATAGGGCAAATATCAGTGAGCATTCTGATTTCAGTTCCAGAGTGATTCGCCAAATGAGTCTTTGATATTTAGTCGTTTTCAGCCAATTTTCTGGATTTTTGAAAATTTCACTTTTTTGTGAAAATATCCACTAAATGAGGGAATAATATGTGTGACGGTACCCCAGGAGAGTTCCAAATGTGTGTGGGTAGAATATATATCCCAGGGGGTAAATTTGAAAAAAGTTGAAAAAATTTTTTTTTTGGACTTAGTGATTTTTCCGGCGTTTATCAGACTTTCAGATAGGGCAAATGTCAGTGAGCATTCCGATTTCAGTTCCAGAGCGATTCGCCGAATAAGTCTTTGATATTTAGTCGTTTTCAGCCAATTTTCTGGATTTTTGAAAATTTCACTTTTTTGTGAAAATATCCACTAAATGAGGGAATAATATGTGTGAGGGTACCGCAGGAGAGTTCCAAATGTGTGTGGGTAGAATATATATCCCACGGGGATAAAATTGAAAAAAGTTGAAAAAATTTTTTTTTTGGACTTAGTCATTTTTCCGGCGTTTATCAGACTTTCAGATAGGGCAAATATCAGTGAGCATTCCGATTTCAGTTCCAGAGCGATTCGCCAAATGAGTCTTTGATATTTAGTCGTTTTCAGCCAATTTTCTGGATTTTTGAAAATTTCACTTTTTTGTGAAAATATCCACTAAATGAGGGAATAATATGTGTGAGGGTACCCCAGGAGAGTTCCAAATGTGTGTGGGTAGAATATATATCCCACGGGGTAAAATTGAAAAAAGTTGAAAAAAAATTTTTTTTGGACTTAGTGATTTTTCCGGCATTTATCAGACTTTCAGATAGGGCAAATGTCAGTGAGCATTCCGATTTCAGTTCCAGAGCGATTCGCCGAATAAGTCTTTGATATTTAGTCGTTTTCAGCCAATTTTCTGTATTTTTGAAAATTTCACTTTTTTGTGAAAATATCCACTAAATGAGGGAATAATATGTGTGAGGGTACCCCAGGAGAGTTCCAAATGTGTGTGGGTAGAATATATATCCCACGGGGGTAAAATTGAAAAAAGTTTAAAAAAAATTTTTTTGGACTTAGTCATTTTTCCGGCGTTTATCAGACTTTCAGATAGGGCAAATGTCACTGAGCATTCCGATTTCAGTTCCAGAGCGATTCGCCCAATGATTCTTTGATATTTAGTCGTTTTCAGCCAATTTTCTGGATTTTTGAAAATTTCACTTTTTTGTGAAAATATCCACTACATGAGGGAATAATATGTGTGACGGTACCCCAGGAGAGTTCCAAATGTGTGTGGGTAGAATATATATCCCACGGGGGTAAAATTGAAAAAAGTTTAAAAAAAATTTTTTTGGACTTAGTCATTTTTCCGGCGTTTATCAGACTTTCAGATAGGGCAAATATCAGTGAGCATTCCGATTTCAGTTCCAGAGCGATTTGCCAAATTGTGTCCATGATATTTAGTCGTTTTCAGCCAATTTTCTGGATTTTTGAAAATTTCACTTTTTTGTGAAAATATCCACTAAATGAAGGAATAATATGTGTGACGGTACCCCAGGAGAGTTCCAAATGTGTGTGGGTATAATACATATCCCACGGGGGTAAAATTGAAAAAAGTTGAAAAAAATTTTTTTTTGGACTTACTCATTTTTCCGGCATTTATCAGACTTTCAGATAGGGCAAATGTCAGTGAGCGTTCCGATTTCAGTTCCAGAGCGATTCGCCAAATGAGTCTTTGATATTTAGTCGTTTTCAGCCAATTTTCTGGATTTTTGAAAATTTCACTTTTTTGTGAAAATATCCACTAAATGAGGGAATAATATGTATGAGGGTACCCCAGGAGAGTTCCAAATGTGTGTGGGTAGAATATATATCCCACGGGGGTAAAATTGAAAAAAGTTGAAAAAATTTTTTTTTTGGACTTAGTGATTTTTCCGGCGTTTATCAGACTTTCAGATAGGGCAAATGTCACTGAGCATTCCGATTTCAGTTCCAGAGCGATTCGCCCAATGAGTCTTTGATATTTAGTCGTTTTCAGCCAATTTTCTGGATTTTTGAAAATTTCACTTTTTTGTGAAAATATCCACTAAATGAGGGAATAATATGTGTGACGGTACCCCAGGAGAGTTCCAAATGTGTGTGGGTAGAATATATATCCCACGGTGGTAAAATTGAAAAAAGTTTAAAAAAATTTTTTTTGGACTTAGTCATTTTTCCGGCGTTTATCAGACTTTCAGATAGGGCAAATATCAGTGAGCATTCCGATTTCAGTTCCAGAGCGATTCGCCAAATGAGTCTTTGATATTTAGTCGTTTTCAGCCAATTTTCTGGATTTTTGAAAATTTCACTTTTTTGTGAAAATATCCACTAAATGAGGGAATAATATGTGTGACGGTACCCCAGGAGAGTTCCAAATGTGTGTGGGTAGAATATATATCCCACGGTGGTAAAATTGAAAAAAGTTTAAAAAAAATTTTTTTGGACTTAGTCATTTTTCCGGCGTTTATCAGACTTTCAGATAGGGCAAATATCAGTGAGCATTCCGATTTCAGTTCCAGAGCGATTCGCCAAATGAGTCTTTGATATTTAGTCGTTTTCAGCCAATTTTCTGGATTTTTGAAAATTTCACTTTTTTGTGAAAATATCCACTAAATGAGGGAATAATATGTGTGAGGGTACCCCAGGAGAGTTCCAAATGTGTGTGGGTAGAATATATATCCCAGGGGGGTAAAATTGAAAAAAGTTTAAAAAAAATTTTTTTGGACTTAGTCATTTTTCCGGCGTTTATCAGAATTTCAGATAGGGCAAATATCAGTGAGCATTCCGATTTCAGTTCCAGAGTGATTCGCCAAATGAGTCTTTGATATATAGTCGTTTTCAGCCAATTTTCTGGATTTTTGAAAATTTCACTTTTTTGTGAAAATATCCACTAAATGAGGGAATAATATGTGTGACGGTACCCCAGGAGAGTTCCAAATGTGTGTGGGTAGAATATATATCCCACGGGGTAAAATTGAAAAAAGTTGAAAAAATTTTTTTTTTGGACTTAGTGATTTTTCCGGCGTTTATCAGACTTTCAGATAGGGCAAATGTCACTGAGCATTCCGATTTCAGTTCCAGAGCGATTCGCCGAATAAGTCTTTGATATTTAGTCGTTTTCAGCCAATTTTCTGGATTTTTGAAAATTTCACTTTTTTGTGAAAATATCCACTAAATGAGGGAATAATATGTGTGAGGGTACCGCAGGAGAGTTCCAAATGTGTGTGGGTAGAATATATATCCCACGGGGATAAAATTGAAAAAAGTTGAAAAAATTTTTTTTTTGGACTTAGTCATTTTTCCGGCGTTTATCAGACTTTCAGATAGGGCAAATATCAGTGAGCATTCCGATTTCAGTTCCAGAGCGATTCGCCAAATGAGTCTTTGATATTTAGTCGTTTTCAGCCAATTTTCTGGATTTTTGAAAATTTCACTTTTTTGTGAAAATATCCACTAAATGAGGGAATAATATGTGTGAGGGTACCCCAGGAGAGTTCCAAATGTGTGTGGGTAGAATATATATCCCACGGGGTAAAATTGAAAAAAGTTGAAAAAAAATTTTTTTTGGACTTAGTGATTTTTCCGGCATTTATCAGACTTTCAGATAGGGCAAATGTCAGTGAGCATTCCGATTTCAGTTCCAGAGCGATTCGCCGAATAAGTCTTTGATATTTAGTCGTTTTCAGCCAATTTTCTGTATTTTTGAAAATTTCACTTTTTTGTGAAAATATCCACTAAATGAGGGAATAATATGTGTGAGGGTACCCCAGGAGAGTTCCAAATGTGTGTGGGTAGAATATATATCCCACGGGGGTAAAATTGAAAAAAGTTTAAAAAAAATTTTTTTGGACTTAGTCATTTTTCCGGCGTTTATCAGACTTTCAGATAGGGCAAATGTCACTGAGCATTCCGATTTCAGTTCCAGAGCGATTCGCCCAATGATTCTTTGATATTTAGTCGTTTTCAGCCAATTTTCTGGATTTTTGAAAATTTCACTTTTTTGTGAAAATATCCACTACATGAGGGAATAATATGTGTGACGGTACCCCAGGAGAGTTCCAAATGTGTGTGGGTAGAATATATATCCCACGGGGGTAAAATTGAAAAAAGTTTAAAAAAAATTTTTTTGGACTTAGTCATTTTTCCGGCGTTTATCAGACTTTCAGATAGGGCAAATATCAGTGAGCATTCCGATTTCAGTTCCAGAGCGATTTGCCAAATTGTGTCCATGATATTTAGTCGTTTTCAGCCAATTTTCTGGATTTTTGAAAATTTCACTTTTTTGTGAAAATATCCACTAAATGAAGGAATAATATGTGTGACGGTACCCCAGGAGAGTTCCAAATGTGTGTGGGTATAATACATATCCCACGGGGGTAAAATTGAAAAAAGTTGAAAAAAATTTTTTTTTGGACTTACTCATTTTTCCGGCATTTATCAGACTTTCAGATAGGGCAAATGTCAGTGAGCGTTCCGATTTCAGTTCCAGAGCGATTCGCCAAATGAGTCTTTGATATTTAGTCGTTTTCAGCCAATTTTCTGGATTTTTGAAAATTTCACTTTTTTGTGAAAATATCCACTAAATGAGGGAATAATATGTATGAGGGTACCCCAGGAGAGTTCCAAATGTGTGTGGGTAGAATATATATCCCACGGGGGTAAAATTGAAAAAAGTTGAAAAAATTTTTTTTTTGGACTTAGTGATTTTTCCGGCGTTTATCAGACTTTCAGATAGGGCAAATGTCACTGAGCATTCCGATTTCAGTTCCAGAGCGATTCGCCCAATGAGTCTTTGATATTTAGTCGTTTTCAGCCAATTTTCTGGATTTTTGAAAATTTCACTTTTTTGTGAAAATATCCACTAAATGAGGGAATAATATGTGTGACGGTACCCCAGGAGAGTTCCAAATGTGTGTGGGTAGAATATATATCCCACGGTGGTAAAATTGAAAAAAGTTTAAAAAAAATTTTTTTGGACTTAGTCATTTTTCCGGCGTTTATCAGACTTTCAGATAGGGCAAATATCAGTGAGCATTCCGATTTCAGTTCCAGAGCGATTCGCCAAATGAGTCTTTGATATTTAGTCGTTTTCAGCCAATTTTCTGGATTTTTGAAAATTTCACTTTTTTGTGAAAATATCCACTAAATGAGGGAATAATATGTGTGAGGGTACCCCAGGAGAGTTCCAAATGTGTGTGGGTAGAATATATATCCCACGGGGGTAAAATTGAAAAAAGTTTAAAAAAAATTTTTTTGGACTTAGTCATTTTTCCGGCGTTTATCAGAATTTCAGATAGGGCAAATATCAGTGAGCATTCCGATTTCAGTTCCAGAGTGATTCGCCAAATGAGTCTTTGATATATAGTCGTTTTCAGCCAATTTTCTGGATTTTTGAAAATTTCACTTTTTTGTGAAAATATCCACTAAATGAGGGAATAATATGTGTGACGGTACCCCAGGAGAGTTCCAAATGTGTGTGGGTAGAATATATATCCCACGGGGTAAAATTGAAAAAAGTTGAAAAAATTTTTTTTTTGGACTTAGTGATTTTTCCGGCGTTTATCAGACTTTCAGATAGGGCAAATGTCACTGAGCATTCCGATTTCAGTTCCAGAGCGATTCGCCCAATGAGTCTTTGATATTTAGTCGTTTTCAGCCAATTTTCTGGATTTTTGAAAATTTCACTTTTTTGTGAAAATATCCACTAAATGAGGGAATAATATGTGTGACGGTACACCAGGAGAGTTCCAAATGTGTGTGCGTAGAATATATATCCCACGGTGGTAAAATTGAAAAAAGTTTAAAAAAAATTTTTTTGGACTTAGTCATTTTTCCGGCGTTTATCAGACTTTCAGATAGGGCAAATATCAGTGAGCATTCCGATTTCAGTTCCAGAGTGATTCGCCAAATGAGTCTTTGATATTTAGTCGTTTTCAGCCAATTTTCTGGATTTTTGAAAATTTCACTTTTTTGTGAAAATATCCTCTAAATGAGGGAATAATATCTGTGACGGTACCCCAGGAGAGTTCCAAATGTGTGTGGGTAGAATATATATCCCACGTTGGTAAAATTGAAAAAAGTTTAAAAAAAATTTTTTTGGACTTAGTCATTTTTCCGGCGTTTATCAGACTTTCAGATAGGGCAAATATCAGTGAGCATTCCGATTTCAGTTCCAGAGCGATTCGCCAAATGAGTCTTTGATATTTAGTCGTTTTCAGCCAATTTTCTGGATTTTTGAAAATTTCACTTTTTTGTGAAAATATCCACTAAATGAGGGAATAATATGTGTGACGGTACCCCAGGAGAGTTCCAAATGTGTGTGCGTAGAATATATATCCCACGGTGGTAAAATTGAAAAAAGTTTAAAAAAAATTTTTTTGGACTTAGTCATTTTCCCGGCGTTTATCAGACTTTCAGATAGGGCAAATATCAGTGAGCATTCCGATTTCAGTTCCAGAGTGATTCGCCAAATGAGTCTTTGATATTTAGTCGTTTTCAGCCAATTTTCTGGATTTTTGAAAATTTCACTTTTTTGTGAAAATATCCACTAAATGAGGGAATAATATGTGTGACGGTACCCCAGGAGAGTTCCAAATGTGTGTGGGTAGAATATATATCCCACGGGGGTAAAATTGAAAAAAGTTTAAAAAAAATTTTTTTTGGAATTAGTGATTTTTACGGCGTTTATCAGACTTTCATATAGGGCAAATGTCAGTGAGCATTCCGATTTCAGTTCCCGAGCGATTCGCCCAATGAGTCCTTGATATTTACTCGTTTTCAGCCATTTTTCTGGATTTTTGAAAATTTCACTTTTTTGTGAAAATATCCACTAAATGAGAGAATAATATGTGTGAGGGTACCCCAGGAGAGTTCCAAATGTGTGTGGGTAGAATATATATCCCACGGGGGTAAAATTGAAAAAAGTTGAAAAAATTTTTTTTTGGACTTACTCATTTTTCTGGCATTTATCAGACTTTCAGATAGGGCAAATGTCAGTGAGCGTTCCGATTTCAGTTCCAGAGCGATTCGCCCAATGAGTCCTTGATTTTTAGTCGTTTTCAGCCAATTTTCTGAATTTTTGAAAATTTCACTGTTTTGTGAAAATATCCACTAAATGAGGGAATAATATGTGTGAGGGTACCCCAGGAGAGTTCCAAATGTGTGTGGGTAGAATATATATCCCACGGGGGTAAAATTGAAAAAAGTTGAAAAAATTTTTTTTTTGGACTTAGTCATTTTTCTGGCGTTTATCAAACTTTCAGATAGGGGAAATGTCAGTGAGCATTCCGATTTCACTTCAAGAGCGATTTGCCCATTGAGTCCTTGATATTTAGTCGTTTTCAGCCATTTTTCTGGATTTTTGAAAATTTCACTTTTTTGTGAAAATATCCACTAAATGAGGGAATAATATGTGTGACGGTACCCCAGGAGAGTTCCAAATGTGTGTGGGTAGAATATATATCCCACGGGGTAAAATTGAAAAAAGTTGAAAAAAATTTTTTTTTGGACTTAGTGATTTTTCCGGCGTTTATCAGACTTTCAGATAGGGCAAATGTCAGTGAGCATTCCGATTTCAGTTCCAGAGCGATTCGCCCAATAAGTCTTTGATATTTAGTCGTTTTCAGCCAATTTTCTGGATTTTTGAAAATTTCACTTTTTTGTGAAAATATCCACTAAATGAGGGAATAATATGTGTGAGGGTACCCCAGGAGAGTTCCAAATGTGTGTGGGTAGAATATATATCCCACGGGGATAAAATTGAAAAAAGTTGAAAAAATTTTTTTTTTGGACTTAGTCATTTTTCCGGCGTTTATCAGACTTTCAGATAGGGCAAATATCAGTGAGCATTCCGATTTCAGTTCCAGAGCGATTCGCCAAATGAGTCTTTGATATTTAGTCGTTTTCAGCCAATTTTCTGGATTTTTGAAAATTTCACTTTTTTGTGAAAATATCCACTAAATGAGGGAATAATATGTGTGAGGGTACCCCAGGAGAGTTCCAAATGTGTGTGGGTAGAATATATATCCCACGGGGGTAAAATTGAAAAAAGTTTAAAAAAAATTTTTTTGGACTTAGTCATTTTTCCGGCGTTTATCAGACTTTCAGATAGGGCAAATATCAGTGAGCATTCCGATTTCAGTTCCAGAGTGATTCGCCAAATGAGTCTTTGATATTTAGTCGTTTTCAGCCAATTTTCTGGATTTTTGAAAATTTCACTTTTTTGTGAAAATATCCACTAAATGAGGGAATAATATGTGTGACGGTACCCCAGGAGAGTTCCAAATGTGTGTGCGTAGAATATATATCCCACGGGGTAAAATTGAAAAAAGTTGAAAAAAATTTTTTTTTGGACTTAGTGATTTTTCCGGCGTTTATCAGACTTTCAGATAGGGCAAATGTCAGTGAGCATTCCGATTTCAGTTCCAGAGCGATTCGCCCAATAAGTCTTTGATATTTAGTCGTTTTCAGCCAATTTTCTGGATTTTTGAAAATTTCACTTTCTTGTGAAAATATCCACTAAATGAGGGAATAATATGTGTGAGGGTACCGCAGGAGAGTTCCAAATGTGTGTGGGTAGAATATATATCCCACGGGGATAAAATTGAAAAAAGTTGAAAAAATTTTTTTTTTGGACTTAGTCATTTTTCCGGCGTTTATCAGACTTTCAGATAGGGCAAATATCAGTGAGCATTCTGATTTCAGTTCCAGAGCGATTCGCCAAATGAGTCTTTGATATTTAGTCGTTTTCAGCCAATTTTCTGGATTTTTGAAAATTTCACTGTTTTGTGAAAATATCCACTAAATGAAGGAATAATATGTGTGACGGTACCCCAGGAGAGTTCCAAATGTGTATGGGTAGAACATATATCCCACGGGGGTAAAATTGAAAAAAGTTGAAAAAAAATTTTTTTTGGACTTACTCATTTTTCCGGCATTTATCAGAGTTTCAGATAGGGCAAATGTCAGTGAGCGTTCCGATTTCAGTTCCAGAGCGATTCGCCCAATGAGTCCTTGATTTTTAGTCGTTTTCAGCCAATTTTCTGAATTTCTGAAAATTTCACTTTTTTGTGAAAATATCCACTAAATGAGGGAATAATATGTGTGAGGGTACCCCAGGAGAGTTCCAAATGTGTGTGGGTAGAATATATATCCCACGGGGGTAAAATTGAAAAAAGTTGAAAAAATTTTTTTTTTGGAATTAGTCATTTTTCTGGCGTTTATCAAACTTTCAGATAGGGGAAATGTCAGTGAGCGTTCCGATTTCAGTTCAAGAGCGATTTGCCCATTGAGTCCTTGATATTTAGTCGTTTTCAGCCATTTTTCTGGATTTTTGAAAATTTCACTTTTTTGTGAAAATATCCACTAAATGAGAGAATAATATGTGTGAGGGTACCCCAGGAGAGTTCCAAATGTGTGTGAATAGAATATATATCCCAAGGGGGTAAAATTGAAAATAGTTGAAAAATATTTTTTTGGGACTTAGTCATTTTTCCGGCGTTTATCAAACTTTCAGATAAGGGAAATGTCAGTGAGCATTCCGATTTCAGTTCAAGAGCGATTCGCCCATTGAGTCCTTGATATTTAGTCGTTTTCAGCCAATTTTCTGGATTTTTGAAAATTTCACTGTTTTGTGAAAATATCCACTAAATGAAGGAATAATATGTGTGACGGTACCCCAGGAGAGTTCCAAATGTGTATGGGTAGAATATATATCCCACGGGGTAAAATTGAAAAAAGTTGAAAAAAATTTTTTTTTGGACTTAGTGATTTTTCCGGCGTTTATCAGACTTTCAGATAGGGCAAATGTCAGTGAGCATTCCGATTTCAGTTCCAGAGCGATTCGCCCAATAAGTCTTTGATATTTAGTCGTTTTCAGCCAATTTTCTGGATTTTTGAAAATTTCACTTTCTTGTGAAAATATCCACTAAATGAGGGAATAATATGTGTGAGGGTACCGCAGGAGAGTTCCAAATGTGTGTGGGTAGAATATATATCCCACGGGGATAAAATTGAAAAAAGTTGAAAAAATTTTTTTTTTGGACTTAGTCATTTTTCCGGCGTTTATCAGACTTTCAGATAGGGCAAATATCAGTGAGCATTCTGATTTCAGATCCAGAGCGATTCGCCAAATGAGTCTTTGATATTTAGTCGTTTTCAGCCAATTTTCTGGATTTTTGAAAATTTCACTTTTTTGTGAAAATATCCACTAAATGAGGGAATAATATGTGTGACGGTACCCCAGGAGAGTTCCAAATGTGTGTGGGTAGAATATATATCCCACGGGGGTAAAATTGAAAAAAGTTTAAAAAAAATTTTTTTTGGACTTAGTCATTTTTCCGGCGTTTATCAGACTTTCAGATAGGGCAAATGTCAGTGAGCATTCCGATTTCAGTTCCAGAGCGATTCGCCCAATGAGTCTTTGATATTTAGTCGTTTTCAGCCAATTTTCTGGATTTTTGAAAATTTCACTTTTTTGTGAAAATATCCACTAAATGAGGGAATAATATGTGTGACGGTACCCCAGGAGAGTTCCAAATGTGTGTGGGTAGAATATATATCCCACGGGGGTAAAATTTAAAAAAGTTGAAAAAAATTTTTTGGGGACTTAGTCATTTTTCCGGCGTTTATCAAACTTTCAGATAAGGGAAATGTCAGTGAGCATTCCGATTTCAGTTCAACAGCGATTCGCCCATTGAGTCCTTGATATTTAATCGTTTTCATCCAATTTTCTTTTATTTTTGAAAATTTCACTGTTTTGTGAAAATATCCACTAAATGAAGGAATAATATGTGTGACGGTACCCCAGGAGAGTTCCAAATGTGTGTGGGTAGAATATATATCCCACGGGGTAAAATTGAAAAAAGTTGAAAAAAATTTTTTTTTGGACTTAGTGATTTTTCCGGCGTTTATCAGACTTTCAGATAGGGCAAATGTCAGTGAGCATTCCGATTTCAGTTCCAGAGCGATTCGCCCAATAAGTCTTTGATATTTAGTCGTTTTCAGCCAATTTTCTGGATTTTTGAAAATTTCACTTTTTTTGTGAAAATATCCACTAAATGAGGGAATAATATGTGTGAGGGTACCGCAGGAGAGTTCCAAATGTGTGTGGGTAGAATATATATCCCACGGGGGTAAAATTGAAAAAAGTTTAAAAAAGTTTTTTTTTCGACTTAGTCATTTTTCCGGCGTTTATCAAACTTTCAGATAGGGGAAATGTCAGTGAGCGTTCCGATTTCAGTTCAACAGCGATTCGCCCATTGAGTCCTTGATATTTAATCGTTTTCATCCAATTTTCTTTTATTTTTGAAAATTTCACTGTTTTGTGAAAATATCCACTAAATGAAGGAATAATATGTGTGACGGTACCCCAGGAGAGTTCCAAATGTGTGTGGGTAGAATATATATCCCACGGGGTAAAATTGAAAAAAGTTGAAAAAAATTTTTTTTTGGACTTAGTGATTTTTCCGGCGTTTATCAGACTTTCAGATAGGGCAAATGTCAGTGAGCATTCCGATTTCAGTTCCAGAGCGATTCGCCCAATAAGTCTTTGATATTTAGTCGTTTTCAGCCAATTTTCTGGATTTTTGAAAATTTCACTTTTTTTGTGAAAATATCCACTAAATGAGGGAATAATATGTGTGAGGGTACCGCAGGAGTGTTCCAAATGTGTGTGGGTAGAATATATATCCCACGGGGGTAAAATTGAAAAAAGTTTAAAAAAATTTTTTTTTCGACTTAGTCATTTTTCCGGCGTTTATCAAACTTTCAGATAGGGGAAATGTCAGTGAGCGTTCCGATTTCAGTTCAAGAGCGATTTGCCAATTGAGTCCTTGATATTTAGTCGTTTTCAGCCAATTTTCTGGATTTTTGAAAATTTCACTTTTTTGTGAAAATATCCACTAAATGAGGGAATAATATGTGTGAGGGTACCCCAGGAGAGTTCCAAATGTGTGTGGGTAGAATATATATCCCACGGGGTAAAAATTGAAAAAAGATGAAAAAATTTTTTTTTTGGACTTAGTCATTTTTCCGGCGTTTATCAGACTTTCAGATAGGGCAAATGTCAGTGAGCGTTCCGATTTCAGTTCCAGAGCGATTCGCCCAATGAGTCCTTGATATTTAGTCGTTTTCAGCCAATTTTCTGGATTTTTGAAAATTTCACTTTTTTGTGAAAATATCCACTAAATGAGGGAATAATATGTGTGAGGGTACCCCAGGAGAGTTCCAAATGTGTGTGGGTAGAATATATATCCCACGGGGGTAAAATTGAAAAAAGTTGAAAAAAATTTTTTTTTGGACTTAGTCATTTTTCCGGTGTTTATCAGACTTTCAGATAGGGGAAATGCCAGTGAGCATTCTGATTTCAGTTCCAGAGCGATTCGCCCAATGACTCCTTGATATTTAGTCGTTTTCAGCCAATTTTCTGGATTTTTGAAAATTTCACATTTTTTTGAAAATATCCTCTAAATGAGGGAATAATATGTGTGAGGGTACCCCAGGAGAGTTCCAAATGTGTGTGGGTAGAATATATATCCCACGCGGGTAAAATTGAAAAAAGTTTAAAAAATTTTTTTTTGAACTTAGTCATTTTTCCGGCATTTATCAGACTTTCAGATAGGGCAAATGTCAGTGAGCGTTCCGATTTCAGTTCCAGAGCGATTCGCCCAATGAGTCCTTGATTTTTAGTCGTTTTCAAACAATTTTCTGGATTTTTGAAAATTTCACTTTTTTGTGAAAATATCCACTAAATGAGGGAATAATATGTGTGACGGTACCCCAGGAGAGTTCCAAATGTGTGTGGGTAGAATATATATCCCACGGGGTAAAATTGAAAAAAGATGAAAAAATTTTTTTTTTGGACTTAGTCATTTTTCCGGCGTTTATCAAACTTTCAGATAGGGGAAATGTCAGTGAGCATTCCGATTTCAGTTCAAGAGCGATTTGCCCATTGAGTCCTTGATATTTAGTCGTTTTCAGCCAATTTTCTGGATTTTTGAAAATTTCACTTTTTTGTGAAAATATCCACTAAATGAAGCAATAATATGTGTGACGGTACCCCAGGAGAGTTCCAAATGTGTCTGGGTAGAATATATATCCCACGGGGTAAAATTGAAAAAAGTTGAAAAAATTTTTTTTTTGGACTTAGTCATTTTTCCGGCATTTATCAGACTTTCAGATAGGGCAAATGTCAGTGAGCGTTCCGATTTCAGTTCCAGAGCGATTCGCCCAATGAGTCCTTGATTTTTAGTCGTTTTCAGCCAATTTTCTGGATTTTTGAAAATTTCACTTTTTTGTGAAAATATCCACTAAATGAAGGAATAATATGTTTGACGGTACCCCAGGAGAGTTCCAAATGTGTGTGGGTAGAATATATATCCCACGGGGGTAAAATTGAAAAAAGTTTTAAAAAAATTTTTCTGGGACTTAGTCATTTTTCCGGCGTTTATCAGACTTTCAGATAGGGCAAATGTCAGTGAGCGTTCCGATTTCAGTTCCAGAGCGATTCGCCCAATGAGTCCTTGATATTTACTCGTTTTCAGCCAATTTTCTAGATTTTTGAAAATTTCACTTTTTTGTGAAAATATCCACTAAATGAGGGAATAATATGTGTGAGGGTTCCCCAGGAGACTTCCAAATGTGTGTGGGTAGAATATATATCCCACGGGGGTAAAATTGAAAAAAGTTGAAAAAAAATTTTTTTTGGACTTAGTCATTTTTCCGGCGTTTATCAGACTTTCAGATAGGGCAAATATCAGTGAGCATTCCGATTTCAGTACCAGAGCGATTCGCCCGATGAGTCCTTGATATTTACTCGTTTTCAGCCAATATTTTGGATTTTTGAAAATTTCACTTTTTTGTGAAAATATCCACTAAATGAGGGAATAATATGTGTGAGGGTACTCCAGGAGAGTTACAAATGTGTGTGGGTAGAATATATATCCCACGGGGGTAAAATTGAAAAAGTTGAAAAAAAATTTTTTGGGAATTTAGTCATTTTTCCGGCGTTTATCAGACTTTCAGATAGGGGAAATGTCAGTGAGCATTCCGATTTCAGTTCCAGAGCGATTCGCCCAATGACTCCTTGATATTTAGTCGTTTTCAGCCAATATTTTGGATTTTTGAAAATTTCACTTTTTTGTGAAAATATCAACTAAATGAGGGAATAATATGTGTGAGGGTACCCCAGGAGAGTTCCAAATGTGTGTGGGTAGAATATATATCCCACGGGGTAAAATTGAAAAAAGTTGAAAAATTTTTTTTTTTGGACTTAGTCATTTTTCCGGCATTTATCAGACTTTCAGATAGGGCAAATGTCAGTGAGGGTTCCGATTTCAGTTCCAGAGCGATTCGCCCAATGAGTCCTTGATTTTTAGTCGTTTTCAGCCAATTTTCTGGATTTTTGAAAATTTCACTTTTTTGTGAAAATATCTCTAAATGAAGGAATAATATGTTTGACGGTACCCCAGGAGAGTTCCAAATGTGTGTGGGTAGAATATATATCCCACGGGGGTAAAATTGAAAAAAGTTGAAAAAAATTTTTTTTTGGACTTAGTGATTTTTCCGGCGTTTATCAGACTTTCATATAGGACAAATGTCAGTGAGCATTCCGATTTCAGTTCCAGAGCGATTCGCCCAATGAGTCTTTGATATTTAGTCGTTTTCAGCTAATTTTCTGGATTTTTGAAAATTTCACTTTTTTGTGAAAATATCCACTAAATGAGGGAATAATATGTGTGAGGGTACCCCAGGAGAGTTACAAATGTGTGTGGGTAGAATATATATCCCACGGGGGTAAAATTGAAAAAGTTGAAAAAAAATTTTTTGGGAATTTAGTCATTTTTCCGGCGTTTATCAGACTTTCAGATAGGGGAAATGCCAGTGAGCATTCTGATTTCAGTTCCAGAGCGATTCGCCCAATGACTCCTTGATATTTAGTCGTTTTCAGCCAATTTTCTGGATTTTTGAAAATTTCACATTTTTTTGAAAAAATCCTCTAAATGAGGGAATAATATGTGTGAGGGTACCCCAGGAGAGTTCCAAATGTGTGTGGGTAGAATATATATCCCACGGGGGTAAAATTGAAAAAAGTTTAAAAAATTTTTTTTTGAACTTAGTCATTTTTCCGGCGTTTATCAAACTTTCAGATAGGGGAAATGTCAGTGAGCATTCCGATTTCAGTTCAAGAGCGATTTGCCCATTGAGTCCTTGATATTTAGTCGTTTTCAGCCAATTTTCTGTATTTTTTGAAAATTTCACTTTTTTGTGAAAATATCCACTAAATGAAGGAATAATATGTTTGACGGTACCCCAGGAGAGTTCCAAATGTGTGTGGGTAGAATATATATCCCACGGGGGTAAAATTGAAAAAAGTTGAAAAAAATTTTTTTTTGGACTCAGTGATTTTTCCGGCGTTTATCAGACTTTCATATAGGACAAATGTCAGTGAGCATTCCGATTTCAGTTCCAGAGCGATTCGCCCAATGAGTCTTTGATATTTAGTCGTTTTCAGCTAATTTTCTGGATTTTTGAAAATTTCACTTTTTTGTGAAAATATCCACTAAATGAGGGAATAATATGTGTGACGGTACCCCAGGAGAGTTCCAAATGTGTGTGGGTAGAATATATATCCCACGGGGGTAAAATTGAAAAAAGTTTTAAAAAATTTTTTTTTGGACTTAGTCATTTTTCCGGCGTTTATCAGACTTTCAGATAGGGCAAATATCAGTGAGCATTCCGATTTCAGTACCAGAGCGATTCGCCCGATGAGTCCTTGATATTTAGTCGTTTTCAGCCAATATTTTGGATTTTTGAAAATTTCACTTTTTTGTGAAAATATCCACTAAATGAGGGAATAATATGTGTGAGGGTACCCCAGGAGAGTTCCAAATGTGTGTGGGTAGAATATATATCCCACGGGGGTAAAATTGAAAAAAGTTGAAAAAAATTTTTTTTTGGACTTAGTCATTTTTCCGGTGTTTATCAGACTTTCAGATAGGGGAAATGCCAGTGAGCATTCTGATTTCAGTTCCAGAGCGATTCGCCCAATGACTCCTTGATATTTAGTCGTTTTCAGCCAATTTTCTGGATTTTTGAAAATTTCACATTTTTTTGAAAATATCCTCTAAATGAGGGAATAATATGTGTGAGGGTACCCCAGGAGAGTTCCAAATGTGTGTGGGTAGAATATATATCCCACGCGGGTAAAATTGAAAAAAGTTTAAAAAATTTTTTTTTGAACTTAGTCATTTTTCCGGCATTTATCAGACTTTCAGATAGGGCAAATGTCAGTGAGCGTTCCGATTTCAGTTCCAGAGCGATTCGCCCAATGAGTCCTTGATTTTTAGTCGTTTTCAAACAATTTTCTGGATTTTTGAAAATTTCACTTTTTTGTGAAAATATCCACTAAATGAGGGAATAATATGTGTGACGGTACCCCAGGAGAGTTCCAAATGTGTGTGGGTAGAATATATATCCCACGGGGTAAAATTGAAAAAAGATGAAAAAATTTTTTTTTTGGACTTAGTCATTTTTCCGGCGTTTATCAAACTTTCAGATAGGGGAAATGTCAGTGAGCATTCCGATTTCAGTTCAAGAGCGATTTGCCCATTGAGTCCTTGATATTTAGTCGTTTTCAGCCAATTTTCTGGATTTTTGAAAATTTCACTTTTTTGTGAAAATATCCACTAAATGAAGCAATAATATGTGTGACGGTACCCCAGGAGAGTTCCAAATGTGTCTGGGTAGAATATATATCCCACGGGGTAAAATTGAAAAAAGTTGAAAAAATTTTTTTTTTGGACTTAGTCATTTTTCCGGCATTTATCAGACTTTCAGATAGGGCAAATGTCAGTGAGCGTTCCGATTTCAGTTCCAGAGCGATTCGCCCAATGAGTCCTTGATTTTTAGTCGTTTTCAGCCAATTTTCTGGATTTTTGAAAATTTCACTTTTTTGTGAAAATATCCACTAAATGAAGGAATAATATGTTTGACGGTACCCCAGGAGAGTTCCAAATGTGTGTGGGTAGAATATATATCCCACGGGGGTAAAATTGAAAAAAGTTTTAAAAAAATTTTTCTGGGACTTAGTCATTTTTCCGGCGTTTATCAGACTTTCAGATAGGGCAAATGTCAGTGAGCGTTCCGATTTCAGTTCCAGAGCGATTCGCCCAATGAGTCCTTGATATTTACTCGTTTTCAGCCAATTTTCTAGATTTTTGAAAATTTCACTTTTTTGTGAAAATATCCACTAAATGAGGGAATAATATGTGTGAGGGTTCCCCAGGAGACTTCCAAATGTGTGTGGGTAGAATATATATCCCACGGGGGTAAAATTGAAAAAAGTTGAAAAAAAATTTTTTTTGGACTTAGTCATTTTTCCGGCGTTTATCAGACTTTCAGATAGGGCAAATATCAGTGAGCATTCCGATTTCAGTACCAGAGCGATTCGCCCGATGAGTCCTTGATATTTACTCGTTTTCAGCCAATATTTTGGATTTTTGAAAATTTCACTTTTTTGTGAAAATATCCACTAAATGAGGGAATAATATGTGTGAGGGTACTCCAGGAGAGTTACAAATGTGTGTGGGTAGAATATATATCCCACGGGGGTAAAATTGAAAAAGTTGAAAAAAATTTTTTTGGGAATTTAGTCATTTTTCCGGCGTTTATCAGACTTTCAGATAGGGGAAATGTCAGTGAGCATTCCGATTTCAGTTCCAGAGCGATTCGCCCAATGACTCCTTGATATTTAGTCGTTTTCAGCCAATATTTTGGATTTTTGAAAATTTCACTTTTTTGTGAAAATATCAACTAAATGAGGGAATAATATGTGTGAGGGTACCCCAGGAGAGTTCCAAATGTGTGTGGGTAGAATATATATCCCACGGGGTAAAATTGAAAAAAGTTGAAAAATTTTTTTTTTTGGACTTAGTCATTTTTCCGGCATTTATCAGACTTTCAGATAGGGCAAATGTCAGTGAGGGTTCCGATTTCAGTTCCAGAGCGATTCGCCCAATGAGTCCTTGATTTTTAGTCGTTTTCAGCCAATTTTCTGGATTTTTGAAAATTTCACTTTTTTGTGAAAATATCTCTAAATGAAGGAATAATATGTTTGACGGTACCCCAGGAGAGTTCCAAATGTGTGTGGGTAGAATATATATCCCACGGGGGTAAAATTGAAAAAAGTTGAAAAAAATTTTTTTTTGGACTTAGTGATTTTTCCGGCGTTTATCAGACTTTCATATAGGACAAATGTCAGTGAGCATTCCGATTTCAGTTCCAGAGCGATTCGCCCAATGAGTCTTTGATATTTAGTCGTTTTCAGCTAATTTTCTGGATTTTTGAAAATTTCACTTTTTTGTGAAAATATCCACTAAATGAGGGAATAATATGTGTGACGGTACCCCAGGAGAGATCCAAATGTGTGTGGGTAGAATATATATCCCACGGGGGTAAAATTGAAAAAAGTTTTAAAAAAATTTTTTTGGGACTTAGTCATTTTTCCGGCGTTTATCAGACTTTCAGATAGGGCAAATGTCAGTGAGCGTTCCGATTTCAGTTCCAGAGCGATTCGCCCAATGAGTCCTTGATATTTACTCGTTTTCAGCCAATTTTCTAGATTTTTGAAAATTTCACTTTTTTGTGAAAATATCCACTAAATGAGGGAATAATATGTGTGAGGGTTCCCCAGGAGACTTCCAAATGTGTGTGGGTGGAATATATATCCCACGGGGGTAAAATTGAAAAAAGTTGAAAAAAATTTTTTTTTAGACTTAGTCATTTTTCCGGCGTTTATCAGACTTTCAGATAGGGCAAATATCAGTGAGCATTCCGATTTCAGTACCAGAGCGATTCGCCCGATGAGTCCTTGATATTTAGTCGTTTTCAGCCAATATTTTGGATTTTTGAAAATTTCACTTTTTTGTGAAAATATCCACTAAATGAGGGAATAATATGTGTGAGGGTACCCCAGGAGAGTTACAAATGTGTGTGGGTAGAATATATATCCCACGGGGGTAAAATTGAAAAAGTTGAAAAAAAATTTTTTGGGAATTTAGTCATTTTTCCGGCGTTTATCAGACTTTCAGATAGGGGAAATGCCAGTGAGCATTCTGATTTCAGTTCCAGAGCGATTCGCCCAATGACTCCTTGATATTTAGTCGTTTTCAGCCAATTTTCTGGATTTTTGAAAATTTCACATTTTTTTGAAAAAATCCTCTAAATGAGGGAATAATATGTGTGAGGGTACCCCAGGAGAGTTCCAAATGTGTGTGGGTAGAATATATATCCCACGGGGGTAAAATTGAAAAAAGTTTAAAAAATTTTTTTTTGAACTTAGTCATTTTTCCGGCGTTTATCAAACTTTCAGATAGGGGAAATGTCAGTGAGCATTCCGATTTCAGTTCAAGAGCGATTTGCCCATTGAGTCCTTGATATTTAGTCGTTTTCAGCCAATTTTCTGTATTTTTTGAAAATTTCACTTTTTTGTGAAAATATCCACTAAATGAAGGAATAATATGTTTGACGGTACCCCAGGAGAGTTCCAAATGTGTGTGGGTAGAATATATATCCCACGGGGGTAAAATTGAAAAAAGTTGAAAAAAATTTTTTTTTGGACTCAGTGATTTTTCCGGCGTTTATCAGACTTTCATATAGGACAAATGTCAGTGAGCATTCCGATTTCAGTTCCAGAGCGATTCGCCCAATGAGTCTTTGATATTTAGTCGTTTTCAGCTAATTTTCTGGATTTTTGAAAATTTCACTTTTTTGTGAAAATATCCACTAAATGAGGGAATAATATGTGTGACGGTACCCCAGGAGAGTTCCAAATGTGTGTGGGTAGAATATATATCCCACGGGGGTAAAATTGAAAAAAGTTTTAAAAAATTTTTTTTTGGACTTAGTCATTTTTCCGGCGTTTATCAGACTTTCAGATAGGGCAAATATCAGTGAGCATTCCGATTTCAGTACCAGAGCGATTCGCCCGATGAGTCCTTGATATTTAGTCGTTTTCAGCCAATATTTTGGATTTTTGAAAATTTCACTTTTTTGTGAAAATATCCACTAAATGAGGGAATAATATGTGTGACGGTACCCCAGGAGAGTTCCAAATGTGTGTGGGTAGAATATATATCCCACGGGGGTAAAATTGAAAAAAGTTGAAAACATTTTTTTTTTTGGACTTAGTCATTTTTCCGGCGTTTATCAAACTTTCAGATAGGGGAAATGTCAGTGAGCGTTCCAATTTCAGTTCAAGAGCAATTCGCCCAATGAGTCCTTGATATTTAGTCGTTTTCAGCCAATTTTCTGGATTTTTGAAAATTTCACTTTTTTGTGAAAATATCCACTAAATGAGGGAATAATATGTGTGAGGGTACCCCAGGAGAGTTCCAAATGTATGTGGGTAAAATATATATCCCACGGGGGTAAAATTGAAAAAAGTTTAAAAAATTTTTTTTTTGGACTTAGTCATTTTTCCACCGTTTATCAGACTTTCAGATAGGGGAAATGTCAGTGAGAATTCCGATTTCAGTTCCAGAGCGATTCGCCCAATGACTCCTTGATATTTAGTCGTTTTCAGCCAATTTTCTGGATTTTTGAAAATTTCACTTTTTTGTGAAAATATCCACTAAATGAGGGAATAATATGTGTGAGGGTACCCCAGGAGAGTTCCAAATGTGTGTGGGTAGAATATATATCCCACGGGGGTAAAATTTAAAAAAGTTTAAAAATTTTTTTTTTTGGACTTAGTCATTTTTCCGGCGTTTAGCAGACTTTCAGATAGGGGAAATGTCAGTGAGCATTCCGATTTCAGTTCCAGAGCGATTCGCCCAATGACTCCTTGATATTTAATCGTTTTCAGCCAATTTTCTGGATTTTTGAAAATTTCACTTTTTTGTGAAAATATCCTCTAAATGAGGAAATAATATGTGTGAGGGTACCCCAGGAGAGTTCCAAATGTGTGTGGGTAGAATATATATCCCACGGGGGTAAAATAGAAAAAAGTTGAAAAAAATTTTTTTTTTACGACTTAGTCATTTTTCCGGCGTTTATCAGACTTTCAGATAGGGCAAATGTCAGAGAGCGTTCCGATTTCAGTTCCAGAGCGATTCGCCCAATGAGTCCTTGATATTTCGTCGTTTTCAGCCAATTTGATGGATTTTTGAAATTTTCTCTTTTTTGTAAAAATATCCACTAAATGAGGGAATAATATGTGTGAGGGTACCCCAGGAGAGTTCCAAATGTGTGTGGGTAGAATATATATCCCACGGGGGTAAAATGGAAAAAAGTTGAAAACATTTTTTTTTTGGACTTAGTCATTTTTCCGGCGTTTATCAGACTTTCAGATAGGGCAAATGTCAGTGAGCATTCCGAATTCAGTTCCAGAGCGATTCGCCCAATGAGTCCTTCATATTTCGTCGTTTTCAGCCAATTTTCTGGATTTTTGAAAATTTCACTTTTTTGTGAAAATATTGTCCAAATGAGGGAATAATATGTGTGAGGGTACCCCAGGAGAGTTCTAAATGTGTGTGGGTAGAATATATATCCCACGGGGGTAAAATTGAAAAAAGTTGAAAAAATTTTTTTTTTGGACTTAGTCATTTTTCCGCCGTTTATCAGACTTTCAGATAGGGCAAATGTCAGTGAGCATTCCGATTTCAGTTCCAGAGCGATTCTCCCAATGAGTCCTTGATATTTAGTCGTTTTCAGACAATATTTTCGATTTTTGAAAATTTCACTTTTTTTGTGAAAATATCCACTAAATGAGGGAATAATATGTGTGAGGGTACCCCAGGAGAGTTCCAAAATGTGTGTGGGTAGAATATATAACCCACGGGGGTAAAATTGAAAAAAGTTGAAAACATTTTTTTTTTGGATTTAGTCATTTTTCAGGCGTTTATCAGACTTTCAGATAGGGCAAATGTCAGTGAGCATTCCGATGTCAGTTCCAGAGCGATTCGCCCAATGAGTCCTTGATATTTAGTCGTTTTCAGCCAATATTTTCGATTTTTGAAAATTTCACTTTTTTGTGAAAATATCCACTAAATGAGGGAATAATATGTGTGAAGGTACCCCAGGAGAGTTCCAAAATGTGTGTGGGTAGAATATATAACCCACGGGGGTAAATTGAAAAAAGTTGAAAACATTTTTTTTTGGACTTAGTCATTTTTCAGGCGTTTATCAGACTTTCAGATAGGGGAAATGTCAGTTAGCATTACGATTTCAGTTCCAGAGCGATTCGCCCAATGAGTCCTTGATATTTAATCGTTTTCAGCCAATTTTCTGGATTTTTGAAAATTTCACTTTTTTTGTGAAAATATCCTCTAAATGAGGAAATAATATGTGTGAGGGTACCCCAGGAAAGTACTAAATGTGTGTGGGTAGAATATATATCCCACGGGGGTAAAATTGAAAAAAGTTGAAAAAATTGTTTTCTTGAACTTAGTCATTTTTCCGGCGTTTATCAGACTTTCAGATAGTGCATATGTCAGTGAGCGTTCCTATTTCAGTTCCAGAGCGATTCGCCCAATGACTCCTTGATATTTAGTCGTTTTCAGCCAATTCTCTGGATTTTTGAAAATTTCACTTTTTTGTGAAAATATCCACTAAATGAGGGAATAATATGTGTGAGGGTACCCCAGGAGAGTTCCAAATGTGTGTGGGTAGAATATATATCCCACGGGGGTAAAATTGAAAAAAGTTGAAAAAAATTTTTTCTTGAACTTAGTCATTTTTCAGGCGTTTATCAGACTTTTAGATAGGGGAAATGTCAGTGAGCATTCCGATTTCAGTTCCAGAGCGATTCGCCCAATGAGTCCTTGATATTTAGTCGTTTTCAGCCAATATTTTCGATTTTTGAAAATTTCACTTTTTTGTGAAAATATCCACTAAATGAGGGAATAATATGTGTGAGGGAACCCCAGGAGAGTTCCAACTGTGTGTGGGTGGAATATATATCCCACGGGGGTAAAATTGAAAAAAGTTGAAAAAATTTTTTTCTTGGACTTAGTCATTTTTCAGGCGTTTATCAGACTTTCAGATAGTGCATATGTCAGTGAGCGTTCCGATTTCAGTTCCAGAGCGATTCGCCCAATGACTCCTTGATATTTAGTCGTTTTCAGCCAATTCTCTGGATTTTTGAAAATTCACTTTTTTGTGAAAATATCCACTAAATGAGGGAATAATATGTGTGAGGGTACCCCAGGAGAGTTCCAAATGTGTGTGGGTGGAATATATATCACACTGGGGTAAAATTGAAAAAAGTTGAAAAAATTTTTTTCTTGGACTTAGTCATTTTTCAGGCGTTTATCAGACTTTCAGATAGGGGAAATGTCAGTGAGCATTCCGATTTCAGTTCCAGAGCGATTCGCCCAATGAGTCCTTGATATTTAGTCGTTTTCAGCCAATATTTTCGATTTTTGAAAATTTCACTTTTTTTGTGAAAATATCCACTAAATGAGGGAATAATATGTGTGAGGGTACCCCAGGAGAGTTCCAAAATGTGTGTGGGTAGAATATATAACCCACGGGGGTAAAATTGAAAAAAGTTGAAAACATTTTTTTTTTTGGATTTAGTCATTTTTCAGGCGTTTATCAGACTTTCAGATAGGGCAAATGTCAGTGAGCATTCCGATGTCAGTTCCAGAGCGATTCGCCCAATGAGTCCTTGATATTTAGTCGTTTTCAGCCAATATTTTCGATTTTTGAAAATTTCACTTTTTTGTGAAAATATCCACTAAATGAGGGAATAATATGTGTGAAGGTACCCCAGGAGAGTTCCAAAATGTGTGTGGGTAGAATATATAACCCACGGGGGTAAAATTGAAAAAAGTTGAAAACATTTTTTTTTTGGACTTAGTCATTTTTCAGGCGTTTATCAAACTTTCAGATAGGGCAAATGTCAGTGAGCATTCCGATGTCAGTTCCAGAGCGATTCGCCCAATGAGTCCTTGATATTTAGTCGTTTTCAGCCAATATTTTCGATTTTTGAAAATTTCACTTTTTTTGTGAAAATATCCACTAAATGAGGGAATAATATGTGTGAGGGTACCCCAGGAGAGTTCCAAATGTGTGTGGGTAGAATATATATCCCACGGGGGTAAAATTGAAAAAAGTTGAAAAAATAATTTTTTGGGGACTTAGTCATTTTTCAGGCGTTTATCAGACTTTCAGATAGGGGAAATGTCAGTTAGCATTACGATTTCAGTTCCAGAGCGATTCGCCCAATGAGTCCTTGATATTTAATCGTTTTCAGCCAATTTTCTGGATTTTTGAAAATTTCACTTTTTTTGTGAAAATATCCTCTAAATGAGGAAATAATATGTGTGAGGGTACCCCAGGAAAGTACTAAATGTGTGTGGGTAGAATATATATCCCACGGGGGTAAAATTGAAAAAAGTTGAAAAAATTGTTTTCTTGAACTTAGTCATTTTTCCGGCGTTTATCAGACTTTCAGATAGTGCATATGTCAGTGAGCGTTCCTATTTCAGTTCCAGAGCGATTCGCCCAATGACTCCTTGATATTTAGTCGTTTTCAGCCAATTCTCTGGATTTTTGAAAATTTCACTTTTTTGTGAAAATATCCACTAAATGAGGGAATAATATGTGTGAGGGTACCCCAGGAGAGTTCCAAATGTGTGTGGGTAGAATATATATCCCACGGGGGTAAAATTGAAAAAAGTTGAAAAAAATTTTTTCTTGAACTTAGTCATTTTTCAGGCGTTTATCAGACTTTTAGATAGGGAAAATGTCAGTGAGCATTCCGATTTCAGTTCCAGAGCGATTCGCCCAATGAGTCCTTGATATTTAGTCGTTTTCAGCCAATATTTTCAATTTTTGAAAATTTCACTTTTTTGTGAAAATATCCACTAAATGAGGGAATAATATGTGTGAGGGTACCCCAGGAGAGTTCCAACTGTGTGTGGGTGGAATATATATCCCACGGGGGTAAAATTGAAAAAAGTTGAAAAAATTTTTTTCTTGGACTTAGTCATTTTTCAGGCGTTTATCAGACTTTCAGATAGGGGAAATGTCAGTGAGCATTCCGATTTCAGTTCCAGAGCGATTCGCCCAATGACTCCTTGATATTTAGTCGTTTTCAGCCAATTTTCTGGATTTTTGAAAATTTCACTTTTTTGTGAAAATATCCACTAAATGATTGAATAATATGTGTGAGGGTACCCCAGGAGCGTTCCAAATGTGTGTGGGTAGAATATTTATCCCACGGGGGTAAAATTGAAAAAAGTTTAAAAAATTTTTTTTTGGACTTAGTCATTTTTCCGGCGTTTATCAGACTTTCAGATAGGGGAAATGTCAGTGAGCATTCCGATTTCAGTTCCAGAGCGATTCGCCCAATGAGTCCTTGATATTTAGTCGTTTTCAGCAAATATTTTGGATTTTTGAAAATTTCACTTTTTTGTGAAAATATCCACAAAATGAGGGAATAATATGTGTGAGGGTACCCCAGGAGAGTTCCAAATGTGTCTGGGTAGAATATATATCCCATGGGGGTAAAATTGAAAAAAGTTGAAAAAATTTTTATTTTGGACTTAGTCATTTTTCCGGCGTTTATCAGACTTTCAGATAGTGCATATGTCAGTGAGCGTTCCTATTTCAGTTCCAGAGCGATTCGCCCAATGACTCCTTGATATTTAGTCGTTTTCAGCCAATTCTCTGGATTTTTGAAAATTCACTTTTTTGTGAAAATATCCACTAAATGAGGGAATAATATGTGTGAGGGTACCCCAGGAGAGTTCCAAATGTGTGTGGGTGGAATATATATCACACTGGGGTAAAATTGAAAAAAGTTGAAAAAATTTTTTTCTTGGACTTAGTCATTTTTCAGGCGTTTATCAGACTTTCAGATAGGGGAAATGTCAGTGAGCATTCCGATTTCAGTTCCAGAGCGATTCGCCCAATGAGTCCTTGATATTTAGTCGTTTTCAGCCAATATTTTCGATTTTTGAAAATTTCATTTTTTTGTGAAAATATCCACTAAATGAGGGAATAATATGTGTGAGGGTACCCCAGGAGAGTTCCAAATGTGTCTGGGTAGAATATATATCCCATGGGGGTAAAATTGAAAAAAGTTGAAAAAATTTTTATTTTGGACTTAGTCATTTTTCCGGCGTTTAGCAGACTTTCAGATAGGGGAAATGTGAGTGAGCGTTCCGATTTCAGTTCCACAGTGATTCGCCCAATGACTCCTTGATATTTAGTCGTTTTCAGCCAATTTTCTGGATTTTTGAAAATTTCACTTTTTTGTGAAAATATCCACTAAATGATTGAATAATATGTGTGAGGGTACCCCAGGAGCGTTCCAAATGTGTGTGGGTAGAATATATATCCCACGGGGGTAAAATTTAAAAAAGTTTAAAAAATTTTTTTTTGGACTTAGTCATTTTTCAGGCGTTTATCAGACTTTCAGATAGGGGAAATGTCAGTGAGCATTCCGATTTCAGTTCCAGAGCGATTCGCCCAATGAGTCCTTGATATTTAGTCGTTTTCAGCAAATATTTTGGATTTTTGAAAATTTCACTTTTTTGTGAAAATATCCACTAAATGAGGGAATAATATGTGTGAGGGTACCCCAGGAGAGTTCCAAATGTGTGTGGGTAGAATATATATCCCACGGGGGTAAAATTGAAAAAAGTTGAAAAAAAAATTTTCTTGGACTTAGTCATTTTTCCGGCGTTTATCAGACTTTCAGATAGTGCATATGTCAGTGAGCGTTCCTATTTCAGTTCCAGAGCGATTCGCCCAATGACTCCTTGATATTTAGTCGTTTTCAGCCAATTCTCTGGATTTTTGAAAATTCACTTTTTTGTGAAAATATCCACTAAATGAGGGAATAATATGTGTGAGGGTACCCCAGGAGAGTTCCAAATGTGTGTGGGTGGAATATATATCACACTGGGGTAAAATTGAAAAAAGTTGAAAAAATTTTTTTCTTGGACTTAGTCATTTTTCAGGCGTTTATCAGACTTTCAGATAGGGGAAATGTCAGTGAGCATTCCGATTTCAGTTCCAGAGCGATTCGCCCAATGAGTCCTTGATATTTAGTCGTTTTCAGCCAATATTTTCGATTTTTGAAAATTTCATTTTTTTGTGAAAATATCCACTAAATGAGGGAATAATATGTGTGAGGGTACCCCAGGAGAGTTCCAAATGTGTCTGGGTAGAATATATATCCCATGGGGGTAAAATTGAAAAAAGTTGAAAAAATTTTTATTTTGGACTTAGTCATTTTTCCGGCGTTTAGCAGACTTTCAGATAGGGGAAATGTGAGTGAGCGTTCCGATTTCAGTTCCACAGTGATTCGCCCAATGACTCCTTGATATTTAGTCGTTTTCAGCCAATTTTCTGGATTTTTGAAAATTTCACTTTTTTGTGAAAATATCCACTAAATGATTGAATAATATGTGTGAGGGTACCCCAGGAGCGTTCCAAATGTGTGTGGGTAGAATATATATCCCACGGGGGTAAAATTTAAAAAAGTTTAAAAAATTTTTTTTTGGACTTAGTCATTTTTCCGGCGTTTATCAGACTTTCAGATAGGGGAAATGTCAGTGAGCATTCCGATTTCAGTTCCAGAGCGATTCGCCCAATGAGTCCTTGATATTTAGTCGTTTTCAGCAAATATTTTGGATTTTTGAAAATTTCACTTTTTTGTGAAAATATCCACTAAATGAGGGAATAATATGTGTGAGGGTACCCCAGGAGAGTTCCAAATGTGTGTGGGTAGAATATATATCCCACGGGGGTAAAATTGAAAAAAGTTGAAAAAAAAATTTTCTTGGACTTAGTGATTTTTCCGGCGTTTATCAGACTTTCAGATAGTGCATATGTCAGTGAGCGTTCCTATTTCAATTCCAGAGCTATTCGCCCAATGACTCCTTGATATTTAGTAGTTTTCAGCCAATTCTCTGGATTTTTGAAAATTTCACTTTTTTGTGAAAATATCCACTAAATGAGGGAATAATATGTGTGAGGGTACCCCAGGAGAGTTCCAAATGTGTCTGAGTAGAATATATATCCCATGGGGGTAAAATTGAAAAAAGTTGAAAAAATTTTTATTTTGACTTAGTCATTTTTCCGGCGTTTAGCAGACTTTCAGATAGGGGAAATGTCAGTGAGCATTCCGATTTCAGTTCCAGAGCGATTCGCCCAATGACTCCTTGATATTTAGTCCTTTTCAGCCAATTTTCTGGATTTTTGAAAATTTCACTTTTTTGTGAAAATATCCTCTAAATGAGGGAATAATATGTGTGAGGGTACCCCAGGAGAGTTCCAAATGTGTGTGGGTAGAATATATATCCCACGGGGGTAAAATTGAAAAAAGTTTAAAAAATTTTTCTTTTGGACTTAGTCATTTTTCCGGCGATTATCAAACTTTCAGATAGGGGAAATGTCAGTGAACATTCCGATTTCAGTTCCAGAGCGATTCGCCCAATGAGTCCTTGATATTTAGTCGATTTCAGCAAATATTTTGGATTTTTGAAAATTTCACTTTTTTGTGAAAATATCCACTAAATGAGGGAATAATATGTGTGAGGTTACCCCAGGAGAGTTCCAAATGTGTGTGGGTAGAATATATATCCCACGGGGGTAAAATTGAAAAAAGTTTAAAAAATTTTTTTTTTGGAATTAGTCATTTTTCCGGCGTTTATCAGACTTTCAGATAGGGGAAATGTCAGTGAACATTCCGATTTCAGTTCCAGAGCGATTCGCCCAATGAGTCCTTGATATTTAGTCGTTTTCAGCAAATATTTTGGATTTTTGAAAATTTCACTTTTTTGTGAAAATATCCACTAAATGAGGGAATAATATGTGTGAGGGTACCCCAGGAGAGTTCCAAATGTGTGTGGGTAGAATATATATCCCACGGGGGTAAAATTGAAAAAAGTTGAAAAAAAAATTTTCTTGTACTTAGTCATTTTTCCGGCGTTTATCAGACTTTCAGATAGTGCATATGTCAGTGAGCGTTCCTATTTCAATTCCAGAGCTATTCGCCCAATGACTCCTTGATATTTAGTCGTTTTCAGCCAAATCTCTGGATTTTTGAAAATTTCACTTTTTTGTGAAAATATCCACTAAATGAGGGAATAATATGTGTGAGGGTACCCCAGGAGAGTTCCAAATGTGTCTGGGTAGAATATATATCCCATGGGGGTAAAATTGAAAAAAGTTGAAAAAATTTTTATTTTGGACTTAGTCATTTTTCCGGCGTTTAGCAGACTTTCAGATAGGGGAAATGTCAGTGAGCATTCCGATTTCAGTTCCAGAGCGATTCGCCCAATGACTCCTTGATATTTAGTCGTTTTCAGCAAATATTTTGGATTTTTGAAATTTTCACTTTTTTGTGAAAATATCCACTAAATGAGGGAATAATATGTGTGAGGGTACCCCAGGAGAGTTCCAAATGTGTGTGGGTAGAATATATATCCCACCGGGGTAAAATTGAAAAAAGTTAAAAAAAATTTTTTTTTGGACTTAGTCATTTTTCCGGCGTTTATCAGACTTTCAGATAGGGGAAATGTCAATGAGCATTCCGATTTCAGTTCCAGAGCGATTCGCCCAATGAGTCCTTGATATTTAGTCGTTTTCAGCAAATATTTTGGATTTTTGAAAATTTCACTTTTTTGTGAAAATATCCACTAAATGAGGGAATAATATGTGTGAGGGTACACCAGGAGAGTTCCAAATGTGTGTTGGTAGAATATATAACCCACGGGGGTAAAATTGAAAAAAGTTGAAAACATTTTTTTTTTGGACTTAGTCATTTTTCAGGCGTTTATCAGATTTTCAGATAAGGGAAATGTCAGTGAGCATTCCGATTTCAGTTCCAGAGCGATTCGCCCAATGACTCCTTGATATTTAGTCGTTTTCAGCAAATATTTTGGATTTTTGAAAATTTCATTTTTTTGTGAAAATATCCACTAAATGAGGGAATAATATGTGTGAGGGTACCCCAGGAGAGTTCCAAATGTGTGTGGGTAGAATATATATCCCACGGGGGTAAAATTGAAAAAAGTTGAAAAAAATTTTTTCTTGAACTTAGTCATTTTTCAGGCGTTTATCAGACTTTCAGATAGGGGAAATGTCAGTGAGCATTCCGATTTCAGTTCCAGAGCGATTCGCCCAATGAGTCCTTGATATTTAGTCGTTTTCAGCCAATATTTTCGATTTTTGAAAATTTCACTTTTTTGTGAAAATATCCACTAAATGAGGGAATAATATGTGTGAGGGTACCCCAGGAGAGTTCCAAATGTGTCTGGGTAGAATATATATCCCATGGGGGTAAAATAAAGTTGAAAAAATTTTTATTTTGGACTTAGTCATTTTTCCGGCGTTTAGCAGACTTTCAGATAGGGGAAATGTCAGTGAGCGTTCCGATTTCAGTTCCAGAGTGATTCGCCCAATGACTCCTTGATATTTAGTCGTTTTCAGCCAATTTTCTGGATTTTTGAAAATTTCACTTTTTTGTGAAAATATCCACTAAATGATTGAATAATATGTGTGAGGGTACCCCAGGAGCGTTCCAAATGTGTGTGGGTAGAATATATATCCCACGGGGGTAAAATTTAAAAAAGTTTAAAAATTTTTTTTTTGGACTTAGTCATTTTTCCGGCGTTTATCAGACTTTCAGATAGGGGAAATGTCAGTGAACATTCCGATTTCAGTTCCAGAGCGATTCGCCCAATGAGTCCTTGATATTTAGTCGTTTTCAGCAAATATTTTGGATTTTTGAAAATTTCACTTTTTTGTGAAAATATCCACTAAATGAGGGAATAATATGTGTGAGGGTACCCCAGGAGAGTTCCAAATGTGTGTGGGTAGAATATATATCCCACGGGGGTAAAATTGAAAAAAGTTGAAAAAAAATTTTTCTTGGACTTAGTCATTTTTCCGGCGTTTATCAGACTTTCAGATAGGGGAGATGTCAGTGAGCGTTCCTATTTCAATTCCAGAGCTATTCGCCCAATGACTCCTTGATATTTAGTCGCTTTCAGCCAATTCTCTGGATTTTTGAAAATTTCACTTTTTTGTGAAAATATCCACTAAATGAGGGAATAATATGTGTGAGGGTACCCCAGGAGAGTTCCAAATGTGTTTGGGTAGAATATATATCCCATGGGGGTAAAATTGAAAAAAGTTGAAAAAATTTTTATTTTGGACTTAGTCATTTTTCCGGCGTTTAGCAGACTTTCAGATAGGGGAAATGTCAGTGAGCGTTCCGATTTCAGTTCCAGAGTGATTCGCCCAATGACTCCTTGATATTTAGTCATTTTCAGCCAATTTTCTGGATTTTTGAAAATTTCACTTTTTTGTGAAAATATCCACTAAATGAGGGAATAATATGTGTGAGGGTACCCCAGGAGCATTCCAAATGTGTGTGGGTAGAATATATATCCCACGGGGGTAAAATTGAAAAAAGTTGAAAAAAATTTTTTCTTGGACTTAGTCATTTTTCCCGCGTTTATCAGACTTTCAGATAGTGCATATGTCAGTGAGCGTTCCTATTTCAATTCCAGAGCTATTCGCCCAATGACTCCTTGATATTTAGTCGTTTTCAGCCAATTGTCTGGATTTTTGAAAAATTCACTTTTTTGTGAAAATATCCACTAAATGAGGGAATAATATGTGTGAGGGTACCCCAGGAGAGTTCCAAATGTGTCTGGGTAGAATATATATCCCATGGGGGTAAAATTGAAAAAAGTTGAAAAAATTTTTATTTTGGACTTAGTCATTTTTCCGGCGTTTAGCAGACTTTCAGATAGGGGAAATGTCAGTGAGCATTCCGATTTCAGTTCCAGAGCGATTCGCCCAATGACTCCTTGATATTTAATCGTTTTCAGCCAATTTTCTGGATTTTTGAAAATTTCACTTTTTTGTGAAAATATCCTCTAAATGAGGAAATAATATGTGTGAGGGTACCCCAGGAGAGTTCCAAATGTGTGTGGGTAGAATATATATCCCACGGGGGTAAAATAGAAAAAAGTTGAAAAAAATTTTTTTTTTACGACTTAGTCATTTTTCCGGCGTTTATCAGACTTTCAGATAGGGGAAATGTCAGTGAGCATTCCGATTTCAGTTCCAGAGCGATTCGCCCAATGAGTCCTTGATATTTAGTCGTTTTCAGCAAATATTTTGGATTTTTGAAAATTTCACTTTTTTGTGAAAATATCCACTAAATGAGGGAATAATATGTGTGAGGGTACCCCAGGAGAGTTCCAAATGTATGTGGGTAAAATATATATCCCACGGGGGTAAAATTGAAAAAAGTTTAAAAAATTTTTTTTTTGGACTTAGTCATTTTTCCGGCGTTTATCAGACTTTCAGATAAGGGAAATGTCAGTGAGCATTCCGATTTCAGTTCCAGAGCGATTCGCCCAATGACTCCTTGATATTTAGTCGTTTTCAGCCAATTTTCTGGATTTTTGAAAATTTCACTTTTTTGTGAAAATATCCACTAAATAAGGGAATAATATGTGTGAGGGTACCCCAGGAGAGTTCCAAATGTGTGTGGGTAGAATATATATCCCACGGGGGTAAAATTTAAAAAAGTTTAAAAATTTTTTTTTTGGACTTAGTCATTTTTCCGGCGTTTAGCAGACTTTCAGATAGGGGAAATGTCAGTGAGCATTCCGATTTCAGTTCCAGAGCGATTCGCCCAATGAGTCCTTGATATTTAGTCGTTTTCAGCAAATATTTTAGATTTTTGAAAATTTCACTTTTTTGTGAAAATATCCACTAAATGAGGGAATAATATGTGTGAGGGTACCCCAGGAGCGTTCCAAATGTGTGTGGGTAGAATATATATCCCACGGGGGTAAAATTGAAAAAAGTTGAAAAAAATTTTTTCTTGGACTTAGTCATTTTTCCGCCGTTTATCAGACTTTCCGATAGTGCATATGTCAGTGAGCATTCCTATTTCAATTCCAGAGCTATTCGCCCAATGACTCCTTGATATTTAGTCGTTTTCAGCCAATTGTCTGGATTTTTGAAAAATTCACTTTTTTGTGAAAATATCCACTAAATGAGGGAATAATATGTGTGAGGGTACCCCAGGAGAGTTCCAAATGTGTGTGGGTAGAATATATATCCCACGGGGGTAAAATTGAAAAAAGTTTAAAAAATTTTTTTTTTGGACTTAGTCATTTTTCCGGCGTTTATCAGACTTTCAGATAGGGGAAATGTCAGTGAACATTCCGATTTCAGTTCCAGAGCGATTCGCCCAATGAGTCCTTGATATTTAGTCGTTTTCAGCAAATATTTTGGATTTTTGAAAATTTCACTTTTTTGTGAAAATATCCACTAAATGAGGGAATAATATGTGTGAGGGTACCCCAGGAGAGTTCCAAATGTGTGTGGGTAGAATATATATCCCACGGGGGTAAAATTGAAAAAAGTTGAAAAAAAAATTTTCTTGGACTTAGTCATTTTTCCGGCGTTTATCAGACTTTCAGATAGGGGAGATGTCAGTGAGCGTTCCTATTTCAATTCCAGAGCTATTCGCCCAATGACTCCTTGATATTTAGTCGTTTTCAGCCAATTGTCTGGATTTTTGAAAATTTCACTTTTTTGTGAAAATATCCACTAAATGAGGGAATAATATGTGTGAGGGTACCCCAGGAGAGTTCCAAATGTGTCTGGGTAGAATATATATCCCATGGGGGTAAAATTGAAAAAAGTTGAAAAAATTTTTATTTTGGACTTAGTCATTTTTCCGGCGTTTAGCAGACTTTCAGATAGGGGAAATGTCAGTGAGCATTGCGATTTCAGTTCCAGAGCGATTCGCCCAATGACTCCTTGATATTTAATCGTTTTCAGCCAATTTTCTGGATTTTTGAAAATTTCACTTTTTTGTGAAAATATCCTCTAAATGAGGAAATAATATGTGTGAGGGTACCCCAGGAGAGTTCCAAATGTGTGTGGGTAGAATATATATCCCACGGGGGTAAAATAGAAAAAAGTTGAAAAAAATTTTTTTTTTACGACTTAGTCATTTTTCCGGCGTTTATCAGACTTTCAGATAGGGGAAATGTCAGTGAGCATTCCGATTTCAGTTCCAGAGCGATTCGCCCAATGAGTCCTTGATATTTAGTCGTTTTCAGCAAATATTTTGGATTTTTGAAAATTTCACTTTTTTGTGAAAATATCCACTAAATGAGGGAATAATATGTGTGAGGGTACCCCAGGAGAGTTCCAAATGTATGTGGGTAAAATATATATCCCACGGGGGTAAAATTGAAAAAAGTTTAAAAAATTTTTTTTTTGGACTTAGTCATTTTTCCGGCGTTTATCAGACTTTCAGATAGGGGAAATGTCAGTGAGCATTCCGATTTCAGTTCCAGAGCGATTCGCCCAATGACTCCTTGATATTTAGTCGTTTTCAGCCAATTTTCTGGATTTTTGAAAATTTCACTTTTTTGTGAAAATATCCACTAAATGAGGGAATAATATGTGTGAGGGTACCCCAGGAGAGTTCCAAATGTGTGTGGGTAGAATATATATCCCACGGGGGTAAAATTTAAAAAAGTTTAAAAATTTTTTTTTTGGACTTAGTCATTTTTCCGGCGTTTAGCAGACTTTCAGATAGGGGAAATGTCAGTGAGCATTCCGATTTCAGTTCCAGAGCGATTCGCCCAATGAGTCCTTGATATTTAGTCGTTTTCAGCAAATATTTTGGATTTTTGAAAATTTCACTTTTTTGTGAAAATATCCACTAAATGAGGGAATAATATGTGTGAGGGTACCCCAGGAGCGTTCCAAATGTGTGTGGGTAGAATATATATCCCACGGGGGTAAAATTGAAAAAAGTTGAAAAAAATTTTTTCTTGGACTTAGTCATTTTTCCGGCGTTTATCAGACTTTCAGATAGTGCATATGTCAGTGAGCATTCCTATTTCAATTCCAGAGCTATTCGCCCAATGACTCCTTGATATTTAGTCGTTTTCAGCCAATTGTCTGGATTTTTGAAAAATTCACTTTTTTGTGAAAATATCCACTAAATGAGGGAATAATATGTGTGAGGGTACCCCAGGAGAGTTCCAAATGTGTGTGGGTAGAATATATATCCCACGGGGGTAAAATTGAAAAAAGTTTAAAAAATTTTTTTTTTGGACTTAGTCATTTTTCCGGCGTTTATCAGACTTTCAGATAGGGGAAATGTCAGTGAACATTCCGATTTCAGTTCCAGAGCGATTCGCCCAATGAGTCCTTGATATTTAGTCGTTTTCAGCAAATATTTTGGATTTTTGAAAATTTCACTTTTTTGTGAAAATATCCACTAAATGAGGGAATAATATGTGTGAGGGTACCCCAGGAGCGTTCCAAATGTGTGTGGGTAGAATATATATCCCACGGGGGTAAAATTTAAAAAAGTTTAAAAATTTTTTTTTTGGACTTAGTCATTTTTCCGGCGTTTAGCAGACTTTCAGATAGGGGAAATGTCAGTGAGCATTCCGATTTCAGTTCCAGAGCGATTCGCCTAATGAGTCCTTGATATTTAGTCGTTTTCAGCAAATATTTTGGATTTTTGAAAATTTCACTTTTTTGTGAAAATATCCACTAAATGAGGGAATAATATGTGTGAGGGTACCCCAGGAGCGTTCCAAATGTGTGTGGGTAGAATATATATCCCACGGGGGTAAAATTGAAAAAAGTTGAAAAAAATTTTTTCTTGGACTTAGTCATTTTTCCGGCGTTTATCAGACTTTCAGATAGTGCATATGTCAGTGAGCATTCCTATTTCAATTCCAGAGCTATTCGCCCAATGACTCCTTGATATTTAGTCGTTTTCAGCCAATTGTCTGGATTTTTGAAAAATTCACTTTTTTGTGAAAATATCCACTAAATGAGGGAATAATATGTGTGAGGGTACCCCAGGAGAGTTCCAAATGTGTGTGGGTAGAATATATATCCCACGGGGGTAAAATTGAAAAAAGTTTAAAAAATTTTTTTTTTGGACTTAGTCATTTTTCCGGCGTTTATCAGACTTTCAGATAGGGGAAATGTCAGTGAACATTCCGATTTCAGTTCCAGAGCGATTCGCCCAATGAGTCCTTGATATTTAGTCGTTTTCAGCAAATATTTTGGATTTTTGAAAATTTCACTTTTTTGTGAAAATATCCACTAAATGAGGGAATAATATGTGTGAGGGTACCCCAGGAGAGTTCCAAATGTGTGTGGGTAGAATATATATCCCACGGGGGTAAAATTGAAAAAAGTTGAAAAAAAATTTTTCTTGGACTTAGTCATTTTTCCGGCGTTTATCAGACTTTCAGATAGGGGAGATGTCAGTGAGCGTTCCTATTTCAATTCCAGAGCTATTCGCCCAATGACTCCTTGATATTTAGTCGCTTTCAGCCAATTCTCTGGATTTTTGAAAATTTCACTTTTTTGTGAAAATATCCACTAAATGAGGGAATAATATGTGTGAGGGTACCCCAGGAGAGTTCCAAATGTGTCTGGGTAGAATATATATCCCATGGGGGTAAAATTGAAAAAAGTTGAAAAATTTTTTATTTTGGACTTAGTCATTTTTCCGGCGTTTAGCAGACTTTCAGATAGGGGAAATGTCAGTGAGCGTTCCGATTTCAGTTCCAGAGTGATTCGCCCAATGACTCCTTGATATTTAGTCGTTTTCAGCCAATTTTCTGGATTTTTGAAAATTTCACTTTTTTGTGAAAATATCCACTAAATGATTGAATAATATGTGTGAGGGTACCCCAGGAGCGTTCCAAATGTGTGTGGGTAGAATATATATCCCACGGGGGTAAAATTTAAAAAAGTTTAAAATTTTTTTTTTTGGACTTAGTCATTTTTCCGGCCTTTATCAGACTTTCAGATAGGGGAAATGTCAGTGAGCATTCCGATTTCAGTTCCAGAGCGATTCGCCCAATGAGTCCTTGATATTTAGTCGTTTTCAGCAAATATTTTGGATTTTTGAAAATTTCACTTTTTTGTGAAAATATCCACTAAATGAGGGAATAATATGTGTGAGGGTACCCCAGGAGAGTTCCAAATGTGTGTGGGTAGAATATATATCCCACGGGGGTAAAATTGAAAAAAGTTTAAAAAATTTTTTTTTTGGACTTAGTCATTTTTCCGGCGTTTATCAGACTTTCAGATAGGGGAAATGTCAGTGAACATTCCGATTTCAGTTCCAGAGCGATTCGCCCAATCAGTCCTTGATATTTAGTCGTTTTCAGCAAATATTTTGGATTTTTGAAAATTTCACTTTTTTGTGAAAATATCCACTAAATGAGGGAATAATATGTGTGAGGGTACCCCAGGAGAGTTCCAAATGTGTGTGGGTAGAATATATATCCCACGGGGGTAAAATTGAAAAAAGTTGAAAAAAATTTTTTCTTGGACTTAGTCATTTTTCCGGCGTTTATCAGACTTTCAGATAGTGCATATGTCAGTGAGCATTCCTATTTCAATTCCAGAGCTATTCGCCCAATGACTCCTTGATATTTAGTCGTTTTCAGCCAATTGTCTGGATTTTTGAAAAATTCACTTTTTTGTGAAAATATCCACTAAATGAGGGAATAATATGTGTGAGGGTACCCCAGGAGAGTTCCAAATGTGTGTGGGTAGAATATATATCCCACGGGGGTAAAATTGAAAAAAGTTTAAAAAATTTTTTTTTTGGACTTAGTCATTTTTCCGGCGTTTATCAGACTTTCAGATAGGGGAAATGTCAGTGAACATTCCGATTTCAGTTCCAGAGCGATTCGCCCAATGAGTCCTTGATATTTAGTCGTTTTCAGCAAATATTTTGGATTTTTGAAAATTTCACTTTTTTGTGAAAATATCCACTAAATGAGGGAATAATATGTGTGAGGGTACCCCAGGAGAGTTCCAAATGTGTGTGGGTAGAATATATATCCCACGGGGGTAAAATTGAAAAAAGTTGAAAAAAAAATTTTCTTGGACTTAGTCATTTTTCCGGCGTTTATCAGACTTTCAGATAGGGGAGATGTCAGTGAGCGTTCCTATTTCAATTCCAGAGCTATTCGCCCAATGACTCCTTGATATTTAGTCGCTTTCAGCCAATTCTCTGGATTTTTGAAAATTTCACTTTTTTGTGAAAATATCCACTAAATGAGGGAATAATATGTGTGAGGGTACCCCAGGAGAGTTCCAAATGTGTCTGGGTAGAATATATATCCCATGGGGGTAAAATTGAAAAAAGTTGAAAAAATTTTTATTTTGGACTTAGTCATTTTTCCGGCGTTTAGCAGACTTTCAGATAGGGGAAATGTCAGTGAGCGTTCCGATTTCAGTTCCAGAGTGATTCGCCCAATGACTCCTTGATATTTAGTCGTTTTCAGCCAATTTTCTGGATTTTTGAAAATTTCACTTTTTTGTGAAAATATCCACTAAATGATTGAATAATATGTGTGAGGGTACCCCAGGAGCGTTCCAAATGTGTGTGGGTAGAATATATATCCCACGGGGGTAAAAATTTAAAAAAGTTTAAAATTTTTTTTTTTGGACTTAGTCATTTTTCCGGCCTTTATCAGACTTTCAGATAGGGGAAATGTCAGTGAGCATTCCGATTTCAGTTCCAGAGCGATTCGCCCAATGAGTCCTTGATATTTAGTCGTTTTCAGCAAATATTTTGGATTTTTGAAAATTTCACTTTTTTGTGAAAATATCCACTAAATGAGGGAATAATATGTGTGAGGGTACCCCAGGAGAGTTCCAAATGTGTGTGGGTAGAATATATATCCCACGGGGGTAAAATTGAAAAAAGTTTAAAAAAAAATTTTCTTGGACTTAGTCATTTTTCCGGCGTTTATCAGACTTTCAGATAGGGGAGATGTCAGTGAGCGTTCCTATTTCAATTCCAGAGCTATTCGCCCAATGACTCCTTGATATTTAGTCGCTTTCAGCCAATTCTCTGGATTTTTGAAAATTTCACTTTTTTGTGAAAATATCCACTAAATGAGGGAATAATATGTGTGAGGGTACCCCAGGAGAGTTCCAAATGTGTCTGGGTAGAATATATATCCCATGGGGGTAAAATTGAAAAAAGTTGAAAAAATTTTTATTTTGGACTTAGTCATTTTTCCGGCGTTTAGCAGACTTTCAGATAGGGGAAATGTCAGTGAGCGTTCCGATTTCAGTTCCAGAGTGATTCGCCCAATGACTCCTTGATATTTAGTCGTTTTCAGCCAATTTTCTGGATTTTTGAAAATTTCACTTTTTTGTGAAAATATCCACTAAATGATTGAATAATATGTGTGAGGGTACCCCAGGAGCGTTCCAAATGTGTGTGGGTAGAATATATATCCCACGGGGGTAAAATTTAAAAAAGTTTAAAATTTTTTTTTTTGGACTTAGTCATTTTTCCGGCCTTTATCAGACTTTCAGATAGGGGAAATGTCAGTGAGCATTCCGATTTCAGTTCCAGAGCGATTCGCCCAATGAGTCCTTGATATTTAGTCGTTTTCAGCAAATATTTTGGATTTTTGAAAATTTCACTTTTTTGTGAAAATATCCACTAAATGAGGGAATAATATGTGTGAGGGTACCCCAGGAGAGTTCCAAATGTGTGTGGGTAGAATATATATCCCACGGGGGTAAAATTGAAAAAAGTTGAAAAAAAAATTTTCTTGGACTTAGTCATTTTTCCGGCGTTTATCAGACTTTCAGATAGGGGAGATGTCAGTGAGCGTTCCTATTTCAATTCCAGAGCTATTCGCCCAATGACTCCTTGATATTTAGTCGTTTTCAGCCAATTTTCTGGATTTTTGAAAATTTCACTTTTTTGTGAAAATATCCACTAAATGAGGGAATAATATGTGTGAGGGTACCCCAGGAGAGTTCCAAATGTGTCTGGGTAGAATATATATCCCATGGGGGTAAAATTGAAAAAAGTTGAAAACATTTTTATTTTGGACTTAGTCATTTTTCCGGCGTTTAGCAGACTTTCAGATAGGGGAAATGTGAGTGAGCGTTCCGATTTCAGTTCCACAGTGATTCGCCCAATGACTCCTTGATATTTAGTCGTTTTCCGCCAATTTTCTGGATTTTTGAAAATTTCACTTTTTTGTGAAAATATCCACTAAATGAGGGAATAATATGTGTGAGGGTACCCCAGGAGAGTTCCAAATGTGTGTGGGTAGAATATATATCCCACGGGGGTAAAATTGAAAAAAGTTGAAAAAAATTTTTTCTTGAACTTAGTCATTTTTCAGGCGTTTATCAGACTTTCAGATAGGGGAAATGTCAGTGAGCATTCCGATTTCAGTTCCAGAGCGATTCGCCCAATGAGTCCTTGATATTTAGTCGTTTTCAGCCAATATTTTGGATTTTTGAAAATTTCACTTTTTTGTGAAAATATCCACTAAATGAGGGAATAATATGTGTGAGGGTACCCCAGGAGAGTTCCAACTGTGTGTGGGTGGAATATATATCCCACGGGGGTAAAATTGAAAAAAAATTTTTCTTGGACTTAGTCATTTTTCAGGCGTTTATCAGACTTTCAGATAGGGGAAATGTCAGTGAGCATTCCGATTTCAGTTCCAGAGCGATTCGCCCAATGACTCCTTGATCTTTAGTCGTTTTCAGCCAATTTTCTGGATTTTTGAAAATTTCACTTTTTTGTGAAAATATCCACTAAATGATTGAATAATATGTGTGAGGGTACCCCAGGAGCGTTCCAAATGTGTGTGGGTAGAATATATATCCCACGGGGGTAAAATTGAAAAAAGTTGAAAAAAATTTTTTCTTGAACTTAGTCATTTTTCAGGCGTTTATCAGACTTTCAGATAGAGGAAATGTCAGTGAGCATTCCGATTTCAGTTCCAGAGCGATTCGCCCAATGAGTCCTTGATATTTAGTCGTTTTCAGCCAATATTTTCGATTTTTGAAAATTTCACTTTTTTGTGAAAATATCCACTAAATGAGGGAATAATATGTGTGAGGGTACCCCAGGAGAGATCCAACTGTGTGTGGGTGGAATATATATCCCTGGGGGTAAAATTGAAAAAAGTTGAAAAAAATTTTTTCTTGGACTTAGTCATTTTTCAGGCGTTTATCAGACTTTCAGATAGGGGAAATGTCAGTGAGCATTCCGATTTCAGTTCCAGAGCGATTCGCCCAATGAGTCCTTGATATTTAGTCGTTTTCAGCAAATATTTTGGATTTTTGAAAATTTCACTTTTTTGTGAAAATATCCACTAAATGAGGGAATAATATGTGTGAGGGTACCCCAGGAGAGTTCCAAATGTATGTGGGTAAAATATATATCCCACGGGGGTAAAATTGAAAAAAGTTTAAAAAATTTTTTTTTTGGACTTAGTCATTTTTCCACCGTTTATCAGACTTTCAGATAGGGGAAATGTCAGTGAGCATTCCGATTTCAGTTCCAGAGCGATTCGCCCAATGACTCCTTGATATTTAGTCGTTTTCAGCCAATTCTCTGGATTTTTGAAAATTTCACTTTTTTGTGAAAATATCCACTAAATGAGGGAATAATATGTGTGAGGGTACCCCAGGAGAGTTCCAAATGTGTCTGGGTAGAATATATATCCCATGGGGGTAAAATTGAAAAAAGTTGAAAAAATTTTTATTTTGGACTTAGTCATTTTTCCGGCGTTTATCAGACTTTCAGATAGTGCATATGTCAGTGAGCGTTCCTATTTCAGATCCAGAGCGATTCGCCCAATGACTCCTTGATATTTAGTCGTTTTCAGCCAATTCTCTGGATTTTTGAAAATTCACTTTTTTGTGAAAATATCCACTAAATGAGGGAATAATATGTGTGAGGGTACCCCAGGAGAGTTCCAAATGTGTGTGGGTGGAATATATATCACACTGGGGTAAAATTGAAAAAAGTTGAAAAAATTTTTTTCTTGGACTTAGTCATTTTTCAGGCGTTTATCAGACTTTCAGATAGGGGAAATGTCAGTGAGCATTCCGATTTCAGTTCCTGAGCGATTCGCCCAATGATTCCTTGATATTTAGTCGTTTTCAGCCAATATTTTCGATTTTTGAAAATTTCAGTTTTTTGTGAAAATATCCACTAAATGAGGGAATAATATGTGTGAGGGTACCCCAGGAGAGTTCCAAATGTGTCTGGGTAGAATATATATCCCATGGGGGTAAAATTGAAAAAAGTTGAAAAAATTTTTATTTTGGACTTAGTCATTTTTCCGGCGTTTAGCAGACTTTCAGATAGGGGAAATGTGAGTGAGCGTTCCGATTTCAGTTCCACAGTGATTCGCCCAATGACTCCTTGATATTTAGTCGTTTTCAGCCAATTTTCTGGATTTTTGAAAATTTCACTTTTTTGTGAAAATATCCACTAAATGAGGGAATAATATGTGTGAGGGTACCCCAGGAGAGTTCCAAATGTGTGTGGGTAGAATATATATCCCACGGGGGTAAAATTGAAAAAAGTTGAAAAAAATTTTTTCTTGAACTTAGTCATTTTTCAGCCGTTTATCAGACTTTCAGATAGAGGAAATGTCAGTGAGCATTCCGATTTCAGTTCCAGAGCGATTCGCCCAATGAGTCCTTGATATTTAGTCGTTTTCAGCCAATATTTTCGATTTTTGAAAATTTCACTTTTTTGTGAAAATATCCACTAAATGAGGGAATAATATGTGTGAGGGTACCCCAGGAGAGTTCCAAAATGTGTGTGGGTAGAATATATAACCCACGGGGGTAAAATTGAAAAAAGTTGAAAACATTTTTTTTTTGGACTTAGTCATTTTTCAGGCGTTTATCAGACTTTCAGATAGGGCAAATGTCAGTGAGCATTCCGATGTCAGTTCCAGAGCGATTCGCCCAATGAGTCCTTGATATTTAGTCGTTTTCAGCCAATATTTTCGATTTTTGAAAATTTCACTTTTTTGTGAAAATATCCACTAAATGAGGGAATAATATGTGTGAGGGTACCCCAGGAGAGTTCCAAAATGTGTGTGGGTAGAATATATAACCCACGGGGGTAAAATTGAAAAAAGTTGAAAACATTTTTTTTTTGGACTTAGTCATTTTTCAGGCGTTTATCAGCCTTTCAGATAGGGCAAATGTCAGTGAGCATTCCGATGTCAGTTCCAGAGCGATTCGCCCAATGAGTCCTTGATATTTAGTCGTTTTCAGCCAATATTTTCGATTTTTGAAAATTTCACTTTTTTTGTGAAAATATCCACTAAATGAGGGAATAATATGTGTGAGGGTACCCCAGGAGAGTTCCAAATGTGTGTGGGTAGAATATATATCCCACGGGGGTAAAATTGAAAAAAGTTTAAATAATTTTTTTTTGGACTTAGTCATTTTTCCGGCGTTTATCAGACTTTCAGATAGGGGAAATGTCAGTGAGCATTCCGATTTCAGTTCCAGAGCGATTCGCCCAATGAGTCCTTGATATTTAGTCGTTTTCAGCAAATATTTTGGATTTTTGAAAATTTCACTTTTTTGTGAAAATATCCACTAAATGAGGGAATAATATGTGTGAGGGTACCCCAGGAGAGTTCCAAATGTATGTGGGTAAAATACATATCCCACGGGGGTAAAATTGAAAAAAGTTTAAAAAATTTTTTTTTTGGACTTAGTCATTTTTCCACCGTTTATCAGACTTTCAGATAGGGGAATTGTCAGTGAGCATTCCGATTTCAGTTCCAGAGCGATTCGCCCAATGACTCCTTGATATTTAGTCGTTTTCAGCCAATTCTCTGGATTTTTGAAAATTTCACTTTTTTGTGAAAATATCCACTAAATGAGGGAATAATATGTGTGAGGGTACCCCAGGAGAGTTCCAAATGTGTCTGGGTAGAATATATATCCCATGGGGGTAAAATTGAAAAAAGTTGAAAAAATTTTTATTTTGGACTTAGTAATTTTTCCGGCGTTTATCAGACTTTCAGATAGTGCATATGTCAGTGAGCGTTCCTATTTCAGTTCCAGAGCGATTCGCCCAATGACTCCTTGATATTTAGTCGTTTTCAGCCAATTCTCTGGATTTTTGAAAATTCACTTTTTTGTGAAAATATCCACTAAATGAGGGAATAATATGTGTGAGGGTACCCCAGGAGTTCCAAATGTGTGTGGGTAGAATATATATCCCACGGGGGTAAAATTGAAAAAAGTTGAAAAAAATTTTTTCTTGAACTTAGTCATTTTTCAGGCGTTTATCAGACTTTCAGATAGGGGAAATGTCAGTGAGCATTCCGATTTCAGTTCCAGAGCGATTCGCCCAATGAGTCCTTGATATTTAGTCGTTTTCAGCCAATATTTTCGATTTTTGAAAATTTCAGTTTTTTGTGAAAATATCCACTAAATGAGGGAATAATATGTGTGAGGGTACCCCAGGAGAGTTCCAAATGTGTCTGGGTAGAATATATATCCCATGGGGGTAAAATTGAAAAAAGTTGAAAAAATTTTTATTTTGGACTTAGTCATTTTTCCGGCGTTTAGCAGACTTTCAGATAGGGGAAATGTGAGTGAGCGTTCCGATTTCAGTTCCACAGTGATTCGCCCAATGACTCCTTGATATTTAGTCGTTTTCAGCCAATTTTCTGGATTTTTGAAAATTTCACTTTTTTGTGAAAATATCCACTAAATGAGGGAATAATATGTGTGAGGGTACCCCAGGAGAGTTCCAAATGTGTGTGGGTAGAATATATATCCCACGGGGGTAAAATTGAAAAAAGTTGAAAAAAATTTTTTCTTGGAGTTAGTCATTTTTCAGGCGTTTATCAGACTTTCAGATAGGGGAAATGTCAGTGAGGATTCCGATGTCAGTTCCAGAGCGATTCGCCCAATGAGTCCTTGATATTTAGTCGTTTTCAGCCAATATTTTCGATTTTTGAAAATTTCACTTTTTTGTGAAAATATCCACTAAATGAGGGAATAATATGTGTGAGGGTACCCCAGGAGAGTTCCAAAATGTGTGTGGGTAGAATATATAACCCACGGGGGTAAAATTGAAAAAAGTTGAAAACATTTTTTTTTTGGACTTAGTCATTTTTCAGGCGTTTATCAGCCTTTCAGATAGGGCAAATGTCAGTGAGCATTCCGATGTCAGTTCCAGAGCGATTCGCCCAATGAGTCCTTGATATTTAGTCGTTTTCAGCCAATATTTTCGATTTTTGAAAATTTCACTTTTTTTGTGAAAATATCCACTAAATGAGGGAATAATATGTGTGAGGGTACCCCAGGAGAGTTCCAAATGTGTGTGGGTAGAATATATATCCCACGGGGGTAAAATTGAAAAAAGTTTAAATAATTTTTTTTTGGACTTAGTCATTTTTCCGGCGTTTATCAGACTTTCAGATAGGGGAAATGTCAGTGAGCATTCCGATTTCAGTTCCAGAGCGATTCGCCCAATGAGTCCTTGATATTTAGTCGTTTTCAGCAAATATTTTGGATTTTTGAAAATTTCACTTTTTTGTGAAAATATCCACTAAATGAGGGAATAATATGTGTGAGGGTACCCCAGGAGAGTTCCAAATGTATGTGGGTAAAATATATATCCCACGGGGGTAAAATTGAAAAAAGTTTAAAAACTTTTTTTTTTGGACTTAGTCATTTTTCCACCGTTTATCAGACTTTCAGATAGGGGAAATGTCAGTGAGCATTCCGATTTCAGTTCCAGAGCGATTCGCCCAATGACTCCTTGATATTTAGTCGTTTTCAGCCAATTCTCTGGATTTTTGAAAATTTCACTTTTTTGTGAAAATATCCACTAAATGAGGGAATAATATGTGTGAGGGTACCCCAGGAGAGTTCCAAATGTGTCTGGGTAGAATATATATCCCATGGGGGTAAAATTGAAAAAAGTTGAAAAAATTTTTATTTTGGACTTAGTCATTTTTCCGGCGTTTATCAGACTTTCAGATAGTGCATATGTCAGTGAGCGTTCCTATTTCAGTTCCAGAGCGATTCGCCCAATGACTCCTTGATATTTAGTCGTTTTCAGCCAATTCTCTGGATTTTTGAAAATTCACTTTTTTGTGAAAATATCCACTAAATGAGGGAATAATATGTGTGAGGGTACCCCAGGAGAGTTCCCAATGTGTGTGGGTAGAATATATATCCCACGGGGGTAAAATTGAAAAAAGTTGAAAAAAATTTTTTCTTGAACTTAGTCATTTTTCAGGCGTTTATCAGACTTTCAGATAGGGGAAATGTCAGTGAGCATTCCGATTTCAGTTCCAGAGCGATTCGCCCAATGAGTCCTTGATATTTAGTCGTTTTCAGCCAATATTTTCGATTTTTGAAAATTTCAGTTTTTTGTGAAAATATCCACTAAATGAGGGAATAATATGTGTGAGGGTACCCCAGGAGAGTTCCAAATGTGTCTGGGTAGAATATATATCCCATGGGGGTAAAATTGAAAAAAGTTGAAAAAATTTTTATTTTGGACTTAGTCATTTTTCCGGCGTTTAGCAGACTTTCAGATAGGGGAAATGTGAGTGAGCGTTCCGATTTCAGTTCCACAGTGATTCGCCCAATGACTCCTTGATATTTAGTCGTTTTCAGCCAATTTTCTGGATTTTTGAAAATTTCACTTTTTTGTGAAAATATCCACTAAATGAGGGAATAATATGTGTGAGGGTACCCCAGGAGAGTTCCAAATGTGTGTGGGTAGAATATATATCCCACGGGGGTAAAATTGAAAAAAGTTGAAAAAAATTTTTTCTTGGAGTTAGTCATTTTTCAGGCGTTTATCAGACTTTCAGATAGGGGAAATGTCAGTGAGCATTCCGATTTCAGTTCCAGAGCGATTCGCCCAATGACTCCTTGATATTTAGTCGTTTTCAGCCAATTTTCTGGATTTTTGAAAATTTCACTTTTTTTGTGAAAATATCCACTAAATGATTGAATAATATGTGTGAGGGTACCCCAGGAGCGTTCCAAATGTGTGTGGGTAGAATATATATCCCACGGGGGTAAAATTGAAAAAAGTTTAAAAAATTTTTTTTTGGACTTAGTCATTTTTCCACGTTTATCAGACTTTCAGATAGGGGAAATGTCAGTGAGCATTCCGATTTCAGTTCCAGAGCGATTCGCCCAATGAGTCCTGGATATTTAGTCGTTTTCAGCAAATATTTTGGATTTTTGAAAATTTCACTTTTTTGTGAAAATATCCACTAAATGAGGGAATAATATGTGTGAGGGTACCCCAGGAGAGTTCCAAATGTATGTGGGTAAAATATATATCCCACGGGGGTAAAATTGAAAAAAGTTTAAAAAATTTTTTTTTTGGACTTAGTCATTTTTCCACCGTTTATCAGACTTTCAGATAGGGGAAATGTCAGTGAGCATTCCGATTTCAGTTCCAGAGCGATTCGCCCAATGACTCCTTGATATTTAGTTGTTTTCAGCCAATTTTCTGGATTTTTGAAAATTTCACTTTTTTGTGAAAATATCCACTAAATGAGGGAATAATATGTGTGAGGGTACCCCAGGAGAGTTCCAAATGTGTGTGGGTAGAATATATATCCCACGGGGGTAAAATTTAAAAAAGTTTAAAAATTTTTTTTTTTGGACTTAGTCATTTTTCCGGCGTTTATCAGACTTTCAGATAGGGGAAATGTCAGTGAGCATTCCGATTTCAGTTCCAGAGCGATTCGCCCAATGAGTCCTTGATATTTAGTCGTTTTCAGCAAATATTTTGGATTTTTGAAAATTTCACTTTTTTGTGAAAATATCCACTAAATGAGGGAATAATATGTGTGAGGGTACCCCAGGAAAGTTCCAAATGTGTGTGGGTAGAATATATATCCCACGGGGGTAAAATTGAAAAAAGTTTAAAAAATTTTTTTTTTGGACTTAGTCATTTTTCCGGCGTTTATCAGACTTTCAGATAGGGGAAATGTCAGTGAACATTCCGATTTCAGTTCCAGAGCGATTCGCCCAATGAGTCCTTGATATTTAGTCGTTTTCAGCAAATATTTTGGATTTTTGAAAATTTCACTTTTTTGTGAAAATATCCACTAAATGAGGGAATAATATGTGTGAGGGTACCCCAGGAGAGTTCCAAATGTGTGTGGGTAGAATATATATCCCACGGGGGTAAAATTGAAAAAAGTTGAAAAAAAAAATTTCTTGGACTTAGTCATTTTTCCGGCGTTTATCAGACTTTCAGATAGTGCATATGTCAGTGAGCGTTCCTATTTCAATTCCAGAGCTATTCGCCCAATGACTCCTTGATATTTAGTCGTTTTCAGCCAATTCTCTGGATTTTTGAAAATTTCACTTTTTTGTGAAAATATCCACTAAATGAGGGAATAATATGTGTGAGGGTACCCCAGGAGAGTTCCAAATGTGTGTGGGTAGAATATATATCCCACGGGGGTAAAATTGAAAAAAGTTGAAAAAAATTTTTTCTTGGAGTTAGTCATTTTTCAGGCGTTTATCAGACTTTCAGATAGGGGAAATGTCAGTGAGCATTCCGATTTCAGTTCCAGAGCGATTTGCCCAATGACTCCTTGATATTTAGTCGTTTTCAGCCAATTTTCTGGATTTTTGAAAATTTCACTTTTTTGTGAAAATATCCACTAAATGATTGAATAATATGTGTGAGGGTACCCCAGGAGCGTTCCAAATGTGTGTGGGTAGAATATATATCCCACGGGGGTAAAATTGAAAAAAGTTTAAAAAATTTTTTTTTGGACTTAGTCATTTTTCCACGTTTATCAGACTTTCAGATAGGGGAAATGTCAGTGAGCATTCCGATTTCAGTTCCAGAGCGATTCGCCCAATGAGTCCTTGATATTTAGTCGTTTTCAGCCAATTCTCTGGATTTTTGAAAATTTCACTTTTTTTGTGAAAATATCCACTAAATGAGGGAATAATATGTGTGAGGGTACCCCAGGAGAGTTCCAAATGTGTGTGGGTAGAATATATATCCCACGGGGGTAAAATTGAAAAAAGTTTAAAAAATTTTTTTTTGGACTTAGTCATTTTTCCGGCGTTTATCAGACTTTCAGATAGGGGAAATGTCAGTGAGCATTCCGATTTCAGTTCCAGAGCGATTCGCCCAATGAGTCCTTGATATTTAGTCGTTTTCAGCAAATATTTTGGATTTTTGAAAATTTCACTTTTTTGTGAAAATATCCACTAAATGAGGGAATAATATGTGTGAGGGTACCCCAGGAGAGTTCCAAATGTATGTGGGTAAAATATATATCCCACGGGGGTAAAATTGAAAAAAGTTTAAAAAATTTTTTTTTTGGACTTAGTCATTTTTCCACCGTTTATCAGACTTTCAGATAGGGGAAATGTCAGTGAGCATTCCGATTTCAGTTCCAGAGCGATTCGCCCAATGACTCCTTGATATTTAGTCGTTTTCAGCCAATTCTCTGGATTTTTGAAAATTTCACTTTTTTGTGAAAATATCCACTAAATGAGGGAATAATATGTGTGAGGGTACCCCAGGAGAGTTCCAAATGTGTCTGGGTAGAATATATATCCCATGGGGGTAAAATTGAAAAAAGTTGAAAAAATTTTTATTTTGGACTTAGTCATTTTTCCGGCGTTTATCAGACTTTCAGATAGTGCATATGTCAGTGAGCGTTCCTATTTCAGTTCCAGAGCGATTCGCCCAATGACTCCTTGATATTTAGTCGTTTTCAGCCAATTCTCTGGATTTTTGAAAATTCACTTTTTTGTGAAAATATCCACTAAATGAGGGAATAATATGTGTGAGGGTACCCCAGGAGAGTTCCCAATGTGTGTGGGTAGAATATATATCCCACGGGGGTAAAATTGAAAAAAGTTGAAAAAAATTTTTTCTTGAACTTAGTCATTTTTCAGGCGTTTATCAGACTTTCAGATAGGGGAAATGTCAGTGAGCATTCCGATTTCAGTTCCAGAGCGATTCGCCCAATGAGTCCTTGATATTTAGTCGTTTTCAGCCAATATTTTCGATTTTTGAAAATTTCAGTTTTTTGTGAAAATATCCACTAAATGAGGGAATAATATGTGTGAGGGTACCCCAGGAGAGTTCCAAATGTGTCTGGGTAGAATATATATCCCATGGGGGTAAAATTGAAAAAAGTTGAAAAAATTTTTATTTTGGACTTAGTCATTTTTCCGGCGTTTAGCAGACTTTCAGATAGGGGAAATGTGAGTGAGCGTTCCGATTTCAGTTCCACAGTGATTCGCCCAATGACTCCTTGATATTTAGTCGTTTTCAGCCAATTTTCTGGATTTTTGAAAATTTCACTTTTTTGTGAAAATATCCACTAAATGAGGGAATAATATGTGTGAGGGTACCCCAGGAGAGTTCCAAATGTGTGTGGGTAGAATATATATCCCACGGGGGTAAAATTGAAAAAAGTTGAAAAAAATTTTTTCTTGGAGTTAGTCATTTTTCAGGCGTTTATCAGACTTTCAGATAGGGGAAATGTCAGTGAGCATTCCGATTTCAGTTCCAGAGCGATTCGCCCAATGACTCCTTGATATTTAGTCGTTTTCAGCCAATTTTCTGGATTTTTGAAAATTTCACTTTTTTTGTGAAAATATCCACTAAATGATTGAATAATATGTGTGAGGGTACCCCAGGAGCGTTCCAAATGTGTGTGGGTAGAATATATATCCCACGGGGGTAAAATTGAAAAAAGTTTAAAAAATTTTTTTTTGGACTTAGTCATTTTTCCACGTTTATCAGACTTTCAGATAGGGGAAATGTCAGTGAGCATTCCGATTTCAGTTCCAGAGCGATTCGCCCAATGAGTCCTGGATATTTAGTCGTTTTCAGCAAATATTTTGGATTTTTGAAAATTTCACTTTTTTGTGAAAATATCCACTAAATGAGGGAATAATATGTGTGAGGGTACCCCAGGAGAGTTCCAAATGTATGTGGGTAAAATATATATCCCACGGGGGTAAAATTGAAAAAAGTTTAAAAAATTTTTTTTTTGGACTTAGTCATTTTTCCACCGTTTATCAGACTTTCAGATAGGGGAAATGTCAGTGAGCATTCCGATTTCAGTTCGAGAGCGATTCGCCCAATGACTCCTTGATATTTAGTTGTTTTCAGCCAATTTTCTGGATTTTTGAAAATTTCACTTTTTTGTGAAAATATCCACTAAATGAGGGAATAATATGTGTGAGGGTACCCCAGGAGAGTTCCAAATGTGTGTGGGTAGAATATATATCCCACGGGGGTAAAATTTAAAAAAGTTTAAAAATTTTTTTTTTTGGACTTAGTCATTTTTCCGGCGTTTATCAGACTTTCAGATAGGGGAAATGTCAGTGAGCATTCCGATTTCAGTTCCAGAGCGATTCGCCCAATGAGTCCTTGATATTTAGTCGTTTTCAGCAAATATTTTGGATTTTTGAAAATTTCACTTTTTTGTGAAAATATCCACTAAATGAGGGAATAATATGTGTGAGGGTACCCCAGGAAAGTTCCAAATGTGTGTGGGTAGAATATATATCCCACGGGGGTAAAATTGAAAAAAGTTTAAAAAATTTTTTTTTTGGACTTAGTCATTTTTCCGGCGTTTATCAGACTTTCAGATAGGGGAAATGTCAGTGAACATTCCGATTTCAGTTCCAGAGCGATTCGCCCAATGAGTCCTTGATATTTAGTCGTTTTCAGCAAATATTTTGGATTTTTGAAAATTTCACTTTTTTGTGAAAATATCCACTAAATGAGGGAATAATATGTGTGAGGGTACCCCAGGAGAGTTCCAAATGTGTGTGGGTAGAATATATATCCCACGGGGGTAAAATTGAAAAAAGTTGAAAAAAAAAATTTCTTGGACTTAGTCATTTTTCCGGCGTTTATCAGACTTTCAGATAGTGCATATGTCAGTGAGCGTTCCTATTTCAATTCCAGAGCTATTCGCCCAATGACTCCTTGATATTTAGTCGTTTTCAGCCAATTCTCTGGATTTTTGAAAATTTCACTTTTTTGTGAAAATATCCACTAAATGAGGGAATAATATGTGTGAGGGTACCCCAGGAGAGTTCCAAATGTGTGTGGGTAGAATATATATCCCACGGGGGTAAAATTGAAAAAAGTTGAAAAAAATTTTTTCTTGGAGTTAGTCATTTTTCAGGCGTTTATCAGACTTTCAGATAGGGGAAATGTCAGTGAGCATTCCGATTTCAGTTCCAGAGCGATTTGCCCAATGACTCCTTGATATTTAGTCGTTTTCAGCCAATTTTCTGGATTTTTGAAAATTTCACTTTTTTGTGAAAATATCCACTAAATGATTGAATAATATGTGTGAGGGTACCCCAGGAGCGTTCCAAATGTGTGTGGGTAGAATATATATCCCACGGGGGTAAAATTGAAAAAAGTTTAAAAAATTTTTTTTTGGACTTAGTCATTTTTCCACGTTTATCAGACTTTCAGATAGGGGAAATGTCAGTGAGCATTCCGATTTCAGTTCCAGAGCGATTCGCCCAATGAGTCCTTGATATTTAGTCGTTTTCAGCCAATTCTCTGGATTTTTGAAAATTTCACTTTTTTTGTGAAAATATCCACTAAATGAGGGAATAATATGTGTGAGGGTACCCCAGGAGAGTTCCAAATGTGTGTGGGTAGAATATATATCCCACGGGGGTAAAATTGAAAAAAGTTTAAAAAATTTTTTTTTGGACTTAGTCATTTTTCCGGCGTTTATCAGACTTTCAGATAGGGGAAATGTCAGTGAGCATTCCGATTTCAGTTCCAGAGCGATTCGCCCAATGAGTCCTTGATATTTAGTCGTTTTCAGCAAATATTTTGGATTTTTGAAAATTTCACTTTTTTGTGAAAATATCCACTAAATGAGGGAATAATATGTGTGAGGGTACCCCAGGAGAGTTCCAAATGTATGTGGGTAAAATATATATCCCACGGGGGTAAAATTGAAAAAAGTTTAAAAAATTTTTTTTTTGGACTTAGTCATTTTTCCACCGTTTATCAGACTTTCAGATAGGGGAAATGTCAGTGAGCATTCCGATTTCAGTTCCAGAGCGATTCGCCCAATGACTCCTTGATATTTAGTCGTTTTCAGCCAATTCTCTGGATTTTTGAAAATTTCACTTTTTTGTGAAAATATCCACTAAATGAGGGAATAATATGTGTGAGGGTACCCCAGGAGAGTTCCAAATGTGTCTGGGTAGAATATATATCCCATGGGGGTAAAATTGAAAAAAGTTGAAAAAATTTTTATTTTGGACTTAGTCATTTTTCCGGCGTTTATCAGACTTTCAGATAGTGCATATGTCAGTGAGCGTTCCTATTTCAGTTCCAGAGCGATTCGCCCAATGACTCCTTGATATTTAGTCGTTTTCAGCCAATTCTCTGGATTTTTGAAAATTCACTTTTTTGTGAAAATATCCACTAAATGAGGGAATAATATGTGTGAGGGTACCCCAGGAGAGTTCCCAATGTGTGTGGGTAGAATATATATCCCACGGGGGTAAAATTGAAAAAAGTTGAAAAAAATTTTTTCTTGAACTTAGTCATTTTTCAGGCGTTTATCAGACTTTCAGATAGGGGAAATGTCAGTGAGCATTCCGATTTCAGTTCCAGAGCGATTCGCCCAATGAGTCCTTGATATTTAGTCGTTTTCAGCCAATATTTTCGATTTTTGAAAATTTCAGTTTTTTGTGAAAATATCCACTAAATGAGGGAATAATATGTGTGAGGGTACCCCAGGAGAGTTCCAAATGTGTCTGGGTAGAATATATATCCCATGGGGGTAAAATTGAAAAAAGTTGAAAAAATTTTTATTTTGGACTTAGTCATTTTTCCGGCGTTTAGCAGACTTTCAGATAGGGGAAATGTGAGTGAGCGTTCCGATTTCAGTTCCACAGTGATTCGCCCAATGACTCCTTGATATTTAGTCGTTTTCAGCCAATTTTCTGGATTTTTGAAAATTTCACTTTTTTGTGAAAATATCCACTAAATGAGGGAATAATATGTGTGAGGGTACCCCAGGAGAGTTCCAAATGTGTGTGGGTAGAATATATATCCCACGGGGGTAAAATTGAAAAAAGTTGAAAAAAATTTTTTCTTGGAGTTAGTCATTTTTCAGGCGTTTATCAGACTTTCAGATAGGGGAAATGTCAGTGAGCATTCCGATTTCAGTTCCAGAGCGATTCGCCCAATGACTCCTTGATATTTAGTCGTTTTCAGCCAATTTTCTGGATTTTTGAAAATTTCACTTTTTTTGTGAAAATATCCACTAAATGATTGAATAATATGTGTGAGGGTACCCCAGGAGCGTTCCAAATGTGTGTGGGTAGAATATATATCCCACGGGGGTAAAATTGAAAAAAGTTTAAAAAATTTTTTTTTGGACTTAGTCATTTTTCCACGTTTATCAGACTTTCAGATAGGGGAAATGTCAGTGAGCATTCCGATTTCAGTTCCAGAGCGATTCGCCCAATGAGTCCTGGATATTTAGTCGTTTTCAGCAAATATTTTGGATTTTTGAAAATTTCACTTTTTTGTGAAAATATCCACTAAATGAGGGAATAATATGTGTGAGGGTACCCCAGGAGAGTTCCAAATGTATGTGGGTAAAATATATATCCCACGGGGGTAAAATTGAAAAAAGTTTAAAAAATTTTTTTTTTGGACTTAGTCATTTTTCCACCGTTTATCAGACTTTCAGATAGGGGAAATGTCAGTGAGCATTCCGATTTCAGTTCGAGAGCGATTCGCCCAATGACTCCTTGATATTTAGTTGTTTTCAGCCAATTTTCTGGATTTTTGAAAATTTCACTTTTTTGTGAAAATATCCACTAAATGAGGGAATAATATGTGTGAGGGTACCCCAGGAGAGTTCCAAATGTGTGTGGGTAGAATATATATCCCACGGGGGTAAAATTTAAAAAAGTTTAAAAATTTTTTTTTTTGGACTTAGTCATTTTTCCGGCGTTTATCAGACTTTCAGATAGGGGAAATGTCAGTGAGCATTCCGATTTCAGTTCCAGAGCGATTCGCCCAATGAGTCCTTGATATTTAGTCGTTTTCAGCAAATATTTTGGATTTTTGAAAATTTCACTTTTTTGTGAAAATATCCACTAAATGAGGGAATAATATGTGTGAGGGTACCCCAGGAAAGTTCCAAATGTGTGTGGGTAGAATATATATCCCACGGGGGTAAAATTGAAAAAAGTTTAAAAAATTTTTTTTTTGGACTTAGTCATTTTTCCGGCGTTTATCAGACTTTCAGATAGGGGAAATGTCAGTGAACATTCCGATTTCAGTTCCAGAGCGATTCGCCCAATGAGTCCTTGATATTTAGTCGTTTTCAGCAAATATTTTGGATTTTTGAAAATTTCACTTTTTTGTGAAAATATCCACTAAATGAGGGAATAATATGTGTGAGGGTACCCCAGGAGAGTTCCAAATGTGTGTGGGTAGAATATATATCCCACGGGGGTAAAATTGAAAAAAGTTGAAAAAAAAAATTTCTTGGACTTAGTCATTTTTCCGGCGTTTATCAGACTTTCAGATAGTGCATATGTCAGTGAGCGTTCCTATTTCAATTGAAGAGCTATTCGCCCAATGACTCCTTGATATTTAGTCGTTTTCAGCCAATTCTCTGGATTTTTGAAAATTTCACTTTTTTGTGAAAATATCCACTAAATGAGGGAATAATATGTGTGAGGGTACCCCAGGAGAGTTCCAAATGTGTGTGGGTAGAATATATATCCCACGGGGGTAAAATTGAAAAAAGTTGAAAAAAATTTTTTCTTGGAGTTAGTCATTTTTCAGGCGTTTATCAGACTTTCAGATAGGGGAAATGTCAGTGAGCATTCCGATTTCAGTTCCAGAGCGATTTGCCCAATGACTCCTTGATATTTAGTCGTTTTCAGCCAATTTTCTGGATTTTTGAAAATTTCACTTTTTTGTGAAAATATCCACTAAATGATTGAATAATATGTGTGAGGGTACCCCAGGAGCGTTCCAAATGTGTGTGGGTAGAATATATATCCCACGGGGGTAAAATTGAAAAAAGTTTAAAAAATTTTTTTTTGGACTTAGTCATTTTTCCACGTTTATCAGACTTTCAGATAGGGGAAATGTCAGTGAGCATTCCGATTTCAGTTCCAGAGCGATTCGCCCAATGAGTCCTTGATATTTAGTCGTTTTCAGCCAATTCTCTGGATTTTTGAAAATTTCACTTTTTTTGTGAAAATATCCACTAAATGAGGGAATAATATGTGTGAGGGTACCCCAGGAGAGTTCCAAATGTGTGTGGGTAGAATATATATCCCACGGGGGTAAAATTGAAAAAAGTTTAAAAAAATTTTTTTTGGACTTAGTCATTTTTCCGGCGTTTATCAGACTTTCAGATAGGGGAAATGTCAGTGAGCATTCCGATTTCAGTTCCAGAGCGATTCGCCCAATGAGTCCTTGATATTTAGTCGTTTTCAGCAAATATTTTGGATTTTTGAAAATTTCACTTTTTTGTGAAAATATCCACTAAATGAGGGAATAATATGTGTGAGGGTACCCCAGGAGAGTTCCAAATGTATGTGGGTAAAATATATATCCCACGGGGGTAAAATTGAAAAAAGTTTAAAAAATTTTTTTTTTGGACTTAGTCATTTTTCCACCGTTTATCAGACTTTCAGATAGGGGAAATGTCAGTGAGCATTCCGATTTCAGTTCCAGAGCGATTCGCCCAATGACTCCTTGATATTTAGTCGTTTTCAGCCAATTCTCTGGATTTTTGAAAATTTCACTTTTTTGTGAAAATATCCACTAAATGAGGGAATAATATGTGTGAGGGTACCCCAGGAGAGTTCCAAATGTGTCTGGGTAGAATATATATCCCATGGGGGTAAAATTGAAAAAAGTTGAAAAAATTTTTATTTTGGACTTAGTCATTTTTCCGGCGTTTATCAGACTTTCAGATAGTGCATATGTCAGTGAGCGTTCCTATTTCAGTTCCAGAGCGATTCGCCCAATGACTCCTTGATATTTAGTCGTTTTCAGCCAATTCTCTGGATTTTTGAAAATTCACTTTTTTGTGAAAATATCCACTAAATGAGGGAATAATATGTGTGAGGGTACCCCAGGAGAGTTCCAAATGTGTGTGGGTAGAATATATATCCCACGGGGGTAAAATTGAAAAAAGTTGAAAAAAATTTTTTCTTGAACTTAGTCATTTTTCAGGCGTTTATCAGACTTTCAGATAGGGGAAATGTCAGTGAGCATTCCGATTTCAGTTCCAGAGCGATTCGCCCAATGAGTCCTTGATATTTAGTCGTTTTCAGCCAATATTTTCGATTTTTGAAAATTTCAGTTTTTTGTGAAAATATCCACTAAATGAGGGAATAATATGTGTGAGGGTACCCCAGGAGAGTTCCAAATGTGTCTGGGTAGAATATATATCCCATGGGGGTAAAATTGAAAAAAGTTGAAAAAATTTTTATTTTGGACTTAGTCATTTTTCCGGCGTTTAGCAGACTTTCAGATAGGGGAAATGTGAGTGAGCATTCCGATTTCAGTTCCACAGTGATTCGCCCAATGACTCCTTGATATTTAGTCGTTTTCAGCCAATTTTCTGGATTTTTGAAAATTTCACTTTTTTGTGAAAATATCCACTAAATGAGGGAATAATATGTGTGAGGGTACCCCAGGAGAGTTCCAAATGTGTGTGGGTAGAATATATATCCCACGGGGGTAAAATTGAAAAAAGTTGAAAAAAATTTTTTCTTGAACTTAGTCATTTTTCAGGCGTTTATCAGACTTTCAGATAGGGGAAATGTCAGTGAGCATTCCGATTTCAGTTCCAGAGCGATTCGCCCAATGAGTCCTTGATATTTAGTCGTTTTCAGCCAATATTTTCGATTTTTGAAAATTTCACTTTTTTGTGAAAATATCCACTAAATGAGGGAATAATATGTGTGAGGGTACCCCAGGAGAGATCCAACTGTGTGTGTGTGGAATATATATCCCACGGGGGTAAAATTGAAAAAAGTTGAAAAAATTTTTTTCTTGGAGTTAGTCATTTTTCAGGCGTTTATCAGACTTTCAGATAGGGGAAATGTCAGTGAGCATTCCGATTTCAGTTCCAGAGCGATTCGCCCAATGACTCCTTGATATTTAGTCGTTTTCAGCCAATTTTCTGGATTTTTGAAAATTTCACTTTTTTGTGAAAATATCCACTAAATGATTGAATAATATGTGTGAGGGTACCCCAGGAGCGTTCCAAATGTGTGTGGGTAGAATATATATCCCACGGGGGTAAAATTGAAAAAAGTTTAAAAAATTTTTTTTTGGACTTAGTCATTTTTCCACGTTTATCAGACTTTCAGATAGGGGAAATGTCAGTGAGCATTCCGATTTCAGTTCCAGAGCGATTCGCCCAATGAGTCCTTGATATTTAGTCGTTTTCAGCAAATATTTTGGATTTTTGAAAATTTCACTTTTTTGTGAAAATATCCACTAAATGAGGGAATAATATGTGTGAGGGTACCCCAGGAGAGTTCCAAATGTATGTGGGTAAAATATATATCCCACGGGGGTAAAATTGAAAAAAGTTTAAAAAATTTTCTTTTTGGACTTAGTCATTTTTCCACCGTTTATCAGACTTTCAGATAGGGGAAATGTCAGTGAGCATTCCGATTTCAGTTCCAGAGCGATTCGCCCAATGACTCCTTGATATTTAGTCGTTTTCAGCCAATTTTCTGGATTTTTGAAAATTTCACTTTTTTGTGAAAATATCCACTAAATGAGGGAATAATATGTGTGAGGGTACCCCAGGAGAGTTCCAAATGTGTGTGGGTAGAATATATATCCCACGGGGGTAAAATTGAAAAAAGTTGAAAAAAATTTTTTCTTGAACTTAGTCATTTTTCAGGCGTTTATCAGACTTTCAGATAGGGGAAATGTCAGTGAACATTCCGATTTCAGTTCCAGAGCGATTCGCCCAATGAGTCCTTGATATTTAGTCGTTTTCAGCAAATATTTTGGATTTTTGAAAATTTCACTTTTTTGTGAAAATATCCACTAAATGAGGGAATAATATGTGTGAGGGTACCCCAGGAGAGTTCCAAATGTGTGTGGGTAGAATATATATCCCACGGGGGTAAAATTGAAAAAAGTTGAAAAAAAAATTTTCTTGGACTTAGTCATTTTTCCGGCGTTTATCAGACTTTCAGATAGTGCATATGTCAGTGAGCGTTCCTATTTCAATTCCAGAGCTATTCGCCCAATGACTCCTTGATATTTAGTCGTTTTCAGCCAATTCTCTGGATTTTTGAAAATTTCACTTTTTTGTGAAAATATCCACTAAATGAGGGAATAATATGTGTGAGGGTACCCCAGGAGAGTTCCAAATGTGTCTGGGTAGAATATATATCCCATGGGGGTAAAATTGAAAAAAGTTGAAAAAATTTTTATTTTGGACTTAGTCATTTTTCCGGCGTTTAGCAGACTTTCAGATAGGGGAAATGTCAGTGAGCATTCCGATTTCAGTTCCAGAGCGATTCGCCCAATGACTCCTTGATATTTAGTCCTTTTCAGCCAATTTTCTGGATTTTTGAAAATGTCACTTTTTTGTGAAAATATCCTCTAAATGAGGGAATAATATGTGTGAGGGTACCCCAGGAGAGTTCCAAATGTGTGTGGGTAGAATATATATCCCACCGGGGTAAAATTGAAAAAAGTTTAAAAAATTTTTTTTTTGGACTTAGTCATTTTTCCACCGTTTATCAGACTTTTAGATAGGGGAAATGTTAGTGAGCGTTCCGATTTCAGTTCCAGAGTGATTCGCCCAATGACTCCTTGATATTTAGTCGTTTTCAGCAAATATTTTGGATTTTTGAAAATTTTACTTTTTTGTGAAAATATCCACTAAATGAGGGAATAATATGTGTGAGGGTACCCCAGGAGAGTTCCAAATGTGTCTGGGTAGAATATATATCCCACGGGGGTAAAATTGAAAAAAGTTGAAAAAAAATTTTTCTTGGACTTAGTCATTTTTCCGGCGTTTATCAGACTTTCAGATAGTGCATATGTCAGTGAGCGTTCCTATTTCAATTCCAAAGCGATTCGCCCAATGACTCCTTGATATTTATTCGTTTTCAGCCAATTCTCTGGATTTTTGAAAATTTCACTTTTTTGTGAAAATATCCACTAAATGAGGGAATAATATGTGTGAGGGTACCCCAGGAGAGTTCCAAATGTGTCTGGGTAGAATATATAACCCACGGGGGTAAAATTAAAAAAAGTTGAAAACATTTTTTTTTTGGACTTAGTCATTTTTCAGGCGTTTATCAGACTTTCAGATAGGGGAAATGTCAGTGAGCATTCCGATTTCAGTTCCAGAGCGATTCGCCCAATGACTCCTTGATATTTAGTCGTTTTCAGCAAATATTTAGGATTTTTGAAAATTTCATTTTTTTGTGAAAATATCCACTAAATGAGGGAATAATATGTGTGAGGGTACCCCAGGAGAGTTCCAAATGTGTGTGGGTAGAATATATATCCCACGGGGGTAAAATTGAAAAAAGTTGAAAAAAATTTTTTCTTGAACTTAGTCATTTTTCAGGCGTTTATCAGACTTTCAGATAGGGGAAATGTCAGTGAGCATTCCGATTTCAGTTCTAGAGCGATTCGCCCAATGAGTCCTTGATATTTAGTCGTTTTCAGCGAATATTTTCGATTTTTGAAAATTTCAGTTTTTTGTGAAAATATCCACTAAATGAGGGAATAATATGTGTGAGGGTACCCCAGGAGAGTTCCAAATGTGTGTGGGTAGAATATATATCCCACCGGGGTAAAATTGAAAAAAGTAAAAAAAATATTTTTTTGGACTTAGTCATTTTTCCGGCGTTTATCAGACTTTCAGATAGGGGAAATGTCAGTGAGCATTCCGATTTCAGTTCCAGAGCGATTCGCCCAATGAGTCCTTGATATTTAGTCGTTTTCAGCAAATATTTTGGATTTTTGAAAATTTCACTTTTTTGTGAAAATATCCACTAAATGAGGGAATAATATGTGTGAGGGTACCCCAGGAGAGTTCCAAATGTGTGTGGGTAGAATATATATCCCACCGGGGTAAAATTGAAAAAAGTTAAAAAAAATTTTTTTTTGGACTTAGTCATTTTTCCGGCGTTTATCAGACTTTCAGATAGGGGAAATGTCAATGAGCATTCCGATTTCAGTTCCAGAGCGATTCGCCCAATGAGTCCTTGATATTTAGTCGTTTTCAGCAAATATTTTGGATTTTTGAAAATTTCACTTTTTTGTGAAAATATCCACTAAATGAGGGAATAATATGTGTGAGGGTACACCAGGAGAGTTCCAAATGTGTGTGGGTAGAATATATAACCCACGGGGGTAAAATTGAAAAAGGTTGAAAACATTTTTTTTTTGGACTTAGTCATTTTTCAGGCGTTTATCAGACTTTCAGATAGGGGAAATGTCAGTGAGCATTCCGATTTCAGTTCCAGAGCGATTCGCCCAATGACTCCTTGATATTTAGTCGTTTTCAGCAAATATTTTGGATTTTTGAAAATTTCATTTTTTTGTGAAAATATCCACTAAATGAGGGAATAATATGTGTGAGGGTACCCCAGGAGAGTTCCAAATGTGTGTGGGTAGAATATATATCCCACGGGGGTAAAATTGAAAAAAGTTGAAAAAAATTTTTTCTTGAACTTAGTCATTTTTCAGGCGTTTATCAGACTTTCAGATAGGGGAAATGTCAGTGAGCATTCCGATTTCAGTTCCAGAGCGATTCGCCCAATGAGTCCTTGATATTTAGTCGTTTTCAGCCAATATTTTCGATTTTTGAAAATTTCACTTTTTTGTGAAAATATCCACTAAATGAGGGAATAATATGTGTGAGGGTACCCCAGGAGAGTTCCAAATGTGTGTGGGTAGAATATATATCCCACGGGGGTAAAATTGAAAAAAGTTGAAAAAAAAATTTTCTTGGACTTAGTCATTTTTCCGGCGTTTATCAGACTTTCAGATAGGGGAGATGTCAGTGAGCGTTCCTATTTCAATTCCAGAGCTATTCGCCCAATGACTCCTTGATATTTAGTCGTTTTCAGCCAATTCTCTGGATTTTTGAAAATTTCACTTTTTTGTGAAAATATCCACTAAATGAGGGAATAATATGTGTGAGGGTACCCCAGGAGAGTTCCAAATGTGTCTGGGTAGAATATATATCCCATGGGGGTAAAATTGAAAAAAGTTGAAAAAATTTTTATTTTGGACTTAGTCATTTTTCCACCGTTTATCAGACTTTCAGATAGGGGAAATGTCAGTGAGCATTCCGATTTCAGTTCCAGAGCGATTCGCCCAATGACTCCTTGATATTTAGTCGTTTTCAGCCAATTTTCTGGATTTTTGAAAATTTCACTTTTTTGTGAAAATATCCACTAAATGAGGGAATAATATGTGTGAGGGTACCCCAGGAGAGTTCCAAATGTGTGTGGGTAGAATATATAACCCACGGGGGTAAAATTGAAAAAAGTTGAAAACATTTTTTTTTTGGACTTAGTCATTTTTCCACCGTTTATCAGACTTTTAGATAGGGGAAATGTTAGTGAGCGTTCCGATTTCAGTTCCAGAGTGATTCGCCCAATGACTCCTTGATATTTAGTCGTTTTCAGCAAATATTTTGGATTTTTGAAAATTTTACTTTTTTGTGAAAATATCCACTAAATGAGGGAATAATATGTGTGAGGGTACCCCAGGAGAGTTCCAAATGTGTGTGGGTAGAATATATATCCCACGGGGGTAAAATTGAAAAAAGTTGAAAAAAAAATTTTCTTCGACTTAGTCATTTTTCCGGCGTTTATCAGACTTTCAGATAGTGCATATGTCAGTGAGCGTTCCTATTTCAATTCCAGAGCTATTCGCCCAATGACTCCTTGATATTTAGTCGTTTTCAGCCAATTCTCTGGATTTTTGAAAATTTCACTTTTTTGTGAAAATATCCACTAAATGAGGGAATAATATGTGTGAGGGTACCCCAGGAGAGTTCCAAATGTATGTGGGTAAAATATATATCCCACGGGGGTAAAATTGAAAAAAGTTTAAAAAATTTTTTTTTTGGACTTAGTCATTTTTCCACCGTTTATCAGACTTTCAGATAGGGGAAATGTCAGTGAGCATTCCGATTTCAGTTCCAGAGCGATTCGCCCAATGACTCCTTGATATTTAGTCGTTTTCAGCCAATTTTCTGGATTTTTGAAAATTTCACTTTTTTGTGAAAATATCCACTAAATGAGGGAATAATATGTGTGAGGGTACCCCAAGAGAGTTCCAAATGTGTGTGGGTAGAATATATATCCCACGGGGGTAAAATTGAAAAAAGTTGAAAAAAATTTTTTCTTGAACTTAGTCATTTTTCAGGCGTTTATCAGACTTTCAGATAGGGGAAATGTCAGTGAGCATTCCGATTTCAGTTCTAGAGCGATTCGCCCAATGAGTCCTTGATATTTAGTCGTTTTCAGCGAATATTTTCGATTTTTGAAAATTTCAGTTTTTTGTGAAAATATCCACTAAATGAGGGAATAATATGTGTGAGGGTACCCCAGGAGAGTTCCAAATGTGTGTGGGTAGAATATATATCCCACCGGGGTAAAATTGAAAAAAGTAAAAAAAATTTTTTTTTGGACTTAGTCATTTGTCCGGCGTTTATCAGACTTTCAGATAGGGGAAATGTCAGTGAGCATTCCGATTTCAGTTCCAGAGCGATTCGCCCAATGAGTCCTTGATATTTAGTCGTTTTCAGCAAATATTTTGGATTTTTGAAAATTTCACTTTTTTGTGAAAATATCCACTAAATGAGGGAATAATATGTGTGAGGGTGCCCCAGGAGAGTTCCAAATGTGTGTGGGTAGAATATATATCCCACCGGGGTAAAATTGAAAAAAGTTAAAAAAAATTTTTTTTTGAACTTAGTCATTTTTCCGGCGTTTATCAGACTTTCAGATAGGGGAAATGTCAATGAGCATTCCGATTTCAGTTCCAGAGCGATTCGCCCAATGAGTCCTTGATATTTAGTCGTTTTCAGCAAATATTTAGGATTTTTGAAAATTTCACTTTTTTGTGAAAATATCCACTTAATGAGGGAATAATATGTGTGAGGGTACACCAGGAGAGTTCCAAATGTGTGTGGGTAGAATATATATCCCACGGGGGTAAAATTGAAAAAAGTTGAAAAAAAAATTTTCTTGGACTTTGTCATTTTTCCGGCGTTTATCAGACTTTCAGATAGGGGAGATGTCAGTGAGCGTTCCTATTTCAATTCCAGAGCTATTCGCCCAATGACTCCTTGATATTTAGTCGCTTTCAGCCAATTCTCTGGATTTTTGAAAATTTCACTTTTTTGTGAAAATATCCACTAAATGAGGGAATAATATGTGTGAGGGTACCCCAGGAGAGTTCCAAATGTGTCTGGGTAGAATATATATCCCATGGGGGTAAAATTGAAAAAAGTTGAAAAAATTTTTATTTTGGACTTAGTCATTTTTCCGGCGTTTAGCAGACTTTCAGATAGGGGAAATGTCAGTGAGCGTTCCGATTTCAGTTCCAGAGTGATTCGCCCAATGACTCCTTGATATTTAGTCGTTTTCAGCAAATATTTTGGATTTTTGAAAATTTTACTTTTTTGTGAAAATATCCACTAAATGAGGGAATAATATGTGTGAGGGTACCCCAGGAGAGTTCCAAATGTGTGTGGGTAGAATATATATCCCACGGGGGTAAAATTGAAAAAAGTTGAAAAAAAAATTTTCTTGGACTTAGTCATTTTTCCGGCGTTTATCAGACTTTCAGATAGTGCATATGTCAGTGAGCGTTCCTATTTCAATTCCAGAGCTATTCGCCCAATGACTCCTTGATATTTAGTCGTTTTCAGCCAATTCTCTGGATTTTTGAAAATTTCACTTTTTTGTGAAAATATCCACTAAATGAGGGAATAATATGTGTGAGGGTACCCCAGGAGAGTTCCAAATGTGTGTGGGTAGAATATATATCCCACGGGGGTAAAATTTAAAAAAGTTTAAAAACATTTTTTTTTTGGACTTAGTCATTTTTCCGGCGTTTATCAGACTTTCAGATAGGGGAAATGTCAGTGAGCATTCCGATTTCAGTTCCAGAGCGATTCGCCCAATGACTCCTTGATATTTAGTCGTTTTCAGCAAATATTTTGGATTTTTGAAAATTTCATTTTTTTGTGAAAATATCCACTAAATGAGGGAATAATATGTGTGAGGGTACCCCAGGAGAGTTCCAAATGTGTGTGGGTAGAATATATATCCCACGGGGGTAAAATTGAAAAAAGTTGAAAAAAATTTTTTCTTGAACTTAGTCATTTTTCAGGCGTTTATCAGACTTTCAGATAGGGGAAATGTCAGTGAGCATTCCGATTTCAGTTCTAGAGCGATTCGCCCAATGAGTCCTTGATATTTAGTCGTTTTCAGCGAATATTTTCGATTTTTGAAAATTTCAGTTTTTTGTGAAAATATCCACTAAATGAGGGAATAATATGTGTGAGGGTACCCCAGGAGAGTTCCAAATGTGTGTGGGTAGAATATATATCCCACCGGGGTAAAATTGAAAAAAGTAAAAAAAATTTTTTTTTGGACTTAGTCATTTTTCCGGCGTTTATCAGACTTTCAGATAGGGGAAATGTCAGTGAGCATTCCGATTTCAGTTCTAGAGCGATTCGCCCAATGAGTCTTTGATATTTAGTCGTTTTCAGCAAATATTTTGGATTTTTGAAAATTTCACTTTTTTGTGAAAATATCCACTAAATGAGGGAATAATATGTGTGAGGGTACCCCAGGAGAGTTCCAAATGTGTGTGGGTAGAATATATATCCCACGGGGGTAAAATTGAAAAAAGTTGAAAAAAAAATTTTCTTGGACTTAGTCATTTTTCCGGCGTTTATCAGACTTTCAGATAGGGGAGATGTCAGTGAGCGTTCCTAATTCAATTCCAGAGCTATTCGCCCAATGACTCCTTGATATTTAGTCGTTTTCAGCCAATTCTCTGGATTTTTGAAAATTTCACTTTTTTGTGAAAATATCCACTAAATGAGGGAATAATATGTGTGAGGGTACCCCAGGAGAGTTCCAAATGTGTGTGGGTAGAATATATATCCCACGGGGGTAAAATTGAAAAAAGTTGAAAAAAAAATTTTCTTGGACTTAGTCATTTTTCCGGCGTTTATCAGACTTTCAGATAGGGGAGATGTCAGTGAGCGTTCCTATTTCAATTCCAGAGCTTTTCGCCCAATGACTCCTTGATATTTAGTCGTTTTCAGCCAATTCTCTGGATTTTTGAAAATTTCACTTTTTTGTGAAAATATCCACTAAATGAGGGAATAATATGTGTGAGGGTACCCCAGGAGAGTTCCAAATGTGTCTGGGTAGAATATATATCCCATGGGGGTAAAATTGAAAAAAGTTGAAAAAATTTTTATTTTGGACTTAGTCATTTTTCCACCGTTTATCAGACTTTCAGATAGGGGAAATGTCAGTGAGCATTCCGATTTCAGTTCCAGAGCGATTCGCCCAATGACTCCTTGATATTTAGTCGTTTTCAGCCAATTTTCTGGATTTTTGAAAATTTCACTTTTTTGTGAAAATATCCACTAAATGAGGGAATAATATGTGTGAGGGTACCCCAGGAGAGTTCCAAATGTGTGTGGGTAGAATATATAACCCACGGGGGTAAAATTGAAAAAAGTTGAAAACATTTTTTTTTTGGACTTAGTCATTTTTCCACCGTTTATCAGACTTTTAGATAGGGGAAATGTTAGTGAGCGTTCCGATTTCAGTTCCAGAGTGATTCGCCCAATGACTCCTTGATATTTAGTCGTTTTCAGCAAATATTTTGGATTTTTGAAAATTTTACTTTTTTGTGAAAATATCCACTAAATGAGGGAATAATATGTGTGAGGGTACCCCAGGAGAGTTCCAAATGTGTGTGGGTAGAATATATATCCCACGGGGGTAAAATTGAAAAAAGTTGAAAAAAAAATTTTCTTCGACTTAGTCATTTTTCCGGCGTTTATCAGACTTTCAGATAGTGCATATGTCAGTGAGCGTTCCTATTTCAATTCCAGAGCTATTCGCCCAATGACTCCTTGATATTTAGTCGTTTTCAGCCAATTCTCTGGATTTTTGAAAATTTCACTTTTTTGTGAAAATATCCACTAAATGAGGGAATAATATGTGTGAGGGTACCCCAGGAGAGTTCCAAATGTATGTGGGTAAAATATATATCCCACGGGGGTAAAATTGAAAAAAGTTTAAAAAATTTTTTTTTTGGACTTAGTCATTTTTCCACCGTTTATCAGACTTTCAGATAGGGGAAATGTCAGTGAGCATTCCGATTTCAGTTCCAGAGCGATTCGCCCAATGACTCCTTGATATTTAGTCGTTTTCAGCCAATTTTCTGGATTTTTGAAAATTTCACTTTTTTGTGAAAATATCCACTAAATGAGGGAATAATATGTGTGAGGGTACCCCAAGAGAGTTCCAAATGTGTGTGGGTAGAATATATATCCCACGGGGGTAAAATTGAAAAAAGTTGAAAAAAAATTTTTCTTGAACTTAGTCATTTTTCAGGCGTTTATCAGACTTTCAGATAGGGGAAATGTCAGTGAGCATTCCGATTTCAGTTCTAGAGCGATTCGCCCAATGAGTCCTTGATATTTAGTCGTTTTCAGCGAATATTTTCGATTTTTGAAAATTTCAGTTTTTTGGGAAAATATCCACTAAATGAGGGAATAATATGTGTGAGGGTACCCCAGGAGAGTTCCAAATGTGTGTGGGTAGAATATATATCCCACCGGGGTAAAATTGAAAAAAGTAAAAAAAATTTTTTTTTGGACTTAGTCATTTGTCCGGCGTTTATCAGACTTTCAGATAGGGGAAATGTCAGTGAGCATTCCGATTTCAGTTCCAGAGCGATTCGCCCAATGAGTCCTTGATATTTAGTCGTTTTCAGCAAATATTTTGGATTTTTGAAAATTTCACTTTTTTGTGAAAATATCCACTAAATGAGGGAATAATATGTGTGAGGGTGCCCCAGGAGAGTTCCAAATGTGTGTGGGTAGAATATATATCCCACCGGGGTAAAATTGAAAAAAGTTAAAAAAAATTTTTTTTTGAACTTAGTCATTTTTCCGGCGTTTATCAGACTTTCAGATAGGGGAAATGTCAATGAGCATTCCGATTTCAGTTCCAGAGCGATTCGCCCAATGAGTCCTTGATATTTAGTCGTTTTCAGCAAATATTTAGGATTTTTGAAAATTTCACTTTTTTGTGAAAATATCCACTAAATGAGGGAATAATATGTGTGAGGGTGCCCCAGGAGAGTTCCAAATGTGTGTGGGTAGAATATATATCCCACCGGGGTAAAATTGAAAAAAGTTAAAAAAAATTTTTTTTTGAACTTAGTCATTTTTCCGGCGTTTATCAGACTTTCAGATAGGGGAAATGTCAATGAGCATTCCGATTTCAGTTCCAGAGCGATTCGCCCAATGAGTCCTTGATATTTAGTCGTTTTCAGCAAATATTTTGGATTTTTGAAAATTTCACTTTTTTGTGAAAATATCCACTAAATGAGGGAATAATATGTGTGAGGGTACCCCAGGAGAGTTCCAAATGTGTGTGGGTAGAATATATATCCCACGGGGGTAAAATTGAAAAAAGTTGAAAAAAAAATTTTCTTGGACTTAGTCATTTTTCCGGCGTTTATCAGACTTTCAGATAGGGGAGATGTCAGTGAGCGTTCCTAATTCAATTCCAGAGCTATTCGCCCAATGACTCCTTGATATTTAGTCGTTTTCAGCCAATTCTCTGGATTTTTGAAAATTTCACTTTTTTGTGAAAATATCCACTAAATGAGGGAATAATATGTGTGAGGGTACCCCAGGAGAGTTCCAAATGTGTGTGGGTAGAATATATATCCCACGGGGGTAAAATTGAAAAAAGTTGAAAAAAAAATTTTCTTGGACTTAGTCATTTTTCCGGCGTTTATCAGACTTTCAGATAGGGGAGATGTCAGTGAGCGTTCCTATTTCAATTCCAGAGCTTTTCGCCCAATGACTCCTTGATATTTAGTCGTTTTCAGCCAATTCTCTGGATTTTTGAAAATTTCACTTTTTTGTGAAAATATCCACTAAATGAGGGAATAATATGTGTGAGGGTACCCCAGGAGAGTTCCAAATGTGTCTGGGTAGAATATATATCCCATGGGGGTAAAATTGAAAAAAGTTGAAAAAATTTTTATTTTGGACTTAGTCATTTTTCCACCGTTTATCAGACTTTCAGATAGGGGAAATGTCAGTGAGCATTCCGATTTCAGTTCCAGAGCGATTCGCCCAATGACTCCTTGATATTTAGTCGTTTTCAGCCAATTTTCTGGATTTTTGAAAATTTCACTTTTTTGTGAAAATATCCACTAAATGAGGGAATAATATGTGTGAGGGTACCCCAGGAGAGTTCCAAATGTGTGTGGGTAGAATATATAACCCACGGGGGTAAAATTGAAAAAAGTTGAAAACATTTTTTTTTTGGACTTAGTCATTTTTCCACCGTTTATCAGACTTTTAGATAGGGGAAATGTTAGTGAGCGTTCCGATTTCAGTTCCAGAGTGATTCGCCCAATGACTCCTTGATATTTAGTCGTTTTCAGCAAATATTTTGGATTTTTGAAAATTTTACTTTTTTGTGAAAATATCCACTAAATGAGGGAATAATATGTGTGAGGGTACCCCAGGAGAGTTCCAAATGTGTGTGGGTAGAATATATATCCCACGGGGGTAAAATTGAAAAAAGTTGAAAAAAAAATTTTCTTCGACTTAGTCATTTTTCCGGCGTTTATCAGACTTTCAGATAGTGCATATGTCAGTGAGCGTTCCTATTTCAATTCCAGAGCTATTCGCCCAATGACTCCTTGATATTTAGTCGTTTTCAGCCAATTCTCTGGATTTTTGAAAATTTCACTTTTTTGTGAAAATATCCACTAAATGAGGGAATAATATGTGTGAGGGTACCCCAGGAGAGTTCCAAATGTATGTGGGTAAAATATATATCCCACGGGGGTAAAATTGAAAAAAGTTTAAAAAATTTTTTTTTTGGACTTAGTCATTTTTCCACCGTTTATCAGACTTTCAGATAGGGGAAATGTCAGTGAGCATTCCGATTTCAGTTCCAGAGCGATTCGCCCAATGACTCCTTGATATTTAGTCGTTTTCAGCCAATTTTCTGGATTTTTGAAAATTTCACTTTTTTGTGAAAATATCCACTAAATGAGGGAATAATATGTGTGAGGGTACCCCAAGAGAGTTCCAAATGTGTGTGGGTAGAATATATATCCCACGGGGGTAAAATTGAAAAAAGTTGAAAAAAAATTTTTCTTGAACTTAGTCATTTTTCAGGCGTTTATCAGACTTTCAGATAGGGGAAATGTCAGTGAGCATTCCGATTTCAGTTCTAGAGCGATTCGCCCAATGAGTCCTTGATATTTAGTCGTTTTCAGCGAATATTTTCGATTTTTGAAAATTTCAGTTTTTTGGGAAAATATCCACTAAATGAGGGAATAATATGTGTGAGGGTACCCCAGGAGAGTTCCAAATGTGTGTGGGTAGAATATATATCCCACCGGGGTAAAATTGAAAAAAGTAAAAAAAATTTTTTTTTGGACTTAGTCATTTGTCCGGCGTTTATCAGACTTTCAGATAGGGGAAATGTCAGTGAGCATTCCGATTTCAGTTCCAGAGCGATTCGCCCAATGAGTCCTTGATATTTAGTCGTTTTCAGCAAATATTTTGGATTTTTGAAAATTTCACTTTTTTGTGAAAATATCCACTAAATGAGGGAATAATATGTGTGAGGGTGCCCCAGGAGAGTTCCAAATGTGTGTGGGTAGAATATATATCCCACCGGGGTAAAATTGAAAAAAGTTAAAAAAAATTTTTTTTTGAACTTAGTCATTTTTCCGGCGTTTATCAGACTTTCAGATAGGGGAAATGTCAATGAGCATTCCGATTTCAGTTCCAGAGCGATTCGCCCAATGAGTCCTTGATATTTAGTCGTTTTCAGCAAATATTTAGGATTTTTGAAAATTTCACTTTTTTGTGAAAATATCCACTAAATGAGGGAATAATATGTGTGAGGGTACACCAGGAGAGTTCCAAATGTGTGTGGGTAGAATATATATCCCACGGGGGTAAAATTGAAAAAAGTTGAAAAAAAAATTTTCTTGGACTTTGTCATTTTTCCGGCGTTTATCAGACTTTCAGATAGGGGAGATGTCAGTGAGCGTTCCTATTTCAATTCCAGAGCTATTCGCCCAATGACTCCTTGATATTTAGGCGCTTTCAGCCAATTCTCTGGATTTTTGAAAATTTCACTTTTTTGTGAAAATATCCACTAAATGAGGGAATAATATGTGTGAGGGTACCCCAGGAGAGTTCCAAATGTGTCTGGGTAGAATATATATCCCATGGGGGTAAAATTGAAAAAAGTTGAAAAAATTTTTATTTTGGACTTAGTCATTTTTCCGGCGTTTAGCAGACTTTCAGATAGGGGAAATGTCAGTGAGCGTTCCGATTTCAGTTCCAGAGTGATTCGCCCAATGACTCCTTGATATTTAGTCGTTTTCAGCCAATTTTCTGGATTTTTGAAAATTTCACTTTTTTGTGAAAATATCCACTAAATGAGGGAATAATATGTGTGAGGGTACCCCAGGAGAGTTCCAAATGTGTGTGGGTAGAATATATAACCCACGGGGGTAAAATTGAAAAAAGTTGAAAACATTTTTTTTTTGGACTTAGTCATTTTTCCACCGTTTATCAGACTTTTAGATAGGGGAAATGTTAGTGAGCGTTCCGATTTCAGTTCCAGAGTGATTCGCCCAATGACTCCTTGATATTTAGTCGTTTTCAGCAAATATTTTGGATTTTTGAAAATTTTACTTTTTTGTGAAAATATCCACTAAATGAGGGAATAATATGTGTGAGGGTACCCCAGGAGAGTTCCAAATGTGTGTGGGTAGAATATATATCCCACGGGGGTAAAATTGAAAAAAGTTGAAAAAAAATTTTTCTTGGACTTAGTCATTTTTCCGGCGTTTATCAGACTTTCAGATAGGGGAGATGTCAGTGAGCGTTCCTATTTCAATTCCAGAGCTATTCGCCCAATGACTCCTTGATATTTAGTCGTTTTCAGCCAATTCTCTGGATTTTTGAAAATTTCACTTTTTTGTGAAAATATCCACTAAATGAGGGAATAATATGTGTGAGGGTACCCCAGGAGAGTTCCAAATGTGTGTGGGTAGAATATATATCCCACGGGGGTAAAATTGAAAAAAGTTGAAAAAAAAATTTTCTTGGACTTAGTCATTTTTCCGGCGTTTATCAGACTTTCAGATAGGGGAGATGTCAGTGAGCGTTCCTATTTCAATTCCAGAGCTATTCGCCCAATGACTTCTTGATATTTAGTCGTTTTCAGCCAATTCTCTGGATTTTTGAAAATTTCACTTTTTTGTGAAAATATCCACTAAATGAGGGAATAATATGTGTGAGGGTACCCCAGGAGAGTTCCAAATGTGTCTGGGTAGAATATATATCCCATGGGGGTAAAATTGAAAAAAGTTGAAAAAATTTTTATTTTGGACTTAGTCATTTTTCCACCGTTAATCAGACTTTCAGATAGGGGAAATGTCAGTGAGCATTCCGATTTCAGTTCCAGAGCGATTCGCCCAATGACTCCTTGATATTTAGTCGTTTTCAGCCAATTTTCTGGATTTTTGAAAATTTCACTTTTTTGTGAAAATATCCACTAAATGAGGGAATAATATGTGTGAGGGTACCCCAGGAGAGTTCCAAATGTGTGTGGGTAGAATATATAACCCACGGGGGTAAAATTGAAAAAAGTTGAAAACATTTTTTTTTTGGACTTAGTCATTTTTCCACCGTTTATCAGACTTTTAGATAGGGGAAATGTTAGTGAGCGTTCCGATTTCAGTTCCAGAGTGATTCGCCCAATGACTCCTTGATATTTAGTCGTTTTCAGCAAATATTTTGGATTTTTGAAAATTTTACTTTTTTGTGAAAATATCCACTAAATGAGGGAATAATATGTGTGAGGGTACCCCAGGAGAGTTCCAAATGTGTGTGGGTAGAATATATATCCCACGGGGGTAAAATTGAAAAAAGTTGAAAAAAAAATTTTCTTCGACTTAGTCATTTTTCCGGCGTTTATCAGACTTTCAGATAGTGCATATGTCAGTGAGCGTTCCTATTTCAATTCCAGAGCTATTCGCCCAATGACTCCTTGATATTTAGTCGTTTTCAGCCAATTCTCTGGATTTTTGAAAATTTCACTTTTTTGTGAAAATATCCACTAAATGAGGGAATAATATGTGTGAGGGTACCCCAGGAGAGTTCCAAATGTATGTGGGTAAAATATATATCCCACGGGGGTAAAATTGAAAAAAGTTTAAAAAATTTTTTTTTTGGACTTAGTCATTTTTCCACCGTTTATCAGACTTTCAGATAGGGGAAATGTCAGTGAGCATTCCGATTTCAGTTCCAGAGCGATTCGCCCAATGACTCCTTGATATTTAGTCGTTTTCAGCCAATTTTCTGGATTTTTGAAAATTTCACTTTTTTGTGAAAATATCCACTAAATGAGGGAATAATATGTGTGAGGGTACCCCAAGAGAGTTCCAAATGTGTGTGGGTAGAATATATATCCCACGGGGGTAAAATTGAAAAAAGTTGAAAAAAAATTTTTCTTGAACTTAGTCATTTTTCAGGCGTTTATCAGACTTTCAGATAGGGGAAATGTCAGTGAGCATTCCGATTTCAGTTCTAGAGCGATTCGCCCAATGAGTCCTTGATATTTAGTCGTTTTCAGCGAATATTTTCGATTTTTGAAAATTTCAGTTTTTTGGGAAAATATCCACTAAATGAGGGAATAATATGTGTGAGGGTACCCCAGGAGAGTTCCAAATGTGTGTGGGTAGAATATATATCCCACCGGGGTAAAATTGAAAAAAGTAAAAAAAATTTTTTTTTGGACTTAGTCATTTGTCCGGCGTTTATCAGACTTTCAGATAGGGGAAATGTCAGTGAGCATTCCGATTTCAGTTCCAGAGCGATTCGCCCAATGAGTCCTTGATATTTAGTCGTTTTCAGCAAATATTTTGGATTTTTGAAAATTTCACTTTTTTGTGAAAATATCCACTAAATGAGGGAATAATATGTGTGAGGGTGCCCCAGGAGAGTTCCAAATGTGTGTGGGTAGAATATATATCCCACCGGGGTAAAATTGAAAAAAGTTAAAAAAAATTTTTTTTTGAACTTAGTCATTTTTCCGGCGTTTATCAGACTTTCAGATAGGGGAAATGTCAATGAGCATTCCGATTTCAGTTCCAGAGCGATTCGCCCAATGAGTCCTTGATATTTAGTCGTTTTCAGCAAATATTTAGGATTTTTGAAAATTTCACTTTTTTGTGAAAATATCCACTAAATGAGGGAATAATATGTGTGAGGGTACACCAGGAGAGTTCCAAATGTGTGTGGGTAGAATATATATCCCACGGGGGTAAAATTGAAAAAAGTTGAAAAAAAAATTTTCTTGGACTTTGTCATTTTTCCGGCGTTTATCAGACTTTCAGATAGGGGAGATGTCAGTGAGCGTTCCTATTTCAATTCCAGAGCTATTCGCCCAATGACTCCTTGATATTTAGTCGCTTTCAGCCAATTCTCTGGATTTTTGAAAATTTCACTTTTTTGTGAAAATATCCACTAAATGAGGGAATAATATGTGTGAGGGTACCCCAGGAGAGTTCCAAATGTGTCTGGGTAGAATATATATCCCATGGGGGTAAAATTGAAAAAAGTTGAAAAAATTTTTATTTTGGACTTAGTCATTTTTCCGGCGTTTAGCAGACTTTCAGATAGGGGAAATGTCAGTGAGCGTTCCGATTTCAGTTCCAGAGTGATTCGCCCAATGACTCCTTGATATTTAGTCGTTTTCAGCCAATTTTCTGGATTTTTGAAAATTTCACTTTTTTGTGAAAATATCCACTAAATGAGGGAATAATATGTGTGAGGGTACCCCAGGAGAGTTCCAAATGTGTGTGGGTAGAATATATAACCCACGGGGGTAAAATTGAAAAAAGTTGAAAACATTTTTTTTTTGGACTTAGTCATTTTTCCACCGTTTATCAGACTTTTAGATAGGGGAAATGTTAGTGAGCGTTCCGATTTCAGTTCCAGAGTGATTCGCCCAATGACTCCTTGATATTTAGTCGTTTTCAGCAAATATTTTGGATTTTTGAAAATTTTACTTTTTTGTGAAAATATCCACTAAATGAGGGAATAATATGTGTGAGGGTACCCCAGGAGAGTTCCAAATGTGTGTGGGTAGAATATATATCCCACGGGGGTAAAATTGAAAAAAGTTGAAAAAAAATTTTTCTTGGACTTAGTCATTTTTCCGGCGTTTATCAGACTTTCAGATAGTGCATATGTCAGTGAGCGTTCCTATTTCAATTCCAGAGCTATTCGCCCAATGACTCCTTGATATTTAGTCGTTTTCAGCCAATTCTCTGGATTTTTGAAAATTTCACTTTTTTGTGAAAATATCCACTAAATGAGGGAATAATATGTGTGAGGGTACCCCAGGAGAGTTCCAAATGTGTGTGGGTAGAATATATATCCCACGGGGGTAAAATTTAAAAAAGTTTAAAAACATTTTTTTTTTGGACTTAGTCATTTTTCCGGCGTTTATCAGACTTTCAGATAGGGGAAATGTCAGTGAGCTTTCCGATTTCAGTTCCAGAGCGATTCGTCCAATGACTCCTTGATATTTAGTCGTTTTCAGCAAATATTTTGGATTTTTGAAAATTTCATTTTTTTGTGAAAATATCCACTAAATGAGGGAATAATATGTGTGAGGGTACCCCAGGAGAGTTCCAAATGTGTGTGGGTAGAATATATATCCCACGGGGGTAAAATTGAAAAAAGTTGAAAAAAATTTTTTCTTGAACTTAGTCATTTTTCAGGCGTTTATCAGACTTTCAGATAGGGGAAATGTCAGTGAGCATTCCGATTTCAGTTCTAGAGCGATTCGCCCAATGAGTCCTTGATATTTAGTCGTTTTCAGCGAATATTTTCGATTTTTGAAAATTTCAGTTTTTTGTGAAAATATCCACTAAATGAGGGAATAATATGTGTGAGGGTACCCCAGGAGAGTTCCAAATGTGTGTGGGTAGAATATATAACCCACGGGGGTAAAATTGAAAAAAGTTGAAAACATTTTTTTTTTGGACTTAGTCATTTTTCCACCGTTTATCAGACTTTTAGATAGGTGAAATGTTAGTGAGCGTTCCGATTTCAGTTCCAGAGTGATTCGCCCAATGACTCCTTGATATTTAGTCGTTTTCAGCAAATATTTTGGATTTTTGAAAATTTTACTTTTTTGTGAAAATATCCACTAAATGAGGGAATAATATGTGTGAGGGTACCCCAGGAGAGTTCCAAATGTGTGTGGGTAGAATATATATCCCACGGGGGTAAAATTGAAAAAAGTTGAAAAAAAAATTTTCTTGGACTTAGTCATTTTTCCGGCGTTTATCAGACTTTCAGATAGTGCATATGTCAGTGAGCGTTCCTATTTCAATTCCAGAGCTATTCGCCCAATGACTCCTTGATATTTAGTCGTTTTCAGCCAATTCTCTGGATTTTTGAAAATTTCAGTTTTTTGTGAAAATATCCACTAAATGAGGGAATAATATGTGTGAGGGTACCCCAGGAGAGTTCCAAATGTATGTGGGTAAAATATATATCCCACGGGGGTAAAATTGAAAAAAGTTTAAAAAATTTTTTTTTTGGACTTAGTCATTTTTACACCGTTTATCAGACTTTCAGATAGGGGAAATGTCAGTGAGCATTCCGATTTCAGTTCCAGAGCGATTCGCCCAATGACTCCTTGATATTTAGTCGTTTTCAGCCAATTTTCTGGATTTTTGAAAATTTCACTTTTTTGTGAAAATATCCACTAAATGAGGGAATAATATGTGTGAGGGTACCCCAGGAGAGCTCCAAATGTGTGTGGGTAGAATATATATCCCACGGGGGTAAAATTGAAAAAAGTTGAAAAAAATTTTTTCTTGAACTTAGTCATTTTTCAGGCGTTTATCAGACTTTTAGATAGGTGAAATGTTAGTGAGCGTTCCGATTTCAGTTCCAGAGTGATTCGCCCAATGACTCCTTGATATTTAGTCGTTTTCAGCAAATATTTTGGATTTTTGAAAATTTTACTTTTTTGTGAAAATATCCACTAAATGAGGGAATAATATGTGTGAGGGTACCCCAGGAGAGTTCCAAATGTGTGTGGGTAGAATATATATCCCACGGGGGTAAAATTGAAAAAAGTTGAAAAAAAAATTTTCTTGGACTTAGTCATTTTTCCGGCGTTTATCAGACTTTCAGATAGTGCATATGTCAGTGAGCGTTCCTATTTCAATTCCAGAGCTATTCGCCCAATGACTCCTTGATATTTAGTCGTTTTCAGCCAATTCTCTGGATTTTTGAAAATTTCAGTTTTTTGTGAAAATATCCACTAAATGAGGGAATAATATGTGTGAGGGTACCCCAGGAGAGTTCCAAATGTATGTGGGTAAAATATATATCCCACGGGGGTAAAATTGAAAAAAGTTTAAAAAATTTTTTTTTTGGACTTAGTCATTTTTACACCGTTTATCAGACTTTCAGATAGGGGAAATGTCAGTGAGCATTCCGATTTCAGTTCCAGAGCGATTCGCCCAATGACTCCTTGATATTTAGTCGTTTTCAGCCAATTTTCTGGATTTTTGAAAATTTCACTTTTTTGTGAAAATATCCACTAAATGAGGGAATAATATGTGTGAGGGTACCCCAGGAGAGCTCCAAATGTGTGTGGGTAGAATATATATCCCACGGGGGTAAAATTGAAAAAAGTTGAAAAAAATTTTTTCTTGAACTTAGTCATTTTTCAGGCGTTTATCAGACTTTCAGATAGGGGAAATGTCAGTGAGCATTCCGATTTCAGTTCTAGAGCGATTCGCCCAATGAGTCCTTGATATTTAGTCGTTTTCAGCGAATATTTTCGATTTTTGAAAATTTCAGTTTTTTGTGAAAATATCCACTAAATGAGGGAATAATATGTGTGAGGGTACCCCAGGAGAGTTCCAAATGTGTGTGGGTAGAATATATATCCCACCGGGGTAAAATTGAAAAAAGTAAAAAAAATTTTTTTTTGGACTTAGTCATTTTTCCGGCGTTTATCAGACTTTCAGATAGGGGAAATGTCAGTGAGCATTCCGATTTCAGTTCCAGAGCGATTCGCCCAATGACTCCTTGATATTTAGTCGTTTTCAGCCAATTTTCTGGATTTTTGAAAATTTCACTTTTTTGTGAAAATATCCACTAAATGAGGGAATAATATGTGTGAGGGTACCCCAGGAGAGTTCCAAATGTGTGTGGGTAGAATATATATCCCACGGGGGTAAAATTGAAAAAAGTTGAAAAAAAATTTTTCTTGAACTTAGTCATTTTTCAGGCGTTTATCAGACTTTCAGATAGGGGAAATGTCAGTGAGCATTCCGATTTCAGTTCTAGAGCGATTCGCCCAATGAGTCCTTGATATTTAGTCGTTTTCAGCGAATATTTTCGATTTTTGAAAATTTCAGTTTTTTGTGAAAATATCCACTAAATGAGGGAATAATATGTGTGAGGGTACCCCAGGAGAGTTCCAAATGTGTGTGGGTAGAATATATATCCCACCGGGGTAAAATTGAAAAAAGTAAAAAAAATTTTTTTTTGGACTTAGTCATTTTTCCGGCGTTTATCAGACTTTCAGATAGGGGAAATGTCAGTGAGCATTCCGATTTCAGTTCCAGAGCGATTCGCCCAATGACTCCTTGATATTTAGTCGTTTTCAGCCAATTTTCTGGATTTTTGAAAATTTCACTTTTTTGTGAAAATATCCACTAAATGAGGGAATAATATGTGTGAGGGTACCCCAGGAGAGTTCCAAATGTGTGTGGGTAGAATATATAACCCACGGGGGTAAAATTGAAAAAAGTTGAAAACATTTTTTTTTTGGACTTAGTCATTTTTCAGGCGTTTATCAGACTTTCAGATAGGGGAAATGTCAGTGAGCATTCCGATTTCAGTTCCAGAGCGATTCGCCCAATGAGTCCTTGATATTTAGTCGTTTTCAGCCAATATTTTCGATTTTTGAAAATTTCACTTTTTTGTGAAAATATCCACTAAATGAGGGAATAATATGTGTGAGGGTACCCCAGGAGAGTTCCAAATGTGTCTGGGTAGAATATATATCCCATGGGGGTAAAATTGAAAAAAGTTGAAAAAATTTTTATTTTGGACTTAGTCATTTTTCCGGCGTTTAGCAGACTTTCAGATAGGGGAAATGTCAGTGAGCGTTCCGATTTCAGTTCCAGAGTGATTCGCCCAATGACTCCTTGATATTTAGTCGTTTTCAGCCAATTTTCTGGATTTTTGAAAATTTCACTTTTTTGTGAAAATATCCACTAAATGAGGGAATAATATGTGTGAGGGTACCCCAGGAGAGTTCCAAATGTGTGTGGGTAGAATATATAACCCACGGGGGTAAAATTGAAAAAAGTTGAAAACATTTTTTTTTTGGACTTAGTCATTTTTCCACCGTTTATCAGACTTTTAGATAGGGGAAATGTTAGTGAGCGTTCCGATTTCAGTTCCAGAGTGATTCGCCCAATGACTCCTTGATATTTAGTCGTTTTCAGCAAATATTTTGGATTTTTGAAAATTTTACTTTTTTGTGAAAATATCCACTAAATGAGGGAATAATATGTGTGAGGGTACCCCAGGAGAGTTCCAAATGTGTGTGGGTAGAATATATATCCCACGGGGGTAAAATTGAAAAAAGTTGAAAAAAAATTTTTCTTGGACTTAGTCATTTTTCCGGCGTTTATCAGACTTTCAGATAGTGCATATGTCAGTGAGCATTCCTATTTCAATTCCAGAGCTATTCGCCCAATGACTCCTTGATATTTAGTCGTTTTCAGCCAATTCTCTGGATTTTTGAAAATTTCACTTTTTTGTGAAAATATCCACTAAATGAGGGAATAATATGTGTGAGGGTACCCCAGGAGAGTTCCAAATGTATGTGGGTAAAATATATATCCCACGGGGGTAAAATTGAAAAAAGTTTAAAAAATTTTTTTTTTGGACTTAGTCATTTTTCCACCGTTTATCAGACTTTCAGATAGGGGAAATGTCAGTGAGCATTCCGATTTCAGTTCCAGAGCGATTCGCCCAATGACTCCTTGATATTTAGTCGTTTTCAGCCAATTTTCTGGATTTTTGAAAATTTCACTTTTTTGTGAAAATATCCACTAAATGAGGGAATAATATGTGTGAGGGTACCCCAGGAGAGTTCCAAATGTGTGTGGGTAGAATATATATCCCACGGGGGTAAAATTTAAAAAAGTTTAAAAACATTTTTTTTTTGGACTTAGTCATTTTTCAGGCGTTTATCAGACTTTCAGATAGGGGAAATGTCAGTGAGCATTCCGATTTCAGTTCCAGAGCGATTCGCCCAATGACTCCTTGATATTTAGTCGTTTTCAGCAAATATTTTGGATTTTTGAAAATTTCATTTTTTTGTGAAAATATCCACTAAATGAGGGAATAATATGTGTGAGGGTACCCCAGGAGAGTTCCAAATGTGTGTGGGTAGAATATATATCCCACGGGGGTAAAATTGAAAAAAGTTGAAAAAATTTTTTTCTTGAACTTAGTCATTTTTCAGGCGTTTATCAGACTTTCAGATAGGGGAAATGTCAGTGAGCATTCCGATTTCAGTTCTAGAGCGATTCGCCCAATGAGTCCTTGATATTTAGTCGTTTTCAGCGAATATTTTCGATTTTTGAAAATTTCAGTTTTTTGTGAAAATATCCACTAAATGAGGGAATAATATGTGTGAGGGTACCCCAGGAGAGTTCCAAATGTGTGTGGGTAGAATATATATCCCACCGGGGTAAAATTGAAAAAAGTAAAAAAAATTTTTTTTTGGACTTAGTCATTTTTCCGGCGTTTATCAGACTTTCAGATAGGGGAAATGTCAGTGAGCATTCCGATTTCAGTTCCAGAGCGATTCGCCCAATGAGTCCTTGATATTTAGTCGTTTTCAGCAAATATTTTGGATTTTTGAAAATTTCACTTTTTTGTGAAAATATCCACTAAATGAGGGAATAATATGTGTGAGGGTACCCCAGGAGAGTTCCAAATGTGTGTGGGTAGAATATATAACCCACGGGGGTAAAATTGAAAAAAGTTGAAAACATTTTTTTTTTGGACTTAGTCATTTTTCCACCGTTTATCAGACTTTTAGATAGGGGAAATGTTAGTGAGCGTTCCGATTTCAGTTCCAGAGTGATTCGCCCAATGACTCCTTGATATTTAGTCGTTTTCAGCAAATATTTTGGATTTTTGAAAATTTTACTTTTTTGTGAAAATATCCACTAAATGAGGGAATAATATGTGTGAGGGTACCCCAGGAGAGTTCCAAATGTGTGTGGGTAGAATATATATCCCACGGGGGTAAAATTGAAAAAAGTTGAAAAAAAAATTTTCTTGGACTTAGTCATTTTTCCGGCGTTTATCAGACTTTCAGATAGTGCATATGTCAGTGAGCGTTCCTATTTCAATTCCAGAGCTATTCGCCCAATGACTCCTTGATATTTAGTCGTTTTCAGCCAATTCTCTGGATTTTTGAAAATTTCACTTTTTTGTGAAAATATCCACTAAATGAGGGAATAATATGTGTGAGGGTACCCCAGGAGAGTTCCAAATGTATGTGGGTAAAATATATATCCCACGGGGGTAAAATTGAAAAAAGTTTAAAAAATTTTTTTTTTGGACTTAGTCATTTTTCCACCGTTTATCAGACTTTCAGATAGGGGAAATGTCAGTGAGCATTCCGATTTCAGTTCCAGAGCGATTCGCCCAATGACTCCTTGATATTTAGTCGTTTTCAGCCAATTTTCTGGATTTTTGAAAATTTCACTTTTTTGTGAAAATATCCACTAAATGAGGGAATAATATGTGTGAGGGTACCCCAGGAGAGTTCCAAATGTGTGTGGGTAGAATATATATCCCACGGGGGTAAAATTGAAAAAAGTTGAAAAAATTTTTTTCTTGAACTTAGTCATTTTTCAGGCGTTTATCAGACTTTCAGATAGGGGAAATGTCAGTGAGCATTCCGATTTCAGTTCTAGAGCGATTCGCCCAATGAGTCCTTGATATTTAGTCGTTTTCAGCGAATATTTTCGATTTTTGAAAATTTCAGTTTTTTGTGAAAATATCCACTAAATGAGGGAATAATATGTGTGAGGGTACCCCAGGAGAGTTCCAAATGTGTGTGGGTAGAATATATATCCCACCGGGGTAAAATTGAAAAAAGTAAAAAAAATTTTTTTTTGGACTTAGTCATTTTTCCGGCGTTTATCAGACTTTCAGATAGGGGAAATGTCAGTGAGCATTCCGATTTCAGTTCCAGAGCGATTCGCCCAATGAGTCCTTGATATTTAGTCGTTTTCAGCAAATATTTTGGATTTTTGAAAATTTCACTTTTTTGTGAAAATATCCACTAAATGAGGGAATAATATGTGTGAGGGTACCCCAGGAGAGTTCCAAATGTGTGTGGGTAGAATATATATCCCACCGGGGTAAAATTGAAAAAAGTTAAAAAAAATTTTTTTTTGGACTTAGTCATTTTTCCGGCGTTTATCAGACTTTCAGATAGGGGAAATCTCAATGAGCATTCCGATTTCAGTTCCAGAGCGATTCGCCCAATGAGTCCTTGATATTTAGTCGTTTTCAGCAAATATTTTGGATTTTTGAAAATTTCACTTTTTTTGTGAAAATATCCACTAAATGAGGGAATAATATGTGTGAGGGTACACCAGGAGAGTTCCAAATGTGTGTGGGTAGAATATATAACCCACGGGGGTAAAATTGAAAAAAGTTGAAAACATTTTTTTTTTGGACTTAGTCATTTTTCAGGCGTTTATCAGACTTTCAGATAGGGGAAATGTCAGTGAGCATTCCGATTTCAGTTCCAGAGCGATTCGCCCAATGACTCCTTGATATTTAGTCGTTTTCAGCAAATATTTTGGATTTTTGAAAATTTCATTTTTTTGTGAAAATATCCACTAAATGAGGGAATAATATGTGTGAGGGTACCCCAGGAGAGTTCCAAATGTGTGTGGGTAGAATATATAACCCACGGGGGTAAAATTGAAAAAAGTTGAAAACATTTTTTTTTTGGACTTAGTCATTTTTCAGGCGTTTATCAGACTTTCAGATAGGGGAAATGTCAGTGAGCATTCCGATTTCAGTTCCAGAGCGATTCGCCCAATGAGTCCTTGATATTTAGTCGTTTTCAGCCAATATTTTCGATTTTTGAAAATTTCACTTTTTTGTGAAAATATCCACTAAATGAGGGAATAATATGTGTGAGGGTACCCCAGGAGAGTTCCAAATGTGTCTGGGTAGAATATATATCCCATGGGGGTAAAATTGAAAAAAGTTGAAAAAATTTTTATTTTGGACTTAGTCATTTTTCCGGCGTTTAGCAGACTTTCAGATAGGGGAAATGTCAGTGAGCGTTCCGATTTCAGTTCCAGAGTGATTCGCCCAATGACTCCTTGATATTTAGTCGTTTTCAGCCAATTTTCTGGATTTTTGAAAATTTCACTTTTTTGTGAAAATATCCACTAAATGAGGGAATAATATGTGTGAGGGTACCCCAGGAGAGTTCCAAATGTGTGTGGGTAGAATATATAACCCACGGGGGTAAAATTGAAAAAAGTTGAAAACATTTTTTTTTTGGACTTAGTCATTTTTCCACCGTTTATCAGACTTTTAGATAGGGGAAATGTTAGTGAGCGTTCCGATTTCAGTTCCAGAGTGATTCGCCCAATGACTCCTTGATATTTAGTCGTTTTCAGCAAATATTTTGGATTTTTGAAAATTTTACTTTTTTGTGAAAATATCCACTAAATGAGGGAATAATATGTGTGAGGGTACCCCAGGAGAGTTCCAAATGTGTGTGGGTAGAATATATATCCCACGGGGGTAAAATTGAAAAAAGTTGAAAAAAAATTTTTCTTGGACTTAGTCATTTTTCCGGCGTTTATCAGACTTTCAGATAGTGCATATGTCAGTGAGCATTCCTATTTCAATTCCAGAGCTATTCGCCCAATGACTCCTTGATATTTAGTCGTTTTCAGCCAATTCTCTGGATTTTTGAAAATTTCACTTTTTTGTGAAAATATCCACTAAATGAGGGAATAATATGTGTGAGGGTACCCCAGGAGAGTTCCAAATGTATGTGGGTAAAATATATATCCCACGGGGGTAAAATTGAAAAAAGTTTAAAAAATTTTTTTTTTGGACTTAGTCATTTTTCCACCGTTTATCAGACTTTCAGATAGGGGAAATGTCAGTGAGCATTCCGATTTCAGTTCCAGAGCGATTCGCCCAATGACTCCTTGATATTTAGTCGTTTTCAGCCAATTTTCTGGATTTTTGAAAATTTCACTTTTTTGTGAAAATATCCACTAAATGAGGGAATAATATGTGTGAGGGTACCCCAGGAGAGTTCCAAATGTGTGTGGGTAGAATATATATCCCACGGGGGTAAAATTTAAAAAAGTTTAAAAACATTTTTTTTTTGGACTTAGTCATTTTTCAGGCGTTTATCAGACTTTCAGATAGGGGAAATGTCAGTGAGCATTCCGATTTCAGTTCCAGAGCGATTCGCCCAATGACTCCTTGATATTTAGTCGTTTTCAGCAAATATTTTGGATTTTTGAAAATTTCATTTTTTTGTGAAAATATCCACTAAATGAGGGAATAATATGTGTGAGGGTACCCCAGGAGAGTTCCAAATGTGTGTGGGTAGAATATATATCCCACGGGGGTAAAATTGAAAAAAGTTGAAAAAATTTTTTTCTTGAACTTAGTCATTTTTCAGGCGTTTATCAGACTTTCAGATAGGGGAAATGTCAGTGAGCATTCCGATTTCAGTTCTAGAGCGATTCGCCCAATGAGTCCTTGATATTTAGTCGTTTTCAGCGAATATTTTCGATTTTTGAAAATTTCAGTTTTTTGTGAAAATATCCACTAAATGAGGGAATAATATGTGTGAGGGTACCCCAGGAGAGTTCCAAATGTGTGTGGGTAGAATATATATCCCACCGGGGTAAAATTGAAAAAAGTAAAAAAAATTTTTTTTTGGACTTAGTCATTTTTCCGGCGTTTATCAGACTTTCAGATAGGGGAAATGTCAGTGAGCATTCCGATTTCAGTTCCAGAGCGATTCGCCCAATGAGTCCTTGATATTTAGTCGTTTTCAGCAAATATTTTGGATTTTTGAAAATTTCACTTTTTTGTGAAAATATCCACTAAATGAGGGAATAATATGTGTGAGGGTACCCCAGGAGAGTTCCAAATGTGTGTGGGTAGAATATATATCCCACCGGGGTAAAATTGAAAAAAGTTAAAAAAAAATTTTTTTTGGACTTAGTCATTTTTCCGGCGTTTATCAGACTTTCAGATAGGGGAAATCTCAATGAGCATTCCGATTTCAGTTCCAGAGCGATTCGCCCAATGAGTCCTTGATATTTAGTCGTTTTCAGCAAATATTTTGGATTTTTGAAAATTTCACTTTTTTTGTGAAAATATCCACTAAATGAGGGAATAATATGTGTGAGGGTACACCAGGAGAGTTCCAAATGTGTGTGGGTAGAATATATAACCCACGGGGGTAAAATTGAAAAAAGTTGAAAACATTTTTTTTTTGGACTTAGTCATTTTTCAGGCGTTTATCAGACTTTCAGATAGGGGAAATGTCAGTGAGCATTCCGATTTCAGTTCCAGAGCGATTCGCCCAATGACTCCTTGATATTTAGTCGTTTTCAGCAAATATTTTGGATTTTTGAAAATTTCATTTTTTTGTGAAAATATCCACTAAATGAGGGAATAATATGTGTGAGGGTACCCCAGGAGAGTTCCAAATGTGTGTGGGTAGAATATATAACCCACGGGGGTAAAATTGAAAAAAGTTGAAAACATTTTTTTTTTGGACTTAGTCATTTTTCAGGCGTTTATCAGACTTTCAGATAGGGGAAATGTCAGTGAGCATTCCGATTTCAGTTCCAGAGCGATTCGCCCAATGAGTCCTTGATATTTAGTCGTTTTCAGCCAATATTTTCGATTTTTGAAAATTTCACTTTTTTGTGAAAATATCCACTAAATGAGGGAATAATATGTGTGAGGGTACCCCAGGAGAGTTCCAAATGTGTCTGGGTAGAATATATATCCCATGGGGGTAAAATTGAAAAAAGTTGAAAAAATTTTTATTTTGGACTTAGTCATTTTTCCGGCGTTTAGCAGACTTTCAGATAGGGGAAATGTCAGTGAGCGTTCCGATTTCAGTTCCAGAGTGATTCGCCCAATGACTCCTTGATATTTAGTCGTTTTCAGCCAATTTTCTGGATTTTTGAAAATTTCACTTTTTTGTGAAAATATCCACTAAATGATTGAATAATATGTGTGAGGGTACCCCAGGAGCGTTCCAAATGTGTGTGGGTAGAATATATATCCCACGGGGGTAAAATTGAAAAAAGTTTAAAAAATTTTTTTTTGGACTTAGTCATTTTTCCGGCGTTTATCAGACTTTCAGATAGGGGAAATGTCAGTGAGCATTCCGATTTCAGTTCCAGAGCGATTCGCCCAATGAGTCCTTGATATTTAGTCGTTTTCAGCAAATATTTTGGATTTTTGAAAATTTCACTTTTTTGTGAAAATATCCACTAAATGAGGGAATAATATGTGTGAGGGTACCCCAGGAGAGTTCCAAATGTATGTGGGTAAAATATATATCCCACGGAGGTAAAAATGAAAAAAGTTAAAAAAATTTTTTTTTTGGACTTAGTCATTTTTCCGGCGTTTATCAGACTTTCAGATAGTGCATATGTCAGTGAGCGTTCCTATTTCAATTCCAGAGCTATTCGCCCAATGACTCCTTGATATTTAGTCGTTTTCAGCCAATTCTCTGGATTTTTGAAAATTTCACTTTTTTGTGAAAATATCCACTAAATGAGGGAATAATATGTGTGAGGGTACCCCAGGAGAGTTCCAAATGTATGTGGGTAAAATATATATCCCACGGGGGTAAAATTGAAAAAAGTTTAAAAAATTTTTTTTTTGGACTTAGTCATTTTTCCACCGTTTATCAGACTTTCAGATAGGGGAAATGTCAGTGAGCATTCCGATTTCAGTTCCAGAGCGATTCGCCCAATGACTCCTTGATATTTAGTCGTTTTCAGCCAATTTTCTGGATTTTTGAAAATTTCACTTTTTTGTGAAAATATCCACTAAATGAGGGAATAATATGTGTGAGGGTACCCCAGGAGAGTTCCAAATGTGTGTGGGTAGAATATATATCCCACGGGGGTAAAATTGAAAAAAGTTGAAAAAATTTTTTTCTTGAACTTAGTCATTTTTCAGGCGTTTATCAGACTTTCAGATAGGGGAAATGTCAGTGAGCATTCCGATTTCAGTTCTAGAGCGATTCGCCCAATGAGTCCTTGATATTTAGTCGTTTTCAGCGAATATTTTCGATTTTTGAAAATTTCACTTTTTTGTGAAAATATCCACTAAATGAGGGAATAATATGTGTGAGGGTACCCCAGGAGAGTTCCAAATGTGTCTGGGTAGAATATATATCCCATGGGGGTAAAATTGAAAAAAGTTGAAAAAATTTTTATTTTGGACTTAGTCATTTTTCCGGCGTTTAGCAGACTTTCAGATAGGGGAAATGTCAGTGAGCGTTCCGATTTCAGTTCCAGAGTGATTCGCCCAATGACTCCTTGATATTTAGTCGTTTTCAGCCAATTTTCTGGATTTTTGAAAATTTCACTTTTTTGTGAAAATATCCACTAAATGATTGAATAATATGTGTGAGGGTACCCCAGGAGCGTTCCAAATGTGTGTGGGTAGAATATATATCCCACGGGGGTAAAATTGAAAAAAGTTTAAAAAATTTTTTTTTGGACTTAGTCATTTTTCCGGCGTTTATCAGACTTTCAGATAGGGGAAATGTCAGTGAGCATTCCGATTTCAGTTCCAGAGCGATTCGCCCAATGAGTCCTTGATATTTAGTCGTTTTCAGCAAATATTTTGGATTTTTGAAAATTTCACTTTTTTGTGAAAATATCCACTAAATGAGGGAATAATATGTGTGAGGGTACCCCAGGAGAGTTCCAAATGTATGTGGGTAAAATATATATCCCACGGAGGTAAAAATGAAAAAAGTTAAAAAAATTTTTTTTTTGGACTTAGTCATTTTTCCGGCGTTTATCAGACTTTCAGATAGTGCATATGTCAGTGAGCGTTCCTATTTCAATTCCAGAGCTATTCGCCCAATGACTCCTTGATATTTAGTCGTTTTCAGCCAATTCTCTGGATTTTTGAAAATTTCACTTTTTTGTGAAAATATCCACTAAATGAGGGAATAATATGTGTGAGGGTACCCCAGGAGAGTTCCAAATGTATGTGGGTAAAATATATATCCCACGGGGGTAAAATTGAAAAAAGTTTAAAAAATTTTTTTTTTGGACTTAGTCATTTTTCCACCGTTTATCAGACTTTCAGATAGGGGAAATGTCAGTGAGCATTCCGATTTCAGTTCCAGAGCGATTCGCCCAATGACTCCTTGATATTTAGTCGTTTTCAGCCAATTTTCTGGATTTTTGAAAATTTCACTTTTTTGTGAAAATATCCACTAAATGAGGGAATAATATGTGTGAGGGTACCCCAGGAGAGTTCCAAATGTGTGTGGGTAGAATATATATCCCACGGGGGTAAAATTGAAAAAAGTTGAAAAAATTTTTTTCTTGAACTTAGTCATTTTTCAGGCGTTTATCAGACTTTCAGATAGGGGAAATGTCAGTGAGCATTCCGATTTCAGTTCTAGAGCGATTCGCCCAATGAGTCCTTGATATTTAGTCGTTTTCAGCGAATATTTTCGATTTTTGAAAATTTCAGTTTTTTGTGAAAATATCCACTAAATGAGGGAATAATATGTGTGAGGGTACCCCAGGAGAGTTCCAAATGTGTGTGGGTAGAATATATATCCCACCGGGGTAAAATTGAAAAAAGTAAAAAAAATTTTTTTTTGGACTTAGTCATTTTTCCGGCGTTTATCAGACTTTCAGATAGGGGAAATGTCAGTGAGCATTCCGATTTCAGTTCCAGAGCGATTCGCCCAATGAGTCCTTGATATTTAGTCGTTTTCAGCAAATATTTTGGATTTTTGAAAATTTCACTTTTTTGTGAAAATATCCACTAAATGAGGGAATAATATGTGTGAGGGTACCCCAGGAGAGTTCCAAATGTGTGTGGGTAGAATATATATCCCACCGGGGTAAAATTGAAAAAAGTTAAAAAAAATTTTTTTTTGGACTTAGTCATTTTTCCGGCGTTTATCAGACTTTCAGATAGGGGAAATCTCAATGAGCATTCCGATTTCAGTTCCAGAGCGATTCGCCCAATGAGTCCTTGATATTTAGTCGTTTTCAGCAAATATTTTGGATTTTTGAAAATTTCACTTTTTTTGTGAAAATATCCACTAAATGAGGGAATAATATGTGTGAGGGTACACCAGGAGAGTTCCAAATGTGTGTGGGTAGAATATATAACCCACGGGGGTAAAATTGAAAAAAGTTGAAAACATTTTTTTTTTGGACTTAGTCATTTTTCAGGCGTTTATCAGACTTTCAGATAGGGGAAATGTCAGTGAGCATTCCGATTTCAGTTCCAGAGCGATTCGCCCAATGACTCCTTGATATTTAGTCGTTTTCAGCAAATATTTTGGATTTTTGAAAATTTCATTTTTTTGTGAAAATATCCACTAAATGAGGGAATAATATGTGTGAGGGTACCCCAGGAGAGTTCCAAATGTGTGTGGGTAGAATATATAACCCACGGGGGTAAAATTGAAAAAAGTTGAAAACATTTTTTTTTTGGACTTAGTCATTTTTCAGGCGTTTATCAGACTTTCAGATAGGGGAAATGTCAGTGAGCATTCCGATTTCAGTTCCAGAGCGATTCGCCCAATGAGTCCTTGATATTTAGTCGTTTTCAGCCAATATTTTCGATTTTTGAAAATTTCACTTTTTTGTGAAAATATCCACTAAATGAGGGAATAATATGTGTGAGGGTACCCCAGGAGAGTTCCAAATGTGTCTGGGTAGAATATATATCCCATGGGGGTAAAATTGAAAAAAGTTGAAAAAATTTTTATTTTGGACTTAGTCATTTTTCCGGCGTTTAGCAGACTTTCAGATAGGGGAAATGTCAGTGAGCGTTCCGATTTCAGTTCCAGAGTGATTCGCCCAATGACTCCTTGATATTTAGTCGTTTTCAGCCAATTTTCTGGATTTTTGAAAATTTCACTTTTTTGTGAAAATATCCACTAAATGAGGGAATAATATGTGTGAGGGTACCCCAGGAGAGTTCCAAATGTGTGTGGGTAGAATATATAACCCACGGGGGTAAAATTGAAAAAAGTTGAAAACATTTTTTTTTTGGACTTAGTCATTTTTCCACCGTTTATCAGACTTTTAGATAGGGGAAATGTTAGTGAGCGTTCCGATTTCAGTTCCAGAGTGATTCGCCCAATGACTCCTTGATATTTAGTCGTTTTCAGCAAATATTTTGGATTTTTGAAAATTTTACTTTTTTGTGAAAATATCCACTAAATGAGGGAATAATATGTGTGAGGGTACCCCAGGAGAGTTCCAAATGTGTGTGGGTAGAATATATATCCCACGGGGGTAAAATTGAAAAAAGTTGAAAAAAAATTTTTCTTGGACTTAGTCATTTTTCCACCGTTTATCAGACTTTCAGATAGGGGAAATGTCAGTGAGCATTCCTATTTCAATTCCAGAGCGATTCGCCCAATGACTCCTTGATATTTAGTCGTTTTCAGCCAATTTTCTGGATTTTTGAAAATTTCACTTTTTTGTGAAAATATCCACTAAATGAGGGAATAATATGTGTGAGGGTACCCCAGGAGAGTTCCAAATGTGTGTGGGTAGAATATATATCCCACGGGGGTAAAATTTAAAAAAGTTTAAAAACATTTTTTTTTTGGACTTAGTCATTTTTCAGGCGTTTATCAGACTTTCAGATAGGGGAAATGTCAGTGAGCATTCCGATTTCAGTTCCAGAGCGATTCGCCCAATGACTCCTTGATATTTAGTCGTTTTCAGCAAATATTTTGGATTTTTGAAAATTTCATTTTTTTGTGAAAATATCCACTAAATGAGGGAATAATATGTGTGAGGGTACCCCAGGAGAGTTCCAAATGTGTGTGGGTAGAATATATATCCCACGGGGGTAAAATTGAAAAAAGTTGAAAAAATTTTTTTCTTGAACTTAGTCATTTTTCAGGCGTTTATCAGACTTTCAGATAGGGGAAATGTCAGTGAGCATTCCGATTTCAGTTCTAGAGCGATTCGCCCAATGAGTCCTTGATATTTAGTCGTTTTCAGCAAATATTTTGGATTTTTGAAAATTTCACTTTTTTGTGAAAATATCCACTAAATGAGGGAATAATATGTGTGAGGGTACCCCAGGAGAGTTCCAAATGTGTGTGGGTAGAATATATAACCCACGGGGGTAAAATTGAAAAAAGTTGAAAACATTTTTTTTTTGGACTTAGTCATTTTTCAGGCGTTTATCAGACTTTCAGATAGGGGAAATGTCAGTGAGCATTCCGATTTCAGTTCCAGAGCGATTCGCCCAATGAGTCCTTGATATTTAGTCGTTTTCAGCCAATATTTTCGATTTTTGAAAATTTCACTTTTTTGTGAAAATATCCACTAAATGAGGGAATAATATGTGTGAGGGTACCCCAGGAGAGTTCCAAATGTGTCTGGGTAGAATATATATCCCATGGGGGTAAAATTGAAAAAAGTTGAAAAAATTTTTATTTTGGACTTAGTCATTTTTCCGGCGTTTAGCAGACTTTCAGATAGGGGAAATGTCAGTGAGCGTTCCGATTTCAGTTCCAGAGTGATTCGCCCAATGACTCCTTGATATTTAGTCGTTTTCAGCCAATTTTCTGGATTTTTGAAAATTTCACTTTTTTGTGAAAATATCCACTAAATGAGGGAATAATATGTGTGAGGGTACCCCAGGAGAGTTCCAAATGTGTGTGGGTAGAATATATAACCCACGGGGGTAAAATTGAAAAAAGTTGAAAACATTTTTTTTTTGGACTTAGTCATTTTTCCACCGTTTATCAGACTTTTAGATAGGGGAAATGTTAGTGAGCGTTCCGATTTCAGTTCCAGAGTGATTCGCCCAATGACTCCTTGATATTTAGTCGTTTTCAGCCAATTTTCTGGATTTTTGAAAATTTCACTTTTTTGTGAAAATATCCACTAAATGATTGAATAATATGTGTGAGGGTACCCCAGGAGCGTTCCAAATGTGTGTGGGTAGAATATATATCCCACGGGGGTAAAATTGAAAAAAGTTTAAAAAATTTTTTTTTGGACTTAGTCATTTTTCCGGCGTTTATCAGACTTTCAGATAGGGGAAATGTCAGTGAGCATTCCGATTTCAGTTCCAGAGCGATTCGCCCAATGAGTCCTTGATATTTAGTCGTTTTCAGCAAATATTTTGGATTTTTGAAAATTTCACTTTTTTGTGAAAATATCCACTAAATGAGGGAATAATATGTGTGAGGGTACCCCAGGAGAGTTCCAAATGTATGTGGGTAAAATATATATCCCACGGAGGTAAAAATGAAAAAAGTTAAAAAAATTTTTTTTTTGGACTTAGTCATTTTTCCGGCGTTTATCAGACTTTCAGATAGTGCATATGTCAGTGAGCGTTCCTATTTCAATTCCAGAGCTATTCGCCCAATGACTCCTTGATATTTAGTCGTTTTCAGCCAATTCTCTGGATTTTTGAAAATTTCACTTTTTTGTGAAAATATCCACTAAATGAGGGAATAATATGTGTGAGGGTACCCCAGGAGAGTTCCAAATGTATGTGGGTAAAATATATATCCCACGGGGGTAAAATTGAAAAAAGTTAAAAAAATTTTTTTTTTGGACTTAGTCATTTTTCCACCGTTTATCAGACTTTCAGATAGGGGAAATGTCAGTGAGCATTCCGATTTCAGTTCCAGAGGGATTCGCCCAATGACTCCTTGATATTTAGTCGTTTTCAGCCAATTTTCTGGATTTTTGAAAATTTCACTTTTTTGTGAAAATATCCACTAAATGAGGGAATAATATGTGTGAGGGTACCCCAGGAGAGTTCCAAGTGTGTGTGGGTAGAATATATATCCCACGGGGTAAAATTGAAAAAAGTTAAAAAATTTTTTTTTTGGACTTAGTCATTTTTCCACCGTTTATCAGACTTTTAGATCGGGGAAATGCTAGTGAGCGTTCCGATTTCAGTTCCAGAGTGATTCGCCCAATGACTCCTTGATATTTCGTCGTTTTCAGCAAATATTTTGGATTTTTGAAAATTTTACTTTTTTGTGAAAATATCCACTAAATGAGGGAATAATATGTGTGAGGGTACCCCAGGAGAGTTCCAAATGTGTGTGGGTAGAATATATATCCCACGGGGGTAAAATTGAAAAAAGTTTAAAAAATTTTTTTTTTGGACTTAGTCATTTTTCCGGCGTTTATCAGACTTTCAGATAGGGGAAATGTCAGTGAACATTTCGATTTCAGTTCCAGAGCGATTCGCCCAATGAGTCCTTGATATTTAGTCGTTTTCAGCAAATATTTTCGATTTTTGAAAATTTCAGTTTTTTGTGAAAATATCCACTAAATGAGGGAATAATATGTGTGAGGGTACCCCAGGAGAGTTCCAAATGTGTGTGGGTAGAATATATATCCCACCGGGGTAAAATTGAAAAAAGTAAAAAAAATTTTTTTTTGGACTTAGTCATTTTTCCGGCGTTTATCAGACTTTCAGATAGGGGAAATGTCAGTGAGCATTCCGATTTCAGTTCCAGAGCGATTCGCCCAATGACTCCTTGATATTTAGTCGTTTTCAGCCAATTTTCTGGATTTTTGAAAATTTCACTTTTTTGTGAAAATATCCACTAAATGAGGGAATAATATGTGTGAGGGTACCCCAGGAGAGTTCCAAATGTGTGTGGGTAGAATATATATCCCACGGGGGTAAAATTGAAAAAAGTTGAAAAAAAATTTTTCTTGAACTTAGTCATTTTTCAGGCGTTTATCAGACTTTCAGATAGGGGAAATGTCAGTGAGCATTCCGATTTCAGTTCTAGAGCGATTCGCCCAATGAGTCCTTGATATTTAGTCGTTTTCAGCGAATATTTTCGATTTTTGAAAATTTCAGTTTTTTGTGAAAATATCCACTAAATGAGGGAATAATATGTGTGAGGGTACCCCAGGAGAGTTCCAAATGTGTGTGGGTAGAATATATATCCCACCGGGGTAAAATTGAAAAAAGTAAAAAAAATTTTTTTTTGGACTTAGTCATTTTTCCGGCGTTTATCAGACTTTCAGATAGGGGAAATGTCAGTGAGCATTCCGATTTCAGTTCCAGAGCGATTCGACAATGAATCCTTGATATTTAGTCGTTTTCAGCCAATTTTCTGGATTTTTGAAAATTTCACTTTTTTGTGAAAATATCCACTAAATGAGGGAATAATATGTGTGAGGGTACCCCAGGAGAGTTCCAAATGTGTGTGGGTAGAATATATAACCCACGGGGGTAAAATTGAAAAAAGTTGAAAACATTTTTTTTTTGGACTTAGTCATTTTTCCACCGTTTATCAGACTTTTAGATAGGGGAAATGTTAGTGAGCGTTCCGATTTCAGTTCCAGAGTGATTCGCCCAATGACTCCTTGATATTTAGTCGTTTTCAGCAAATATTTTGGATTTTTGAAAATTTTACTTTTTTGTGAAAATATCCACTAAATGAGGGAATAATATGTGTGAGGGTACCCCAGGAGAGTTCCAAATGTGTGTGGGTAGAATATATATCCCACGGGGGTAAAATTGAAAAAAGTTGAAAAAAAAATTTTCTTGGACTTAGTCATTTTTCCGGCGTTTATCAGACTTTCAGATAGTGCATATGTCAGTGAGCGTTCCTATTTCAATTCCAGAGCTATTCGCCCAATGACTCCTTGATATTTAGTCGTTTTCAGCCAATTCTCTGGATTTTTGAAAATTTCACTTTTTTGTGAAAATATCCACTAAATGAGGGAATAATATGTGTGAGGGTACCCCAGGAGAGTTCCAAATGTATGTGGGTAAAATATATATCCCACGGGGGTAAAATTGAAAAAAGTTTAAAAAACTTTTTTTTTGGACTTAGTCATTTTTCCACCGTTTATCAGACTTTCAGATAGGGGAAATGTCAGTGAGCATTCCGATTTCAGTTCCAGAGCGATTCGCCCAATGACTCCTTGATATTTAGTCGTTTTCAGCCAATTTTCTGGATTTTTGAAAATTTCACTTTTTTGTGAAAATATCCACTAAATGAGGGAATAATATGTGTGAGGGTACCCCAGGAGAGTTCCAAATGTGTGTGGGTAGAATATATATCCCACGGGGGTAAAATTTAAAAAAGTTTAAAAACATTTTTTTTTTGGACTTAGTCATTTTTCAGGCGTTTATCAGACTTTCAGATAGGGGAAATGTCAGTGAGCATTCCGATTTCAGTTCCAGAGCGATTCGCCCAATGACTCCTTGATATTTAGTCGTTTTCAGCAAATATTTTGGATTTTTGAAAATTTCATTTTTTTGTGAAAATATCCACTAAATGAGGGAATAATATGTGTGAGGGTACCCCAGGAGAGTTCCAAATGTGTGTGGGTAGAATATATATCCCACGGGGGTAAAATTGAAAAAAGTTGAAAAAATTTTTTTCTTGAACTTAGTCATTTTTCAGGCGTTTATCAGACTTTCAGATAGGGGAAATGTCAGTGAGCATTCCGATTTCAGTTCTAGAGCGATTCGCCCAATGAGTCCTTGATATTTAGTCGTTTTCAGCAAATATTTTGGATTTTTGAAAATTTCACTTTTTTGTGAAAATATCCACTAAATGAGGGAATAATATGTGTGAGGGTACCCCAGGAGAGTTCCAAATGTGTGTGGGTAGAATATATATCCCACCGGGGTAAAATTGAAAAAAGTTAAAAAAAATTTTTTTTTGGACTTAGTCATTTTTCCGGCGTTTATCAGACTTTCAGATAGGGGAAATCTCAATGAGCATTCCGATTTCAGTTCCAGAGCGATTCGCCCAATGAGTCCTTGATATTTAGTCGTTTTCAGCAAATATTTTGGATTTTTGAAAATTTCACTTTTTTTGTGAAAATATCCACTAAATGAGGGAATAATATGTGTGAGGGTACACCAGGAGAGTTCCAAATGTGTGTGGGTAGAATATATAACCCACGGGGGTAAAATTGAAAAAAGTTGAAAACATTTTTTTTTTGGACTTAGTCATTTTTCAGGCGTTTATCAGACTTTCAGATAGGGGAAATGTCAGTGAGCATTCCGATTTCAGTTCCAGAGCGATTCGCCCAATGACTCCTTGATATTTAGTCGTTTTCAGCAAATATTTTGGATTTTTGAAAATTTCATTTTTTTGTGAAAATATCCACTAAATGAGGGAATAATATGTGTGAGGGTACCCCAGGAGAGTTCCAAATGTGTGTGGGTAGAATATATAACCCACGGGGGTAAAATTGAAAAAAGTTGAAAACATTTTTTTTTTGGACTTAGTCATTTTTCAGGCGTTTATCAGACTTTCAGATAGGGGAAATGTCAGTGAGCATTCCGATTTCAGTTCCAGAGCGATTCGCCCAATGAGTCCTTGATATTTAGTCGTTTTCAGCCAATATTTTCGATTTTTGAAAATTTCACTTTTTTGTGAAAATATCCACTAAATGAGGGAATAATATGTGTGAGGGTACCCCAGGAGAGTTCCAAATGTGTCTGGGTAGAATATATATCCCATGGGGGTAAAATTGAAAAAAGTTGAAAAAATTTTTATTTTGGACTTAGTCATTTTTCCGGCGTTTAGCAGACTTTCAGATAGGGGAAATGTCAGTGAGCGTTCCGATTTCAGTTCCAGAGTGATTCGCCCAATGACTCCTTGATATTTAGTCGTTTTCAGCCAATTTTCTGGATTTTTGAAAATTTCACTTTTTTGTGAAAATATCCACTAAATGAGGGAATAATATGTGTGAGGGTACCCCAGGAGAGTTCCAAATGTGTGTGGGTAGAATATATAACCCACGGGGGTAAAATTGAAAAAAGTTGAAAACATTTTTTTTTTGGACTTAGTCATTTTTCCACCGTTTATCAGACTTTTAGATAGGGGAAATGTTAGTGAGCGTTCCGATTTCAGTTCCAGAGTGATTCGCCCAATGACTCCTTGATATTTAGTCGTTTTCAGCCAATTTTCTGGATTTTTGAAAATTTCACTTTTTTGTGAAAATATCCACTAAATGATTGAATAATATGTGTGAGGGTACCCCAGGAGCGTTCCAAATGTGTGTGGGTAGAATATTTATCCCACGGGGGTAAAATTGAAAAAAGTTTAAAAAATTTTTTTTTGGACTTAGTCATTTTTCCGGCGTTTATCAGACTTTCAGATAGGGGAAATGTCAGTGAGCATTCCGATTTCAGTTCCAGAGCGATTCGCCCAATGAGTCCTTGATATTTAGTCGTTTTCAGCAAATATTTTGGATTTTTGAAAATTTCACTTTTTTGTGAAAATATCCACTAAATGAGGGAATAATATGTGTGAGGGTACCCCAGGAGAGTTCCAAATGTATGTGGGTAAAATATATATCCCACGGAGGTAAAAATGAAAAAAGTTAAAAAAATTTTTTTTTTGGACTTAGTCATTTTTCCGGCGTTTATCAGACTTTCAGATAGTGCATATGTCAGTGAGCGTTCCTATTTCAATTCCAGAGCTATTCGCCCAATGACTCCTTGATATTTAGTCGTTTTCAGCCAATTCTCTGGATTTTTGAAAATTTCACTTTTTTGTGAAAATATCCACTAAATGAGGGAATAATATGTGTGAGGGTACCCCAGGAGAGTTCCAAATGTATGTGGGTAAAATATATATCCCACGGGGGTAAAATTGAAAAAAGTTAAAAAAATTTTTTTTTTGGACTTAGTCATTTTTCCACCGTTTATCAGACTTTCAGATAGGGGAAATGTCAGTGAGCATTCCGATTTCAGTTCCAGAGGGATTCGCCCAATGACTCCTTGATATTTAGTCGTTTTCAGCCAATTTTCTGGATTTTTGAAAATTTCACTTTTTTGTGAAAATATCCACTAAATGAGGGAATAATATGTGTGAGGGTACCCCAGGAGAGTTCCAAGTGTGTGTGGGTAGAATATATATCCCACGGGGTAAAATTGAAAAAAGTTAAAAAATTTTTTTTTTGGACTTAGTCATTTTTCCACCGTTTATCAGACTTTTAGATCGGGGAAATGCTAGTGAGCGTTCCGATTTCAGTTCCAGAGTGATTCGCCCAATGACTCCTTGATATTTCGTCGTTTTCAGCAAATATTTTGGATTTTTGAAAATTTTACTTTTTTGTGAAAATATCCACTAAATGAGGGAATAATATGTGTGAGGGTACCCCAGGAGAGTTCCAAATGTGTGTGGGTAGAATATATATCCCACGGGGGTAAAATTGAAAAAAGTTTAAAAAATTTTTTTTTTGGACTTAGTCATTTTTCCGGCGTTTATCAGACTTTCAGATAGGGGAAATGTCAGTGAACATTTCGATTTCAGTTCCAGAGCGATTCGCCCAATGAGTCCTTGATATTTAGTCGTTTTCAGCAAATATTTTCGATTTTTGAAAATTTCAGTTTTTTGTGAAAATATCCACTAAATGAGGGAATAATATGTGTGAGGGTACCCCAGGAGAGTTCCAAATGTGTGTGGGTAGAATATATATCCCACCGGGGTAAAATTGAAAAAAGTAAAAAAAATTTTTTTTTGGACTTAGTCATTTTTCCGGCGTTTATCAGACTTTCAGATAGGGGAAATGTCAGTGAGCATTCCGATTTCAGTTCCAGAGCGATTCGCCCAATGACTCCTTGATATTTAGTCGTTTTCAGCCAATTTTCTGGATTTTTGAAAATTTCACTTTTTTGTGAAAATATCCACTAAATGAGGGAATAATATGTGTGAGGGTACCCCAGGAGAGTTCCAAATGTGTGTGGGTAGAATATATATCCCACGGGGGTAAAATTGAAAAAAGTTGAAAAAAAATTTTTCTTGAACTTAGTCATTTTTCAGGCGTTTATCAGACTTTCAGATAGGGGAAATGTCAGTGAGCATTCCGATTTCAGTTCTAGAGCGATTCGCCCAATGAGTCCTTGATATTTAGTCGTTTTCAGCGAATATTTTCGATTTTTGAAAATTTCAGTTTTTTGTGAAAATATCCACTAAATGAGGGAATAATATGTGTGAGGGTACCCCAGGAGAGTTCCAAATGTGTGTGGGTAGAATATATATCCCACCGGGGTAAAATTGAAAAAAGTAAAAAAAATTTTTTTTTGGACTTAGTCATTTTTCCGGCGTTTATCAGACTTTCAGATAGGGGAAATGTCAGTGAGCATTCCGATTTCAGTTCCAGAGCGATTCGACAATGAATCCTTGATATTTAGTCGTTTTCAGCCAATTTTCTGGATTTTTGAAAATTTCACTTTTTTGTGAAAATATCCACTAAATGAGGGAATAATATGTGTGAGGGTACCCCAGGAGAGTTCCAAATGTGTGTGGGTAGAATATATAACCCACGGGGGTAAAATTGAAAAAAGTTGAAAACATTTTTTTTTTGGACTTAGTCATTTTTCCACCGTTTATCAGACTTTTAGATAGGGGAAATGTTAGTGAGCGTTCCGATTTCAGTTCCAGAGTGATTCGCCCAATGACTCCTTGATATTTAGTCGTTTTCAGCAAATATTTTGGATTTTTGAAAATTTTACTTTTTTGTGAAAATATCCACTAAATGAGGGAATAATATGTGTGAGGGTACCCCAGGAGAGTTCCAAATGTGTGTGGGTAGAATATATATCCCACGGGGGTAAAATTGAAAAAAGTTGAAAAAAAAATTTTCTTGGACTTAGTCATTTTTCCGGCGTTTATCAGACTTTCAGATAGTGCATATGTCAGTGAGCGTTCCTATTTCAATTCCAGAGCTATTCGCCCAATGACTCCTTCATATTTAGTCGTTTTCAGCCAATTCTCTGGATTTTTGAAAATTTCACTTTTTTGTGAAAATATCCACTAAATGAGGGAATAATATGTGTGAGGGTACCCCAGGAGAGTTCCAAATGTATGTGGGTAAAATATATATCCCACGGGGGTAAAATTGAAAAAAGTTTAAAAAACTTTTTTTTTGGACTTAGTCATTTTTCCACCGTTTATCAGACTTTCAGATAGGGGAAATGTCAGTGAGCATTCCGATTTCAGTTCCAGAGCGATTCGCCCAATGACTCCTTGATATTTAGTCGTTTTCAGCCAATTTTCTGGATTTTTGAAAATTTCACTTTTTTGTGAAAATATCCACTAAATGAGGGAATAATATGTGTGAGGGTACCCCAGGAGAGTTCCAAATGTGTGTGGGTAGAATATATATCCCACGGGGGTAAAATTTAAAAAAGTTTAAAAACATTTTTTTTTTGGACTTAGTCATTTTTCAGGCGTTTATCAGACTTTCAGATAGGGGAAATGTCAGTGAGCATTCCGATTTCAGTTCCAGAGCGATTCGCCCAATGACTCCTTGATATTTAGTCGTTTTCAGCAAATATTTTGGATTTTTGAAAATTTCATTTTTTTGTGAAAATATCCACTAAATGAGGGAATAATATGTGTGAGGGTACCCCAGGAGAGTTCCAAATGTGTGTGGGTAGAATATATATCCCACGGGGGTAAAATTGAAAAAAGTTGAAAAAAATTTTTTCTTGAACTTAGTCATTTTTCAGGCGTTTATCAGACTTTCAGATAGGGGAAATGTCAGTGAGCATTCCGATTTCAGTTCTAGAGCGATTCGCCCAATGAGTCCTTGATATTTAGTCGTTTTCAGCGAATATTTTCGATTTTTGAAAATTTCAGTTTTTTGTGAAAATATCCACTAAATGAGGGAATAATATGTGTGAGGGTACCCCAGGAGAGTTCCAAATGTGTGTGGGTGGAATATATATCCCACGGGGGTAAAATTGAAAAAAGTAAAAAAAATTTTTTTTTGGACTTAGTCATTTTTCCGGCGTTTATCAGACTTTCAGATAGGGGAAATGTCAGTGAGCATTCCGATTTCAGTTCCAGAGGGATTCGCCCAATGACTCCTTGATATTTAGTCGTTTTCAGCCAATTTTCTGGATTTTTGAAAATTTCACTTTTTTGTGAAAATATCCACTAAATGAGGGAATAATATGTGTGAGGGTACCCCAGGAGAGTTCCAAGTGTGTGTGGGTAGAATATATATCCCACGGGGTAAAATTGAAAAAAGTTAAAAAATTTTTTTTTTGGACTTAGTCATTTTTCCACCGTTTATCAGACTTTTAGATCGGGGAAATGCTAGTGAGCGTTCCGATTTCAGTTCCAGAGTGATTCGCCCAATGACTCCTTGATATTTCGTCGTTTTCAGCAAATATTTTGGATTTTTGAAAATTTTACTTTTTTGTGAAAATATCCACTAAATGAGGGAATAATATGTGTGAGGGTACCCCAGGAGAGTTCCAAATGTGTGTGGGTAGAATATATATCCCACGGGGGTAAAATTGAAAAAAGTTTAAAAAATTTTTTTTTTGGACTTAGTCATTTTTCCGGCGTTTATCAGACTTTCAGATAGGGGAAATGTCAGTGAACATTTCGATTTCAGTTCCAGAGCGATTCGCCCAATGAGTCCTTGATATTTAGTCGTTTTCAGCAAATATTTTCGATTTTTGAAAATTTCAGTTTTTTGTGAAAATATCCACTAAATGAGGGAATAATATGTGTGAGGGTACCCCAGGAGAGTTCCAAATGTGTGTGGGTAGAATATATATCCCACCGGGGTAAAATTGAAAAAAGTAAAAAAAATTTTTTTTTGGACTTAGTCATTTTTCCGGCGTTTATCAGACTTTCAGATAGGGGAAATGTCAGTGAGCATTCCGATTTCAGTTCCAGAGCGATTCGCCCAATGACTCCTTGATATTTAGTCGTTTTCAGCCAATTTTCTGGATTTTTGAAAATTTCACTTTTTTGTGAAAATATCCACTAAATGAGGGAATAATATGTGTGAGGGTACCCCAGGAGAGTTCCAAATGTGTGTGGGTAGAATATATATCCCACGGGGGTAAAATTGAAAAAAGTTGAAAAAAAATTTTTCTTGAACTTAGTCATTTTTCAGGCGTTTATCAGACTTTCAGATAGGGGAAATGTCAGTGAGCATTCCGATTTCAGTTCTAGAGCGATTCGCCCAATGAGTCCTTGATATTTAGTCGTTTTCAGCGAATATTTTCGATTTTTGAAAATTTCAGTTTTTTGTGAAAATATCCACTAAATGAGGGAATAATATGTGTGAGGGTACCCCAGGAGAGTTCCAAATGTGTGTGGGTAGAATATATATCCCACCGGGGTAAAATTGAAAAAAGTAAAAAAAATTTTTTTTTGGACTTAGTCATTTTTCCGGCGTTTATCAGACTTTCAGATAGGGGAAATGTCAGTGAGCATTCCGATTTCAGTTCCAGAGCGATTCGACAATGAATCCTTGATATTTAGTCGTTTTCAGCCAATTTTCTGGATTTTTGAAAATTTCACTTTTTTGTGAAAATATCCACTAAATGAGGGAATAATATGTGTGAGGGTACCCCAGGAGAGTTCCAAATGTGTGTGGGTAGAATATATAACCCACGGGGGTAAAATTGAAAAAAGTTGAAAACATTTTTTTTTTGGACTTAGTCATTTTTCCACCGTTTATCAGACTTTTAGATAGGGGAAATGTTAGTGAGCGTTCCGATTTCAGTTCCAGAGTGATTCGCCCAATGACTCCTTGATATTTAGTCGTTTTCAGCAAATATTTTGGATTTTTGAAAATTTTACTTTTTTGTGAAAATATCCACTAAATGAGGGAATAATATGTGTGAGGGTACCCCAGGAGAGTTCCAAATGTGTGTGGGTAGAATATATATCCCACGGGGGTAAAATTGAAAAAAGTTGAAAAAAAATTTTTCTTGGACTTAGTCATTTTTCCGGCGTTTATCAGACTTTCAGATAGTGCATATGTCAGTGAGCGTTCCTATTTCAATTCCAGAGCTATTCGCCCAATGACTCCTTGATATTTAGTCGTTTTCAGCCAATTCTCTGGATTTTTGAAAATTTCACTTTTTTGTGAAAATATCCACTAAATGAGGGAATAATATGTGTGAGGGTACCCCAGGAGAGTTCCAAATGTATGTGGGTAAAATATATATCCCACGGGGGTAAAATTGAAAAAAGTTTAAAAAACTTTTTTTTTGGACTTAGTCATTTTTCCACCGTTTATCAGACTTTCAGATAGGGGAAATGTCAGTGAGCATTCCGATTTCAGTTCCAGAGCGATTCGCCCAATGACTCCTTGATATTTAGTCGTTTTCAGCCAATTTTCTGGATTTTTGAAAATTTCACTTTTTTGTGAAAATATCCACTAAATGAGGGAATAATATGTGTGAGGGTACCCCAGGAGAGTTCCAAATGTGTGTGGGTAGAATATATATCCCACGGGGGTAAAATTTAAAAAAGTTTAAAAACATTTTTTTTTTGGACTTAGTCATTTTTCAGGCGTTTATCAGACTTTCAGATAGGGGAAATGTCAGTGAGCATTCCGATTTCAGTTCCAGAGCGATTCGCCCAATGACTCCTTGATATTTAGTCGTTTTCAGCAAATATTTTGGATTTTTGAAAATTTCATTTTTTTGTGAAAATATCCACTAAATGAGGGAATAATATGTGTGAGGGTACCCCAGGAGAGTTCCAAATGTGTGTGGGTAGAATATATATCCCACGGGGGTAAAATTGAAAAAAGTTGAAAAAAATTTTTTCTTGAACTTAGTCATTTTTCAGGCGTTTATCAGACTTTCAGATAGGGGAAATGTCAGTGAGCATTCCGATTTCAGTTCTAGAGCGATTCGCCCAATGAGTCCTTGATATTTAGTCGTTTTCAGCGAATATTTTCGATTTTTGAAAATTTCAGTTTTTTGTGAAAATATCCACTAAATGAGGGAATAATATGTGTGAGGGTACCCCAGGAGAGTTCCAAATGTGTGTGGGTGGAATATATATCCCACGGGGGTAAAATTGAAAAAAGTAAAAAAAATTTTTTTTTGGACTTAGTCATTTTTCCGGCGTTTATCAGACTTTCAGATAGGGGAAATGTCAGTGAGCATTCCGATTTCAGTTCCAGAGCGATTCGCCCAATGAGTCCTTGATATTTAGTCGTTTTCAGCAAATATTTTGGATTTTTGAAAATTTCACTTTTTTGTGAAAATATCCACTAAATGAGGGAATAATATGTGTGAGGGTACCCCAGGAGAGTTCCAAATGTATGTGGGTAAAATATATATCCCACGGAGGTAAAAATGAAAAAAGTTAAAAAAATTTTTTTTTTGGACTTAGTCATTTTTCCGGCGTTTATCAGACTTTCAGATAGTGCATATGTCAGTGAGCGTTCCTATTTCAATTCCAGAGCTATTCGCCCAATGACTCCTTGATATTTAGTCGTTTTCAGCCAATTCTCTGGATTTTTGAAAATTTCACTTTTTTGTGAAAATATCCACTAAATGAGGGAATAATATGTGTGAGGGTACCCCAGGAGAGTTCCAAATGTATGTGGGTAAAATATATATCCCACGGGGGTAAAATTGAAAAAAGTTAAAAAAATTTTTTTTTTGGACTTAGTCATTTTTCCACCGTTTATCAGACTTTCAGATAGGGGAAATGTCAGTGAGCATTCCGATTTCAGTTCCAGAGCGATTCGCCCAATGACTCCTTGATATTTAGTCGTTTTCAGCCAATTTTCTGGATTTTTGAAAATTTCACTTTTTTGTGAAAATATCCACTAAATGAGGGAATAATATGTGTGAGGGTACCCCAGGAGAGTTCCAAGTGTGTGTGGGTAGAATATATATCCCACGGGGTAAAATTGAAAAAAGTTAAAAAATTTTTTTTTTGGACTTAGTCATTTTTCCACCGTTTATCAGACTTTTAGATCGGGGAAATGCTAGTGAGCGTTCCGATTTCAGTTCCAGAGTGATTCGCCCAATGACTCCTTGATATTTCGTCGTTTTCAGCAAATATTTTGGATTTTTGAAAATTTTACTTTTTTGTGAAAATATCCACTAAATGAGGGAATAATATGTGTGAGGGTACCCCAGGAGAGTTCCAAATGTGTGTGGGTAGAATATATATCCCACGGGGGTAAAATTGAAAAAAGTTTAAAAAATTTTTTTTTTGGACTTAGTCATTTTTCCGGCGTTTATCAGACTTTCAGATAGGGGAAATGTCAGTGAACATTTCGATTTCAGTTCCAGAGCGATTCGCCCAATGAGTCCTTGATATTTAGTCGTTTTCAGCAAATATTTTCGATTTTTGAAAATTTCAGTTTTTTGTGAAAATATCCACTAAATGAGGGAATAATATGTGTGAGGGTACCCCAGGAGAGTTCCAAATGTGTGTGGGTAGAATATATATCCCACCGGGGTAAAATTGAAAAAAGTAAAAAAAATTTTTTTTTGGACTTAGTCATTTTTCCGGCGTTTATCAGACTTTCAGATAGGGGAAATGTCAGTGAGCATTCCGATTTCAGTTCCAGAGCGATTCGCCCAATGACTCCTTGATATTTAGTCGTTTTCAGCCAATTTTCTGGATTTTTGAAAATTTCACTTTTTTGTGAAAATATCCACTAAATGAGGGAATAATATGTGTGAGGGTACCCCAGGAGAGTTCCAAATGTGTGTGGGTAGAATATATATCCCACGGGGGTAAAATTGAAAAAAGTTGAAAAAAATTTTTTCTTGAACTTAGTCATTTTTCAGGCGTTTATCAGACTTTCAGATAGGGGAAATGTCAGTGAGCATTCCGATTTCAGTTCTAGAGCGATTCGCCCAATGAGTCCTTGATATTTAGTCGTTTTCAGCGAATATTTTCGATTTTTGAAAATTTCAGTTTTTTGTGAAAATATCCACTAAATGAGGGAATAATATGTGTGAGGGTACCCCAGGAGAGTTCCAAATGTGTGTGGGTAGAATATATATCCCACCGGGGTAAAATTGAAAAAAGTAAAAAAAATTTTTTTTTGGACTTAGTCATTTTTCCGGCGTTTATCAGACTTTCAGATAGGGGAAATGTCAGTGAGCATTCCGATTTCAGTTCCAGAGCGATTCGCCCAATGAATCCTTGATATTTAGTCGTTTTCAGCCAATTTTCTGGATTTTTGAAAATTTCACTTTTTTGTGAAAATATCCACTAAATGAGGGAATAATATGTGTGAGGGTACCCCAGGAGAGTTCCAAATGTGTGTGGGTAGAATATATAACCCACGGGGGTAAAATTGAAAAAAGTTGAAAACATTTTTTTTTTGGACTTAGTCATTTTTCCACCGTTTATCAGACTTTTAGATAGGGGAAATGTTAGTGAGCGTTCCGATTTCAGTTCCAGAGTGATTCGCCCAATGACTCCTTGATATTTAGTCGTTTTCAGCAAATATTTTGGATTTTTGAAAATTTTACTTTTTTGTGAAAATATCCACTAAATGAGGGAATAATATGTGTGAGGGTACCCCAGGAGAGTTCCAAATGTGTGTGGGTAGAATATATATCCCACGGGGGTAAAATTGAAAAAAGTTGAAAAAAAAATTTTCTTGGACTTAGTCATTTTTCCGGCGTTTATCAGACTTTCAGATAGTGCATATGTCAGTGAGCGTTCCTATTTCAATTCCAGAGCTATTCGCCCAATGACTCCTTGATATTTAGTCGTTTTCAGCCAATTCTCTGGATTTTTGAAAATTTCACTTTTTTGTGAAAATATCCACTAAATGAGGGAATAATATGTGTGAGGGTACCCCAGGAGAGTTCCAAATGTATGTGGGTAAAATATATATCCCACGGGGGTAAAATTGAAAAAAGTTTAAAAAATTTTTTTTTTGGACTTAGTCATTTTTCCACCGTTTATCAGACTTTCAGATAGGGGAAATGTCAGTGAGCATTCCGATTTCAGTTCCAGAGCGATTCGCCCAATGACTCCTTGATATTTAGTCGTTTTCAGCCAATTTTCTGGATTTTTGAAAATTTCACTTTTTTGTGAAAATATCCACTAAATGAGGGAATAATATGTGTGAGGGTACCCCAGGAGAGTTCCAAATGTGTGTGGGTAGAATATATATCCCACGGGGGTAAAATTTAAAAAAGTTTAAAAACATTTTTTTTTTGGACTTAGTCATTTTTCAGGCGTTTATCAGACTTTCAGATAGGGGAAATGTCAGTGAGCATTCCGATTTCAGTTCCAGAGCGATTCGCCCAATGACTCCTTGATATTTAGTCGTTTTCAGCAAATATTTTGGATTTTTGAAAATTTCATTTTTTTGTGAAAATATCCACTAAATGAGGGAATAATATGTGTGAGGGTACCCCAGGAGAGTTCCAAATGTGTGTGGGTAGAATATATATCCCACGGGGGTAAAATTGAAAAAAGTTGAAAAAAATTTTTTCTTGAACTTAGTCATTTTTCAGGCGTTTATCAGACTTTCAGATAGGGGAAATGTCAGTGAGCATTCCGATTTCAGTTCTAGAGCGATTCGCCCAATGAGTCCTTGATATTTAGTCGTTTTCAGCGAATATTTTCGATTTTTGAAAATTTCAGTTTTTTGTGAAAATATCCACTAAATGAGGGAATAATATGTGTGAGGGTACCCCAGGAGAGTTCCAAATGTGTGTGGGTAGAATATATATCCCACCGGGGTAAAATTGAAAAAAGTAAAAAAAATTTTTTTTTGGACTTAGTCATTTTTCCGGCGTTTATCAGACTTTCAGATAGGGGAAATGTCAGTGAGCATTCCGATTTCAGTTCCAGAGCGATTCGACAATGAATCCTTGATATTTAGTCGTTTTCAGCCAATTTTCTGGATTTTTGAAAATTTCACTTTTTTGTGAAAATATCCACTAAATGAGGGAATAATATGTGTGAGGGTACCCCAGGAGAGTTCCAAATGTGTGTGGGTAGAATATATAACCCACGGGGGTAAAATTGAAAAAAGTTGAAAACATTTTTTTTTTGGACTTAGTCATTTTTCCACCGTTTATCAGACTTTTAGATAGGGGAAATGTTAGTGAGCGTTCCGATTTCAGTTCCAGAGTGATTCGCCCAATGACTCCTTGATATTTAGTCGTTTTCAGCAAATATTTTGGATTTTTGAAAATTTTACTTTTTTGTGAAAATATCCACTAAATGAGGGAATAATATGTGTGAGGGTACCCCAGGAGAGTTCCAAATGTGTGTGGGTAGAATATATATCCCACGGGGGTAAAATTGAAAAAAGTTGAAAAAAAAATTTTCTTGGACTTAGTCATTTTTCCGGCGTTTATCAGACTTTCAGATAGTGCATATGTCAGTGAGCGTTCCTATTTCAATTCCAGAGCTATTCGCCCAATGACTCCTTGATATTTAGTCGTTTTCAGCCAATTCTCTGGATTTTTGAAAATTTCACTTTTTTGTGAAAATATCCACTAAATGAGGGAATAATATGTGTGAGGGTACCCCAGGAGAGTTCCAAATGTATGTGGGTAAAATATATATCCCACGGGGGTAAAATTGAAAAAAGTTTAAAAAACTTTTTTTTTGGACTTAGTCATTTTTCCACCGTTTATCAGACTTTCAGATAGGGGAAATGTCAGTGAGCATTCCGATTTCAGTTCCAGAGCGATTCGCCCAATGACTCCTTGATATTTAGTCGTTTTCAGCCAATTTTCTGGATTTTTGAAAATTTCACTTTTTTGTGAAAATATCCACTAAATGAGGGAATAATATGTGTGAGGGTACCCCAGGAGAGTTCCAAATGTGTGTGGGTAGAATATATATCCCACGGGGGTAAAATTTAAAAAAGTTTAAAAACATTTTTTTTTTGGACTTAGTCATTTTTCAGGCGTTTATCAGACTTTCAGATAGGGGAAATGTCAGTGAGCATTCCGATTTCAGTTCCAGAGCGATTCGCCCAATGACTCCTTGATATTTAGTCGTTTTCAGCAAATATTTTGGATTTTTGAAAATTTCATTTTTTTGTGAAAATATCCACTAAATGAGGGAATAATATGTGTGAGGGTACCCCAGGAGAGTTCCAAATGTGTGTGGGTAGAATATATATCCCACGGGGGTAAAATTGAAAAAAGTTGAAAAAAATTTTTTCTTGAACTTAGTCATTTTTCAGGCGTTTATCAGACTTTCAGATAGGGGAAATGTCAGTGAGCATTCCGATTTCAGTTCTAGAGCGATTCGCCCAATGAGTCCTTGATATTTAGTCGTTTTCAGCGAATATTTTCGATTTTTGAAAATTTCAGTTTTTTGTGAAAATATCCACTAAATGAGGGAATAATATGTGTGAGGGTACCCCAGGAGAGTTCCAAATGTATGTGGGTAAAATATATATCCCACGGAGGTAAAAATGAAAAAAGTTAAAAAAATTTTTTTTTTGGACTTAGTCATTTTTCCGGCGTTTATCAGACTTTCAGATAGTGCATATGTCAGTGAGCGTTCCTATTTCAATTCCAGAGCTATTCGCCCAATGACTCCTTGATATTTAGTCGTTTTCAGCCAATTCTCTGGATTTTTGAAAATTTCACTTTTTTGTGAAAATATCCACTAAATGAGGGAATAATATGTGTGAGGGTACCCCAGGAGAGTTCCAAATGTATGTGGGTAAAATATATATCCCACGGGGGTAAAATTGAAAAAAGTTAAAAAAATTTTTTTTTTGGACTTAGTCATTTTTCCACCGTTTATCAGACTTTCAGATAGGGGAAATGTCAGTGAGCATTCCGATTTCAGTTCCAGAGCGATTCGCCCAATGACTCCTTGATATTTAGTCGTTTTCAGCCAATTTTCTGGATTTTTGAAAATTTCACTTTTTTGTGAAAATATCCACTAAATGAGGGAATAATATGTGTGAGGGTACCCCAGGAGAGTTCCAAGTGTGTGTGGGTAGAATATATATCCCACGGGGTAAAATTGAAAAAAGTTAAAAAATTTTTTTTTTGGACTTAGTCATTTTTCCACCGTTTATCAGACTTTTAGATCGGGGAAATGCTAGTGAGCGTTCCGATTTCAGTTCCAGAGTGATTCGCCCAATGACTCCTTGATATTTCGTCGTTTTCAGCAAATATTTTGGATTTTTGAAAATTTTACTTTTTTGTGAAAATATCCACTAAATGAGGGAATAATATGTGTGAGGGTACCCCAGGAGAGTTCCAAATGTGTGTGGGTAGAATATATATCCCACGGGGGTAAAATTGAAAAAAGTTTAAAAAATTTTTTTTTTGGACTTAGTCATTTTTCCGGCGTTTATCAGACTTTCAGATAGGGGAAATGTCAGTGAACATTTCGATTTCAGTTCCAGAGCGATTCGCCCAATGAGTCCTTGATATTTAGTCGTTTTCAGCAAATATTTTCGATTTTTGAAAATTTCAGTTTTTTGTGAAAATATCCACTAAATGAGGGAATAATATGTGTGAGGGTACCCCAGGAGAGTTCCAAATGTGTGTGGGTAGAATATATATCCCACCGGGGTAAAATTGAAAAAAGTAAAAAAAATTTTTTTTTGGACTTAGTCATTTTTCCGGCGTTTATCAGACTTTCAGATAGGGGAAATGTCAGTGAGCATTCCGATTTCAGTTCCAGAGCGATTCGCCCAATGACTCCTTGATATTTAGTCGTTTTCAGCCAATTTTCTGGATTTTTGAAAATTTCACTTTTTTGTGAAAATATCCACTAAATGAGGGAATAATATGTGTGAGGGTACCCCAGGAGAGTTCCAAATGTGTGTGGGTAGAATATATATCCCACGGGGGTAAAATTGAAAAAAGTTGAAAAAAATTTTTTCTTGAACTTAGTCATTTTTCAGGCGTTTATCAGACTTTCAGATAGGGGAAATGTCAGTGAGCATTCCGATTTCAGTTCTAGAGCGATTCGCCCAATGAGTCCTTGATATTTAGTCGTTTTCAGCGAATATTTTCGATTTTTGAAAATTTCAGTTTTTTGTGAAAATATCCACTAAATGAGGGAATAATATGTGTGAGGGTACCCCAGGAGAGTTCCAAATGTGTGTGGGTAGAATATATATCCCACCGGGGTAAAATTGAAAAAAGTAAAAAAAATTTTTTTTTGGACTTAGTCATTTTTCCGGCGTTTATCAGACTTTCAGATAGGGGAAATGTCAGTGAGCATTCCGATTTCAGTTCCAGAGCGATTCGCCCAATGAATCCTTGATATTTAGTCGTTTTCAGCCAATTTTCTGGATTTTTGAAAATTTCACTTTTTTGTGAAAATATCCACTAAATGAGGGAATAATATGTGTGAGGGTACCCCAGGAGAGTTCCAAATGTGTGTGGGTAGAATATATAACCCACGGGGGTAAAATTGAAAAAAGTTGAAAACATTTTTTTTTTGGACTTAGTCATTTTTCCACCGTTTATCAGACTTTTAGATAGGGGAAATGTTAGTGAGCGTTCCGATTTCAGTTCCAGAGTGATTCGCCCAATGACTCCTTGATATTTAGTCGTTTTCAGCAAATATTTTGGATTTTTGAAAATTTTACTTTTTTGTGAAAATATCCACTAAATGAGGGAATAATATGTGTGAGGGTACCCCAGGAGAGTTCCAAATGTGTGTGGGTAGAATATATATCCCACGGGGGTAAAATTGAAAAAAGTTGAAAAAAAAATTTTCTTGGACTTAGTCATTTTTCCGGCGTTTATCAGACTTTCAGATAGTGCATATGTCAGTGAGCGTTCCTATTTCAATTCCAGAGCTATTCGCCCAATGACTCCTTGATATTTAGTCGTTTTCAGCCAATTCTCTGGATTTTTGAAAATTTCACTTTTTTGTGAAAATATCCACTAAATGAGGGAATAATATGTGTGAGGGTACCCCAGGAGAGTTCCAAATGTATGTGGGTAAAATATATATCCCACGGGGGTAAAATTGAAAAAAGTTTAAAAAATTTTTTTTTTGGACTTAGTCATTTTTCCACCGTTTATCAGACTTTCAGATAGGGGAAATGTCAGTGAGCATTCCGATTTCAGTTCCAGAGCGATTCGCCCAATGACTCCTTGATATTTAGTCGTTTTCAGCCAATTTTCTGGATTTTTGAAAATTTCACTTTTTTGTGAAAATATCCACTAAATGAGGGAATAATATGTGTGAGGGTACCCCAGGAGAGTTCCAAATGTGTGTGGGTAGAATATATATCCCACGGGGGTAAAATTTAAAAAAGTTTAAAAACATTTTTTTTTTGGACTTAGTCATTTTTCAGGCGTTTATCAGACTTTCAGATAGGGGAAATGTCAGTGAGCATTCCGATTTCAGTTCCAGAGCGATTCGCCCAATGACTCCTTGATATTTAGTCGTTTTCAGCAAATATTTTGGATTTTTGAAAATTTCATTTTTTTGTGAAAATATCCACTAAATGAGGGAATAATATGTGTGAGGGTACCCCAGGAGAGTTCCAAATGTGTGTGGGTAGAATATATATCCCACGGGGGTAAAATTGAAAAAAGTTGAAAAAAATTTTTTCTTGAACTTAGTCATTTTTCAGGCGTTTATCAGACTTTCAGATAGGGGAAATGTCAGTGAGCATTCCGATTTCAGTTCTAGAGCGATTCGCCCAATGAGTCCTTGATATTTAGTCGTTTTCAGCGAATATTTTCGATTTTTGAAAATTTCAGTTTTTTGTGAAAATATCCACTAAATGAGGGAATAATATGTGTGAGGGTACCCCAGGAGAGTTCCAAATGTGTGTGGGTAGAATATATATCCCACCGGGGTAAAATTGAAAAAAGTAAAAAAAATTTTTTTTTGGACTTAGTCATTTTTCCGGCGTTTATCAGACTTTCAGATAGGGGAAATGTCAGTGAGCATTCCGATTTCAGTTCCAGAGCGATTCGCCCAATGAGTCCTTGATATTTAGTCGTTTTCAGCAAATATTTTGGATTTTTGAAAATTTCACTTTTTTGTGAAAATATCCACTAAATGAGGGAATAATATGTGTGAGGGTACCCCAGGAGAGTTCCAAATGTGTGTGGGTAGAATATATAACCCACGGGGGTAAAATTGAAAAAAGTTGAAAACATTTTTTTTTTGGACTTAGTCATTTTTCCACCGTTTATCAGACTTTTAGATAGGGGAAATGTTAGTGAGCGTTCCGATTTCAGTTCCAGAGTGATTCGCCCAATGACTCCTTGATATTTAGTCGTTTTCAGCAAATATTTTGGATTTTTGAAAATTTTACTTTTTTGTGAAAATATCCACTAAATGAGGGAATAATATGTGTGAGGGTACCCCAGGAGAGTTCCAAATGTGTGTGGGTAGAATATATATCCCACGGGGGTAAAATTGAAAAAAGTTGAAAAAAAAATTTTCTTGGACTTAGTCATTTTTCCGGCGTTTATCAGACTTTCAGATAGTGCATATGTCAGTGAGCGTTCCTATTTCAATTCCAGAGCTATTCGCCCAATGACTCCTTGATATTTAGTCGTTTTCAGCCAATTCTCTGGATTTTTGAAAATTTCACTTTTTTGTGAAAATATCCACTAAATGAGGGAATAATATGTGTGAGGGTACCCCAGGAGAGTTCCAAATGTATGTGGGTAAAATATATATCCCACGGGGGTAAAATTGAAAAAAGTTTAAAAAATTTTTTTTTTGGACTTAGTCATTTTTCCACCGTTTATCAGACTTTCAGATAGGGGAAATGTCAGTGAGCATTCCGATTTCAGTTCCAGAGCGATTCGCCCAATGACTCCTTGATATTTAGTCGTTTTCAGCCAATTTTCTGGATTTTTGAAAATTTCACTTTTTTGTGAAAATATCCACTAAATGAGGGAATAATATGTGTGAGGGTACCCCAGGAGAGTTCCAAATGTGTGTGGGTAGAATATATATCCCACGGGGGTAAAATTGAAAAAAGTTGAAAAAAATTTTTTCTTGAACTTAGTCATTTTTCAGGCGTTTATCAGACTTTCAGATAGGGGAAATGTCAGTGAGCATTCCGATTTCAGTTCTAGAGCGATTCGCCCAATGAGTCCTTGATATTTAGTCGTTTTCAGCAAATATTTTGGATTTTTGAAAATTTCACTTTTTTGTGAAAATATCCACTAAATGAGGGAATAATATGTGTGAGGGTACCCCAGGAGAGTTCCAAATGTGTGTGGGTAGAATATATATCCCACCGGGGTAAAATTGAAAAAAGTTAAAAAAAAATTTTTTTTGGACTTAGTCATTTTTCCGGCGTTTATCAGACTTTCAGATAGGGGAAATCTCAATGAGCATTCCGATTTCAGTTCCAGAGCGATTCGCCCAATGAGTCCTTGATATTTAGTCGTTTTCAGCAAATATTTTGGATTTTTGAAAATTTCACTTTTTTTGTGAAAATATCCACTAAATGAGGGAATAATATGTGTGAGGGTACACCAGGAGAGTTCCAAATGTGTGTGGGTAGAATATATAACCCACGGGGGTAAAATTGAAAAAAGTTGAAAACATTTTTTTTTTGGACTTAGTCATTTTTCAGGCGTTTATCAGACTTTCAGATAGGGGAAATGTCAGTGAGCATTCCGATTTCAGTTCCAGAGCGATTCGCCCAATGACTCCTTGATATTTAGTCGTTTTCAGCAAATATTTTGGATTTTTGAAAATTTCATTTTTTTGTGAAAATATCCACTAAATGAGGGAATAATATGTGTGAGGGTACCCCAGGAGAGTTCCAAATGTGTGTGGGTAGAATATATAACCCACGGGGGTAAAATTGAAAAAAGTTGAAAACATTTTTTTTTTGGACTTAGTCATTTTTCAGGCGTTTATCAGACTTTCAGATAGGGGAAATGTCAGTGAGCATTCCGATTTCAGTTCCAGAGCGATTCGCCCAATGAGTCCTTGATATTTAGTCGTTTTCAGCCAATATTTTCGATTTTTGAAAATTTCACTTTTTTGTGAAAATATCCACTAAATGAGGGAATAATATGTGTGAGGGTACCCCAGGAGAGTTCCAAATGTGTCTGGGTAGAATATATATCCCATGGGGGTAAAATTGAAAAAAGTTGAAAAAATTTTTATTTTGGACTTAGTCATTTTTCCGGCGTTTAGCAGTCTTTCAGATAGGGGAAATGTCAGTGAGCGTTCCGATTTCAGTTCCAGAGTGATTCGCCCAATGACTCCTTGATATTTAGTCGTTTTCAGCCAATTTTCTGGATTTTTGAAAATTTCACTTTTTTGTGAAAATATCCACTAAATGAGGGAATAATATGTGTGAGGGTACCCCAGGAGAGTTCCAAATGTGTGTGGGTAGAATATATAACCCACGGGGGTAAAATTGAAAAAAGTTGAAAACATTTTTTTTTTGGACTTAGTCATTTTTCCACCGTTTATCAGACTTTTAGATAGGGGAAATGTTAGTGAGCGTTCCGATTTCAGTTCCAGAGTGATTCGCCCAATGACTCCTTGATATTTAGTCGTTTTCAGCCAATTTTCTGGATTTTTGAAAATTTCACTTTTTTGTGAAAATATCCACTAAATGATTGAATAATATGTGTGAGGGTACCCCAGGAGCGTTCCAAATGTGTGTGGGTAGAATATATATCCCACGGGGGTAAAATTGAAAAAAGTTTAAAAAATTTTTTTTTGGACTTAGTCATTTTTCCGGCGTTTATCAGACTTTCAGATAGGGGAAATGTCAGTGAGCATTCCGATTTCAGTTCCAGAGCGATTCGCCCAATGAGTCCTTGATATTTAGTCGTTTTCAGCAAATATTTTGGATTTTTGAAAATTTCACTTTTTTGTGAAAATATCCACTAAATGAGGGAATAATATGTGTGAGGGTACCCCAGGAGAGTTCCAAATGTATGTGGGTAAAATATATATCCCACGGAGGTAAAAATGAAAAAAGTTAAAAAAATTTTTTTTTTGGACTTAGTCATTTTTCCGGCGTTTATCAGACTTTCAGATAGTGCATATGTCAGTGAGCGTTCCTATTTCAATTCCAGAGCTATTCGCCCAATGACTCCTTGATATTTAGTCGTTTTCAGCCAATTCTCTGGATTTTTGAAAATTTCACTTTTTTGTGAAAATATCCACTAAATGAGGGAATAATATGTGTGAGGGTACCCCAGGAGAGTTCCAAATGTATGTGGGTAAAATATATATCCCACGGGGGTAAAATTGAAAAAAGTTAAAAAAATTTTTTTTTTGGACTTAGTCATTTTTCCACCGTTTATCAGACTTTCAGATAGGGGAAATGTCAGTGAGCATTCCGATTTCAGTTCCAGAGCGATTCGCCCAATGACTCCTTGATATTTAGTCGTTTTCAGCCAATTTTCTGGATTTTTGAAAATTTCACTTTTTTGTGAAAATATCCACTAAATGAGGGAATAATATGTGTGAGGGTACCCCAGGAGAGTTCCAAGTGTGTGTGGGTAGAATATATATCCCACGGGGTAAAATTGAAAAAAGTTAAAAAATTTTTTTTTTGGACTTAGTCATTTTTCCACCGTTTATCAGACTTTTAGATCGGGGAAATGCTAGTGAGCGTTCCGATTTCAGTTCCAGAGTGATTCGCCCAATGACTCCTTGATATTTCGTCGTTTTCAGCAAATATTTTGGATTTTTGAAAATTTTACTTTTTTGTGAAAATATCCACTAAATGAGGGAATAATATGTGTGAGGGTACCCCAGGAGAGTTCCAAATGTGTGTGGGTAGAATATATATCCCACCGGGGTAAAATTGAAAAAAGTAAAAAAAATTTTTTTTTGGACTTAGTCATTTTTCCGGTGTTTATCAGACTTTCAGATAGGGGAAATGTCAGTGAGCATTCCGATTTCAGTTCCAGAGCGATTCGCCCAATGAGTCCTTCATATTTAGTCGTTTTCAGCAAATATTTAGGATTTTTGAAAATTTCACTTTTTTGTGAAAATATCCACTAAATGAGGGAATAATATGTGTGAGGGTACCCCAGGAGAGTTCCAAATGTGTGTGGGTAGAATATATAACCCACGGGGGTAAAATTGAAAAAAGTTGAAAACATTTTTTTTTTGGACTTAGTCATTTTTCCACCGTTTATCAGACTTTTAGATAGGGGAAATGTTAGTGAGCGTTCCGATTTCAGTTCCAGAGTGATTCGCCCAATGACTCCTTGATATTTAGTCGTTTTCAGCAAATATTTTAGATTTTTGAAAATTTTACTTTTTTGTGAAAATATCCACTAAATGAGGGAATAATATGTGTGAGGGTACCCCAGGAGAGTTCCAAATGTGTGTGGGTAGAATATATATCCCACGGGGGTAAAATTGAAAAAAGTTGAAAAAAAAATTTTCTTGGACTTAGTCATTTTTCCGGCGTTTATCAGACTTTCAGATAGTGCATATGTCAGTGAGCGTTCCTATTTCAATTCCAGAGCTATTCGCCCAATGACTCCTTGATATTTAGTCGTTTTCAGCCAATTCTCTGGATTTTTGAAAATTTCACTTTTTTGTGAAAATATCCACTAAATGAGGGAATAATATGTGTGAGGGTACCCCAGGAGAGTTCCAAATGTATGTGGGTAAAATATATATCCCACGGGGGTAAAATTGAAAAAAGTTTAAAAAATTTTTTTTTTGGACTTAGTCATTTTTCCACCGTTTATCAGACTTTCAGATAGGGGAAATGTCAGTGAGCATTCCGATTTCAGTTCCAGAGCGATTCGCCCAATGACTCCTTGATATTTAGTCGTTTTCAGCCAATTTTCTGGATTTTTGAAAATTTCACTTTTTTGTGAAAATATCCACTAAATGAGGGAATAATATGTGTGAGGGTACCCCAGGAGAGTTCCAAATGTGTGTGGGTAGAATATATATCCCACGGGGGTAAAATTGAAAAAAGTTGAAAAAAATTTTTTCTTGAACTTAGTCATTTTTCAGGCGTTTATCAGACTTTCAGATAGGGGAAATGTCAGTGAGCATTCCGATTTCAGTTCTAGAGCGATTCGCCCAATGAGTCCTTGATATTTAGTCGTTTTCAGCGAATATTTTCGATTTTTGAAAATTTCAGTTTTTTGTGAAAATATCCACTAAATGAGGGAATAATATGTGTGAGGGTACCCCAGGAGAGTTCCAAATGTGTGTGGGTAGAATATATATCCCACCGGGGTAAAATTGAAAAAAGTAAAAAAAATTTTTTTTTGGACTTAGTCATTTTTCCGGCGTTTATCAGACTTTCAGATAGGGGAAATGTCAGTGAGCATTCCGATTTCAGTTCCAGAGCGATTCGCCCAATGAGTCCTTCATATTTAGTCGTTTTCAGCAAATATTTTGGATTTTTGAAAATTTCACTTTTTTGTGAAAATATCCACTAAATGAGGGAATAATATGTGTGAGGGTACCCCAGGAGAGTTCCAAATGTGTGTGGGTAGAATATATAACCCACGGGGGTAAAATTGAAAAAAGTTGAAAACATTTTTTTTTTGGACTTAGTCATTTTTCCACCGTTTATCAGACTTTTAGATAGGGGAAATGTTAGTGAGCGTTCCGATTTCAGTTCCAGAGTGATTCGCCCAATGACTCCTTGATATTTAGTCGTTTTCAGCAAATATTTTGGATTTTTGAAAATTTTACTTTTTTGTGAAAATATCCACTAAATGAGGGAATAATATGTGTGAGGGTACCCCAGGAGAGTTCCAAATGTGTGTGGGTAGAATATATATCCCACGGGGGTAAAATTGAAAAAAGTTGAAAAAAAAATTTTCTTGGACTTAGTCATTTTTCCACCGTTTATCAGACTTTCAGATAGGGGAAATGTCAGTGAGCATTCCGATTTCAGTTCCAGAGCGATTCGCCCAATGACTCCTTGATATTTAGTCGTTTTCAGCCAATTTTCTGGATTTTTGAAAATTTCACTTTTTTGTGAAAATATCCACTAAATGAGGGCATAATATGTGTGAGGGTACCCCAGGAGAGTTCCAAATGTGTGTGGGTAGAATATATATCCCACGGGGGTAAAATTGAAAAAAGTTGAAAAAATTTTTTTCTTGAACTTAGTCATTTTTCAGGCGTTTATCAGACTTTCAGATAGGGGAAATGTCAGTGAGCATTCCGATTTCAGTTCTAGAGCGATTCGCCCAATGAGTCCTTGATATTTAGTCGTTTTCAGCGAATATTTTCGATTTTTGAAAATTTCAGTTTTTTGTGAAAATATCCACTAAATGAGGGAATAATATGTGTGAGGGTACCCCAGGAGAGTTCCAAATGTGTGTGGGTAGAATATATATCCCACCGGGGTAAAATTGAAAAAAGTAAAAAAAATTTTTTTTTGGACTTAGTCATTTTTCCGGCGTTTATCAGACTTTCAGATAGGGGAAATGTCAGTGAGCATTCCGATTTCAGTTCCAGAGCGATTCGCCCAATGAGTCCTTGATATTTAGTCGTTTTCAGCAAATATTTTGGATTTTTGAAAATTTCACTTTTTTGTGAAAATATCCACTAAATGAGGGAATAATATGTGTGAGGGTACCCCAGGAGAGTTCCAAATGTGTGTGGGTAGAATATATATCCCACCGGGGTAAAATTGAAAAAAGTTAAAAAAAATTTTTTTTTGGACTTAGTCATTTTTCCGGCGTTTATCAGACTTTCAGATAGGGGAAATCTCAATGAGCATTCCGATTTCAGTTCCAGAGCGATTCGCCCAATGAGTCCTTGATATTTAGTCGTTTTCAGCAAATATTTTGGATTTTTGAAAATTTCACTTTTTTTGTGAAAATATCCACTAAATGAGGGAATAATATGTGTGAGGGTACACCAGGAGAGTTCCAAATGTGTGTGGGTAGAATATATAACCCACGGGGGTAAAATTGAAAAAAGTTGAAAACATTTTTTTTTTGGACTTAGTCATTTTTCAGGCGTTTATCAGACTTTCAGATAGGGGAAATGTCAGTGAGCATTCCGATTTCAGTTCCAGAGCGATTCGCCCAATGACTCCTTGATATTTAGTCGTTTTCAGCAAATATTTTGGATTTTTGAAAATTTCATTTTTTTGTGAAAATATCCACTAAATGAGGGAATAATATGTGTGAGGGTACCCCAGGAGAGTTCCAAATGTGTGTGGGTAGAATATATAACCCACGGGGGTAAAATTGAAAAAAGTTGAAAACATTTTTTTTTTGGACTTAGTCATTTTTCAGGCGTTTATCAGACTTTCAGATAGGGGAAATGTCAGTGAGCATTCCGATTTCAGTTCCAGAGCGATTCGCCCAATGAGTCCTTGATATTTAGTCGTTTTCAGCCAATATTTTCGATTTTTGAAAATTTCACTTTTTTGTGAAAATATCCACTAAATGAGGGAATAATATGTGTGAGGGTACCCCAGGAGAGTTCCAAATGTGTCTGGGTAGAATATATATCCCATGGGGGTAAAATTGAAAAAAGTTGAAAAAATTTTTATTTTGGACTTAGTCATTTTTCCGGCGTTTAGCAGACTTTCAGATAGGGGAAATGTCAGTGAGCGTTCCGATTTCAGTTCCAGAGTGATTCGCCCAATGACTCCTTGATATTTAGTCGTTTTCAGCCAATTTTCTGGATTTTTGAAAATTTCACTTTTTTGTGAAAATATCCACTAAATGAGGGAATAATATGTGTGAGGGTACCCCAGGAGAGTTCCAAATGTGTGTGGGTAGAATATATATCCCACCGGGGTAAAATTGAAAAAAGTTAAAAAAAATTTTTTTTTGGACTTAGTCATTTTTCCGGCGTTTATCAGACTTTCAGATAGGGGAAATCTCAATGAGCATTCCGATTTCAGTTCCAGAGCGATTCGCCCAATGAGTCCTTGATATTTAGTCGTTTTCAGCAAATATTTTGGATTTTTGAAAATTTCACTTTTTTTGTGAAAATATCCACTAAATGAGGGAATAATATGTGTGAGGGTACACCAGGAGAGTTCCAAATGTGTGTGGGTAGAATATATAACCCACGGGGGTAAAATTGAAAAAAGTTGAAAACATTTTTTTTTTGGACTTAGTCATTTTTCAGGCGTTTATCAGACTTTCAGATAGGGGAAATGTCAGTGAGCATTCCGATTTCAGTTCCAGAGCGATTCGCCCAATGACTCCTTGATATTTAGTCGTTTTCAGCAAATATTTTGGATTTTTGAAAATTTCATTTTTTTGTGAAAATATCCACTAAATGAGGGAATAATATGTGTGAGGGTACCCCAGGAGAGTTCCAAATGTGTGTGGGTAGAATATATAACCCACGGGGGTAAAATTGAAAAAAGTTGAAAACATTTTTTTTTTGGACTTAGTCATTTTTCCACCGTTTATCAGACTTTTAGATAGGGGAAATGTTAGTGAGCGTTCCGATTTCAGTTCCAGAGTGATTCGCCCAATGACTCCTTGATATTTAGTCGTTTTCAGCCAATTTTCTGGATTTTTGAAAATTTCACTTTTTTGTGAAAATATCCACTAAATGATTGAATAATATGTGTGAGGGTACCCCAGGAGCGTTCCAAATGTGTGTGGGTAGAATATATATCCCACGGGGGTAAAATTGAAAAAAGTTTAAAAAATTTTTTTTTGGACTTAGTAATTTTTCCGGCGTTTATCAGACTTTCAGATAGGGGAAATGTCAGTGAGCATTCCGATTTCAGTTCCAGAGCGATTCGCCCAATGAGTCCTTGATATTTAGTCGTTTTCAGCAAATATTTTGGATTTTTGAAAATTTCACTTTTTTGTGAAAATATCCACTAAATGAGGGAATAATATGTGTGAGGGTACCCCAGGAGAGTTCCAAATGTATGTGGGTAAAATATATATCCCACGGAGGTAAAAATGAAAAAAGTTAAAAAAATTTTTTTTTTTGACTTAGTCATTTTTCCGGCGTTTATCAGACTTTCAGATAGTGCATATGTCAGTGAGCGTTCCTATTTCAATTCCAGAGCTATTCGCCCAATGACTCCTTGATATTTAGTCGTTTTCAGCCAATTCTCTGGATTTTTGAAAATTTCACTTTTTTGTGAAAATATCCACTAAATGAGGGAATAATATGTGTGAGGGTACCCCAGGAGAGTTCCAAATGTATGTGGGTAAAATATATATCCCACGGGGGTAAAATTGAAAAAAGTTTAAAAAATTTTTTTTTTGGACTTAGTCATTTTTCCACCGTTTATCAGACTTTTAGATAGGGGAAATGTTAGTGAGCGTTCCGATTTCAGTTCCAGAGTGATTCGCCCAATGACTCCTTGATATTTAGTCGTTTTCAGCAAATATTTTGGATTTTTGAAAATTTTACTTTTTTGTGAAAATATCCACTAAATGAGGGAATAATATGTGTGAGGGTACCCCAGGAGAGTTCCAAATGTGTGTGGGTAGAATATATATCCCACGGGGGTAAAATTGAAAAAAGTTGAAAAAAAAATTTTCTTGGACTTAGTCATTTTTCCGGCGTTTATCAGACTTTCAGATAGTGCATATGTCAGTGAGCGTTCCTATTTCAATTCCAGAGCTATTCGCCCAATGACTCCTTGATATTTAGTCGTTTTCAGCCAATTCTCTGGATTTTTGAAAATTTCACTTTTTTGTGAAAATATCCACTAAATGAGGGAATAATATGTGTGAGGGTACCCCAGGAGAGTTCCAAATGTATGTGGGTAAAATATATATCCCACGGGGGTAAAATTGAAAAAAGTTTAAAAAATTTTTTTTTTGGACTTAGTCATTTTTCCACCGTTTATCAGACTTTCAGATAGGGGAAATGTCAGTGAGCATTCCGATTTCAGTTCCAGAGCGATTCGCCCAATGACTCCTTGATATTTAGTCGTTTTCAGCCAATTTTCTGGATTTTTGAAAATTTCACTTTTTTGTGAAAATATCCACTAAATGAGGGAATAATATGTGTGAGGGTACCCCAGGAGAGTTCCAAATGTGTGTGGGTAGAATATATATCCCACGGGGGTAAAATTGAAAAAAGTTGAAAAAAATTTTTTCTTGAACTTAGTCATTTTTCAGGCGTTTATCAGACTTTCAGATAGGGGAAATGTCAGTGAGCATTCCGATTTCAGTTCTAGAGCGATTCGCCCAATGAGTCCTTGATATTTAGTCGTTTTCAGCAAATATTTTGGATTTTTGAAAATTTCACTTTTTTGTGAAAATATCCACTAAATGAGGGAATAATATGTGTGAGGGTACCCCAGGAGAGTTCCAAATGTGTGTGGGTAGAATATATATCCCACCGGGGTAAAATTGAAAAAAGTTAAAAAAAATTTTTTTTTGGACTTAGTCATTTTTCCGGCGTTTATCAGACTTTCAGATAGGGGAAATCTCAATGAGCATTCCGATTTCAGTTCCAGAGCGATTCGCCCAATGAGTCCTTGATATTTAGTCGTTTTCAGCAAATATTTTGGATTTTTGAAAATTTCACTTTTTTTGTGAAAATATCCACTAAATGAGGGAATAATATGTGTGAGGGTACACCAGGAGAGTTCCAAATGTGTGTGGGTAGAATATATAACCCACGGGGGTAAAATTGAAAAAAGTTGAAAACATTTTTTTTTTGGACTTAGTCATTTTTCAGGCGTTTATCAGACTTTCAGATAGGGGAAATGTCAGTGAGCATTCCGATTTCAGTTCCAGAGCGATTCGCCCAATGACTCCTTGATATTTAGTCGTTTTCAGCAAATATTTTGGATTTTTGAAAATTTCATTTTTTTGTGAAAATATCCACTAAATGAGGGAATAATATGTGTGAGGGTACCCCAGGAGAGTTCCAAATGTGTGTGGGTAGAATATATAACCCACGGGGGTAAAATTGAAAAAAGTTGAAAACATTTTTTTTTTGGACTTAGTCATTTTTCAGGCGTTTATCAGACTTTCAGATAGGGGAAATGTCAGTGAGCATTCCGATTTCAGTTCCAGAGCGATTCGCCCAATGAGTCCTTGATATTTAGTCGTTTTCAGCCAATATTTTCGATTTTTGAAAATTTCACTTTTTTGTGAAAATATCCACTAAATGAGGGAATAATATGTGTGAGGGTACCCCAGGAGAGTTCCAAATGTGTCTGGGTAGAATATATATCCCATGGGGGTAAAATTGAAAAAAGTTGAAAAAATTTTTATTTTGGACTTAGTCATTTTTCCGGCGTTTAGCAGTCTTTCAGATAGGGGAAATGTCAGTGAGCGTTCCGATTTCAGTTCCAGAGTGATTCGCCCAATGACTCCTTGATATTTAGTCGTTTTCAGCCAATTTTCTGGATTTTTGAAAATTTCACTTTTTTGTGAAAATATCCACTAAATGAGGGAATAATATGTGTGAGGGTACCCCAGGAGAGTTCCAAATGTGTGTGGGTAGAATATATAACCCACGGGGGTAAAATTGAAAAAAGTTGAAAACATTTTTTTTTTGGACTTAGTCATTTTTCCACCGTTTATCAGACTTTTAGATAGGGGAAATGTTAGTGAGCGTTCCGATTTCAGTTCCAGAGTGATTCGCCCAATGACTCCTTGATATTTAGTCGTTTTCAGCCAATTTTCTGGATTTTTGAAAATTTCACTTTTTTGTGAAAATATCCACTAAATGATTGAATAATATGTGTGAGGGTACCCCAGGAGCGTTCCAAATGTGTGTGGGTAGAATATATATCCCACGGGGGTAAAATTGAAAAAAGTTTAAAAAATTTTTTTTTGGACTTAGTCATTTTTCCGGCGTTTATCAGACTTTCAGATAGGGGAAATGTCAGTGAGCATTCCGATTTCAGTTCCAGAGCGATTCGCCCAATGAGTCCTTGATATTTAGTCGTTTTCAGCAAATATTTTGGATTTTTGAAAATTTCACTTTTTTGTGAAAATATCCACTAAATGAGGGAATAATATGTGTGAGGGTACCCCAGGAGAGTTCCAAATGTATGTGGGTAAAATATATATCCCACGGAGGTAAAAATGAAAAAAGTTAAAAAAATTTTTTTTTTGGACTTAGTCATTTTTCCGGCGTTTATCAGACTTTCAGATAGTGCATATGTCAGTGAGCGTTCCTATTTCAATTCCAGAGCTATTCGCCCAATGACTCCTTGATATTTAGTCGTTTTCAGCCAATTCTCTGGATTTTTGAAAATTTCACTTTTTTGTGAAAATATCCACTAAATGAGGGAATAATATGTGTGAGGGTACCCCAGGAGAGTTCCAAATGTATGTGGGTAAAATATATATCCCACGGGGGTAAAATTGAAAAAAGTTAAAAAAATTTTTTTTTTGGACTTAGTCATTTTTCCACCGTTTATCAGACTTTCAGATAGGGGAAATGTCAGTGAGCATTCCGATTTCAGTTCCAGAGCGATTCGCCCAATGACTCCTTGATATTTAGTCGTTTTCAGCCAATTTTCTGGATTTTTGAAAATTTCACTTTTTTGTGAAAATATCCACTAAATGAGGGAATAATATGTGTGAGGGTACCCCAGGAGAGTTCCAAGTGTGTGTGGGTAGAATATATATCCCACGGGGTAAAATTGAAAAAAGTTAAAAAATTTTTTTTTTGGACTTAGTCATTTTTCCACCGTTTATCAGACTTTTAGATCGGGGAAATGCTAGTGAGCGTTCCGATTTCAGTTCCAGAGTGATTCGCCCAATGACTCCTTGATATTTCGTCGTTTTCAGCAAATATTTTGGATTTTTGAAAATTTTACTTTTTTGTGAAAATATCCACTAAATGAGGGAATAATATGTGTGAGGGTACCCCAGGAGAGTTCCAAATGTGTGTGGGTAGAATATATATCCCACCGGGGTAAAATTGAAAAAAGTAAAAAAAATTTTTTTTTGGACTTAGTCATTTTTCCGGTGTTTATCAGACTTTCAGATAGGGGAAATGTCAGTGAGCATTCCGATTTCAGTTCCAGAGCGATTCGCCCAATGAGTCCTTCATATTTAGTCGTTTTCAGCAAATATTTAGGATTTTTGAAAATTTCACTTTTTTGTGAAAATATCCACTAAATGAGGGAATAATATGTGTGAGGGTACCCCAGGAGAGTTCCAAATGTGTGTGGGTAGAATATATAACCCACGGGGGTAAAATTGAAAAAAGTTGAAAACATTTTTTTTTTGGACTTAGTCATTTTTCCACCGTTTATCAGACTTTTAGATAGGGGAAATGTTAGTGAGCGTTCCGATTTCAGTTCCAGAGTGATTCGCCCAATGACTCCTTGATATTTAGTCGTTTTCAGCAAATATTTTAGATTTTTGAAAATTTTACTTTTTTGTGAAAATATCCACTAAATGAGGGAATAATATGTGTGAGGGTACCCCAGGAGAGTTCCAAATGTGTGTGGGTAGAATATATATCCCACGGGGGTAAAATTGAAAAAAGTTGAAAAAAAAATTTTCTTGGACTTAGTCATTTTTCCGGCGTTTATCAGACTTTCAGATAGTGCATATGTCAGTGAGCGTTCCTATTTCAATTCCAGAGCTATTCGCCCAATGACTCCTTGATATTTAGTCGTTTTCAGCCAATTCTCTGGATTTTTGAAAATTTCACTTTTTTGTGAAAATATCCACTAAATGAGGGAATAATATGTGTGAGGGTACCCCAGGAGAGTTCCAAATGTATGTGGGTAAAATATATATCCCACGGGGGTAAAATTGAAAAAAGTTTAAAAAATTTTTTTTTTGGACTTAGTCATTTTTCCACCGTTTATCAGACTTTCAGATAGGGGAAATGTCAGTGAGCATTCCGATTTCAGTTCCAGAGCGATTCGCCCAATGACTCCTTGATATTTAGTCGTTTTCAGCCAATTTTCTGGATTTTTGAAAATTTCACTTTTTTGTGAAAATATCCACTAAATGAGGGAATAATATGTGTGAGGGTACCCCAGGAGAGTTCCAAATGTGTGTGGGTAGAATATATATCCCACGGGGGTAAAATTGAAAAAAGTTGAAAAAAATTTTTTCTTGAACTTAGTCATTTTTCAGGCGTTTATCAGACTTTCAGATAGGGGAAATGTCAGTGAGCATTCCGATTTCAGTTCTAGAGCGATTCGCCCAATGAGTCCTTGATATTTAGTCGTTTTCAGCGAATATTTTCGATTTTTGAAAATTTCAGTTTTTTGTGAAAATATCCACTAAATGAGGGAATAATATGTGTGAGGGTACCCCAGGAGAGTTCCAAATGTGTGTGGGTAGAATATATATCCCACCGGGGTAAAATTGAAAAAAGTAAAAAAAATTTTTTTTTGGACTTAGTCATTTTTCCGGCGTTTATCAGACTTTCAGATAGGGGAAATGTCAGTGAGCATTCCGATTTCAGTTCCAGAGCGATTCGCCCAATGAGTCCTTCATATTTAGTCGTTTTCAGCAAATATTTTGGATTTTTGAAAATTTCACTTTTTTGTGAAAATATCCACTAAATGAGGGAATAATATGTGTGAGGGTACCCCAGGAGAGTTCCAAATGTGTGTGGGTAGAATATATAACCCACGGGGGTAAAATTGAAAAAAGTTGAAAACATTTTTTTTTTGGACTTAGTCATTTTTCCACCGTTTATCAGACTTTTAGATAGGGGAAATGTTAGTGAGCGTTCCGATTTCAGTTCCAGAGTGATTCGCCCAATGACTCCTTGATATTTAGTCGTTTTCAGCAAATATTTTGGATTTTTGAAAATTTTACTTTTTTGTGAAAATATCCACTAAATGAGGGAATAATATGTGTGAGGGTACCCCAGGAGAGTTCCAAATGTGTGTGGGTAGAATATATATCCCACGGGGGTAAAATTGAAAAAAGTTGAAAAAAAAATTTTCTTGGACTTAGTCATTTTTCCACCGTTTATCAGACTTTCAGATAGGGGAAATGTCAGTGAGCATTCCGATTTCAGTTCCAGAGCGATTCGCCCAATGACTCCTTGATATTTAGTCGTTTTCAGCCAATTTTCTGGATTTTTGAAAATTTCACTTTTTTGTGAAAATATCCACTAAATGAGGGCATAATATGTGTGAGGGTACCCCAGGAGAGTTCCAAATGTGTGTGGGTAGAATATATATCCCACGGGGGTAAAATTGAAAAAAGTTGAAAAAATTTTTTTCTTGAACTTAGTCATTTTTCAGGCGTTTATCAGACTTTCAGATAGGGGAAATGTCAGTGAGCATTCCGATTTCAGTTCTAGAGCGATTCGCCCAATGAGTCCTTGATATTTAGTCGTTTTCAGCGAATATTTTCGATTTTTGAAAATTTCAGTTTTTTGTGAAAATATCCACTAAATGAGGGAATAATATGTGTGAGGGTACCCCAGGAGAGTTCCAAATGTGTGTGGGTAGAATATATATCCCACCGGGGTAAAATTGAAAAAAGTAAAAAAAATTTTTTTTTGGACTTAGTCATTTTTCCGGCGTTTATCAGACTTTCAGATAGGGGAAATGTCAGTGAGCATTCCGATTTCAGTTCCAGAGCGATTCGCCCAATGAGTCCTTGATATTTAGTCGTTTTCAGCAAATATTTTGGATTTTTGAAAATTTCACTTTTTTGTGAAAATATCCACTAAATGAGGGAATAATATGTGTGAGGGTACACCAGGAGAGTTCCAAATGTGTGTGGGTAGAATATATAACCCACGGGGGTAAAATTGAAAAAAGTTGAAAACATTTTTTTTTTGGACTTAGTCATTTTTCAGGCGTTTATCAGACTTTCAGATAGGGGAAATGTCAGTGAGCATTCCGATTTCAGTTCCAGAGCGATTCGCCCAATGACTCCTTGATATTTAGTCGTTTTCAGCAAATATTTTGGATTTTTGAAAATTTCATTTTTTTGTGAAAATATCCACTAAATGAGGGAATAATATGTGTGAGGGTACCCCAGGAGAGTTCCAAATGTGTGTGGGTAGAATATATAACCCACGGGGGTAAAATTGAAAAAAGTTGAAAACATTTTTTTTTTGGACTTAGTCATTTTTCAGGCGTTTATCAGACTTTCAGATAGGGGAAATGTCAGTGAGCATTCCGATTTCAGTTCCAGAGCGATTCGCCCAATGAGTCCTTGATATTTAGTCGTTTTCAGCCAATATTTTCGATTTTTGAAAATTTCACTTTTTTGTGAAAATATCCACTAAATGAGGGAATAATATGTGTGAGGGTACCCCAGGAGAGTTCCAAATGTGTCTGGGTAGAATATATATCCCATGGGGGTAAAATTGAAAAAAGTTGAAAAAATTTTTATTTTGGACTTAGTCATTTTTCCGGCGTTTAGCAGACTTTCAGATAGGGGAAATGTCAGTGAGCGTTCCGATTTCAGTTCCAGAGTGATTCGCCCAATGACTCCTTGATATTTAGTCGTTTTCAGCCAATTTTCTGGATTTTTGAAAATTTCACTTTTTTGTGAAAATATCCACTAAATGAGGGAATAATATGTGTGAGGGTACCCCAGGAGAGTTCCAAATGTGTGTGGGTAGAATATATATCCCACCGGGGTAAAATTGAAAAAAGTTAAAAAAAATTTTTTTTTGGACTTAGTCATTTTTCCGGCGTTTATCAGACTTTCAGATAGGGGAAATCTCAATGAGCATTCCGATTTCAGTTCCAGAGCGATTCGCCCAATGAGTCCTTGATATTTAGTCGTTTTCAGCAAATATTTTGGATTTTTGAAAATTTCACTTTTTTTGTGAAAATATCCACTAAATGAGGGAATAATATGTGTGAGGGTACACCAGGAGAGTTCCAAATGTGTGTGGGTAGAATATATAACCCACGGGGGTAAAATTGAAAAAAGTTGAAAACATTTTTTTTTTGGACTTAGTCATTTTTCAGGCGTTTATCAGACTTTCAGATAGGGGAAATGTCAGTGAGCATTCCGATTTCAGTTCCAGAGCGATTCGCCCAATGACTCCTTGATATTTAGTCGTTTTCAGCAAATATTTTGGATTTTTGAAAATTTCATTTTTTTGTGAAAATATCCACTAAATGAGGGAATAATATGTGTGAGGGTACCCCAGGAGAGTTCCAAATGTGTGTGGGTAGAATATATAACCCACGGGGGTAAAATTGAAAAAAGTTGAAAACATTTTTTTTTTGGACTTAGTCATTTTTCCACCGTTTATCAGACTTTTAGATAGGGGAAATGTTAGTGAGCGTTCCGATTTCAGTTCCAGAGTGATTCGCCCAATGACTCCTTGATATTTAGTCGTTTTCAGCCAATTTTCTGGATTTTTGAAAATTTCACTTTTTTGTGAAAATATCCACTAAATGATTGAATAATATGTGTGAGGGTACCCCAGGAGCGTTCCAAATGTGTGTGGGTAGAATATATATCCCACGGGGGTAAAATTGAAAAAAGTTTAAAAAATTTTTTTTTGGACTTAGTAATTTTTCCGGCGTTTATCAGACTTTCAGATAGGGGAAATGTCAGTGAGCATTCCGATTTCAGTTCCAGAGCGATTCGCCCAATGAGTCCTTGATATTTAGTCGTTTTCAGCAAATATTTTGGATTTTTGAAAATTTCACTTTTTTGTGAAAATATCCACTAAATGAGGGAATAATATGTGTGAGGGTACCCCAGGAGAGTTCCAAATGTATGTGGGTAAAATATATATCCCACGGAGGTAAAAATGAAAAAAGTTAAAAAAATTTTTTTTTTTGACTTAGTCATTTTTCCGGCGTTTATCAGACTTTCAGATAGTGCATATGTCAGTGAGCGTTCCTATTTCAATTCCAGAGCTATTCGCCCAATGACTCCTTGATATTTAGTCGTTTTCAGCCAATTCTCTGGATTTTTGAAAATTTCACTTTTTTGTGAAAATATCCACTAAATGAGGGAATAATATGTGTGAGGGTACCCCAGGAGAGTTCCAAATGTATGTGGGTAAAATATATATCCCACGGGGGTAAAATTGAAAAAAGTTTAAAAAATTTTTTTTTTGGACTTAGTCATTTTTCCACCGTTTATCAGACTTTTAGATAGGGGAAATGCTAGTGAGCGTTCCGATTTCAGTTCCAGAGTGATTCGCCCAATGACTCCTTGATATTTCGTCGTTTTCAGCAAATATTTTGGATTTTTGAAAATTTTACTTTTTTGTGAAAATATCCACTAAATGAGGGAATAATATGTGTGAGGGTACCCCAGGAGAGTTCCAAATGTGTGTGGGTAGAATATATATCCCACGGGGGTAAAATTGAAAAAAGTTTAAAAAATTTTTTTTTTGGACTTAGTCATTTTTCCGGCGTTTATCAGACTTTCAGATAGGGGAAATGTCAGTGAACATTCCGATTTCAGTTCCAGAGCGATTCGCCCAATGAGTCCTTGATATTTAGTCGTTTTCAGCAAATATTTTCGATTTTTGAAAATTTCAGTTTTTTGTGAAAATATCCACTAAATGAGGGAATAATATGTGTGAGGGTACCCCAGGAGAGTTCCAAATGTGTGTGGGTAGAATATATATCCCACCGGGGTAAAATTGAAAAAAGTTAAAAAAAATTTTTTTTTGGACTTAGTCATTTTTCCGGCGTTTATCAGACTTTCAGATAGGGGAAATCTCAATGAGCATTCCGATTTCAGTTCCAGAGCGATTCGCCCAATGAGTCCTTGATATTTAGTCGTTTTCAGCAAATATTTTGGATTTTTGAAAATTTCACTTTTTTTGTGAAAATATCCACTAAATGAGGGAATAATATGTGTGAGGGTACACCAGGAGAGTTCCAAATGTGTGTGGGTAGAATATATAACCCACGGGGGTAAAATTGAAAAAAGTTGAAAACATTTTTTTTTTGGACTTAGTCATTTTTCAGGCGTTTATCAGACTTTCAGATAGGGGAAATGTCAGTGAGCATTCCGATTTCAGTTCCAGAGCGATTCGCCCAATGACTCCTTGATATTTAGTCGTTTTCAGCAAATATTTTGGATTTTTGAAAATTTCATTTTTTTGTGAAAATATCCACTAAATGAGGGAATAATATGTGTGAGGGTACCCCAGGAGAGTTCCAAATGTGTGTGGGTAGAATATATAACCCACGGGGGTAAAATTGAAAAAAGTTGAAAACATTTTTTTTTTGGACTTAGTCATTTTTCAGGCGTTTATCAGACTTTCAGATAGGGGAAATGTCAGTGAGCATTCCGATTTCAGTTCCAGAGCGATTCGCCCAATGAGTCCTTGATATTTAGTCGTTTTCAGCCAATATTTTCGATTTTTGAAAATTTCACTTTTTTGTGAAAATATCCACTAAATGAGGGAATAATATGTGTGAGGGTACCCCAGGAGAGTTCCAAATGTGTGTGGGTAGAATATATAACCCACGGGGGTAAAATTGAAAAAAGTTGAAAACATTTTTTTTTTGGACTTAGTCATTTTTCCACCGTTTATCAGACTTTTAGATAGGGGAAATGTTAGTGAGCGTTCCGATTTCAGTTCCAGAGTGATTCGCCCAATGACTCCTTGATATTTAGTCGTTTTCAGCCAATTTTCTGGATTTTTGAAAATTTCACTTTTTTGTGAAAATATCCACTAAATGATTGAATAATATGTGTGAGGGTACCCCAGGAGCGTTCCAAATGTGTGTGGGTAGAATATATATCCCACGGGGGTAAAATTGAAAAAAGTTTAAAAAATTTTTTTTTGGACTTAGTCATTTTTCCGGCGTTTATCAGACTTTCAGATAGGGGAAATGTCAGTGAGCATTCCGATTTCAGTTCCAGAGCGATTCGCCCAATGAGTCCTTGATATTTAGTCGTTTTCAGCAAATATTTTGGATTTTTGAAAATTTCACTTTTTTGTGAAAATATCCACTAAATGAGGGAATAATATGTGTGAGGGTACCCCAGGAGAGTTCCAAATGTATGTGGGTAAAATATATATCCCACGGAGGTAAAAATGAAAAAAGTTAAAAAAATTTTTTTTTTGGACTTAGTCATTTTTCCGGCGTTTATCAGACTTTCAGATAGTGCATATGTCAGTGAGCGTTCCTATTTCAATTCCAGAGCTATTCGCCCAATGACTCCTTGATATTTAGTCGTTTTCAGCCAATTCTCTGGATTTTTGAAAATTTCACTTTTTTGTGAAAATATCCACTAAATGAGGGAATAATATGTGTGAGGGTACCCCAGGAGAGTTCCAAATGTATGTGGGTAAAATATATATCCCACGGGGGTAAAATTGAAAAAAGTTTAAAAAATTTTTTTTTTGGACTTAGTCATTTTTCCACCGTTTATCAGACTTTTAGATAGGGGAAATGCTAGTGAGCGTTCCGATTTCAGTTCCAGAGTGATTCGCCCAATGACTCCTTGATATTTCGTCGTTTTCAGCAAATATTTTGGATTTTTGAAAATTTTACTTTTTTGTGAAAATATCCACTAAATGAGGGAATAATATGTGTGAGGGTACCCCAGGAGAGTTCCAAATGTGTGTGGGTAGAATATATATCCCACGGGGGTAAAATTGAAAAAAGTTTAAAAAATTTTTTTTTTGGACTTAGTCATTTTTCCGGCGTTTATCAGACTTTCAGATAGGGGAAATGTCAGTGAACATTCCGATTTCAGTTCCAGAGCGATTCGCCCAATGAGTCCTTGATATTTAGTCGTTTTCAGCAAATATTTTCGATTTTTGAAAATTTCAGTTTTTTGTGAAAATATCCACTAAATGAGGGAATAATATGTGTGAGGGTACCCCAGGAGAGTTCCAAATGTGTGTGGGTAGAATATATATCCCACCGGGGTAAAATTGAAAAAAGTTAAAAAAAATTTTTTTTTGGACTTAGTCATTTTTCCGGCGTTTATCAGACTTTCAGATAGGGGAAATGTCAATGAGCATTCCGATTTCAGTTCCAGAGCGATTCGCCCAATGAGTCCTTGATATTTAGTCGTTTTCAGCAAATATTTTGGATTTTTGAAAATTTCACTTTTTTGTGAAAATATCCACTAAATGAGGGAATAATATGTGTGAGGGTACACCAGGAGAGTTCCAAATGTGTGTGGGTAGAATATATAACCCACGGGGGTAAAATTGAAAAAAGTTGAAAACATTTTTTTTTTGGACTTAGTCATTTTTCAGGCGTTTATCAGACTTTCAGATAGGGGAAATGTCAGTGAACATTCCGATTTCAGTTCCAGAGCGATTCGCCCAATGAGTCCTTGATATTTAGTCGTTTTCAGCAAATATTTTGGATTTTTGAAAATTTCACTTTTTTGTGAAAATATCCACTAAATGAGGGAATAATATGTGTGAGGGTACCCCAGGAGAGTTCCAAATGTGTGTGGGTAGAATATATATCCCACGGGGGTAAAATTGAAAAAAGTTGAAAAAAAATTTTCTTGGACTTAGTCATTTTTCCGGCGTTTATCAGACTTTCAGATAGGGGAGATGTCAGTGAGTGTTCCTATTTCAATTCCAGAGCTATTCGCCCAATGACTCCTTGATATTTAGTCGCTTTCAGCCAATTCTCTGGATTTTTGAAAATTTCACTTTTTTGTGAAAATATCCACTAAATGAGGGAATAATATGTGTGAGGGTACCCCAGGAGAGTTCCAAATGTGTGTGGGTAGAATATATATCCCATGGGGGTAAAATTGAAAAAAGTTGAAAAAATTTTTATTTTGGACTTAGTCATTTTTCCGGCGTTTAGCAGACTTTCAGATAGGGGAAATGTCAGTGAGCGTTCCGATTTCAGTTCCAGAGTGATTCGCCCAATGACTCCTTGATATTTAGTCGTTTTCAGCCAATTTTCTGGATTTTTGAAAATTTCACTTTTTTGTGAAAATATCCACTAAATGAGGGAATAATATGTGTGAGGGTACCCCAGGAGAGTTCCAAATGTGTGTGGGTAGAATATATATCCCATGGGGGTAAAATTGAAAAAAGTTGAAAAAATTTTTATTTTGGACTTAGTCATTTTTCCGGCGTTTAGCAGACTTTCAGATAGGGGAAATGTCAGTGAGCGTTCCGATTTCAGTTCCAGAGTGATTCGCCCAATGACTCCTTGATATTTAGTCGTTTTCAGCCAATTTTCTGGATTTTTGAAAATTTCACTTTTTTGTGAAAATATCCACTAAATGAGGGAATAATATGTGTGAGGGTACCCCAGGAGAGTTCCAAATGTGTGTGGGTAGAATATATAACCCACGGGGGTAAAATTGAAAAAAGTTGAAAACATTTTTTTTTTGGACTTAGTCATTTTTCAGGCGTTTATCAGACTTTCAGATAGGGGAAATGTCAGTGAGCATTCCGATTTCAGTTCCAGAGCGATTCGCCCAATGAGTCCTTGATATTTAGTCGTTTTCAGCAAATATTTTGGATTTTTGAAAATTTCACTTTTTTGTGAAAATATCCACTAAATGAGGGAATAATATGTGTGAGGGTACCCCAGGAGAGTTCCAAATGTATGTGGGTAAAATATATATCCCACGGAGGTAAAATTGAAAAAAGTTTAAAAAATTTTTTTTTTGGACTTAGTCATTTTTCCGGCGTTTATCAGACTTTCAGATAGGGGAAATGTCAGTGAGCATTCCGATTTCAGTTCCAGAGCGATTCGCCCAATGACTCCTTGATATTTAGTCGTTTTCAGCCAATTTTCTGGATTTTTGAAAATTTCACTTTTTTGTGAAAATATCCACTAAATGAGGGAATAATATGTGTGAGGGTACCCCAGGAGAGTTCCAAATGTGTGTGGGTAGAATATATATCCCACGGGGGTAAAATTGAAAAAAGTTGAAAAAAAAATTTTCTTGGACTTAGTCATTTTTCCGGCGTTTATCAGACTTTCAGATAGTGCATATGTCAGTGAGCGTTCCTATTTCAATTCCATAGCTATTCGCCCAATGACTCCTTGATATTTAGTCGTTTTCAGCCAATTCTCTGGATTTTTGAAAATTTCACTTTTTTGTGAAAATATCCACTAAATGAGGGAATAATATGTGTGAGGGTACCCCAGGAGAGTTCCAAATGTATGTCGGTAAAATATATATCCCACGGGGGTAAAATTGAAAAAAGTTTAAAAAATTTTTTTTTTGGACTTAGTCATTTTTCCACCGTTTATCAGACTTTCAGATAGGGGAAATGTCAGTGAGCATTCCGATTTCAGTTCCAGAGCGATTCGCCCAATGACTCCTTGATATTTAGTCGTTTTCAGCCAATTTTCTGGATTTTTGAAAATTTCACTTTTTTGTGAAAATATCCACTAAATGAGGGAATAATATGTGTGAGGGTACCCCAGGAGAGTTCCAAATGTGTGTGGGTAGAATATATATCCCACGGGGGTAAAATTTAAAAAAGTTTAAAAATTTTTTTTTTTGGACTTAGTCATTTTTCCGGCGTTTATCAGACTTTCAGATAGGGGAAATGTCAGTGAGCATTCCGATTTCAGTTCCAGAGCGATTCGCCCAATGAGTCCTTGATATTTAGTCGTTTTCAGCAAATATTTTGGATTTTTGAAAATTTCACTTTTTTGTGAAAATATCCACTAAATGAGGGAATAATATGTGTGAGGGTACCCCAGGAGAGTTCCAAATGTGTGTGGGTAGAATATATATCCCACGGGGGTAAAATTGAAAAAAGTTGAAAAAAAAATTTTCTTGGACTTAGTCATTTTTCCGGCGTTTATCAGACTTTCAGATAGTGCATATGTCAGTGAGCGTTCCTATTTCAATTCCAGAGCGATTCGCCCAATGACTCCTTGATATTTAGTCCTTTTCAGCCAATTTTCTGGATTTTTGAAAATTTCACTTTTTTGTGAAAATATCCTCTAAATGAGTCAATAATATGTGTGAGGGTACCCCAGGAGAGTTCCAAGTGTGTGTGGGTAGAATATATATCCCACGGGGTAAAATTGAAAAAAGTTTAAAAAATTTTTTTTTTGGACTTAGTCATTTTTCCACCGTTTATCAGACTTTTAGATAGGGGAAATGTTAGTGAGCGTTCCGATTTCAGTTCCAGAGTGATTCGCCCAATGACTCCTTGATATTTAGTCCTTTTCAGCCAATTTTCTGGATTTTTGAAAATTTCACTTTTTTGTGAAAATATCCACTAAATGAGGGAATAATATGTGTGAGGGTACCCCAGGAGAGTTCCAAATGTGTGTGGGTAGAATATATATCCCACGGGGGTAAAATTGAAAAAAGTTGAAAAAAATTTTTTCTTCAACTTAGTCATTTTTCAGGCGTTTATCAGACTTTCAGATAGGGGAAATGTTAGTGAGCATTCCGATTTCAGTTCCAGAGCGATTCGCCCAATGACTCCTTGATATTTAGTCGTTTTCAGCCAATTTTCTGGATTTTTGAAAATTTCACTTTTTTGTGAAAATATCCACTAAATGAGGGAATAATATGTGTGAGGGTACCCCAGGAGAGTTCCAAATGTGTGTGGGTAGAATATATATCCCACGGGGGTAAAATTTAAAAAAGTTTAAAAATTTTTTTTTTGGACTTAGTCATTTTTCCGGCGTTTATCAGACTTTCAGATAGGGGAAATGTCAGTGAGCATTCCGATTTCAGTACCAGAGCGATTCGCCCAATGAGTCCTTGATATTTAGTCGTTTTCAGCAAATATTTTGGATTTTTGAAAATTTCACTTTTTTGTGAAAATATCCACTAAATGAGGGAATAATATGTGTGAGGGTACCCCAGGAGAGTTCCAAATGTGTGTGGGTAGAATATATATCCCACGGGGGTAAAATTGAAAAAAGTTAAAAAAAATTTTTTTTTGGACTTAGTCATTTTTCCGGCGTTTATCAGACTTTCAGATAGGGGAAATGTCAGTGAACATTCCGATTTCAGTTCCAGAGCGATTCGCCCAATGAGTCCTTGATATTTAGTCGTTTTCAGCAAATATTTTGGATTTTTGAAAATTTCACTTTTTTGTGAAAATATCCACTAAATGAGGGAATAATATGTGTGAGGGTACCCCAGGAGAGTTCCAAATGTGTGTGGGTAGAATATATATCCCACGGGGGTAAAATTGTAAAAAGTTGAAAAAAAAATTTTCTTGGACTTAGTCATTTTTCCGGCGTTTATCAGACTTTCAGATAGGGGAAATGTCAATGAGCATTCCGATTTCAGTTCCAGAGCGATTCGCCCAATGAGTCCTTGATATTTAGTCGTTTTCAGCAAATATTTTGGATTTTTGAAAATTTCACTTTTTTGTGAAAATATCCATTAAATGAGGGAATAATATGTGTGAGGGTACCCCAGGAGAGTTCCAAATGTGTGTGGGTAGAATATATATCCCACGGGGGTAAAATTGAAAAAAGTTGAAAAAAAAATTTTCTTGGACTTAGTCATTTTTCCGGCGTTTATCAGACTTTCAGATAGGGGAAATGTCAATGAGCATTCCGATTTCAGTTCCAGAGCGATTCGCCCAATGAGTCCTTGATATTTAGTCGTTTTCAGCAAATATTTTGGATTTTTGAAAATTTCACTTTTTTGTGAAAATATCCACTAAATGAGGGAATAATATGTGTGAGGGTACCCCAGGAGAGTTCCAAATGTGTGTGGGTAGAATATATAACCCACGGGGGTCAAATTGAAAAAAGTTGAAAACATTTTTTTTTTGGACTTAGTCATTTTTCAGGCGTTTATCAGACTTTCAGATAGGGGAAATGTCAGTGAGCATTCCGATTTCAGTTCCAGAGCGATTCGCCCAATGACTCCTTGATATTTAGTCGTTTTCAGCAAATATTTTGGATTTTTGAAAATTTAATTTTTTTGTGAAAATATCCACTAAATGAGGGAATAATATGTGTGAGGGTACCCCAGGAGAGTTCCAAATGTGTGTGGGTAGAATATATATCCCACGGGGGTAAAATTGAAAAAAGTTGAAAAAAAAATTTTCTTGGACTTAGTCATTTTTCCGGCGTTTATCAGACTTTCAGATAGTGCATATGTCAGTGAGCGTTCCTATTTCAATTCCAGAGCTATTCGCCCAATGACTCCTTGATATTTAGTCGCTTTCAGCCAATTCTCTGGATATTTGAAAATTTCACTTTTTTGTGAAAATATCCACTAAATGAGGGAATAATATGTGTGAGGGTACCCCAGGAGAGTTCCAAATGTGTGTGGGTAGAATATATAACCCACGGGGGTAAAATTGAAAAAAGTTGAAAACATTTTTTTTTTGGACTTAGTCATTTTTCCACCGTTTATCAGACTTTTAGATAGGGGAAATGTTAGTGAGCGTTCCGATTTCAGTTCCAGAGTGATTCGCCCAATGACTCCTTGATATTTAGTCGTTTTCAGCCAATTTTCTGGATTTTTGAAAATTTCACTTTTTTGTGAAAATATCCACTAAATGATTGAATAATATGTGTGAGGGTACCCCAGGAGCGTTCCAAATGTGTGTGGGTAGAATATATATCCCACGGGGGTAAAATTGAAAAAAGTTTAAAAAATTTTTTTTGGACTTAGTCATTTTTCCGGCGTTTATCAGACTTTCAGATAGGGGAAATGTCATTGAGCATTCCGATTTCAGTTCCAGAGCGATTCGCCCAATGAGTCCTTGATATTTAGTCGTTTTCAGCAAATATTTTGGATTTTTGAAAATTTCACTTTTTTGTGAAAATATCCACTAAATGAGGGAATAATATGTGTGAGGGTACCCCAGGAGAGTTCCAAATGTGTGTGGGTAGAATATATATCCCACGGGGGTAAAATTGAAAAAAGTTGAAAAAAAAATTTTCTTGGACTTAGTCATTTTTCCGGCGTTTATCAGACTTTCAGATAGTGCATATGTCAGTGAGCGTTCCTATTTCAATTCCAGAGCTATTCGCCCAATGACTCCTTGATATTTAGTCGCTTTCAGCCAATTCTCTGGATTTTTGAAAATTTCACTTTTTTGTGAAAATATCCACTAAATGAGGGAATAATATGTGTGAGGGTACCCCAGGAGAGTTCCAAATGTGTCTGGGTAGAATATATATCCCATGGGGGTAAAATTGAAAAAAGTTGAAAAAATTTTTATTTTGGACTTAGTCATTTTTCCGGCGTTTAGCAGACTTTCAGATAGGGGAAATGTCAGTGAGCGTTCCGATTTCAGTTCCAGAGTGATTCGCCCAATGACTCCTTGATATTTAGTCGTTTTCAGCCAATTTTCTGGATTTTTGAAAATTTCACTTTTTTGTGAAAATATCCACTAAATGAGGGAATAATATGTGTGAGGGTACCCCAGGAGAGTTCCAAATGTGTGTGGGTAGAATATATAACCCACGGGGGTAAAATTGAAAAAAGTTGAAAACATTTTTTTTTTGGACTTAGTCATTTTTCCACCGATTATCAGACTTTTAGATAGGGGAAATGTTAGTGAGCGTTCCGATTTCAGTTCATGAGTGATTCGCCCAATGACTCCTTGATATTTAGTCGTTTTCAGCAAATATTTTGGATTTTTGAAAATTTTACTTTTTTGTGAAAATATCCACTAAATGAGGGAATAATATGTGTGAGGGTACCCCAGGAGAGTTCCAAATGTGTGTGGGTAGAATATATATCCCACGGGGGTAAAATTGAAAAAAGTTGAAAAAAAAATTTTCTTGGACTTAGTCATTTTTCCGGCGTTTATCAGACTTTCAGATAGTGCATATGTCAGTGAGCGTTCCTATTTCAATTCCAGAGCTATTCGCCCAATGACTCCTTGATATTTAGTCGTTTTCAGCCAATTCTCTGGATTTTTGAAAATTTCACTTTTTTGTGAAAATATCCACTAAATGAGGGAATAATATGTGTGAGGGTACCCCAGGAGAGTTCCAAATGTATGTGGGTAAAATATATATCCCACGGGGGTAAAATTGAAAAAAGTTTAAAAAATTTTTTTTTTGGACTTAGTCATTTTTCCACCGTTTATCAGACTTTCAGATAGGAGAAATGTGAGTGAGCATTCCGATTTCAGTTCCAGAGCGATTCGCCCAATGACTCCTTGATATTTAGTCGTTTTCAGCCAATTTTCTGGATTTTTGAAAATTTCACTTTTTTGTGAAAATATCCACTAAATGAGGGAATAATATGTGTGAGGGTACCCCAGGAGAGTTCCAAATGTGTGTGGGTAGAATATATATCCCACGGGGGTAAAATTTAAAAAAGTTTAAAAATTTTTTTTTTTGGACTTAGTCATTTTTCCGGCGTTTATCAGACTTTCAGATAGGGGAAATGTCAGTGAGCATTCCGATTTCAGTTCCAGAGCGATTCGCCCAATGAGTCCTTGATATTTAGTCGTTTTCAGCAAATATTTTGGATTTTTGAAAATTTCACTTTTTTGTGAAAATATCCACTAAATGAGGGAATAATATGTGTGAGGGTACCCCAGGAGAGTTCCAAATGTGTGTGGGTAGAATATATATCCCACGGGGGTAAAATTGAAAAAAGTTTAAAAAATTTTTTTTTTGGACTTAGTCATTTTTCCGGCGTTTGTCAGACTTTCAGAAAGGGGAAATGTCAGTGAACATTCCGATTTCAGTTCCAGAGCGATTCGCCCAATGAGTCATTGATATTTAGTCATTTTCAGCAAATATTTTGGATTTTTGAAAATTTCACTTTTTTGTGAAAATATCCACTAAATGAGGGAATAATATGTGTGAGGGTACCCCAGGAGAGTTCCAAATGTGTGTGGGTAGAATATATATCCCACGGGGGTAAAATTGAAAAAAGTTGAAAAAAAAATTTTCTTGGACTTAGTCATTTTTCCGGCGTTTATCAGACTTTCAGATAGTGCATATGTCAGTGAGCGTTCCTATTTCAATTCCAGAGCTATTCGCCCAATGACTCCTTGATATTTAGTCGTTTTCAGCCAATTTTCTGGATTTTTGAAAATTTCACTTTTTTGTGAAAATATCCACTAAATGAGGGAATAATATGTGTGAGGGTACCCCAGGAGAGTTCCAAATGTGTGTGGGTAGAATATATAACCCACGGGGGTAAAATTGAAAAAAGTTGAAAACATTTTTTTTTTGGACTTAGTCATTTTTCCACCGATTATCAGACTTTTAGATAGGGGAAATGTTAGTGAGCGTTCCGATTTCAGTTCATGAGTGATTCGCCCAATGACTCCTTGATATTTAGTCGTTTTCAGCAAATATTTTGGATTTTTGAAAATTTTACTTTTTTGTGAAAATATCCACTAAATGAGGGAATAATATGTGTGAGGGTACCCCAGGAGAGTTCCAAATGTGTGTGGGTAGAATATATATCCCACGGGGGTAAAATTGAAAAAAGTTGAAAAAAAAATTTTCTTGGACTTAGTCATTTTTCCGGCGTTTATCAGACTTTCAGATAGTGCATATGTCAGTGAGCGTTCCTATTTCAATTCCAGAGCTATTCGCCCAATGACTCCTTGATATTTAGTCGTTTTCAGCCAATTCTCTGGATTTTTGAAAATTTCACTTTTTTGTGAAAATATCCACTAAATGAGGGAATAATATGTGTGAGGGTACCCCAGGAGAGTTCCAAATGTATGTGGGTAAAATATATATCCCACGGGGGTAAAATTGAAAAAAGTTTAAAAAATTTTTTTTTTGGACTTAGTCATTTTTCCACCGTTTATCAGACTTTCAGATAGGGGAAATGTGAGTGAGCATTCCGATTTCAGTTCCAGAGCGATTTGCCCAATGACTCCTTGATATTTAGTCGTTTTCAGCCAATTTTCTGGATTTTTGAAAATTTCACTTTTTTGTGAAAATATCCACTAAATGAGGGAATAATATGTGTGAGGGTACCCCAGGAGAGTTCCAAATGTGTGTGGGTAGAATATATATCCCACGGGGGTAAAATTTAAAAAAGTTTAAAAATTTTTTTTTTTGGACTTAGTCATTTTTCCGGCGTTTATCAGACTTTCAGATAGGGGAAATGTCAGTGAGCATTCCGATTTCAGTTCCAGAGCGATTCGCCCAATGAGTCCTTGATATTTAGTCGTTTTCAGCAAATATTTTGGATTTTTGAAAATTTCACTTTTTTGTGAAAATATCCACTAAATGAGGGAATAATATGTGTGAGGGTACCCCAGGAGAGTTCCAAATGTGTGTGGGTAGAATATATATCCCACGGGGGTAAAATTGAAAAAAGTTTAAAAAATTTTTTTTTTGGACTTAGTCATTTTTCCGGCGTTTATCAGACTTTCAGATAGGGGAAATGTCAGTGAACATTCCGATTTCAGTTCCAGAGCGATTCGCCCAATGAGTCATTGATATTTAGTCATTTTCAGCAAATATTTTGGATTTTTGAAAATTTCACTTTTTTGTGAAAATATCCACTAAATGAGGGAATAATATGTGTGAGGGTACCCCAGGAGAGTTCCAAATGTGTGTGGGTAGAATATATATCCCACGGGGGTAAAATTGAAAAAAGTTGAAAAAAAATTTTTCTTGGACTTAGTCATTTTTCCGGCGTTTATCAGACTTTCAGATAGTGCATATGTCAGTGAGCGTTCCTATTTCAATTCCAGAGCTATTCGCCCAATGACTCCTTGATATTTAGTCGCTTTCAGCCAATTCTCTGGATTTTTGAAAATTTCACTTTTTTGTGAAAATATCCACTAAATGAGGGAATAATATGTGTGAGGGTACCCCAGGAGAGTTCCAAATGTGTCTGGGTAGAATATATATCCCATGGGGGTAAAATTGAAAAAAGTTGAAAAAAAATTTATTTTGGACTTAGTCATTTTTCCGGCGTTTAGCAGACTTTCAGATAGGGGAAATGTCAGTGAGCGTTCCGATTTCAGTTCCAGAGTGATTCGCCCAATGACTCCTTGATATTTAGTCGTTTTCAGCCAATTTTCTGGATTTTTGAAAATTTCACTTTTTTGTGAAAATATCCACTAAATGAGGGAATAATATGTGTGAGGGTACCCCAGGAGAGTTCCAAATGTGTGTGGGTAGAATATATAACCCACGGGGGTAAAATTGAAAAAAGTTGAAAACATTTTTTTTTTGGACTTAGTCATTTTTCCACCGATTATCAGACTTTTAGATAGGGGAAATGTTAGTGAGCGTTCCGATTTCAGTTCATGAGTGATTCGCCCAATGACTCCTTGATATTTAGTCGTTTTCAGCAAATATTTTGGATTTTTGAAAATTTTACTTTTTTGTGAAAATATCCACTAAATGAGGGAATAATATGTGTGAGGGTACCCCAGGAGAGTTCCAAATGTGTGTGGGTAGAATATATATCCCACGGGGGTAAAATTGAAAAAAGTTGAAAAAAAAATTTTCTTGGACTTAGTCATTTTTCCGGCGTTTATCAGACTTTCAGATAGTGCATATGTCAGTGAGCGTTCCTATTTCAATTCCAGAGCTATTCGCCCAATGACTCCTTGATATTTAGTCGCTTTCAGCCAATTCTCTGGATTTTTGAAAATTTCACTTTTTTATGAAAATATCCACTAAATGAGAGGGAATAATATGTGTGAGGGTACCCCAGGAGAGTTCCAAATGTGTCTGGGTAGAATATATATCCCATGGGGGTAAAATTGAAAAAAGTTGAAAAAATTTTTATTTTGGACTTAGTCATTTTTCCGGCGTTTAGCAGACTTTCAGATAGGGGAAATGTCAGTGAGCGTTCCGATTTCAGTTCCAGAGTGATTCGCCCAATGACTCCTTGATATTTAGTCGTTTTCAGCCAATTTTCTGGATTTTTGAAAATTTCACTTTTTTGTGAAAATATCCACTAAATGAGGGAATAATATGTGTGAGGGTACCCCAGGAGAGTTCCAAATGTGTGTGGGTAGAATATATAACCCACGGGGGTAAAATTGAAAAAAGTTGAAAACATTTTTTTTTGGACTTAGTCATTTTTCCACCGATTATCAGACTTTTAGATAGGGGAAATGTTAGTGAGCGTTCCGATTTCAGTTCATGAGTGATTCGCCCAATGACTCCTTGATATTTAGTCGTTTTCAGCAAATATTTTGGATTTTTGAAAATTTTACTTTTTTGTGAAAATATCCACTAAATGAGGGAATAATATGTGTGAGGGTACCCCAGGAGAGTTCCAAATGTGTGTGGGTAGAATATATATCCCACGGGGGTAAAATTGAAAAAAGTTGAAAAAAAAATTTTCTTGGACTTAGTCATTTTTCCGGCGTTTATCAGACTTTCAGATAGTGCATATGTCAGTGAGCGTTCCTATTTCAATTCCAGAGCTATTCGCCCAATGACTCCTTGATATTTAGTCGTTTTCAGCCAATTCTCTGGATTTTTGAAAATTTCACTTTTTTGTGAAAATATCCACTAAATGAGGGAATAATATGTGTGAGGGTACCCCAGGAGAGTTCCAAATGTATGTGGGTAAAATATATATCCCACGGGGGTAAAATTGAAAAAAGTTTAAAAAATTTTTTTTTTGGACTTAGTCATTTTTCCACCGTTTATCAGACTTTCAGATAGGGGAAATCTGAGTGAGCATTCCGATTTCAGTTCCAGAGCGATTCGCCCAATGAGTCCTTGATATTTAGTCGTTTTCAGCAAATATTTTGGATTTTTGAAAATTTCACTTTTTTGTGAAAATATCCACTAAATGAGGGAATAATATGTGTGAGGGTACCCCAGGAGAGTTCCAAATGTGTGTGGGTAGAATATATATCCCACGGGGGTAAAATTGAAAAAAGTTTAAAAAATTTTTTTTTTGGACTTAGTCATTTTTCCGGCGTTTATCAGACTTTCAGATAGGGGAAATGTCAGTGAACATTCCGATTTCAGTTCCAGAGCGATTCGCCCAATGAGTCATTGATATTTAGTCATTTTCAGCAAATATTTTGGATTTTTGAAAATTTCACTTTTTTGTGAAAATATCCACTAAATGAGGGAATAATATGTGTGAGGGTACCCCAGGAGAGTTCCAAATGTGTGTGGGTAGAATATATATCCCACGGGGGTAAAATTGAAAAAAGTTGAAAAAAAAATTTTCTTGGACTTAGTCATTTTTCCGGCGTTTATCAGACTTTCAGATAGTGCATATGTCAGTGAGCGTTCCTATTTCAATTCCAGAGCTATTCGCCCAATGACTCCTTGATATTTAGTCGCTTTCAGCCAATTCTCTGGATTTTTGAAAATTTCACTTTTTTGTGAAAATATCCACTAAATGAGGGAATAATATGTGTGAGGGTACCCCAGGAGAGTTCCAAATGTGTCTGGGTAGAATATATATCCCATGGGGGTAAAATTGAAAAAAGTTGAAAAAAATTTTATTTTGGACTTAGTCATTTTTCCGGCGTTTAGCAGACTTTCAGATAGGGGAAATGTCAGTGAGCGTTCCGATTTCAGTTCCAGAGTGATTCGCCCAATGACTCCTTGATATTTAGTCGTTTTCAGCCAATTTTCTGGATTTTTGAAAATTTCACTTTTTTGTGAAAATATCCACTAAATGAGGGAATAATATGTGTGAGGGTACCCCAGGAGAGTTCCAAATGTGTGTGGGTAGAATATATAACCCACGGGGGTAAAATTGAAAAAAGTTGAAAACATTTTTTTTTTGGACTTAGTCATTTTTCCACCGATTATCAGACTTTTAGATAGGGGAAATGTTAGTGAGCGTTCCGATTTCAGTTCATGAGTGATTCGCCCAATGACTCCTTGATATTTAGTCGTTTTCAGCAAATATTTTGGATTTTTGAAAATTTTACTTTTTTGTGAAAATATCCACTAAATGAGGGAATAATATGTGTGAGGGTACCCCAGGAGAGTTCCAAATGTGTGTGGGTAGAATATATATCCCACGGGGGTAAAATTGAAAAAAGTTGAAAAAAAAATTTTCTTGGACTTAGTCATTTTTCCGGCGTTTATCAGACTTTCAGATAGTGCATATGTCAGTGAGCGTTCCTATTTCAATTCCAGAGCTATTCGCCCAATGACTCCTTGATATTTAGTCGTTTTCAGCCAATTCTCTGGATTTTTGAAAATTTCACTTTTTTGTGAAAATATCCACTAAATGAGGGAATAATATGTGTGAGGGTACCCCAGGAGAGTTCCAAATGTATGTGGGTAAAATATATATCCCACGGGGGTAAAATTGAAAAAAGTTTAAAAAATTTTTTTTTTGGACTTAGTCATTTTTCCACCGTTTATCAGACTTTCAGATAGGGGAAATGTGAGTGAGCATTCCGATTTCAGTTCCAGAGCGATTCGCCCAATGACTCCTTGATATTTAGTCGTTTTCAGCCAATTTTCTGGATTTTTGAAAATTTCACTTTTTTGTGAAAATATCCACTAAATGAGGGAATAATATGTGTGAGGGTACCCCAGGAGAGTTCCAAATGTGTCTGGGTAGAATATATATCCCATGGGGGTAAAATTGAAAAAAGTTGAAAAAATTTTTATTTTGGACTTAGTTATTTTTCCGACGTTTAGCAGACTTTCAGATAGGGGAAATGTCATTGAGCATTCCGATTTCAGTTCCAGAGCGATTCGCCCAATGACTCCTTGATATTTAGTCCTTTTCAGCCAATTTTCTGGATTTTTGAAAATTTCACTTTTTTGTGAAAATATCCTCTAAATGAGGGAATAATATGTGTGAGGGTACCCCAGGAGAGTTCCAAATGTGTGTGGGTAGAATATATATCACACGGGGGTAAAATTGAAAAAAGTTTAAAAAATTTTTTTTTTGGACTTAGTCATTTTTCCGGCGTTTATCAGACTTTCAGATAGGGGAAATGTCAGTGAACATTACGATTTCAGTTCCAGAGCGATTCGCCCAATGAGTCCTTGATATTTAGTCGATTTCAGCAAATATTTTGGATTTTTGAAAATTTCACTTTTTTGTGAAAATATCCACTAAATGAGGGAATAATATGTGTGAGGGTACCCCAGGAGAGTTCCAAATGTGTGTGGGTAGAATATATATCCCACGGGGGTAAAATTGAAAAAAGTTTAAAAAACTTTTTTTTTGGACTTAGTCATTTTTCCCGCGTTTATCAGACTTTCAGATAGGGGAAATGTCAGTGAGCATTCCGATTTCAGTTCCAGAGCGATTCGCCCAATGAGTCCTTGATATTTAGTCGTTTTCAGCAAATATTTTGGATTTTTGAAAATTTCACTTTTTTGTGAAAATATCCACTAAATGAGGGAATAATATGTGTGAGGGTACTCCAGGAGAGTTCCAAATGTGTGTGGGTAGAATATATATCCCACGGGGGTAAAATTGAAAAAAGTTGAAAAAAATTTTTTCTTGGACTTAGTCATTTTTCTGGCGTTTATCAGACTTTCAGATAGTGCATATGTCAGTGAGCGTTCCTATTTCAATTCCAGAGCTATTCGCCCAATGACTCCTTGATATTTAGTCGTTTTCAGCCAATTCTCTGGATTTTTGAAAATTTCACTTTTTTGTGAAAATATCCACTAAATGAGGGAATAATATGTGTGAGGGTACCCCAGGAGAGTTCCAAATGTATGTGGGTAAAATATATATCCCACGGGGGTAAAATTGAAAAAAGTTTAAAAAATTTTTTTTTTGGACTTAGTCATTTTTCCACCGTTTATCAGACTTTCAGATAGGGGAAATGTGAGTGAGCATTCCGATTTCAGTTCCAGAGCGATTCGCCCAATGACTCCTTGATATTTAGTCGTTTTCAGCCAATTTTCTGGATTTTTGAAAATTTCACTTTTTTGTGAAAATATCCACTAAATGAGGGAATAATATGTGTGAGGGTACCCCAGGAGAGTTCCAAATGTGTCTGGGTAGAATATATATCCCATGGGGGTAAAATTGAAAAAAGTTGAAAAAATTTTTATTTTGGACTTAGTTATTTTTCCGACGTTTAGCAGACTTTCAGATAGGGGAAATGTCATTGAGCATTCCGATTTCAGTTCCAGAGCGATTCGCCCAATGACTCCTTGATATTTAGTCCTTTTCAGCCAATTTTCTGGATTTTTGAAAATTTCACTTTTTTGTGAAAATATCCTCTAAATGAGGGAATAATATGTGTGAGGGTACCCCAGGAGAGTTCCAAATGTGTGTGGGTAGAATATATATCACACGGGGGTAAAATTGAAAAAAGTTTAAAAAATTTTTTTTTTGGACTTAGTCATTTTTCCGGCGTTTATCAGACTTTCAGATAGGGGAAATGTCAGTGAACATTACGATTTCAGTTCCAGAGCGATTCGCCCAATGAGTCCTTGATATTTAGTCGATTTCAGCAAATATTTTGGATTTTTGAAAATTTCACTTTTTTGTGAAAATATCCACTAAATGAGGGAATAATATGTGTGAGGGTACCCCAGGAGAGTTCCAAATGTGTGTGGGTAGAATATATATCCCACGGGGGTAAAATTGAAAAAAGTTTAAAAAACTTTTTTTTTGGACTTAGTCATTTTTCCCGCGTTTATCAGACTTTCAGATAGGGGAAATGTCAGTGAGCATTCCGATTTCAGTTCCAGAGCGATTCGCCCAATGAGTCCTTGATATTTAGTCGTTTTCAGCAAATATTTTGGATTTTTGAAAATTTCACTTTTTTGTGAAAATATCCACTAAATGAGGGAATAATATGTGTGAGGGTACTCCAGGAGAGTTCCAAATGTGTGTGGGTAGAATATATATCCCACGGGGGTAAAATTGAAAAAAGTTGAAAAAAATTTTTTCTTGGACTTAGTCATTTTTCTGGCGTTTATCAGACTTTCAGATAGTGCATATGTCAGTGAGCGTTCCTATTTCAATTCCAGAGCGATTCGCCCAATGACTCCTTGATATTTAGTCGTTTTCAGCCAATTCTCTGGATTTTTGAAAATTTCACTTTTTTGTGAAAATATCCACTAAATGAGGGAATAATATGTGTGAGGGTACCCCAGGAGAGTTCCAAATGTGTCTGGGTAGAATATATATTCCATGGGGGTAAAATTGAAAAAAGTTGAAAAAATTTTTATTTTGGACTTAGTCATTTTTCCGGCGTTTAGCAGACTTTCAGATAGGGGAAATGTCAGTGAGCATTCCGATTTCAGTTCCAGAGCCATTCGCCCAATGACTCCTTGATATTTAGTCCTTTTCAGCCAATTTTCTGGATTTTTGAAAATTTCACTTTTTTGTGAAAATATCCTCTAAATGAGGGAATAATATGTGTGAGGGTACCCCAGGAGAGTTCCAAATGTGTGTGGGTAGAATATATATCCCACTGGTGTAAAATTGAAAAAAGTTAAAAAATTTTTTTTTTCGGACTTAGTCATTTTTCCGGCGTTTATCAGACTTTCAGATAGGGGAAATGTCAGTGAGCGTTCCGATTTCAGTTCCAGAGCGATTCGCCCAATGACTCCTTGATATTTAGTCGTTTTCAGCAAATATTTTGGATTTTTGAAAATTTCACTTTTTTGTGCAAATATCCACTAAATGAGGGAATAATATGTGTGAGGGTACACCAGGAGAGTTCCAAATGTGTGTGGGTAGAAAATATATCCCACGGGGGTAAAATTGAAAAAAGTTTAAAAAACTTTTTTTTTGGACTTAGTCATTTTTCCCGCGTTTATCAGACTTTCAGATAGGGGAAATGTCAGTGAGCATTCCGATTTCAGTTCCAGAGCGATTCGCCCAATGAGTCCTTGATATTTAGTCGTTTTCAGCCAATTCTCTGGATTTTTGAAAATTTCACTTTTTTGTGAAAATATCCACTAAATGAGGGAATAATATGTGTGAGGGTACCCCAGGAGAGTTCCAAATGTGTGTGGGTAGAATATATATCCCACGGGGGTAAAATTGAAAAAAGTTTAAAAAATTTTTTTTGTGGACTTAGTCATTTTTCCGGCGTTTATCAGACTTTCAGATAGGGGAAATGTCAGTGAGCATTCCGATTTCAGTTTCAGAGCGATTCGCCCAATGAGTCCTTGATATTTAGTCGTTTTCAGCCAATATTTTCGATTTTTGAAAATTTCAGTTTTTTGTGAAAATATCCACTAAATGAGGGAATAATATGTGTGAGGGTACCCCAGGAGAGTTCCAAATGTGTCTGGGTAGAATATATATCCCATGGGGGTAAAATTGAAAAAAGTTGAAAAAATTTTTATTTTGGACTTAGTCATTTTTCCGGCGTTTAGCAGACTTTCAGATAGGGGAAATGTCAGTGAGCATTCCGATTTCAGTTCCAGAGCGATTCGCCCAATGACTCCTTGATATTTAGTCGTTTTCAGCAAATATTTTGGATTTTTGAAAATTTCACTTTTTTGTGAAAATATCCACTAAATGAGGGAATAATATGTGTGAGGGTACCCCAGGAGAGTTCCAAATGTGTGTGGGTAGAATATATAACCCACGGGGGTAAAATTGAAAAAAGTTGAAAAAATTTATTTTTTGGACTTAGTCATTTTTCAGGCGTTTATCAGACTTTCAGATAGGGGAAATGTCAGTGAGCGTTCCGATTTCAGTTCCAGAGCGATTCGCCCAATGACTCCTTGATATTTAGTCGTTTTCAGCAAATATTTTGGATTTTTGAAAATTTCACTTTTTTGTGCAAATATCCACTAAATGAGGGAATAATATGTGTGAGGGTACACCAGGAGAGTTCCAAATGTGTGTGGGTAGAATATATATCCCACGGGGGTAAAATTGAAAAAAGTTTAAAAAAATTTTTTTTGGACTTACTCATTTTTCCAGCGTTTATCAGACTTTCAGATAGGGGAAATGTCAGTGAGCATTCCGATTTCAGTTCCAGAGCGATTCGCCCAATGAGTCCTTGATATTTAGTCGTTTTCAGCAAATATTTTGGATTTTTGAAAATTTCATTTTTTTGTGAAAATATCCACTAAATGAGGGAATAATATGTGTTAGTGTACCCCAGGAGAGTTCCAAATGTGTGTGGGTAGAATATATATCCCACGGGGGTAAAATTGAAAAAAGTTGAAAAAAAATTTTTCTTGAACTTAGTCATTTTTCAGGCGTTTATCAGACTTTCAGATAGGGGAAATGTCAGTGAGCATTCCAATTTCAGTTCCAGAGCGATTCGCCCAATGACTCCTTGATATTTAGTCGTTTTCAGCAAATATTTTGGATTTTTGAAAATTTCACTTTTTTGAGAAAATATCCACTAAATGAGGGAATAATATGTGTGAGGGTACCCCAGGAGAGTTCCAAATGTGTGTGGGTAGAGTATATATCCCACCGGGGTAAAATTGAAAAAAGTTTAAAAAATTTTTTTTTTGGACTTAGTCATTTTTCCGGCGTTTATCAGACTTTCAGATAGGGGAAATGTCAGTGAGCATTCCGATTTCAGTTCCAAAGCGATTCGCCCAATGACCCCTTGATATTTAGTCGTTTTCAGCCAATTTTCTGGATTTTTGAAAATTTCACTTTTTTGTGAAAATATCCACTAAATGAGGGAATAATATGTGTGAGGGTACCCCAGGAGAGTTCCAAATGTGTGTGGGTAGAATATATATCCCACCGGGGTAAAATTGAAAAAAGTTTAAAAAATTTTTTTTTTGGACTTAGTCATTTTTCCGGCGTTTATCAGACTTTCAGATAGGGGAAATGTCAGTGAGCATTCCGATTTCAGTTCCAGAGTGATTCGCCCAATGAGTCCTTGATATTTAGTCGTTTTCAGCCAATATTTTCGATTTTTGAAAATTTCACTTTTTTGTGAAAATATCCACTAAATGAGGGAATAATATGTGTGAGGGTACCCCAGGAGAGTTCCAAATGTGTCTGGGTAGAATATATATACCATGGGGGTAAAATTGAAAAAAGTTGAAAAAATTTTTATTTTGGACTTAGTCATTTTTCCGGCGTTTATCAGACTTTCAGATAGGGGAAATGTCAGTGAGCATTCCGATTTCAGTTCCAGAGCGATTCGCCCAATGAGTCCTTGATATTTAGTCGTTTTCAGCAAATATTTTGGATTTTTGAAAATTTCACTTTTTTGTGAAAATATCCACTAAATGAGGGAATAATATGTGTGAGGGTACCCCAGGAGAGTTCCAAATGTGTGTGGGTAGAATATATATCCCACCGGGGTAAAATTTAAAAAAGTTTAAAAAATTTTTTTTTTGGACTTAGTCATTTTTCCGGCGTTAATCAGACTTTCAGATAGGGGAAATGTCAGTGAGCATTCCGATTTCAGTTCCAAAGCGATTCGCCCAATGACTCCTTGATATTTAGTCGTTTTCAGCCAATTTTCTGGATTTTTGAAAATTTCACTTTTTTGTGAAAATATCCTCTAAATGAGGGAATAATATGTGTGAGGGTACCCCAGGAGAGTTCCAAATGTGTGTCGGTATAATATATATCCCACTGGGGTAAAATTGAAAAAAGTTTAAAAAACTTTTTTTTTGGACTTAGTCATTTTTCCGGCGTTTATCAGACTTTCAGATAGGGGAAATGTCAGTGAGCATTCCGATTTCAGTTCCAGAGCGATTCGCCCAATGAGTCCTTGATATTTAGTCGTTTTCAGCCAATATTTTCGATTTTTGAAAATTTCACTTTTTTGTGAAAATATCCACTAAATGAGGGAATAATATGTGTGAGGGTACCCCAGGAGAGTTCCAAATGTGTGTGGGTAGAATATAAATCACACGGGGGTAAAATTGAAAAAAGTTTAAAAAACTTTTTTTTGGACTTAGTCATTTTTCCGGCGTTTATCAGACTTTCAGATAGGGGAAATGTCAGTGAGCATTCCGAATTCAGTTCCAGAGCGATGCGCCCAATGAGTCCTTTATATTTAGTCGTTTTCAGCAAATATTATGGATTTTTGAAAATTTCACTTTTTTGTGAAAATATCCTCTAAATGAGGGAATAATATGTGTGAGGGTACCCCAGGAGAGTTCCAAATGTATGTGAGTAGAATATATATCCCACGGGGATAAAATTGAAAAAAGTTGAAAAAATTTTTTTTTTGGACTTAGTCATTTTTCCACCGTTTATCAGACTTTTAGATAGGGGAAATGTTAGTGAGCATTCCGATTTCAGTTCCAGAGTGATTCGCCCAAAGACTCCTTGATATTTAGTCGTTTTCAGCAAATATTTTGGATTTTTGAAAATTTCACTTTTTTGAGAAAATATCCACTAAATGAGGGAATAATATGTGTGAGGGTACCCCAGGAGAGTTCCAAATGTGTGTGGGTAGAATATATATCCCACCGGGGTAAAATTGAAAAAAGTTTAAAAAATTTTTTTTTTGGACTTAGTCATTTTTCCGGCGTTTATCAGACTTTCAGATAGGGGAAATGTCAGTGAGAATTCCGATTTCAGTTCCAGAGCGATTCGCCCAATGAGTCCTTGATATTTAGTCGTTTTCAGCCAATATTTTCGATTTTTGAAAATTTCACTTTTTTGTGAAAATATCCACTAAATGAGGGAATAATATGTGTGAGGGTACCCCAGGAGAGTTCCAAATGTGTCTGGGTAGAATATATATCCCATGGGGGTAAAATTGAAAAAAGTTGAAAACATTTTTATTTTGGACTTAGTCATTTTTCCGGCGTTTAGCAGACTTTCAGATAGGGGAAATGTCAGTGAGCATTCCGATTTCAGTTCCAGAGCGATTCGCCCAATGAGTCCTTGATATTTAGTCGTTTTCAGCAAATATTTTGGATTTTTGAAAATTTCATTTTTTTGTGAAAATATCCACTAAATGAGGGAATAATATGTGTGAGGGTACCCCAGGAGAGTTCCAAATGTGTGTGGGTAGAATATATATCCCACGGGGGTAAAATTGAAAAAAGTTGAAAAAATTTTTTTCTTGAACTTAGTCATTTTTCCGGCGTTTATCAGACTTTCAGATAGGGGAAATGTCAGTGAGCATTCCGATTTCAGTTCCAGAGTGATTCGCCCAATGAGTCCTTGATATTTAGTCGTTTTCAGCCAATATTTTCGATTTTTGAAAATTTCACTTTTTTGTGAAAATATCCACTAAATGAGGGAATAATATGTGTGAGGGTACCCCAGGAGAGTTCCAAATGTGTCTGGGTAGAATATATATACCATGGGGGTAAAATTGAAAAAAGTTGAAAAAATTTTTATTTTGGACTTAGTCATTTTTCCGGCGTTTATCAGACTTTCAGATAGGGGAAATGTCAGTGAGCATTCCGATTTCAGTTCCAGAGCGATTCGCCCAATGAGTCCTTGATATTTAGTCGTTTTCAGCCAATATTTTCGATTTTTGAAAATTTCACTTTTTTGTGAAAATATCCACTAAATGAGGGAATAATATGTGTGAGGGTACCCCAGGAGAGTTCCAAATGTGTCTGGGTAGAATATATATCCCATGGGGGTAAAATTGAAAAAAGTTGAAAACATTTTTATTTTGGACTTAGTCATTTTTCCGGCGTTTAGCAGACTTTCAGATAGGGGAAATGTCAGTGAGCATTCCGATTTCAGTTCCAGAGCGATTCGCCCAATGAGTCCTTGATATTTAGTCGTTTTCAGCAAATATTTTGGATTTTTGAAAATTTCATTTTTTTGTGAAAATATCCACTAAATGAGGGAATAATATGTGTGAGGGTACCCCAGGAGAGTTCCAAATGTGTGTGGGTAGAATATATATCCCACGGGGGTAAAATTGAAAAAAGTTGAAAAAATTTTTTTCTTGAACTTAGTCATTTTTCAGGCGTTTATCAGACTTTCAGATAGGGGAAATGTCAGTGAGCATTCCGATTTCAGTTCCAGAGTGATTCGCCCAATGAGTCCTTGATATTTAGTCGTTTTCAGCCAATATTTTCGATTTTTGAAAATTTCACTTTTTTGTGAAAATATCCACTAAATGAGGGAATAATATGTGTGAGGGTACCCCAGGAGAGTTCCAAATGTGTCTGGGTAGAATATATATACCATGGGGGTAAAATTGAAAAAAGTTGAAAAAATTTTTATTTTGGACTTAGTCATTTTTCCGGCGTTTATCAGACTTTCAGATAGGGGAAATGTCAGTGAGCATTCCGATTTCAGTTCCAGAGCGATTTGCCCAATGAGTCCTTGATATTTAGTCGTTTTCAGCAAATATTTTGGATTTTTGAAAATTTCACTTTTTTGTGAAAATATCCACTAAATGAGGGAATAATATGTGTGAGGGTACCCCAGGAGAGTTCCAAATGTGTGTGGGTAGAATATATATCCCACCGGGGTAAAATTTAAAAAAGTTTAAAAAATTTTTTTTTTGGACTTAGTCATTTTTCCGGCGTTTATCAGACTTTCAGATAGGGGAAATGTCAGTGAGCATTCCGATTTCAGTTCCAAAGCGATTCGCCCAATGACTCCTTGATATTTAGTCGTTTTCAGCCAATTTTCGGGATTTTTGAAAATTTCACTTTTTTGTGAAAATATCCTCTAAATGAGGGAATAATATGTGTGAGGGTACCCCAGGAGAGTTCCAAATGTGTGTCGGTATAATATATATCCCACTGGGGTAAAATTGAAAAAAGTTTAAAATCTTTTTTTTTGGACTTAGTCATTTTTCCGGCGTTTATCAGACTTTCAGATAGGGGAAATGTCAGTGAGCATTCCGATTTCAGTTCCAGAGCGATTCGCCCAATGACTCCTTGATATTTAGTCGTTTTCAGCCAATTTTCTGGATTTTTGAAAATTTCACTTTTTTGTGAAAATATCCTCTAAATGAGGGAATAATATGTGTGAGGGTACCCCAGGAGAGTTCCAAATGTGTGTGGGTAGAATATATATCCCACTGGGGTAAAATTGAAAAAAGTTTAAAAAACTTTTTTTTTGGACTTAGTCATTTTTCCGGCGTTTATCAGACTTTCAGATAGGGGAAATGTCAGTGAGAATTCCGATTTCAGTTCCAGAGCGATTCGCCCAATGAGTCCTTGATATTTAGTCGTTTTCAGCCAATATTTTCGATTTTTGAAAATTTCACTTTTTTGTGAAAATATCCACTAAATGAGGGAATAATATGTGTGAGGGTACCCCAGGAGAGTTCCAAATGTGTCTGGGTAGAATATATATCCCATGGGGGTAAAATTGAAAAAAGTTGAAAACATTTTTATTTTGGACTTAGTCATTTTTCCGGCGTTTAGCAGACTTTCAGATAGGGGAAATGTCAGTGAGCATTCCGATTTCAGTTCCAGAGCGATTCGCCCAATGAGTCCTTGATATTTAGTCGTTTTCAGCAAATATTTTGGATTTTTGAAAATTTCATTTTTTTGTGAAAATATCCACTAAATGAGGGAATAATATGTGTGAGGGTACCCCAGGAGAGTTCCAAATGTGTGTGGGTAGAATATATATCCCACGGGGGTAAAATTGAAAAAAGTTGAAAAATTTTTTTTCTTGAACTTAGTCATTTTTCCGGCGTTTATCAGACTTTCAGATAGGGGAAATGTCAGTGAGCATTCCGATTTCAGTTCCAGAGTGATTCGCCCAATGAGTCCTTGATATTTAGTCGTTTTCAGCCAATATTTTCGATTTTTGAAAATTTCACTTTTTTGTGAAAATATCCACTAAATGAGGGAATAATATGTGTGAGGGTACCCCAGGAGAGTTCCAAATGTGTCTGGGTAGAATATATATACCATGGGGGTAAAATTGAAAAAAGTTGAAAAAATTTTTATTTTGGACTTAGTCATTTTTCCGGCGTTTATCAGACTTTCAGATAGGGGAAATGTCAGTGAGCATTCCGATTTCAGTTCCAGAGCGATTCGCCCAATGAGTCCTTGATATTTAGTCGTTTTCAGCCAATATTTTCGATTTTTGAAAATTTCACTTTTTTGTGAAAATATCCACTAAATGAGGGAATAATATGTGTGAGGGTACCCCAGGAGAGTTCCAAATGTGTCTGGGTAGAATATATATCCCATGGGGGTAAAATTGAAAAAAGTTGAAAACATTTTTATTTTGGACTTAGTCATTTTTCCGGCGTTTAGCAGACTTTCAGATAGGGGAAATGTCAGTGAGCATTCCGATTTCAGTTCCAGAGCGATTCGCCCAATGAGTCCTTGATATTTAGTCGTTTTCAGCAAATATTTTGGATTTTTGAAAATTTCATTTTTTTGTGAAAATATCCACTAAATGAGGGAATAATATGTGTGAGGGTACCCCAGGAGAGTTCCAAATGTGTGTGGGTAGAATATATATCCCACGGGGGTAAAATTGAAAAAAGTTGAAAAAATTTTTTTCTTGAACTTAGTCATTTTTCAGGCGTTTATCAGACTTTCAGATAGGGGAAATGTCAGTGAGCATTCCGATTTCAGTTCCAGAGTGATTCGCCCAATGAGTCCTTGATATTTAGTCGTTTTCAGCCAATATTTTCGATTTTTGAAAATTTCACTTTTTTGTGAAAATATCCACTAAATGAGGGAATAATATGTGTGAGGGTACCCCAGGAGAGTTCCAAATGTGTCTGGGTAGAATATATATACCATGGGGGTAAAATTGAAAAAAGTTGAAAAAATTTTTATTTTGGACTTAGTCATTTTTCCGGCGTTTATCAGACTTTCAGATAGGGGAAATGTCAGTGAGCATTCCGATTTCAGTTCCAGAGCGATTTGCCCAATGAGTCCTTGATATTTAGTCGTTTTCAGCAAATATTTTGGATTTTTGAAAATTTCACTTTTTTGTGAAAATATCCACTAAATGAGGGAATAATATGTGTGAGGGTACCCCAGGAGAGTTCCAAATGTGTGTGGGTAGAATATATATCCCACCGGGGTAAAATTTAAAAAAGTTTAAAAAATTTTTATTTTGGACTTAGTCATTTTTCCGGCGTTTATCAGACTTTCAGATAGGGGAAATGTCAGTGAGCATTCCGATTTCAGTTCCAGAGCGATTCGCCCAATGAGTCCTTGATATTTATTCGTTTTCAGCCAATATTTTCGATTTTTGAAAATTTCACTTTTTTGTGAAAATATCCACTAAATGAGGGAATAATATGTGTGAGGGTACCCCAGGAGAGTTCCAAATGTGTCTGGGTAGAATATATATCCCATGGGGGTAAAATTGAAAAAAGTTGAAAACATTTTTATTTTGGACTTAGTCATTTTTCCGGCGTTTAGCAGACTTTCAGATAGGGGAAATGTCAGTGAGCATTCCGATTTCAGTTCCAGAGCGATTCGCCCAATGACTCCTTGATATTTATTCGTTTTCAGCCAATTTTCTGGATTTTTGAAAATTTCACTTTTTTGTGAAAATATCCTCTAAATGAGGGAATAATATGTGTGAGGGTACCCCAGGAGAGTTCCAAATGTGTGTGGGTAGAATATATATCCCACCGGGGTAAAATTGAAAAAAGTTAAAAAAATTTTTTTTTTGGACTTAGTCATTTTTCCGGCGTTTATCAGACTTTCAGATAGGGGAAATGTCAGTGAGCATTCCGATTTCAGTTCCAGAGCGATTCGCCCAATGAGTCCTTGATATTTAGTCGTTTTCAGCCAATATTTTCGATTTTTGAAAATTTCACTTTTTTGTGAAAATATCCACTAAATGAGGGAATAATATGTGTGAGGGTACCCCAGGAGAGTTCCAAAAGTGTCTGGGTAGAATATAAATCCCATGGGGGTAAAATTGAAAAAAATTGAAAACATTTTTATTTTGGACATAGTCATTTTTCCGGCGTTTAGCAGACTTTCAGATAGGGGAAATGTCAGTGAGCTTTCCGATTTCAGTTCCAGAGTGATTCGCCCAATGACTCCTTGATATTTAGTCGTTTTCAGCCAATTTTCTGGATTTTTGGAAATTTCACTTTTTTGTGAAAATATCCACTAAATGAGGGAACAATATGTGTGAGGGTACCCCAGGACAGTTCCAAATGTGTGTGGGTAGAATATATATCCCACTGGGGTAAAATTGAAAAAAGTTAAAAAATTTTTTTTTTTGGACTTAGTAATTTTTCCACAGTTTATCAGACTTTTAGATAGGAGAAATGTTAGTGAGCGTTCCGATTTCAGTTCCAGAGTGATTCGCCCAATGACTCCTTGATATTTAGTCGTTTTCAGCCAATTTTCTGGATTTTTGAAAATTTCACTTTTTTGTGAAAATATCCACTAAATGAGGGAATGATATGTGTGAGGGTACCCCAGGAGAGTTCCAAATGTGTGTGGGTAGAATATATATCCCACGGGGGTAAAATTGAAAAAAGTTGAAAAAAAATTTTTTTTGGACTTATTTTTCAGGCGTTTATCAGACTTTTAGATAGAGGAAATGTCAGTGAGCGTTCCGATTTCAGTTCCAGAGTGATTCGCCCATTGATTGCTTAATATTTAGTCGTTTTCAGCCAATTTTCTGGATTTTTGAAAATTTCACTTTTTTTGAAAATATCCTCTAAATGAGGGAATAATATGTGTGAGGGTACCCCAGGAGAGTTCCAAATGTGTATGGGTAGAATATATATTCAACGGGGATAAAATTGAAAAAAGTTGAAAACATTTTTTTTTTGGACTTAGTCATTTTTCCGGCGTTTATCAGACTTTCAGATAGGGAAAATGTCAGTGAGCATTCCGATTTCAGTTCCAGAGCGATTCGCCCAATGAGTCCTTGATATTTAGTCGTTTTCAGCAAATATTTTGGATTTTTGAAAATTTCACTTTTTTGTGAAAATATCCACTAAATGAGGGAATAATATGTGTGAGGGTACCCCAGGAGAGTTCCAAATGTGTGTAGGTAGAATAAAAATCCCACGGGGGGAAAATTGAAAAAATTTGAAAAAAAATTTTTTTTGGACTTAGTCATTTTTCCGGCGTTTATCAGATTTTCTGATAGGGGAAATGTCAGTGAGCATTCCGATTTCAGTTCCAGAGCGATTCGCCCAATGAGTCCTGGATATTTAGTCGTTTTCAGCAAATACTTTGGATTTTTGAAAATTTTACTTTTTTGTGAAAATATCCACTAAATGAGGGAATAATATGTGTGATGGTACCCCAGGAGAGTTCCAAATGTGTGTGGGTAGAATATATATCCCACGGGGGTAAAATTGAAAAAAGTTGACAAAAAATATTTTTGGGACTTAGTCATTTTTCAGCCGTTTATCAGACTTTCAGATAGGGGAAATGTCAGTGAGCGTTCCGATTTCAGTTCCAGAGCGATTCGCCCAATGACTCCTTGATATTTAGTCGTTTTCAGCCAATTTTCTGGATTTTTGAAAATTTCACTTTTTTGCGAAAATATCCTCTAAATGAGGGAATAATATGTGTGAGGGTACGCCAGGAGAGTTCCAAATGTGTATGGGTAGAATATATATTCCACGGGGGTAAAATTGAAAAAAGTTGAAAACATTTTTTTTTTGGACTTCTTTTTCAGGCGTTTATCAGACTTTTAGATAGAGGAAATGTCAGTGAGCGTTCCGATTTCAGTTCCAGAGTGATTCGCCCAATGAGTGCTTAATATTTAGTCGTTTTCAGCCAATTTTCTGGATTTTTGAAAATTTCACTTTTTTTGAAAATATCCTCTAAATGAGGGAATAATATGTGTGAGGGTACCCCAGGAGAGTTCCAAATGTGTGTGGGTAGAATATATATCCCACGGGTGTAAAATTCAAAAAAGTTTGACAAAAAATATTTTTGGGACTTAGTCATTTTTCCGGCGTTTATCAGACTTTCAGATAGGGGAAATGTCAGTGAGCATTCCGATTTCAGTTCCAGAGCGATTCGCCCAATGAGTCCTTGATATTTATTCGTTTTCAGTCAATATTTTCGATTTTTGAAAATTTCACTTTTTTGTGAAAATATCCACTAAATGAGGGAATAATATGTGTGAGGGTACCCCAGGAGAGTTCCAAATGTGTCTGGGTAGAATATATATCCCATGGGGGTAAAATTGAAAAAAGTTGAAAACATTTTTATTTTGGACTTAGTCATTTTTCCGGCGTTTAGCAGACTTTCAGATAGGGGAAATGTCAGTGAGCATTCCGATTTCAGTTCCAGAGCGATTCGCCCAATGAGTCCTTGATATTTAGTCGTTTTCAGCAAATATTTTGGATTTTTGAAAATTTCACTTTTTTGTGAAAATATCCACTAAATGAGGGAATAATATGTGTGAGGGTACCCCAGGAGAGTTCCAAATGTGTGTGGGTAGAATATATATCCCACGGGGGTAAAATTGAAAAAAGTTGAAAAAAATTTTTTCTTGGACTTAGTCATTTTTCAGGCGTTTATCAGACTTTCAGATAGGGGAAATGTCAGTGAGCATTCCGATTTCAGTTCCAGAGCGATTCGCCCAATGAGTCCTTGATATTTAGTCGTTTTCAGCCAATATTTTCGATTTTTGAAAATTTCACTTTTTTGTGAAAATATCCACTAAATGAGGGAATAATATGTGTGAGGGTACCCCAGGAGAGTTCCAAAAGTGTCTGGGTAGAATATATATCCCATGGGGGTAAAATTGAAAAAAGTTGAAAACATTTTTATTTTGGACATAGTCATTTTTCCGGCGTTTAGCAGACTTTCAGATAGGGGAAATGTCAGTGAGCTTTCCGATTTCAGTTCCAGAGTGATTCGCCCAATGACTCCTTGATATTTAGTCGTTTTCAGCCAATTTTCTGGATTTTTGGAAATTTCACTTTTTTGTGAAAATATCCACTAAATGAGGGAATAATATGTGTGAGGGTACCCCAGGAGAGTTCCAAATGTGTGTGGGTAGAATATATATCCCACTGGGGTAAAATTGAAAAAAGTTAAAAAAATTTTTTTTTTGGACTTAGTAATTTTTCCACCGTTTATCAGACTTTTAGATAGGAGAAATGTTAGTGAGCGTTCCGATTTCAGTTCCAGAGTGATTCGCCCAATGACTCCTTGATATTTAGTCGTTTTCAGCCAATTTTCTGGATTTTTGAAAATTTCACTTTTTTGTGAAAATATCCACTAAATGAGGGAATGATATGTGTGAGGGTACCCCAGGAGAGTTCCAAATGTGTGTGGGTAGAATATATATCCCACGGGGGTAAAATTGAAAAAAGTTGAAAAAAAATTTTTTTTGGACTTATTTTTCAGGCGTTTATCAGACTTTTAGATAGAGGAAATGTCAGTGAGCGTTCCGATTTCAGTTCCAGAGTGATTCGCCCAATGAGTGCTTAATATTTAGTCGTTTTCAGCCAATTTTCTGGATTTTTGAAAATTTCACTTTTTTTGAAAATATCCTCTAAATGAGGGAATAATATGTGTGAGGGTACCCCAGGAGAGTTCCAAATGTGTGTGGGTAGAATATATATCCCACGGGGGTAAAATTCAAAAAAGTTTGACAAAAAATATTTTTGGGACTTAGTCATTTTTCAGCCGTTTATCAGACTTTCAGATAGGGGAAATGTCAGTGAGCATTCCGATTTCAGTTCCAGAGCGATTCGCCCAATGACTCCTTGATATTTAGTCGTTTTCAGCCAATTTTCTGGATTTTTGAAAATTTCACTTTTTTGCGAAAATATCCTCTAAATGAGGGAATAATATGTGTGAGGGTACCCCAGGAGAGTTCCAAATGTGTATGGGTAGAATATATATTCAACGGGGATAAAATTGAAAAAAGTTGAAAACATTTTTTTTTTGGACTTAGTCATTTTTCCGGCGTTTATCAGACTTTCAGATAGGGAAAATGTCAGTGAGCATTCCGATTTCAGTTCCAGAGCGATTCGCCCAATGAGTCCTTGATATTTAGTCGTTTTCAGCAAATATTTTGGATTTTTGAAAATTTCACTTTTTTGTGAAAATATCCACTAAATGAGGGAATAATATGTGTGAGGGTACCCCAGGAGAGTTCCAAATGTGTGTAGGTAGAATATAAATCCCACGGGGTGAAAATTGAAAAAATTTGAAAAAAAATTTTTTTTGGACTTAGTCATTTTTCCGGCGTTTATCAGACTTTCAGATAGGGGAAATGTCAGTGAGCATTCCGATTTCAGTTCCAGAGCGATTCGCCCAATGAGTCCTTGATATTTAGTCGTTTTCAGCAAATATTTTGGATTTTTGAAAATTTCACTTTTTTGTGAAAATATCCTCTAATTGAGGGAATAATATGTGTGAGGGTACCCCAGGAGAGTTCCAAATGTGTGTGGGTAGAATATATATCCCACGGGGGGAAAATTGAAAAAATGTTAAAAAATTTTTTTTTTGGACTTAGTCATTTTTCAGGCGTTTATCAGACTTTCAGATAGGGGAAATGTCAGTGAGCATTCCGATTTCAGTTCCAGAGCGTTTCGCCCAATGACTCCTTGATATTTAGTCGTTTTCAGCCAATATTTTGGATTTTTGAAAATTTCACTTTTTTGTGAAAATATCCACTAAATGAGGGAATAATATGTGTGAGGGTACCCCAGGAGAGTTCCAAATGTGTATAGGTAGAATATATAACCCAGTGGGGTAAAATTGAAAAAAGTTGAAATTTTTTTTTTTTTGGACTTAGTCATTTTTCCGGCATTTATCAGACTTTCAGATAGGGGAAATATCAGTGAGCGTTCCGATTTCATTTCCAGAGCGATTCGCCCAATGACTCCTTGATATTTAGTCGTTTTCAGCAAATTTTCTGAATTTTTGAAAATTTCACTTTTTTGTGAAAATATCCTCTAAATGATGGAATACTATGTGTGAGGGTACCCCAGGAGAGTTCCAAATGTGTATGGGTAGAATATATATCCCACGGGGGTAAAATTGAAAAAAGTTGACAAAAAATATTTTTGGGACTTAGTCATTTTTCAGCCGTTTATCAGACTTTCAGATAGGGGAAATGTCAGTGAGCATTCCGATTTCAGTTCCAGAGCGATTCGCCCAATGACTCCTTGATATTTAGTCGTTTTCAGCCAATTTTCTGGATTTTTGAAAATTTCACTTTTTTGCGAAAATATCCTCTAAATGAGGGAATAATATGTGTGAGGGTACCCCAGGAGAGTTCCAAATGTGTATGGGTAGAATATATATTCAACGGGGATAAAATTGAAAAAAGTTGAAAACATTTTTTTTTTGGACTTAGTCATTTTTCCGGCGTTTATCAGACTTTCAGATAGGGAAAATGTCAGTGAGCATTCCGATTTCAGTTCCAGAGCGATTCGCCCAATGAGTCCTTGATATTTAGTCGTTTTCAGCAAATATTTTGGATTTTTGAAAATTTCACTTTTTTGTGAAAATATCCACTAAATGAGGGAATAATATGTGTGAGGGTACCCCAGGAGAGTTCCAAATGTGTGTAGGTAGAATATAAATCCCACGGGGGGAAAATTGAAAAAATTTGAAAAAAAATTTTTTTTGGACTTAGTCATTTTTCCGGCGTTTATCAGATTTTCTGATAGGGGAAATGTCAGTGAGCATTCCGATTTCAGTTCCAGAGCGTTTCGCCCAATGACTCCTTGATATTTAGTCGTTTTCAGCCAATATTTTGGATTTTTGAAAATTTCACTTTTTTGTGAAAATATCCACTAAATGAGGGAATAATATGTGAGAGGGTACCCCAGGAGAGTTCCAAATGTGTATAGGTAGAATATATAACCCAGTGGGGTAAAATTGAAAAAAGTTGAAATTTTTTTTTTTTTGGACTTAGTCATTTTTCCGGCGTTTATCAGACTTTCAGATAGGGGAAATATCAGTGAGCGTTCCGATTTCATTTCCAGAGCGATTCGCCCAATGACTCCTTGATATTTAGTCGTTTTCAGCAAATTTTCTGAATTTTTGAAAATTTCACTTTTTTGTGAAAATATCCTCTAAATGAGGGAATACTATGTGTGAGGGTACCCCAGGAGAGTTCCAAATGTGTATGGGTAGAATATATATCCCACGGGGGTAAAATTGAAAAAAGTTGACAAAAAATATTTTTGGGACTTAGTCATTTTTCAGCCGTTTATCAGACTTTCAGATAGGGGAAATGTCAGTGAGCGTTCCGATTTCAGTTCCAGAGCGATTCGCCCAATGAGTGCTTAATATTTAGTCGTTTTCAGCCAATTTTCTGGATTTTTGAAAATTTCACTTTTTTTGAAAATATCCTCTAAATGAGGGAATAATATGTGTGAGGGTACCCCAGGAGAGTTCCAAATGTGTGTGGGTAGAATATATATCCCACGGGTGTAAAATTCAAAAAAGTTTGACAAAAAATATTTTTGGGACTTAGTCATTTTTCAGCCGTTTATCAGACTTTCAGATAGGGGAAATGTCAGTGAGCATTCCGATTTCAGTTCCAGAGCGATTCGCTCAATGACTCCTTGATATTTAGTCGTTTTCAGCCAATTTTCTGGATTTTTGAAAATTTCACTTTTTTGCGAAAATATCCTCTAAATGAGGGAATAATATGTGTGAGGGTACCCCAGGAGAGTTCCAAATGTGTATGGGTAGAATATATATTCAACGGGGATAAAATTGAAAAAAGTTGAAAACATTTTTTTTTTGGACTTAGTCATTTTTCCGGCGTTTATCAGACTTTCAGATAGGGAAAATGTCAGTGAGCATTCCGATTTCAGTTCCAGAGCGATTCGCCCAATGAGTCCTTGATATTTAGTCGTTTTCAGCAAATATTTTGGATTTTTGAAAATTTCACTTTTTTGTGAAAATATCCACTAAATGAGGGAATAATATGTGTGAGGGTACCCCAGGAGAGTTCCAAATGTGTGTGGGTAGAATATATATCCCACGGGGGGAAAATTGAAAAAATTTGAAAACATTTTTTTTTTGGACTTAGTCATTTTTCCGCCGTTTATCAGACTTTCAGATAGGGCAAATGTCAGTGAGCATTCCGATTTCAGTTCCAGAGCGATGCGACCAATGAGTCCTTGATATTTAGTCGTTTTCAGCCAATTTTCTGGATTTTTGAAAATTTCACTTTTTAGTGAAAATATCCACTAAATGAGGGAATAATATGTGTGAGGGTACCCCAGGAGAGTTCCAAATGTGTATGGGTAGAATATATATCCCACGGGGGTAAAATTGAAAAAAGTTGACAAAAAATATTTTTGGGACTTAGTCATTTTTCAGGCGTTTATCAGACTTTCAGATAGGGGAAATGTCAGTGAGCATTCCGATTTCAGTTCCAGAGCGATTCGCCCAATGAGTCCTTGATATTTAGTCGTTTTCAGCAAATATTTTGGATTTTTGAAAATTTCACTTTTTTGTGAAAATATCCACTAAATGAGGGAATAATATGTGTGAGGGTACCCCAGGAGAGTTCCAAATGTGTGTGGGTAGAATATATAACCCACGGGGGTAAAATTGAAAAAAGTTGAAAAATTTTTTTTTTTAGGACTTAGTCATTTTTCAGGCGTTTATCAGACTTTCAGATAGGGGAAATGTCAGTGAGCATTCCGATTTCAGTTCCAGAGCGATTCGCCCAATGAGTCCTTGATATTTAGTCGTTTTCAGCAAATATTTTGGATTTTTGAAAATTTCACTTTTTTGTAAAATATCCACTAAATGAGGGAATAATATGTGTGAGGGTACCCCAGGAGAGTTCCAAATGTGTGTAGGTAGAATATAAATCCCACGGGGGGAAAATTGAAAAAATTTGAAAAAAAATTTTTTTTGGACTTAGTCATTTTTCCGGCGTTTATCAGATTTTCTGATAGGGGAAATGTCAGTGAGCATTCCGATTTCAGTTCCAGAGCGATTCGCCCAATGAGTCCTGGATATTTAGTCGTTTTCAGCAAATACTTTGGATTTTTGAAAATTTCACTTTTTTGTGAAAATATCCACTAAATGAGGGAATAATATGTGTGATGGTACCCCAGGAGAGTTCCAAATGTGTGTGGGTAGAATATATAACCCACAGGGGTAAAATTGAAAAAAGTTTAAAAAAAATTTTTTTGGGACTTACTCATTTTTCAGGCGTTTATCAGACTTTCAGATAGGGGAAATGTCAGTGAGCATTCCGATTTCAGTTCCAGAGCGATTCGCCCAATGAGTCCTTGATATTTAGTCGTTTTCAGCAAATATTTTGGATTTTTGAAAATTTCACTTTTTTGTGAAAATATCCTCTAATTGAGGGAATAATATGTGTGAGGGTACCCCAGGAGAGTTCCAAATGTGTGTGGGTAGAATATATATCTCACGGGGGGAAAATTGAAAAAATGTTAAAAAATTTTTTTTTTGGACTTAGTCATTTTTCAGGCGTTTATCAGACTTTCAGATAGGGGAAATGTCAGTGAGCATTCCGATTTCAGTTCCAGAGCGTTTCGCCCAATGACTCCTTGATATTTAGTCGTTTTCAGCCAATATTTTGGATTTTTGAAAACTTCACTTTTTTGTGAAAATATCCACTAAATGAGGGAATAATATGTGTGAGGGTACCCCAGGAGAGTTCCAAATGTGTATAGGTAGAATATATAACCCAGTGGGGTAAAATTGAAAAAAGTTGAAATTTTTTTTTTTTTGGACTTAGTCATTTTTCCGGCGTTTATCAGACTTTCAGATAGGGGAAATATCAGTGAGCGTTCCGATTTCATTTCCAGAGCGATTCGCCCAATGACTCCTTGATATTTAGTCATTTTCAGCAAATTTTCTGAATTTTTGAAAATTTCACTTTTTTGTGAAAATATCCTCTAAATGAGGGAATAGTATGTGTGAGGGTACCCCAGGAGAGTTCCAAATGTGTATGGATAGAATATATATCCCACGGGGGTAAAATTGAAAAAAGTTGACAAAAAATATTTTTGGGACTTAGTCATTTTTCAGCCGTTTATCAGACTTTCAGATAGGGGAAATGTCAGTGAGCGTTCCGATTTCAGTTCCAGAGCAATTCGCCCAATGACTCCTTGATATTTAGTCGTTTTCAGCCAATTTTCTGGATTTTTGAAAATTTCACTTTTTTGCGAAAATATCCTCTAAATGAGGGAATAATATGTGTGAGGGTACGCCAGGAGAGTTCCAAATGTGTATGGGTAGAATATATATTCCACGGGGGTAAAATTGAAAAAAGTTGAAAACATTTTTTTTTTGGACTTAGTCATTTTTCCGGCGTTTATCAGACTTTCAGAGAGGGCAAATGTCAGTGAGCATTCCGATTTCAGTTCCAGAGCGATTCGCCCAATGACTCCTTGATATTTAGTCGTTTTCAGCTAATTTTCTGGATTTTTGAAAATTTCACTTTTTTGTGAAAATATCCACTAAATGAGGGAAAAATATGTGTGAGGGTACCCCAGGAGAGTTCCAAATGTCTGTGGGTAGAATATATATCCCAGGGGGGTAAAATTGAAAAAAGTTGAACAAAAATTTTTTTGGGACTTAGTCATTTTTCAGGCGTTTATCAGACTCTCAGCTAGGGGAAATGTCAGTGAGCATTCCGATTTCAGTTCCAGAGCGATTCGCCCAATGAGTCCTTGATATTTAGTCGTTTTCAGCAAATATTTTGGGTTTTTGAAAATTTCACTTTTTTGTGAAAATATCCAATAAATGAGGGAATAATATGTGTGAGGGTACCCCAGGAGAGTTCCAAATGTGTGTGGGTAGAATATATATCCCACGGGAGGAAAATTGAAAAAAGTTGAAAAAAATTTTTTTTTGGACTTAGTCATTTTTCCGGCGTTTATCAGATTTTCTGATAGGGGAAATGTCAGTGAGAATTCCGATTTCAGTTCCAGAGCGATTCGCCCAATGAGTCCTTGATATGTAGTCGTTTTCAGCAAATACTTTGGATTTTTGAAAATTTCACTTTTTTGTGAAAATATCCACTAAATGAGGGAATAATATGTGTGATGGTACCCCAGGAGAGTTCCAAATGTGTGTGGGTAGAATATATAACCCACGGGGGTAAAATTGAAAAAAGTTTAAAAAAAATTTTTTGGGGACTTAGTCATTTTTCAGGCGTTTCTCAGACTTTCAGATAGGGGAAATGTCAGTGAGCATTCCGATTTCAGTTCCAGAGCGATTCGCCCAATGAGTCCTTGATATTTAGTCGTTTTCAGCAAATATTTTGGATGTTTGAAAATTTCACTTTTTTATGAAAATATCCACTAAATGAGGGAATAATATGTGTGAGGGTACCCCAGTAGAGTTCCAAATGTATGTGGGTAGAATATATATCCCACGGGGGCAAAATTGAAAAAAGTTGAAAAAAATTTTTTTTTTGACTTAGTCATTTTTTCGGCATTTATCAGACTTTCTGATAGGGCAAATGTCAGTGAGCATTCCGATTTCAGTTCCAGTGTGATTCGCCCAATGAGTCCTTGATATTTAGTCATTTTCAGCCAATTTTCTAGATTTTTGAAAATTTCACTTTTTTGTGAAAATATCCACTAAATGAGGGAATAATATGTGTGAGGGTACACCAGGAGAGTTCAAAATGTGTGTGGGTAGAATATTTATTCCACGGGGGTAAAATTGAAAAAAGTTGAAAAAAATTTTTTTTTGGACTTAGTCATGTTTCCGACGTTTATCAGACTTTCAGATAGGGCAAATGTCAGTGAGTGTTCCGATTTCAGTTCCAGAGCGATTCGCCCAATGAGTCCTTCATCTTTAGTCGTTTTCAGCAAATATTTTGGATTTTTGAAAATTTCACTTTTTTGTGAAAATATCCACTAAATGAGGGAATAATATGTGTGAGGGTACCCCAGGAGAGTTCCAAATGTGTGTGGGTAGAATATATATCCCACGGGGATAAAATTGAAAAAAGTTGAAAAATTTTTTTTTTGGACTTAGTCATTTTTCCGCCGTTTATCAGACTTTCAGATAGGGCAAATGTCAGTGAGCATTCCGATTACAGTTCCAGAGCGATTCGCCCAATGAGTCCTTGATATTTAGTCGTTTTCAGCAAATATTTTGGATTTTTGAAAATTTCACTTTTTTGTGAAAATATCCACTAAATGAGGGAATAATATGTGTAAGGGTACCCCAGGAGAGTTCCAAATGTGTGTGGGTAGAATATATAACACACGGGGGTAAAATTGAAAAAAGTTGAAAAAATTTTTTTTTTGGACTTAGTCATTTTTCCGGCGTTTATCAGACTTTCAGATAAGAGAAATGTCAGTGAGCGTTCCGATTTCAGTTCCAGAGCGATTCGACCAATGACTCCTTGATATTTAGTCGTTTTCAGCTAATTTTCTGGATTTTTGAAAATTTCACTTTTTTGTGAAAATATCCACTAAATGAGGGAAAAATATGTGTGAGGGTACCCCAGGAGAGTTCCAAATGTGTGTGGATAGAATATATATCCCACGGGGGTAAAATTGAAAAAAGTTGAAAACATTTTTTTTTTGGACTTAGTCATTTTTCCGCCGTTTATCAGACTTTCAGATAGGGCAAATGTCAGTGAGCATTCCGATTTCAGTTCCAGAGCGATTCGCCCAATGAGTCCTTGATATAAAGTCATTTTCAGCCAATATTTTGGATTTTTGAAAATTTCATTTTTTTATGAAAATATCCACTAAATGAGGGAATAATATGTGTGAGGGTTCCCCAGGAGAGTTCCAAATGTGTATAGGTAGAATATATAACCCACTGGGGTAAAATTGAAAAAAGTTGAAAAATTTTTTTTTTTTTGACTTAGTCATTTTTTCGGCGTTTATCAGACTTTCTGATAGGGCAAATGTCAGAGAGCATTCCGATTTCAGTTCCAGTGTGATTCGCCCAATGAGTCCTTGATATTTAGTCATTTTCAGCCAATTTTCTAGATTTTTGAAAATTTCACTTTTTTGTGAAAATATCCTCTAAATGAGGGAATAATATGTGTGAGGGTACACCAGGAGAGTTCAAAATGTGTGTGGATAGAATATTTATTCCACGGGGGTAAAATTGAAAAAAGTTGAAAAAAAATTTTTTTTGGACTTAGTCATGTTTGCGACGTTTATCAGACTTTCAGATAGGGCAAATGTCAGTGAGTGTTCCGATTTCAGTTCCAGAGCGATTCGCCCAATGAGTCCTTCATCTTTAGTCGTTTTCAGCAAATATTTTGGATTTTTGAAAATTTCACTTTTTTGTGAAAATATCCACTAAATGAGGGAATAATATGTGTGAGGGTACCCCAGGAGAGTTCCAAATGTGTGTGGGTAGAATATATATCCCACGGGGATAAAATTGAAAAAAGTTGAAAAATTTTTTTTTTTGGACTTAGTCATTTTTCCAGCGTTTATCAGACTTTCAGATAGGGACAATGTCAGTGAGCATTCCGATTTCAGTTCCAGAGCGATTCGCCCAATGAGTCCTTGATATTTAGTCGTTTTCAGCAAATACTTTGGATTTTTGAAAATTTCACTTTTTTGTGAAAATATCCACTAAATGAGGGAATAATATGTGTGAGGGTACCCCAGGAGAGTTCCAAATGTGTGTGGGTAGAATATATATCCCACGGGGGTAAAATTGAAAAAAGTTGAAAACATTTTTTTTTTGGACTTAGTCATTTTTCCGCCGTTTATCAGACTTTCAGATAGGGCAAATGTCAGTGAGCATTCCGATTACAGTTCCAGAGCGATTCGCCCAATGAGTCCTTGATATTTAGTCGTTTTCAGCAAATATTTTGGATTTTTGAAAATTTCACTTTTTTGTGAAAATATCCACTAAATGAGGGAATAATATGTAAGGGTACCCCAGGAGAGTTCCAAATGTGTGTGGGTAGAATATATAACACACGGGGGTAAAATTGAAAAAAGTTGAAAACATTTTTTTTTGGACTTAGTCATTTTTCCGCCGTTTATCAGACTTTCAGATAGGGCAAATGTCAGTGAGCATTCCGATTTCAGTTCCAGAGCGATTCGCCCAATGAGTCCTTGATATAAAGTCATTTTCAGCCAATATTTTGGATTTTTGAAAATTTCACTTTTTTATGAAAATATCCACTAAATGAGGGAATAATATGTGCGAGGGTACCCCAGGAGAGTTCCAAATGTGTGTGGGTAGAATATATAACCCACGGGGGTAAAATTGAAAAAAGTTGAAAAAATTTTTTTTTTGGACTTAGTCATTTTCCGGCGTTTATCAGACTTTCAGATAGGGGAAATGTCAGTGAGCGTTCCGATTTCAGTTCCAGAGCGATTCGCCCAATGAGTCCTTGATATTTCATAGTTTTCAGGCAATTTTCTGGATTTTTGAAAATTACACTTTTTGTGAAAATATCCACTAAATGAGGGAATAATATGTGTGAGGGTACACCAGTAGAGTTCCAAATGTATGTGGGTAGAATATATATCCCACGGGGGCAAAATTGAAAAAAGTTGAAAAATTTTTTTTTTTTGACAGTCATTTTTTCGGCGTTTATCAGACTTTCTGATAGGGCAAATGTCAGTGAGCATTCCGATTTCAGTTCCAGTGTGATTCGCCCAATGAGTCCTTGATATTTAGTCGTTTTCAGCCAATTTTCTGGATTTTTGAAAATTTCACTTTTTTGTGAAAATATCCACTAAATGAGGGAATAATATGTGTGAGGGTACACCAGGAGAGTTCAAAATGTGTGTGGGTAGAATATTTATTCCACGGGGGTAAAATTGAAAAAAGTTGAAAAAAATTTTTTGTTGGACTTAGTCATGTTTCCGACGTTTATAAGACTTTCAGATATGGCAAATGTCAGTGAGCATTCCGATTTCAGTTCCAGAGCGATTCGCCCAATGAGTCCTTGATATTTAGTCGTTTTCAGCCAATTTTCTGGATTTTTGAAAATTTCACTTATTTGTGAAAATATCCACTAAATGAGGGAATAATATGTGGGAGGGTACCCCAGGAGAGTTCAAAATGTGTGTGGGTAGTATGTTTATTCCACGGGGGTAAAATTGAAAAAAGTTGAAAAAAATTTTTTTTTGGACTTTGTCATTTTTCCGACGTTTATCAGACTTTCAGACAGGGCAAATGTCAGTGAGTGTTCCGATTTCAGTTCCAGAACGATTCACCCAATGAGTCCTTGATATTTAGTCGTTTTCAGCAAATATTTTGGATTTTTGAAAATTTCACTTTTTTGTGAAAATATCCACTAAATGAGGGAATAATATGTGTGAGTGTACCCCAGGAGAGTTCCAAATGTGTGTGGGTAGAATATATATCCCACGGGGGCAAAATTGAAAAAAGTTGAAAAAAATTTTTTTTTGGACTTAGTCATTTTTCCGGCGTTTATCAGACTTTCAGATAGGGGAAATGTCAGTGAGCATTCCGATTTCAGTTCTAGAGTGATTTGCCCAATGAGTCCTTCATCTTTAGTCGTTTTCGGCAAATATTTTGGATTTTTGAAAATTTCACTTTTTTGTGAAAATATCCACTAAATGAGGGAATAATAATATGTGTGAGGGTACCCCAGGAGAGTTCCAAATGTGTGTGGGTAGAATTTATAACCCACGGGGGTAAAATTGAAAAAAGTTGAAAAAATTTTTTTTTTGGACTTAGTCATTTTTCTGGCGTTTATCAGACTTTCAGATAGGGGAAATGTCAGTGAGTGTTCCGATTTCAGTTCCAGAGTGATTCGCCCAATGACTCCATGATATTTAGTCGTTTTCAGCCAATTTTCTGGATTTTTGAAAATTTCACTTTTTTGTGAAAATATCCACTAAATGAGGGAAAAATATGTGTGAGGGTACCCCAGGAGAGTTCCAAATGTGTGTGGGTAGAATATTTATCCCACGGGGGTAAAATTGAAAAAAGTTGAAAAAAAATTTTTTTTGGACTTAGTCATTTTTCCGGCGTTTATCAGACTTTCAGATAGGGGAAATGTCAGTGAGTGTTCCGATTTCAGTTCCAGAGCGATTCGCCCAATGAGTCCTTGATATTTCATAGTTTTCAGGCAATTTTCTGGATTTTTGAAAATTACACTTTTTGTGAAAATATCCACTAAATGAGGGAATAATATGTGTGAGGGTACCCCAGGAGAGTTCCAAATATGTGTGGGTAGAATATATATCCCACGGGGTAAAATTGAAAAAATTGAAAAAAATTTTTTTTTGGACTTAGTCATTTTTCCGGCTTTTATCAGACTTTCAGATAGGGCAAATGTCAGTGAGCGTTCCAATTTCAGTTCCAGAGCGATTCACCCAATGAGTCCTTAATATTTAGTCGTTTTCAGTAAATATTTTGGATTATTGAAAATTTCACTTTTTTTGCGAAAATATCCACTAAATGAGGGAATAATATGTGTGAGGGTACCCCGGGAGAGTTCCAAATGTGTGTGGGTAGAATATATAACCCACGGGGGTAAAATTGAAAAAAGTTGAAAAAAATTTTTTTTTTTACTTATTCATTTTTCCGGCGTTTATCAGACTTTCAGATAGGGCAAATGTCATTGAGTATTCCGATTTCAGTTCCAGAGCGTTTCACCCAATGAGTCCTTGATATTCAGTCGTTTTCAGCCAATATTTTGGATTTTTGAAAATTTCACTTTTTTGTGCAAATATCCACTAAATGAGGGAATAATATGTGTGAGGGTACCCCAGTAGAGTTTCAAATGTGTGTGGGTAGAATATATAACCCACGGGGGTAAAATTGAAAAAAGTTGAAAACATTTTTTTTTTGGACTTAGTCATTTTTCCGGCGTTTATCAGACTTTCAGATAGGGGAAATGTCAGTGAGCGTTCTGATTTCAGTTCCAGAGCGATTCGCCCAATGAGTCCTTGATATTTCATAGTTTTCAGGCAATTTTCTGGATTTTTGAAAATTACACTTTTTGTGAAAATATCCACTAAATGAGGGAATAACATGTGTGAGGGTACCCCAGGAGAGTTCCAAATGTGTGTGGGTAGAATATTTATCCCACGGGGTAAAATTGAAAAAAGTTGAAAAAAAATTTTTTTTGGCCTTATCATTTTTCCGGCGTTTATCAGACGTTCAGATAGGGCAAATGTCATTGAGCATTCCGATTTCAGTTCCAGAGCGATTCGCCCAATGATTCCTTGATATTTCGTCGTTTTCAGCAAATTTTCTGGATTTTTGAAATTTTCACTTTTTTGTGAAAATATCCACTAAATGAGGGAATAATATGTGTGAGGGTACCCCAGGCAAGTTCCAAATGTTTATGGGTAGAATATATATCCCACGGGGTAAAATTGAAAAAATTTTTTTTTTGGACTTAGTCATTTTTCCGGCGTTTATCAGACTTTCAGATAGGGGAAATGTCAGTGAGTGTTCCGATTTCAGTTCCAGAGCGATTCGCCCAATGACTCCATGATATTTAGTCGTTTTCAGCCAATTTTCTGGATTTTTGAAATTTTCACTTTTTTGTGAAAATATCCACTAAATGAGGGAAAAATATGTGTGAGGGTACCCCAGGAGAGTTCCAAATGTGTGTGGGTAGAATATATAACCCACGGGGGTAAAATTGAAAAAAGTTGAAAACATTTCTTTTTTGGACTTAGTCATTTTTCCGACGTTTATCAGACTTTCAGATAGGGCAAATGTCAGTGAGCATTCCGATTTCAGTTCCAGAGCGATTCGCCCAATGAGTCCTTGATATTTCGTCGTTTTCAGCCAATTTTCTGGATTTTTGAAACTTTCACTTTTTTGTGAAAATATCCACTAAATGAGGGAATAATATGTGTAAGGGTACCCCAGTAGAGTTCCAAATGTGTGTGGGTAGACTATATAACCCACAGGGGTAAAATAGAAAAAAGCTGAAAAAACATTTTTTTTTACTTATTCATTTTTCCGGCGTTTATCAGACTTTCAGATAGGGCAAATGTCATTGATTATTCCGATTTCAGTTCCAGAGCGTTTCACCCAATGAGTCCTTGATATTTCATAGTTTTCAGGCAATTTTCTGGATTTTTGAAAATTACACTTTTTGTGAAAATATCCACTAAATGAGGGAATAATATGTGTGAGGGTACCCCAGGAGAGTTCCAAATGTGTGTTTGTAAAATATTTATCCCACGGGGGTAAAATTGAAAAAAGTTGAAAAAAATTTTTTTTTGGACTTATCATTTTTCCGGCGTTTATCAGACGTTCAGATAGGGCAAATGTCAGTGAGCATTCCGATTTCAGTTCCAGAGCGATTCGCCCAATGAGTCCTTGATATTTCGTCGTTTTCAGCCAATTTTCTGGATTTTTGAAAATTTCATTATTTTGTGAAAATATCCACTAAATGAGGGAATAATATGTGTGAGGGTACCCCAGGAGAGTTCCAAATGTGTATAGGTAGAATATATAACCCACAGGGTTAAAATAGAAAAAAGTTGAAAAAAATTTTTTTTTTTACTTATTAATTTTTCCGGCGTTTATCAAACTTTCAGATAGGGCAAATGTCATTGAGTATTCCGATTTCAGTTCCAAAGCGTTTCACCCAAGGAGTCCTTGATATTCAGTCGTTTTCAGCCAATATTTTGGATTTTTGAAAATTTCACTTTTTTGTGAAAATATCCGCTCAGTGAGGGAATAATATGTGTGAGGGTACCCCAGGAGAGTTCGAAACGTGTGTGGGTAGAATATTTATCCCACGGGGGTAAAATTGAAAAAAGTTAAAAAAAAAAATTTTTTTTACTTAGTCATTTTTCCGAAGTTTATCAGACTTTCAGATAGGTGAAATGTCAGTGAGCGTTCCGATTTCAGTTCCAGAGTGATTCGCCCAATGAGTCCGTGATATTTCATAGTTTTCAGGCAATTTTCTGGATTTTTGAAAATTACACTTTTTGTGAAAATATCCACTAAATGAGGGAATAATATGTGTGAGGGTACCCCAGGAGAGTTCCAAATATGTGTGGGTAGAATATATATCAAACGGGGTAAAATTGAAAAAATTGAAAAAAATTTTTTTTTGGACTTAGTCATTTTTCCGCCGTTTATCAGACTTTCAGATAGGGGAAATGTCAGTGAGCATTCCGATTTCAGTTCCAGAGCGATTTGTCCAATGAGTCCTTGATATTTCGTCGTTTTCAGCCAATTTTCTGGATTTTTGAAATTTTCACTTTTTTGTGAAAATATCCACTAAATGAGGGAATAATATGTGTGAGAGTTCCACAGGAGAGTTCCAAATGTTTTTGGGTAGAATATATATCCCACGGGGGTAAAATTGAAAAAAGTTGAAAACATTTTTTTTTTGGACTTAGTCATTTTTCCGCCGTGTATCAGACTTTCAGATAGGGCAAATGTCAGTGAGCATTCCGATTTCAGTTCCAGAGCGATTCGCCCAATGAGTCCTTGATATTTCATAATTTTCGGGCAATTTTCTGGATTTTTGAAAATTACACTTTTTGTGAAAATATCCACTAAATGAGGGAATAATATGTGTGAGGGTTCCCCAGTAGAGTTCCAAATGTGTATAGGTAGAAAATATAACCCACTGGGGTAAAATTGAAAAAAGTTGAAAAATTTTTTTTTTTTGACAGTCATTTTTTCGGCGTTTATCAGACTTTCTGATAGGGCAAATGTCAGTGAGCATTCCGATTTCAGTTCCAGTGTGATTCGCCCAATGAGTCCTTGATATTTAGTTGTTTTCAGCCAATTTTCTGGATTTTTGAAAATTTCACTTTTTTGTGAAAATATCCACTAAATGAGGGAATAATATGTGTGAGGGTACACCAGGAGAGTTCAAAATGTGTGTGGGTAGAATATTTATTCCACGGGGGTAAAATTGAAAAAAGTTGAAAAAAAATTTTTGTTGGACTTAGTTATGTTTCCGACGTTTATAAGACTTTCAGATATGGCAAATGTCAGTGAGCATTCCGATTTCAGTTCCAGAGCGATTCGCCCAATGAGTCCTTGATATTTAGTCGTTTTCAGCCAATTTTCTGGATTTTTGAAAATTTCACTTATTTGTGAAAATATCCACTAAATGAGGGAATAATATGTGGGAGGGTACCCCAGGAGAGTTCAAAATGTGTGTGGGTAGTATGTTTATTCCACGGGGGTAAAATTGAAAAAAGTTGAAAAAATTTTTTTTTTGGACTTAGTCATTTTTCCGACGTTTATCAGACTTTCAGACAGGGCAAATGTCAGTGAGTGTTCCGATTTCAGTTCCAGAACGATTCACCCAATGAGTCCTTGATATTTAGTCGTTTTCAGCAAATATTTTGGATTTTTGAAAATTTCACTTTTTTGTGAAAATATCCACTAAATGAGGGAATAATATGTGTGAGTGTACCCCAGAAGAGTTCCAAATGTGTGTGGGTAGAATATATATCCCACGGGGGCAAAATTGAAAAAAGTTGAAAAAAATTTTTTTTTGGACTTAGTCATTTTTCCGGCGTTTATCAGACTTTCAGATAGGGGAAATGTCAGTGAGCATTCCGATTTCAGTTCTAGAGTGATTCGCCCAATGAGTCCTTCATCTTTAGTCGTTTTCGGCAAATATATTGGATTTTTGAAAATTTCACTTTTTTGTGAAAATATCCACTAAATGAGGGAATAATAATATGTGTGAGGGTACCCCAGGAGAGTTCCAAATGTGTGTGGGTAGAATTTATAACCCACGGGGGTAAAATTGAAAAAAGTTGAAAAAATTTTTTTTTTGGACTTAGTCATTTTTCTGGCGTTTATCAGACTTTCAGTTAGGGCAAATGTCATTGAGTATTCCGATTTCAGTTCCAGAGCGTTTCACCCAATGAGTCCTTGATATTCAGTCGTTTTCAGCCAATATTTTGGATTTTTGAAAATTTCACTTTTTTGTGCAAATATCCACTAAATGAGGGAATAATATGTGTGAGGGTACCCCAGGAGAGTTCCAAATGTGTGTGGGTAGAATATATAACCCACGGGGGTAAAATTGAAAAAAGTTGAAAACATTTTTTTTTTGGACTTAGTCATTTTTCCGGCGTTTATCAGACTTTCAGATAGGGGAAATGTCAGTGAGCGTTCTGATTTCAGTTCCAGAGCGATTCGCCCAATGAGTCCTTGATATTTCATAGTTTTCAGGCAATTTTCTGGATTTTTGAAAATTACACTTTTTGTGAAAATATCCACTAAATGAGGGAATAACATGTGTGAGGGTACCCCAGGAGAGTTCCAAATGTGTGTGGGTAGAATATTTATCCCACGGGGTAAAATTGAAAAAAGTTGAAAAAAAATTTTTTTTGGCCTTATCATTTTTCCGGCGTTTATCAGACGTTCAGATAGGGCAAATGTCAGTGAGCATTCCGATTTCAGTTCCAGAGCGATTCGCCCAATGATTCCTTGATATTTCGTCGTTTTCAGCCAATTTTCTGGATTTTTGAAATTTTCACTTTTTTGTGAAAATATCCACTAAATGAGGGAATAATATGTGTGAGGGTACCCCAGGCGAGTTCCAAATGTTTATGGGTAGAATATATATCCCACGGGGTAAAATTGAAAAAATTTTTTTTTTGGACTTAGTCATTTTTCCGGCGTTTATCAGACTTTCAGATAGGGGAAATGTCAGTGAGTGTCCGATTTCAGTTCCAGAGCGATTCGCCCAATGACTCCATGATATTTAGTCGTTTTCAGCCAATTTTCTGGATTTTTGAAAATTTCACTTTTTTGTGAAAATATCCACTAAATGAGGGAAAAATATGTGTGAGGGTACCCCAGGAGAGTTCCAAATGTGTGTGGGTAGAATATATAACCCACGGGGGTAAAATTGAAAAAAGTTGAAAACATTTTTTTTTTGGACTTAGTCATTTTTCCGCCGTTTATCAGACTTTCAGATAGGGCAAATGTCAGTGAGCATTCCGATTTCAGTTCCAGAGCGATTCGCCCAATGAGTCCTTGATATTTCGTCGTTTTCAGCCAATTTTCTGGATTTTTGAAACTTTCACTTTTTTGTGAAAATATCCACTAAATGAGGGAATAATATGTGTAAGGGTACCCCAGTAGAGTTCCAAATGTGTGTGGGTAGACTATATAACCCACAGGGGTAAAATAGAAAAAAGTTGAAAAAACATTTTTTTTTACTTATTCATTTTTCCGGCGTTTATCAGACTTTCAGATAGGGCAAATGTCATTGATTATTCCGATTTCAGTTCCAGAGCGTTTCACCCAATGAGTCCTTGATATTCAGTCGTTTTCAGCCAATATTTTGGATTTTTGAAAATTTCACTTTTTTGTGCAAATATCCACTAAATGAGGGAAAAATATGTGTGAGGGTACCCCAGGAGAGTTCCAAATGTGTGTGTGTAGAATATATAACCCACGGGGGTAAAATTGAAAAAAGTTGAAAACATTTTTTTTTTGGACTTAGTCATTTTTCCGCCGTGTATCAGACTTTCAGATAGGGCAAATGTCAGTGAGCATTCCGATTTCAGTTCCAGAGCGATTCGCCCAATCAGTCCTTGATATAAAGTCGTTTTCAGCCAATATTTTGGATTTTTGAAAATTTCATTATTTTGTGAAAATATCCACTAAATGAGGGAATAATATGTGTGAGGGTACCCCAGGAGAGTTCCAAATGTGTATAGGTAGAATATATAACCCACAGGGTTAAAATAGAAAAAAGTTGAAAAAAAATTATTTTTTTACTTATTAATTTTTCCGGCGTTTATCAAACTTTCAGATAGGGCAAATGTCATTGAGTATTCCAATTTCAGTTCCAGAGCATTTCACCCAATGAGTCCTTGATATTCAGTCGTTTTCAGCCAATATTTTGGATTTTTGAAAATTTCACTTTTTTGTGAAAATATCCACTCAGTGAGGGAATAATATGTGTGAGGGTACCTCAGGAGAGTTCGAAACGTGTGTGGGTAGAATATTTATCCCACGGGGGTAAAACTGTAAAAAGTTGGAAAAAATTTTTTTTTAGACTTAGTCATTTTTCCGGCGTTTATCAGACTTTCAGATAGGGGAAATGTCAGTGAGCATTCCAATTTCAGTTCCAGAGCGATTCGCCCAATGAGTCCTTGATATTTCATAGTTTTCAGGCAATTTTCTGGATTTTTGAAAATTACACTTTTTGTGAAAATATCCACTAAATGAGGGAATAACATGTGTGAGGGTACCCCAGGAGAGTTCCAAATGTGTGTGGGTAGAATATTTATCCCACGGGGTAAAATTGAAAAAAGTTGAAAAAAAATTTTTTTTGGCCTTATCATTTTTCCGGCGTTTATCAGACGTTCAGATAGGGCAAATGTCAGTGAGCATTCCGATTTCAGTTCCAGAGCGATTCGCCCAATGATTCCTTGATATTTCGTCGTTTTCAGCCAATTTTCTGGATTTTTGAAATTTTCACTTTTTTGTGAAAATATCCACTAAATGAGGGAATAATATGTGTGAGGGTACCCCAGGCGAGTTCCAAATGTTTATGGGTAGAATATATATCCCACGGGGTAAAATTGAAAAAATTTTTTTTTTGGACTTAGTCATTTTTCCGGCGTTTATCAGACTTTCAGATAGGGGAAATGTCAGTGAGTGTTCCGATTTCAGTTCCAGAGCGATTCGCCCAATGACTCCATGATATTTAGTCGTTTTCAGCCAATTTTCTGGATTTTTGAAAATTTCACTTTTTTGTGAAAATATCCACTAAATGAGGGAAAAATATGTGTGAGGGTACCCCAGGAGAGTTCCAAATGTGTGTGGGTAGAATATATAACCCACGGGGGTAAAATTGAAAAAAGTTGAAAACATTTTTTTTTTGGACTTAGTCATTTTTCCGCCGTTTATCAGACTTTCAGATAGGGCAAATGTCAGTGAGCATTCCGATTTCAGTTCCAGAGCGATTCGCCCAATGAGTCCTTGATATTTCGTCGTTTTCAGCAAATTTTCTGGATTTTTGAAACTTTCACTTTTTTGTGAAAATATCCACTAAATGAGGGAATAATATGTGTAAGGGTACCCCAGTAGAGTTCCAAATGTGTGTGGGTAGACTATATAACCCACAGGGGTAAAATAGAAAAAAGTTGAAAAAACATTTTTTTTTACTTATTCATTTTTCCGGCGTTTATCAGACTTTCAGATAGGGCAAATGTCATTGATTATTCCGATTTCAGTTCCAGAGCGTTTCACCCAATGAGTCCTTGATATTCAGTCGTTTTCAGCCAATATTTTGGATTTTTGAAAATTTCACTTTTTTGTGCAAATATCCACTAAATGAGGGAAAAATATGTGTGAGGGTACCCCAGGAGAGTTCCAAATGTGTGTGTGTAGAATATATAACCCACGGGGGTAAAATTGAAAAAAGTTGAAAACATTTTTTTTTTGGACTTAGTCATTTTTCCGCCGTGTATCAGACTTTCAGATAGGGCAAATGTCAGTGAGCATTCCGATTTCAGTTCCAGAGCGATTCGCCCAATCAGTCCTTGATATAAAGTCGTTTTCAGCCAATATTTTGGATTTTTGAAAATTTCATTATTTTGTGAAAATATCCACTAAATGAGGGAATAATATGTGTGAGGGTACCCCAGGAGAGTTCCAAATGTGTATAGGTAGAATATATAACCCACAGGGTTAAAATAGAAAAAAGTTGAAAAAAAATTATTTTTTTACTCATTAATTTTTCCGGCGTTTATCAAACTTTCAGATAGGGCAAATGTCATTGAGTATTCCAATTTCAGTTCCAGAGCATTTCACCCAATGAGTCCTTGATATTCAGTCGTTTTCAGCCAATATTTTGGATTTTTGAAAATTTCACTTTTTTGTGAAAATATCCACTCAGTGAGGGAATAATATGTGTGAGGGTACCCCAGGAGAGTTCCAAATATGTGTGGGTAGAATATATATCACACGGGGGGTAAAATTGAAAAAAGTTGAAAACATTTTTTTTTTGGACTTAGTCATTTTTCCGGCGTTTATCAGACTTTCAAATAGGGGAAATGTCAGTGAGCGTTCCGATTTCAGTTCCAGAGCGATTCGCCCAATGAGTCCTTGATATTTCATAGGTTTCAGGCAATTTTCTGGATTTTTGAAAATTACACTTTTTGTGAAAATATCCACTAAATGAGGGAATAATATGTGTGAGGGTACCCCAGGAGAGTTCCAAATATGTGTGGGTAGAATATATATCCCACGGGGTAAAATTGAAAAAAGTTGAAAAAAATTTTTTTTTGGACTTAGTCATTTTTCCGTCGTTTATCAGACTTTCAGATAGGGCAAATGTCAGTTAGCATTCCGATTTCATTTCCAGAGCGATTCGCCCAATGAGTCCTTGATATTTCGTCATTTTCAGCCAATTTTCTGGATTTTTAAAATTTTCACTTTTTTGTGAAAATATCCACTAAATGAGGGAATAATATATGTGAGTGTACCCCAGGAGAGTTCCAAATGTGTATAGGTAGAAAATATAACCCACGGGGGTAAAATTTAAAAAAGTTGAAAAAAATTTTTTTTGGACTTACGTAATTTTTCCGGCGTTTATCAGACTTTCAGATAGGGGAAATGTCAGTGAGCATTCCGATTTCATTTCCAGAGCGATTCGCCCAATGAGTCCTTGATATTTCGTCGTTTTCAGCCAATTTTCTGGATTTTTGAAAATTTCACTTTTTTGTAAAAATAACCACTAAATGAGGGAATAATATGTGTGAGGGTACCCCAGGAGAGTTCCAAATGAGTGTGGGTAGAATATATATCCCACGGGGGTAAAATTGAAAAAAGTTTAAAAAAAATTTTTCTCGAACTTAGTCATTTTTCCGGCGTTTATCAGACTTTCAGATAGGGGAAATGTCAGTGAGCGTTCCGATTTCAGTTCCAGAGCGATTCGTCCAATGAGTCCTTGATATTTAATCGTTTTCAGGCAATTTTCTGGATTTTTGAAAATGTCACTTTTTTGTGAAAATATCCACTAAATGAGGGAATAATATGTGTGAGGGTACCCAAGGAGAGTTCCAAATGTATGTTGGTAGAATATATATCCCACGGGGGCAAAATTGAAAAAAGTTTAAAAAAAAATTTTTTTGGACTTAGTCATTTTTCCGAAGTTTATCAGACTTTCAGATAGGGCAATTGTCAGTGAGAGTTCCGATTTCAGTTCCAGAGCGATTCGCCAGATTAGTCCTTGATATTTCGTCGTTTTCAGGCAATTTTCTGGATTTTTGAAATTTTCACTTTTTTGTGAAAATATTCACTAAATGGGGGAATAATATGTGTGAGAGTACCCCAGGAGAGTTCCAAATGTGTGTGGGTAGAATATAGATCCCACGGGGGTTAAATTGAAAAAAGTTTAAAAAATTTTTTTTTCGACAGTCATTTTTCCGAAGTTTATCAGACTTTCAGATCCGGGAAATGTCAGTGAGCGTTGCGATTTCAGTTCCAGAGTGATTCTTCCAGAGTGATTCGCCCAATGAGTCCTTGATATTTCGTCGTTTTCAGGCAATTTTCTGGATTTTTGAAATTTTCACTTTTTTGTGAAAATATTCACTAAATGAGGGAATAATATGTGTGAGAGTACCCCAGGAGAGTTCCAAATGTGTGTGGGTAGAATATAGATCCCACGGGGGTTAAATTGAAAAAAGTTGAAAAATTTTTTTTTTTCGACAGTATTTTTCCGAAGTTTATCAGATTTTCAGATCCGGGAAATGTCAGTGAGCCTTCTGATTTCAGTTCCAGAGTGATTCGCCCAATGAGTCCTTGATATTTCGTCTTTTTCAGGCAATTTTCTGGATTTTTAAAAATTTCACTTTTTGAGAAAATATCCAATAAATAAGGGAATAATATGTGTGAGGGTACCCCAGGAGAGTTCCAAATGTGTGTGGGTAGAATATAAATCCCACGGGGGTAAAATTGAAAAAAGTTGAAAAAATTTTTTTTTGGACTGTCATTTTTCCAGCATTTATCAGACTTTCAGATAGGGCAAATGTCAGTGAGCGTTCCGATTTCAGTTCCAAAGCGATTCGCCCAATGAGTCCATGATATTTAGTCGTTTTCAGCCAATTTTCTGGATTTTTGAAAATTTCACTTTTTTTGTGAAAATATCCACTAAATGAGGGAATAATATGTGTGAGGGTACCCCAGGAGAGTTCCAAATGTGTGTGGGTAGAATATATATCACACGGGGGGTAAAATTGAAAAAAGTTTTAAAAAAATTTTTTTTCGACAGTCATTTTTCCGAAGTTTATCAGACTTTCAGATCCGGGAAATGTCAGTGAGCGTTCCGATTTCAGTTCCAGAGTGATTCGCCCTATGATATTTCGTCGTTTTCAGGCAATTTTCTGGATTTTTGAAAATTTCACTTTTTTGTGAAAATATCCACTAAATGAGGGAATAATATGTGTGAGGGTACCCCAGGAGAGTTCCAAATGTGTGTGGGTAGAATATATATCACACGGGGGGTAAAATTGAAAAAAGTTTAAAAAAAAATTTTTTTCGACAGTCATTTTTCCGAAGTTTATCAGACTTTCAGATCCGGGAAATGTCAGTGAGCGTTCCGATTTCAGTTCCAGAGTGATTCGCCCTATGAGTCCTTGATATTTCGTCGTTTTCAGCCAATATTTTGGATTTTTGAAAATTTCACTTTTTTGTGAAAATATCCACTAAATGAGGGAATAATATGTGTGAGGGTACCCCAGGAGAGTTCCAAATGTGTGTGGTAGAATATATATCACACGGGGTGTAAAATTGAAAAAAGTTGAAAAAAATTTTTTTTTGAACTTAGTCATTTTTCCGGCGTTTATCAGACTTTCAGATAGAGGAAATGTCAGTGAGCATTCCGATTTCAGTTCCAGAGCGATTCACACAATGAGTCCTTGATATTTAGTCGTTTTCAGCCAATTTCTGGAATTTTGAAAATTTCACTTTTTTGTGAAAATATCCACTAAATGAGGGAATAATATGCGTGAGGGTACCCCAGGAGAGTTCCAAATGTGTGTGGGTAGAATATATATCCCACGGGGTTAAAATTGAAAAAAGTTGAAAAAATTTTTTTTTGGACTTAGTCATTTTTCCGGAATTATCAGACTTTCACAAAGTGGAAATGTCAGTGAGCGTTCCGATTTCAGTTCCAGAGTGGTTCGCCCAATGAGTCCTTGATATTTAGTTGTTTTCAGCCAATTTTCTGGATTTTTGAAAATTTCACTTTTTTTGTGAAAATATCCACTAAATGAGGGAATAATATGTGTGAGGGTACCGCAGGAGAGTTCCAAATGTGTGTGGGTAGACTATATATCCCACGGGGGTAAAATTGAAAAAAGTTGAAAAAATTTTTTTTTTGTATTTAGTCATTTTTCCAGCGTTTATCAGACTTTCAGATAGGGGAAATATCAGTGAGAGTTCCGATTTCAGTTCCAGAGTGGTTCGCCCAATGAGTCCTTGATATTTAGTCGTTTTCTGCCAATTTTCTGGATTTTTGAAAATTTCACTTTTTTGTGAAAATATCCACTAAATGAGGGAATAATATGTGTGAGGGTACCCCAGGAGAGTTCCAAATGTGTGTGGGTAGAATATATATCCCACGGGGGTAAAACTGCAAACGTTGAAAAAATTTTTTTTTTGGACATAGTCATTTTTCCGTCGTTTATCAGACTTTCAGATAGGGGAAATGTCAGTGAGCATTCCGATTTCAGTTTCAGAGCGATTCACACAATGAGTCGTTGATATTTAGTCGTTTTCAGCCAATTTCTGGAATTTTGAAAATTTCACTTTTTTGTGAAAATATCCACTAAATGAGGGAATAATATGCGTGAGGGTACCCCAGGAGAGTACCAAATGTGTGTGGGTAGAATATATATCCCACAGGGGTAAAATTGAAAAAAGATGAAAAATTTTTTTTTTTGGACTTAGTCATTTTTCCGGAATTATCAGACTTTCAGATAGTGGAAATGTCAGTGAGCGTTCCGATTTCAGTTCCAGAGTGGTTCGCCCAATGAGTCCTTGATGTTTAGTCGTTTTCAGCCAATTTTCTGGATTTTTGAAAATTTCACTTTTTTGTGAAAATATCCACTAAATGAGGGAATAATATGTGTGAGGGTACCCCAGAAGAGTTCCAAATGTGTGTGGGTAGACTATATATCCCACAGGGGTAAAATTGAATAAAGATGAAAAATTTTTTTTTTTGTATTTAGTCATTTTTCCAGCATTTATCAGACTTTCAGATAGGGGAAATATCAGTGAGAGTTCTGATTTCAGCTCCAGAGCGATTTGCCAGATTAGTCCTTGATATTTTGTCGTTTTCAGGCAATTTTCTGGATTTTTGAAATTTTCACTTTTTTTGTGAAAATATTCACTAAATGGGGGAATAATATGTGTGAGAGTAACCCAGGAGAGTTCCAAATGTGTGTGGGTAAAATATAGATCCCACGGGGGTTAAATTGAAAAAAGTTGAAAACATTTTATTTTTGACAGTCATTTTTCCGAAGTTTATCAGACTTTCAGATCCGGGAAATGTCAGTGAGCCTTCCGATTTCAGTTCCAGAGTGATTCGCCCAATGAGTCCTTGATATTTCATGGTTTTCAGGCAATTTTCTGGATTTTGGAAATTTCACTTTTTTTGAAAATATCCACTAAATGAGGGAATAATGTGTGTGAGGGTACCCAAGGAGAGTTCCAAATGTATGTGGGTAGAATATATATCCCACGGGGTAAACTTGAAAAAAGTTGAAGAAGTTTTTTCTTTGTACTTAGTCATTTTTCCGGCGTTTATCAGACTTTCAGATAGGGGAAATATCAGTGAGCGTTCCGATTTCAGTTCTAGAGCAATTCGCCCAATGAGTCCTTGATATTTAGTCGTTTTCATCCAATATTTTTGATTTTTGAAAATTTCACTTTTTTGTGAAAATATCCACTAAATGACGGAATAATATGTGTGAGGGTACCCCAGGAGAGTTTCAAATGTGTGTGGGTAGAATATATATCCCACGGGGGTAAAACTGAAAAAAGTTGAAAAAAATTTTTTTTTGAACTTAGTCATTTTTTCAAGCGTTTATCAGACTTTCAGATAGGGGAAATGTCAGTGAGCGTTCCGATTTCAGTTCCAAAGCGATTCGCCCAATGAGTCCATGATATTTAGTCGTTTTCAGCCAATTTTCTGGATTTTTGAAAATTTCACTTTTTTGTGAAAATATCCACTAAATGAGGGAATAATATGTGTGAGGGTACCCCAGGAGAGTTCCAAATGTGTGTGGGTAGAATATATATCACACAGGGGGTAAAATTGAAAAAAGTTAAAAAAAATTTTTTTTTCGACAGTCATTTTTCCGGCGTTTATCAGACTTTCAGATAGGGCAAATGTCAGTGAGCGTTCCGATTTCAGTTCCAAAGCGATTCGCCCAATGAGTCCATGATATTTAGATGTTTTCAGCAAATATTTTGGATTTTTGAAAATTTTACTTTTTTGTGAAAATATCCACTAAATGAGGAAATAATATGTGTTGAGGGTACCCCAGGTGAGTTCCAAATGTATGTGGGTAGAATATATATCCCACGGGGGTAAAATTGAAAAAAGTTGAAAAATTTTTTTTTTGGACTTAGTCATTTTTTCAAGCGTTTATCAGACTTTCAGATAGGGGAAATGTCAGTGAGCGTTCCGATTTCAGTTCCAGAGTGGTTCGCCCAATGAGTCTAAATTGGCCTATACGCATGGGTTTTTGTTGCCTTCCCCTGGATCAACGCTGCGGAATAGCTGCAGTGCACAAGAAATAGGCTGAACTGGATGGACGCTTGTCTTTTTTCGGCCTTATAAACTATGTAACTATGTAACTATGAGTCCTTGATATTTAGTCGTTTTCAGCCAATTTTCTGGATTTTTGAAAATTTCACTTTTTTGTGAAAATATCCACTAAATGAGGGAATAATATGTGTGAGGGTACCCCAGGAGAGTTCCAAATGTGTGTGGGTAGAATATATATCCCACGGGGGTAAAATTGAAAAAAGTTGAAAAAAATTTTTTTTTGGACTTATTCCTTTTTCCGGCGTTTATCAGACTTTCAGATAGGGGAAATGTCAGTGAGCGTTCCGATTTCAGTTCCAGAGCGATTCGCCCAATGAGTCCTTGATATTTAGTCATTTTCCGACAATTTCTGGATTTTTGAAAATTTCACTTTTTTGTGAAAATATCCACTAAATGAGGGAATAATATGTGTGAGGGTACCCCAGGAGAGTTCCAAATGTGTGTGGGTAGAATATATATCCCACGGGGGTAAAATTGAAAAAAGTTGAAAAAAATTTTTTTTTGGACTTATTCCTTTTTCCGGCGTTTATCAGACTTTCAGATAGGGGAAATGTCAGTGAGCGTTCCGATTTCAGTTCCAGAGCGATTCGCCCAATGAGTCCTTGATATTTAGTCATTTTCCGACAATTTCTGGATTTTTGAAAATTTCACTTTTTTGTGAAAATATCCACTAAATGAGGGAATAATATGTGTGAGGGTACCCCAGGAGAGTTCCAAATGTGTGTGGGTAGAATATATATCCCACGGGGGTAAAATTGAAAAAAGTTGAAAAATTTTTTTTTTTGGGCTTAGTCATTTTTTCAGACTTTCAGATAGGGCATATGTCAGTGAGCATTCCGATTTCAGTTCCAGAGCGATTCGCCCAATGAGTCCTTGATATTTAGTAGTGTTGAGCCACCCCCGTAGTGTTCGAGTTCGGTTCGGTTCGTCGAACACCCGTGTGTTCGCCGAACTGTTCGTCGAACTGTTCGTCGAACACCTTCGAACACCATTAAAACCAATGGCAGGCAAACAAAAACACATAGAAACACATAGAAAACACCTTCAAAGGTGTCCAAAAGCTGACAAACTGCTCAGAAGACATAACTAACACATGGAAAAGTGACAAGTACATATAGTCATGCGAAAATAAAAGAGGTGGAGGAGTAAAAGGAGGGGGAGACACAGATATAGGCATGTCATGCCCTTCTAAAATCCAAAAAGTGAGAAGCCGACACGGCCAGTCCGCTCCTGCCCGTGCCACCTCCGTGTCTCCGGGTTTGTGCCAGAGCCGCGGTGAACCCTGATTGCCAGCCCCCCTCTCCCAATACTGGTGCCTGTCCGCTGGTGGGTCGAGCGAGCCCCCCTGTGGTGGAGGCAGCTCTAAGCTTTTTAATTTAAATTGTCTCTCTAATTTGAATGAATACACTTTAAATCCATTTACAAGGATCTATTGGAGGGCAAGTCTCATGCCAGCAGCCGGGTAATTCCAGCTCCAGTAGCGTCCACTAAAGCTGCTGCAGTTAAAAAGCTTTTATAAGGATCGAGCTCGGCTGTCCACCGCAAGGCATCCTACTGCCAGTCCCAGCCCCTATGCCTTGGGGTGCCTCCTGATGCTCTTCACTGAGTATCCCGTGGTCCCGAAGCATTTCCTTTGAAAAAATTAAGTGTCCAAACTACAGGTGGTGTAGCTTGCTTAACAGCCGGCATAATCCGCTGACTAGCAGACACTGCTACTAGGCACAAAGTATTTCCTGGGCTAGATGCAGTTAAAAATTTGTAATTAGATACTCTCGTTGGATGCTGAGAAAGCATTCCATAGAGTCTCCTGGCACGCCATATATGATTCTCTTAAAAAGCTTGGGGTAGGGGTCTAGGGGACCCTTTTATAGCCAAAATCACGGCCCTGTATCACAATACGTCACCTAGGCTGAAGATAAATGGAACTGTAGCACCCTGAGGGCTCGGTTGCTACAGAGGTATTGCACCTCACCCAGAGGTGTGATATCTCACTCTCAGGTAAGGATGGAGTGTGGATCAGGACCCGACACCTGCATGCATTACACCACATTGCCGTGGGGCAGGGCGACCAATATGCCCCTGAGATGGGCACGACAGTCCCTGTCCCTGGCTGGAGTGGGGGGAGGGAACACTGAGGAAGGGGAACCCTGTAGTGCAGGAGCAGGGAGGAAGCAGTTCCTGGGTGCATTGAGAAGGGAGTATAAAAGGTGGGCACCATCTTAGTTCAGTGCAGAGAAGTCTGAGCAGAAGTGGCAGGGAGCAGGGGCTCTGCATGAGCTCTGCTCCGGAGGCGGGCCTAGTAACAGAGGCCCAGGCCTGGAAGAGGGAGAAGGAAGGAAATGGAGCGGAGAAGGCTCCAGGAACGAGGAATGAAGGGATCCCAGGGGTGCGGACGGGCGAGTCGCCACCGCACGCCCGAATCCACCTGCGTGGAGGGGTCAGGCCAAAGGGGGAGACCGGTCCCCGAACTAGTGGAGGCAGGAAACGACCCTCAGCTAGAAACCGGAGGCTCTGACATTTTATGTGGCGCAGCCCCTCGCTACACCCACTAGGAAGGCACCACATAGGGTCAGGGAAACTGGCGCCAAGTTTACCAAGAGGAGGCCCGAGGCAGCCGGACAGAAGTGTTGGTAAGAAAGGCCAGACAAAGGACACACAAAGGGGGTCCTGTGAAGCGCTCCAAAGTTATCTGGGAGTTGTCTGAGCCCCTCACCTGGTGAGCACAGTACGACGTGGGCAGCCGTTACCTGCAGACGTGGTCTGGATAATAAGAACTGTGAGTAAAGGCCCTGAACTGCATCACTGACTCCGTGTCGTTACTGCTGCTGCCCTGCACCATCACCCCCATCCTCCGCATACACTGCCCTGAGGCTATACTCCTCCCGTGGGGAGTTATGCTACGCTCTGCTGCACCCACAACACCAGCCTCAGCGGTCTGCCCTGTAGCGGCGGTTCACTCTGATCGCAATCCACAGGTGGCGTAGTCGGACATTTAAACATCAAAACCACATAAATAGTTCCGCCACTGGTTTGACCACCCTGAGCCACGGAACCGGGTCGCCGCCACGAAGACTACAACCACCAGCATCCACCAAAAAGGGTCCGGCTCCGGATGTCCCAAGGCCCAGGGGGTGCATCAGAACATTTTCATCACCTTTCACAATCACCAATGGGACAAGGCAGGGATGTCCTCTGTCCCCTCTCTTATACATCCTAGTGACGGAGCACCTGCTCTCATCAATTCGCCATAACCCCAATATTAGGTGGATTGTGGTGGGAGGCACCGAGTACAAGTGCTCTCTATTTGCTGATGATGTCCTAGTATATATCACTCAATCACATATATCCATCCATGCTGTTATGGCTGAAATAGATCACTTTGTTACATGGTCAAATTTTAAAATCAATGCAGCGAAGTCTGAGGCCCTCGATGTCTCCCTCGCCAAATCCATATAGGATTCCATCCAGTCCAAATTTCCCTTTGCCTGGCCCTCACAGGGTATCAAATACTTAGGAATTCCTATTCATAGAGACCTCTCCCATCTATGTTATCTTAATTTTGGGCCCTTTATTGAACAACTCCATACAGACCACGGTTGGCAAGTTAGAACTGTAAGATTCACTACGTGAACCACTGGTGTTTTGTGGAAAAGCACATTTACACTGTGTTCCAAATTATTATGCAAAAAGTGTTTAGGAGTGATAAGGGAAGAATTTGTTTGTTTGTCAGTTAAACTCATTGATGGTGATGTGTGTCAGGGCTCTTTATATCACTGTAAGCAATTGCAGACACCTGTGCTAATTAGTTTGGCAGGTGTGTCCAATGAAAGGCAAGACTACTTAAGAAGGCTCTCTCACATTATTAAGCAGCCTACATTTTCTGCCAAAATGGGAAAGAAAAAGGATGTGTCGGCTGCTGAGAAGCAACAAATTGTGGAGTGTTTAGGTCAAGGCATGACTACAATCAACATTGTGCGATGATCAGGATGAAGTGTCTTGGCAATCAAGAAGTATGTAGCTGATTCACAGTACACACGTGTGCATGCTGATAAGGGCAAATTGAGGACTCTTTCCTACAGGCAATTACGTCAGGTTGAAAGAGCAGCGGCAAAAAAGCCTTGTCATAGCAGCAGACAAGTTTTTGAAGCTGCTTGTGCCTCCAACGTCCCCCGAACTACAAGATGCAGGGTCCTTCAGAGGTTTGCAGCTGTGCATATGCCATCCTGTCGACCTCCTCTATCCACTTCACACAAGCAGAAACGGCTCCAGTGGGCCAAACATTACATGAAGACTGATTTCAAAACTGTTTTGTTCACGGATGAGTGCCGTGCAGCGCTCGATGGTCCAGATGGATGGAGTGGAGGATGGCTGGTTGATGGACACCCCACGCAAACACGGCTACAGCGCCAACAAGGAGGAGGTGGAGTAATGTTTTGGGCTGGAATCATGGGGAGAGAGATTGTCGGCCCCTTTAGGATCCCTGAAGGCGCTAAAGATGAACTCCATAATGTATCTCAAACAGCACTTCCTGCCATGGTTCAAGAAGAAGAACCGTGTATTTCACAGCAAGATCATTTTTCTGCATGATAATGCACCATCTCATGCTGCACATAAAACATCTGCATCTCTGGCTGATATGGGCATAAAAGGGGACAAACTTATGGTGTGACCCCCCATGCTCCCCTGACCTCTACCCCATTCAGAACCTTTGGAGCATCATTAAAAGGAGTGTCTATGATGGCGGGAGGCAGTTCACATCTAAGCAACAGCTCTGGGAGGGTATTCTGTCCTCATGCAAAACAATTGAAGCAGAAACCATCCAAAACCTGACAAATTCAATGGACGAGAGAGTTCAGAAGCTCCTTTCGAACAAGGGGTCCTATGTGAAAATGTAACATCACCTAGAATAAAGTTTTGAGTTGAAAACTGTTTGATTTCAGTTTCTAACAACCTGCTAATGCTTATAATTTCAAAAATAACCATTTTTTTGGTCTTTATTAAAATGAAAAGGTTGATCGAAAAGTTTGGGGGATCTAAGAGTGTGGCAACCCAGTAGTCATGATTACTTCGAATTCTGACAATATGAGGGTCATGCTGCAGGTAGTGCAGCAAGAAGGCACTTATGTGTCTTGCGCATCTCGGAGCCCCAAAATTATTTTCCGGGCTAGATGCAGCTAAAAATTATTATTAATTTTAAATCTGGTGAAGCTTTAGTATAGATGGCCTAATAGGATCAGTGCTGCACACTGCTACAAAGCCCAAATTATTTTCCAGTCAAGATACAGATAAACATGATTAGTAATTTTAAATCTGGTGGAGCTTATTATAGATGGCCTAATAGAATCAGTGCTGCACACTGCTACAAAGCCCAAATTATTTTCCAGCCAAGATACAGATAAACATGATTAGTAATTTGAAAGCTTAAAACGGTTGGTAGGGTGATTTTAACCAATCATCAAGCTTTTACTCTCCCCAGGATGACACAGGGGTAGAAAAGTCGTTTCGGATCCATGATTTGTTCATCTTTATGAACGTGAGTCTGTCTACATTATCAGTGGAGAGCCGCGTGCGCTTATCTGTCAGCACACCACCAGCAGCGCTGAACACACGTTCAGACAGAACGCTGGCTGCGGGGCATGACAAGATCTCCAAGGCGTAAGTGGCTAGCTCCGGCCATTTATCCAGATTGGAAGCCCAAAAAGAGCAAGGGTCCAGTGACACAGTCGTGGCTTCAATGTTTACTTGGAGATACTCCTGTACCATCGTCTCTAGGCGTTGACTATGTGTCAGACTTCTTGTCTCCTGTGGCCTTGCAAAGGATGGGCTAAAAAAGTGGTGAAATGATTCCGCAAAATTGATGTTACCAGCAGATACTGTGGTTCTGTTACGGTTTGAGTGCTGAACACTTGACGGTCCCACGGTTGGCAAGTTGGAACTGTGAGATTCACTACGTGCACCACTGGTATTTTGTGGAAAAGCACATGTAAGATTCTGCAACAGTCTCTGCTGATACTCCTGCATGCGTGCATCCCTTTCTATGGCAGGAATAATTTCTGCAAATTTACTTTTGTACCGGGGATCTAACAGTGTGGCAACCCAGTAGTCAGGATTATTTCTAATTCTCACAATTCGAGGGTCATGTTGCAGGTAGTGCAGCAAGAAGGCACTCATGTGTGTTGCGCATCCAGGAGCACCAAGTCCCTGTTGTGTTGGTGGCGAGGTAACAATCATGCTTCCTTCCTCTGTCCTCTCCCCCCAACCTCGCACAACAGAAATGTGATCAAGGTCTCCCTCATCTGATGAGTCTTCCATTAGTTCGTCCTCCACTTCTTCCTGGGCTCCTGCACCTTCCTCACTAGTTTGGCTGCTACCATGCGCCCTGGTAAAACCATCTCCCCCACCCTCACATGCCTGCCGCCTTGGTGCTGCCGACCGTCTGGACCTTGCAGATGTTAGCCCTTCCGCATACAACTCCTCCTCCTCTACTTCCTCCACCTCCTCTTGTGCCACCACCTGTCTCCGAATTCTGTTTAACATGTGCTCCAGCATGTAAATCACCGGAATAGTCATGCTGATAATGGCATCGTCAGCACTAAACATCTTCGTCGCCATTTCAAAACTGTGCAGAAGGGTGCATAGGTCCCTGATCTGAGACCACTCCTCCAGCGTGATTTGCCCCACCTCTGGATCTCGTTGGCCCAGGCTATACGTCAGAACGTATTGCACCAGGGCTTGTCGGTGCTGCCACAGTCGCTGCAACATGTGCAGAGTTGAATTCCACCGGGTAGGCACATCGCATTTTAGCCGGTGAAGTGGCAGGCCCAACGACTTCTGTAGAGATGTAAGTCGCTGAGCTGCGGGCTGCGAACGGCGAAAGTGAGCACACAGCGACCGTGCCCTCTGCAGAAGGCCATCTAGTCTGGGATAGTGGGCTAAAAATTGCTGGACAACCAGGTTCAACACGTGAGCCATACAAGGCACGTGTGTGACATTGCCCCGGCGAAGGGCCGAACCCAGGTTTGCAGCATTGTCGCACACGGCCTTCCCTGGTTTCAGGTCCAGTGGAGACAACCATTCATGAAATTGGTTCTCCAGAGCTGACCACAACTCCTCAGCTGTGTGACTCACATTTCCCAGACATTTCAATGTAAAAACCGCCTGATGACGTTGAGCCCTACTGCCAGCATAGTAAGGAGGTGTGCAGGATCCCTTCTGCGCAGTTAGAAAGCTTGTGGCATGACCAGACAGGCTTTGGGTGCAGGTGGAAGACCGAGAGGAGGTTGAGGAGGCAGAAGCAGTGGAGGAACTTTGACATAAAGAGGATTGACGCACAACTCGTGGGGACGGCAAGACTTGGACAGCAGCCCCTTGTCCTGCTGTCACCATAGTTACCCAGTGCCCAGTCAGCGACATGTAACGCCCCTGTCCATGCCTACTCGTCCAAGTGTCTGTGGTGAAATGCACCCTGTCACACACAGAGTTTCTCAAAGAAGCGGTGATGTTGTGTGCGACATGCTGGTGGAGCGCAGGCACACCTTTCTTTGAGAAGTAGTGCCGACTGGGCATCTGGTACTGGGGCACTGCGACGGACATAAGGTCTCGAAAATCCTCTGTGTCCACCAGGCGGAAAGGCAGCATTTCTGTAGCCAAGAGCTTGCAGATGGTGAAATTCAACCTCTTAGCTTTCTCATGGCTAGGAGGAAATGGTCTTTTACTTGTCCACATCTGAGGGACCGAGGGCTGGCTATTGTGCTTAGACGGAGTTGATAAGGGTGTCCCCGGCAAACTGCCGGTCTGTGAGGAAGATGCAGGCGGACATGTTAGGTTGCCTTGATCCAAAGGTGGTGCTATCGATGTCGGACAGCGCTCAACACCAGCTGGTGTTACCACCTCCAAAGAAAATGATGACCTGCCAATCACGCTGGCTGTTGCGGGTAAAGAGGTGGCAGGTCTGCGCCCCAAAACAGGTGTGACTGCTGTCCCCCCAGTCACAGAGGATGAAGAGGCCGCGGATGCACAAGATATGGCAGACGGTGGTTGGCCCGGCCGGCTAGGCCGCATTGTAGCACACTGAGCTTCCCACTGCAACTTATGCTTCATGTCCATGTGGCGGTTCATGCATGAAGTACTCAAACTATGTATTTTTTGGCCTCTACTTAGCTTTTGCTGACAAATGTTACAGATAACACGAGTTGGGTCATCTTTATCGATCTGAAAAAATGCCCAGGCTATGCAAGGCTTAGCACCCATGCGACCTGAAGAGCCACCACGACTTGTGGTGAGAGGCAGAGTTGTGTTTGAGGATGCAGTTGTTGACGTGCTTCCAGTACTACGTCTCTGTCCAGGAAGGCACAACCTGACCTCGTCATCACTAGCATCTTCCTCCACCTCCTCTGCTGACCTCATCTCTTGGCTGACTGTGGGTTGACAGTAAGTGGGATCTCCAACCTCATCATCATCACCCTGTGCGTTATCACACCCGTCGTCCTCAGAGCCAACCTGTTCCTGCCCTGACAAAAAACTAAAGTTGTCGCTCCAATCAGGTATTTGAGTCTTATCATCGTCTTCCTCATTGTCTGTTATGTTCTGCTACCAGAGCTAAGGAAAGAGATGAGATCTGTCCCTACGATAGAACTCAGCTTGATCCCTACGATGTAACAGGGAACCTGATCCTGCGATCAGACCTGCTAAAGTCCTAAGCTAGTCTGTACGGAGACCTATAGATGTGGGGAAGGAATCCCTACAAGCACTAAGGACAGGGAGGAAAATGGGACACCTCCTAACAGAAATAGTAGCAGACAGACGAACAAACAAAACCCATAGAACACAGAGGTCCGTAGACCAAGCAAACTAACAGAGTTAGATACAGAGCACAGGCTAGCTAGAAAGTAGTTATACAATGAAGTCCAGCAAAGCCAGAAGGGCGGAGCAGGATTAAATAGGCCAACAAGGTCATGTGACCAGCAAAGGAAAAAACCTAAGAGCAAGGTTCTAACAGTACCCCCCCTTCTAAGAGGATCTTCCGGATCCCCTAGGACCAGGCTTATCAGGAAATCTCCTGTGAAACGCTCTGATAAGCCTGGACGCGGAAACATCATCCGACCTCACCCAAGAGTTATCCTCGGGACCGAAACCTTTCCAGGCCACAAGATACTGCAAACTACCTCTATACCGTCTAGAGTTAAGGATGCGAGAAAAACAGTGCCCACCTAGCCTGACGGGCATTCAGGCGCTTGGCAGCATCAAGATATATCAGATTTTTATGATCCGTAAGAACCTGAACGCGAAATTCCGGACCTTCCAAGAAGTGGCGCCAGTCTTCAAATGCGAGTTTAATAGCCAATAATTCCCGATTACCAATATCGTAATTCAGTTCAGTCTCCGAAAAATTTTTTGAAAAAAAGGCACAGGGATGTAATCCATCCCCGTTATCCTGAGACAATACTGCGCCAACCCCCACAGAGGAAGCATCAACCTCAACCAAAAACGGCTTAGTCACATCAGGCTGCATAAGGATGGGAGCAGAGGTAAACCTCTCCTTGAGATACACAAAAGCTTCAATGGCCTCAGAAGACCACTGAACCGCATCAGCACCTTTCCTGGTGAGATCGGTCAGAGGTTTGACAATACTAGAAAAATATTTTATGAATTTTCTGTAATAATTGGCGAAACCCAAAAACCTCTGTATCGATTTCAAACCAATAGGCCTAGGCCATTCCTGCACAGCCTGAACCTTAACCGGGTCCATCTCAAAACCTTTGCTGGAGATAATGTAGCCCAAAAAACTAATTCTCTGTACAGCGAACTCACATTTCTCCAGCTTAGCAAAAAGCGAATTGTCCATTAATAACTGTAATACCTCACGTACGCTCCGCCAATGAGACTCCAGATCCGGCGAATAAATCAAAATGTCATCCAAATACACAACCACATTTTTGCCGATCAAAGGTCTAAGGATGTCATTAATAAGATTCTGAAAATATGCAGGAGCATTAGAAAGACCAAAAGGCATAACCAGATTCTCAAAATGTCCCACAGGAGTGTTAAAAGCAGTCTTCCATTCGTCACCCTCCTTCATGCGCAACAGATTGTATGCCCCCTTAAGGTCAATTTTAGAGAACCACTTGGCCCCCATTAACTGGTTAAACAGATCAGGAATCAATGGCAGTGGGTAAGGATTGCGTACAGTAATTTTGTTAATCTCACGAAAATCCAGACAAGGACGTAAACCGCCGTCCTTTTTTTTTACAAAAAAAAATCCAACCGCCACAGGAGACTTAGAGGGCCTAATGTGACCGGCGGCCAAACTTGTCTGTATGTATTCCTCCAAAGCCTTCCTCTCAGGAATAGAAAGGTTAAATAAACGACTTTTAGGAAGAGTCGCTCCAGGGACAAATTCAATAGAACAATCATAGTCTCTATGGGGAGGCAAAACCTGCGATTCCTTCTCAGAAAAAACTCTCCAAAAATCCTGAATAGGAACAGGCAATTCTCCCCTATCCAAAGCTGCAATACACCCGTTACAACACTTGTCATAACATTTATGGCTCCAGGATTTAATTTCACTGGTAGACCAATCCAGTACAGGATTGTGAAATTTTAACCAGGGCAATCCCAATATTACTGGAGAAGGCAAGTTATTCAAAACTACCAAATCCAATTTCTCATGGTGAACACCATTAATAGTGAGAGGAAATTCACAGACCTTGAGAGTAATATTCTTCAAAGGGGAACCATCCACAGAAACCACAGCAATGGGTGATGATAAAGGTTCGGGTTTTAAATTGAGTCTTTCCAAGAATCCCCCATCAATTACATTCAGAGTAGACCCACAATCAACAAACACCCGAAATTCCATTAATTTTTCCTGAGCAATCGTGGAAGCAGCTAAAAATACACCCTTGGAATTTAAACAGGCAATACGGGCATGACTGACCATTTTTTTTTCTTTCTTCATACGAAGCTCACAGCCTTTAATCAAATGACCAGATTTTCCGCAATAGAAACACAAGCCTTCAAAAAATCTGCGGTCTTTTTATTGAGAGCGAGGTGCCACCGATCCAATCTCCATCGGTTCACCACTGTTAGTACACACATTCTCATAACCAGAAACTGACATAGCAGAGGATTTGCTCTCATTAACCCTTGCACGCAGTCTCCTATCCACCCGTATAGCTAATTGCATAGCCTGTTGCAAATCTTCAGGTGTAGGATAAGCAATTAGCAGGTCTTTAACCCTTTCATTGAGCCCAGCAAGAAATAGACTTTTCAGAGCAGAATCGTTCCACCCTGTTTGAGTAGACCAACGACGGAAATGAGTACAATATTTTTCCACATTACCTGATCCCTGTTTCAAACGTCTCAACTCAGATTCAGCTGATGCGACACGGTCAGGATAATCATATAATAGTCCCAAAGCAGAAAAAAAACTATCCACTGATCTGAAGCATGTATCACTGGGTTGCAAAGAAAAGGCCCACTCCTGAGGCTCTTTGCGCAAAAGTGACATTATGAACCCTATGCGCTGGGATTCATCCCCAGAGGACTTGGGTCTCAAACGAAAATACAATAAGCAAGCATTTTTAAATGAAAAAATTTCTCGGTGTTCACCAAAAAATAAATCCGGCAAACATACCTTAGGCTCCAAGAAATGTGCTCCAGGACAGTTACTCACGTGCTGACGGAGCTCGGCCACCTCCAGAGAGAGTCCCTGCAGGCAATGAGCCAAATCCTGAACCGACACCATGATGGAACAGAAAAAATCTTTCCTTAGAGAATTTGCGGGCTGGACTTACTGTTATGTTCTGCTACCAGAGCTAAGGAAAGAGAGGAGATCTGTCCCTACGATAGAACTCAGCTTGATCCCTACGATGTATCAGGGAACCTGATCCTGCGATCAGACCTGCTAAAGTCCTAAGCTAGTCTGTACAGAGACCTATAGATGTGGGGAAGGAATCCCTACAAGCACTAAGGACTGGGAGGAAAATGGGACACCTCCTAACAGAAATAGTAGCAGACAGACGAACAAACAAAACACATAGAACACAGAGGTCCGTAGACCAAGCAAACTAACAGAGTTAGATACAGAGCACAGGCTAGCTGAAAGTAGTTATACAATGAAGTCCAGCAAAGCCAGAAGGGCGGAGCAGGATTAAATAGGCCAACAAGGTCATGTGACCAGCAAAGGAAAAAACCTAAGAGCAAGGTTCTAACATTGTCTCCACCAACAGGAGTTACAGTTTGGGAATGAGGGTCTACATTATGGTCAAAACCTTCTGCGTCTGGTCCTGGATCCGACTCATAAAGATTCTGGGCATCAGTGCAGATCATTTCCTCGTCTGGATTCACAGAAGCGCTGGAGTCGACCTCTGATTCCCAGGCTATAGTATGAGTAAACAGCTCTGCAGACTCAACCATCTGTTCTACCTCATACTCAGACGGGCAGCTGGAGATTTGGGAGCTGCGAGGAAGCAAGTGCGATTGGGGTGACACCTTTGAGGACTGGAGTATTTGTGATGTTGAAGTTGATGTGGAGGAGAGCCCACTTAAAGGAGCACTTGATATCCGTTGAAGCACCTGCTGTTTTTGTGCCTCATCTGGAATTTGTAGCGATTGGCGTGGCCGTAAGAAAGGGATCTTATCACATTGTCCGCTAAAAGAAGTAGATATTTTAGTTTGGCTGGAAGATGGTCTTTCTTCTGCAGATGTTACTGTTGCTTTAACACCTACCCCACGGACACAACCTTTTTTCCCCTTCCCAACAAGCCTATTCCCCTTTCCACCAGCAGCAGGCCTTTTTCCACTCATTTTGGTGGTTAACTAATTAACAACTCTTGAGTTGTTTGCACAAAAAAACAATGGATGGGAACCGAGCAGAGCTGAGTGGCCAAACTGTGGTATTAGGCCAAAACTATTGGCTGGGTTAGATGCAGAAAAAAATTATATTCAATTTGCAACCTGATGGAGGTCAGTATAGATGGACTAATAGAGAAAGTCCCACACACTGCTAGAAGGCCAAATATTTTTTCAGAGCTAGATGCAGATAAAAATTATTTTTAATTTGCAACCTGATGGAGGTCAGTATAGATGGACTAATAGAGAAAGTCCCACACACTGTTAGAAGGCCAAATATTTTTTCAGAGCTAGATGCAGATAAAAATTATTTTTAATTTGCAACCTGATGGAGGTCAGTATAGATGGACTAATAGAGAAAGTCCCACACACTGCTAGAAGGCCAAATATTTTTTCAGAGCTAGATGCAGATAAAAATTATTTTTAATTTGCAACCTGATGGAGGTCAGTATAGATGGACTAATAGAGAAAGTCCCACACACTGCTAGAAGGCCAAATATTTTTTCAGAGCTAGATGCAGATTAAAAATTATTTTTAATTTGCAACCTGATGGAGGTCAGTATAGATCGACTAATAGAGAAAGTCCCACACACTGCTAGAAGGCCAAATATTTTTTCAGAGGTAGATGCAGAAAAAAATATATTCAGTTTGCAACCTGATGGAGGTCAGTATAGATGGACTAATACAACAAGTCCCACACACAGCTAGAAGCCCAATATTTTTTCAGAGGTAGATGCAGAAAAAAATATATTCAGTTTGCAACCTGATGGAGGTCTGTATAGATGGATTAATAGAACAAGTCCCACACACAGCTAGAAGCCCAATATTTTTTCAGAGGTAGATGCAGAAAAAAATATATTCAGTTTGCAACCTGATGGAGGTCTGTATAGATGGATTAATAGAACAAGTCCCACACACAGCTAGAAGCCCAATATTTTTTCAGAGGTAGATGCAGAAAAAAATATATTCAGTTTGCAACCTGATGGAGGTCAGTATAGATGGACTAATACAACAAGTCCCACACACAGCTAGAAGCCCAATATTTTTTCAGAGGTAGATGCAGAAAAAAATATATTCAGTTTGCAACCTGATGGAGGTCTGTATAGATGGATTAATAGAACAAGTCCCACACACAGCTAGAAGCCCAATATTTTTTCAGAGGTAGATGCAGAAAAAAATATATTCAGTTTGCAACCTGATGGAGGTCTGTATAGATGGACTAATAGAACAATTCCCACACACAGCTAGAAGCCCAATATTTTTTCAGAGGTAGATGCAGAAAAAAATATATTCAGTTTGCAACCTGATGGAGGTCTGTATAGATGGATTAATACAACAAGTCCCACACACAGCTAGAAGCCCAATATTTTTTCAGAGGTAGATGCAGAAAAAAAAAATATTCAGCTTGCAACCTGATGGAGGTCTGTATAGATGGATTAATAGAACAAGTCCCACACACAGCTAGAAGCCCAATATTTTTTCAGAGGTAGATGCAGAAAAAAATATATTCAGTTTGCAACCTGATGGAGGTCTGTATAGATGGATTAATAGAACAAGTCCCACACACAGCTAGAAGCCCAATATTTTTTCAGAGGTAGATGCAGAAAAAAATATATTCAGTTTGCAACCTGATGGAGGTCAGTATAGATGGACTAATACAACAAGTCCCACACACAGCTAGAAGCCCAATATTTTTTCAGAGGTAGATGCAGAAAAAAATATATTCAGTTTGCAACCTGATGGAGGTCTGTATAGATGGATTAATAGAACAAGTCCCACACACAGCTAGAAGCCCAATATTTTTTCAGAGGTAGATGCAGAAAAAAATATATTCAGTTTGCAACCTGATGGAGGTCTGTATAGATGGATTAATAGAACAAGTCCCACACACAGCTAGAAGCCCAATATTTTTTCAGAGGTAGATGCAGAAAAAAATATATTCAGTTTGCAACCTGATGGAGGTCAGTATAGATGGACTAATACAACAAGTCCCACACACAGCTAGAAGCCCAATATTTTTTCAGAGGTAGATGCAGAAAAAAATATATTCAGTTTGCAACCTGATGGAGGTCTGTATAGATGGATTAATAGAACAAGTCCCACACACAGCTAGAAGCCCAATATTTTTTCAGAGGTAGATGCAGAAAAAAATATATTCAGTTTGCAACCTGATGGAGGTCTGTATAGATGGATTAATAGAACAAGTCCCACACACAGCTAGAAGCCCAATATTTTTTCAGAGGTAGATGCAGAAAAAAATATATTCAGTTTGCAACCTGATGGAGGTCTGTATAGATGGATTAATACAACAAGTCCCACACACAGCTAGAAGCCCAATATTTTTTCAGAGGTAGATGAAGAAAAAAATATATGCAGTTTGCAACCTGATGGAGGTCAGTATAGATGGACTAATACAACAAGTCCCACACACAGCTAGAAGCCCAATATTTTTTCAGAGCTAGATGCAGAAAAAAATTATATTCAATTTGCAACCTGATGGAGGTCAGTATAGATGGACTAATAGAATGATGCTATGCCCAAAAGATTTTACTTCACTAGGTGCAGTAAAAAAATTGGTATTCTATACACAGGTGGTATATCTTGCAACACAGATAGGCTACTCCACTGACTAACACACTCTGCAATAGGCCAAAAAGGATTAGCTTTGCTAGATTCAGCCAAATGCTGTGTAAAAAACTTGCACAGCACTGGCACAGACCTGCCTGGCAAAAACTGATAGGAACTGATGTAACCTAGTCCTGAAAAGGACTCCAATTACAATTAGTCTTTACTCCCACAATCTATCTATTTAAGAGCACAGACCTGCTTGATAAAAGTCGTAGGAAATGCTGTAACCTAGTACTTAAAAGGACTGCAATCACAACTATTCCCTACTCCCAAGCTATCTGTAGATTTGTGCGAAAATTGGCTTGAAATTAACAAGGTATAGCGCACACAGCAACAGCGGTGCCGTCTAACATGCAGCTGCAGCAGTGAGAAAATGGTGGCGACGGGGAAAATGGCTTGGTCTTATAGGGCAAGGACATGTGACATACACTGCCAATGACACATGCCCTTGCTTGTGTGAAAAAAAGCACTTCGCTCCGTGTGTGCGCTGCTGATAGGCTGACAGATTGCACCTCCCCACTGCAAATGCGGGAAAGAGAAAAAAAAAGGAGATCTTCATTGTTCCTGCAGAGATCCATCCCCTGCCCCTCCCCCCACCCCGCTGTACACTCAAACTGCGTATTAACATTAATTTTCATCATTACTGAGAAAAAATCCAGTTATGATTTTGGTGCACGAACAGTTATCGAACATAACCTCGAACAGCCGAATTTTTCTCAAATTGTTCGTGTTCGCCGAACGGCTCGAACACCGCCCAAAACAGCTCGAATTTGAGATTGGCGAACAGTTCGAGTAGAACAACGCTCATCTCTAATATTTAGTTGTTTTCAGCCAATACTTTTGATTTTTGAAAATTTCACTTTTTTGTGAAAATATCCACTAAATGAGGGAACAATATGTGTGAGGGTACCCCAGGATAGTTCCAAATGTGTGTGGGTAGAATATATATCCCACGGGGGTAAAATTGAAAAAAGTTGAAAACATTTTTTTTTTTGGACTTAGTCATTTTTCCGGCGTTTATCAGACTTTCAGATAGGGGAAATGTCAGTGAGCGTTCCGATTTCAGTTCCAGAGCGATTCGCCCAGTGAGTCCTTGATATTTAGTCGTTTTCAGACAATTTTCTGGATTTTTGAAAATTTCTCTTTTTTGTGAAAATATCCACTAAATGAGGGAATAATATGTGTGAGGGTACCCCAGGGGAGTTCCAAATGTGTGTGGGTAAAATATATATCCCACGGGGATAAAATTGAAAAAAGTTGAAAAAATTTTTTTTTTTGGACTTGGTCATTTTTCCGGCGTTTATCAGACTTTCAGATAGGGGAAATGTCAGTGAGCATTCCGATTTCAGTTCCAGAGCGATTCACCTAATGAGTCCTTGATATTTAGTCGTTTTCAGCCAATTTTCTGGATTTTTGAAAATTTCACTTTTTTGTGAAAATATCCACTAAATGAGGGAATAATATGTGTGAGGGTACCCCAGGAGAGTTCCAAATGTGTGTGGGTAGAACATATATCCCACGGGGTTCAAATTTAAAAAAGTTGAAAACATTTTTTTTTGGGCTTAGTCATTTTTTCAGACTTTCAGATAGGGCATATGTCAGTGAGCTTTCCGATTTCAGTTCCAGAGCGATTCGCCCAATGAGTCCTTGATATTTAGTCGTTTTCAGCCAATATTTTGAATTTTTGAAAATTTCACTTTTTTTGTGAAAATTCCACTAAATGAGGGAATAATATGTGTGAGGGTACCCCAGGAGAGTTCCAAATGTGTGTGGGTAGAATATAAATCCCACGGGGTTAAAATTGAAAAAAGTTGAAACAATTTTTTTTGGGCTTAGTCATTTTTTCAGACTTTCAGATAGGGCATATGTCAGTGAGCGTTCCGATTTCAGTTCCAGAGCGATTCGCCCAATGAGTCCTTGATATTTAGTCGTTTTCAGCCAATATTTTGGATTTTTGAAAATTTCACTTTTTTGTGAAAATATCCACTAAATGAGGGAATAATATGTGTGAGGGTACCCCAAGATAGTTCCAAATGTGTTTGGGTAGAATATATATCCCACGGGGGTAAAATTGAAAAAAGTTGAAAAAAAATTTTTTTGGGGCTTAGTCATTTTTCAGGCGTTTATCAGACTTTCAGATAGGGGAAATGTCAGTGAGCATTCCGATTTCAGTTCCAGAGCGGTTCGCTCAATTAGTTCTTGATATTTAGTCATTTTCCGACAATTTCTGGATTTTTCAAAAATGTCACATTTTTGTGAAAATATCCACTAAATGAGGGAATAATATGTGTGAGGATACCCCAGGATAGTTCCAAATGTGTGTCGGTAGAATGTATATCCCACGGGGGTAAAATTGAAAAAAGTTGAAAAAAATTTTTTTTTTGGACTGTCATTTTTCCGGCGTTTATCAGACTTTCAGATAGGGGAAATGTCAGTGAGCGTTCCGATTTCAGTTCCAGAGCGATTCGCCCAATGAGTCCTTGATATTTAGTCGTTTTCAGACAATTTTCTGGATTTTTGAAAATTTCACTTTTTTGTGAAAATATCCACTAAATGAGGGAATAATATGTGTGAGGGTACCCCAGGAGAGTTCCAAATGTGTGTGGGTAGAATATATATCCCACGGGGTTAAAATTGAAAAAAGTTGAAAAAATTTTTTTTGGGGCTTAGTCATTTTTTCAGACTTTCAGATAGGGCATATGTCAGTGAGCGTTCCGATTTCAGTTCCAGAGCGATTAGCCCAATGAGTCCTTGATATTTAGTCGTTTTCAGCCAATATTTTGGATTTTTGAAAATTTCACTTTTTTGTGAAAATATCCACTAAATGAGGGAATAATATGTGTGAGGGTACCCCAGGATAGTTCCAAATGTGTGTGGGTAGAATGTATATCCCACGTGGGTAAAATTGAAAATAGTTGAAAAAAAATTTTTTTTGGACTTATTCCTTTTTCCGGCGTTTATCAGACTTTCAGATAGGGGAAATGTCAGTGAGTGTTCCGATTTCAGTTCCAGAGCGATTCGCCCAATGAGTCCTTGATATTTAGTCATTTTCCGACAATTTCTGGATTTTTGAAAATTTCACTTTTTTGTGAAAATATCCACTAAATGAGGGAATAATATGTGTGAGGGTACCCCAGGAGAGTTCCAAATGTGTGTGGGTAGAATATATATCCCACGGGGGATAAATTTGAAAAAAGTTGAAAAACATTTTTTTTTGGACTTATTCCTTTTTCCGGCGTTTATCAGACTTTCAGATAGGGGAAATGTCAGTCAGCATTCAGTTTTCAGTTCCAGAGCGATTCACCCAATGATTCCTTGATATTTAGTCGTTTTCAGCCAATTTTCTGGATTTTTGAAAATTTCACTTTTTTGTAAAAATATCCGCTAAATGAGGGAATAATATGTGTGAGGGTACCCCAGGAGAGTTCCAAATGTGTGTGGGTAGAATATATATCCCATGGGGTTAAAATTGAAAAAAGTTTAAAAAAATTTTTTTTAAGACTTAGTCATTTTTTCTGCATTTATCAGACTTTCAGATAGGGGAAATGTCAGTGAGCGTTCCGATTTCAGTTCCAGAGCGATTCGCCCAATGAGTCCTTGATATTTAGTCGTTTTCAGCCAATTTTCTGGATTTTTGAAAATTTCACTTTTTTGTGAAAATATCCACTAAATGAGGGAATAATATGTGTGAGGGTACTCCAGGAGAGTTCCAAATGTGTGTGGGTAGAATATATATCCCACGGGGTTAAAATTGAAAAAAGTTAAAAACATTTTTTTTTTGGGCTTAGTCATTTTATCAGACTTTCAGATAGGGCAAATGTCAGTGAGCGTTCCGATTTCAGTTCCAGAGCGATTCGCCCAATGATTCCTTGATATTTAGTCGTTTTCAACCAATATTTTGGATTTTTGAAAATTTCACTTTTTTGTGAAAATATCCACTAAATGAGGGAATAATATGTGTGAGGGTACCCCAGGATAGTTCCAAATGTGTGTGGGTAGAATGTATATCCCACGGGGGTAAAATTGAAAAAAATTGAAAAAAATATTTTTTTTGGACTTAGTCATTTTTCCGGCGTTTATCAGACTTTCAGATAGGGGAAATGTCAGTGAGCATTACGATTTCAGTTCCAGAGCGATTCGCCCAATAAGTCCTTGATATTTAGTCATTTTCCGACAATTTCTGGATTTTTGAAAATTTCACTTTTTTGTGAAAATATCCACTAAATGAGGGAATAATATGTGTTGGGTACCCCAGGATAGTTCCAAATGTGTGTGGGTAGAATATATATCCCACGGGGGTAAAATTGAAAAAAGTTGAAAAAAATTTTTTTTTGGACATATTCCTTTTCTGGCGTTTATCAGACTTTCAGATAGGGGAAATGTCAGTGAGCGTTCCGATTTCAGTTCCAGAGCGATTCGCCCAATGAGTCCTTGATATTTAGTCGTTTTCAGACAATTTTCTGGATTTTTGAAAATTTCACTTTTTTGTGAAAATATCCACTAAATGAGGGAATAATATGTGTGAGGGTACCCCAGGAGAGTTCCAAATGTGTGTGGGTAGAATATATATCCCACGGGGTTAAAATTGAAAAAAGTTGAAAACATTTTTTTTGGGGCTTAGTCATTTTTTCAGACTTTCAGATAGGGCATATGTCAGTGAGCATTCCGATTTCAGTTCCAGAGCGATTAGCCCAATGAGTCCTTGATATTTAGTCGTTTTCAGCCAATATTTTGGATTTTTGAAAATTTCACTTTTTTGTGAAAATATCCACTAAATGAGGGAATAATATGTGTGAGGGTACCCCAGGATAGTTCCAAATGTGTGTGGGTAGAATATATATCCCACGGGGGTAAAATTGAAAAAAGTTGAAAAAAAATTTTTTTTGGGCTTAGTCATTTTTCAGGCGTTTATCAGACTTTCATATAGCGGAAATGTCAGTGAGCATTCCGATTTCAGTTCCAGAGCGATTCGCTCAATGAGACCTTGATATTTAGTCATTTTCCGACAATTTCTGGATTTTTCAAAAATGTCACTTTTTTGTGAAAATATCCACTAAATGAGGGAATAATATGTGTGAGGGTACCCCAGGATAGTTCCAAATGTGTGTGGGTAGAATGTATATCCCACGGGGGATAAATTTGAAAAAAGTTGAAAAACATTTTTTTTTGGACTTATTCCTTTTTCCGACGTTTATCAGACTTTCAGATAGGGGAAATGTCAGTCAGCATTCAGTTTTCAGTTCCAGAGCGATTCACCCAATGATTCCTTGATATTTAGTCGTTTTCAGCCAATTTTCTGGATTTTTGAAAATTTCACTTTTTTGTAAAAATATCCGCTAAATGAGGGAATAATATGTGTGAGGGTACCCCAGGAGAGTTCCAAATGTGTGTGGGTAGAATATATATCCCATGGGGTTAAAATTGAAAAAAGTTTAAAAAAATTTTTTTTAAGACTTAGTCATTTTTTCTGCATTTATCAGACTTTCAGATAGGGGAAATGTCAGTGAGCGTTCCGATTTCAGTTCCAGAGCGATTCGCCCAATGAGTCCTTGATATTTAGTCGTTTTCAGCCAATTTTCTGGATTTTTGAAAATTTCACTTTTTTGTGAAAATATCCACTAAATGAGGGAATAATATGTGTGAGGGTACTCCAGGAGAGTTCCAAATGTGTGTGGGTAGAATATATATCCCACGGGGTTAAAATTGAAAAAAGTTAAAAACATTTTTTTTTTGGGCTTAGTCATTTTATCAGACTTTCAGATAGGGCAAATGTCAGTGAGCGTTCCGATTTCAGTTCCAGAGCGATTCGCCCAATGATTCCTTGATATTTAGTCGTTTTCAACCAATATTTTGGATTTTTGAAAATTTCACTTTTTTGTGAAAATATCCACTAAATGAGGGAATAATATGTGTGAGGGTACCCCAGGATAGTTCCAAATGTGTGTGGGTAGAATGTATATCCCACGGGGGTAAAATTGAAAAAAATTGAAAAAAATATTTTTTTTGGACTTAGTCATTTTTCCGGCGTTTATCAGACTTTCAGATAGGGGAAATGTCAGTGAGCATTACGATTTCAGTTCCAGAGCGATTCGCCCAATAAGTCCTTGATATTTAGTCATTTTCCGACAATTTCTGGAATTTTGAAAATTTCACTTTTTTGTGAAAATATCCACTAAATGAGGGAATAATATGTGTTGGGTACCCCAGGATAGTTCCAAATGTGTGTGGGTAGAATATATATCCCACGGGGGTAAAATTGAAAAAAGTTGAAAAAAATTTTTTTTTGGACATATTCCTTTTCTGGCGTTTATCAGACTTTCAGATAGGGGAAATGTCAGTGAGCGTTCCGATTTCAGTTCCAGAGCGATTCGCCCAATGAGTCCTTGATATTTAGTCGTTTTCAGACAATTTTCTGGATTTTTGAAAATTTCACTTTTTTGTGAAAATATCCACTAAATGAGGGAATAATATGTGTGAGGGTACCCCAGGAGAGTTCCAAATGTGTGTGGGTAGAATATATATCCCACGGGGTTAAAATTGAAAAAAGTTGAAAACATTTTTTTTGGGGCTTAGTCATTTTTTCAGACTTTCAGATAGGGCATATGTCAGTGAGCATTCCGATTTCAGTTCCAGAGCGATTAGCCCAATGAGTCCTTGATATTTAGTCGTTTTCAGCCAATATTTTGGATTTTTGAAAATTTCACTTTTTTGTGAAAATATCCACTAAATGAGGGAATAATATGTGTGAGGGTACCCCAGGATAGTTCCAAATGTGTGTGGGTAGAATATATATCCCACGGGGGTAAAATTGAAAAAAGTTGAAAAAAAATTTTTTTTGGGCTTAGTCATTTTTCAGGCGTTTATCAGACTTTCATATAGCGGAAATGTCAGTGAGCATTCCGATTTCAGTTCCAGAGCGATTCGCTCAATGAGACCTTGATATTTAGTCATTTTCCGACAATTTCTGGATTTTTCAAAAATGTCACTTTTTTGTGAAAATATCCACTAAATGAGGGAATAATATGTGTGAGGGTACCCCAGGATAGTTCCAAATGTGTGTGGGTAGAATGTATATCCCACGGGGGTAAAATTGAAAAAAGTTGAAAAAAATTTTTTTTTTGGACTTAGTCATTTTTCCGGCGTTTATCAGACTTTCAGATAGGGGAAATGTCAGTGAGCATTCCGATTTCAGTTCCAGAGCGATTCGCAAAATGAGTCCTTGATATTTAGTCGTTTTCAGCCAATATTTTGGATTTTTGAAAATTTCACTTTTTTGTGAAAATATCCACTAAATGAGGGAATAATATGTGTGAGGGTACCCCAGGATAGTTCCAAATGTGTGTGGGTAGAATGTATATCCCACGTGGGTAAAATTGAAAAAAATTGAAAAAAAATTATTCCTTTTTCCGGCGTTTATCAGACTTTCAGATAGGGGAAATGTCAGTGAGCATTCCGATTTCAGTTCCAGAGCGATTCGCCCAATGAGTCCCTGATATTTAGTCATTTTCACCCAATTTTCTGGATTTTTGAAAATTTCACTTTTTTTGTGAAAATATCCAATAAATGAGGGAATAATATGTGTGAGGGTACCCCAGGAGAGTTCCAAATGTGTGTGGGTAAAATATATATCCCACGGGGTTAAAATTGAAAAAAGTTGAAAATTTTTTTTTTTTGGGCTTAGTCATTTTATCAGACTTTCAGATAGGGCAAATGTCAGTGACCATTCCGATTTCACTTCCAGAGCGATTCGACCAATGAGTCCTTGATATTTAGTCGTTTTCAGACAATATTTTGATTTTTGAAAATTTCACTTTTTTGTGAAAATATCCACTAAATAAGGGAATAATATGTGTGAGGGTATCCCAGGAGAGTTCCAAATGTGTGTGGGTAGAATATATATCCCACGGGTGTAAAATTGAAAAAAGTTAAAACATTTTTTTTTTTTGGACTTAGTCATTTTTCCGGCGTTTATCAGACTTTCAGATAGGGCAAATGTCAGTGAGCGTTCCGATTTCAGTTCTAGAGCGATTAGCCCAATGAGTCCTTGATATTTAGTCGCTTTCAGCCAATTTTTTGGATTTTTTAAAATTTCACTTTTTTATGAAAATATCCACTAAATGAGGGAATAATATGTGTAAGGGTACCCCAGGAGAGTTCCAAATGTGTGTGGGTAGAATATATATCCCACGCGTGTAAAATTAAAAAAAGTTAAAAAAAATTTTTTTTGGTCTTAGTCATTTTTCCGGCGTTTATCAGACTTTCAGATAGGGGAAATGTCAGTGAGCATTCCGATTTCAGTTCCAGAGCGATTCGCCCAATGAGTCCTTGATATTTAGTCGTTTTCAGCCAATTTTCTCGATTTTTGAAAATTTCACTTTTTTGTGAAAATATCCACTAAATGAGGGAATAATATGTGTGAGGGTGCCCCAGGAGAGTTCCAAATGTGTGTGGGTAGAATATATATCCCACGGGGTTAAAATTGAAAAAAGTTGAAAAAATTTTTTTTTGGGCTTAGACATTTTTTCAGACTTTCAGATAGGGCATATGTCAGTGAGCGTTCCAATTTCAGTTCCAAAGCGATTCGCCCAATGAGTCCTTGATATTTAGTCGTTTTCAGCCAATATTTTGGATTTTTGAAAATTTCACTTTTTTGTGAAAATATCCACTAAATGAGGGAAAAATATGTGTGAGGGTACCCCAGGATAGTTCCAAATGTGTGTGGGTAGAATGTATATCCCACGGGGGTAAAATTGAAAAAAGTTGAAAAAAATTTTTTTTTGGACTTAGTCATTTTTCCGGCTTTTATCAGACTTTCAGAATGGGGGAAATGTCAATGGGCATTACGATTTCAGTTCCAGAGCGATTCGCCCAATAAGTCCTTGATATTTAGTCATTTTCCGACAATTTCTGGATTTTTGAAAATTTCACTTTTTTGTGAAAATATCCACTAAATGAGGGAATAATATGTGTGAGGGTACCCCAGGAGAATTCCAAATGTGTGTGGGTAGAATATATATCCCACGAGGGTAAAATTGAAAAAAGTTGAAAAAAAATTTTTTTGGGACATATTCCTTTTTCCGGCGTTTATCAGACTTTCAGATAGGGGAAATGTCAGTGAGCGTACCGATTTCAGTTCCAGAGCGATTCGCCCAATGAGTCCCTGATATTTAGTCATTTTCAGCCAATTTTCTGGATTTTTGAAAATTTCACTTTTTTTGTGAAAATATCCAATAAATGAGGGAATAATATGTGTGAGGGTACCCCAGGAGAGTTGCAAATGTGTGTGGGTAGAATATATATCCCACGGGGTTAAAATTGAAAAAAGTTTAAAAAAATTTTTTTTTGGGCTTAGTCATTTTTTCAGACTTTCAGATAGGGCATATGTCAGTGAGCGTTCCGATTTCAGTTCCAGAGCGATTCGCCCAATGAGTCCATGATATTTAGTCGTTTTCAGCCAATTTTCTGGATTTTTGAAAATTTCACTTTTTTGTGAAAATATCCACTAAATGAGGGAATAATATGTGTGAGGGTACCCAAGGAGAGTTACAAATGTGTGTGGGTAGAATATATGTCCCACGGGGTTAAAATTGAAAAAAGTTAAAAAACATTTTTTTTTGGGCTTAGTCATTTTATCAGACTTTCAGATAGGGCAAATGTCAGTGAGCGTTCCGATTTCAGTTCCAGAGCGATTCGCACAATGATTCCTTGATATTTAGTCGTTTTCAACCAATTTTTTGGATTTTCGAAAATTTCACTTTTTTGTGAAAATATCCACTAAATGAGGGAATAATATGTGTGAGGGTACCCCAGGATAGTTCCAAATGTGTGTGGGTAGAATGTATTTCCCACGGGGGTAAAATTGAAAAAAATTGAAAAAAATTTTTTTTTTGGACTTAGTCATTTTTCCGGCGTTTATCAGACTTTCAGATAGGGGAAATGTCAGTGAGCATTATGATTTCAGTTCCAGAGCGATTCGCCCAATAAGTCCTTGATATTTAGTCATTTTCCGACAATTTCTGGATTTTTGAAAATTTCACTTTTTTGTGAAAATATCCACAAAATGAGGGAATAATATGTGTGAGGGTACCCCAGGAGAGTTCCAAATGTGTGTGGGTAGAATATATATCCCATGGGGTTAAAATTGAAAAAAGTTTAAAAAATTTTTTTTTAAGACTTAGTCATTTTTTCTGCATTTATCAGACTTTCAGATAGGGGAAATGTCAGTGAGCGTTCCGATTTCAGTTCCAGAGCGATTCGCCCAATGAGTCCTTGATATTTAGTCGTGTTCAGCAAATTTTCTGGATTTTTGAAAATTTCACTTTTTTGTGAAAATATCCACTAAATGAGGGAATAATATGTGTGAGGGTACCCAAGGAGAGTTCCAAATGTGTGTGGGTAGAATATATATCCCACGGGGTTAAAATTGAAAAAAGTCAAAAACATTTTTTTTTTGGGCTTAGTCATTTTATCAGACTTTCAGATAGGGCAAATGTCAGTGAGCGTTCCGATTTCAGTTCCAGAGCGATTCGCCCAATGATTCCTTGATTTTTAGTCGTTTTCAGCCAATTTTCTGGATTTTTGAAAATTTCACTTTTTTGTGAAAATATCCACTAAATAAGGGAATAATATGTGTGAGGGTATCCCAGGAGAGTTCCAAATGTGTGTGGGTAGAATATATATCCCACGGGGGTAAAATTGAAAATAGTTGAAAAAAATTTTTTTTTGGACTTAGTCATTTTTCCGGCGTTTATCAGACTTTCAGATAGGTCAAATGTCAGTGAGCATTCCAATTACAGTTCCAGAGCGATTAGCTCAATGAGTCCTTGATATTTAGTCGTTTTCAGCCAATTTTCGAAAATTTCAATTTTTTGTGAAAATATCCACTAAATGAGGGAATAATATGTGTGAGGGTACCCCAGGAGAGTTCCAAATGTGTGTGGGTAGAATATATATCTCACGGGGGTAAAATTTAAAAAAGTTGAAAAAAATTTATTTTTGGACTTAGTCATTTTTCCGGCGTTTATCAAACTTTCAGATAGGGGAAATGTCTGTGAGCGTTCCGATTTCAGTTCCAGAGCGATTCGCCCAATTAGTCCTTGATATTTAGTTGTTTTCAGCCAATTTTCTGGATTTTTGAAATTTTCACTTTTTTGTGACAATATCCACTAAATGAGAGAATAATATGTGTGAGGGTACCCCAGGAGAGTTCCAAATGTGTGTGGGTAGAATATATCCCACGGTGGTAAAATTGAAAAAAGTTGAAAAAATATTTTTTTTGGACTGTCATTTTTCCGGCGTTTATCAGACTTTCAGATAGGTCAAATGTCAGTGAGCATTCCGATTTCAGTTCCAGAGCGATTCGCACAATGAGTCCTTGATATTTAGTCGTTTTCAGCCAATATTTTGGATTTTTGAAAGTTTCACTTTTTTGTGAAAATATCCACTAAATGAGGGAACAATATGTGTGAGGGTACCCCAGGAGAGTTCCAAATGTGTGTGGGTAGAATATTTATCCCACGCGTGTAAAATTGAAAAAAGTTGAAAACATTTTTTTTTTTGGACTTAGTCATTTTTCCGGCGTTTATCAGACTTTCAGATAGCGGAAATGTCAGTGAGCCTTCCAATTTCAGTTTCAGAGCGATTAGCCCAATGAGTCCTTGATATTTAGTCGTTTTCAGCCAATTTTCTGGATTTTTGAAAATTTCACTTTTTTGTGAAAATATCCACTAAATGAGGGAATAATATGTGTGAGGGTACCCCAGGACAGTTCCAAATGTGTGTGGGTAGAATATATATCTCATGGGGGTAAAATTTAAAAAAGTTGAAAAAAAATTATTTTTGGACTTAGTCATTTTTCCGGCGTTTATCAAACTTTCAGATAGGGGAAATGTCTGTGAGCGTTCCGATTTCAGTTCCAGAGCGATTCGCCCAATGAGTCCGTGATATTTAGTCGTTTTCAGCCAATTTTCTGGATTTTTGAAATTTTCACTTTTTTGTGAAAATATCCGCTAAATGAGGGAACAATATGTGTGAGGGTACCCCAGGAGAGTTCCAAATGTGTGTGGGTAGAATATATATCCCACGCGCGTAAAATTGAAAAAAGTTGAAAACATTTTTTTTTTGGACTTAGTCATTTTTCCGGTGTTTATCAGACTTTCAGATAGCGGAAATGTCAGTGAGCGTTCCAATTTCAGTTTCAGAGCGATTCGCCCAATGAGTCCTTGATATTTAGTCGTTTTCAGCCAATTTTCTGGATTTTTGAAAATTTCACTTTTTTGTGAAAATATCCACTAAATGAGGGAATAATATGTGTGAGGGAACCCCAGGAGAGTTCCAAATGTGTGTGGGTAGAATAAATATCCCACGGTGGTAAAATTGAAAAAATTTTTTTTTTACTTAGTCATTTTTCCGGCGTTTATCAGACTTTCAGATAGGGCAAATGTCAGTGAGGATTCCGGTTTCAGTTCCAGAGCGATTTGCCCAATGAGTCCTTGATATTTCGTCGTTTTCAGGCAATTTTCTGGATTTTTGAAAATTTCACTTTTTTTGTGACAATATCCACTAAATGAGGGAATCATATGTGTGAGGGTACCCCAGGAGAGTTCCAAATGTGTGTGGGTAGGATATATATCCCACGGGGGTAAAATTGAAAAAGTTGAAAAAAATTTTTTTTTGGACTTAGTCATTTTTCCGGCGTTTATCAGACTTTCAGATAGGTCAAATGTCAGTCAGCCTTCTGTTTTCAGTTCCAGAGCGATTCGCCCAATGAGTCCTTGATGTTTAGTCATTTTCAGCCAATTTTCTGGATTTTTGAAAATTTCACTTTTTAGTGACAATATCCACTAAATGAGGGAATCATATGTGTGAGGGTACCCCAGGAGAGTTCCAAATGTGTGTGGGTAGAATATATATCCCACGGGGGTAAAATTGAAAAAAGTTGAAAACATTTTTTCTTTGGACTTAGTCATTTTTCCGTCTTTTAACAGACTTTTAGATACGGGAAATGTCAGTGAGCGTTCCGATTTCAGATCCAGAGCGATTCGCCCAATGAGTCCGTGATATTTAGTCGTTTTCAGCCAATTTTCTGGATTTTTGAAATTTTCACTTTTTTGTGAAAATATCCGCTAAATGAGGGAACAATATGTGTGAGGGTACCCCAGGAGAGTTCCAAATGTGTGTGGGTAGAATATATATCCCACGCGCGTAAAATTGAAAAAAGTTGAAAACATTTTTTTTTTGGACTTAGTCATTTTTCCGGTGTTTATCAGACTTTCAGATAGCGGAAATGTCAGTGAGCGTTCCAATTTCAGTTTCAGAGCGATTCGCCCAATGAGTCCTTGATATTTAGTCGTTTTCAGCCAATTTTCTGGATTTTTGAAAATTTCACTTTTTTGTGAAAATATCCACGAAATGAGGGAATAATACATGTGAGGGTACCCCAGGAGAGTTCCAAATGTGTGTGGGTAGAATATATATCCCACGGGGGTAAAATTGAAAAAAGTTGAAAAAAATTCTTTTTTTGGACTTAGTCATTTTTCCGGCGTTTATCAGACTTTCACATTGGTCAAATGTTAGTGAGCGTTCCGATTTCAGTTCCAGAGCGATTCGCCCCATGAGTCCATGATATTTAGTCGTTTTCAGCCAATTTTCTGGATTTTTGAAAATTTCACTTTTTTTGTGAAAATATCCACTAATTGAGGGAATAATATGTGTGAGGGGACCCCAGGAGAGTTCCAAATGTGTGTGGGTAGAATATATATCCCAAGGGGGTAAAATTGAAAAAAGTTGAAAAAAATTTCTTTTTGGACTTAGTCATTTTTCCGGCGTTTATCAAACTTTCAGATAGGGCAAATGTCAGTGAGCGTTCCGATTTCAGTTCCAGAGCGATTCGCCCAATGAGTCCTTGATATTTAGTCGTTTTCAGACAATATTTTGGATTTTTGAAAATTTCACTTTTTTGTCTAAATATCCACTAAATGAGCGAATAATATGTGTGAGGGAACCCCAGGAGAGTTCCAAATGTGTGTGGGTAGAATAAATATCCCACGGTGGTAAAATTGAAAAAAAATTTTTTTTACTTAGTCATTTTTCCGGCGTTTATCAGACTTTCAGATAGGGCAAATGTCAGTGAGGATTCCGGTTTCAGTTCCAGAGCGATTTGCCCAATGAGTCCTTGATATTTAGTCGTTTTCAGACAATTTTCTGGATTTTTAATAATTTCACTTTTTTGTGAAAATATCCACTAAATGAGGGAATAATATGTGTGAGGGTACCCCAGGAGAGATCCAAATGTGTGTGGGTAGAATATATATCCCACGGGGGTAAAATTGAAAAAAGTTGAAAAAAATTTTTTTTTGCACTTAGTCATTTTTCCGGCGTTTATCAGACTTTCAGATAGGGAAAATGTCAATGAGCGTTCCGATTTCAGTTCCAGAGCGATTTGCCGGATGAGTCCTTGATATTTCGTCGTTTTCAGGCAATTTTCTGGATTTTTGAAAATTTCACTTTTTTTGTGACAATATCCACTAAATGAGGGAATCATATGTGGGAGGGTACCCCAGGAGAGTTCCAAATGTGTGTGGGTAGGATATATATCCCACGGGGGTAAAATTGAAAAAGCTGAAAAAAATTTTTTGGGGGATTTTTTGTCATTTTTCCGGCGTTTATCAGTCTTTCAGATAGGGAAAATGTCAGTGAGCATTCCGATTTCAGTTCCAGAGCGATTTGCCGGATGAGTCCTTGATATTTCGTCGTTTTCAGGCAATTTTCTGAATTTTTCAAAATTTCACTTTTTTGTGAAAATATCCACTAAATGAGGGAATAATATGTGTGAGGGTACCCCAGGAGAGTTCCAAATGTGTGTGGGTAGAATATATATCCCACAGGGGTAAAATTGAAAAAAGTTGAAAATTTTTTTTTTTGGGACTTAGTCATTTTATCAGACTTTCAGATAGGACAAATGTCAGTGAGCGTTCTGATTTCACTTCCAGAGCGATTCGCTCAATGAGTCCTTGATATTTAGTCGTTTTCAGACAATATTTTGGATTTTTGAAAATTTCACTTTTTTGTCTAAATATTCACTAAATGAGGGAATAATATGTGTGAGGGAACCCCAGGAGAGTTCCAAATGTGTGTGGGTAGAATATATATCCCACGGTGGTAAAATTGAAAAAAGTTGAAAAAATTTTTTTTTTGGACTGTCATTTTTCCAGCGTTTATCAGACTTTCAGATAGGGCAAATGTCAGTGAGCGTTCCGATTTCAGTTCCAGAGCGATTCGCCCAATGAGTCCTTGTTATTTAGTCGTTTTCAGCCAATTTTCTGGATTTTTGAAAATTTCACTTTTTTGTGAAAATATCCACTAAATAAGGGAATAATATGTGTGAGGGTACCCCAGGAGAGTTCCAAATGTGGGTGGGTAGAATATATATCCCACGGGGGTAAAATTGAAAAAAGTTGAAAAATTTTTTTTTTGGACTGTCATTTTTCCGGCGTTTATCAGTCTTTCAGATAGGGCAAATGTCAGTGAGCGTTCCGATTTCAGTTCCAGAGCGATTCGCCCAATGAGTCCTTGTTATTTAGTCGTTTTCAGCCAATTTTCTGGATTTTTGAAAATTTCACTTTTTTGTGAAAATATCCACTAAATAAGGGAATAATATGTGTGAGGGTACCCCAGGAGAGTTCCAAATGTGGGTGGGTAGAATATATATCCCACGGGGGTAAAATTGAAAAAAGTTGAAAACATTTTTTTTTTACTTAGTTATTTTACCGCCGTTTATCAGACTTTCAGATAGGGGAAATGTCAGTGAGCATTTCGATTTCAGTTCCAGAGCGATTCGCCCAATGAGTCCTTGATATTTAGTTGTTTTCAGCCAATTTTCTGGATTTTTGAAAATTTCACTTTTTTGTGAAAATATCCACTAAATGAGGGAATAATATGTGTGAGGGTACCCAAGGAGAGTTCCAAATGTGTGTGGGTAGAATATATATCCCACGGGGGTAAAATTGAAAAAAGTTTAAAAAAATTTTTTTGGGGACTTAGTCATTTTATCAGACTTTCAGATAGGGCAAATGTCAGTGACCATTCCAATTTCAGTTCCAGAGCGATTCGCCCAATGAGTCCTTGATATTTAGTCGTTTTCAGCCAATATTTTGAATTTTTGAAATTTTCACTTTTTTGTGAAAATATCCACTATATGAGGGAATAATATGTGTGAGGGTACCCCAGGAGAGTTCCAAATATGTGTGGGTAGAAAATATCTCTCACGGGGGTAAAATTGAAAAAAGTTGAAAAATTTTTTTTTTTACTTAGTCATTTTTCCGGCGTTTATCAGACTTTCAGATAGGACAAATGTCAGTGAGCATTCCAATTTCAGTTCCAGAGCGATTAGCCCAATGAGTCCTTGATATTTAGTCGTTTTCAGCCAAATTTCTGGATTTTTGAAAATTTCACTTTTTTGTGAAAATATCCACTAAATAAGGGAATAATATGTGTGAGGGTACCCCAGGAGAGTTCCAAATGTGTGTGGGTAGAATATATATCCCACGGCGGTAAAATTGAAAAAAGTTTAAACATTTTTTTTTTTGGACTATCATTTTTCCGGGATTTATCAAACTTTCAGATAGGGCAAATGTAAGTGAGCGTTCCAATTTCAGTTCCAGAGTGATTCGCCGAATGAGTCCTTGATATTTAGTCGTTTTCAGCCAATTTTCTGGATTTTTGAAAATTTCACTTTTTTGTGAAAGTATCCACTAAATGAGGGAATAATATGTGTGAGGGTACCCCAGGAGGGTTCGAAATGTGTGTGGGTAGAATATATATCCCACGGGGGTAAAATTGAAAAAAGTTTAAACATTTTTTTTTTTTGGACTGTCATTTTTCCGGAATTTTTCAAACTTTCAGATAGGGCAAATGTAAGTGAGCGTTCCAATTTCAGTTCCAGAGTGATTCGCCGAATGAGTCCTTGATATTTAGTCGTTTTCAGCCAATTTCCTGGAGTTTTGAAAATTTCACTTTTTTGTGAAAATATCCACTAAATGAGGGAATAATATGTGTGAGGGTACCCCAGGAGAGTTCCAAATGTGTGTGGGTAGAATATATATCCCACGGGGGTAAAATTGAAAAAAGTTGAAAAATTTTTTTTTTTGGACTGTCATTTTTCCGGTGTTTATCAGACTTTCAGATAGGGGAAATGTCAGCGAGCGTTCCGATTTCAGTTCCAGAGCGATTCGCCCAATGAGTCCTTGATATTTAGTCGTTTTCAGCCAATTTTCTGGACTTTTGAAAATTTCACTTTTTTGTGAAAATATCCACTAAATGAGGGAATAATATGTGTGAGGGTACCCCAGGAGAGTTCCAAATGTGTGTGGGTAGAATATATATCCCACGGGGGTAAAATTGAAAAAAGTTTAAAAAAAATTTTTTGGGGACTTAGTCATTTTATCAGACTTTCAGATAGGGCAAATGTCAGTGAGCATTCCGATTTCAGTTCCAGAGCGATTCGCCCAATGAGTCCTTGATATTTAGTCGTGTTCAGCCAATATTTTGAATTTTTGAAAATTTCACTTTTTTGTGAAAATATCCACTATATGAGGGAATAATATGTGTGAGGGTACCCCAGGAGAGTTCCAAATATGTGTGGGTATAAAATATATCTCACGGGGGTAAAATTGAAAAAAGTTGAAAAATTTTTTTTTGGACTTAGTCATTTTTCTGGCGTTTATCAGACTTTCAGATAGGGCAAATGTCAGTGAGCATTCCAATTTCAGTTCCAGAGCGATTCGCCCAATGTGTCCTTGATATTTAGTCGTTTTCAGCCAATTTTCTGGATTTTTAAAAATTTCACTTTTTTGTGAAAATATCCACTAAATGAGGGAATAATATGTGTGAGGGTACCCCAGGAGAGTTCCAAATGTGTGTGGGTAGAATATGTATCCCACGCCAGTAAAATTGAAAAAAGTTGAAAAATTTTTTTTTTTGTACTTAGTCATTTTTCCTGTGTTTATCAGACTTTCAGATAGGGGAAATGTCAGTGAGCATTCCGATTTCAGTTCCAGAGCGATTGTCCCAATGAGTCCTTGATATTTAGTCGTTTTCAGCCAATCTTTTGAATTTTTGAAAAATTTCACTTTTTTGTGAAAATATCCACTATATGAGGGAATAATATGTGTGAGGGTACCCCAGGAGAGTTCCAAATGTGTGTGGGTAGAATATATATCCCACGAGGGTAAAATTAAAAAAGTTGAACATTTTTTTTTTTTGGACTGTCATTTTTCCGGTGTTTATCAGACTTTCAGATAGGGGAAATGTCAGTGAGTGTTCCGATTTCAGTTCCAGAGCGATTCGCCCAATGAGTCCTTGATATTTAGTCATTTTCAGCCAATTTTCTGGATTTTTGAAAATTTCACTTTTTTGTGAAAATATCCACTAAATGAGGGAATAATATGTGTGAGGGTACCCCAGGAGAGTTCCAAATGTGTGTGGGTAGAATATATATCCCACAGGGGTAAAATTGAAAAAAGTTTAAAAATTTTATTTTTTTGGTCTGTCATTTTTCCGGCGTTTATTAGACTTTCAGATAGGGCAAATGTCAGTGAGCGTTCCGATTTCAGTTCCAGAGCGATTCGCCCAATGAGTCCTTGATATTTAGTCGTTTTCAGCCAATTTTCTGGATTTTTGAAAATTTCACTTTTTTGTGAAAATATCCACTAAATGAGGGAATAATATGTGTGAGAGTACCCCAGGAGAGTTCCAAATGTGTGTGGGCAGAATATATATCGCACGAGGGTAATATTGAAAAAAGTTGAAAATTTTTTTTTTAAGACTTAGTCATTTTATCAGACTTTCAGATAGGGCAAATGTCAGTGAGCGTTCCGATTTCAGTTCCAGAGCAATTCGCCCAATGAGTCCTTGATATTTAGTCGTTTTCAGCCAATTTTCTGGATTTTTGAAAATTTCACTTTTTTGTGAAAATATCCACTAAATAAGGTAATAATATGTGTGAGGGTACCCCAGGAGAGTTCCAAATGTGTGTGGGTAGAATATATATCCCACGGCGGTAAAATTGAAAAAAGTTTAAACATTTTTTTTTTTTGGACTGTCATTTTTCCTGTGTTTATCAGACTTTCAGATAGGGGAAATGTCAGTGAGCATTCCGATTTCAGTTCCAGAGCGATTCTCCCAATGAGTCCTTGATATTTAGTCGTTTTCAGCCAATCTTTTTAATTTTTGAAAAATTTCACTTTTTTGTGAAAATATCCACTATATGAGGGATTAATATGTGTGAGGGTACCCCAGGAGAGTTCCAAATATGTGTGGGTAAAAAATATATCCCACGCCAGTAAAATTGAAAAATTTTTTTTTTTTTGACTTAGTCATTTTCCCGGCGTTTATCAGACTTTCAGATAGGGGAAATGTAAGTGAGCGTTTCGATTTCAGTTCCAGAGCGATTCGCCCAATGAGTCCTTGATATTTAGTTGTTTTCAGCCAATTTTCTGGATTTTTGAAAATTTCACTTTTTTGTGACAATATCCACTAAATGAGGGAATAATATGTGTGAGGGTACCCCAGGAGAGTTCCAAATGTGTGTGGGTAGAATATATATCCCACGGGGGTAAAATTGAAAAAAGTTTAAACATTTTTTTTTTTGGACTGTCATTTTTCCGGGATTTATCAAACCTTCAGATAGGGCAAATGTCAGTGAGCGTTCCAATTTCAGTTCCAGAGTGATTTGCCGAATGAGTCCTTGATATTTAGTCGTTTTCAGCCAATTTTCTGGATTTTTGAAAATTTCACTTTTTTGTGAAAATATCCACTAAATGAGGGAATAATATGTGTGAGGGTACCCCAGGAGAGTTCCAAATATGTGTGGGAAGAAAATATATCTCACGGGGTAAAATTGAAAAAAGTTGAAAAAATTTTTTTTTTACTTAGTCATTTTTCCAGCGTTTATCAGACTTTCAGATAGGGGAAATGTCAGCGAGCGTTCCGATTTCAGTTCCAGAGCAATTCGCCCAATGAGTCCTTGATATTTAGTCGTTTTCAGCCAATTTTCTGGATTTTTGAAAATTTCACTTTTTTGTGAAAATATCCACTGAATGAGGGAATAATATGTGTGAGGGTACCCCAGGAGAGTTCCAAATGTGTGTGGGTAGAATATATATCCCACAGGGATAAAATTGAAAAAAGTTGAAAAATTTTATTTTTTTGGACTGTCATTGTTCTGGCGTTTATCAAACTTTCAGATAGGGCAAATGTCAGTGAGCATTCCGATTTCAGTTCCAGAGCGATTCGCCCAAAGAGTCCTTGATATTTAGTTGTTTTCAGCCAATTTTCTGGATTTTTGAAAATTTCACTTTTTTGTAAAAATATCCACTAAATGAGGGAATATTATGTGTGAGAGTACCCCAGGAGAGTTCCAAATGTGTGTGGGCAGAATATATATCCGACGGGGGTAATATTGAAAAAAGTTGAAAAATTTTTTTTTAAGACTTAGTCATTTTATCAGACTTTCAGATAGGGCGAATGTCAATGAGCGTTCCGATTTCAGTTCCAGAGCGATTCGCCCAATGGGTCCTTGATATTTAGTCGTTTTCAGCCAATTTTCTGGATTTTTGAAAATTTCACTTTTTTGTGAAAATATCCACTAAATGAGGGAATAATATGTGTGAGGGTACCCCAGGAGAGTTCCAAATGTGTGTGGGTGGAATATATATCCCACGGGGGTAAAATTGAAAAAAGTTGAAACATTTTTTTTTTTTGGACTTAGTCATTTTTCCGGCGTTTATCAGACTTTCAGATAGGGGAAATGTCAGTGAGCGTTTCAATTTCAGTTCCAGAGTGATTCGCCCAATGAGTCCTTGATATTTAGTCGTTTTCAGCCAATTTTCTGGATTTTTGAAAATTTCACTTTTTTGTGAAAATATCCACTAAATGAGGGAATAATATGTGTGAGGGTACCCCAGGAGAGTTCCAAATGTGTGTGGGTAGAATATGTATCCCACGCCAGTAAAATTGAAAAAAGTTGAAAAAATTTTTTTTTTGGACTTAGTCATTTTTCCTGTGTTTATCAGACTTTCAGATAGGGGAAATGTCAGTGAGCATTCCGATTTCAGTTCCAGAGCGATTCTCCCAATGAGTCCTTGATATTTAGTCGTTTTCAGCCAATCTTTTGAATTTTTGAAAAATTTCACTTTTTTGTGAAAATATCCACTATATGAGGGATTAATATGTGTGAGGGTACCCCAGGAGAGTTCCAAATATGTGTGGGTAAAAAATATATCCCACGCCAGTAAAATTGAAAAAAGTTGAAAACATTTTTTTTTTACTTAGTCATTTTTCCAGCGTTTATCAGACTTTCAGATAGGGCAAATGTCAGTGAGTGTTTCAATTTCAGTTCCAGAGCGATTCGCCCAATGAGTACTTGATATTTAGTCATTTTCAGCCAATTTTCTGGATTTTTGAAAATTTCACTTTTTTGTGAAAATATCCACTAAATGAGGGAATAATATGTGTGAGGGTACCCCAGGAGAGTTCCAAATGTGTGTGGGTAGAATATATATCCCACGGGGGTAAAATTGAAAAAAGTTGAAAAACATTTTTTTTTGGACTTAGTCATTTTTCCGATGTTTATCAGACTTTCAGATAGGGGAAATGTCAGCGAGCGTTCCGATTTCAGTTCCAGAGCGATTCGCCGGATGAGTCCTTGATATTTCGTCGTTTTCAGGCAATTTTCTGAATATTTGAAAATGTCATTTTTTTGTGAAAATATCCACTAAATGAGGGAATAATATGTGTGAGGGTACCCCAGGAGAGTTCCAAATGAGTGTGGGTAGAATATATATCCCATGGGGGTAAAATTGAAAAAAGTTGAAAAATTATTATTTTTTGTACTGTCATTTTTCCGGCGTTTATCAGAATTTCAGATAGGGCAAATGTCAGTGAGTGTTCCGATTTCATTTCCAGAGCGTTTCGCCCAATGAGTCCTTGATATTTAGCCGTTTTCAGCCAATATTTTGGATTTTTGAAAATTTCAGTTTTCTGTCTAAATATCCACTAAATGAGGGAATAATATGTGTGAGGGTACCCCAGGAGAGTTCCAAATGAGTGTGGGTAGAATATATATCCCATGGGGGTAAAATTGAAAAAAGTTGAAAAATTATTTTTTTTTGGACTGTCATTTTTCCGGCGTTTATCAGACTTTCAGATAGGGCAAATGTCAGTGAGCGTTCCAATTTCAGTTACAGAGTGATTCGCCCAATGAGTCCTTGATATTTAGTCGTTTTCAGCCAATATTTTCGATTTTTGAAAATTTCACTTTTTTGTGAAAATATCCACTAAATGAGGGAATAATATGTGTGAGGGTACCCCAGGAGAGTTCCAAATGTGTGTGGGTAGAATATATATCCCACAGGGGTAAAACTGAAAAAAGTTTAAAAATTTTATTTTTTTAGACTGTCATTTTTCCGGCGTTTATCAGACTTTCAGATAGGGGAAATGTCAGTGAGCGTTTCAATTTCAGTTCCAGAGTGATTCGCCCAATGAGTCCTTGATATTTAGTCGTTTTCAGCCAATTTTCTGGATTTTTGAAAATTTCACTTTTTTGTGAAAATATCCACTAAATGAGGGAATAATATGTGTGAGGGTACCCCAGGAGAGTTCCAAATGTGTGTGGGTAGAATATATATCCCACAGGGGTAAAATCGAAAAAAGTTGAAAAACATTTTTTTTTGGACTTAGTCATTTTTCCGGCGTTTATCAGACTTTCAGATAGGGGAAATGTCAATGAGCATTCCGATTTCAGTTCCAGAGCGATTCTCTCAATGAGTCCTTGATATTTAGTCGTTTTCAGCAAATATTTTGGATTTTTGAAAATTTCACTTTTTTGTGAAAATATCCACTAAATGAGGGAATAATATTTGTGAGGGTACCCCAGGAGAGTTCCAAATGTGCGTGGGTAGAATAAATATCCTACCGGGGTAAAATTGAAAAAAGGTGAAAATTTTTTTTTTTGGACTTAGTCATTTTTCCGGCGTTTATCAGACTTTCAGATAGGGCAAATGTCAGTGAGCATTCCGATTTCAGTTCCAGAGCGATTCGCCCAATGGGTCCTTGCTATTTAGTCGTTTCCAGCCAATTTTCTGGATTTTTGAAAATTTTACTTTTTTGTGAAAATATCCACTAAATGAGGTAATAATATATGTGAGGGTACCCCAGGAGAGTTCCAAATGTGTGTGCGTAGAATATATATCCCACAGTGGTAAATTTGAAAAAGGTTGAAAAATATATTTTTTTTGGACTTAGTCATTTTTCCGGCGTTTATCCGACTTTCAGATAGGGGAAATGTCAGTGAGCGTTCAGATTTCAGTTCCAGAGCGATTCGCCCAATGAGCCCTTGGTATTTAGTCGTTTACAGGCAATTTTCTGAATTTTTGAAAATTTCACTTTTTTGTGAAAATATCCACTAAATGAGGGAATAATATTTGTGAGGGTACCCCAGGAGAGTTCCAAATGTGTGTGGGTAGAATATATATCCCACGGGGGTAAAATTGAAAAAAATTTTTTTTTGGACTTAAGTCATTTTTCCGGCGTTTATCAGACTTTCAGAGAGGGCAAATGTCAGTGAGCATTCCGATTTCAGTTCCAGAGCGATTCGCTGGATGAGTCCTTGATATTTAGTCGTTTTCAGCCAATTTTCTGGATTTTTGAAAATTTCACTTTTTTGTGAAAATATCCACTAAATGAGGGAAGAATATGTGTGAGGGTACCCCAGGAGAGTTCCAAATGTGTGCGGGTAGAATATATATCCCACGGGGGTAAAATTGAAAAAAGTTGAAAAAAATTTTTTTTTGGACTTTGTCATTTTTCCGGCGTTTATCAGAATTTCAGATAGGGCAAATGTCAGTGAGCATTCCGATTTCAGTTCCAGAGCGATTCGCCCAATGGGTCCTTGCTATTTAGTCGTTTCCAGCCAATTTTCTGGATTTTTGAAAATTTTACTTTTTTGTGAAAATATCCACTAAATGAGGGAATAATATATGTGAGGGTACCCCAGGAGAGTTCCAAATGTGTGTGGGTAGAATATATATCCCACGGTGGTAAATTTGAAAAAAGTTGAAAAATATATATATTTTGGACTTAGTCATTTTTCCGGCGTTTATCCGACTTTCAGATAGGGGAAATGTCAGTGAGCGTTCCGATTTCAGTTCCAGAGCGATTCGCCCAATGAGCCCTTGGTATTTAGTCATTTTCAGGCAATTTTCTGAATTTTTGAAAATTTCACTTTTTTGTGAAAATATCCACTAAATGAGGGAATAATATGTGTGAGGGTACCCCAGGAGAGTTCCAAATGTGTGTGGGTAGAATATATATCCCACAGGGGTAAAATCGAAAAAAGTTGAAAAACATTTTTTTTTGGACTTAGTCATTTTTCCGGCGTTTATCAGACTTTCAGATAGGGGAAATGTCAGTGAGCGTTCCGATTTCAGTTCCAGAGCGATTCGCACAATGAGTCCTTGATATTCCGTCATTTTCAGGCAATTTTCTGAATTTTTCAAAATTTCACTTTTTTTTGAAAATATCCACTAAATGAGGGAATAATATGTGTGAGGGTACCCCAGGAGAGTTCCAAATGTGTGTGGGTAGAATATATATCCCACGGGGGTAAAAATGAAAAAAGTTGAAAAAAAATATTTTTTGGACTTAGTCATTTTTCCGGCGTTTATCAGACTTTCAGATAGGTCAAATGTTAGTGAGCGTTCCGATTTCATTTCCAGAGCGATTCGCCCAATGAGTCCTTGATATTTAGTCGTTTTCAGCCAATTTTCTGGATTTTTGAAAATTTCACTTTTTTGTGAAAATATCCACTAAATGAGGGAATAATATGTGTGAGGGTACCCCAGGAGAGTTCCAAATGTGTGTGGGTAGAATATAAATCCCACGGGGGTAAAATTGAAAAAAGTTGAAAACATTTTTTTTTTTGGACTTAGTCATTTTTCCGGCTTTTATCAGACTTTTAGATAGGGGAAATGTCAGTGAGCGTTCCGATTTCAGTTCCAGAGCGATTCGCCCAATGAGTCCTTGATATTTAGTCGTTTTCAGCCAATTTTTTGGATTTTTGAAAATTTCACTTTTTTGTGACAATATCCACTAAATGAGGGAATAATATGTGTGAGGGTACCCCAGGAGAGTTCCAAATGTGTGTGGGTAGAATACATATCCCACGGTGGTAAAATTGAAAAAAGTTGAAAACATTTTTTTTTTCTTAGTCATTTTTCCGGCATTTATCAGACTTTCAGATAGGGCAAATGTCAGTGAGCATTCCGATGTCAGTTCCAGAGCGATTCGCCCAATGAGTACTTGATATTTAGTCGTTTTCAGGCAATTTTCTGAATTTTTGAAAATTTCACTTTTTTTGTGAAAATATCCACTAATTGAGGGAATAATATGTGTGAGGGTACCCCAGGAGAGTTCCAAATGTGTGTGGGTAGAATATATATCCCACGGGGGTAAAATTGAAAAAAGTTGAAAACATTTTTTTTTTGGGACTTAGTCATTTTATCAGATTTTCAGATAGGGCAAATGTCAGTGAGCGTTCCGATTTCAGTTCCAGAGCGATTCGCCCAATGAGTCCTTGATATTTAGTCGTTTTCAGACAATATTTTGGATTTTTGAAAATTTCACCTTTTTTCTAAATATCCACTAAATGAGGGAATAATATGTGTGAGGGTACTCCAGGAGAGATCCAAATGTGTGTGGGTAGAATATATATCCCACGGGGGTAAAATTGAAAAAAAGTTGAAAAAATTTTTTTTTTACTTAGTCATTTTTCCGGCGTTTATCAGACTTTCAGATAGGGCAAATGTCAGTGAGCGTTCCGATTCCAGTTCCAGAGCGATTCGCCCAATGAGTCCTTGATATTTAGTCGTTTTCAGCCAATTTTCTGGATTTTTGAAAATTTCACTTTTTAGTGACAATATCCACTAAATGAGGGAATCATATGTGTGAGGGTACCCCAGGAGAGTTCCAAATGTGTGTGGGTAGAATATATATCCCACGGGGGTAAAATTGAAAAAAGTTGAAAACATTTTTTTTTTGGACTTAGTCATTTTTCCATCTTTTATCAGACTTTTAGATACGGGAAATGTCAGTGAGCGTTCCGATTTCAGTTCCAGAGCGATTCGCCCAATGAGTCCTTGATATTTAGTCGTTTTCAGCCAATTTTCTGGATTTTTGAAAATTTCACTTTTTTGTGAAAATATCCACTAAATGAGGGAATAATATGTGTGAGGGTACCCCAGGAGAATTCCAAATGTGTTTGTGTAGAATATATATCCCACGGGGGTAAAATTGAAAAAAGTTGAAAACAATTTTTTTTTGGACTTAGTCATTTTTCCGGCGTTTATCAGACTTTCAGATAGGGGAAATGTCAGTGAGCGTTTCAATTTCAGTTCCAGAGTGATTCGCCCAATGAGTCCTTGATATTTAGTCGTTTTCAGCCAATTTTCTGGATTTTTGAAAATTTCACTTTTTTGTGAAAATATCCACTAAATGAGGGAATAATATGTGTGAGGGTACCCCAGGAGAGTTCCAAATGTGTGTGGGTAGAATATGTATCCCACGCCAGTAAAATTGAAAAAAGTTGAAAAAATTTTTTTTTTGGACTTAGTCATTTTTCCTGTGTTTATCAGACTTTCAGATAGGGGAAATGTCAGTGAGCATTCCGATTTCAGTTCCAGAGCGATTCTCCCAATGAGTCCTTGATATTTAGTCGTTTTCAGCCAATCTTTTGAATTTTTGAAAAATTTCACTTTTTTGTGAAAATATCCACTATATGAGGGATTAATATGTGTGAGGGTACCCCAGGAGAGTTCCAAATATGTGTGGGTAAAAAATATATCCCACGCCAGTAAAATTGAAAAAAGTTGAAAACATTTTTTTTTTACTTAGTCATTTTTCCAGCGTTTATCAGACTTTCAGATAGGGCAAATGTCAGTGAGTGTTTCAATTTCAGTTCCAGAGCGATTCGCCCAATGAGTACTTGATATTTAGTCATTTTCAGCCAATTTTCTGGATTTTTGAAAATTTCACTTTTTTGTGAAAATATCCACTAAATGAGGGAATAATATGTGTGAGGGTACCCCAGGAGAGTTCCAAATGTGTGTGGGTAGAATATATATCCCACGGGGGTAAAATTGAAAAAAGTTGAAAAACATTTTTTTTCGGACTTAGTCATTTTTCCGATGTTTATCAGACTTTCAGATAGGGGAAATGTCAGCGAGCGTTCCGATTTCAGTTCCAGAGCGATTCGCCGGATGAGTCCTTGATATTTCGTCGTTTTCAGGCAATTTTCTGAATATTTGAAAATGTCATTTTTTTGTGAAAATATCCACTAAATGAGGGAATAATATGTGTGAGGGTACCCCAGGAGAGTTCCAAATGAGTGTGGGTAGAATATATATCCCATGGGGGTAAAATTGAAAAAAGTTGAAAAATTATTATTTTTTGTACTGTCATTTTTCCGGCGTTTATCAGAATTTCAGATAGGGCAAATGTCAGTGAGTGTTCCGATTTCATTTCCAGAGCGTTTCGCCCAATGAGTCCTTGATATTTAGCCGTTTTCAGCCAATATTTTGGATTTTTGAAAATTTCAGTTTTCTGTCTAAATATCCACTAAATGAGGGAATAATATGTGTGAGGGTACCCCAGGAGAGTTCCAAATGAGTGTGGGTAGAATATATATCCCATGGGGGTAAAATTGAAAAAAGTTGAAAAATTATTTTTTTTTGGACTGTCATTTTTCCGGCGTTTATCAGACTTTCAGATAGGGCAAATGTCAGTGAGCGTTCCAATTTCAGTTACAGAGTGATTCGCCCAATGAGTCCTTGATATTTAGTCGTTTTCAGCCAATATTTTCGATTTTTGAAAATTTCACTTTTTTGTGAAAATATCCACTAAATGAGGGAATAATATGTGTGAGGGTACCCCAGGAGAGTTCCAAATGTGTGTGGGTAGAATATATATCCCACAGGGGTAAAACTGAAAAAAGTTTAAAAATTTTATTTTTTTAGACTGTCATTTTTCCGGCGTTTATCAGACTTTCAGATAGGGGAAATGTCAGTGAGCGTTTCAATTTCAGTTCCAGAGTGATTCGCCCAATGAGTCCTTGATATTTAGTCGTTTTCAGCCAATTTTCTGGATTTTTGAAAATTTCACTTTTTTGTGAAAATATCCACTAAATGAGGGAATAATATGTGTGAGGGTACCCCAGGAGAGTTCCAAATGTGTGTGGGTAGAATATATATCCCACAGGGGTAAAATCGAAAAGAGTTGAAAAACATTTTTTTTTGGACTTAGTCATTTTTCCGGCGTTTATCAGACTTTCAGATAGGGGAAATGTCAATGAGCATTCCGATTTCAGTTCCAGAGCGATTCTCTCAATGAGTCCTTGATATTTAGTCGTTTTCAGCAAATATTTTGGATTTTTGAAAATTTCACTTTTTTGTGAAAATATCCACTAAATGAGGGAATAATATTTGTGAGGGTACCCCAGGAGAGTTCCAAATGTGCGTGGGTAGAATAAATATCCTACCGGGGTAAAATTGAAAAAAGGTGAAAATTTTTTTTTTTGGACTTAGTCATTTTTCCGGCGTTTATCAGACTTTCAGATAGGGCAAATGTCAGTGAGCATTCCGATTTCAGTTCCAGAGCGATTCGCCCAATGGGTCCTTGCTATTTAGTCGTTTCCAGCCAATTTTCTGGATTTTTGAAAATTTTACTTTTTTGTGAAAATATCCACTAAATGAGGTAATAATATATGTGAGGGTACCCCAGGAGAGTTCCAAATGTGTGTGCGTAGAATATATATCCCACAGTGGTAAATTTGAAAAAGGTTGAAAAATATATTTTTTTTGGACTTAGTCATTTTTCCGGCGTTTATCCGACTTTCAGATAGGGGAAATGTCAGTGAGCGTTCAGATTTCAGTTCCAGAGCGATTCGCCCAATGAGCCCTTGGTATTTAGTCGTTTACAGGCAATTTTCTGAATTTTTGAAAATTTCACTTTTTTGTGAAAATATCCACTAAATGAGGGAATAATATTTGTGAGGGTACCCCAGGAGAGTTCCAAATGTGTGTGGGTAGAATATATATCCCACGGGGGTAAAATTGAAAAAAATTTTTTTTTGGACTTAAGTCATTTTTCCGGCGTTTATCAGACTTTCAGAGAGGGCAAATGTCAGTGAGCATTCCGATTTCAGTTCCAGAGCGATTCGCTGGATGAGTCCTTGATATTTAGTCGTTTTCAGCCAATTTTCTGGATTTTTGAAAATTTCACTTTTTTGTGAAAATATCCACTAAATGAGGGAAGAATATGTGTGAGGGTACCCCAGGAGAGTTCCAAATGTGTGCGGGTAGAATATATATCCCACGGGGGTAAAATTGAAAAAAGTTGAAAAAAATTTTTTTTTGGACTTTGTCATTTTTCCGGCGTTTATCAGAATTTCAGATAGGGCAAATGTCAGTGAGCATTCCGATTTCAGTTCCAGAGCGATTCGCCCAATGGGTCCTTGCTATTTAGTCGTTTCCAGCCAATTTTCTGGATTTTTGAAAATTTTACTTTTTTGTGAAAATATCCACTAAATGAGGGAATAATATATGTGAGGGTACCCCAGGAGAGTTCCAAATGTGTGTGGGTAGAATATATATCCCACGGTGGTAAATTTGAAAAAAGTTGAAAAATATATATATTTTGGACTTAGTCATTTTTCCGGCGTTTATCCGACTTTCAGATAGGGGAAATGTCAGTGAGCGTTCCGATTTCAGTTCCAGAGCGATTCGCCCAATGAGCCCTTGGTATTTAGTCATTTTCAGGCAATTTTCTGAATTTTTGAAAATTTCACTTTTTTGTGAAAATATCCACTAAATGAGGGAATAATATGTGTGAGGGTACCCCAGGAGAGTTCCAAATGTGTGTGGGTAGAATATATATCCCACAGGGGTAAAATCGAAAAAAGTTGAAAAACATTTTTTTTTGGACTTAGTCATTTTTCCGGCGTTTATCAGACTTTCAGATAGGGGAAATGTCAGTGAGCGTTCCGATTTCAGTTCCAGAGCGATTCGCACAATGAGTCCTTGATATTCCGTCATTTTCAGGCAATTTTCTGAATTTTTCAAAATTTCACTTTTTTTTGAAAATATCCACTAAATGAGGGAATAATATGTGTGAGGGTACCCCAGGAGAGTTCCAAATGTGTGTGGGTAGAATATATATCCCACGGTGGTAAAATTGAAAAAAGTTGAAAACATTTTTTTTTTGGACTTAGTCATTTTTCCGTCTTTTATCAGACTTTCAGATAGGTCAAATGTTAGTGAGCGTTCCGATTTCAGTTCCAGAGCGATTCGCCCAATGAGTCCTTGATATTTAGTCGTTTTCAGCCAATTTTCTGGATTGTTGAAAATTTCACTTTTTTGTGAAAATATCCACTAAATGAGGGAATAATATGTGTGAGGGTACCCCAGGAGAGTTCCAAATGTGTGTGGGTAGAATATATATCCCACGGGGGTAAAATTGAAAAAAGTTGAAAAAAATTATTTTTTGGACTTAGTCATTTTTCCGGCGTTTATCAGACTTTCAGATAGGTCAAATGTTAGTGAGCATTCCGATTTCAGTTCCAGAGCGATTCGCCCAATGAGTCCTTGATATTTAGTCGTTTTCAGCCAATTTTCTGGATTTTTGAAAATTTCACTTTTTTGTGAAAATATCCACTAAATGAGGGAATAATATGTGTGAGGGTACCCCAGGAGAGTTCCAAATGTGTGTGGGTAGAATATAAATCCCACGGGGGTAAAATTGAAAAAAGTTGAAAACATTTTTTTTTTTGGACTTAGTCATTTTTCCGGCTTTTATCAGACTTTTAGATAGGGGAAATGTCAGTGAGCGTTCCGATTTCAGTTCCAGAGCGATTCGCCCAATGAGTCCTTGATATTTAGTCGTTTTCAGCCAATTTTTTGGATTTTTGAAAATTTCACTTTTTTGTGACAATATCCACTAAATGAGGGAATAATATGTGTGAGGGTACCCCAGGAGAGTTCCAAATGTGTGTGGGTAGAATACATGTCCCACGGTGGTAAAATTGAAAAAAGTTGAAAACATTTTTTTTTTCTTAGTCATTTTTCCGGCATTTATCAGACTTTCAGAAAGGGCAAATGTCAGTGAGCATTCCGATGTCAGTTCCATTGCGATTCGCCCAATGAGTACTTGATATTTAGTCGTTTTCAGCCAATTTTCTGGATTTTTGAAAATTTCACTTTTTTTGTGAAAATATCCACTAATTGAGGGAATAATATGTGTGAGGGTACCCCAGGAGAGTTCCAAATGTGTGTGGGTAGAATATATATCCCACGGGGGTAAAATTGAAAAAAGTTGAAAACATTTTTTTTTTGGGACTTAGTCATTTTATCAGATTTTCAGATAGGGCAAATGTCAGTGAGCGTTCCGATTTCAGTTCCAGAGCGATTCGCCCAATGAGTCCTTGATATTTAGTGTTTTCAGACAATATTTTGGATTTTTGAAAATTTCACCTTTTTTCTAAATATCCACTAAATGAGGGAATAATATGTGTGAGGGTACTCCAGGAGAGATCCGAATGTGTGTGAGTAGAATATATATCCCACGGGGGTAAAATTGAAAACAGTTGAAAAAAATTTTTTTTTGCACTTAGTCATTTTTCCGGTGTTTATCAGACTTTCAGATAGGGGAAATGTCAGTGAGCATTCCGATTTCAGTTCCAGAGCGATTTGCCGGATGAGTCCTTGATATTTCGTCGTTTTCAGACAATTTTCTGGATTTTTGAAAATTTCACTTTTTTTGTGACAATATCCACTAAATGAGGGAATCATATGTGTGAGGGTACCCCAGGAGAGTTCCAAATGTGTGTGGGTAGGATATATATCCCACGGGGGTAAAATTGAAAGAGCTGAAAAAAATTTTTTTTGGATTTAGTCACTTTTCCGGCGTTTATCAGTCTTTCAGATAGGGAAAATGACAGTGAGCATTCCGATTTCAGTTCCAGAGCGATTCGCCCAATGAGTCCTTGTTATTTAGTCGTTTTCAGCCAATTTTCTGGATTTTTGAAAATTTCACTTTTTTGTGAAAATATCCACTAAATGAGGGAATAATATGTGTGAGGGTACCCCAGGAGAATTCCAAATGTGTTTGTGTAGAATATATATCCCACGGGGGTAAAATTGAAAAAAGTTGAAAACAATTTTTTTTTGGACTTAGTCATTTTTCCGGCGTTTATCAGACTTTCAGGTAGGGGAAATGTCAGTGAGCGTTCCGATTTCAGTTCCAGAGCGATTCGCCCAATGAGTCCTTGATATTTAGTCGTTTTCAGCCAATTTTCTGGATTTTTGAAAATTTCACTTTTTTGTGAAAATATCCACTAAATGAGGGAATAATATGTGTGAGGGTACCCCAGGAGAATTCCAAATGTGTTTGGGTAGAATATATATCCCACGGGGGTAAAATTGAAAAAAGTTGAAAACAATTTTTTTTTGGACTTAGTCATTTTTCCGGCGTTTATCAGACTTTCAGGTAGGGGAAATGTCAGTGAGCGTTCCGATTTCAGTTCCAGAGCGATTTGCCAGATGAGTCCTTGATATTTAGTCGTTTTCAGGCAATTTTCTGAATTTTTGAAAGTTTCACTTTTTTGTGAAAATATCCACTAAATGAGGGAATAATATGTGTGAGGATACCCCAGGAGAGTTCCAAATGTGTCTGGGTAGAATATATATCCCACGGGGGTAAAATTGAAAAAAGTTGAAAACATTTTTTTTTTGGACTTAGTCATTTTTCCGTCTTTTATCAGACTTTCAGATAGGTCAAATGTTAGTGAGCGTTCCGATTTCAGTTCCAGAGCGATTCGCCCAATGAGTCCTTGATATTTAGTCGTTTTCAGCCAATTTTCTGGATTGTTGAAAATTTCACTTTTTTGTGAAAATATCCACTAAATGAGGGAATAATATGTGTGAGGGTACCCCAGGAGAGTTCCAAATGTGTGTGGGTAGAATATATATCCCACGGGGGTAAAATTGAAAAAAGTTGAAAAAAATTATTTTTTGGACTTAGTCATTTTTCCGGCGTTTATCAGACTTTCAGATAGGTCAAATGTTAGTGAGCATTCCGATTTCAGTTCCAGAGCGATTCGCCCAATGAGTCCTTGATATTTAGTCGTTTTCAGCCAATTTTCTGGATTTTTGAAAATTTCACTTTTTTGTGAAAATATCCACTAAATGAGGGAATAATATGTGTGAGGGTACCCCAGGAGAGTTCCAAATGTGTGTGGGTAGAATATAAATCCCACGGGGGTAAAATTGAAAAAAGTTGAAAACATTTTTTTTTTTGGACTTAGTCATTTTTCCGGCTTTTATCAGACTTTTAGATAGGGGAAATGTCAGTGAGCGTTCCGATTTCAGTTCCAGAGCGATTCGCCCAATGAGTCCTTGATATTTAGTCGTTTTCAGCCAATTTTTTGGATTTTTGAAAATTTCACTTTTTTGTGACAATATCCACTAAATGAGGGAATAATATGTGTGAGGGTACCCCAGGAGAGTTCCAAATGTGTGTGGGTAGAATACATATCCCACGGTGGTAAAATTGAAAAAAGTTGAAAACATTTTTTTTTTCTTAGTCATTTTTCCGGCATTTATCAGACTTTCAGAAAGGGCAAATGTCAGTGAGCATTCCGATGTCAGTTCCATTGCGATTCGCCCAATGAGTACTTGATATTTAGTCGTTTTCAGCCAATTTTCTGGATTTTTGAAAATTTCACTTTTTTTGTGAAAATATCCACTAATTGAGGGAATAATATGTGTGAGGGTACCCCAGGAGAGTTCCAAATGTGTGTGGGTAGAATATATATCCCACGGGGGTAAAATTGAAAAAAGTTGAAAACATTTTTTTTTTGGGACTTAGTCATTTTATCAGATTTTCAGATAGGGCAAATGTCAGTGAGCGTTCCGATTTCAGTTCCAGAGCGATTCGCCCAATGAGTCCTTGATATTTAGTGTTTTCAGACAATATTTTGGATTTTTGAAAATTTCACCTTTTTTCTAAATATCCACTAAATGAGGGAATAATATGTGTGAGGGTACTCCAGGAGAGATCCAAATGTGTGTGAGTAGAATATATATCCCACGGGGGTAAAATTGAAAACAGTTGAAAAAAATTTTTTTTTGCACTTAGTCATTTTTCCGGTGTTTATCAGACTTTCAGATAGGGGAAATGTCAGTGAGCATTCCGATTTCAGTTCCAGAGCGATTTGCCGGATGAGTCCTTGATATTTCGTCGTTTTCAGACAATTTTCTGGATTTTTGAAAATTTCACTTTTTTTGTGACAATATCCACTAAATGAGGGAATCATATGTGTGAGGGTACCCCAGGAGAGTTCCAAATGTGTGTGGGTAGGATATATATCCCACGGGGGTAAAATTGAAAGAGCTGAAAAAAATTTTTTTTGGATTTAGTCACTTTTCCGGCGTTTATCAGTCTTTCAGATAGGGAAAATGACAGTGAGCATTCCGATTTCAGTTCCAGAGCGATTCGCCCAATGAGTCCTTGTTATTTAGTCGTTTTCAGCCAATTTTCTGGATTTTTGAAAATTTCACTTTTTTGTGAAAATATCCACTAAATGAGGGAATAATATGTGTGAGGGTACCCCAGGAGAATTCCAAATGTGTTTGTGTAGAATATATATCCCACGGGGGTAAAATTGAAAAAAGTTGAAAACAATTTTTTTTTGGACTTAGTCATTTTTCCGGCGTTTATCAGACTTTCAGGTAGGGGAAATGTCAGTGAGCGTTCCGATTTCAGTTCCAGAGCGATTCGCCCAATGAGTCCTTGATATTTAGTCGTTTTCAGCCAATTTTCTGGATTTTTGAAAATTTCACTTTTTTGTGAAAATATCCACTAAATGAGGGAATAATATGTGTGAGGGTACCCCAGGAGAATTCCAAATGTGTTTGGGTAGAATATATATCCCACGGGGGTAAAATTGAAAAAAGTTGAAAACAATTTTTTTTTGGACTTAGTCATTTTTCCGGCGTTTATCAGACTTTCAGGTAGGGGAAATGTCAGTGAGCGTTCCGATTTCAGTTCCAGAGCGATTTGCCAGATGAGTCCTTGATATTTAGTCGTTTTCAGGCAATTTTCTGAATTTTTGAAAGTTTCACTTTTTTGTGAAAATATCCACTAAATGAGGGAATAATATGTGTGAGGATACCCCAGGAGAGTTCCAAATGTGTCTGGGTAGAATATATATCCCACGGGGGTAAAATTGAAAAAAGTTGAAAACATTTTTTTTTTGGACTTAGTCATTTTTCCGTCTTTTATCAGACTTTCAGATAGGTCAAATGTTAGTGAGCGTTCCGATTTCAGTTCCAGAGCGATTCGCCCAATGAGTCCTTGATATTTAGTCGTTTTCAGCCAATTTTCTGGATTGTTGAAAATTTCACTTTTTTGTGAAAATATCCACTAAATGAGGGAATAATATGTGTGAGGGTACCCCAGGAGAGTTCCAAATGTGTGTGGGTAGAATATATATCCCACGGGGGTAAAATTGAAAAAAGTTGAAAAAAATTATTTTTTGGACTTAGTCATTTTTCCGGCGTTTATCAGACTTTCAGATAGGTCAAATGTTAGTGAGCATTCCGATTTCAGTTCCAGAGCGATTCGCCCAATGAGTCCTTGATATTTAGTCGTTTTCAGCCAATTTTCTGGATTTTTGAAAATTTCACTTTTTTGTGAAAATATCCACTAAATGAGGGAATAATATGTGTGAGGGTACCCCAGGAGAGTTCCAAATGTGTGTGGGTAGAATATAAATCCCACGGGGGTAAAATTGAAAAAAGTTGAAAACATTTTTTTTTTTGGACTTAGTCATTTTTCCGGCTTTTATCAGACTTTTAGATAGGGGAAATGTCAGTGAGCGTTCCGATTTCAGTTCCAGAGCGATTCGCCCAATGAGTCCTTGATATTTAGTCGTTTTCAGCCAATTTTTTGGATTTTTGAAAATTTCACTTTTTTGTGACAATATCCACTAAATGAGGGAATAATATGTGTGAGGGTACCCCAGGAGAGTTCCAAATGTGTGTGGGTAGAATACATATCCCACGGTGGTAAAATTGAAAAAAGTTGAAAACATTTTTTTTTTCTTAGTCATTTTTCCGGCATTTATCAGACTTTCAGAAAGGGCAAATGTCAGTGAGCATTCCGATGTCAGTTCCATTGCGATTCGCCCAATGAGTACTTGATATTTAGTCGTTTTCAGCCAATTTTCTGGATTTTTGAAAATTTCACTTTTTTTGTGAAAATATCCACTAATTGAGGGAATAATATGTGTGAGGGTACCCCAGGAGAGTTCCAAATGTGTGTGGGTAGAATATATATCCCACGGGGGTAAAATTGAAAAAAGTTGAAAACATTTTTTTTTTGGGACTTAGTCATTTTATCAGATTTTCAGATAGGGCAAATGTCAGTGAGCGTTCCGATTTCAGTTCCAGAGCGATTCGCCCAATGAGTCCTTGATATTTAGTGTTTTCAGACAATATTTTGGATTTTTGAAAATTTCACCTTTTTTCTAAATATCCACTAAATGAGGGAATAATATGTGTGAGGGTACTCCAGGAGAGATCCAAATGTGTGTGAGTAGAATATATATCCCACGGGGGTAAAATTGAAAACAGTTGAAAAAAATTTTTTTTTGCACTTAGTCATTTTTCCGGTGTTTATCAGACTTTCAGATAGGGGAAATGTCAGTGAGCATTCCGATTTCAGTTCCAGAGCGATTTGCCGGATGAGTCCTTGATATTTCGTCGTTTTCAGACAATTTTCTGGATTTTTGAAAATTTCACTTTTTTTGTGACAATATCCACTAAATGAGGGAATCATATGTGTGAGGGTACCCCAGGAGAGTTCCAAATGTGTGTGGGTAGGATATATATCCCACGGGGGTAAAATTGAAAGAGCTGAAAAAAATTTTTTTTGGATTTAGTCACTTTTCCGGCGTTTATCAGTCTTTCAGATAGGGAAAATGACAGTGAGCATTCCGATTTCAGTTCCAGAGCGATTCGCCCAATGAGTCCTTGTTATTTAGTCGTTTTCAGCCAATTTTCTGGATTTTTTAAAATTTCACTTTTTTGTGAAAATATCCACTAAATAAGGGAATAATATGTGTGAGGGTACCCCAGGAGAGTTCCAAATGTGGGTGGGTAGAATATATATCCTACGGGGGTAAAATTGAAAAAAGTTGAAAACATTTTTTTTTTGGACTTAGTCATTTTTCCGGCGTTTATCAGACTTTCAGATAGGGGAACTGTCAGTGAGCGTTCCGATTTCAGTTCCAGAGCGATTTGCCAGATGAGTCCTTGATATTTCGTCGTTTTCAGGCAATTTTCTGAATTTTTGAAAATTTCACTTTTTTGTGAAAATATCCACTAAATGAGGGAATAATATGTGTGAGGGAACCCCAGGAGAGTTTCAAATGTGTGTGGGGAGAATATATATCCCACGGTGGTAAAATTGAAAAAAGTTGAAAAAAATTTTTTTTACTTAGTCATTTTTCCGGCGTTTATCAGACTTTCAGATAGGGGAAATGTCAGTGAGCATTCCGATTTCAGTTCCAGAGCGATTTGCCGGATGATTCCTTGATATTACGTCGTTTTCAGGCAATTTTCTGAATTTTTGAAAATTTCACTTTTTTGTGAAAATATCCACTAAATGAGGGAATAATATGTGTGAGGGAACCCCAGGAGAGTTCCAAATGTGTATGGGTAGAATATATATCCCACGGGGGTAAAATTGAAAAAAGTTAAAAAAAATTTTTTTTTGGACTTAGTCATTTTTCCGGCTTTTATCAGACTTTTAGATAAGGGAAATGTTAGTGAGCGTTCCGATTTCAGTTCCAGAGCGATTCGCCCAATGAGTCCTTGATATTTAGTCATTTTCAGCCAATATTTTGGATTTTTGAAAATTTCACTTTTTTGTGAAAATATCCACTAAATGAAGGAATAATATGTGTGAGGGTACCCCAGGAGAGCTCCAAATGTGTATGGGTAGAATATATATCCCATGGGGGTAAAATTGAAAAAAGTTGAAAACATTTTTTTTTTTGGACTTAGTCATTTTTCCGGCTTTTATCAGACTTTTAGATAAGGGAAATGTTAGTGAGCGTTCCGATTTCAGTTCCAGAGCGATTCGCCCAATGAGTCCTTGATATTTAGTCATTTTCAGCCAATATTTTGGATTTTTGAAAATTTCACTTTTTTGTCTAAATATCCACTAAATGAGGGAATAATATGTGTGAGGGTACCCCAGGAGAGTTCCAAATGTGTGTGGGTAGAATATATATCCCACAGGGGTAAAATTGAAAAAGTTTAAAAAAAATTTTTGGGGGACTTAGTCCTTTTATCAGACTTTCTGATAGGGCAAATGTCAGTGAGCATTCCAATTTCAGTTCCAGAGTGATTCGCCCAATGAGTCCTTGATATTTAGTCGTTTTCAGCCAATTTTCTGGATTTTTGAAAATTTCACTTTTTTGTGAAAATATCCACTAAATAAGGGAATAGTATGTGTGAGGGTACCCCAGGAGAGTTCCAAATGTGTGTGGGTAGAATATATATCCCACGGGGGTAAAATTGAAAAAAGATGAAAAAAATTCTTTTTTGGACTTAGTCATTTTTCCGGCGTTTATCAGACTTTCAGATAGGTCAAATGTTAGTGAGCGTTCCGATTTCAGTTCCAGAGCGATTCGCCCAATGAGTCCTTGATATTTAGTCGTTTTCAGCCAATTTTCTGGATTTTTGAAAATGTCACTTTTTTTGTGAAAATATCCACTAAATGAGGGAATAATATGTGTGTGGTACCCCAGGAGAGTTCCAAATGTGTGTGGGTAGGATATATATCCCACGGGGGTAAAATTGAAAAAGTTTAAAAAAATTTCTTTTTTGGGCTTAGTCATTTTTCCGGCGTTTAGCAGACTTTCAGATAGGGCAAATGTCAGTGAGCATTCCGATTTCAGTTCCAGAGCGATTCTCCCAATGAGTCCTTGATATTTAGTCGTTTTCAGCCAATTTTCTGGATTTTTGAAAATTTCACTTTTTTTGTGAAAATATCGAATAAATGAGGGAATAATATGTGTTAGGGTACCCCAGGAGAGTTCCAAATGTGTGTGGGTAGAATATATATCCCACGGGGGTAAAATTGAAAAAAGTTGAAAAATTTTTTTTGGACTGTCATTTTTCCGGCGTTTATCAGACTTTCAGATAGGGGAAATCTCAGTGAGCGTTCCGATTTCAGTTCCAGAGCGATTCGCCCAATGAGTCCTTGATATTTAGTCGTTTTCAGCCAATTTTCTGGATTTTTGAAAATTTCACTTTTTTGTGAAAATATCCACTAAATGAGGGAATAATATGTGTGAGGGTAACCCAGGAGTGTTCCAAATGTGTGTGGGTAGAATATATATCCCACAGCGGTAAAATTGAAAAAAGTTGAAAAATTTTTTTTTTGGGACTTAGTCATTTTATAAGACTTTCAGATAGGGCAAATGTCAGTGAGCGTTCTGATTTCACTTCCAGAGCGATTCGCCCAATGAGTCCTTGACATTTAGTCGTTTTCAGACAATATTTTGGATTTTTGAAAATTTCACTTTTTTGTCTAAATATCCACTAAATGAGGGAATAATATGTGTGAGGGTATCCCAGGAGAGTTCCAAATGTGTGTGGGTAGAATATATATCCCACGGGGGTAAAATTGAAAAAAGTTGAAAAATTTTTTTTTGGACTGTCATTTTTCCGGCGTTTATCAGACTTTCAGATAGGGCAAATGTCAGTGAGCATTCCGATTTCAGTTCCAGAGCGATTCGCCCAATGAGTCCTTGATATTTAGTCGTTTTCAGCCAATTTTCTGGAATTTTGAAAATTTCACTTTTTTGTGAAAATATCCACTAAATGACTGAATAATATGTGTGAGGGTACCCCAGGAGAGTTCCAAATGTGTGTGGGTAGAAAATATATCCCACAGGGGTAAAATTGAAAAAGTTTAAAAAAAATTTTTGGGGGACTTAGTCATTTTATCAGACTTTCTGATAGGGCAAATGTCAGTGAGCATTCCGTTTTCAGTTCCAGAGTGATTCGCCCAATGAGTCCTTGATGTTTAGTCGTTTTCAGCCAATATTTTGGATTTTTGAAAATTTCACTTTTTTGTGAAGATATCCACTAAATGAGGGAATAATATGTGTGAGGGTACCCCAGGAGAGTTCCAAATTTGGGTGGGTAGAAAATATATCTCACGGGGGTAAAATTGAAAAAAGTTGAAAACATTTTTTTTTTACTTAGTCATTTTTCCGGCGTTTATCAGACTTTCAGATAGGGCAAATGTCATTGAGCATTCCAGTTTCAGTTCCAGAGCGATTCGCCCAATGATTCCTTGATATTTAGTCGTTTTCAGCCAATTTTCTGGATTTTTGAAAATTTCACTTTTTTGTGAAAATATCCACTAAATAAGGGAATAGTATGTGTGAGGGTACCCCAGGAGAGTTCCAAATGTGTGTGGGTAGAATATATATCCCACGGGGGTAAAATTAAAAAAGTTGAACATTTTTTTTTTTGGACTGTCATTTTTCCGGTGTTTATCAGACTTTCAGATAGGGGAAATGTCAGTGAGTGTTCCGATTTCAGTTTCAGAGCGATTCGCCCAATGAGTCCTTGATATTTAGTCGTTTTCAGCCAATTTTCTGGATTTTTGAAAATTTCACTTTTTTGTGAAAATATCCACTAAATGAGGGAATAATATGAGTGAGGGTACCCCAGGAGAGTTCCAAATTTGTGTGGGTAGAATATATATCCCACAGGGGTAAAATTGAAAAAAGTTTAAAAATTTTATTTTTTTGGACTGTCATTTTTCCGGCGTTTATCAAACTTTCAGATAGGGCAAATGTCAGTGAGTGTTCCGATTTCAGTTCCAGAGCGATTCGCCCAATGAGTCCTTGATATTTATTCGTTTTCAGCCAATTCTCTGGATTTTTGAAATCTTCTCTTTTTTGTGAAAATATCCACTAAATGAGGGAATAATATGAGTGAGGGTACCCCAGAAGAGTTCCAAATGTGTGTGGGTAGAATATATATCCCACAGGGGTAAAGATGAAAAAAGTTTAAAAAAATTTTTTTTAGACTTAGTCATTTTTCCGGCGTTTATCAGACTTTCAGATAGGGGAAATGTCAGTGAGAGTTCCAATTTCAGTTCCAGAGCGATTCGCCCCATGAGTCCTTGATATTTAGTCGTTTTCAGCCAATTTTCTGGATTTTTGAAAATTTCACTTTTTTGTGAAAATATCCACTAAATGAGGGAATAATATGTGTGAGGGTACCCCAGGAGAGTTCCAAATGTGTGTGGGTAGAATATATATCCCGCTGGGGTAAAATTGAAAAAAATTGAAAAACAGTTTTTTTTGGACTTAGTCATTTTTCCGGCGTTTATCAGACTTTCAGAGAGGGGAAATGTCAGTGAGCGTTCTGATTTCAGTTCCAGAGCGATTCGCTCAATGAGTCCTTGATATTTCGTCATTTTCAGGCAATTTTCAGAATTTTTGAAAATTTTAATTTTTTGTGAAAATATCCACTAAATGAGGGAATAATATGAGTGAGGGTACCCCAGGGGAGTTCCAAATGTGTGTGGGTAGAATATATATCCCACAGGGGTAAAATTGAAAAAAGTTTTAAAAAATTTTTTAGGGGGACTTAGTCATTTTATCAGGCTTTCAGATAGGGCAAATGTCTGTGAGCATTCCGATTTCAGTTCCAGAGCGATTCTCCCAATGAGTCCTTGATATTTAGTCGTTTTCAGCCAATATTTTGAATTTTTGAAAATTTCACTTTTTTGTGAAAATATCCACTAAATGAGGGAATAATATGTGTGAGGGTACCCCACGAGAGTTCCAAATGTGTGTGGGTAGAATATATATCGCACGGGGGTAAAATTAAAAAAGTTGAAAATTTTTTTTTTTGGAATGTCATTTTTGCGGTGTTTATCAGACTTTCAGATAGGGGAAATGTCAGTGAGTGTTCCGATTTCAGTTCCAGAGCAATTCGCCCAATGAGTCCTTGATATTTAGTCGTTTTCAGCCAATTTTCGGGATTTTTGAAAATTTCACTTTTTTGTGAAAATATCCACTAAATGAGGGAATAATATGAGTGAGGGTACCCCTGGAGAGTTCCAAATGTGTGTGGGTAGAATATATATCCCACAGGGGTAAAATTGAAAAAAGTTTAAAAATTTTATTTTTTTGAACTGTCATTTTTCCGGCGTTTATCAAACTTTCAGATAGGGCAAATGTCAGGGAGAGTTCCAATTTCAGTTCCAGAGCGATTCGCCCAATGAGTCCTTGATATTTAGTCATTTTCAGCCAATTTTCTGGATTTTTGAAAATTTCACTTTTTTGTGAAAATATCCACTAAATGAGGGAATAATATGTGTGAGGGTACCCCAGGAGAGTTCCAAATGTGTGTGGGTAGAATATTTATCCCGCTGGGGTAAAATCGAAAAAAATTGAAAAACATTTTTTTTTGGACTTAGTCATTTTTCCGGCGTTTATCAGACTTTCAGAGAGGGGAAATGTCAGTGAGCGTTCCGATTTCAGTTCCAGAGCGATTCGCTCAATGAGTCCTTGATATTTCGTCATTTTCAGGCAATTTTCAGAATTTTTGAAAATTTTATTTTTTTGTGAAAATATCCACTAAATGAGGGAATAATATGTGTGAGGGTACCCCAGGAGAGTTCCAAATGTGTGTGGGTAGAATATATATCCCACGGGGGTAAAATTGAAAAAAGATGAAAATTTTTTTTTTTGGACTTAGTCATTTTTCCGGCGTTTATCAGACTTTCAGATATGGCAAATGTCAGTGAGCATTCCGATTTCAGTTTCAGAGCGATTCGCCGGATGAGTCCTTGATATTTTGTCGTTTTCAGGTAATTTTCTGAATTTTTGAAAATGTCACTTTTTTGTGAAAATATCCACTAAATGAGGGAATAATATGTGTGAGGGTAGCCTAGGAGAGTTCCAAATGTGTGTGGGTAGAATATATATCCCACGGGGGTAAAATTGAAAAAAATTTTTTTTTTGGACTTAGTCATTTTTCCGGCGTTTATCAGACTTTCAGATAGGGCAAATGTCAGTGAGCATTCCGATTTCAGTTCCAGAGCGATTCGCCGGATGAGTCCTTGATATTTAGTCGTTTTCAGCCAATTTTCTGGATTTTTGAAAATGTCACTTTTTTGTGAAAATATCCACTAAATGAGGGAATAATATGTGTGAGGGTAGCCTAGGAGAGTTCCAAATGTGTGTGGGTAGAATATATATCCCACGGGGGTAAAATTGAAAAAAAATTTTTTTTTGGACTTAGTCATTTTTCCGGCGTTTATCAGACTTTCAGATAGGGCAAATGTCAGTGAGCATTCCGATTTCAGTTCCAGAGCGATTCGCCCAATGGGTCCTTGCTACTTAGTCGTTTTCAGCCAATTTTCTGGATTTTTGAAAATTTCACTTGTTTGTGAAAATATCCACTAAATGAGGGAATAATATATGTGAGGGTACCCCAGGAGAGTTCCAAATGTGTGCGGGTAGAATATATATCCCACAGGGGTAAAATCGAAAAAAAGTTGAAAAACATTTTTTTTTGGACTTAGTCATTTTTCCGGCGTTTATCAGACTTTCAGATAGGGGAAATGTCGGTGAGCATTTCGATTTCAGTTCCAGAGCGATTCGCCGGATGAGTCCTTAATATTTCGTCGTTTTCAGGCAATTTTCTGGATTTTTGAAAAATTCACTTTTTTGTGAAAATATACACTAAATGAGGGAATAATATGTGTGAGGGTACACCAGGAGTGTTCCAAATGTGTGTGGGTAGAATATATATCCCACGGGGGTAAAATTGAAAAAAGTTAAAAAAATTTTTTTTTTTGGACTTAGTCATTTTTTTGGCGTTTATCAGACTTTCAGAGAGGGCAAATATCAGTGAGCATTCCGATTTCAGTTCCAGAGCGATTTTCCCAATGAGTCCTTGATATTTATTAGTTTTCAGCCAATTTTCTGGATTTTTGAAAATTTCACTTTTTTGTGAAAATATCCACTAAATGAGGGAATAATATGTGTGAGGGTACCCCAGGAGAGTTCCAAATGTGTGTGGGTAGAATATATATCCCACGGGGGTAAAATTGAAAAAAGGTGAAAAAAAATATTTTTTGGACTTAGTCATTTTTCCGGCGTTTATCAGACTTTCAGATAGGGCAAAAGTCAGTGAGCATTTCGATTTCAGTTCCAGAGCGATTCGCCCAATGAGTCCTTGATATTTAGTCGTTTTCAGCCAATTTTCTGGATTTTTTAAAATTTCACTTTTTTGCGAAAATATCCACTAAATGAGGGAATAATATGTGTGAGGGTACCCCAGGAGAGTTCCAAATGTGTGTGGGTAGAATAAATATCCCACGGGGGTAAAATTGAAAAAAGGTGAAAATTTTTTTTTTTGGACTTAGTCATTTTTCCGGCGTTTATCAGACTTTCAGATAGGGCAAATGTCAGTGAGCATTCCGATTTCAGTTCCAGAGCGCTTCGCCCAATGAGTCCTTGATATTTAGTCGTTTTCAGCCAATTTTCAGAATTTTTGAAAATTTCACTTTTTTGTGAAAATATGCACTAAATGAGGGAAGAATATGTGTGAGGGTACCCCAGGAGAGTTCCAAATGTGTGTGGGTAGAATAAATATCCCACGGGGGTAAAATTGAAAAAAGGTGAAAAATTTTTTTTTTGGACTTAGTCTTTTTTCCGGCGTTTATCAGACTTTCAGAAAGGGCAAAAGTCAGTGAGCATTCCGATTTCAGTTCCAGAGCGATTCGCCCAATGGGTCCTTGCTACTTAGTCGTTTTCAGCCAATTTTCTGGATTTTTGAAAATTTCACTTGTTTGTGAAAATATCCACTAAATGAGGGAATAATATATGTGAGGGTACCCCAGGAGAGTTCCAAATGTGTGCGGGTAGAATATATATCCCACAGGGGTAAAATCGAAAAAAAGTTGAAAAACATTTTTTTTTGGACTTAGTCATTTTTCCGGCGTTTATCAGACTTTCAGATAGGGGAAATGTCGGTGAGCATTTCGATTTCAGTTCCAGAGCGATTCGCCGGATGAGTCCTTAATATTTCGTCGTTTTCAGGCAATTTTCTGGATTTTTGAAAAATTCACTTTTTTGTGAAAATATACACTAAATGAGGGAATAATATGTGTGAGGGTACCCCAGGAGTCTTCCAAATGTGTGTGGGTAGAATATTTATCCCACGGGGGTAAAATTGAAAAAAGTTAAAAAAATTTTTTTTTTTGGACTTAGTCATTTTTCTGGCGTTTATCAGACTTTCAGATAGGGCAAATATCAGGGAGCATTCCGATTTCAGTTCCAGAGCGATTTTCCCAATGAGTCCTTGATATTTATTAGTTTTCAGCCAATTTTCTGGATTTTTGAAAATTTCACTTTTTTGTGAAAATATCCACTAAATGAGGGAATAATATGTGTGAGGGTACCCCAGGAGAGTTCCAAATGTGTGTGGGTAGAATATACATCCCACGGGGGTAAAATTGAAAAAAATTTTTTTTGGACTTAGTCATTTTTCCGGCGTTTATCAGACTTTCAGATAGGGCAAATGTCAGTGAGCATTGCGATTTCAGTTCCAGAGTGATTCGCCGGATGAGTCCTTGATATTTTGTCGTTTTCAGGCAATTTTCCAAATTTTTGAAAATTTCACTTTTTTGTGAAAATATCCACTAAATGAGGGAATAATATGTGTGAAGGTACCCCAGGAGAGTTCCAAATGTGTGTGGGTAGAATATATATCCCACGGGGGTAAAATTGAAAAAAGATTAAATAATTTTTTTTTGGACTTAGTCATTTTTCTGGTGTTTATCAGACTTTCAGATAGGGGAAATGTCAGTGAGCGTTCCGATTTCAGTTCCAGAGCGATTCGCCGGATGATTCCTTGATATTTCGTCGTTTTCAGGCAATTTTCTGAATTTTTGAAAATTTCACTTTTTTGTGAAAATATCCACTAAATGAGGGAATAATATTTGTGAGGGTACCCCAGGAGAGTTCCAAATGTGTGTGGGTAGAATAAATATCCCACGGGGGTAAAATTTTAAAAAAAATTTTTTGGACTTAGTAATTTTTCCGTCGTTTATCAGACTTTCAGATAGGGCAAATGTCAGTGAGCATTCCGATTTCAGTTCCAGAGCGCTTCGCCCAATGAGTCCTTGATATTTAGTCGTTTTCAGTCAATTTTCTGGATTTTTGAAAATTTCACTTTTTTGTGAAAATATCCACTAAATGAGGGAATAATATTTGTGAGGGTACCCCAGGAGAGTTCCAAATGTGTGTGGGTAGAATAAATATCCCACGGGGGTAAAATTGAAAAAAGGTGAAAAATTTTTTTTTTGGACTTTATCATTTTTCCGGCGTTTATCTGACTTTCAGATAGGGGAAATGTCAGTGAGCGTTCCGATTTCAGTTCCAGAGCGCTTCGCCCAATGAGTCCTTGATATTTAGTCGTTTTCAGCCAATTTTCTGGATTTTTGAAAATTTCACTTTTTTGTGAAAATATCCACTAAATGAGGGAATAATATTTGTGAGGGTACCCCAGGAGAGTTCCAAATGTGTGTGGGTAGAATAAATATCCCACGGGGGTAAAATTGAAAAAAGGTGAAAATTTTTTTTTTTGGACTTAGTCATTTTTCCGGCGTTTATCAGACTTTCAGATAGGGCAAATGTCAGTGAGCATTCCGATTTCAGTTCCAGAGCGCTTCTCCCAATGAGTCCTTGATATTTTGTCGTTTTCAGCCAATTTTCTGGATTTTTGAAAATTTCACTTTTTTGTGAAAATATCCACTAATTGAGGGAATAATATGTGTGAGGGTACCACAGGAGAGTTCCAAATGTGTGTGGGTAGAATATATATCCCACGAGGGTAAAATTGAAAAAAGATTAAATAATTTTTTTTTGGACTTAGTCATTTTTCTGGTGTTTATCAGACTTTCAGATAGGGGAAATGTCAGTGAGCATTCCGATTTCAGTTCCAGAGCGATTCGCCGGATGAGTCCTTGATATTTCGTCGTTTTCAGGCAATTTTCTGAATTTTTGAAAATTTCACTTTTTTGTGAAAATATGCACTAAATGAGGGAAGAATATGTGTGAGGGTACCCCAGGAGAGTTCCAAATGTGTGTGGGTAGAATAAATATCCCACGGGGGTAAAATTGAAAAAAGGTGAAAAATTTTTTTTTTGGACTTAGTCTTTTTTCCGGCGTTTATCAGACTTTCAGAAAGGGCAAAAGTCAGTGAGCATTCCGATTTCAGTTCCAGAGCGATTCGCCCAATGAGTCCTTGATATTTAGTCGTTTTCAGCCAATTTTCTGAATTTTTGAAAACTTCACTTTTTTGTGAAAATATCCACTAAATGGGGGAAGAATATGTGTGACAGTACCCCAGTAGAGTTCCAAATGTGTGTGGGTAGAATATATATCCCGCGGGGGTAAAATTGAAAAAAGATGAAATAATTTTTTTTTTGGACTTAGTCATTTTTCTGGTGTTTATCAGACTTTCAGATAGGGGAAATGTCAGTGAGCGTTCCGATTTCAGTTCCAGAGCGATTCGCCGCATGAGTCCTTGATATTTCGTCATTTTCAGGCAATTTTCTGAATTTTTGAAAATTTCACTTTTTTGCGAAAATATCCACTAAATGAGGGAATAATATGTGTGAGGGTACCCCAGGAGAGTTCCAAATGTGTGTGGGTAGAATAAATATCCCACGGGGGTAAAATTGAAAAAAGGTGAAAATTTTTTTTTTTGGACTTAGTCATTTTTCCGGCGTTTATCAGACTTTCAGATAGGGCAAATGTCAGTGAGCATTCCGATTTCAGTTCCAGAGCGCTTCGCCCAATGAGTCCTTGATATTTAGTCGTTTTCAGCCAATTTTCTGAATTTTTGAAAATTTCACTTTTTTGTGAAAATATCCACTAAATGGGGGAAGAATATGTGTGACAGTACCCCAGTAGAGTTCCAAATGTGTGTGGGTAGAATATATATCCCGCGGGGGTAAAATTGAAAAAAGATGAATAATTTTTTTTTTGGACTTAGTCATTTTTCTGGGGTTTATCAGACTTTCAGATAGGGGAAATGTCAGTGAGCGTTCCGATTTCAGTTCCAGAGCGATTCGCCGGATGAGTCCTTGATATTTCGTCGTTTTCAGGCAATTTTCTGAATTTTTGAAAATTTCACTTTTTGGTGAAAATATCCACTAAATGAGGGAATAATATGTGTGAGGGTACCCCAGGAGAGTTCCAAATGTGTGTGGGTAGAATAAATATCCCACGGGGGTAAAATTTAAAAAAAAAGTTTTTGGACTTAGTAATTTTTCCGTCGTTTATCAGACTTTCAGATAGGGCAAATGTCAGTGAGCATTCCGATTTCAGTTCCAGAGCGCTTCGCCCAATGAGTCCTTGATATTTAGTCGTTTTCAGTCAATTTTCTGGATTTTTGAAAATTTCACTTTTTTGTGAAAATATCCACTAAATGAGGGAATAATATTTGTGAGGGTACCCCAGGAGAGTTCCAAATGTGTGTGGGTAGAATAAATATCCCACGGGGGTAAAATTGAAAAAAGGTGAAAAATTTTTTTTTTGGACTTTATCATTTTTCTGGCGTTTATCTGACTTTCAGATAGGGGAAATGTCAGTGAGCGTTCCGATTTCAGTTCCAGAGCTCTTCGCCCAATGAGTCCTTGATATTTAGTCGTTTTCAGCCAATTTTCTGAATTTTTGAAAATTTCACTTTTTTGTGAAAATATCCACTAAATGGGGGAAGAATATGTGTGACAGTACCCCAGTAGAGTTCCAAATGTGTGTGGGTAGAATATATATCCCGCGGGGGTAAAATTGAAAAAAGATGAAATAATTTTTTTTTTGGACTTTATCATTTTTCTGGTGTTTATCAGACTTTCAGATAGGGGAAATGTCAGTGAGCGTTCCGATTTCAGTTCCAGAGCGATTCGCCGGATGAGTCCTTGATATTTCGTCGTTTTCAGGCAATTTTCTGAATTTTTGAAAATTTCACTTTTTGGTGAAAATATCCACTAAATGAGGGAATAATATGTGTGAGGGTACCCCAGGAGAGTTCCAAATGTGTGTGGGTAGAATAAATATCCCACGGGGGTAAAATTTAAAAAAAAATTTTTTGGACTTAGTCATTTTTCTGGCGTTTATCAGACTTTCATATAGGGCAAATGTCAGTGAGCATTCCGATTTCAGTTCCAGAGCGATTCGCCCAATAAGTCCTTGATATTTAGTATTTTTCAGCCAATTTTCTGGATTATTGAAAATTTCACTTTTTTGTGAAAATATCCACTAAATGAGGGAATAATATGTGTGAGGGTACCCCAGGAGAGTTCCAAATGTGTGTGGGTAGAATATATATCCCACGGGGGTAAAATTGAAAAAAGGTGAAAAATTTTTTTTTTGGACTTAGTCATTTTTCCGGCGTTTATCAGACTTTCAGATAGGGGAAATGTCAGTGAGCGTTCCGATTTCAGTTCTAGAGCGATTCGCCCAATGAGTCCTTGATATTTCGTCATTTTCAGGCAATTTTCTGAATTTTTGAAAATTTCACTTTTTTGTGAAAATATCCACTAAATGAGGGAATAATATGTGTGAGGGTACCCCAGGAGAGTTCCAAATGTGTGTGGGTAGAATATATATCCCACGGGGGTAAAATTAAAAAAAATTTATTTTGGACTTAGTGTTATGTTCTGCTACCAGAGCTAAGGAAAGAGAGGAGATCTGTCCCTACGATAGAACTCAGCTGAATCCCTACGATGTAACAGGGAACCTGATCCTGCGATCAGACCTGCTAAAGTCTTAAGCTAGTCTGTACGGAGACCTATAGATGTGGGGAAGGAATCCCTACAAGTACTAAGGACTGGGAGGAAAATGGGACACCTCCTAACAGAAATAGTAGCAGACAGACGAACAAACAAAATATATAGAACATAGAGGTCCGTAGACCAAGCAAACTAACAGAGTTAGATACAGAGCACAGGCTAGCTAGAAAGTAGTTATACAATGAAGTCCAGCAAAGCCAGAAGGGCGGAGCAGGATTAAATAGGCCAACAAGGTCAAGTGACCAGCAAAGGAAAAAACCTAAGAGCAAGGTTCTAACAGTACCCCCCCTTCTAAGAGGATCCTCCGGATCCCCTAGGACCAGGCTTATCAGGAAATCTCCTGTGAAACGCTCTGATAAGTCTGGACGCGGAAACATCATCTGACCTCACCCAAGAGTTATCCTCGGGTCCGAAACCTTTCCAGGCCACAAGATACTGCAAACTACCTCTATACCGTCTAGAGTTAAGGATGCGAGAAATTTCATATTCCCCGTCCTCCACCACCGGAGGAACAGAGGCAGAGGCGTCACCATCCGACACAACAGCTTTTTTTAACAGAGAGACATGAAATACCGGATTAATTCTCCAGGAGGTAGGAACCTCCAACCTAACAGCAGATTGGTTGACAACCTGAAGCACCTTAAAGGGCCCTACAAACTTGGGACCCAATTTCTTAGAAGGAATCCTCAACCGCAGATTCCTAGAGGACAACCAAACCATGTCACCAACAGCGAACAAAACCTCCTGTCGTTTCCTATCAAAGTAGTCTTTAGATTTTCTGTTGGCCTCCTGAAGATTACCACGCACATCCGTCCAAACTCTCTCCAAATCACCGGAAAAATTCTCCTCCTCAGGCACGGCAGATCCCAACTTGGAGAACGACCCAAACGACGGATGTCTCCCAGAACAACAAAAAAAAGGCGAACAACCAGCAGAAGAAGATGTATGATTGTTCAGAGCAAATTCAGCAAGTGGCAGAAACTCAGACCACCCCTCTTGATTGTCTGCCACAAAACAACGCAAGAACTGCTCAACATCCTGGTTTTTCCTTTCTGTCTGGCCATTAGATTCAGGATGATATCCGGACGAGAACGACAAATGAACTCCCAACCTGTCACAAAAGGCACGCCAAAAACGAGCCACGAACTGAGGACCCCTATCAGAAACAATGTCAGTAGGAACGCCATGAAGTCTGACAATTTCCTTGACAGAGGCCTTAGCGAGAGTTTTAGCACAGGGCAGTTTGACGAAGGGAACCAAGTGACACATCTTGCTAAAACGGTCCATGGCCACCCAGATGACAGTAAAACCCTTAGAGGGGGGAAGGTCAGTTATAAAGTCCATAGCCAAATGTGTCCAAGGAGCACTGGGAACCTCCAAAGGACAAAGCAACCCCGCAGCAGGAGTATGTGAGGACTTAGATCTAGCACATATAGTACATTGACGCACCCACTTAATGACTTCCTTCTGCCATCCAGGCCACCAAAAACTGCGACCCACCAGTCTCTTGGTCTCAGAGATTCCGGGATGACCTGCCAACCGAGATTCGTGACACTCAACAAACAAATCTCTCCTAAAGGTCCCAGGCACAAACAACCTCCCATGAGGAGTGTTAGAAGGGGCATTCTCCTGTGCTTTAAGAATCTCATCTTCCAAAACGGAGTCCAAAGCAGCTATCACAACACCTTCTTGTAAAATGTTCTCCTCTTTCTCAGCACCGACTATGGGAGAAAAACTGCGAGACAAGGCATCCGCCTTAACATTCTTAGTACCAGGGATGTAAGTAACGGAGAAATTAAACCGCGAGAAAAACAGTGCCCACCTAGCCTGACGGGCATTCAGGCGCTTGGCAGCATCAAGATATATCAGATTTTTATGATCCGTAAGAACCTGAACGGGAAATTCCGCACCTTCCAAGAAGTGGCGCCAGTGTTCAAATGCGAGTTTAATAGCCAATAATTCCTGATTACCAATATCGTAATTCAGTTCAGTCTCCGAAAAATTTTTTGAAAAAAAGGCACAGGGATGTAATCCATCCCCGTTATCCTGAGACAATACTGCGCCAACCCCACAGAGGAAGCATCAACCTCAACCAAAAACGGCTTAGTCACATCAGGCTGCATAAGGATGGGAGCAGAGGTGAACCTCTCCTTGAGATACACAAAAGCTTCAATGGCCTCAGAAGACCACTGAACCGCATCAGCACCTTTCCTGGTGAGATCGGTCAGAGGTTTGACAATACTAGAAAAATTTTTTATGAATTTTCTGTAATAATTGGCGAAACCTAAAAACCTCTGTATTGATTTCAAACCAATAGGCCTAGGCCATTCCTGTACAGCTTGAACTTTAACCGGGTCCATCTCAAAACCTTCGCTGGAGATAATGTAACCCAAAAAACTAATTCTCTGTACAGCGAACTCACATTTCTCCAGCTTAGCAAAAAGCGAATTGTCCATTAATAACTGTAATACCTCACGTACGCTCCGCCAATGAGACTCCAGATCAGGCGAATAAATCAGAATGTCATCCAAATACACAACCACATTTTTGCCGATTAAAGGTCTAAGGATGTCATTAATAAGATTCTGGAAAAATGCAGGAGCCTTAGTAAGACCAAAAGGCATAACCAGATTCTCAAAATGACCCACAGGAGTGTTAAAAGCAGTCTTCCATTCGTCACCCTCCTTCATGCGCAACAGATTGTATGCCCCCTTAAGGTCAATTTTAGAGAACCACTTGGCCCCCATTAACTGGTTAAACAGATCAGGAATCAATGGCAGTGGGTAAGGATTGCGTACAGTAATTTTGTTAATCTCATGAAAATCCAGACAAGGACGTAAACCGCCGTCCTTTTTTTTTACAAAAAAAAATCCAACCGCCACAGGAGACTTAGAGGGCCTAATATGACCGGCGGCCAAACTTGTCTGTATGTATTCCTCCAAAGCCTTCCTCTCAGGAATAGTAAGGTTAAATAAACAACTTTTTGGAAGAGTCGCTCCAGGGACAAATTCAATAGAACAATCATAGTCTCTATGGGGAGGCAAAACCTGCGATTCCTTCTCAGAAAAAACTCTCCAAAAATCCTGAATAGGAACAGGCAATTCTCCCCTATCCAAAGCTGCAATACGCCCGTTACAACACTTGTCATAACATTTATGGCTCCAGGATTTAATTTCACTGGTAGACCAATCCAGTACAGGATTGTGAAATTTTAACCAGGGCAATCCCAATATTACTGGAGAAGGCAAGTTATTCAAAACTACCAAATCCAATTTCTCATGGTGAACACCATTAATAGTGAGAGGAAATTCACAGACCTTGAGAGTAATATTCTTCAAAGGGGAACCATCCACAGAAACCACAGCAATGGGAGATGATAAAGGTTCGGGTTTTAAATTGAGTCTTTCCAAGAATCCCCCATCAATTACATTCAGAGTAGACCCACAATCAACAAACACCCGAAATTCCATTAATTTTTCTGAGCAATCGTGGAAGCAGCTAAAAATACACCCTTGGAATTTAAACAGGCAATACGGGCATGACTGACCATTTTTTTTTTCTTTCTTCATACGAAGCTCACAGCCTTTAATCAAATGACCAGATTTTCCGCAATAGAAACACAAGCCTTCAGAAAATCTACGGTCTTTTTCTTGAGAGCGAGGTGCCACCGATCCAATCTCCATCGGTTCACCACTGTTAGTACACACATTCTCATAACCAGAAACTGACATAGCAGAGGATTTGCTCTCATTAACCCTTGCACGCAGTCTCCTATCCACCCGTATAGCTAATTGCATAGCCTGTTGCAAATCTTCAGGTGTAGGATAAGCAATTAGCAGGTCTTTAACCCTTTCATTGAGCCCAGCAAGAAATAGACTTTTCAGAGCAGAATCATTCCACCCTGTTTGAGTAGACCAACGACGGAAATGAGTACAATATTTTTCCACATTACCTGATCCCTGTTTCAAACGTCTCAACTCAGTCTCAGCTGATGCGACACGGTCAGGATCATCATATAATAGTCCCAAAGCAGAAAAAAACTATCCACTGATCTGAAGCATGTATCACTAGGTTGCAAAGAAAAGGCCCACTCCTGAGGCTCTTTGCGCAAAAGTGACATTATGAACCCTATGCGCTGGGATTCATCCCCAGAGGACTTGGGTCTCAAACGAAAATACAATAAGCAAGCATTTTTAAATGAAAAAAATTCTCGGTGTTCACCAAAAAATAAATCCGGCAAACATACCTTAGGCTCCAAGAAATGTGCTCCAGGACAGTTAATCACGTGCTGACGGAGCTCGGCCACCTCCAGAGAGAGTCCCTGCAGGCGATGAGCCAAATCCTGAACCGACACCATGATGGAACAGAAAAATCTTTCCTTAGAGAATTTGCAGGCTGGACTTACTGTTATGTTCTGCTACCAGAGCTAAGGAAAGAGAGGAGATCTGTCCCTACGATAGAACTCAGCTGAATCCCTACGATGTAACAGGGAACCTGATCCCGCGAAATTTAAAAACAAAATTTTTTGGACTTAGTCATTTTTCCGGCGTTTATCTGACTTTCAGAGAGGGGAAATGTCAGTGAGCGTTCCGATTTCAGTTCCAGAGCGCTTCGCCCAATGAGTCCTTGATATTTAGTCATTTTCAGGCAATTTTCTGAATTTTTGAAAATTTCACTGTTTTGTGAAAATATCCACTAAATGAGGGAATAATATGTGTGAGGGTACCCCAGGAGAGTTCCAAATGTGTGTGGGTAGAATATATATCCCACGGGGGTAAAATTGAAGAAAGATGAAATAATTTTTTTTTTGGACTTAGTCATTTTTCTGGTGTTTATCAGACTTTCAGATAGGGGAAATGTCAGTGAGCATTCCGATTTCAGTTCCAGAGCGATTCGCCGGATGAGTCCTTGATATTTCGTCGTTTTCAGGCAATTTTCTGAATTTTTGAAAATTTCACTTTTTTGTGAAAATATCCACTAAATGAGGGAATAATATGTGTGAGGGTACCCCAGGAGAGTTCCAAATGTGTGTGGGTAGAATAAATATCCCACGGGGGTAAAATTTTAAAAAAAATTTTTTGGACTTAGTCATTTTTCCGGCGTTTATCAGACTTTCATAAAGGGCAAATGTCAGTGAGCATTCCGATTTCAGTTCCAGAGCGATTCGCCCAATAAGTCCTTGATATTTAGTATTTTTCAGCCAATTTTCTGGATTATTGAAAATTTCACTTTTTTGTGAAAATATCCACTAAATGAGGGAATAATATGTGTGAGGGTACCCCAGGAGAGTTCCAAATGTGTGTGGGTAGAATATATATCCCACGGGGGTAAAATTGAAAAAAGGTGAAAAATTTTTTTTTTGGACTTAGTCATTTTTCCGGCGTTTATCAGACTTTCAGATAGGGGAAATGTCAGTGAGCGTTATGATTTCAGTTCTAGAGCGATTCGCCCAATGAGTCCTTGATATTTCGTCATTTTCAGGCAATTTTCTGAATTTTTGAAAATTTCACTTTTTTGTGAAAATATCCACTAAATGAGGGAATAATATGTGTGAGGGTACCCCAGGAGAGTTCCAAATGTGTGTGGGTAGAATATATATCCCACGGGGCTAAAATTTAAAAAAAATTATTTTGGACTTAGTGTTATGTTCTGCTACCAGAGCTAAGGAAAGAGAGGAGATCTGTCCCTACGATAGAACTCAGCTGAATCCCTACGATGTAACAGGGAACCTGATCCTGCGATCAGACCTGCTAAAGTCTTAAGCTAGTCTGTACGGAGACCTATAGATGTGGGGAAGGAATCCCTACAAGTACTAAGGACTGGGAGGAAAATGGGACACCTCCTAACAGAAATAGTAGCAGACAGACGAACAAACAAAATATATAGAACATAGAGGTCCGTAGACCAAGCAAACTAACAGAGTTAGATACAGAGCACAGGCTAGCTAGAAAGTAGTTATACAATGAAGTCCAGCAAAGCCAGAAGGGCGGAGCAGGATTAAATAGGCCAACAAGGTCATGTGACCAGCAAAGGAAAAAACCTAAGAGCAAGGTTCTAACACTTAGTCATTTTTCCGGCGTTTATCAGACTTTCAGATATGGCAAATGTCAGTGAGCATTCCGATTTCAGTTCCAGAGCGATTCGCCCAATGAGTCCTTGATATTTAGTCGTTTTCAGCCAATTTCTGAATTTTTGAAAATTTCACTTTTTTGTGAAAATATCCACTAAATGAGGGAATAATATGTGTGAGGGTACCCCAGGAGAGTTCCAAATGTGTGTGGGTAGAATAAATATCCCACGGGGGTAAAATTGAAAAAAGGTGGAAAATTTTCTTTTTGGACTTGTCATTTTTCCGGCGTTTATCAGACTTTCAGATAGGGCAAATGTCAGTGAGCGTTCCGATTTCAGTTCCAGAGCGATTCGCCCAATGAGTCCTTGATATTTCGTCATTTTCAGGCAATTTTCTGAATTTTTGAAAATTTCACTTTTTTTGTGAAAATATCCACTAAATGAGGGAATAATATGTGTGAGGGTACCCCAGGAGAGTTCCAAATGTGTGTGTGTAGAATATATATCTCACGGGGGAAAAATTGAAAAAAGTTGAAAACATTTTTTTTTTGGACTTAGTCATTTTTCCCGTGTTTATCAGACTTTCAGATAGGGGAAATGTCAGTGAGCGTTCCGATTTCAGTTCCAGAGCGATTCGCCTGATGAGTCCTTGATATTTCGTCGATTTCAGGCAATTTTCAGAATTTTTGAAAATTTCACTTTTTTGTGAAAATATCCACTAAGTGAGGGAATAATATGTGTGAGGGTACCCCAGGAGAGTTCCAAATGTGTGTGGGTAGAATAAATATCCCACGGGGGTAAAATTGAAAAAAGTTGAAAACATTTTTTTTTTGGACTTAGTCATTTTTCCGGCGTTTATCAGACTTTCAGATAGGGAAAATGTCAGTGAGCGTTCCGATTTCAGTTCCAGAGCGATTCGCTCAATGAGTCCTTGATATTTATTCGTTTTCAGCCAATTTTCTGGATTTTTGAAAATTTCACTTTTTTGTGAAAATATCCACTAAATGAGGGAATAATATGTGTGAGGGTACCCCAGGAGAGTTCCAAATGTGTGTGGTTAGAATATATATCCCACGGGGTTAAAATTGAAAAAAGTTGAAAACATTTTATTTTGAGCTTAGTCATTTTTTCAGACTTTCAGATAGGGCATATGTCAGTAAGCATTCCGATTTCAGTTCCAGAGCGATTCGCCCAATGAGTCCTTGATATTTAGTTGTTTTCAGCCAATATTTTGGATTTTTGAAAATTTCACTTTTTTGTGAAAATATCCACTAAATGAGGGAATAATATGTGTGAGGGTACCCCAGGAGAGTTCCAAATGTGTGTGGGTAGAATATATATTCCACGGGGGTAAAATTGAAAAATTTTTTTTTTGGACTTAGTCATTTTTTCCGGCATTTATCAGACTTTCAGATAGGGCAAATGTCAGCGAGCGTTCCGATTTCAGTTCCAGAGCGATTCGCCCAATGAGTCCTTGATATTTCGTCATTTTCAGGCAATTTTCTGAATTTTTGAAAATTTCACTTTTTTGTGAAAATATCCACTAAATGAGGGAATAATATGTGTGAGGGTACCCCAGGAGAGTTCCAAATGTGTGTGTGTAGAATATATATCCCACGGGGGAAAAATTGAAAAAAGTAGAAAACATTTTTTTTTTGGACTTAGTCATTTTTCCCGTGTTTATCAGACTTTCAGATAGGGGAAATGTCAGTGAGCATTCCGATTTCAGTTCCAGAGCGATTCGCCTGATGAGTCCTTGATATTTCGTCGTTTTCAGGCAATTTTCTGAATTTTTGAAAATTTCACTTTTTTGTGAAAATATCCACTAAGTGAGGGAATAATATGTGTGAGTGTACCCCAGGAGAGTTCCAAATGTGTGTGGGTAGAATAAATATCCCACGGGGGTAAAATTGAAAAAAGTTGAAAACATTTTTTTTTTGGACTTCGTCATTTTTCCGGCGTTTATCAGACTTTCAGATAGGGCAAATGTCAGTGAACATTCCGATTTCAGTTCCAGAGCGATTCGCCCAATGAGTCCTTGATATTTAGTCGTTTTCAGCCAATTTTCTGGATTTTTGAAAATTTCACTTTTTTGTGAAAATATCCACTAAATGAGGGAATAATATGAGTGAGGGTACCCCAGGAGAGTTCCAAATGTGTGTGGGTAGAATATATATCCCACGGGGGTAAAATTGAAAAATTTTTTTTTTGGACTTAGTCATTTTTCCGGCGTTTATCAGACTTTCAGATAGGGCAAATGTCAGTGAGCATTCCGATTTCAGTTCCAGAGCGATTCGCCCAATGAGTCCTTGATATTTAGTCGTTTTCAGCCAATTTTCTGGATTTTTGAAAATTTCACTTTTTTGTGAAAATATCCACTAAATGAGGGAATAATATGAGTGAGGGTACCCCAGGAGAGTTCCAAATGTGTGTGGGTAGAATAAATATCCCACGGGGTTAAAATTGAAAAAAGGTGAAAAATTTTTTTTTTGGACTTAGTCATTTTTTCAGACTTTCAGATAGGGCATATGTCAGTGAGCATTCCGATTTCAGTTCCAGAGCGATTCGCCCAATGAGTCCTTGATATTTAGTTGTTTTCAGCCAATATTTTGGATTTTTGAAAATTTCACTTTTTTTGTGAAAATATCCACTAAATGAGGGAATAATATGTGTGAGGGTACCCCAGGACAGTTCCAAATGTGTGTGGGTAGAATATATATCAAACGGGGGTAAAATTGAAACATTTTTTTTTTGGATTTAGTCATTTTTTCTGGCATTTATCAGACTTTCAGATAGGGCAAATGTCAGTGAGCGTTCCGATTTCAGTTCCAGAGCGATTCGCCCAATGAGTCCTTGATATTTCGTCATTTTCAGGCAATTTTCTGAATTTTTGAAAATTTCACTTTTTTGTGAAAATATCCACTAAATGAGGGAATAATATGTGTGAGGGTACCCCAGGACAGTTCCAAATGTGTGTGGGTAGAATATATATCAAACGGGGGTAAAATTGAAACATTTTTTTTTTGGACTTAGTCATTTTTTCTGGCATTTATCAGACTTTCAGATAGGGCAAATGTCAGTGAGCGTTCCGATTTCAGTTCCAGAGCGATTCGCCCAATGAGTCCTTGATATTTCGTCATTTTCAGGCAATTTTCTGAATTTTTGAAAATTTCACTTTTTTGTGAAAATATCCACTAAATGAGGGAATAATATGTGTGAGGGTACCCCAGGAGAGTTCCAAATGTGTGTGGGTAGAATAAATATCCCACGGGGGTAAAATTGAAAAAAGGTGAAAAATTTTTTTTTTAGACTTAGTCATTTTTCCGGCGTTTATCAGACTTTCAGATAGGGCAAATGTCAGTGAGCATGCCGATTTCAGTTCCAGAGCCATTCGCCCAATGAGTCCTTGATATTTAGACGTTTTCAGTCAATTTTCTGAATTTTTGAAAATTTCACTTTTTTGTGAAAATATCCACTAAATGAGGGAATAATATGTGTGAGGGTACCCCAGGAGAGTTCCAAATGTGTGTTGGGAGAATATTTATCCCACGGGGGTAAAATTGAAAAAAGGTGAAAAATTTTTTTTTTGGACTTAGTCATTTTTTCAGACTTTCAGATAGGGCATATGTCAGTGAGCATTCTGATTTCAGTTCCAGAGCGTTTCGCCCAATGAGTCCTTGATATTTAGTTGTTTTCAGCCAATATTTTGGATTTTTGAAAATTTCACTTTTTTGTGAAAATATCCACTAAATGAGGGAATAATATGTGTGAGGGTACCCCAGGAGAGTTCCAAATGTGTGTGGGTAGAATATATATCCCACAGGGGTAAAATTGAAAAAAGTTTAAAAAATTTTTTTTTTGGACTTAGTCATTTTTCCGGCGTTTATCAGACTTTCAGATAGGGGAAATGTCAGTGAGCGTTCCGATTTCAGTTCCAGACTGTTTCGCCCAATGAGTCCTTGATATTTGGTCGTTTTCAGCCAATTTTCTGGATGTTTGAAAATTTCACTTTTTTGTGAAAATATCCACTAAATGAGGGAATAATATGTGTGAGGGTGCCCCAGGAGAGTTCCAAATGTGTGTGGGTAGAATATATATCCAACAGGGGTAAATTTGAAAAAAGATTAAAACATTTTTTTTTGGACTTAGTCATTTTTCCGGCGTTTATCAGACTTTCAGATAGGGGAAATGTCAGTGAGCGTTCCGATCTCAGTTCCAGAGCGTTTCGCCCAATGAGTCCTTGATATTTTGTCGTTTTCAGGCAATTTTCAGAATTTTTGAAAATTTCACTTTTTTGTGAAAATATCCACTAAATGAGGGAATAATATGTGTGAGGGTACCCCAGGATAGTTCCAAATGTGTGCAGGTAGAATATATATCCCACTGGGGTAAAATTGAAAAAAGTTGAAAAGAATTTTTTTTTGGACTTAGTCATTTCTCCGATGTTTATCAGACTTTCAGATAGGGGAAATGTCAGTGAGCGTTTCGATTTCAGTTCCAGAGCGATTTGCCCAATGAGTCCTTGATATTTAGTCGTTTTCAGCCAATATATTGGATTTTTGAAAATTTCACTTTTTTGTGAAAATATCCACTAAATGAGGGAATAATATGTGTGAGGGTACCCCAGGAGAGTTCCAAATGTGTGCGGGTAGAATATATATCCCACGGGGGTAAAAATGGAAAAAGTTGAAAAATGTTTTTTTTTGGACTTGGTCATTTTTCCGGCGTTTATCTGACTTTCAGATAGGGGAAATGTCAGTGAGCGTTCCGATTTCAGTTCCAGAGCGATTCGCCCAATGAGTCCTTGATATTTAGTCGTTTTCAGCCAATTTTCTGGATTTTTGAAAATTTCACTTTTTTGCGAAAATATCCACTAAATGAGGGAATAATATGTGTGAGGGTACCCCAGGAGAATTCCAAATGTACATATCCCACGGGAGTAAAATTGAAAAAAGTTGAAAAATTTTTTTGTTTCACGTAGTCATTTTTCCGGCGTTTATCAGACTTTCAGATAGGGAGTAAGTTAGGGAGTGAGTGTTCCGATTTCAGTTCCAGAGCTATTCGCCGGATGAGTCCTTCATATTTCGTCATTTTCAGGCAATTTTCTGAATTTTTGAAAATTTTATTTTTTTGTGAAAATATCCACTAAATGAGGGAATAATATGTGTGAGCGTACCCCAGGAGAGTTCCAAACGTGTGTGGGTAGAATATATATCCCACGGGGGTAAAATTGAAAAAAGTTGAAAAAAATTTTTCTTTGGACTTAGTCATTTTTCCGGCGTTTATCAGACTTTCAGATAGGGGAAATGTCAGTGAGCGTTTCGATTTCAGTTCCAGAGCGATTCGCCAGATGAGTCCTTGATATTTAGTCATTTTCAGCCAATTTTCTGGATTTTTGAAAATTTCACTTTTTTGCGAAAATATCCACTAAATGAGGGAATAATATGTGTGAGGGTACCCCAGGAGAGTTCCAAATGTGTGTGGATAGAATATATATCCCACTGGGGTAAAATTGAAAAAAGTTGAAAACATTATTTTTTGGGACTTAGTCATTTTTCCAGCGTTTATCACACTTTCAGATAGGGAGTAAGCTAGGGAGTGAGTGTTCCGATTTCAGTTCCAGAGCGATTCGCCCAATGAGTCCTTGATATTTCGTCGCTGTCAGGCAATTTTCTGAATTTTTGAAAATTTCACTTTTTTGTGAAAATATCCACTAAATGAGGGAATAATATGTGTGAGGGTACCCCAGGAGAGTTCCAAATGTGTGTGGGTAGAATATATATCCCACGGGGTAAAATTGAAAAAAGTTTAAAACATTTTTTTTTTGGACTTAGTCATTTCTCTGGCGTTTATCAGACTTTCAGATAGGGGAAATGTCAGTGAGCGTTCCAATTTCAGTTCCAGAGCGATTCGCCGGATGAGTCCTTGATATTTCGTCATTTGCAGGCAATTTTCAGAATTTTTGAAAATTTCACTTTTTTGTGAAAATATCCACTAAATGAGGGAATAATATGTGTGAGGGTACCCCAGGAGAGTTCCAAATGTGTGTTGGGAGAATATATATCCCACGGGGGTAAAATTGAAAAAAGGTGAAAAATTTTTTTTTTGGACTTAGTCATTTTTTCAGACTTTCAGATAGGGTATATGTCAGTGAGCATTCTGATTTCAGTTCCAGAGCGTTTCGCCCAATGAGTCCTTGATATTTAGTTGTTTTCAGCCAATATTTTGGATTTTTGAAAATTTCACTTTTTTGTGAAAATATCCACTAAATGAGGGAATAATATGTGTGAGGGTACCCCAGGAGAGTTCCAAATGTGTGTGGGTAGAATATATATCCCACAGGGGTAAAATTGAAAAAAGTTTAAAAAATTTTTTTTTTGGACTTAGTCATTTTTCCGGCGTTTATCAGACTTTCAGATAGGGGAAATGTCAGTGAGCGTTCCGATTTCAGTTCCAGACTGTTTCGCCCAATGAGTCCTTGATATTTAGTCGTTTTCAGCCAATTTTCTGGATGTTTGAAAATTTCACTTTTTTGTGAAAATATCCACTAAATGAGGGAATAATATGTGTGAGGGTGCCCCAGGAGAGTTCCAAATGTGTGTGGGTAGAATATATATCCAACAGGGGTAAATTTGAAAAAAGATTAAAACATTTTTTTTTGGACTTAGTCATTTTTCCGGCGTTTATCAGACTTTCAGATAGGGGAAATGTCAGTGAGCGTTCCGATCTCAGTTCCAGAGCGTTTCGCCCAATGAGTCCTTGATATTTTGTCGTTTTCAGGCAATTTTCAGAATTTTAGAAAATTTCACTTTTTTGTGAAAATATCCACTAAATGAGGGAATAATATGTGTGAGGGTACCCCAGGAGAGTTCCAAATGTGTGCGGGTAGAATATATATCCCACGGGGGTAAAAATGGAAAAAGTTGAAAAATGTTTTTTTTTGGACTTGGTCATTTTTCCGGCGTTTATCTGACTTTCAGATAGGGGAAATGTCAGTGAGCGTTCCGATTTCAGTTCCAGAGCGATTCGCCCAATGAGTCCTTGATATTTAGTCGTTTTCAGCCAATTTTCTGGATTTTTGAAAATTTCACTTTTTTGCGAAAATATCCACTAAATGAGGGAATAATATGTGTGAGGGTACCCCAGGAGAATTCCAAATGTACATATCCCACGGGAGTAAAATTGAAAAAAGTTGAAAAATTTTTTTGTTTCACGTAGTCATTTTTCCGGCGTTTATCAGACTTTCAGATAGGGAGTAAGTTAGGGAGTGAGTGTTCCGATTTCAGTTCCAGAGCTATTCGCCGGATGAGTCCTTCATATTTCGTCATTTTCAGGCAATTTTCTGAATTTTTGAAAATTTCACTTTTTTGTGAAAATATCCACTAAATGAGGGAATAATATGTGTGAGTGTACCCCAGGAGAGTTCCAAATGTGTGTACGTGGAATATATATCCCACGGGGGTAAAATTGAAAAAAGTTTAAAAAAAATTTTTTTTGGACTTACTCATTTTTCCGGCGTTTATCAGACTTTCAGATAGGGAAAATGTCAGTGAGCGTTCCGATTTCAGTTCCAGAGCGGATCGCACAATTAGTCCTTGATATTTAGTCGTTTTCAGGCAATTTTCTGGATTTTTGAAAATTTTTATTTTTTGTGAAAATATCCACTAAATGAGGGAATAATATGTGTGAGGGTACCTCAGGAGAGTTCCAAATGTGTGTGGGTAGAATATATATCCCACGGGGGTAAAATTGAAAAAAATTGAAAAAAATTTTTTTTTGGACTTAGTCATATCTCCGGCGTTTATCAGACTTTCAGATAGGGCAAATGTCAGTGAGCGTTCCGATTTCAGTTCCAGAGCGATTCGCCCAATGAGTCCTTGATATTAAGTCGTTTTCAGCCAATATTTTGGATTTTTGAAAATTTCACTTTTTTGTGAAAATATCCACTAAATGAGGGAATAATATGTGTGAGGGTAACCCAGGAGAGTTCCAAATGTGTGTGGGTGGAAGATATATCCCACGGGGGTAAAATTGAAAAAAGTTGAAAAAAAAATTTTTTTTGGAACTTAGTCATTTTTCCGGCGTTTATCAGACTTTCAGATAGGGCAAATGTCAGTGAGCGTTCCGATTTCAGTTCCGGAGCGATTCGTCCAATGAGTCCTTGATATTTTGTCGTTTTCAGCCAATATTTTGGATTTTTGAAAATTTCACATTTTTATTAAAATATCCACTAAATGAGGGAATAATATGTGTGAGGGTACCCCAGGAGAGATCCAAATGTGTGTGGGTAGAATATATATCCCACGGGGGTAAAATTGAAAAAAGTTAAAAAAAATTTTTTTTTGGACTTTGTGATTTCTCCGGCATTTATCAGACTTTCAGATAGGGGAAATGTCAGTGAGCATTCCGATTTCAGTTCCAGAGCGATTCGCCCAATGAGTCCTTGACATTAAGTCGTTTTCAGCCAATATTTTGGATTTTTGAAAATTTCACTTTTTTGTGAAAATATCCACTAAATGAGGGAATAATATGTGTGAGGGTACCCAAGGAGAGTTCCAAATGTGTGTGGGTAGAATATATATCACACGGGGTAAAATTGAAAAAAGTTTAAAAAATTTCTTTTTGGGACTTAGTCATTTTTCCGGCGTTTATCAGACTTTCAGATAGGGGAAATGTCAGTGAGCGTTCCGATTTCAGTTCCACAGCGATTCGCCCAATGAGTCCTTGGTATTTAGTCGTTTTAAGCCAATATTTTGGATTTTTGAAAATTTCACTTTTTTTGTGAAAATATCCACTAAATGAGGGAATAATATGTGTGAGGGTACCCCAGGAGAGTTCCAAATGTGTGTGGGTAGAATATATATCCCACAGGGTAAAATTGAAAAAAGTTGAAAAAATTTTTTTTTTGGACTTATTCATTTTTCCGGCGTTTATCAGACTTTCAGAGAGGGGAAATGTCAGTGAGAGTTCTAATTTCAGTTCCAGAGCGGATCGCACAATGAGTCCTTGATATTTAGTCGTTTTCAGCCATATTTTGGATTTTTGAAAATTTTACTCTTTTGTGAAAATATCCACTAAATGAGGGAATAATATGTGTGAGGGTACCCCAGGAGAGTTCCAAATGTGTGTGGGTAGAATATATATCCCACGGGGGTAAAATTGAAAAAAGTTGAAAAAAAATTTTTTTGGGAATTAGTCATTTTTCCGGCGTTTATCAGAGTTTCAGATAGGGGAAATGTCAGTGAGCGTTCCGATTTCAGTTCCAGAGCGATTCACCCAATGAGTCCTTGATATTTAGTCGTTTTCAGCCAATTTTCTGGATTTTTGAAAATTTTACTTTTTTGTGAAAATATCCACTAAATGAGGGAATAATATGTGTGAGGGTACCCCAGGAGAGTTCCAAATGTGTGTGGGTAGAATATATATCCCACGGGGGTAAAATTGAAAAAAGTTGAAAAAATTTTGTTTCGACTTAGTCATTTTTTTCGGTGTTTATCAGACTTTCAGATAGGGGAAATGTCAGTGAGCGTTCCGATTTCAGTTCCAGAGCGATTCACCCAATGAGTCCTTGATATTTAGTCGTTTTCAGCAAATTTTCTGCGTTTTTTAAAATTTCACTTTTTTGTGAAAATATCCTCTAAATGAGAGAATAATATGTGTGAGGGTACCCCAGGAGAGTTCCAAATGTGTGTGGGTAGAATATATATCCCACGGGGGTAAAATTGAAAAAAGTTGAAAAATTTTTTTTTTCGGGCTTAGTCATTTTTCCGGCATTCATTAGACTTTCAGATAGGGAGTGAGTGTTCCGATTTCAGTTCCAGAGCTATTCGCCCAATGAGTCCTTGATATTTAGTCATTTTGAGCCAATTTTCTGCATTTTTGAAAATTTCACTTTTTTGTGAAAATATCCACTAAATGAGGGAATAATATGTGTGAGGGTACCCCAGGAGAGTTTCAAATGTGTGTGGGTAGAATATATATACCACGGGGGTAAAATTGAAAAAAGTTGAAAAAATTATTTTTTTGGACTTAGTCATTTTTCCGGCGTTTATCAGACTTTCAGATAGGGGAAATGTCAGTGAGCGTTCCGATTTCAGTTCCAGAGTGGATCGCACAATGAGTGCTTGATATTTAGTCGTTTTCAGCCAATTTTCTTGATTTTTGAAAATTTTTATTTTTTGTGAAAATATCCACTAAATGAGAGAATAATATGTGTGAGGGTACCCCAGGAGAGTTGAAAATGTGTGTGGGTAGAATATATATCCCACGGGGGTAAAATTGAAAAAAGTTGAAAAAATTTTTTTTTTACACTTAGTCATTTTTCCGGCTTTTATCAGACTTTCAGATAGGGGAAATGTCAGTGAGCATTCCGATTTCAGTTCCAGAGCGATTCGCCCAATGAGTCCTTGATATTAAGTCGTTTTCAGCCAATTTTCTGGATTTTTGGAAATTTCACTTTTTTGTTAAAATATCCACTAAATGAGGGAATAATATGTGTGAGGGTACCCAAGGAGAGTTCCAATTGTGTGTGGGTAGAATATATATCACACGGGGTAAAATTGAAAAAAGTTAAAAAAAATTTTTTTGGGGACTTATTCATTTTTCCGGCGTTTATCAGACTTTCAGAGAGGGGAAATGTCAGTGAGAGTTCTAATTTCAGTTCCAGAGCGGATCGCACAATGAGTCCTTGATATTTAGTCGTTTTCAGCCATATTTTGGATTTTTGAAAATTTTACTTTTTTGTGAAAATATCCACTAAATGAGGGAATAATATGTGTGAGGGTACCCCAGGAGAGTTCTAAATGTGTGTGGGCAGAATATATATCCCACGGGGTAAAATTGAAAAAAGTTGAAAAAAATTTTTTTTTGGACTTAGTAATTTTTCCGGCGTTTATCAGACTTTCAGATAGGGGAAATGTCAGTGAGCGTTCCGATTTCAGTTCCAGAGCGGATCGCACAATGAGTCCTTGATATTTAGTCGTTTTCAGCCAATATTTTGGATTTTTGAAAATTTCACTGTTTTGTGAAAATATCCACTAAATGCGGGAATAATATGTGTGAGGGTACCCCAGGAGAGTTCCAAATGTGTGTGGGTAGAATATATATCCCACGGGGGTAAAATTGAAAAAAGTTGAAAAAATTTTGTTTGGACTTAGTCATTTTTCTGGCGTTTATCACACTTTCAGATAGGGAGAAAGCTAGAGAGTGAGCGTTCCGATTTCAGTTCCAGAGCGTTTCGCCCAATGAGTCCTTGATATTTAGTCGTTTTCAGCCAATTTTCTGGATTTTTGAAAATTTTAATTTTTTGTGAAAATATCCACTAAATTTGGGAATAATATGTGTGAGGGTACCCCAGGAGAGTTACAAATGTGTGTGGGTGGAATTTATATCCCACGAGGTAAAATTGAAAAAAGTTGAAAAAAATTTTTTTTTGGACTTAGTCATTTTTCTGGCGTTTATCACACTTTCAAATAGGGGAAATGTCAGTGAGCGTTCCAATTTCAGTTTCAGAGCAGATCGCACAATGAGTCCTTGATATTTAGTCGTTTTCAGCCAATATTTTGGATTTTTGAAAATTTCACTGTTTTGTGAAAATATCCACTAAATGAGGGAATAATATGTGTGAGGGTACCCCAGGAGAGTTCCAAATGTGTGTGGGTAGAATATATATCCCACGGGGGTAAAAATGAAAAAGTTGAAAAAAATTTTTTTTTGGACTTAGTCATTTTTCCGCCGTTTATCAGACTTTCAGATAGGGGAAATGTCAGTGAGCGTTCCAATTTCAGTTCCAGAGCGATTCACCCAATGAGTCCTTGATATTTAGTCGTCTTCAGCCAATTTTCTGGATTTTTGAAAATTTTACTTTTTTGTGAAAATATCCACTAAATGAGGGAATAATATGTGTGAGGGTACCCCAGGAGAGTTCCAAATGTGTGTTTGTAGAATATATATCCCACGGGGGTAAAATTGAAAAAAGTTGAAAATAATTTTTTTTCGGAATTAGTCATTTTTCCGGCGTTTATCAGAGTTTCAGATAGGGGAAATGTCAGTGAGCATTCAAATTTCAGTTCCAGAGTGATTCACCCAATGAGTCCTTGATATTCAGTCGTTTTCAGCCAATTTTCTGGAGTTTTGAAAATTTTACTTTTTGTGAAAATATCCACTAAATAAGGGAATAATATGTGTGAGGGTACCCCAGGATTGTTCCAAATGTGTGTGGGTAGAATATATATCCCACGGGGGTAAAATTGAAAAAAGTTGAAAAAATTTTTTTTTTACACTTAGTCATTTTTCCGGCTTTTATCAGACTTTCAGATAGGGGAAATGTCAGTGAGCATTCCGATTTCAGTTCCAGAGCGATTCGCCCAATGAGTCCTTGATATTAAGTCGTTTTCAGCCAATTTTCTGGATTTTTGGAAATTTCACTTTTTTGTTAAAATATCCACTAAATGAGGGAATAATATGTGTGAGGGTACCCAAGGAGAGTTCCAATTGTGTGTGGGTAGAATATATATCACACGGGGTAAAATTGAAAAAAGTTCAAAAAAATTTTTTTGGGGACTTATTCATTTTTCCGGCGTTTATCAGACTTTCAGAGAGGGGAAATGTCAGTGAGAGTTCTAATTTCAGTTCCAGAGCGGATCGCACAATGAGTCCTTGATATTTAGTCGTTTTCAGCCATATTTTGGATTTTTGAAAATTTTACTTTTTTGTGAAAATATCCACTAAATGAGGGAATAATATGTGTGAGGGTACCCCAGGAGAGTTCTAAATGTGTGTGGGCAGAATATATATCCCACGGGGTAAAATTGAAAAAAGTTGAAAAAAATTTTTTTTTGGACTTAGTAATTTTTCCGGCGTTTATCAGACTTTCAGATAGGGGAAATGTCAGTGAGCGTTCCGATTTCAGTTCCAGAGCGGATCGCACAATGAGTCCTTGATATTTAGTCGTTTTCAGCCAATATTTTGGATTTTTGAAAATTTCACTGTTTTGTGAAAATATCCACTAAATGCGGGAATAATATGTGTGAGGGTACCCCAGGAGAGTTCCAAATGTGTGTGGGTAGAATATATATCCCACGGGGGTAAAATTGAAAAAAGTTGAAAAAATTTTGTTTGGACTTAGTCATTTTTCTGGCGTTTATCACACTTTCAGATAGGGAGAAAGCTAGAGAGTGAGCGTTCCGATTTCAGTTCCAGAGCGTTTCGCCCAATGAGTCCTTGATATTTAGTCGTTTTCAGCCAATTTTCTGGATTTTTGAAAATTTTAATTTTTTGTGAAAATATCCACTAAATTTGGGAATAATATGTGTGAGGGTACCCCAGGAGAGTTACAAATGTGTGTGGGTGGAATTTATATCCCACGAGGTAAAATTGAAAAAAGTTGAAAAAAATTTTTTTTTGGACTTAGTCATTTTTCTGGCGTTTATCACACTTTCAGATAGGGGAAATGTCAGTGAGCGTTCCAATTTCAGTTCCAGAGCGATTCACCCAATGAGTCCTTGATATTTAGTCGTCTTCAGCCAATTTTCTGGATTTTTGAAAATTTTACTTTTTTGTGAAAATATCCACTAAATGAGGGAATAATATGTGTGAGGGTACCCCAGGAGAGTTCCAAATGTGTGTGGGTAGAATATATATCCCACGGGGGTAAAATTGAAAAAAGTTGAAAAATTTTTTTTTTGGACTTAGTCATTTCTCCGGCATTTATCAGACTTTCAGATAGGGGAAATGTCAATGAGCATTCAAATTTCAGTTCCACAGCGATTCACCCAATGAGTCCTTGATATTTAGTCGTTTTCAGCCAAGTTTCTGGATTTTTGAAAATTTTACTTTTTTGTGAAAATATCCACTAAATGAGGGAATAATATGTGTGAGGGTACCCCAGGAGAGTTCCAAATGTGTGTTTGTAGAATATATATCCCACGGGGGTAAAATTGAAAAAAGTTGAAAATAATTTTTTTTCGGAATTAGTCATTTTTCCGGCGTTTATCAGAGTTTCAGATAGGGGAAATGTCAGTGAGCATTCAAATTTCAGTTCCAGAGTGATTCACCCAATGAGTCCTTGATATTCAGTCGTTTTCAGCCAATTTTCTGGAGTTTTGAAAATTTTACTTTTTGTGAAAATATCCACTAAATAAGGGAATAATATGTGTGAGGGTACCCCAGGATTGTTCCAAATGTGTGTGGGTAGAATATATATCCCACGGGGGTAAAATTGAAAAAAGTTGAAAAAATTTTTTTTTTACACTTAGTCATTTTTCCGGCTTTTATCAGACTTTCAGATAGGGGAAATGTCAGTGAGCATTCCGATTTCAGTTCCAGAGCGATTCGCCCAATGAGTCCTTGATATTAAGTCGTTTTCAGCCAATTTTCTGGATTTTTGGAAATTTCACTTTTTTGTTAAAATATCCACTAAATGAGGGAATAATATGTGTGAGGGTACCCAAGGAGAGTTCCAATTGTGTGTGGGTAGAATATATATCACACGGGGTAAAATTGAAAAAAGTTCAAAAAAATTTTTTTGGGGACTTATTCATTTTTCCGGCGTTTATCAGACTTTCAGAGAGGGGAAATGTCAGTGAGAGTTCTAATTTCAGTTCCAGAGCGGATCGCACAATGAGTCCTTGATATTTAGTCGTTTTCAGCCATATTTTGGATTTTTGAAAATTTTACTTTTTTGTGAAAATATCCACTAAATGAGGGAATAATATGTGTGAGGGTACCCCAGGAGAGTTCTAAATGTGTGTGGGCAGAATATATATCCCACGGGGTAAAATTGAAAAAAGTTGAAAAAAATTTTTTTTTGGACTTAGTAATTTTTCCGGCGTTTATCAGACTTTCAGATAGGGGAAATGTCAGTGAGCGTTCCGATTTCAGTTCCAGAGCGGATCGCACAATGAGTCCTTGATATTTAGTCGTTTTCAGCCAATATTTTGGATTTTTGAAAATTTCACTGTTTTGTGAAAATATCCACTAAATGCGGGAATAATATGTGTGAGGGTACCCCAGGAGAGTTCCAAATGTGTGTGGGTAGAATATATATCCCACGGGGGTAAAATTGAAAAAAGTTGAAAAAATTTTGTTTGGACTTAGTCATTTTTCTGGCGTTTATCACACTTTCAGATAGGGAGAAAGCTAGAGAGTGAGCGTTCCGATTTCAGTTCCAGAGCGTTTCGCCCAATGAGTCCTTGATATTTAGTCGTTTTCAGCCAATTTTCTGGATTTTTGAAAATTTTAATTTTTTGTGAAAATATCCACTAAATTTGGGAATAATATGTGTGAGGGTACCCCAGGAGAGTTACAAATGTGTGTGGGTGGAATTTATATCCCACGAGGTAAAATTGAAAAAAGTTGAAAAAAATTTTTTTTTGGACTTAGTCATTTTTCTGGCGTTTATCACACTTTCAGATAGGGGAAATGTCAGTGAGCGTTCCAATTTCAGTTCCAGAGCGATTCACCCAATGAGTCCTTGATATTTAGTCGTCTTCAGCCAATTTTCTGGATTTTTGAAAATTTTACTTTTTTGTGAAAATATCCACTAAATGAGGGAATAATATGTGTGAGGGTACCCCAGGAGAGTTCCAAATGTGTGTGGGTAGAATATATATCCCACGGGGGTAAAATTGAAAAAAGTTGAAAAATTTTTTTTTTGGACTTAGTCATTTCTCCGGCATTTATCAGACTTTCAGATAGGGGAAATGTCAATGAGCATTCAAATTTCAGTTCCACAGCGATTCACCCAATGAGTCCTTGATATTTAGTCGTTTTCAGCCAAGTTTCTGGATTTTTGAAAATTTTACTTTTTTGTGAAAATATCCACTAAATGAGGGAATAATATGTGTGAGGGTACCCCAGGAGAGTTCCAAATGTGTGTTTGTAGAATATATATCCCACGGGGGTAAAATTGAAAAAAGTTGAAAATAATTTTTTTTCGGAATTAGTCATTTTTCCGGCGTTTATCAGAGTTTCAGATAGGGGAAATGTCAGTGAGCATTCAAATTTCAGTTCCAGAGTGATTCACCCAATGAGTCCTTGATATTCAGTCGTTTTCAGCCAATTTTCTGGATTTTTGAAAATTTTACTTTTTGTGAAAATATCCACTAAATGATTGAATAATATGTGTGAGGGTACCCCAGGATTGTTCCAAATGTGTGTGGGTAGAATATATATCCCACAGGGGTAAAATTGGAAAAAGTTGAAAAAAATTTTTTTTTGTACTTAGTGAATTTTTCCGGCGTTTATCAGACTTTCAGATAGGGGAAATGTCAGTGAGCGTTCCGGTTTCAGTTCCAGAGTGGATCGCACAATGAGTCCTTGATATTTAGTCGTTTTCAGCCAATTTTCTGGATTTTTGAAAATTTTAATTTTTTGTGAAAATATTCACTAAATGAGAGAATAATAAGTGCGAAGGTACCCCAGGAGAGTTCCAAATGTGTGTGGGTAGAATATATATCCCACGGGGTAAAATTGAAAAAAGTTGAAAAAATTTTTTTTTTGGACTTAGTCATTTTTCCGGCGTTTATCAGACTTTAAGATAGGGGAAATGTCAGTGAGCGTTCCGATTTCAGTTCCACAGCGGATCGCACAATTAGTCCTTGATATTTAGTCGTTTTCAGCCAATTTTCTGGATTTTTTAAAATTGTATTTTTTTGTGAAAATATCCACTAAATGAGGGAATAATATGTGTGAGGGTACCTCAGGAGAGTTCCAAATGTGTGTGGGTAGAATATATATCCCACGGGGGTAAAATTGAAAAAAGTTGAAAAAATTTTTTTTTTGGACTTAGTCATTTTTCCGGCGTTTATCAGACTTTCAGATAGGGAAAATGTCAGTGAGCGTTCCGATTTCAGTTCCAGAGTGGATCGCACAATGAGTCCTTGATATTTTGTCGTTTTCAGCCAATTTTCTGGATTTTTGAAAATTTTAATTTTTTGTGAAAATATCCACTAAATGAGGGAATAATATGTGTGAGGGTACCCCAGTAGAGTTCCAAATGTGTGTGGGTAGAATATATATCCCACAGGGTAAAATTGAAAAAAGTTGAAAAAAATTTTTTTTTGGACTTAGTCATTTTTCCGGCGTTTATCAGACTTTCAGATAGGGTAAATGTCAGTGAGCATTCCGATTTCAGTTCCAGAGCGGATCGCACAATTAGTCCTTGATATTTAGTCATTTTCAGCCAATTTTTCTGGATTTTTGAAAATTTTAATTTTTTGTGAAAATATCCACTAAATGAGGGAATAATATGTGTGAGGGTACCTCAGGAGAGTTCCAAATGTGTTTGGGTAGAATATATATCCCACGGGGGTAAAATTGAAAAAAGTTGAAAACATTTTTTTTTGGAATTAGTCATTTTTCCGGCGTTTATCAGAGTTTCAGATAGGGGAAATGTCAGTGAGCGTTCCGATTTCAGTTCCAGAGCGATTCACCCAATGAGTCCTTGATATTTAGTCGTTTTCAGCCAATTTTCTGGATTTTTGAAAATTTCACTTTTTTGTGAAAATATCCACTAAATGAGGGAATAATATGTGTGAGGGTACCCCAGGAGAGTTCCAAATGTTTGTGGGTAGAATATATATCACTCGGGGTAAAATTGAAAAAAGTTGAAAAAATTTTTTTTGGGGACTTAGTCATTTTTACGGCGTTTATCAGACTTTCAGATAGGGCAAATGTCAGTGAGCGTTCCGATTTCAGTTCCAGAGCGATTCGCCCAATGAGTCCTTGATATTTAGTCGTTTTCAGCCAATATTTTGGATTTTTGAAAATTTCACTTTTTTGTGAAAATATCCACTAAATGAGGGAATAATATGTGTGAGGGTACCCCAGGAGAGTTCCAAATGTGTGTGGGTAGAATATATATCCCACGGGGGCAAAATTGAAAAAAGTTGAAAAATTTTTTTTTTAGAATTAGTCATTTTTCCGGCGTTTATCAGAGATTCAGATAGGGGAAATGTCAGTGAGCGTTCCGATTTCAGTTCCAGAGCAGATCGCACAATGAGTCCTTGATATTTAGTCGTTTTCAGCCAATATTTTGGATTTTTGAAAATTTCACTTTTTTGTGAAAATATCCACTAAATGAGGGAATAATATGTGTGAGGGAACCCCAGGAGAGTTCCAAATGTGTGTGGGAAGAATATATATCCCACGGGGGTAAAATTGAAAAAAGTTGAAAAAAAATTTTTTTTGGAATTAGTCATTTTTCCGGCGTTTATCAGAGTTTCAGATAGGGGAAATGTCAGTGAGCGTTCCGATTTCAGTTCCAGAGCGATTCACCCAATGAGTCCTTGATATTTAGTCATTTTCAGCCAATTTTCTGGATTTTTGAAAATGTTACTTTTTTCTGAAAATATCCACTAAATGAGGGAATAATTTGTGTGAGGGTACCCCAGGAGAGTTCCAAATGTTTGTGGGTTAAATATATATCACACGGGGTAAAATTGAAAAAAGTTGAAAAAAATTTTTTTGGGGACTTAGTCATTTTTCCGGCGTTTATCAGACTTTCAGATAGGGCAAATGTCAGTGAGCGTTCCGATTTCAGTTCCAGAGCGATTCACCCAATGAGTCCTTGATATTTAGTCGTTTTCAGCCAATTTTCTGGATTTTTGAAAATTTTACTTTTTTCTGAAAATATCCACTAAATGAGGGAATAATATGTGCGAGGGTACCAAAGGAGAGTTCCAAATGTTTGTGGGTAGAATATATATCACAGGGGGTAAAATTGAAAAAAGTTGAAAAAAATTTTTTTTGGGGCTTAGTCACTTTTACGGCGTTTATCAGACTTTCAGATAGGGCAAATGTCAGTGAGCGTTTCGATTTCAGTTCCAGAGTGGATCGCACAATGAGTCCTTGATATTTAGTCGTTTTCAGCCAATTTTCTGGATTTTTGAAAATTTAAATTTTTTGTGAAAATATCCACTAAATGAGAGAATAATATGTGTGAGGGTACCCCAGAAGAGTTCCAAATGTGTGTTTGTAGAATATATATCCCACAGGGGTAAAATTGAAAAAAGTTGAAAATAATTTTTTTTTGGAATTAGTCATTTTTCCGGCATTTATCAGAGTTTCAGATAGGGGAAATGTCAGTGAGCGTTGCGATTTCAGTTCCAGAGCAGATCGCACAATGAGTCCTTGATATTTAGTCGTTTTCAGCCAATATTTTGGATTTTTGAAAATTTCACTTTTTTGTGAAAATATCCACTAAATGAGGGAATAATATGTGTGAGGGTACCCCAGGAGAGTTCCAAATGTGTGTGAGTAGAATATATATCCCAAGGGGGTAAAATTGAAAAAAGTTGAAAAAATTTTTTTTTTGGAATTAGTCATTTTTCCGGCGTTTATCAGAGTTTCAGATAGGGGAAATGTCAGTGAGCATTCCGATTTCAGTTCCAGAGTGATTCACCCAATGAGTCCTTGATATTTAGTCGTTTTCAGCCAATTTTCTGGATTTTTGAAAATGTTACTTTTTTCTGAAAATATCCACTAAATGAGGGAATAATTTGTGTTAGGGTACCCCAGGAGAGTTCCAAATGTTTGTGGGTTAAATATATATCACACGGGGTAAAATTGAAAAAAGTTGAAAAAAATTTTTTTTTTCGACTTAGTCATTTCTTCGGCATTTATCAGACTTTCAGATAGGGGAAATGTCAGTGAGCATTCAAATTTCAGTTCCAGAGCGATTCGCCCAATGAGTCCTTGATATTTAGTCGTTTTCAGCCAATTTTCTGGATTTTTGAAAATGTTACTTTTTTGTGAATATATCCACTAATTGAGGGAATAATATGTGTGAGGGTACCCCAGGAGAGTTCCAAATGTGTGTGGGTAGAATATATATCCCACGGGGGTAAAATTGAAAAAAGTTGAAAAAAATTTTTTTTTGGAATTAGTCATTTTTCCGGCGTTTATCAGAGATTCAGATAGGGGAAATGTCAGTGAGCGTTCCGATTTCAGTTCCAGAGCAGATCGCACAATGAGTCCTTGATATTTAGTCGTTTTCAGCCAATATTTTGGATTTTTGAAAATTTCACTTTTTTGTGAAAATATCCACTAAATGAGGGAATAATATGTGTGAGGGTACCCCAGGAGAGTTCCAAATGTGTGTGGGAAGAATATATATCCCACGGGGGTAAAATTGAAAAAAGTTGAAAAAAAATTTTTTTTGGAATTAGTCATTTTTCCGGCGTTTATCAGAGTTTCAGATAGGGGAAATGTCAGTGAGCGTTCCGATTTCAGTTCCAGAGCGATTCACCCAATGAGTCCTTGATATTTAGTCGTTTTCAGCCAATTTTCTGGATTTTTGAAAATGTTACTTTTTTCTGAAAATATCCACTAAATGAGGGAATAATTTGTGTGAGGGTACCCCAGGAGAGTTCCAAATGTTTGTGGGTTAAATATATATCACACGGGGTAAAATTGAAAAAAGTTGAAAAAAATTTTTTTGGGGACTTAGTCATTTTTCCGGCGTTTATCAGACTTTCAGATAGAGCAAATGTCAGTGAGCGTTCCGATTTCAGTTCCAGAGCGATTCACCCAATGAGTCCTTGATATTTAGTCGTTTTCAGCCAATTTTCTGGATTTTTGAAAATGTTACTTTTTTCTGAAAATATCCACTAAATGAGGGAATAATATGTGCGAGGGTACCCCAGGAGAGTTCCAAATGTTTGTGGGTAGAATATATATCACACGGGGTAAAATTGAAAAAAGTTGAAAAAATTTTTTTTGGGGCTTAGTCACTTTTACGGCGTTTATCAGACTTTCAGATAGGGCAAATGTCAGTGAGCGTTCCGATTTCAGTTCCAGAGCGATTCACCCAATGAGTCCTTGATATTTAGTCGTTTTCAGCCAATTTTCTGGATTTTTGAAAATTTTACTTTTTTCTGAAAATATCCACTAAATGAGGGAATAATATGTGTGAGGGTACCCCAGGAGAGTTCCAAATGTTTGTGGATAGAATATATATCACACGGGGTAAAATTGAAAAAAGTTGAAAAAAATATTTTTGGGGACTTAGTCATTTTTACGTCGTTTATCAGACTTTCAGATAGGGCAAATGTCAGTGAGCGTTCCGATTTCAGTTCCAGAGCGATTCGCCCAATGAGTCCTTGATATTTAGTCGTTTTCAGCCAATATTTTGGATTTTTGAAAATTTCACTTTTTTGTGAAAATATCCACTAAATGAGGGAATAATATGTGTGAGGGTACCCCAGGAGAGTTCCAAATGTGTGTGGGTAGAATATATATCCCACGGGGGTAAAAATTGAAAAAAGTTGAAAAAATTTTTTTTTGGACTTAGTAATTTTTCCGGCGTTTATCAGACTTTCAGATAGGGGAAATGTCAGTGAGCGTTCCGATTTCAGTTCCAGAGCAGATCGCACAATGAGTCCTTGATATTTAGTCATTTTCAGCCAATTTTCTGGATTTTTGAAAATTTCACTTTTTTGTGAAAATATCCACTAAATGAGGGAATAATATGTGTGAGGGTACCCCAGGAGAGTTCCAAATGTGTGTGGGTAGAATACATATCCAACAGGATTAAAATTCCAAAAAGTTTAATAAAAATTTTTTTTTGGACTTAGTCATTTTTCCGGCGTTTATCAGACTTTCAGATAGGGAGTGTAGCGTCGGCGTCCCTGCCTCCTGGTTGGCAGGGACGCTGTTCCCCTCACATCTCTGCTCTGTGCCCGGTGTCTTCCTCCCGCTCCGTCCTAAGGAGTCCCCGGCCAATGGCTGGAGGACTTCACCATATATAAGAAGCCTCCTCCAAAATGGCGGTGCCCGAACAATGTTGTTGTAAAGCCCTCACTCTGCTTCAGCCCTCAGGTTCCGTTTCCATTTACCTGCCAGTCACCTGCCAGATTCCTGCCTGTTACCTGCCTGTTACCTGCCAGTCACCTTCCAGATTCCTGCCTGTTACCTGCCAGTCACCTGCCAGATTCCTGCTTGATACCTGCCAGATATCCGTTTATCTGCTTGCAAGCCTGCGGTCCGACGGTCTGCCTTCCGACACCTGTCAGTCTGTCTATGGACCAGCCTGCCCGCTCACCTGGGAGCGCTCGTCTGCTACCTGCCTGCTAGCCTACCTGGAGGCTCCGCCGTCACTTGCCGTGACCACCTGCCTTTCCAGAGACTTGTCTGCTCACCTGGGAGTGCTCATCTGCTACCTGCCTGCTAGCCTACCTGGAGGTCCCGCCGTCACTTGCCGTGACCACTTGCCTGTCCAGAGACTCTTGTCTGCTCACATGGGAGCGCTCATCTGCTACCTGCCTGCTAGCCTACCTGGAGGCTCTGCCGTCACTAGCCGTGACCACCTGCCTGTCCAGAGACTCTCGCCTGCTCACCTAGGAGCGCTCACCTGCTACCTGCCTGCTAGCCTACCTGGAGGCTCTGCCGTCACTAGCCGTGACCACCTGCCTGTCCAGAGACTGTCCCTGTCACTTGCCGTAAGTACCCGTCCTTCTACCCAGAGACTGTCCCTGTCACTTGCCGTGACTACCTGCCCTTCTACCCAGAGACTGTCCCTGTCACTTGCCGTGACTACCTGCCCTTCTACCCAGAGACTGTCCCTGTCACTTGCCGTGATTTCCTGCCCGTCTTCCCTGGAAGCCACCCGCTTCCTTACAAGGACCGCCCCCTTGTATAGTTGCTCAGAGGTTCCGCCTCCCAGACCCGTTACAGTTTGCTCGGGCCATGGAATCCGGTGACACCCAAGCTCCCTCGCTCTCGGACCTATGTCATGAACTGTCCCGGTAGAGGTCCCAACAGGAGTCCATCCTGAGTCACCTGCGGAGTGTCAACTCTCGCCTGGACACTCTGTCTGCTCCACCTGCAACCACCGCTAGTGTCATGACTCGCAACCTGGCAGCGCCACTGCCCACCAATACCACGGCATCCTGTCCCGGACCCCGGTTTTCTGCACCTCCTCGTTTCGGAGGTGACTCCGCTCAAGCTCGGGGCTTCATAAACCAGTGCACCCTGCACTTTGAACTCTTGTCCCACCAGTTTATCTCCGACCGGTCCAAAGTAGCCTTTATCATGTCCCACCTCACGGGGGAGGCTCTGGCTTGGCTAAATCCTCTGTGGGAGAGAGGAGATCCCCTGGTGCCCGACCTGCCAGCCAGTCTCACAGCTTTCCGGAAAATCTTCGACGAACCCTTACGGAAGGCCTCATCCGCATCGTCTCTGCTACGCCTCCGTCAAGGAGATCTCACCGTGGGCCAATATGCCATACGGTTCCGTACCCTTGCTTCAGAGCTGGCCTGGGATAACGACGCTCTGGTGTCTGTCTTCTGGGAGGGTCTGTCCGGCCGTATTAAAGATGAACTCGCTGGTCGGGACATTCCTACCACTCTCGACGACTTAATAACACTTGCCACCCGGATTGACATCCGATTCCAGGAGCGCGCCAAAGAGGTCACCCGTGAGAGGAGGTTTCCACGTCTAGCCCCCACCTTCCAGAAACCCGTCTCTCCCTCCGTTACTCACCAGGCACACTCACCTGAGCCTATGCAGGTCGACCAGACCAAGATGGTCAAAACCCGTCAAGACTTACGCCGTGCCGAGGGGAGCTGCTTCTACTGTGGCAGTAAGGAGCACCGGATCTGTTCCTGCCCAGAGAGGTCGGAAAACGCCTGTGTCTAGGATCGCTCAGAGAGGTCGTCCTAGACAAAAGTAAACCCTATCCATCTCTGATGCTGTCAGTCTCTATCACCTGCGGAGAGAACCGCTATTTCGAACTGGCTCAACTTGACTCAGGAGCTGCTGGAAATCTCATTTCTCAGTCTCTGGTAGAGAAATACCGCATTCCCACCAAACCTCTGGCTGTACCCTTATCTGTCGCCACCGTGGATGGGGGCCTCTTACCTCATCCCATCCAACTCATCACCGAATCCATAACTCTGCAGGTGGGAATGCTGCATTCTGAGAGCATCTCCTTTCATGTTCTGCCTGGACTCTCTCACGCACTCCTGTTAGGCCTACCTTGGCTCCAGAAACATGCACCCGTGCTTGACTGGCAGACCAGAGAAGTCCTTCGCTGGGGACAGGACTGCCATAGGACTTGTCTAGTTCCCGTTCATCCTGCTCGTCCTTCTCCTACCCCAGTCAGTCTACCCGGTCTACCGGTTCCCTATTGGTCTTATGCGGATGTCTTCAATAAAAAAGAAGCAGAGACATTACCCCCTCATAGACCATACGATTGTCCAATCGACCTGATACCCGGCTCTACTCCTCCCCGTGGGCGTATCTACCCTTTGTCCGCAGCGGAGACCCAGTCCATGTCAGAATATATTGAGGAGAATCTGGCCCGGGGATTTATCCGGAAATCTACCTCCCCGGCGGGAGCAGGCTTCTTCTTCGTCAAAAAGAAGGACGGCTCACTCCGTCCATGTATAGATTATAGAGGCCTTAACCAGATTACAGTGAAGAATAAATACCCCCTCCCGCTCATTCCTGAATTATTTGACCGCCTGAGGGGGGCTGGAATCTTCACCAAACTGGATCTCCGTGGGGCGTATAACCTGGTCCGTATCCGTCAGGGGGATGAGTGGAAGACGGCATTCAACACCTGGGACGGCCACTATGAGTACCTTGTAATGCCCTTCGGTCTCTGTAACGCTCCTGCCGTCTTTCAAGAGTTGGTCAATGACATCTTCCGTGACCTTCTCTACTCCTGCGTGGTGGTGTACCTGGACGACATCTTGGTCTTCTCTCCGGACCTTCCTACTCACCGGAGGGATGTTCGTCAGGTCCTGCTCAGGCTCAGGCAGAACCACCTCTATGCTAAATATGAGAAGTGCATCTTTGAGCAGACCTCTCTTCCATTTCTGGGCTACATAATCTCTCAGACCGGCCTACAAATGGATCCTGAGAAACTGTCTGGCATCCAGAAGTGGCCCCGACCAGAGGGGTTGAAGGCTATTCAGCGGTTCCTGGGCTTCGCCAACTATTACCGCCTCTTCATACCGCACTTCTCTTCCCGGACTGCCCCTATCTCTGCGCTCACCCGTAAGGGTACTAATCCCAGAAGATGGCCGCCCGAAGCTGAGGAGGCCTTTCTTTCCTTAAAACAGGCCTTCTCCTCCGCCCCGGTGCTGCATCGTCCGGACGGCAACAAACAATTCTTCCTAGAAGTTGACGCTTCCTCCTCCGGAGCCGGGGCGGTACTTACCCAAAAGTCATCTTCCGGGAGAATTGTAACCTGCGTTTTTTTCTCCAATCTCTTCTCCTCTTCTGAGCGTAACTATTCTATTGGAGATCGTAAATTGTTAGCCATCAAGCTGGCACTGGAGGAGTGGCATTACCTGCTCGAGGGGGCTCTTCACCCGGTAATAATTTACACGGACCACAAGAACTTGGCTTACCTTCAGAGCGCCCAGAGACTTAACTCGCGCCAAGCCCGGTGGTCCTTGTTTTTTGCCTGCTTTGATTTTGTTCTTCATTTTCGCCCAGCAGACAAAAACATCAAAGCTGACGCCTTGTCCCGATCCTTCCTGGTGTCTGATCAAGAGGAGGAACCTAAGCACATCATTGATCCCACCAGAGTAATGCAAGTGGCTCCCGTGAATCTAAATCGTCTCCCTCCTGGTAAGACGTTTGTAACTGTACCTGATCGGAAGAAGGTCCTACACTGGGGTCATTCGTCTAAGCTAGCTGGCCACGCCAGTCAGAAAAAGACCCTCCAGCTCATTACCCGGCATTACTGGTGGCCTACCGTGCACAAGGATGTAATAGACTTTGTTTCTGCCTGTGTGTCCTGCGCCCGCAACAAAGTTCCGAGACACCTGCCAGCCGGTCGCCTTCTTCCTCTTCCAGTACCTGCTGCCCCGTGGCAGCATATTGCTATGGACTTTATAACGGATCTTCCTGTCTCTGCCGGTTGTACGGTCATTTGGGTGGTCGCTGATCGTTTCTCCAAGATGGCGCACTTCATTCCCCTGCCGGGTCTCCCGTCTGCACCCGAACTGGCTAAAGACTTTATCCGCCACATCTTCCGTCTCCATGGCCTGCCCCTCCACATTGTGTCAGATCGTGGGGTTCAGTTCACCTCACGCTTCTGGAGAGCCACATGTAAGTTGCTTGACGTCACTCTGGACTTCTCCGCTTACCATCCACAGTCCAATGGTCAAGTGGAGCGGATCAATCAGAACCTGACCAGTTACCTCCGGCACTTCGTTAATGCCCACCATTCGGACTGGGTGGATCTCCTACCATGGGCCGAGTTCTCTTACAATAATCACGAGAGCGTATCTTCCTCCAAATCCCCGTTTTTTGTAGTCTTCGGTCAGCATCCTCGGATCCCATTTCCCGTCTCCACCTCGGTGGACAATCCGGCTGCGGAATCTCTCGTTCGCGAATTCTCCTCCATTTGGGAGAGTACACGATCCGCACTCCTTCAGTCGTCCGAACGGATGAAAAAACACGCTGACAAGAAACGCCTGGATCCTCCACAATTCCGTCCTGGAGATAAAGTCTGGCTCTCATCCAAATATGTCCGGCTCAAGATTCCCTCCTACAAGTTAGGGCCTCGGTTCATCGGCCCACTGGAAGTTATCAAACAGATCAACCCGGTGGCCTATAAATTAAAACTCCCGGCCAACTTGCGGATCCCTAACTCCTTCCATGTATCTCTCCTCAAATCCGTGGTATTTAACTCTTTTTCCAAGTCTACAGGTAGGTCTCCTGCTCCGGTTTCCGCTGAGAACGAGTTTGAGGTAGAGAACATTCTGGCCACCAAAAGGGTAAGAGGAAAAACCTTTTTTCTGGTAGATTGGAAGGGGTTTGGTCCTGAGGAGAGAACGTGGGAGCCCCGGGAGAACATCCATGCCCCTCTCATCCTTGATAAATTTCTGTCTGGCCTAAAAAAGGGGGCCTAAAGGGGGGGGTACTGTAGCGTCAGCGTCCCTGCCTCCTGCTAGGCAGGGACGCTGTTCCCCTCACCTCTCCGCTCTGTGCCCGGCGTCTTCCTCCCGCTCTGCTGGCAGCGCGCGCTGCTTCCCGGCCACGGTGCTTAGGGCGCGCGCGCACGCGCTCCCCCTCTCTTAAAGGGGCTGCGCGCGCCGTCCTAAGGAGTCCCCGGCCAATGACCGGTGGACTTCACCATATATAAGGCACCTCCTCCAAAATGGAGGTGCCCGAACAATGTTGTTGCAAAGCCTTCACTCTGCTTCAGCCCTCAGGTTCCGTTTCCAGTTACCTGCCAGTCACTTGCCAGATTCCTGCCTGTTACCTGCCAGTCACCTGCCAGATTCCTGCCTGTTACCTGCCAGTCACCTGCCAGATTCCTGCTTGATACCTGCCAGATATCCGTTTACCTGCTTGCAAGCCTGCGGTCCGACGGTCTGCCTTCCGACACCTCTCAGTCTGTCTATGGACCAGCCTGCCCGCTCACCTGGGAGCGCTCGTCTGCTACCTGCCTGCTAGCCTACCTGGAGGCTCCGCCATCACTTGCCGTGACCACCTGCCTGTCCAGAGACTCTTGTCTGCTCACCTGGAAGCGCTCATCTGCTACCTGCCTGCTAGCCTACCTGGAGGTCCCGCCGTCACTTGCCGTGACCACCTGCCTGTCCAGAGACTCTTGTCTGCTCACCTGGGAGTGCTCATCTGCTACCTGCCTGCTAGCCTACCTGGAGGCTCTGCCGTCACTAGCCGTGACCATCTGCCTGTCCAGAGACTGTCCCTGTCACTTGCCGTAAGTACCCGTCCTTCTACCCAGAGACTGTCCCTGTCACTTGCCGTGACTACCTGCCCTTCTACCCAGAGACTGTCCCTGTCACTTGCCGTGACTACCTGCCCTTCTACCCAGAGACTGTCCCTGTCACTTGCCGTGATTTCCTGCTCGTCTTCCCTGGGTGCCACCCGCTTCCTTACAAGGACCGCCCCCTTGTATAGTTGCTCAGAGGTTCCGCCTCCCAGACCCGTTACAGGGAGTAAGCTAGGGAGTGAGCATTCCGATTTCAGTTCCAGAGCGATTCGCCCAATGAGTCCTTGATATTTCGTCGTTGTCATGCAATTTTCTGAATTTTTGAAAATTTCACTTTTTTGTGAAAATATCCACTAAATGAGGGAATAATATGTGTGACGGTACACCATGAGAGTTCCAAATGTGTGTGGGTAGAATATATATCCCACGGGGGTAAAATTGAAAAAAGTTGAAAAAAAATTTTGTTTGGATTTAGTATTTTTTTCGGCGTTTATCAGACTTTCAGATAGGGGAAATGTCAGTGAGCGTTCCGATTTCAGTTCCAGAGCGATTCGCCCAATGAGTCCTTGATATTTAGTCATTTTCAGCCAATATTTTGGATTTTTGAAAATTTCCCTTTTTTGAAAATATCCACTAAATGAAGGAATTATATGTGTGAGGGTACCCCATGAGAGTTCCAAATGTGTGTGGGTAGAATATATATCCCACAGGGGTAAAATTGAAAAAAGTTGAAAAAAAAATTTTTTTCGACTTAGGGCCCCGTCACACTAAGCGATGCAGCAGCGATCCCGACAACGATACGACCTGTCAGGGATCGTTGCTGCATCGCTAATACATCGCTGGTGAGCTGTCAAACAGGCAGGCTCACCAGCGATGAGGGGAGCAGCGATATTGTGGAAAGAATCGTTCCACGATGTCCTGCTCCCGTTACCAGCCTGCTGCAAGCAGGAGCAGGCTGGTAACTATGGTAAACATCGGGTTACTAAGTGCGCGTGTGACCCTAGTAACCCGCTGTTTACCATGGATACCACTCTGCTACGGTGCGCGGGAGCCTCCGCGCCCCGTAGCAGAGTGGTATCCATGGTAAACAGCGGGTTACTAAGTGCGCGCGTGCCCCTAGTAACCCGATGTTTACCATAGTTACCAGCCAGATCGTTGGTCCCGCTGGTCACACACAGCGATGTGTGCTGGCCAGCGGGAGGCCAACGACCAAAAAATGGTCCAGGACACTTTGCAACGATCAGCGACCTCAAAGCAGGGGCCTGATCGTTGCAAAGTGTCACACACAGCGACATCGCTGGTGAGGTCGCTGGTGAGTCACCAAAACCGTGACTCAGCAGTCATTTTTCCGGCGTTTATCAGACTTTCAGATAGGGGAAATGTCAGTGAGCGTTCCGATTTCAGTTCCAGAGCGGATCGCACAATGAGTCCTTGATATTTAGTCGTTTTCAGCCAATTTTCTGCATTTTTGAAAATTTCACTTTTTTTGTGAAAATATCCACTAAATGAGGGAATAATATGTGTGAGGGTACCCCAGGAGAGTTCCAAATGTGTGTGGGTAGAATATATATCCCACGGGGGTAAAATTGAAAAAAGTTAAAAAAAAATTTTTTTTGGACTTAGTCATTTTTCCGGCATTTATCAGACTTTCAGATAGGGAGTGAGCGTTCCGATTTCAGTTCCAGAGCGATTCGCCCAGTGAGTCACTGATATTTCGTCGTTGTCAGGCAATTTTCTGAATTTTTGAAAATTTCACTTTTTTGTGAAAATATCCACTAAATGAGGGAATAATATGTGTGAGGGTACCCCGGGAGAGTTCCAAATGTGTGTGGGTAGAATATATATCCCACGGGGTAAAATTGAAAAAGTTGAAAAAAATTTTTTTTTTGGACTTAGTCATTTATCCGCCGTTTATCAGACTTTCAGATAGGGGAAATGTCAGTGAGAATTCCGATTTCAGTTCCAGAGCGATTCGCCCAATGAGTCCTTGATATTTAGTCATTTTCAGCCAATATTTTGGATTTTTGAAAATTTCCCTTTTTTGTGAAAGTATCCACTAAATGAGGGAATAATATGTGTGAGGGTACCCCAGGAGATTTCCAAATGTGTGTGGGAATAATATATATCACACGGGGGGTAAAATTGCAAAAAGTTGAAAAAAATTTTTTTTTGGACGTAGTTATTTTTCTGGCGTTTATCATACTTTCAGATAGGGGAAATGTCTGTGAGCGTTCCGATTTCAGTTCCAGAGCGATTCACACAATGAGCCCTTGATATTTCGTCGTTTTCAGCCAATATTTTGGATTTTTGAAAATTTCACTTTTTTGTGAAAATATCCACTAAATGAGGGAATAATATGTGTGAGGGTACCCCAGGAGAGTTCCAAATATGTGTGGGTAGAATATATATCCCACAGGATTAAAATTGAAAAAAGTTGAAAAAAAATTTTTTTTTGGACTTAGTCATTTTTCCGGCGTTTATCAGACTTTCAGATAGGGAGTAAGCTAGGGAGTGAGCGTTCCGATTTCAGATCCAGAGCGATTCGCCCAATGAGTCATTGATATTTCGTCGTTGTCAGGCAATTTTCTGAATTTTTGAAAATGTCACTTTTTTGTGAAAATATCCACTAAATGAGGGAATAATATGTGTGAGGGTACCCCAGGAGAGTTCCAAATGTGTGTGGTTAGAATATATATCCCACGGGGGTAAAATTGAAAAAAGTTGAAAATTTTTTTTGGGGGGGCTTAGTCATTTTTCCGGCATTCATCAGACTTTCAGATAGGGGAAATGTCAGTGAGCGTTCCGATTTCAGTTCCAGAGTGGATCGCACAATGAGTCCTTGATATTTAGACGTTTTCAGCCAATTTTCTGGATTTTTGAAAATTTCACTTTTTTGTGAAAATATCCACTAAATGAGGGAATAATATGTGTGAGGGTACCCCAGGAGAGTTCCAAATGCGTGTGGGTAGAATATATATCCCACGGGGGTAAAATTGAAAAAAGTTGAAAAATTTTTTTTTTTGCCACTTCGTCATTTTTCCGGCGTTTATCAGACTTTCAAATAGGTGAAATGTCAGTGAGCATTCCGATTTCAGTTCCAGAGCGATTCACCCAATGAGTCCTTGATATTTAGTCGTTTTCAGCCAATTTTCTGGATTTTTGAAAATTTTACTTTTTTGTGAAAATATCCACTAAATGAGGGAATAATATGTGTGAGGGTACTCCAAGGGACTTCCAAATGTGTGTGGGTAGAATATATATCACACGGGGGGGTAAAATTGAAAAAAGTTGAAAAAAATTTTTTTTGGGACTTATTCATTTTTCCGACGTTTATCAGACTTTCAGATAGGGGAAATGTCAGTGAGAATTCCGATTTCAGTTCCAGAGCGATTCGCGCAATGAGTCCTTGATATTTAGTCGTTTTCAGCCAATTTTCAGGATTTTTGAAAATTTAACTTTTTTGTGAAAATATCCACTAAATGAGGGAATAATATGTGTGAGGGTACCCCAGGAGAGTTCCAAATGTGTGTGGGTAGAATATATATCCCACTAGGTAAAATTGAAAAATGTTGAAAAAAAATTTTTTGGGGACTTATTAATTTTTCCGACGTTTATCAGATTTTCAGATAGGGCAAATGTCAGTGAGCGTTCCGCTTTCAGTTCCAGAGCGATTCGCCCAATGAGTCCTGGATATTTAATCATTTTCAGCCAATATTTTGGATTTTTGAAAATTTCAGTTTTTTGTGAAAATATCCACTAAATGAGGGAATAATATGTGTGAGGGTACCCCAGGAGAGTTCAAAATGTGTGTGGGTAGAATATATATCCCACGGGGGTAAAATTGAAAAAAGTTGAATAAATTTTTTTTTTGGACTTACTAATTTTTCCGGCGTTTATCAGACTTTCAGATATTGGAAATGTCAGTGAGAATTCCGATTTCAGTTAAAGAGCGATTCGCCCAATGAGTCCTTGATATTTAGTCGTTTTCAGCCAATTTTCTGGATTTTTGAAAATTTCACTTTTTTGTGAAAATATCCACTAAATGAGGGAATAATATGTGTGAGGGTACCCCAGGAGAGTTCCAAATGTGTGTGGGTAGAACATATATCCCACGGGGTAAAATTTAAAAAAGTTGAAAAAATTTTTTTTTTGGACTTAGTCATTTTTCCGGCGTTTATCAGAGTTTCAGATAGGGGAAATGTCAGTGAGCGTTCCGATTTTAGTTCCAGAGCAGATCGCACAATGAGTCCTTGATATTTAGTCGTTTTCAGCTGATTTTCAGGATTTTTGAAAATTTCACTTTTTTGTGAAAATGTCCACTAAATGAGGGAATAATATGTGTGAGGGTACCCCAGGAGAGTTCCAAATGTGTGTGGGTAAAATGAGTCCTTGATATTTAGTAGTTTTCAGCCAATTTTCTGGATTTTTGAAAATTTCACTTGTTTGTGGGTAGAACATATATCCCACGGGGTAAAATTGAAAAAAGTTGAAAAAAATTTTTTTTTGGACTTAGTCATTTTTCCGGCGTTTATCAGACTTTCAGATAGGGGAAATGTCAGTGAGCATTCCGATTTCAATTCCAGAGCAGATAGCACAATGAGTCCTTGATATTTAGTCGTTTTCCGTCAATATTTTGGATTTTTGAAAATTTCACTTTTTTGTGAAAATATCCACTAAATGAGGGACTAATATGTGTGAGGGTACCCCAGGAGAGTTCCAAATGTGTGTGGGTAGAATATATATCCCATGGGGGTCAAATTGAAAAAAGTTGAAAAATTATTTTTTTTTTTACTTAGTCATGTTTCCAACGTTTATCAGAATTGCAGATAGGGGAAATGTCAGTGAGCGTTCCGATTTCAGTTCCAGCGCGATTCGCCCAATGAGTCCTGGATATTTAGTCGTTTTCAGCCAATATTTTGGATTTTTGAAAATTTCACTTTTTTGTGAAAATATCCACTAAATGAGGGAATAATATGTGTGAGGGTACCCCAGGAGAGTTCCAAATGTGTGTGGGTAGAATATATATCCCACGGGGGTAAAGTTGAAAAAAGTTGAAAAAAATTTTTTTTGGGCTTAGTCATTTTTCCTGCATTCATCAGACTTTCAGAGAGGGGAAATGTCAGTGAGCGTTCCGATTTCAGTTCCAGAGCGGATCGCACAATGAGTCCTTGATATTTAGTCGTTTTCAGCTGATTTTCAGGATTTTTGAAAATTTCACTTTTTTGTGAAAATATCCACTAAATGAGGTAATAATATGTGTGAGGGTACCCCAGGAGAGTTCCAAATGTGTGTGGGTAGAATATATATCCCACGGGGGTAAAATTGAAAAAAGTTGAAAAAAATTTTTTTTTGGATTTAGTCATTTTTCCGGCGTTTATCAGACTTTCAGATAGGGCAAATGTCAGTGAGCGTTCCGATTTCAGTTCCAGAGCATATCGCACAATGAGTCCTTGATATTTAGTCGTTTTCAGCCATTATTTTGGATTTTTAAAAATTTCACTTTTTTGTGAAAATATCCACTAAATGAGGGAATAATATGTGTGAGGGTACCCCAGGAGAGTTCCAAATGTGTGTGGGTAGAATATATATCCCACGGGGGTCAAATTGAAAAAAGTTGAAAAAATTTTTTTTTTTGACTTAGTCATGTTTCCAACGTTTATCAGACTTGCAGATAGGGGAAATGTCAGTGAGAGTTCCGATTTCAGTTCCAGCACGATTCGCCCAATGAGTCCTGGATATTTAGTTATTTTCAGCCAATATTTTGGATTTTTGAAAATTTAACTTTTTTGTGAAAATATCCACTAAATGAGGGAATAATATGTGTGAGGGTACCCCAGGAGAGTTTCAAATGTGTGTGGGTAGAATATATATCCCACGGGGGTAAAATTTAAAAAAGTTTAAAAAATTTTTTTTTGGGCTTAGTCATTTTTCCTGCATTCATCAGACTTTCAGAGAGGGGAAATGTCAGTGAGCGTTCCGATTTCAGTTCCAGAGTGGTTTGCCCAATGAGTCCTTGATATTTAGTCGTTTTCAGCCAATTTTCTGGATTTTTGAAAATTTTACTTTTTTGTGAAAATATCCACTAAATAAGGGAATAATATTTGTGAGGGTACCCCAGGAGAGTTCCAAATGAGTGTGGGTTGAATATATATCCCACAGGGGTAACATTGAAAAAAGTTTAAAAAATATTTTTTTTGGACTTAGTCATTTTTCCGGCGTTTAACAGACTTTCAGATAGGGGAAATGTCAGTGAGCGTTCCGATTTCAATTCCAGAGCAGATAGCACAATGAGTCCTTGATATTTAGTCGTTTTCAGCCAATATTTTGGATTTTTCTAAATTTCACTTTTTTGTGAAAATATCCACTAAATGAGGGAATAATATGTGTGAGGGTACCCCTGGAGAGTTCCAAATGTGTGTGGGTAGAATATATATCCCACGGGGGTAAAATTTAAAAAAGTTGAAAAAAAATTTTTTTGGGACTTAGTCATTTTTCCGGCGTTTATCAGACTTTCAGATAGGGCAAATGTCAATGAGCGTTCCGATTTCAGTTCCAGAGTGATTCGCCCAATGAGTCCTGGATATTTAGTCGTTTTCAGCCAATATTTTGGATTTTTGAAAATTTCACTTTTTTGTGAAAATATCCACTAAATGAGGGAATAATATGTGTGAGGGTACCCCAGGAGAGTTCCAAATGTGTGTGGGTAGAATATATATGCCACAGGGGTAAAATTGAAAAAAGTTTAAAAAATATTTTTTTTAGACTTAGTCATTTTTCCGGCGTTTAACAGACTTTCAGATAGGGGAAATGTCAGTGAGCGTTCCGATTTCAGTTCCAGAGCATATCGCCCAATGAGTCCTGGATATTTAGTCGTTTTCAGCCAATATTTTGGATTTTTCAAAATTTCACTTTTTTGTGAAAATATCCACTAAATGAGGGAATAATATGTGTGAGGGTATCCCAGGAGAGTTCCAAATGTGTGTCGGTAGAATATATATCCCACGGGGGTAAAATTGATAAAAGTTTAAAAAAATTTTTTTTTGGATTTAGTCATTTTTCCGGCGTTTATCAGACTTTCAGATAGGGCAAATGTCAATGAGCGTTCCGATTTCAGTTCCAGAGCGATTCGCCCAATGAGTCCTGGATATTTAGTCGTTTTCAGCCAATATTTTGGATTTTTGAAAATGTCACTTTTTTGTGAAAATATCCACTAAATGAGGGAATAATATGTGTGAGGGTACCCCAGGAGAGTTCCAAACATGTGTGGGTAGAATATATATCCCACAGGGGTAAAATTGAAAAAAGTTTAAAAAATATTTTTTTTGGACTTACTCATTTTTCCGGCGTTTAACAGACTTTCAGATAGGGGAAATGTCAGTGAGCGTTCCGATTTCAGTTCCAGAGCATATCGCACAATGAGTCCTTGATATTTAGTCGTTTTCAGCCAATATTTTGGATTTTTCAAAATTTCACTTTTTTGTGAAAATATCCACTAAATGAGGGAATAATATGTGTGAGGGTACCCCAGGAGAGTTCCAAATGTGTGTGGGTAGAATATATATCCCACGGGGGTAAAATTGAAAAAAGTTGAAAAAAATATTTTTTTTGGACTTAGTCATTTTTCCGGCGTTTATCAGACTTTCAGATAGGGCAAATGTCAATGAGCGTTCCGATTTCAGTTCCAGAGCGATTCGCCCAATGTGTCCTGGATATTTAGTCGTTTTCATCCTTTTTTCTGGATTTTTGAAAATTTCACTTTTTTGTGAAAATATCCACTAAATGAGTAAATAATATGTCTGAGGGTACCCAAGGAGAGTTCCAAATGTGTGTGGGTAGAATATATATCCCACAGGGTAAAATTGAAAAAAGTTGAAAAAATGTTTTTTTTGGACTTAGTCATTTTTCTGGCATTTATCATACTTTCAGATAGGGCAAATGTCAGTGAGCGTTCCGATTTCAGTTCCAGAGCGATTCGCCCAATGAGTCCTTGATATTTGGTCATTTTCAGCCTTTTATCTGGATTTTTGAAAATTTCTCTTTTTTGTGAAAATATCCACTAAATGAGGAAATAATATGTCTGAGGGTACCCCAGGAGAGTTCCAAATGTGTGTGGGTAGAATATATATCCCACGAGGGTAAATTTGAAAATAGTTGAAAAAATGTTTTTTTTGGACTTAGTCATTTTTCCGGCGTTTATCAGACTTTCAGATAGGGGAAATGTCAGTGAGCGTTCCGATTTCAGTTCCAGAGCGATTCGCCCAATGAGTCCTTGATATTTAGTCGTTTTCAGCCAATATTTTGGATTTTTGAAAATTTCACTTTTTTGTGAAAATATCCACTAAATGAGGAAATAATATGTCTGAGGGTACCCCAACAGAGTTCCAAATGTGTGTGGGTAGAATATATATCCCACAGGGTAAAATTGAAAAAAGTTGAAAAAATGTTTTTTTGAACTTAGTCATTTTTCCGGCGTTTATCAGACTTTCAGATAGGGGAAATGTCAGTGAGCATTCCGATTTCAGTTCCAGAGCGATTCGCCGAAAGAGTCCTTGATATTTAGTTGTTTTCAGCCAATTTTCTGGATTTTTGAAAATTTCACTTTTTTGTGAAAATATCCACTAAATGTGGGAATAATATGTGTGAGGGTACCCCAGGAGAGTTCCAAATGTGTGTATGTAGAATATATATCCCACGGGGGTAAAATTGAAAAAATTTGAGAAAATTTTTTTTTTGGACTTAGTCATTTTTTCGGCGTTTATCAGACTTTCAGATAGGGGAAATGTCAGTGAGCATTCCGATTTCAGTTCCAGAGCGATTCGCCGAAAGAGTCCTTGATATTTAGTTGTTTTCAGCCAATTTTCTGGATTTTTGAAAATTTCACTTTTTTGTGAAAATATCCACTAAATGTGGGAATAATATGTGTGAGGGTACCCCAGGAGAGTTCCAAATGTGTGTATGTAGAATATATATCCCACGGGGGTAAAATTGAAAAAATTTGAGAAAATTTTTTTTTTGGACTTAGTCATTTTTTCGGCGTTTATCAGACTTTCAGATAGGGGAAATGTCATTGAGCGTTCCGATTTCAGTTCTAGAGCGATTCGCCCAATGAGTCCTTGATATTTAGTCATTTTCAGCCAATTTTCTGGATTTTTCAAAATTTCACTTTTTTTGGGAAAATATCCACTAAATCAGGTAATAATATGTGTGAGGGTACCCCAGGAGAGTTCCAAATGTGTGTGGCTAGAATATATATCCCACGAGGGTAAATTTGAAAAAAGTTGAAAAAATTTTTTTTTTGGACTTAGTCATTTTTCCGGTGTTTATCAGACTTTCAGATAGGGGAAATGTCAGTGAGCGTTCCGATTTCAGTTCCAGAGCGATTTGCCCAATGAGTCCTTGATATTTCGTCGTTTTCAGCCAATTTTCTGGATTTTTGAAAATTTCACTTTTTTGTGAAAATATCCACTAAATGAGGGAATAATATGTGTTAGGGTACACTAGGAGAGTTCCAAATGTGTGTGGGTGTAATATATATCTGACGGGGGTAAAACTGAAAAAAGTTTAAAAAAAATTTTTTTGGACTTAGTCATTTTTCCGGCGTTTATCAGACTTTCAGATAGGGGAAATGTCAGTGAGCGTTCTGATTTCAGTTCCAGAGCAATTCGCCCAATGAGCCCTTGATATTTAGTCGTTTTCAGCCAATTTTCTGGATTTTTGAAAATTTCACTTATTTGTGAAAATATCCACTAAATGAGGGAATAATATGTGTGAGGGTACCCCAGGAGAGTTCCAAATGTGTGTATGTAGAATATAGATCCCACAGGGGTAAAATTGAAAAAAGTTGAAAAAATGTTTTTTTGAACTTAGTTATTTTTCCGGCGTTTATCAGACTTTCAGATAGGGGAAATGTCAGTGAGCGTTCCGATTTCAGTTCCAGAGCGATTCGCCCAATGAGTCCTTGATATTTAGTCATTTTCAGCCAATTTTCAGGATTTTTGAAAATTTCACTTTTTTGTGAAAATATCCACTAAATGAGGGAATATTATGTGTGAGGGTACCCCAGGAGAGTTCCAATTGTGTGTGTGTAGAATATATATCCCACAGGGTAAAATTGAAAAAAGTTGAAAAAATGTTTTTTTTCGACTTAGTCATTTTTCTGGCATTTATCATACTTTCAGATATGGGAAATGTCAGTGAGCATTCCGATTTCAGTTCCAGAGCAATTCGCCAAATGAGTACTTGATATTTAGGCGTTTTCAGCCAATTTTCTGGATTTTTGAATATTTCACTTTTTGTGGGAAAATATCCACTAAATGAGGGAATAATATGTTTTAGGGTACCCCAGGAGAGTTCCAAATGTATGTGGGTAGAATATATATCTGACGGGGTTAAAATTGAAAAAAGTTGAAAAAAATTTGTTTTTGGACTTAATCATTTTTCGGGCGTTTATCAGCCTTTCAGATAGGCCAAATGTCAGTGAGTGTTCCAATTTCAGTTCCAGAGCGATTCACCCAATGAGTCCTTGATGTTTAGTCCTTTTCAGACAATATTTTGGATTTTTGAAAATTTCACTTTTTTGTGAAAATATCCACTAAATGAGGGAATAATATGTGTGAGGGCACCACAGGAGAGTTCCAAATGTGTGTGGGTAGAATATATATATCCCATGGGGGTAAAATTGAAAAAAGTTGAAAAAAATTTTTTTTTGAACTTAGTCATTTTTCCGGCGTTTATCAGACTTTCAGATAGGGGAAATATCAGTGAGCGTTCCGATTTCAGTTCCAAAGCGATTCACCCAATGAGTCCTTGATATTTAGTCGTTTTCAGCCAATTTTCTGGATTTTTGAAAATGTCACTTTTTTGTGAAAATATCCACTAAATGAGGGAATAATATGTGTGAGGGTACCCCAGGAGAGTTCCAAATGTGTGTATGTAGAATATATATCCCACGGGGGTAAAATAGAAAAAAGTTGAGAAAATTTTTTTTTTGGACTTAGTCATTTTTTCGGCGTTTATCAGACTTTCAGATAGGGGAAATGTCATTGAGCGTTCCGATTTCAGTTCTAGAGCGATTCGCCCAATGAGTCCTTGATATTTAGTCATTTTCAGCCAATTTTCTGGATTTTTCAAAATTTCACTTTTTTTGGGAAAATATCCACTAAATCAGGTAATAAAATGTGTGAGGGTACCCCAGGAGAGTTCCATATGTGTGTGGCTAGAATATATATCCCACGAGGGTAAATTTGAAAAAAGTTGAAAAAAATTTTTTTTGGACTTAGTCATTTTTCCGGTGTTTATCAGACTTTCAGATAGGGGAAATGTCAGTGAGCGTTCCGATTTCAGTTCCAGAGCGATTTGCCCAATGAGTCCTTGATATTTAGTCGTTTTCAGCCAATTTTCTGGATTTTTGAAAATTTCACTTTTTTGTGAAAATATCCACTAAATGAGGGAATAATATGTGTTAGGGTACACTAGGAGAGTTCCAAATGTGTGTGGGTGTAATATATATCTGACGGGGGTAAAACTGAAAAAAGTTTAAAAAAAATTTTTTTGGACTTAGTCATTTTTCCGGCGTTTATCAGACTTTCAGATAGGGGAAATGTCAGTGAGCGTTCTGATTTCAGTTCCAGAGCAATTCGCCCAATGAGCCCTTGATATTTAGTCGTTTTCAGCCAATATTTTGGATTTTTGAAAATTTCACTTTTTTTGTGAAAATATCCACTAAATGAGGAAATAATATGTCTGAGGGTACCCCATGAGAATTCCAAATGTGTGTGGGTAGAATATATATCCCACAGGGTAAAATTGAAAAAAGTTGAAAAAAATTTTTTTTTGGACTTAGTCATTTTTCGGGCGTTTATCAGACTTTCAGATAGGGCAAATGTCAGTGAGCGTTCTGATTTCAGTTCCAGAGCTATACGCCCAATGAGTCCTTGATATTTGGTCATTTTCAGCCTTTTATCTGGATTTTTGAAAATTTCACTTATTTGTGAAAATATCCACTAAATGAGGGAATATTATGTGTGAGGGTACCCCAGGAGAGTTCCAATTGTGTGTGTGTAGAATATATATCCCACAGGGTAAAATTGAAAAAAGTTGAAAAAATGTTTTTTTTCGACTTAGTCATTTTTCTGGCATTTATCATACTTTCAGATATGGGAAATGTCAGTGAGCATTCCGATTTCAGTTCCAGAGCAATTCGCCAAATGAGTACTTGATATTTAGGCGTTTTCAGCCAATTTTCTGGATTTTTGAATATTTCACTTTTTGTGGGAAAATATCCACTAAATGAGGGAATAATATGTTTTAGGGTACCCCAGGAGAGTTCCAAATGTATGTGGGTAGCATATATATCTGACGGGGTTAAAATTGAAAAAAGTTGAAAAAAATTTTTTTTTGGACTTAGTCATTTTTCGGGGGTTTATCAGCCTTTCAGATAGGCCAAATGTCAGTGAGTGTTCCAATTTCAGTTCCAGAGCGATTCACCCAATGAGTCCTTGATGTTTAGTCCTTTTCAGACAATATTTTGGATTTTTGAAAATTTCACTTTTTTGTGAAAATATCCACTAAATTAGGGAATAATATGTGTGAGGGTACCACAGGAGAGTTCCAAATGTGTGTGGGTAGAATATATATCCCACAGGGTAAAATTGAAAAAAGTTGAAAAAATGTTTTTTTGAACTTAGTCATTTTTCCGGCGTTTATCAGACTTTCAGATAGGGGAAATGTCAGTGAGCGTTCCGATTTCAGTTCCAAAGCGATTCGCCCAATGAGTCCTTGATATTTAATCATTTTCAGCCTTTTTTCTGGATTTTTGAAAATTTCACTTTTTTGTGAAAATATCCACTAAATGAGGGAATAATATGTGTGAGGGTACCACAGGAGAGTTCCAAATGTGTGTGGGTAGAATATATATCCCACGAGGGTAAATTTGAAAAAAGTTGAAAAAATTTTTTTTTGGACTTAGTCATTTTTCCGGTGTTTATCAGACTTTCAGATAGGGGAAATGTCAGTGAGCGTTCCGATTTCAGTTCCAGAGCGATTTGCCCAATGAGTCCTTGATATTTAGTCGTTTTCAGCCAATTTTCTGGATTTTTGAAAATTTCACTTTTTTGTGAAATTATCCACTAAATGAGGGAATAATATGTGTTAGGGTACACTAGGAGAGTTCCAAATGTGTGTGGGTGTAATATATATCTGACGGGGGTAAAACTGAAAAAAGTTTAAAAAAAATTTTTTTGGACTTAGTCATTTTTCCGGCGTTTATCAGACTTTCAGATAGGGGAAATGTCAGTGAGCGTTCTGATTTCAGTTCCAGAGCAATTCGCCCAATGAGCCCATGATATTTAGTCGTTTTCAGCCAATATTTTGGATTTTTGAAAATTTCACTTTTTTGTGAAAATATCCACTAAATGAGGGAATAATATGTGTGAGGGTACCCCAGGAGAGTTCCAAATGTGTGTGGGTAGAATATATATCCCACGGGGGTAAAATTTAAAAAAGTTGAAAAAAAATTTTTTTTGGACTTAGTCATTTTTCCGGCGTTTATCAGACTTTCAGATAGGGCAAATGTCAATGAGCGTTCCGATTTCAGTTCCACAGCGATTCGCCCAATGAGTCCTTGATATTTAGTCGTTTTCAGCCAATTTTCTGGATTTTTGAAAATTTCACTTTTTTGTGAAAATATCCACTAAATGAGGGAATAATATGTGTGAGGGTACCCCAGGAGAGTTCCAAATGTGTGTGGGTAGAATATATATCCCACGGGGGTAAAATTGAAAAAAGTTGAAAAAAATTTTTTTTTGGACTTAGTCATTTTTTCCGGCGTTTATCAGAATTTCAGATAGGGCAAATGTCAGTGAGCGTTCCGATTTCAGTTCCAGAGTGATTCGCCCAATGAGTCCTGGATATTTAGTCATTTTCAGCCAATATTTTGGATTTTTGAAACTTTCACTTTTTTGTGAAAATATCCACTAAATGAGGGAATAATATGTGTGAGGGTACCCCAGGAGAGTTCCAAATGTGTGTGGGTAGAATATATATCCCACAGGGGTAAAACTGAAAAAAGTTTAAAAAATATTTTTTTTGGACTTAGTCATTTTTCCGGCGTTTAACAGACTTTCAGATAGGGGAAATGTCAGTGAGCGTTCCGATTTCAGTTCCAGAGCATATCGCACAATGAGTCCTTGATATTTAGTCGTTTTCAGCCAATATTTTGGATTTTTCAAAATTTCACTTTTTTGTGAAAATATCCACTAAATGAGGGAATAATATGTGTGAGGGTATCCCAGGAGAGTTCCAAATGTGTGTGGGTAGAATATATATCCCACGGGGGTAAAATTGAAAAAAGTTGAAAAAAATTTTTTTTTGGACTTAGTCATTTTTCCGGCGTTTATCAGACTTTCAGATAGGGCAAATGTCAATGAGCGTTCCGATTTCAGTTCCAGAGCGATTCGCCCAATGAGTCCTGGATATTTAGTCGTTTTCAGTCAATATTTTGGATTTTTGAAAATGTCACTTTTTTGTGAAAATATCCACTAAATGAGGGAATAATATGTGTGAGGGTACCCCAGGAGAGTTCCAAATGTGTGTGGGTAGAATATATATCCCACAGGGGTAAAATTGAAAAAAGTTTAAAAAATATTTTTTTTGGACTTAGTCATTTTTCCGGCGTTTAACAGACTTTCAGATAGGGGAAATGTCAGTGAGCGTTCCGATTTTAGTTCCAGAGCATATCGCACAATGAGTCCTTGATATTTAGTCATTTTTAGCCAATTTTCTGGATTTTTGAAAATTTCACTTTTTTGTGAAAATATCCACTAAATCAGGAAATAATATGTCTGAGGGAACCCCAGGAGAGTTCCAAATGTGTGTGGGTAGAATATATATCCCACGGGGGTAAAATTGAAAAAAGTTGAAAAAAATTTTTTTTTGGACTTAGTCATTTTTCCGGCGTTTATCAGACTTTCAGATAGGGCAAATGTTCAGTGAGCGTTCCGATTTCAGTTCCAAAGCGATTCACCCAATGAGTCCTTGATAATTAGTCGTTTTCAGCCAATTTCCTGGATTTTTGAAAATTTTACTTTTTTGTGAAAATATCCACTAAATGAGGGAATAATATGTGTGAGGGTGCCCCAGGAGAGTTCCAAACGTGTGTGGGTAGAATATATATCCCACAAGGGTAAAATTGAAAAAAGTTTAAAAAATATTTTTTTTGGACTTACTCATTTTTCCGACGTTTAACAGACTTTCAGATAGGGGAAATGTCAGTGAGCGTTCTGATTTCAGTTCCAGAGCAATTCGCCCAATGAGTCATTGATATTTAGTCGTTTTCAGCCAATATTTTGGATTTTTCAAAATTTCACTTTTTTGTGAAAATATCCACTAAATGAGGAAATAATATGTCTGAGGGTACCCCAACAGAGTTCCAAATGTGTGTGGGTAGAATATATATCCCACAGGGTAAAATTGAAAAAAGTTGAAAAAATGTTTTTTTGAACTTAGTCATTTTTCCGGCGTTTATCAGACTTTCAGATAGGGGAAATGTCAGTGAGCATTCCGATTTCAGTTCCAGAGCGATTCGCCGAAAGAGTCCTTGATATTTAGTTGTTTTCCGCCAATTTTCTGGATTTTTGAAAATTTCACTTTTTTGTGAAAATATCCACTAAATGAGGGAATAATATGTGTGAGGGTACCCCAGGAGAGTTCCAAATGTGTGTGGTTAGAATATATATCCCACAGGGTAAAATTGAAAAAAGTTGAAAAAATGTTTTTTTTGGACTTAGTCATTTTTCCGGCATTTATCAGACTTTCAGATAGGGGAAGTGTCAGTGAGCATTCTGATTTCAGTTCCAGAGCAATTCGCCAAATGAGTACTTGATATTTAGTCGTTTTCAGCCAATTTTCTGGATTTTTGAAAATTTCACTTTTTTGTGAAAATATCCACTAAATGAGGGAATAATATGTGTGAGGGTACCCCAGGAGAGTTCCAAATGTGTGTATGTAGAATATAGATCCCACAGGGGTAAAATTGAAAAAAGTTGAAAAAATGTTTTTTTGAACTTAGTTATTTTTCTGGCGTTTATCAGACTTTCAGATAGGGGAAATGTCAGTGAGCGTTCCGATTTCAGTTCCAGAGCGATTCGCCCAATGAGTCCTTGATATTTAGTCATTTTCAGCCAATTTTCTGGATTTTTGAAAATTTCACTTTTTTGTGAAAATATCCACTAAATGAGGGAATGATATGTGTGAGGGTACCCCAGGAGAGCTCCAAATGTGTGTGGGTAGAATATACATCCCACGAGGGTAAATTTGAAAAAAGTTGAAAAATTTTTTTTTTTCGACTTAGTCATTTTTACGGCGTTTATCAGACTTTCAGATAGGGGAAATGTCAGTGAGCGTTCCGATTTCAGTTCCAAAGCGATTCGCCCAATGAGTCCTTGATATTTAGTCATTTTCAGACTTTTTTCTGGATTTTTGAAAATTTCACTTTTTTGTGAAAATATCCACTAAATGAGGAAATAATATGTGTGAGGGTACCACAGGAGAGTTCCAAATGTGTGTGGGTAGAATATATATCCCACAGGGTAAAATTGAAAAAAGTGGAAAATTTTTTTTTTTTGAACTTAGTCATTTTTCCGGCGTTTATCAGACTTTCAGATAGGGGAAATGTCAGGGAGCATTCAGATTTCAGTTCCAAAGCGATTCGCCCAATGAGTCCTTGATATTTCGTCGTTTTCAGCCAATTTTCTGGATTTTTGAAAATGTCACTTTTTTGTGAAAATATCCACTAAATGAGGGAATAATATGTGTGAGGGTACCCCAGGAGAGTTCCAATTGTGTGTGTGTAGAATATATATCCCACGGGGGTAAAATTTAAAAAAGTTGAAAAAATTTTTTTTTGGACTCAGTCATTTTTCGGGCGTTTATCAGCCTTTCAGATAGGCCAAATGTCAGTGAGTGTTCCAATTTCAGTTCCAGAGCGATTCACCCAATGAGTCCTTGATATTTAGTCCTTTTCAGACAATATTTTGGATTTTTGAAAATTTCACTTTTTTGTGAAAATATCCACTAAATTAGGGAATAATATGTGTGAGGGTACCACAGGAGAGTTCCAAATGTGTGTGGGTAGAATATATATCCCACAGGGTAAAATTGAAAAAAGTTGAAAAAATGTTTTTTTGAACTTAGTCATTTTTCTGGCGTTTATCAGACTTTCAGATAGGGGAAATGTCAGTGAGCGTTCCGATTTCAGTTTCAAAGCGATTCGCCCAATGAGTCCTTGATATTTAGTCGTTTTCAGCCAATTTTCTGGATTTTTCAAAATTTCACTTTTTTGTGAAAATATCCACTAAATTAGGGAATAATAAGTGTGAGGGTACCACAGGAGAGTTCCAAATGTGTGTGGGTAGAATATATATCCCACGGGGGTAAAATTGAAAAAAGTTGAAAAATTTTTTTTTGTTCGACTTAGTCATTTTTCCGGCGTTTATCAGTCTTTCAGATAGGGGAAATGTCAGTGAGCATTCAGATTTCAGTTCCAAAGCAATTCGCCCAATGAGTCCTTGATATTTAATCATTTTCAGCCTTTTTTCTGGATTTTTGAAAATTTCACTTTTTTGTGAAAATATCCACTTAATGAGGAAATAATATGTCTGAGGGTACCCCAGCAGAGTTCCAAATGTGTGTATGTAGAATATAGATCCCACAGGGGTAAAATTGAAAAAAGTTGAAAAAATGTTTTTTTGAACTTAGTTATTTTTCTGGCGTTTATCAGACTTTCAGATAGGGGAAATGTCAGTGAGCGTTCCGATTTCAGTTCCAGAGCGATTCGCCCAATGAGTCCTTGATATTTAGTCATTTTCAGCCAATTTTCAGGATTTTTGAAAATTTCACTTTTTTGTGAAAATATCCACTAAATGAGGAAATAATATGTCTGATGGTACCCCAGGAGAGTTCCAAATGTGTGTGGGTAGAATATATATCCAACGAAGGTAAAATTGAAAAAAGTTGAAAAAATGTTTTTTTTGGACTTAGTCATTTTTCTGGCATTTATCATACTTTCAGATAGGGGAAATGTCAGTGAGCATTCCGATTTCAGTTCCAGAGCAATTCGCCAAATGAGTACTTGATATTTAGGCGTTTTCAGCCAATTTTCTGGATTTTTGAATATTTCACTGTTTGTGGGAAAATATCCACTAAATGAGGGAATAATATGTTTTAGGGTACCCCAGGAGAGTTCCAAATGTATGTGGGTAGAATATATATCTGACGGGGTTAAAATTGAAAAAAGTTGAAAAAAATTTTTTTTTGGACTCAGTCATTTTTCGGGCGTTTATCAGCCTTTCAGATAGGCCAAATGTCAGTGAGTGTTCCAATTTCAGTTCCAGAGCGATTCACCCAATGAGTCCTTGATATTTAGTCCTTTTCAGACAATATTTTGGATTTTTGAAAATTTCACTTTTTTGTGAAAATATCCACTAAATTAGGGAATAATATGTGTGAGGGTACCACAGGAGAGTTCCAAATGTGTGTGGGTAGAATATATATCCCACAGGGTAAAATTGAAAAAAGTTGAAAAAATGTTTTTTTGAACTTAGTCATTTTTCTGGCGTTTATCAGACTTTCAGATAGGGGAAATGTCAGTGAGCGTTCCGATTTCAGTTTCAAAGCGATTCGCCCAATGAGTCCTTGATATTTAGTCGTTTTCAGCCAATTTTCTGGATTTTTCAAAATTTCACTTTTTTGTGAAAATATCCACTAAATTAGGGAATAATAAGTGTGAGGGTACCACAGGAGAGTTCCAAATGTGTGTGGGTAGAATATATATCCCACGGGGGTAAAATTGAAAAAAGTTGAAAAATTTTTTTTTGTTCGACTTAGTCATTTTTCCGGCGTTTATCAGTCTTTCAGATAGGGGAAATGTCAGTGAGCATTCAGATTTCAGTTCCAAAGCAATTCGCCCAATGAGTCCTTGATATTTAATCATTTTCAGCCTTTTTTCTGGATTTTTGAAAATTTCACTTTTTTGTGAAAATATCCACTTAATGAGGAAATAATATGTCTGAGGGTACCCCAGCAGAGTTCCAAATGTGTGTGGGTAGAATATATATCCCACAGGGTAAAATTGAAAAAAGTTGAAAAAATGTTTTTTTGAACTTAGTCATTTTTCCGGCGTTTATCAGACTTTCAGATAGGGGAAATGTCAGTGAGCGTTCCGATTTCAGTTCCAGAGCGATTCGCCCAATGAGTCCTTGATATTTGGTCATTTTCAGCCTTTTATCTGGATTTTTGAAAATTTCACTTTTTTGTGAAAATATCCACTAAATGAGGAAATAATATGTGTGAGGGTACCCCAGGAGAGTTCCAATTGTGTGTGTGTAGAATATATATCCCTCAGCGTAAAATTGAAAAAAGTTGAAAAAATGTTTTTTTGAACTTAGTCATTTTTCCGGCGTTTATCAGACTTTCAGATAGGGGAAATGTCAGTGAGCGTTCCGATTTCAGTTCCAGAGCGATTCGCCCAATGAGTCCTTGATATTTGGTCATTTTCAGCCTTTTATCTGGATTTTTGAAAATTTCACTTTTTTGTGAAAATATCCACTAAATGAGGAAATAATATGTGTGAGGGTACCCCAGGAGAGTTCCAATTGTGTGTGTGTAGAATATATATCCCTCAGCGTAAAATTGAAAAAAGTTGAAAAAATGTTTTTTTGAACTTAGTCATTTTTCCGGCGTTTATCAGACTTTCAGATAGGGGAAATGTCAGTGAGCGTTCCGATTTCAGTTCCAGAGCGATTCACCCAATGAGTCCTTGATATTTAGTCGTTTTCAGACAATATTTTGGATTTTTGAAAATTTCACTTTTTTGTGAAAATATCCACTAAATTAGGGAATAATATGTGTGAGGGTACCACAGGAGAGTTCCAAATGTGTGTGGGTAGAATATATATCCCACGGGGGTAAAATTGAAAAAAGTTGAAAAATTTTTTTTTTTCGACTTAGTCATTTTTCCGGCGTTTATCAGTCTTTCAGATAAGGGAAATGTCAGTGAGCATTCCGATTTCAGTTCCAAACAGATTCGCCCAATGAGTCCTTGATATTTAGTCATTTTCAGACTTTTTTCTGGATTTTTGAAAATTTCACTTTTTTGTGAAAATATCCACTAAATGAGGAAATAATATGTCTGAGGGTACCCCAGCAGAGTTCCAAATGTGTTTGGGTAGAATATATATCCCACAGGGTAAAATTGAAAAAAGTTGAAAAAATGTTTTTTTGAACTTAGTCATTTTTCCGGCGATTATCAGACTTTCAGATAAGGGAAATGTCAGTGAGCGTTACGATTTCAGTTCCAGAGCGATTCGCCCAATGAGTCCTTGATATTTAGTCGTTTTCAGCCAATTTTCTGGATTTTTCAAAATTTCACTTTTTTGTGAAAATATCCACTAAATGAGGGAATGATATGTGTGAGGGTACCCCAGGAGAGCTCTAAATGTGTGTGGGTAGAATATACATCCCACGAGGGTAAATTTGAAAAAAGTTGAAAAATTTTTTTTTTTCGACTTAGTCATTTTTACGGCGTTTATCAGACTTTCAGATAGGGGAAATGTCAGTGAGCGTTCCGATTTCAGTTCCAAAGCGATTCGCCCAATGAGTCCTTGATATTTAGTCGTTTTCAGCCAATTTTCTGGATTTTTCAAAATTTCACTTTTTTGTGAAAATATCCACTAAATGAGGGAATGATATGTGTGAGGGTACCCCAGGAGAGCTCTAAATGTGTGTGGGTAGAATATACATCCCACGAGGGTAAATTTGAAAAAAGTTGAAAAATTTTTTTTTTTCGACTTAGTCATTTTTACGGCGTTTATCAGACTTTCAGATAGGGGAAATGTCAGTGAGCGTTCCGATTTCAGTTCCAAAGCGATTCGCCCAATGAGTCCTTGATATTTAGTCATTTTCAGACTTTTTTCTGGATTTTTGAAAATTTCACTTTTTTGTGAAAATATTCACTAAATGAGGGAATAATATGTGTGAGGGTACCCCAGGAGAGTTCCAAATGTGTGTGGGTAGAATATATATCCCACTGGGGTAAAATTGAAAAAAGTTGAAAACATTTTTTTTTGGACTTAGTCATTTTTCCGGCGTGTATCAGTGTTTCAGATAGGGGAAATATCAGTGAGCGTTCCGATTTCAGTTCCAGAGCGATTCGCCCAATAACTCCTTGTTATTTAGTCGTTTTCAGCCAATTTTCTTGATTTTTGAAAATTTCACTTTTTTGTGAAAATATCCACTAAATGAGGAAATAATATGTGTGAGGGTACCCCAGGAGAGCTCCAAATGTGTGTGGGTAGAATATATATCCGACGGGGGTAAAATTGAAAAAAGTTTAAAAAAATTTTTTTTTGGACTTAGTCATTTTTCTGGCGTTTATCAGACTTTCAGATATGGGAAATGTCAGTGAGCGTTCCGATTTCAGTTCCAGAGCGATTCGCCCAATGAGACTTTGATATTTAGTCGTTTTCAGCCAATTTTCTGGATTTTTGAAAATTTCACTTTTTTGTGAAAATATCCACTAAATGGGGGAATAATATGTGTGAGGGTACCGAAGGAGAGTTCCAAATGTGAGTGGGTAGAATATATATCCCACGGGGGTAAAATTGAAAAAAGTTGAAAACATTTTTTTTTGGACTTAGTCATTTTTCCGGCGTGTATCAGTCTTTCAGATAGGGGAAATATCAGTGAGCGTTCCGATTTCAGTTCCAGAGCGATTCGCCCAATGACTCCTTGTTATTTAGTCGTTTTCAGCCAATTTTCTTGATTTTTGAAAATTTCACTTTTTTGTGAAAATATCCACTAAATGAGGGAATAATATGTGTGAGGGTACCCCAGGAGAGTTCCAAATGTGTGTGGGTAGAATATATATCCGACGGGGGTAAAATTGAAAAAAGTTTAAAAAAATTTTTTTTGGACTTAGTCATTTTTCTGGCGTTTATCAGACTTTCAGATATGGGAAATGTCAGTGAGCGTTCCGTTTTCAGTTCCAGAGCGATTCGCCCAATGAGACTTTGATATTTAGTCGTTTTCAGCCAATTTTCTGGATTTTTGAAAATGTCACTTTTTTGTGAAAATATCCACTAAATGAGGGAATAATATGTATGAGGGTACCCCAGGAGAGTTCCAAATGTGTGTGGGTAGAATATATATCCCACGAGGGTAAAATTGAAAAAAGTTGAAAAAAATTTTTTTTGGGACTTAGTCATTTTTCCGGCGTTTATCAGACTTTCAGATAGGGGAAATGTCAGTGAGCGTTACGATTTCAGTTCCAGAGTGATTCGCCCAATGAGTCCTTGATATTTATTCGTTTTCAGCCAATTTTCTGGATTTTTGAAAATTTCACTTTTTTGTGAAAATATTCACTAAATGAGGGAATAATATGTGTGAGGGTACCCCAGGAGAGTTCCAAATGTGTGTGGGTAGAATTTATATCCCACGGGGGTAAAATTGAAAAAAGTTGAAAAAAAATTATTTTTTTGGACTTAGTCATTTTTCCGGTGTTTATCAGACTTTCAGATAGGGCAAATGTCAGTTAGCGTTCCGATTTCAGTTCCAGATCGACTCGCCCAATGAGTGCTTGTTATTTAGTCGTTTTCAGCCAATTTTCTTGATTTTTGAAAATTTCACTTTTTTGTGAAAATATCCACTAAATGAGGGAATAATATGTGTGAGGGTACCCCAGGAGAGTTCCAAATGTGTGTGGGTAGAATATATATCCGACGGGGGTAAAATTGAAAAAAGTTTAAAAAATTTTTTTTTTGGACTTAGTCATTTTTCTGGCGTTTATCAGACTTTCAGATATGGGAAATGTCAGTGAGCGTTCCGATTTCAGTTCCAGAGCGATTCGCCCAATGAGACTTTGATATTTAGTCGTTTTCAGCCAATTTTCTGGATTTTTGAAAATTTCACTTTTTTGTGAAAATATTCACTAAATGAGGGAATAATATGTGTGAGGGTACCCCAGGAGAGTTCCAAATGTGTGTGGGTAGAATTTATATCCCACGGGGGTAAAATTGAAAAAAGTTGAAAAAAATTTATTTTTTTGGACTTAGTCATTTTTCCGGTGTTTATCAGACTTTCAGATAGGGCAAATGTCAGTGAGCGTTCCGATTTCAGTTCCAGATCGACTCGCCCAATGAGTCCTTGATATTTAGTCGTTTTCAGCCAATTTTCTGGATTTTTGAAAATGTCACTTTTTTGTGAAAATATCCACTAAATGAGGGAATAATATGTGTGAGGGTACCCCAGGAGCGTTCCAAATGTGTATAGGTAGAATTTATATCCCACGGGGGTAAAATTGAAAAAAGTTGAAAAAAATTTTTTTTTTTGGACTTAGTCATTTTTCCGGCGTTTATCAGACTTTCAGATAGGGCAAATGTCAGTGAGCGTTCCGATTTCAGTTCGAGATCGATTCGCCCAATGAGTCCTTGATATTTAGTCGTTTTCAGCCAATTTTCTGGATTTTTGAAAATGTCACTTTTTTGTGAAAATATCCACTAAATGAGGGAATAATATGTGTGAGGGTACCCCAGGAGAGTTCCAAATGTGTGTGGGTAGAATATATATCCCACTGGGGTAAAATTGAAAAAAGTTGAAAACATTTTTTTTTGGACTTAGTCATTTTTCCGGCGTTTATCAGACTTTCAGATACGAGAAATGTCAGTGAGCGTTCCGATTTCAGCTCCAGAGCGATTCGCCCAATGAGTCCTTGATATTTAGTCGTTTTCAGCCAATTTTCTGGATTTTTGAAAACTTCACTTTTTTGTGAAAATATCCACTAAATGAAGGAATAATATGTGTGGGGGTACCGAAGAAGAGTTCCATATTTGTGTGGGTAGAATATATATCCCACGGGGGTAAAATTGAAAAAAATTGAAAAAAATATTTTTGGGGACTTAGTCATTTTTCCGGCGATTATCAGACTTTCAGATAGGGGAAATGTCAGTGAGCGTTCCGATTTCAGTTCCAGAGTGATTGCCCAATGAGTCCTTGATATTTATTCGTTTTCAGCCAATTTTCTGGATTTTTGAAAATTTCACTTTTTTGTGAAAATATTCACTAAATGAGGGAATAATATGTATGAGGGTACCCCAGGAGAGTTCCAAATGTGTGTGGGTAGAATATATATCCCACGGGGGTAAAATTGAAAAAAGTTGAAAAAATTTTTTTTTGGACTTAGTCATTTTTCTGGCGTTTATCAGACTTTAAGATTGGGGAAATGTCAGTGAGCATTCCCATTTCAGTTCCAGAGCGATTCACCCAATGAGTCTTTGATATTTAGTCGTTTTCAGCCAATTATCTGGAATTTTGAAAATTTCACTTTTTTGTGAAAATATCCACTAAATGGGGGAATAATATGTGTGAGGGTACCGAAGGAGAGTTCCAAATGTGAGTGGGTAGAATATATATCCCACGGGGGTAAAATTGAAAAAAGTTGAAAACATTTTTTTTTTGGACTTAGTCATTTTTCCGGCGTGTATCAGTCTTTCAGATAGGGGAAATATCAGTGAGCGTTCCGATTTCAGTTCCAGAGCGATTCGCCCAATTAGTCCTTGATAATTCGTCGTTTTCAGCCAATTTTCTGGATTTTTGAAAATTTCACTTTTTTGTGAAAATATCCACTAAGTGAGGGAATAATATGTGTGAGGGTACCGAAGGAGAGTTCCAAATTTGTGTGGGTAGAATATATATCCCACGGGGGTAAAATTGAAAAAAGTTGAAAAAAATTTATTTTTTTGGACTTAGTCATTTTACCGGTGTTTATCAGACTTTCAGATAGGGCAAATGTCAGTGAGCGTTCCGATTTCAGTTCCAGATCGACTCGCCCAATTAGTCCTTGATATTTAGTCGTTTTCAGCCAATTTTCTGGATTTTTGAAAATGTCACTTTTTTGTGAAAATATCCACTAAATGAGGGAATAATATGTGTGAGGGTACCCCAGGAGAGTTCCAAATGTGTGTGGGTAGAATATATATCCCACTGGGGTAAAATTGAAAAAAGTTGAAAACATTTTTTTTTGGACTTAGTCATTTTTCCGGCGTTTATCAGACTTTCAGATACGAGAAATGTCAGTGAGCGTTCCGATTTCAGTTCCAGATCGACTCGCCCAATTAGTCCTTGATATTTAGTCGTTTTCAGCCAATTTTCTGGATTTTTGAAAATGTCACTTTTTTGTGAAAATATCCACTAAATGAGGGAATAATATGTGTGAGGGTACCCCAGGAGAGTTCCAAATGTGTGTGGGTAGAATATATATCCCACTGGGGTAAAATTGAAAAAATTGAAAAAAATTTTTTTGGGGACTTAGTCATTTTTCCGGCGATTATCAGACTTTCAGATAGGGGAAATGTCAGTGAGCGTTCCGATTTCAGTTCCAGAGTGATTGCCCAATGAGTCCTTGATATTTATTCGTTTTCAGCCAATTTTCTGGATTTTTGAAAATTTCACTTTTTTGTGAAAATATTCACTAAATGAGGGAATAATATGTATGAGGGTACCCCAGGAGAGTTCCAAATGTGTGTGGGTAGAATATATATCCCACGGGGGTAAAATTGAAAAAAGTTGAAAAAAATTTTTTTTTGGACTTAGTCATTTTTCTGGCGTTTATCAGACTTTAAGATTGGGGAAATGTCAGTGAGCATTCCCATTTCAGTTCCAGAGCGATTCACCCAATGAGTCTTTGATATTTAGTCGTTTTCAGCCAATTTTCTGGAATTTTGAAAATTTCACTTTTTTGTGAAAATATCCACTAAATGGGGGAATAATATGTGTGAGGGTACCGAAGGAGAGTTCCAAATGTGAGTGGGTAGAATATATATCCCACGGGGGTAAAATTGAAAAAAGTTGAAAACATTTTTTTTTTGGACTTAGTCATTTTTCCGGCGTGTATCAGTCTTTCAGATAGGGGAAATATCAGTGAGCGTTCCGATTTCAGTTCCAGAGCGATTCGCCCAATGAGTCCTTGATAATTCGTCATTTTCAGCCAATTTTCTGGATTTTTGAAAATTTCACTTTTTTGTGAAAATATCCACTAAGTGAGGGAATAATATGTGTGAGGGTACCGAAGGAGAGTTCCAAATTTGTGTGGGTAGAATATATATCCCACGGGGGTAAAATTGAAAAAAGTTGAAAAAAATTTATTTTTTTGGACTTAGTCATTTTTCCGGTGTTTATCAGACTTTCAGATAGGGCAAATGTCAGTGAGCGTTCCGATTTCAGTTCCAGATCGACTCGCCCAATTAGTCCTTGATATTTAGTCGTTTTCAGCCAATTTTCTGGATTTTTGAAAATGTCACTTTTTTGTGAAAATATCCACTAAATGAGGGAATAATATGTGTGAGGGTACCCCAGGAGAGTTCCAAATGTGTGTGGGTAGAATATATATCCCACTGGGGTAAAATTGAAAAAAGTTGAAAACATTTTTTTTTGGACTTAGTCATTTTTCCGGCGTTTATCAGACTTTCAGATAGGGGAAATGTCAGTGAGCGTTCCGATTTCAGTTCCAGAGTGATTGCCCAATGAGTCCTTGATATTTATTCGTTTTCAGCCAATTTTCTGGATTTTTGAAAATTTCACTTTTTTGTGAAAATATTCACTAAATGAGGGAATAATATGTATGAGGGTACCCCAGGAGAGTTCCAAATGTGTGTGGGTAGAATATATATCCCACGGGGGTAAAATTGAAAAAAGTTGAAAAAAATTTTTTTTTGGACTTAGTCATTTTTCTGGCGTTTATCAGACTTTAAGATAGGGGAAATGTCAGTGAGCATTCCCATTTCAGTTCCAGAGCGATTCACCCAATGAGTCTTTGATATTTAGTCGTTTTCAGCCAATTTTCTGGATTTTTGAAAATTTCACTTTTTTGTGAAAATATCCACTAAATGGGGGAATAATATGTGTGAGGGTACCGAAGGAGAGTTCCAAATGTGAGTGGGTAGAATATATATCCCACGGGGGTAAAATTGAAAAAAGTTGAAAACATTTTTTTTTTTGGACTTAGTCATTTTTCCGGCGTGTATCAGTCTTTCAGATAGGGGAAATATCAGTGAGCGTTCCGATTTCAGTTCCAGAGCGATTCGCCCAATTAGTCCTTGATAATTCGTCGTTTTGAGCCAATTTTCTGGATTTTTGAAAATTTCACTTTTTTGTGAAAATATCCACTAAGTGACGGAATAATATGTGTGAGGGTACCGAAGGAGAGTTCCAAATTTGTGTGGGTAGAATATATATCCCACGGGGTAAAATTGAAAAAAGTTGAAAAATTTTTTTTTAGGACTTAGTCATTTTTCCCGCGTTTAGCAGACTTTCAGAGAGGGGAAATGTCAGTGAGCGTTCCGATTTCATTTCCAGAGCGATTCGCCCAATGAGTCCTTGATATTTAGTTGTTTTCAGCCAATTTTCTGGATTTTTGAAAATGTCACTTTTTTTGTGAAAATATTCACTAAATGAGGGAATAATATGTGTGAGGGTACCCCAGGAGAGTTCCAAATGTGTGTGGGTAGAATATATATCCGACGGGGGTAAAATTGAAAAAAGTTTAAAAAAATTTTTTTTTGGACTTAGTCATTTTTCCGGTGTTTATCAGACTTTCAGATAGGGCATATGTCAGTGAGCGTTCCGATTTCAGTTCCAGATCGACTCGCCCAATGAGTCCTTGATATTTAGTCGTTTTCAGCCAATTTTCTGGATTTTTGAAAATGTCACTTTTTTGTGAAAATATCCACTAAATGAGGGAATAATATGTGTGAGGGTACCGAAGAAGAGTTCCAAATTTGTGTGGGTAGAATATATATCCCACGGGGGTAAAATTGAAAAAAGTTGAAAAAATTTTTTTTCGGGACTTTGTCATTTTTCCGGCGTTTATCAGACTTTCAGATAGGGGAAATGTCAGTGAGTGTTCCGATTTCAGTTCCAGATCGACTCGCCCAATGAGTCCTTGATATTTAGTCGTTTTCAGCCAATTTTCTGGATTTTTGAAAATTTCACTTTTTTGTGAAAATATCCATTAAATGAGGGAATAATATGTATGAGGGTACCCCAGGAGAGTTCCAAATGTGTGTGGGTAGAATATATATCCCACGGGGGTAAAATTGAAAAAAGTTGAAAAAAATTTTTTTTTGGACTTAGTCATTTTTCTGGCATTTATCAGACTTTAAGATAGGGGAAATGTCAGTGAGCATTCCCATTTCAGTTCCAGAGCGATTCACCCAATGAGTCTTTGATATTTAGTCGTTTTCAGCCAATTTTCTGGATTTTTGAAAATTTCACTTTTTTGTGAAAATATCCACTAAATGAGGGAATAATATGTGTGAGGGTACCGAAGGAGAGTTCCAAATTTGTGTGGGTAGAATATATATCCCACGGGGTAAAATTGAAAAAAGTTGAAAAAAATTTTTTTAGGACTTAGTCATTTTTCCCGCGTTTAGCAGACTTTCAGAGAGGGGAAATGTCAGTGAGCGTTCCGATTTCATTTCCAGAGCGATTCGCCCAATGAGTCCTTGATATTTAGTTGTTTTCAGCCAATTTTCTGGATTTTTGAAAATGTCACTTTTTTGTGAAAATATTCACTAAATGAGGGAATAATATGTGTGAGGGTACCCCAGGAGAGTTCCAAATGTGTGTGGGTAGAATATATATCCGACGGGGGTAAAATTGAAAAAAGTTTAAAAAAATTTTTTTTTGGACTTAGTCATTTTTCCGGTGTTTATCAGACTTTCAGATAGGGCAAATGTCAGTGAGCGTTCCGATTTCAGTTCCAGATCGACTCGCCCAATGAGTCCTTGATATTTAGTCGTTTTCAGCCAATTTTCTGGATTTTTGAAAATGTCACTTTTTTGTGAAAATATCCACTAAATGAGGGAATAATATGTGTGAGGGTACCGAAGAAGAGTTCCAAATTTGTGTGGGTAGAATATATATCCCACGGGGGTAAAATTGAAAAAAAGTTGAAAAAAATTTTTTTTTGGACTTAGTCATTTTTCTGGCATTTATCAGACTTTAAGATAGGGGAAATGTCAGTGAGCATTCCCATTTCAGTTCCAGAGCGATTCACCCAATGAGTCTTTGATATTTAGTCGTTTTCAGCCAATTTTGTGGATTTTTGAAAATTTCACTTTTTTGTGAAAATATCCACTAAATGAGGGAATAATATGTGTGAGGGTACCGAAGAAGAGTTCCAAATTTGTGTGGGTAGAATATATATCCCACGGGGGTAAAATTGAAAAAAGTTGAACATTTTTTTTTTCGGGACTTTGTCATTTTTCCGGCGTTTATCAGACTTTCAGATAGGGGAAATGTCAGTGAGCGTTCTGATTTCAGTTCCAGAGCGATTCGCCCATTGAGTCCTTGTTATTTACTTGTTTTCAGCCAATTTTCTGGATTTTTGAAAATTTCACTTTTTTGTGAAAATATCCACTAAATGAGGGAATAATATGTGTGAGGGTACCCCAGGAGAGTTCTAAATGTGTGTGGGAAGAATATATATCCCACGGGGGTAAAATTGAAAAAAGTTGAAAAAATTTTTTTTTTGGACTTAGTCATTTTTCCGGCGTTTATCAGACTTTCAGATAGGGCAAATGTCAGTGAGCGTTCCGATTTCAGTTCCAGAGTGTTTCGCCCAATGAGTCCTTGATATTTATTCGTTTTCAGCCAATTTTCTGGATTTTTGAAAATTTCACTTCTTTGTGAAAATATCCACTAAATGAGGGAATAATATGTGTGAGGGTACCCCAGGAGAGTTCCAAATGTGTGTGGGTAGAATATATATCCCACGGGGGTAAAATTGAAAAAAGTTGAAAAAAATTTTTTTTTTGACTTAGTCATTTTTCCGCCGTTTATCAGACTTTCAGATAGGGGAAATGTCAGTGAGCGTTCCGATTTCAGTTCCAGAGCGATTCGCCCAATGAGTCCTTATTATTTAGTTGTTTTCAGCCAATTTTCTGGATTTTTGAAAATTTCACTTTTTTGTGAAAATATTCACTAAATGAGGGAATAATATGTGTGAGGGTACCCCAGGAGAGTTCCAAATGTGTGTGGGTAGAATTTATATCCCACGGGGGTAAAATTGAAAAAAGTTGAAAAAAAAATTTTTTTTTGGATTTAGTCATTTTTCCGGTGTTTATCAGACTTTCAGATAGGGCAAATGTCAGTGAGCGTTCCGATTTCAGTTCCAGATCGACTCGCCCAATGAGTCCTTGATATTTATTCGTTTTCAGCCAATTTTTTGGATTTTTGAAAATTTCACTTTTTTGTGAAAATATCCACTAAATGAAGGAATAATATGTGTGAGGGTACCGAAGAAGAGTTCCAAATTTGTGTGGGTAGAATATATATCCCACGGGGGTAAAATTGAAAAAAGTTGAAAAATTTTTTTTTCGGGACTTTGTCATTTTTCCGGCGTTTATCAGACTTTCAGATAGGGGAAATGTCAGTGAGCGTTCCGATTTCAGTTCCAGAACGATTCGCCCAATGAGTCCTTGATATTTAGTCAATTTCAGCCAATTTTCTTGATTTTTGAAAATTTCAGTTTTTTTTTAAAATATCCACTAAATGAGGGAATAATATGTGTGAGGGTACCCCAGGAGAGTTCCAAATGTGTGTGGGTAGAATATATTTCCCACTGGGGTAAAATTGAAAAAAATTGAAAAAAATTTTTTTGGGGACTTAGTCATTTTTCCGGCTATTATCAGACTTTCAGATAGGGGAAATGTCAGTGAGCGTTCCGATTTCAGTTCCAGAGTGATTGCCCAATGAGTCCTTGATATTTATTCGTTTTCAGCCAATTTTCTGGATTTTTGAAAATTTCACTTTTTTGTGAAAATATTCACTAAATGAGGGAATAATATGTATGAGGGTACCCCAGGAGAGTTCCAAATGTGTGTGGGTAGAATATATATCCCACGGGGGTAAAATTGAAAAAAGTTGAAAAAAATTTTTTTTTGGACTTAGTCATTTTTCTGGCGTTTATCAGACTTTAAGATAGGGGAAATGTCAGTGAGCATTCCCATTTCAGTTCCAGAGCGATTCACCCAATGAGTCTTTGATATTTAGTCGTTTTCAGCCAATTTTCTGGATTTTTGAAAATTTCACTTTTTTGTGAAAATATCCACTAAATGGGGGAATAATATGTGTGAGGGTACCGAAGGAGAGTTCCAAATGTGAGTGGGTAGAATATATATCCCACGGGGGTAAAATTGAAAAAAGTTGAAAACATTTTTTTTTTGGACTTAGTCATTTTTCCGGCGTGTATCAGTCTTTCAGATAGGGGAAATATCAGTGAGCGTTCCGATTTCAGTTCCAGAGCGATTCGCCCAATTAGTCCTTGATAATTCGTCGTTTTGAGCCAATTTTCTGGATTTTTGAAAATTTCACTTTTTTGTGAAAATATCCACTAAGTGAGGGAATAATATGTGTGAGGGTACCGAAGGAGAGTTCCAAATTTGTGTGGGTAGAATATATATCCCACGGGGGTAAAATTGAAAAAAGTTGAAAAAATTTTTTTTAGGACTTAGTCATTTTTCCCGCGTTTAGCAGACTTTCAGAGAGGGGAAATGTCAGTGAGCGTTCCGATTTCATTTCCAGAGCGATTCACCCAATGAGTCCTTGATATTTAGTTGTTTTCAGCCAATTTTCTGGATTTTTGAAAATGTCACTTTTTTGTGAAAATATTCACTAAATGAGGGAATAATATGTGTGAGGGTACCCCAGGAGAGTTCCAAATGTGTGTGGGTAGAATATATATCCGACGGGGGTAAAATTGAAAAAAGTTTAAAAAAATTTTTTTTTGGACTTAGTCATTTTTCCGGTGTTTATCAGACTTTCAGATAGGGCAAATGTCAGTGAGCGTTCCGATTTCAGTTCCAGATCGACTCGCCCAATGAGTCCTTGATATTTAGTCGTTTTCAGCCAATTTTCTGGATTTTTGAAAATGTCACTTTTTTGTGAAAATATCCACTAAATGAGGGAATAATATGTGTGAGGGTACCGAAGAAGAGTTCCAAATTTGTGTGGGTAGAATATATATCCCACGGGGGTAAAATTGAAAAAAGTTGAAAAAAATTTTTTTCGGGACTTTGTCATTTTTCCGGCGTTTATCAGACTTTCAGATAGGGGAAATGTCAGTGAGTGTTCCGATTTCAGTTCCAGATCGACTCGCCCAATGAGTCCTTGATATTTAGTCGTTTTCAGCCAATTTTCTGGATTTTTGAAAATTTCACTTTTTTGTGAAAATATCCATTAAATGAGGGAATAATATGTATGAGGGTACCGAAGAAGAGTTCCAAATTTGTGTGGGTAGAATATATATCCCACGGGGGTAAAATTGAAAAAAGTTGAACATTTTGTTTTCGGGACTTTGTCATTTTTCCGGCGTTTATCAGACTTTCAGATAGGGGAAATGTCAGTGAGCGTTCTGATTTCAGTTCCAGAGCGATTCGCCCAATGAGTCCTTGTTATTTACTTGTTTTCAGCCAATTTTCTGGATTTTTGAAAATTTCACTTCTTTGTGAAAATATCCACTAAATGAGGGAATAATATGTGTGAGGGTACCCCAGGAGAGTTCCAAATGTGTGTGGGTAGAATATATATCCCACGGGGGTAAAATTGAAAAAAGTTGAAAAAAATTTTTTTTTTGACTTAGTCATTTTTCCGCCGTTTATCAGACTTTCAGATAGGGGAAATGTCAGTGAGCGTTCCGATTTCAGTTCCAGAGCGATTCGCCCAATGAGTCCTTATTATTTAGTTGTTTTCAGCCAATTTTCTGGATTTTTGAAAATTTCACTTTTTTGTGAAAATATTCACTAAATGAGGGAATAATATGTGTGAGGGTACCCCAGGAGAGTTCCAAATGTGTGTGGGTAGAATTTATATCCCACGGGGGTAAAATTGAAAAAAGTTTAAAAAAAATTTTTTTTTTGGATTTAGTCATTTTTCCGGTGTTTATCAGACTTTCAGATAGGGCAAATGTCAGTGAGCGTTCCGATTTCAGTTCTAGATCGACTCGCCCAATGAGTCCTTGATATTTATTCGTTTTCAGCCAATTTTTTGGATTTTTGAAAATTTCACTTTTTTGTGAAAATATCCACTAAATGAGGGAATAATATGTATGAGGGTACCCCAGGAGAGTTCCAAATGTGTGTGGGTAGAATATATATCCCACGGGGGTAAAATTGAAAAAAGTTGAAAAAAATTTTTTTTTGGACTTAGTCATTTTTCTGGCGTTTATCAGACTTTAAGATAGGGGAAATGTCAGTGAGCATTCCCATTTCAGTTCCAGAGCGATTCACCCAATGAGTCTTTGATATTTAGTCGTTTTCAGCCAATTTTCTGGATTTTTGAAAATTTCACTTTTTTGTGAAAATATCCACTAAATGAAGGAATAATATGTGTGAGGGTACCGAAGAAGAGTTCCAAATTTGTGTGGGTAGAATATATATCCCACGGGGGTAAAATTGAAAAAAGTTGAAAAATTTTTTTTTCGGGACTTTGTCATTTTTCCGGCGTTTATCAGACTTTCAGATAGGGGAAATGTCAGTGAGTGTTCCGATTTCAGTTCCAGAACGATTCGCCCAATGAGTCCTTGATATTTAGTCGTTTTCAGCCAATTTTCTGGATTTTTGAAAATTTCACTTTTTTGTGAAAATATCCACTAAATGAGGGAATAATATGTGTGAGGGTACCCCAGGAGAGTTCCAAATGTGTGTGGGTAGAATATATATCCCACTGGGGTAAAATTGAAAAAAGTTGAAAACATTTTTTTTTGGACTTAGTCATTTTTCCGGCGTGTATCAGTGTTTCAGATAGGGGAAATATCAGTGAGCGTTCCGATTTCAGTTCCAGAGCTATTCGCCCAATAACTCCTTGTTATTTAGTCGTTTTCAGCCAATTTTCTTGATTTTTGAAAATTTCACTTTTTTGTGAAAATATCCACTAAATGAGGAAATAATATGTGTGAGGGTACCCCAGGAGAGTTCCAAATGTGTGTGGGTAGAATATATATCCGACGGGGGTAAAATTGAAAAAAGTTTAAAAAAATTTTTTTTTGGACTTAGTCATTTTTCTGGCGTTTATCAGACTTTCAGTTATGGGAAATGTCAGTGAGCGTTCCGATTTCAGTTCCAGAGCGATTCGCCCAATGAGACTTTGATATTTAGTCGTTTTCAGCCAATTTTCTGGATTTTTGAAAATTTCACTTTTTTGTGAAAATATCCACTAAATGGGGGAATAATATGTGTGAGGGTACCGAAGGAGAGTTCCAAATGTGAGTGGGTAGAATATATATCCCACGGGGGTAAAATTGAAAAAAGTTGAAAACATTTTTTTTTGGACTTAGTCATTTTTCGGGCGTGTATCAGTCTTTCAGATAGGGGAAATATCAGTGAGCATTCCGATTTCAGTTCCAGAGCGATTGCCCAATTAGTCCTTGATAATTCGTCGTTTTCAGCCAATTTTCTGGATTTTTGAAAATTTCACTTCTTTGTGAAAATATCCACTAAATGAGGGAATAATATGTGTGAGGGTACCGAAGGAGAGTTCCAAATGTGAGTGGGTAGAATATATATCCCACGGGGGTAAAATTGAAAAAAGTTGAAAAAAATTTTTTTTTTGACTTAGTCATTTTTCCGGCGTTTATCAGACTTTCAGATAGGGGAAATGTCAGTGAGCGTTCCGATTTCAGTTCCAGAGCGATTCGCCCAATGAGTCCTTATTATTTAGTTGTTTTCAGCCAATTTTCTGGATTTTTGAAAATTTCACTTTTTTGTGAAAATATCCACTAAATGAGGGAATAATATGTGTGAGGGTACCCCAGGAGAGTTCTAAATGTGTGTGGGAAGAATATATATCCCACGGGGGTAAAATTGAAAAAAGCTGAAAAAATTTTTTTTTGGACTTAGTCATTTTTCCTGCGTTTATCAGACTTTCAGATAGGGCAAATGTCAGTGAGCGTTCCGATTTCAGTTCCAGATCGACTCGCCCAATGAGTCCTTGATATTTAGTCGTTTTCAGACAATTTTCTGGATTTTTGAAAATTTCACTTTTTTGTGAAAATATCCACTAAATGAGGGAATAATATGTGTGAGGGTACCCCAGGAGAGTTCCAAATGTGTGTGGGTAGAATATATATCCCACGGGGGTAAAATTGAAAAAAGTTGAAAAATTTTTTTTTCGGGACTTTGTCATTTTTCCGGCGTTTATCAGACTTTCAGATAGGGGAAATGTCAGTGAGTGTTCCGATTTCAGTTCCAGAACGATTCGCCCAATGAGTCCTTGATATTTAGTCGTTTTCAGCCAATTTTCTGGATTTTTGAAAATTTCACTTTTTTCTGAAAATATCCACTAAATGAGGGAATAATATGTGTGATTGTACCCCAGGAGAGTTCCAAATGTGTGTGGGTAGAATATATATCCCACGGGGGTAAAATTGAAAAAAGTCTAAAAAAAATTTTTTTTGGGACTTCGTCATTTTTCCGGCGTTTATCAGACTTTCAAATAGGGGAAATGTCAGTGAGCGTTCCGATTTCAGTTCTAGAGCGATTCGCCCAATGAGTCCTTGATACTTAGTCGTTTTCAGCCAATTTTCTGGATTTTTGAAAATTTCACTTTTCTGTGAAAATATCCACTAAATGAGGGAATAATATGTATGAGGGTACCCCAGGAGAGTTCCAAATGTGTGTGGGTAGAATATATATCCCACGGGGGTAAAATTGAAAAAAGTTGAAAAAAATTTTTTTTTGGACTTAGTCATTTTTCTGGCGTTTATCAGACTTTAAGATAGGGGAAATGTCAGTGAGCAATGCCATTTCAGTTCCAGAGCGATTCACCCAATGAGTCTTTGATATTTAGTCGTTTTCAGCCAATTTTCTGGATTTTTGAAAATTTCACTTTTTTGTGAAAATATCCACTAAATGAGGGAATAATATGTGTGATTGTACCCCAGGAGAGTTCCAAATGTGTGTGGGTAGAATATATATCCCACGGGGGTAAAATTGAAAAAAGTCAAAAAAAATTTTTTTTTAGGACTTCGTCATTTTTCCGGCGTTTATCAGACTTTCAGATAGGGGAAATGTCAGTGAGCGTTCCGATTTCAGTTCCAGAGCGATTCGCCCAATGAGTCCTTGATATTTAGTCATTTTCAGCCAATTTTTTGGATTTTTGAAAATTTCACTTTTTTGTGAAAATATCCACTAAATGAGGGAATAATATGTGTGAGGGTACCCCAGCAGAGTTCCAAATGTGTGTGGGTAGAATATATATCCCACGGGGGTAAAATTGAAAAAAGTCAAAAAAAATTTTTTTTTAGGACTTCGTCATTTTTCCGGCGTTTATCAGACTTTCAGATAGGGGAAATGTCAGTGAGCGTTCCGATTTCAGTTCCAGAGCGATTCGCCCAATGAGTCCTTGTTATTTAGTTGTTTTCAGCCAATTTTCTGGATTTTTGAAAATTTCACTTTTTTGTGAAAATATCCACTAAATGAGGGAATAATATGTGTGAGGGTACCGAAGGAGAGTTCCAAATTTGTGTGGGTAGAATATATATCCCACGGGGGTAAAATTGAAAAAAGTTGCAAAAAATTTTTTTTGGGACTTATTCATTTTTCCGGCGTTTATCAGACTTTCAGATAGGGCAAATGTCAGTGAGCGTTCCGATTTCAGTTCCAGAGCGATTCGCCCAATGAGACCTTGATACTTAGTCGTTTTCAGCCAATTTTCTGGATTTTTGAAAATTTCACTTCTTTGTGAAAATATCCACTAAATGAGGGAATGATATGTGTGTGGGTACCCCAGGAGAGTTCCAAATGTGTGTGGGTAGAATATATATCCGACGGGGGTAAAATTGAAAAAAGTTTAAAAAAAATTTTTTTGGACTTAGTCATTTTTCTGGCGTTTATCAGACTTTCAGATATGGGAAATGTCAGTGAGCGTTCCGTTTTCAGTTCCAGAGCGATTCGCCCAATGAGACTTTGATATTTAGTCGTTTTCAGCCAATTTTCTGGATTTTTGAAAATGTCACTTTTTTGTGAAAATATCCAATAAATGAGGGAATAATATGTATGAGGGTACCCCAGGAGAGTTCCAAATGTGTGTGAGTAGAATATATATCCCACGGGGGTAAAATTGAAAAAAGTTGAAAAAAAATTTTTTTTTGGACTTAGTCATTTTTCCGGCGTTTATCAGACTTTCAGATAGGGCAAATGTCAATGAGCGTTCCGATTTCAGTTAAAGAGCGATTCGCCCAATGAGTCCTTGATATTTAGTCGTTTTCAGCCAATTTTCTGGATCTTTGTAAATTTCACTTTTTTGTGAAAATATCCACTAAATGAGGGAATAATATGTGTGAGGGTACCCCAGGAGAGTTCCAAATGTGTGTGGGTAGAATTTATATGCCACGGGGGTAAAATTGAAAAAAGTTAAAAAAAAATTTTTTTTGGACTTAGTCATTTTTCCGGCGTTTATCAGACTTTCAGATAGGGGAAATGTCAGTGAGCGTTCCGATTTCAGTTCCAGAGCGATTCGCCCAATGAGTCTTTGTTATTTAGTTGTTTTCAGCCAATTTTCTGGATTTTTGAAAATTTCACTTCTTTGTGAAAATATCCACTAAATGAGGGAATAATATGTGTGAGGGTACCGAAGGAGAGTTCCAAATGTGAGTGGGTAGAATATATATCCCACGGGGGTAAAATTGAAAAAAGTTGAAAAAAATTTTTTTTTTGACTTAGTCATTTTTCCGGCGTTTATCAGACTTTCAGATAGGGGAAATGTCAGTGAGCGTTCCGATTTCAGTTCCAGAGCGATTCGCCCAATGAGTCCTTATTATTTAGTTGTTTTCAGCCAATTTTCTGGATTTTTGAAAATTTCACTTTTTTGTGAAAATATCCACTAAATGAGGGAATAATATGTGTGAGGGTACCCCAGGAGAGTTCTAAATGTGTGTGGGAAGAATATATATCCCACGGGGGTAAAATTGAAAAAAGCTGAAAAAATTTTTTTTTGGACTTAGTCATTTTTCCTGCGTTTATCAGACTTTCAGATAGGGCAAATGTCAGTGAGCGTTCCGATTTCAGTTCCAGATCGACTCGCCCAATGAGTCCTTGATATTTAGTCGTTTTCAGACAATTTTCTGGATTTTTGAAAATTTCACTTTTTTGTGAAAATATCCACTAAATGAGGGAATAATATGTGTGAGGGTACCCCAGGAGAGTTCCAAATGTGTGTGGGTAGAATATATATCCCACGGGGGTAAAATTGAAAAAAGTTGAAAAATTTTTTTTTCGGGACTTTGTCATTTTTCCGGCGTTTATCAGACTTTCAGATAGGGGAAATGTCAGTGAGTGTTCCGATTTCAGTTCCAGAACGATTCGCCCAATGAGTCCTTGATATTTAGTCGTTTTCAGCCAATTTTCTGGATTTTTGAAAATTTCACTTTTTTCTGAAAATATCCACTAAATGAGGGAATAATATGTGTGATTGTACCCCAGGAGAGTTCCAAATGTGTGTGGGTAGAATATATATCCCACGGGGGTAAAATTGAAAAAAGTCTAAAAAAAATTTTTTTTGGGACTTCGTCATTTTTCCGGCGTGTATCAGACTTTCAAATAGGGGAAATGTCAGTGAGCGTTCCGATTTCAGTTCTAGAGCGATTCGCCCAATGAGTCCTTGATACTTAGTCGTTTTCAGCCAATTTTCTGGATTTTTGAAAATTTCACTTTTCTGTGAAAATATCCACTAAATGAGGGAATAATATGTATGAGGGTACCCCAGGAGAGTTCCAAATGTGTGTGGGTAGAATATATATCCCACGGGGGTAAAATTGAAAAAAGTTGAAAAAAATTTTTTTTTGGACTTAGTCATTTTTCTGGCGTTTATCAGACTTTAAGATAGGGGAAATGTCAGTGAGCAATGCCATTTCAGTTCCAGAGCGATTCACCCAATGAGTCTTTGATATTTAGTCGTTTTCAGCCAATTTTCTGGATTTTTGAAAATTTCACTTTTTTGTGAAAATATCCACTAAATGAGGGAATAATATGTGTGATTGTACCCCAGGAGAGTTCCAAATGTGTGTGGGTAGAATATATATCCCACGGGGGTAAAATTGAAAAAAGTCAAAAAAAATTTTTTTTTAGGACTTCGTCATTTTTCCGGCGTTTATCAGACTTTCAGATAGGGGAAATGTCAGTGAGCGTTCCGATTTCAGTTCCAGAGCGATTCGCCCAATGAGTCCTTGATATTTAGTCATTTTCAGCCAATTTTTTGGATTTTTGAAAATTTCACTTTTTTGTGAAAATATCCACTAAATGAGGGAATAATATGTGTGAGGGTACCCCAGCAGAGTTCCAAATGTGTGTGGGTAGAATATATATCCCACGGGGGTAAAATTGAAAAAAGTCAAAAAAAATTTTTTTTTAGGACTTCGTCATTTTTCCGGCGTTTATCAGACTTTCAGATAGGGGAAATGTCAGTGAGCGTTCCGATTTCAGTTCCAGAGCGATTCGCCCAATGAGTCCTTGATATTTAGTCATTTTCAGCCAATTTTCTGGATTTTTGAAAATTTCACTTTTTTGTGAAAATATCCACTAAATGAGGGAATAATATGTGTGAGGGTACCCCAGCAGAGTTCCAAATGTGTGTGGGTAGAATATATATCCCACGGGGGTAAAATTGAAAAAAGTTGAAAAAATTTTTTTTCGGGACTTTGTCATTTTTCCGGCGTTTATCAGACTTTCAGATAGGGGAAATGTCAGTGAGCGTTCCGATTTCAGTTCCAGAGCGATTCGCCCAATGAGTCCTTGTTATTTAGTTGTTTTCAGCCAATTTTCTGGATTTTTGAAAATTTCACTTTTTTGTGAAAATATCCACTAAATGAGGGAATAATATGTGTGAGGGTACCGAAGGAGAGTTCCAAATTTGTGTGGGTAGAATATATATCCCACGGGGGTAAAATTGAAAAAAGTTGCAAAAAATTTTTTTTGGGACTTATTCATTTTTCCGGCGTTTATCAGACTTTCAGATAGGGCAAATGTCAGTGAGCGTTCCGATTTCAGTTCCAGAGCGATTCGCCCAATGAGACCTTGATACTTAGTCGTTTTCAGCCAATTTTCTGGATTTTTGAAAATTTCACTTCTTTGTGAAAATATCCACTAAATGAGGGAATGATATGTGTGTGGGTACCCCAGGAGAGTTCCAAATGTGTGTGGGTAGAATATATATCCGACGGGGGTAAAATTGAAAAAAGTTTAAAAAAAATTTTTTTGGACTTAGTCATTTTTCTGGCGTTTATCAGACTTTCAGATATGGGAAATGTCAGTGAGCGTTCCGTTTTCAGTTCCAGAGCGATTCGCCCAATGAGACTTTGATATTTAGTCGTTTTCAGCCAATTTTCTGGATTTTTGAAAATGTCACTTTTTTGTGAAAATATCCAATAAATGAGGGAATAATATGTATGAGGGTACCCCAGGAGAGTTCCAAATGTGTGTGAGTAGAATATATATCCCACGGGGGTAAAATTGAAAAAAGTTGAAAAAAAATTTTTTTTTGGACTTAGTCATTTTTCCGGCGTTTATCAGACTTTCAGATAGGGCAAATGTCAATGAGCGTTCCGATTTCAGTTAAAGAGCGATTCGCCCAATGAGTCCTTGATATTTAGTCGTTTTCAGCCAATTTTCTGGATCTTTGTAAATTTCACTTTTTTGTGAAAATATCCACTAAATGAGGGAATAATATGTGTGAGGGTACCCCAGGAGAGTTCCAAATGTGTGTGGGTAGAATTTATATGCCACGGGGGTAAAATTGAAAAAAGTTAAAAAAAAATTTTTTTTGGACTTAGTCATTTTTCCGGCGTTTATCAGACTTTCAGATAGGGGAAATGTCAGTGAGCGTTCCGATTTCAGTTCCAGAGCGATTCGCCCAATGAGTCTTTGTTATTTAGTTGTTTTCAGCCAATTTTCTGGATTTTTGAAAATTTCACTTTTTTGTGAAAATATCCACTAAATGAGGGAATAATATGTGTGAGGGTACCCGAGGAGAGTTCCAAATGTGTGTGGGTAGAATATATATCCCACGGGGGTAAAATTGAAAAAAGTTGAAAAAATTTTTTTTTTGGACTTAGTCATTTTTCCGGCGTTTATCAGACTTTCAGATAGGGGAAATGTCAGTGAGCGTTCCGATTTTAGTTCCAGAGTGATTCGCCCAATGAGTCCTTGTTATTTAGTTGTTTTCAGACAATTTCCTGGATTAAGGAAAATTTCACTTTTTTGTGAAAATATCCACTAAATGAGGGAATAATATGTGTGTGGGTAACCCAGGAGAGTTCTAAATGTGTGTGGGTAGAATATATATCCCACGGGGGTAAAATTGAAAAAAGTTGAAAACATTTTTTTTTTGGACTTATTCATTTTTCCAGCCTTTATCAGACTTTCGGATAGGGCAAATGTCAGTTAGCGTTCCGATTTCAGTTCCAGAGCGATTCGCCCAATGAGTCCTTGTTATTTAGTTGTTTTCAGCCAATTTTCTGGATTTTTGAAAATTTCACTTTTTTTGTGAAAATATCCACTAAATGAGGGAATAATATGTGTGAGGGTACCGAAGGAGAGTTCCAAATGTGTGTGGGTAGAATATATATCCCACGGGGGTAAAATTTAAAAAAGTTGAAAAAAATTTTTTTTTGGACTTAGTCTTTTTTCCGGCGTTGATCAGACTTTCAGATAGGGCAAATGTCAGTGAGCGTTCCGATTTCAGTTCCAGAGCGATTCGCCCAATGAGTCTTTGATATTTAGTCGTTTTCAGCCAATTTTCTGGATTTTTGAAAATTTCATTTTTTTGTGAAAATATCCACTAAATGATGGAATAATATGTGTGAGGGTACCCCAGGAGAGTTCCAAATGTGTGTGGGTAGAATTTATATGCCACGGGGGTAAAATTGAAAAAAGTTAAAAAAAAATTTTTTTTGGACTTAGTCATTTTTCCAGCGTTTATCAGACTTTCAGATAGGGCAAATGTCAGTGAGCGTTCCGATTTCAGTTCCAGAGTGATTCGCCCAATGAGTCCTTGTTATTTAGTTGTTTTCAGCCAATTTTCTGGATTTTTGAAAATTTCACTTTTTTGTGAAAATATCCACTAATTGAGGGAATAATATGTAGGAGGGTACCGCAGGAGAGTTCCAAATGTGTGCGGGTAGAATATATATCCCACGGGGTAAAATTGAAAAAAGTTGAAAAAATTTTTTTTTGGACTTAACTCTTTTTTCCGGCATTGATCAGGCTTTCAGATAGGGGAAATGTCAGTGAGCATTCCGATTTCAGTTCCAGAGCGATTTGCCCAATGAGTCTTTGATATTTAGTCGTTTTCAGCCAATTTTCTGGATTTTTGAAAATTTCACTTTTTTGTGAAAATATCCACTAAATGGGGGAATAATATGTGTGAGGGTACCGAAGGAGAGTTCCAAATGTGAGTGGGTAGAATATATATCCCACGGGGGTAAAATTGAAAAAAGTTGAAAACATTTTTTTTTGGACTTAGTCATTTTTCCGGCGTGTATCAGTCTTTCAGATATGGGAAATGTCAGTGAGCGTTCCGATTTCAGTTCCAGAGCGATTCGCCCAATGAGACTTTGATATTTAGTCGTTTTCAGCCAATTTTCTGGATTTTTGAAAATTTCACTTTTTTGTGAAAATATTCACTAAATGAGGGAATAATATGTGTGAGGGTACCCCAGGAGAGTTCCAAATGTGTGTGGGTAGAATATATATCCCACTGGGGTAAAATTGAAAAAAGTTGAAAACATTTTTTTTTGGACTTAGTCATTTTTCCGGCGTGTATCAGTGTTTCAGATAGGGGAAATATCAGTGAGCGTTCCGATTTCAGTTCCAGAGCGATTCGCCCAATAACTCCTTGTTATTTAGTCGTTTTCAGCCAATTTTCTTGATTTTTGAAAATTTCACTTTTTTGTGAAAATATCCACTAAATGAGGAAATAATATGTGTGAGGGTACCCCAGGAGAGTTCCAAATGTGTGTGGGTAGAATATATATCCGACGGGGGTAAAATTGAAAAAAGTTTAAAAAAATTTTTTTTTGGACTTAGTCATTTTTCTGGCGTTTATCAGACTTTCAGATATGGGAAATGTCAGTGAGCGTTCCGATTTCAGTTCCAGAGCGATTCGCCCAATGAGACTTTGATATTTAGTCGTTTTCAGCCAATTTTCTGGATTTTTGAAAATTTCACTTTTTTGTGAAAATATCCACTAAATGGGGGAATAATATGTGTGAGGGTACCGAAGGAGAGTTCCAAATGTGAGTGGGTAGAATATATATCCCACGGGGGTAAAATTGAAAAAAGTTGAAAACATTTTTTTTTGGACTTAGTCATTTTTCCGGCGTGTATCAGTCTTTCAGATAGGGGAAATATCAGTGAGCGTTCCGATTTCAGTTCCAGAGCGATTCGCCCAATGACTCCTTGTTATTTAGTCGTTTTCAGCCAATTTTCTTGATTTTTGAAAATTTCACTTTTTTGTGAAAATATCCACTAAATGAGGGAATAATATGTGTGAGGGTACCCCAGGAGAGTTCCAAATGTGTGTGGGTAGAATATATATCCGACGGGGGTAAAATTGAAAAAAGTTTAAAAAAATTTTTTTTGGACTTAGTCATTTTTCTGGCGTTTATCAGACTTTCAGATATGGGAAATGTCAGTGAGCGTTCCGTTTTCAGTTCCAGAGCGATTCGCCCAATGAGACTTTGATATTTAGTCGTTTTCAGCCAATTTTCTGGATTTTTGAAAATGTCACTTTTTTGTGAAAATATCCACTAAATGAGGGAATAATATGTATGAGGGTACCCCAGGAGAGTTCCAAATGTGTGTGGGTAGAATATATATCCCACGAGGGTAAAATTGAAAAAAGTTGAAAAAAATTTTTTTTGGGACTTAGTCATTTTTCCGGCGTTTATCAGACTTTCAGATAGGGGAAATGTCAGTGAGCGTTACGATTTCAGTTCCAGAGTGATTCGCCCAATGAGTCCTTGATATTTATTCGTTTTCAGCCAATTTTCTGGATTTTTGAAAATTTCACTTTTTTGTGAAAATATTCACTAAATGAGGGAATAATATGTGTGAGGGTACCCCAGGAGAGTTCCAAATGTGTGTGGGTAGAATTTATATCCCACGGGGGTAAAATTGAAAAAAGTTGAAAAAAAATTATTTTTTTGGACTTAGTCATTTTTCCGGTGTTTATCAGACTTTCAGATAGGGCAAATGTCAGTTAGCGTTCCGATTTCAGTTCCAGATCGACTCGCCCAATGAGTGCTTGTTATTTAGTCGTTTTCAGCCAATTTTCTTGATTTTTGAAAATTTCACTTTTTTGTGAAAATATCCACTAAATGAGGGAATAATATGTGTGAGGGTACCCCAGGAGAGTTCCAAATGTGTGTGGGTAGAATATATATCCGACGGGGGTAAAATTGAAAAAAGTTTAAAAAATTTTTTTTTTGGACTTAGTCATTTTTCTGGCGTTTATCAGACTTTCAGATATGGGAAATGTCAGTGAGCGTTCCGATTTCAGTTCCAGAGCGATTCGCCCAATGAGACTTTGATATTTAGTCGTTTTCAGCCAATTTTCTGGATTTTTGAAAATTTCACTTTTTTGTGAAAATATTCACTAAATGAGGGAATAATATGTGTGAGGGTACCCCAGGAGAGTTCCAAATGTGTGTGGGTAGAATTTATATCCCACGGGGGTAAAATTGAAAAAAGTTGAAAAAAATTTATTTTTTTGGACTTAGTCATTTTTCCGGTGTTTATCAGACTTTCAGATAGGGCAAATGTCAGTGAGCGTTCCGATTTCAGTTCCAGATCGACTCGCCCAATGAGTCCTTGATATTTAGTCGTTTTCAGCCAATTTTCTGGATTTTTGAAAATGTCACTTTTTTGTGAAAATATCCACTAAATGAGGGAATAATATGTGTGAGGGTACCCCAGGAGAGTTCCAAATGTGTGTGGGTAGAATATATATCCCACTGGGGTAAAATTGAAAAAAGTTGAAAACATTTTTTTTTGGACTTAGTCATTTTTCCGGCGTTTATCAGACTTTCAGATACGAGAAATGTCAGTGAGCGTTCCGATTTCAGCTCCAGAGCGATTCGCCCAATGAGTCCTTGATATTTAGTCGTTTTCAGCCAATTTTCTGGATTTTTGAAAACTTCACTTTTTTGTGAAAATATCCACTAAATGAAGGAATAATATGTGTGAGGGTACCGAAGAAGAGTTCCATATTTGTGTGGGTAGAATATATATCCCACGGGGGTAAAATTGAAAAAAATTGAAAAAAATATTTTTGGGGACTTAGTCATTTTTCCGGCGATTATCAGACTTTCAGATAGGGGAAATGTCAGTGAGCGTTCCGATTTCAGTTCCAGAGTGATTGCCCAATGAGTCCTTGATATTTATTCGTTTTCAGCCAATTTTCTGGATTTTTGAAAATTTCACTTTTTTGTGAAAATATTCACTAAATGAGGGAATAATATGTATGAGGGTACCCCAGGAGAGTTCCAAATGTGTGTGGGTAGAATATATATCCCACGGGGGTAAAATTGAAAAAAGTTGAAAAAAATTTTTTTTTGGACTTAGTCATTTTTCTGGCGTTTATCAGACTTTAAGATTGGGGAAATGTCAGTGAGCATTCCCATTTCAGTTCCAGAGCGATTCACCCAATGAGTCTTTGATATTTAGTCGTTTTCAGCCAATTATCTGGAATTTTGAAAATTTCACTTTTTTGTGAAAATATCCACTAAATGGGGGAATAATATGTGTGAGGGTACCGAAGGAGAGTTCCAAATGTGAGTGGGTAGAATATATATCCCACGGGGGTAAAATTGAAAAAAGTTGAAAACATTTTTTTTTTGGACTTAGTCATTTTTCCGGCGTGTATCAGTCTTTCAGATAGGGGAAATATCAGTGAGCGTTCCGATTTCAGTTCCAGAGCGATTCGCCCAATTAGTCCTTGATAATTCGTCGTTTTCAGCCAATTTTCTGGATTTTTGAAAATTTCACTTTTTTGTGAAAATATCCACTAAGTGAGGGAATAATATGTGTGAGGGTACCGAAGGAGAGTTCCAAATTTGTGTGGGTAGAATATATATCCCACGGGGGTAAAATTGAAAAAAGTTGAAAAAAATTTATTTTTTTGGACTTAGTCATTTTACCGGTGTTTATCAGACTTTCAGATAGGGCAAATGTCAGTGAGCGTTCCGATTTCAGTTCCAGATCGACTCGCCCAATTAGTCCTTGATATTTAGTCGTTTTCAGCCAATTTTCTGGATTTTTGAAAATGTCACTTTTTTGTGAAAATATCCACTAAATGAGGGAATAATATGTGTGAGGGTACCCCAGGAGAGTTCCAAATGTGTGTGGGTAGAATATATATCCCACTGGGGTAAAATTGAAAAAAGTTGAAAACATTTTTTTTTGGACTTAGTCATTTTTCCGGCGTTTATCAGACTTTCAGATACGAGAAATGTCAGTGAGCGTTCCGATTTCAGTTCCAGATCGACTCGCCCAATTAGTCCTTGATATTTAGTCGTTTTCAGCCAATTTTCTGGATTTTTGAAAATGTCACTTTTTTGTGAAAATATCCACTAAATGAGGGAATAATATGTGTGAGGGTACCCCAGGAGAGTTCCAAATGTGTGTGGGTAGAATATATATCCCACTGGGGTAAAATTGAAAAAATTGAAAAAAATTTTTTTGGGGACTTAGTCATTTTTCCGGCGATTATCAGACTTTCAGATAGGGGAAATGTCAGTGAGCGTTCCGATTTCAGTTCCAGAGTGATTGCCCAATGAGTCCTTGATATTTATTCGTTTTCAGCCAATTTTCTGGATTTTTGAAAATTTCACTTTTTTGTGAAAATATTCACTAAATGAGGGAATAATATGTATGAGGGTACCCCAGGAGAGTTCCAAATGTGTGTGGGTAGAATATATATCCCACAGGGGTAAAATTGAAAAAAGTTGAAAAAAATTTTTTTTTGGACTTAGTCATTTTTCTGGCGTTTATCAGACTTTAAGATTGGGGAAATGTCAGTGAGCATTCCCATTTCAGTTCCAGAGCGATTCACCCAATGAGTCTTTGATATTTAGTCGTTTTCAGCCAATTTTCTGGAATTTTGAAAATTTCACTTTTTTGTGAAAATATCCACTAAATGGGGGAATAATATGTGTGAGGGTACCGAAGGAGAGTTCCAAATGTGAGTGGGTAGAATATATATCCCACGGGGGTAAAATTGAAAAAAGTTGAAAACATTTTTTTTTTGGACTTAGTCATTTTTCCGGCGTGTATCAGTCTTTCAGATAGGGGAAATATCAGTGAGCGTTCCGATTTCAGTTCCAGAGCGATTCGCCCAATTAGTCCTTGATAATTCGTCATTTTCAGCCAATTTTCTGGATTTTTGAAAATTTCACTTTTTTGTGAAAATATCCACTAAGTGAGGGAATAATATGTGTGAGGGTACCGAAGGAGAGTTCCAAATTTGTGTGGGTAGAATATATATCCCACGGGGGTAAAATTGAAAAAAGTTGAAAAAAATTTATTTTTTTGGACTTAGTCATTTTTCCGGTGTTTATCAGACTTTCAGATAGGGCAAATGTCAGTGAGCGTTCCGATTTCAGTTCCAGATCGACTCGCCCAATTAGTCCTTGATATTTAGTCGTTTTCAGCCAATTTTCTGGATTTTTGAAAATGTCACTTTTTTGTGAAAATATCCACTAAATGAGGGAATAATATGTGTGAGGGTACCCCAGGAGAGTTCCAAATGTGTGTGGGTAGAATATATATCCCACTGGGGTAAAATTGAAAAAAGTTGAAAACATTTTTTTTTGGACTTAGTCATTTTTCCGGCGTTTATCAGACTTTCAGATACGAGAAATGTCAGTGAGCGTTCCGATTTCAGTTCCAGATCGACTCGCCCAACTAGTCCTTGATATTTAGTCGTTTTCAGCCAATTTTCTGGATTTTTGAAAATGTCACTTTTTTGTGAAAATATCCACTAAATGAGGGAATAATATGTGTGAGGGTACCCCAGGAGAGTTCCAAATGTGTGTGGGTAGAATATATATCCCACTGGGGTAAAATTGAAAAAATTGAAAAAAATTTTTTTGGGGACTTAGTCATTTTTCCGGCGATTATCAGACTTTCAGATAGGGGAAATGTCAGTGAGCGTTCCGATTTCAGTTCCAGAGTGATTGCCCAATGAGTCCTTGATATTTATTCGTTTTCAGCCAATTTTCTGGATTTTTGAAAATTTCACTTTTTTGTGAAAATATTCACTAAATGAGGGAATAATATGTATGAGGGTACCCCAGGAGAGTTCCAAATGTGTGTGGGTAGAATATATATCCCACGGGGGTAAAATTGAAAAAAGTTGAAAAAAATTTTTTTTTGGACTTAGTCATTTTTCTGGCGTTTATCAGACTTTAAGATAGGGGAAATGTCAGTGAGCATTCCCATTTCAGTTCCAGAGCGATTCACCCAATGAGTCTTTGATATTTAGTCGTTTTCAGCCAATTTTCTGGATTTTTGAAAATTTCACTTTTTTGTGAAAATATCCACTAAATGGGGGAATAATATGTGTGAGGGTACCGAAGGAGAGTTCCAAATGTGAGTGGGTAGAATATATATCCCACGGGGGTAAAATTGAAAAAAGTTGAAAACATTTTTTTTTTTGGACTTAGTCATTTTTCCGGCGTGTATCAGTCTTTCAGATAGGGGAAATATCAGTGAGCGTTCCGATTTCAGTTCCAGAGCGATTCGCCCAATTAGTCCTTGATAATTCGTCGTTTTGAGCCAATTTTCTGGATTTTTGAAAATTTCACTTTTTTGTGAAAATATCCACTAAGTGACGGAATAATATGTGTGAGGGTACCGAAGGAGAGTTCCAAATTTGTGTGGGTAGAATATATATCCCACGGGGTAAAATTGAAAAAAGTTGAAAAATTTTTTTTTAGGACTTAGTCATTTTTCCCGCGTTTAGCAGACTTTCAGAGAGGGGAAATGTCAGTGAGCGTTCCGATTTCATTTCCAGAGCGATTCGCCCAATGAGTCCTTGATATTTAGTTGTTTTCAGCCAATTTTCTGGATTTTTGAAAATGTCACTTTTTTTGTGAAAATATTCACTAAATGAGGGAATAATATGTGTGAGGGTACCCCAGGAGAGTTCCAAATGTGTGTGGGTAGAATATATATCCGACGGGGGTAAAATTGAAAAAAGTTTAAAAAAATTTTTTTTTGGACTTAGTCATTTTTCCGGTGTTTATCAGACTTTCAGATAGGGCATATGTCAGTGAGCGTTCCGATTTCAGTTCCAGATCGACTCGCCCAATGAGTCCTTGATATTTAGTCGTTTTCAGCCAATTTTCTGGATTTTTGAAAATGTCACTTTTTTGTGAAAATATCCACTAAATGAGGGAATAATATGTGTGAGGGTACCGAAGAAGAGTTCCAAATTTGTGTGGGTAGAATATATATCCCACGGGGGTAAAATTGAAAAAAGTTGAAAAAATTTTTTTTCGGGACTTTGTCATTTTTCCGGCGTTTATCAGACTTTCAGATAGGGGAAATGTCAGTGAGTGTTCCGATTTCAGTTCCAGATCGACTCGCCCAATGAGTCCTTGATATTTAGTCGTTTTCAGCCAATTTTCTGGATTTTTGAAAATTTCACTTTTTTGTGAAAATATCCATTAAATGAGGGAATAATATGTATGAGGGTACCCCAGGAGAGTTCCAAATGTGTGTGGGTAGAATATATATCCCACGGGGGTAAAATTGAAAAAAAGTTGAAAAAAATTTTTTTTTGGACTTAGTCATTTTTCTGGCATTTATCAGACTTTAAGATAGGGGAAATGTCAGTGAGCATTCCCATTTCAGTTCCAGAGCGATTCACCCAATGAGTCTTTGATATTTAGTCGTTTTCAGCCAATTTTGTGGATTTTTGAAAATTTCACTTTTTTGTGAAAATATCCACTAAATGAGGGAATAATATGTGTGAGGGTACCGAAGAAGAGTTCCAAATTTGTGTGGGTAGAATATATATCCCACGGGGGTAAAATTGAAAAAAGTTGAACATTTTTTTTTTCGGGACTTTGTCATTTTTCCGGCGTTTATCAGACTTTCAGATAGGGGAAATGTCAGTGAGCGTTCTGATTTCAGTTCCAGAGCGATTCGCCCATTGAGTCCTTGTTATTTACTTGTTTTCAGCCAATTTTCTGGATTTTTGAAAATTTCACTTTTTTGTGAAAATATCCACTAAATGAGGGAATAATATGTGTGAGGGTACCCCAGGAGAGTTCTAAATGTGTGTGGGAAGAATATATATCCCACGGGGGTAAAATTGAAAAAAGTTGAAAAAATTTTTTTTTTGGACTTAGTCATTTTTCCGGCGTTTATCAGACTTTCAGATAGGGCAAATGTCAGTGAGCGTTCCGATTTCAGTTCCAGAGTGTTTCGCCCAATGAGTCCTTGATATTTATTCGTTTTCAGCCAATTTTCTGGATTTTTGAAAATTTCACTTCTTTGTGAAAATATCCACTAAATGAGGGAATAATATGTGTGAGGGTACCCCAGGAGAGTTCCAAATGTGTGTGGGTAGAATATATATCCCACGGGGGTAAAATTGAAAAAAGTTGAAAAAAATTTTTTTTTTGACTTAGTCATTTTTCCGCCGTTTATCAGACTTTCAGATAGGGGAAATGTCAGTGAGCGTTCCGATTTCAGTTCCAGAGCGATTCGCCCAATGAGTCCTTATTATTTAGTTGTTTTCAGCCAATTTTCTGGATTTTTGAAAATTTCACTTTTTTGTGAAAATATTCACTAAATGAGGGAATAATATGTGTGAGGGTACCCCAGGAGAGTTCCAAATGTGTGTGGGTAGAATTTATATCCCACGGGGGTAAAATTGAAAAAAGTTGAAAAAAAAATTTTTTTTTGGATTTAGTCATTTTTCCGGTGTTTATCAGACTTTCAGATAGGGCAAATGTCAGTGAGCGTTCCGATTTCAGTTCCAGATCGACTCGCCCAATGAGTCCTTGATATTTATTCGTTTTCAGCCAATTTTTTGGATTTTTGAAAATTTCACTTTTTTGTGAAAATATCCACTAAATGAAGGAATAATATGTGTGAGGGTACCGAAGAAGAGTTCCAAATTTGTGTGGGTAGAATATATATCCCACGGGGGTAAAATTGAAAAAAGTTGAAAAAATTTTTTTTCGGGACTTTGTCATTTTTCCGGCGTTTATCAGACTTTCAGATAGGGGAAATGTCAGTGAGCGTTCCGATTTCAGTTCCAGAACGATTCGCCCAATGAGTCCTTGATATTTAGTCAATTTCAGCCAATTTTCTTGATTTTTGAAAATTTCAGTTTTTTTTTAAAATATCCACTAAATGAGGGAATAATATGTGTGAGGGTACCCCAGGAGAGTTCCAAATGTGTGTGGGTAGAATATATTTCCCACTGGGGTAAAATTGAAAAAAATTGAAAAAAATTTTTTTGGGGACTTAGTCATTTTTCCGGCTATTATCAGACTTTCAGATAGGGGAAATGTCAGTGAGCGTTCCGATTTCAGTTCCAGAGTGATTGCCCAATGAGTCCTTGATATTTATTCGTTTTCAGCCAATTTTCTGGATTTTTGAAAATTTCACTTTTTTGTGAAAATATTCACTAAATGAGGGAATAATATGTATGAGGGTACCCCAGGAGAGTTCCAAATGTGTGTGGGTAGAATATATATCCCACGGGGGTAAAATTGAAAAAAGTTGAAAAAAATTTTTTTTTGGACTTAGTCATTTTTCTGGCGTTTATCAGACTTTAAGATAGGGGAAATGTCAGTGAGCATTCCCATTTCAGTTCCAGAGCGATTCGCCCAATTAGTCCTTGATAATTCGTCGTTTTGAGCCAATTTTCTGGATTTTTGAAAATTTCACTTTTTTGTGAAAATATCCACTAAGTGAGGGAATAATATGTGTGAGGGTACCGAAGGAGAGTTCCAAATTTGTGTGGGTAGAATATATATCCCACGGGGGTAAAATTGAAAAAAGTTGAAAAAATTTTTTTTAGGACTTAGTCATTTTTCCCGCGTTTAGCAGACTTTCAGAGAGGGGAAATGTCAGTGAGCGTTCCGATTTCATTTCCAGAGCGATTCACCCAATGAGTCCTTGATATTTAGTTGTTTTCAGCCAATTTTCTGGATTTTTGAAAATGTCACTTTTTTGTGAAAATATTCACTAAATGAGGGAATAATATGTGTGAGGGTACCCCAGGAGAGTTCCAAATGTGTGTGGGTAGAATATATATCCGACGGGGGTAAAATTGAAAAAAGTTTAAAAAAATTTTTTTTTGGACTTAGTCATTTTTCCGGTGTTTATCAGACTTTCAGATAGGGCAAATGTCAGTGAGCGTTCCGATTTCAGTTCCAGATCGACTCGCCCAATGAGTCCTTGATATTTAGTCGTTTTCAGCCAATTTTCTGGATTTTTGAAAATGTCACTTTTTTGTGAAAATATCCACTAAATGAGGGAATAATATGTGTGAGGGTACCGAAGAAGAGTTCCAAATTTGTGTGGGTAGAATATATATCCCACGGGGGTAAAATTGAAAAAAGTTGAAAAAAATTTTTTTCGGGACTTTGTCATTTTTCCGGCGTTTATCAGACTTTCAGATAGGGGAAATGTCAGTGAGCGTTCTGATTTCAGTTCCAGAGCGATTCGCCCAATGAGTCCTTGTTATTTACTTGTTTTCAGCCAATTTTCTGGATTTTTGAAAATTTCACTTCTTTGTGAAAATATCCACTAAATGAGGGAATAATATGTGTGAGGGTACCCCAGGAGAGTTCCAAATGTGTGTGGGTAGAATATATATCCCACGGGGGTAAAATTGAAAAAAGTTGAAAAAAATTTTTTTTTTGACTTAGTCATTTTTCCGCCGTTTATCAGACTTTCAGATAGGGGAAATGTCAGTGAGCGTTCCGATTTCAGTTCCAGAGCGATTCGCCCAATGAGTCCTTATTATTTAGTTGTTTTCAGCCAATTTTCTGGATTTTTGAAAATTTCACTTTTTTGTGAAAATATTCACTAAATGAGGGAATAATATGTGTGAGGGTACCCCAGGAGAGTTCCAAATGTGTGTGGGTAGAATTTATATCCCACGGGGGTAAAATTGAAAAAAGTTTAAAAAAAATTTTTTTTTTGGATTTAGTCATTTTTCCGGTGTTTATCAGACTTTCAGATAGGGCAAATGTCAGTGAGCGTTCCGATTTCAGTTCTAGATCGACTCGCCCAATGAGTCCTTGATATTTATTCGTTTTCAGCCAATTTTTTGGATTTTTGAAAATTTCACTTTTTTGTGAAAATATCCACTAAATGAGGGAATAATATGTATGAGGGTACCCCAGGAGAGTTCCAAATGTGTGTGGGTAGAATATATATCCCACGGGGGTAAAATTGAAAAAAGTTGAAAAAAATTTTTTTTTGGACTTAGTCATTTTTCTGGCGTTTATCAGACTTTAAGATAGGGGAAATGTCAGTGAGCATTCCCATTTCAGTTCCAGAGCGATTCACCCAATGAGTCTTTGATATTTAGTCGTTTTCAGCCAATTTTCTGGATTTTTGAAAATTTCACTTTTTTGTGAAAATATCCACTAAATGAGGGAATAATATGTGTGAGGGTACCCCAGGAGAGTTCCAAATGTGTGTGGGTAGAATATATATCCCACTGGGGTAAAATTGAAAAAAGTTGAAAACATTTTTTTTTGGACTTAGTCATTTTTCCGGCGTGTATCAGTGTTTCAGATAGGGGAAATATCAGTGAGCGTTCCGATTTCAGTTCCAGAGCTATTCGCCCAATAACTCCTTGTTATTTAGTCGTTTTCAGCCAATTTTCTTGATTTTTGAAAATTTCACTTTTTTGTGAAAATATCCACTAAATGAGGAAATAATATGTGTGAGGGTACCCCAGGAGAGTTCCAAATGTGTGTGGGTAGAATATATATCCGACGGGGGTAAAATTGAAAAAAGTTTAAAAAAATTTTTTTTTGGACTTAGTCATTTTTCTGGCGTTTATCAGACTTTCAGTTATGGGAAATGTCAGTGAGCGTTCCGATTTCAGTTCCAGAGCGATTCGCCCAATGAGACTTTGATATTTAGTCGTTTTCAGCCAATTTTCTGGATTTTTGAAAATTTCACTTTTTTGTGAAAATATCCACTAAATGGGGGAATAATATGTGTGAGGGTACCGAAGGAGAGTTCCAAATGTGAGTGGGTAGAATATATATCCCACGGGGGTAAAATTGAAAAAAGTTGAAAACATTTTTTTTTGGACTTAGTCATTTTTCGGGCGTGTATCAGTCTTTCAGATAGGGGAAATATCAGTGAGCATTCCGATTTCAGTTCCAGAGCGATTGCCCAATTAGTCCTTGATAATTCGTCGTTTTCAGCCAATTTTCTGGATTTTTGAAAATTTCACTTCTTTGTGAAAATATCCACTAAATGAGGGAATAATATGTGTGAGGGTACCGAAGGAGAGTTCCAAATGTGAGTGGGTAGAATATATATCCCATGGGGGTAAAATTGAAAAAAGTTGAAAAAAATTTTTTTTTTGACTTAGTCATTTTTCCGGCGTTTATCAGACTTTCAGATAGGGGAAATGTCAGTGAGCGTTCCGATTTCAGTTCCAGAGCGATTCGCCCAATGAGTCCTTATTATTTAGTTGTTTTCAGCCAATTTTCTGGATTTTTGAAAATTTCACTTTTTTGTGAAAATATCCACTAAATGAGGGAATAATATGTGTGAGGGTACCCCAGGAGAGTTCTAAATGTGTGTGGGAAGAATATATATCCCACGGGGGTAAAATTGAAAAAAGCTGAAAAAATTTTTTTTTGGACTTAGTCATTTTTCCTGCGTTTATCAGACTTTCAGATAGGGCAAATGTCAGTGAGCGTTCCGATTTCAGTTCCAGATCGACTCGCCCAATGAGTCCTTGATATTTAGTCGTTTTCAGACAATTTTCTGGATTTTTGAAAATTTCACTTTTTTGTGAAAATATCCACTAAATGAGGGAATAATATGTGTGAGGGTACCCCAGGAGAGTTCCAAATGTGTGTGGGTAGAATATATATCCCACGGGGGTAAAATTGAAAAAAGTTGAAAAAAATTTTTTTTTGGACTTAGTCATTTTTCTGGCGTTTATCAGACTTTAAGATAGGGGAAATGTCAGTGAGCAATGCCATTTCAGTTCCAGAGCGATTCACCCAATGAGTCTTTGATATTTAGTCGTTTTCAGCCAATTTTCTGGATTTTTGAAAATTTCACTTTTTTGTGAAAATATCCACTAAATGAGGGAATAATATGTGTGATTGTACCCCAGGAGAGTTCCAAATGTGTGTGGGTAGAATATATATCCCACGGGGGTAAAATTGAAAAAAGTCAAAAAAAATTTTTTTTTAGGACTTCGTCATTTTTCCGGCGTTTATCAGACTTTCAGATAGGGGAAATGTCAGTGAGCGTTCCGATTTCAGTTCCAGAGCGATTCGCCCAATGAGTCCTTATTATTTAGTTGTTTTCAGCCAATTTTCTGGATTTTTGAAAATTTCACTTTTTTGTGAAAATATTCACTAAATGAGGGAATAATATGTGTGAGGGTACCCCAGGAGAGTTCCAAATGTGTGTGGGTAGAATTTATATCCCACGGGGGTAAAATTGAAAAAAGTTTAAAAAAAATTTTTTTTTTGGATTTAGTCATTTTTCCGGTGTTTATCAGACTTTCAGATAGGGCAAATGTCAGTGAGCGTTCCGATTTCAGTTCTAGATCGACTCGCCCAATGAGTCCTTGATATTTATTCGTTTTCAGCCAATTTTTTGGATTTTTGAAAATTTCACTTTTTTGTGAAAATATCCACTAAATGAGGGAATAATATGTATGAGGGTACCCCAGGAGAGTTCCAAATGTGTGTGGGTAGAATATATATCCCACGGGGGTAAAATTGAAAAAAGTTGAAAAAAATTTTTTTTTGGACTTAGTCATTTTTCTGGCGTTTATCAGACTTTAAGATAGGGGAAATGTCAGTGAGCATTCCCATTTCAGTTCCAGAGCGATTCACCCAATGAGTCTTTGATATTTAGTCGTTTTCAGCCAATTTTCTGGATTTTTGAAAATTTCACTTTTTTGTGAAAATATCCACTAAATGAGGGAATAATATGTGTGAGGGTACCCCAGGAGAGTTCCAAATGTGTGTGGGTAGAATATATATCCCACTGGGGTAAAATTGAAAAAAGTTGAAAACATTTTTTTTTGGACTTAGTCATTTTTCCGGCGTGTATCAGTGTTTCAGATAGGGGAAATATCAGTGAGCGTTCCGATTTCAGTTCCAGAGCTATTCGCCCAATAACTCCTTGTTATTTAGTCGTTTTCAGCCAATTTTCTTGATTTTTGAAAATTTCACTTTTTTGTGAAAATATCCACTAAATGAGGAAATAATATGTGTGAGGGTACCCCAGGAGAGTTCCAAATGTGTGTGGGTAGAATATATATCCGACGGGGGTAAAATTGAAAAAAGTTTAAAAAAATTTTTTTTTGGACTTAGTCATTTTTCTGGCGTTTATCAGACTTTCAGTTATGGGAAATGTCAGTGAGCGTTCCGATTTCAGTTCCAGAGCGATTCGCCCAATGAGACTTTGATATTTAGTCGTTTTCAGCCAATTTTCTGGATTTTTGAAAATTTCACTTTTTTGTGAAAATATCCACTAAATGGGGGAATAATATGTGTGAGGGTACCGAAGGAGAGTTCCAAATGTGAGTGGGTAGAATATATATCCCACGGGGGTAAAATTGAAAAAAGTTGAAAACATTTTTTTTTGGACTTAGTCATTTTTCGGGCGTGTATCAGTCTTTCAGATAGGGGAAATATCAGTGAGCATTCCGATTTCAGTTCCAGAGCGATTGCCCAATTAGTCCTTGATAATTCGTCGTTTTCAGCCAATTTTCTGGATTTTTGAAAATTTCACTTCTTTGTGAAAATATCCACTAAATGAGGGAATAATATGTGTGAGGGTACCGAAGGAGAGTTCCAAATGTGAGTGGGTAGAATATATATCCCATGGGGGTAAAATTGAAAAAAGTTGAAAAAAATTTTTTTTTTGACTTAGTCATTTTTCCGGCGTTTATCAGACTTTCAGATAGGGGAAATGTCAGTGAGCGTTCCGATTTCAGTTCCAGAGCGATTCGCCCAATGAGTCCTTATTATTTAGTTGTTTTCAGCCAATTTTCTGGATTTTTGAAAATTTCACTTTTTTGTGAAAATATCCACTAAATGAGGGAATAATATGTGTGAGGGTACCCCAGGAGAGTTCTAAATGTGTGTGGGAAGAATATATATCCCACGGGGGTAAAATTGAAAAAAGCTGAAAAAATTTTTTTTTGGACTTAGTCATTTTTCCTGCGTTTATCAGACTTTCAGATAGGGCAAATGTCAGTGAGCGTTCCGATTTCAGTTCCAGATCGACTCGCCCAATGAGTCCTTGATATTTAGTCGTTTTCAGACAATTTTCTGGATTTTTGAAAATTTCACTTTTTTGTGAAAATATCCACTAAATGAGGGAATAATATGTGTGAGGGTACCCCAGGAGAGTTCCAAATGTGTGTGGGTAGAATATATATCCCACGGGGGTAAAATTGAAAAAAGTTGAAAAAAATTTTTTTTTGGACTTAGTCATTTTTCTGGCGTTTATCAGACTTTAAGATAGGGGAAATGTCAGTGAGCAATGCCATTTCAGTTCCAGAGCGATTCACCCAATGAGTCTTTGATATTTAGTCGTTTTCAGCCAATTTTCTGGATTTTTGAAAATTTCACTTTTTTGTGAAAATATCCACTAAATGAGGGAATAATATGTGTGATTGTACCCCAGGAGAGTTCCAAATGTGTGTGGGTAGAATATATATCCCACGGGGGTAAAATTGAAAAAAGTCAAAAAAAATTTTTTTTTAGGACTTCGTCATTTTTCCGGCGTTTATCAGACTTTCAGATAGGGGAAATGTCAGTGAGCGTTCCGATTTCAGTTCCAGAGCGATTCGCCCAATGAGTCCTTGATATTTAGTCATTTTCAGCCAATTTTTTGGATTTTTGAAAATTTCACTTTTTTGTGAAAATATCCACTAAATGAGGGAATAATATGTGTGAGGGTACCCCAGCAGAGTTCCAAATGTGTGTGGGTAGAATATATATCCCACGGGGGTAAAATTGAAAAAAGTCAAAAAAAATTTTTTTTTAGGACTTCGTCATTTTTCCGGCGTTTATCAGACTTTCAGATAGGGGAAATGTCAGTGAGCGTTCCGATTTCAGTTCCAGAGCGATTCGCCCAATGAGTCCTTGATATTTAGTCATTTTCAGCCAATTTTCTGGATTTTTGAAAATTTCACTTTTTTGTGAAAATATCCACTAAATGAGGGAATAATATGTGTGAGGGTACCCCAGCAGAGTTCCAAATGTGTGTGGGTAGAATATATATCCCACGGGGGTAAAATTGAAAAAAGTTGAAAAAATTTTTTTTCGGGACTTTGTCATTTTTCCGGCGTTTATCAGACTTTCAGATAGGGGAAATGTCAGTGAGCGTTCCGATTTCAGTTCCAGAGCGATTCGCCCAATGAGTCCTTGTTATTTAGTTGTTTTCAGCCAATTTTCTGGATTTTTGAAAATTTCACTTTTTTGTGAAAATATCCACTAAATGAGGGAATAATATGTGTGAGGGTACCGAAGGAGAGTTCCAAATTTGTGTGGGTAGAATATATATCCCACGGGGGTAAAATTGAAAAAAGTTGCAAAAAATTTTTTTTGGGACTTATTCATTTTTCCGGCGTTTATCAGACTTTCAGATAGGGCAAATGTCAGTGAGCGTTCCGATTTCAGTTCCAGAGCGATTCGCCCAATGAGACCTTGATACTTAGTCGTTTTCAGCCAATTTTCTGGATTTTTGAAAATTTCACTTCTTTGTGAAAATATCCACTAAATGAGGGAATGATATGTGTGTGGGTACCCCAGGAGAGTTCCAAATGTGTGTGGGTAGAATATATATCCCACGGGGTAAAATTGAAAAAAGTTGATAAAAATTTTTTTTTGGACTTAGTCATTTTTCCGGCGTTTATCAGACTTTCAGATAGGGGAAATGTCAGTGAGCGTTCCGATTTCAATTCCAGAGTGATTCGCTCAATGAGTCCTTGATATTTATTCGTTTTCAGCCAATTTTCTGGATTTTTGAAAATTTCACTTTTTTGTGAAAATATCCACTAAATGAAGGAATAATATGTGTGAGGGTACCGAAGAAGAGTTCCAAATTTGTGTGGGTAGAATATATATCCCACGGGGGTAAAATTGAAAAAAGTTGAAAAAAATTTTTTTCGGGACTTTGTCATTTTTCCGGCGTTTATCAGACTTTCAGATAGGGGAAATGTCAGTGAGCGTTCCGATTTCAGTTCCAGAACGATTCGCCCAATGAGTCCTTGATATTTAGTCGTTTTCAGCCAATTTTCTGGATTTTTGAAAATTTCACTTTTTTGTGAAAATATCCACTAAATGAGGGAATAATATGTGTGAGGGTACCCCAGGAGAGTTCCAAATGTGTGTGGGTAGAATATATATCCCACGGGGGTAAAATTGAAAAAAGTTGAAAAAAATTTTTTTTTGGACTTAGTCATTTTTCCGGCGTTTATCAGACTTTCAGATAGGGCAAATGTCAGTGAGCGTTCCGATTTCAGTTCCAGAGCGATTCGCCCAATGAGTCCGTGTTATTTAGTCGTTTTCAGCCAATTTTCTTGATTTTTGAAAATTTCACTTTTTTTTTAAAATATCCACTAAATGAGGGAATAATATGTGTGAGGGTACCCCAGGAGAGTTCCAAATGTGTGTGGGTAGAATATATATCCCACGGGGGTAAAATTGAAAAAGCTGAAAAAATTTTTTTTTGGACTTAGTCATTTTTCCGGCGTTTATCAGACTTTCAGATAGGGCAAATGTCAGTGAGCGTTCCGATTTCAGTTCCAGATCGACTCGCCCAATGAGTTCTTGATATTTAGTCGTTTTCAGACAATTTTCTGGATTTTTGAAAATTTCACTTTTTTGTGAAAATATCCACTAAATGAGGGAATAATATGTGTGAGGGTACCCCAGGAGAGTTCCAAATGTGTGTGGGTAGAATATATATCCCACGGGGGTAAAATTGAAAAAAGTTGAAAAATTTTTTTTTCGGGACTTAGTCATTTTTCCAGCGATTATCAGACTTTCAGATAGGGGAAATGTCAGTGAGCGTTCCGATTTCAGTTCCAGAGTGATTGCCCAATGAGTCCTTGATATTTATTCGTTTTCAGCCAATTTTCTGGATTTTTGAAAATTTCACTTTTTTGTGAAAATATCCACTAAATGAGGGAATAATATGTATGAGGGTACCTCAGGAGAGTTCCAAATGTGTGTGGGTAGAATATATATCCCACGGGGGTAAAATTGAAAAAAGTTGAAAAAAATTTTTTTTTGGACTTAGTCATTTTTCTGGCGTTTATCAGACTTTAAGATAGGGGAAATGTCAGTGAGCATTCCCATTTCAGTTCCAGAGCGATTCACCCAATGAGTCTTTGATATTTAGTCGTTTTCAGCCAATTTTCTGGATTTTTGAAAATTTCACTTTTTTGTGAAAATATCCACTAAATGGGGGAATAATATGTGTGAGGGTACCGAAGGAGAGTTCCAAATGTGAGTGGGTAGAATATATATCCCACGGGGGTAAAATTGAAAAAAGTTGAAAACATTTTTTTTTTGGACTTAGTCATTTTTCCGGCGTGTATCAGTCTTTCAGATAGGGGAAATATCAGTGAGCGTTCCGATTTCAGTTCCAGAGCGATTCGCCCAATTAGTCCTTGATAATTCGTCGTTTTCAGCCAATTTTCTGGATTTTTGAAAATTTCACTTTTTTGTGAAAATATCCACTAAATGAGGGAATAATATGTATGAGGGTACCCCAGGAGAGTTCCAAATGTGTGTGGGTAGAATATATATCCCACGGGGGTAAAATTGAAAAAAGTTGAAAAAAATTTTTTTTTTGACTTAGTCATTTTTCCGGCGTTTATCAGACTTTCAGATAGGGGAAATGTCAGTGAGCGTTCCGATTTCAGTTCCAGAGCGATTCGCCCAATGAGTCCTTATTATTTAGTTGTTTTCAGCCAATTTTCTGGATTTTTGAAAATTTCACTTTTTTGTGAAAATATCCACTAAATGAGGGAATAATATGTGTGAGGGTACCCCAGGAGAGTTCTAAATGTGTGTGGGAAGAATGTATATCCCACGGGGGTAAAATTGAAAAAAGCTGAAAAAATTTTTTTTTGGACTTAGTCATTTTTCCGGCGTTTATCAGACTTTCAGATAGGGGAAATGTCAGTGAGCGTTCCGATTTCAATTCCAGAGTGATTCGCTCAATGAGTCCTTGATATTTATTCGTTTTCAGCCAATTTTCTGGATTTTTGAAAATTTCACTTTTTTGTGAAAATATCCACTAAATGAAGGAATAATATGTGTGAGGGTACCGAAGAAGAGTTCCAAATTTGTGTGGGTAGAATATATATCCCACGGGGGTAAAATTGAAAAAAGTTGAAAAAAATTTTTTTCGGGACTTTGTCATTTTTCCGGCGTTTATCAGACTTTCAGATAGGGGAAATGTCAGTGAGCGTTCCGATTTCAGTTCCAGAACGATTCGCCCAATGAGTCCTTGATATTTAGTCGTTTTCAGCCAATTTTCTGGATTTTTGAAAATTTCACTTTTTTGTGAAAATATCCACTAAATGAGGGAATAATATGTGTGAGGGTACCCCAGGAGAGTTCCAAATGTGTGTGGGTAGAATATATATCCCACGGGGGTAAAATTGAAAAAAGTTGAAAAAAATTTTTTTTTGGACTTAGTCATTTTTCCGGCGTTTATCAGACTTTCAGATAGGGCAAATGTCAGTGAGCGTTCCGATTTCAGTTCCAGAGCGATTCGCCCAATGAGTCCGTGTTATTTAGTCGTTTTCAGCCAATTTTCTTGATTTTTGAAAATTTCACTTTTTTTTTAAAATATCCACTAAATGAGGGAATAATATGTGTGAGGGTACCCCAGGAGAGTTCCAAATGTGTGTGGGTAGAATATATATCCCACGGGGGTAAAATTGAAAAAGCTGAAAAAATTTTTTTTTGGACTTAGTCATTTTTCCGGCGTTTATCAGACTTTCAGATAGGGCAAATGTCAGTGAGCGTTCCGATTTCAGTTCCAGATCGACTCGCCCAATGAGTTCTTGATATTTAGTCGTTTTCAGACAATTTTCTGGATTTTTGAAAATTTCACTTTTTTGTGAAAATATCCACTAAATGAGGGAATAATATGTGTGAGGGTACCCCAGGAGAGTTCCAAATGTGTGTGGGTAGAATATATATCCCACGGGGGTAAAATTGAAAAAAGTTGAAAAATTTTTTTTTCGGGACTTAGTCATTTTTCCAGCGATTATCAGACTTTCAGATAGGGGAAATGTCAGTGAGCGTTCCGATTTCAGTTCCAGAGTGATTGCCCAATGAGTCCTTGATATTTATTCGTTTTCAGCCAATTTTCTGGATTTTTGAAAATTTCACTTTTTTGTGAAAATATCCACTAAATGAGGGAATAATATGTATGAGGGTACCTCAGGAGAGTTCCAAATGTGTGTGGGTAGAATATATATCCCACGGGGGTAAAATTGAAAAAAGTTGAAAAAAATTTTTTTTTGGACTTAGTCATTTTTCTGGCGTTTATCAGACTTTAAGATAGGGGAAATGTCAGTGAGCATTCCCATTTCAGTTCCAGAGCGATTCACCCAATGAGTCTTTGATATTTAGTCGTTTTCAGCCAATTTTCTGGATTTTTGAAAATTTCACTTTTTTGTGAAAATATCCACTAAATGGGGGAATAATATGTGTGAGGGTACCGAAGGAGAGTTCCAAATGTGAGTGGGTAGAATATATATCCCACGGGGGTAAAATTGAAAAAAGTTGAAAACATTTTTTTTTTGGACTTAGTCATTTTTCCGGCGTGTATCAGTCTTTCAGATAGGGGAAATATCAGTGAGCGTTCCGATTTCAGTTCCAGAGCGATTCGCCCAATTAGTCCTTGATAATTCGTCGTTTTCAGCCAATTTTCTGGATTTTTGAAAATTTCACTTTTTTGTGAAAATATCCACTAAATGAGGGAATAATATGTATGAGGGTACCCCAGGAGAGTTCCAAATGTGTGTGGGTAGAATATATATCCCACGGGGGTAAAATTGAAAAAAGTTGAAAAAAATTTTTTTTTTGACTTAGTCATTTTTCCGGCGTTTATCAGACTTTCAGATAGGGGAAATGTCAGTGAGCGTTCCGATTTCAGTTCCAGAGCGATTCGCCCAATGAGTCCTTATTATTTAGTTGTTTTCAGCCAATTTTCTGGATTTTTGAAAATTTCACTTTTTTGTGAAAATATCCACTAAATGAGGGAATAATATGTGTGAGGGTACCCCAGGAGAGTTCTAAATGTGTGTGGGAAGAATGTATATCCCACGGGGGTAAAATTGAAAAAAGCTGAAAAAATTTTTTTTTGGACTTAGTCATTTTTCCTGCGTTTATCAGACTTTCAGATAGGGCAAAAGTCAGTGAGCGTTCCGATTTCAGTTCCAGATCGACTCGCCCAATGAGTCCTTGATATTTAGTCGTTTTCAGACAATTTTCTGGATTTTTGAAAATTTCACTTTTTTGTGAAAATATCCACTAAATGAGGGAATAATATGTGTGAGGGTACCCCAGGAGAGTTCCAAATGTGTGTGGGTAGAATATATATCCCACGGGGGTAAAATTGAAAAAAGTTGAAAAATTTTTTTTTCGGGACTTTGTCATTTTTCCGGCGTTTATCAGACTTTCAGATAGGGGAAATGTCAGTGAGTGTTCCGATTTCAGTTCCAGAACGATTCGCCCAATGAGTCCTTGATATTTAGTCGTTTTCAGCCAATTTTCTGGATTTTTGAAAATTTCACTTCTTTGTGAAAATATCCACTAAATGAGGGAATAATATGTGTGAGGGTACCCCAGGAGAGTTCCAAATGTGTGTGGGTAGAATATATATCCCACGGGGGTAAAATTGAAAAAAGTTGAAAAAAATTTTTTTTTTGGACTTAGTCATTTTTCCGGCATTTATCAGACTTTCAGATAGGGGAAATGTCAGTGAGCGTTCCGATTTTAGTTCCAGAGCAATTCGCCCAATGAGTCCTTTTTATTTAGTCTTTTTCAGCCAATTTTCTGGATTTTTGAAAATTTCACTTTTCTGTGAAAATATCCACTAAATGAGGGAATAATATGTATGAGGGTACCCCAGGAGAGTTCCAAATGTGTGTGGGTAGAATATATATCCCACGGGGGTAAAATTGAAAAAAGTTGAAAAAAATTTTTTTTTGGACTTAGTCATTTTTCTGGCGTTTATCAGACTTTAAGATAGGGGAAATGTCAGTGAGCATTGCCATTTCAGTTCCAGAGTGATTCACCCAATGAGTCTTTGATATTTAGTCGTTTTCAGCCAATTTTCTGGATTTTTGAAAATTTCACTTTTTTGTGAAAATATCCACTAAATGAGGGAATAATATGTGTGATTGTACCCCAGGAGAGTTCCAAATGTGTGTGGGTAGAATATATATCCCACGGGGGTAAAATTGAAAAAAGTCAAAAAAAATTTTTTTTTAGGACTTCGTCATTTTTCCGGCGTTTATCAGACTTTCAGATAGGGGAAATGTCAGTGAGCGTTCCGATTTCAGTTCCAGAGCGATTCGCCCAATGAGTCCTTGATATTTAGTCATTTTCAGCCAATTTTTTGGATTTTTGAAAATTTCACTTTTTTGTGAAAATATCCACTAAATGAGGGAATAATATGTGTGAGGGTACCCCAGCAGAGTTCCAAATGTGTGTGGGTAGAATATATATCCCACGGGGGTAAAATTGAAAAAAGTCAAAAAAAATTTTTTTTTAGGACTTCGTCATTTTTCCGGCGTTTATCAGACTTTCAGATAGGGGAAATGTCAGTGAGCGTTCCGATTTCAGTTCCAGAGCGATTCGCCCAATGAGTCCTTGATATTTAGTCATTTTCAGCCAATTTTCTGGATTTTTGAAAATTTCACTTTTTTGTGAAAATATCCACTAAATGAGGGAATAATATGTGTGAGGGTACCCCAGCAGAGTTCCAAATGTGTGTGGGTAGAATATATATCCCACGGGGGTAAAATTGAAAAAAGTCTAAAAAAATTTTTTTTTGGGACTTCGTCATTTTTCCGGCGATTATCAGAATTTCAGATAGGGGAAATGTCAGTGAGCGTTCCGATTTCAGTTCCAGAGCGATTCGCCCAAAGAGTCCTTGATACTTAGTCGTTTTCAGCCAATTTTCTGGATTTTTGAAAATTTCACTTCTTTGTGAAAATATCCACTAAATGAGGGAATAATATGTGTGAGGGTACCGAAGATGAGTTCCAAATTTGTGTGGGTAGAATATATATCCCACGGGGGTAAAATTGAAAAAAGTTGAAAAAATTTTTTTTCGGGACTTTGTCATTTTTCCGGCGTTTATCAGACTTTCAGATAGGGGAAATGTCAGTGAGCGTTCCGATTTCAGTTCCAGAGCGATTCGCCCAATGAGTCCTTGATGCTTAGTCGTTTTCAGACAATTTTCTGGATTTTTGAAAATTTCACTTTTTTGTGAAAATATCCACTAAATGAGGGAATAATATGTGTGAGGGTACTGAAGGAGAGTTCCAAATTTGTGTGGGTAGAATATATATCCCACGGGGGTAAAATTGAAAAAAGTTGAAAAAATTTTTTTTTGGGACTTAGTCATTTTTCCGGCGTTTATCAGACTTTCAGATAGGGGAAATGTCAGTGAGCGTACCGATTTCAGTTCCAGAGCGATTCGCCCAATGAGTCCTTGTTATTTAGTTGTTTTCAGCCAATTTTCTGGATTTTTGAAAATTTCACTTTTTTGTGAAAATATCCACTAAATGAGGGAATAATATGTGTGAGGGTACCGAAGGAGAGTTCCAAATTTGTGTGGGTAGAATATATATCCCACGGGGGTAAAATTGAAAAAAGTTGCAAAAAATTTTTTTTGGGACTTATTCATTTTTCCGGCGTTTATCAGACTTTCAGATAGGGCAAATGTCAGTGAGCGTTCCGATTTCAGTTCCAGAGCGATTCGCCCAATGAGACCTTGATACTTAGTCGTTTTCAGCCAATTTTCTGGATTTTTGAAAATTTCACTTCTTTGTGAAAATATCCACTAAATGAGGGAATGATATGTGTGTGGGTACCCCAGGAGAGTTCCAAATGTGTGTGGGTAGAATATATATCCCACGGGGTAAAATTGAAAAAAGTTGAAAAAAATTTTTTTTTGGACTTAGTCATTTTTCCGGCGTTTATCAGACTTTCAGATAGGGGAAATGTCAGTGAGCGTTCCGATTTCAGTTCCAGATCGACTCGCCCAATGAGTCCTTGATATTTAGTCGTTTTCAGCCAATTTTCTGGATTTTTGAAAATTTCACTTTTTTGTGAAAATATCCACTAAATGAGGGAATAATATGTATGAGGGTACCCCAGGAGAGTTCCAAATGTGTGTTTGTAGAATATATATCCCACGGGGGTAAAATTGAAAAAAGTTGAAAAAAAATTTTTTTTGGACTTAGTCATTTTTCTGGCGTTTTTCAGACTTTAAGATCGGGGAAATGTCAGTGAGCATTCCCATTTCAGTTCCAGAGCGATTCGCCCAATGAGTCTTTTATATTTAGTCGTTTTCAGCCAATTTTCTGGATTTTTGAAAATTTCACTTTTTTGTGAAAATATCCACTAAATGAGGGAATAATATGTGTGAGGGTACCGAAGGAGAGTTCCAAATTTGTGTGGGTAGAATATATATCCCACGGGGGTAAAATTGAAAAAAGTCTAAAAAAATTTTTTTTTGGGACTTCGTCATTTTTCCGGCGTTTATCAGACTTTCAGATAGGGGAAATGTCAGTGAGCGTTCCGATTTCAGTTCCAGAGCGATTCGCCCAATGAGTCCTTGATATTTAGTCGTTTTCAGCCAATTTTCTGGATTTTTGAAAATTTCACTTTTTTGTGAAAATATCCACTAAATGAGGGAATAATATGTGTGAGGGTACCCCAGGAGAGTTCCAAATTTGTGTGGGTAGAATATATATCCCATGGGTGTAAAATTGAAAAAAGTTGAAAAAAATTTTTTTTTGGACTTAGTCATTTTTCCGGCGTTTATCAGACTTTCAGATAGGGGAAATGTCAGTGAGCGTTCCGATTTCAGTTCCAGAGCGATTCGCCCAATGAGTCCTTGATACTTAGTCGTTTTCAGCCAATTTTCTGGATTTTTGAAAATTTCACTTCTTTGTGAAAATATCCACTAAATGAGGGAATAATATGTGTGAGGGTACCGAAGGAGAGTTCCAAATTTGTGTGCTTAGAATATATATCCCACGGGGGTAAAATTGGAAAAAGTTGAAAAATTTTTTTTTTGGGACTTAGTCATTTTTCCGGCGTTTATCAGACTTTCAGATAGGGGAAATGTCAGTGAGCGTTCCGATTTCAGTTCCAGAGCGCTTCGCCCAATGAGTCCTTGTTATTTAGTCTTTTTCAGCCAATTTTCTGGATTTTTGAAAATTTCACTTTTTTGTGAAAATATCCAATAAATGAGGGAATAATATGTATGAGGGTACCCCAGGAGAGTTCCAAATGTGTGTGGGTAGAATATATATCTGACGGGGGTAAAATTGAAAAAAGTCTAAAAAAAATGTTTTTTGGGACTTCGTCATTTTTCCGGCGTTTATCAGACTTTCAGATAGGGGAAATGTCAGTGAGCGTTCCGATTTCAGTTCCAGAGCGATTCGCCCAATGAGTCCTTGATATTTAGTCGTTTTCAGCCAATTTTCTGGATTTTTGAAAATTTCACTTTTTTGTGAAAATATCCACTAAATGAGGGAATAATATGTGTGAGGGTACCCCAGCAGAGTTCCAAATGTGTGTGGGTAGAATATATATCCCACGGGGGTAAAACTGAAAAAAGTCAAAAAAAATTTTTTTTTAGGACTTCGTCATTTTTCCGGCGTTTATCAGACTTTCAGATAGGGGAAATGTCAGTGAGCGTTCCGATTTCAGTTCCAGAGCGATTCGCCCAATGAGTCCTTGATATTTAGTCATTTTCAGCCAATTTTCTGGATTTTTGAAAATTTCACTTTTTTGTGAAAATATCCACTAAATGAGGGAATAATATGTGTGAGGGTACCCCAGCAGAGTTCCAAATGTGTGTGGGTAGAATATATATCCCACGGGGGTAAAATTGAAAAAAGTCTAAAAAAATTTTTTTTTGGGACTTCGTCATTTTTCCGGCGTTTATCAGACTTTCAGATAGGGGAAATGTCAGTGAGTGTTCCGATTTCAGTTCCAGAGCGATTCGCCCAAAGAGTCCTTGATACTTAGTCGTTTTCAGCCAATTTTCTGGATTTTTGAAAATTTCACTTCTTTGTGAAAATATCCACTAAATGAGGGAATAATTTGTGTGAGGGTACCCCAGCAGAGTTCCAAATGTGTGTGGGTAGAATATATATCCCACGGGGGTAAAATTGAAAAAAGTTGAAAAAAATTTTTTTTTGGACTTAGTCATTTTTCCGGCGTTTATCAGACTTTCAGATAGGGGAAATGTCAGTGAGCATTCCCATTTCAGTTCCAGAGCGATTCACCCAATGAGTCTTTGATATTTAGTCGTTTTCAGCCAATTTTCTGGATTTTTGAAAATTTCACTTTTTTGTGAAAATATCCACTAAATGAGGGAATAATATGTGTGAGGGTACCGAAGAAGAGTTCCAAATTTGTGTGGGTAGAATATATATCCCACGGGGGTAAAATTGAAAAAAGTCTAAAAAAATTTTTTTTTGGGACTTCGTCATTTTTCCGGCGTTTATCAGACTTTCAGATAGGGGAAATGTCAGTGAGCGTTCCGATTTCAGTTCCAGAGCGATTCGCCCAATGAGTCCTTGTTATTTAGTCTTTTTCAGCCAATTTTCTGGATTTTTGAAAATTTCACTTCTTTGTGAAAATATCCACTAAATGAGGGAATGATATGTGTGAGGGTACCCCAGGAGAGTACCAAATGTGTGTGGGTAGAATATATATCTGACGGGGGTAAAATTGAAAAAAGTTGAAAAAATTTTTTTTTTGGACTTAGTCATTTTTCCGGCGTTTATCAGACTTTCAGATAGGGGAAATGTCAGTGAGCATTCCGATTTCAGTTCCAGAGCGATTCGCCCAATGAGTCCGTGTTATTTAGTTGTTTTCAGCCAATTTTCTGGATTTTTTAAAATTTCACTTTTTTGTGAAAATATCCACTAAATGAGGGAATAATATGTGTGAGGGTACCCCAGGAGAGTTCCAAATGTGTGTGGGTAGAATATATATCCCACGGGGGTAAAATTGAAAAAAGTTGAAAAAAAATTTTTTTTGGACTTAGTCATTTTTCTGGCGTTTATCAGACTTTAAGATCGGGGAAATGTCAGTGAGCTTTCCCATTTCAGTTCCAGAGCGATTCGCCCAATGAGTCTTTTATATTTAGTCGTTTTCAGCCAATTTTCTGGATTTTTGAAAATTTCACTTTTTTGTGAAAATATCCACTAAATGAGGGAATAATATGTGTGAGGGTACCGAAGGAGAGTTCCAAATTTGTGTGGGTAGAATATATATCCCACGGGGGTAAAATTGAAAAAAGTTGCAAAAAATTTTTTTTGGGACTTATTCATTTTTCCGGCGTTTATCAGACTTTCAGATAGGGCAAATGTCAGTGAGCGTTCCGATTTCAGTTCCAGAGCAATTCGCCCAATGAGTCCTTGATATTTAGTCGTTTTCAGCCAATTTTCTGGATTTTTGAAAATTTCACTTTTTTGTGAAAATATCCACTAAATGAGGGAATAATATGTGTGAGGGTACCCCAGGAGAGTTCCAAATGTGTGTGGGTAGAATATATATCCCACGGGGGTAAAATTGAAAAAAGTTGAAAAAAATTTTTTTTTGGACTTAGTCATTTTTCCGGCGTTTATCAGACTTTCAGATAGGGGAAATGTCAGTGAGCGTTCCGATTTCAGTTCCAGAGCGATTCACCCAATGAGTCTTTGATATTTAGTCGTTTTCAGCCAATTTTCTGGATTTTTGAAAATTTCACTTTTTTGTGAAAATATCCACTAAATGAGGGAATAATATGTGTGAGGGTACCGAAGGAGAGTTCCAAATTTGTGTGGGTAGAATATATATCCCATGGGTGTAAAATTGAAAAAAGTTGAAAAAAATTTTTTTTTGGACTTAGTCATTTTTCCGGCGTTTATCAGACTTTCAGATAGGGGAAATGTCAGTGAGCGTTCCGATTTCAGTTCCAGAGCAATTCGCCCAATGAGTCCTTGATACTTAGTCGTTTTCAGCCAATTTTCTGGATTTTTGAAAATTTCACTTCTTTGTGAAAATATCCACTAAATGAGGGAATAATATGTGTGAGGGTACCCCAGGAGAGTTCCAAATGTGTGTGGGTAGAATATATATCCCACGGGGGTAAAATTGAAAAAAGTTGAAAAAAATTTTTTTTTTGGAGTTAGTCATTTTTCTGGCGTTTATCAGACTTTAAGATAGGGGAAATGTCAGTGAGCATTCCCATTTCAGTTCCAGAGCGATTCGCCCAATGAGTCTTTGATATTTAGTCGTTTTCAGCAAATTTTCTGGATTTTTGAAAATTTCACTTTTTTGTGAAAATATCCACTAAATGAGGGAATAATATGTGTGAGGGTACCGAAGGAGAGTTCCAAATTTGTGTGCTTAGAATATATATCCCACGGGGGAAAAATTGGAAAAAGTTGAAAAATTTTTTTTTTGGGACTTAGTCATTTTTCCGGCGTTTATCAGACTTTCAGATAGGGGAAATGTCAGTGAGCGTTCCGATTTCAGTTCCAGAGCGCTTCGCCCAATGAGTCCTTGTTATTTAGTCTTTTTCAGCCAATTTTCTGGATTTTTGAAAATTTCACTTTTTTGTGAAAATATCCAATAAATGAGGGAATAATATGTATGAGGGTACCCCAGGAGAGTTCCAAATGTGTGTGGGTAGAATATATATCTGACGGGGGTAAAATTGAAAAAAGTCTAAAAAAAATTTTTTTGGGGACTTCGTCATTTTTCCGGCGTTTATCAGACTTTCAGATAGGGGAAATGTCAGTGAGCGTTCCGATTTCAGTTCCAGAGCGATTCGCCCAATGAGTCCTTGATATTTAGTCGTTTTCAGCTAATTTTCTGGATTTTTGAAAATTTCACTTTTTTGTGAAAATATCCACTAAATGAGTCAATAATATGTGTGAGGGTACCGAAGGAGAGTTCCAAATTTGTGTGGGTAGAATATATATCCCACGGGTGTAAAATTGAAAAAAGTTGAAAAAAATTTTTTTTGGGACTTCGTCATTTTTCCGGCGTTTATCAGACTTTCAGATAGGGGAAATGTCAGTGAGCGTTCCGATTTCAGTTCCAGAGCGATTCGCCCAATGAGTCCTTGATATTTAGTCGTTTTCAGCCAATTTTCTGGATTTTTGAAAATTTCACTTCTTTGTGAAAATATCCACTAAATGAGGGAATAATATGTGTGAGGGTACCCCAGGAGAGTTCCAAATGTGTGTGGGTAGAATATATATCCCACGGGGGTAAAATTGAAAAAAGTTGAAAAAAATTTTTTTTTTGGAGTTAGTCATTTTTCTGGCGTTTATCAGACTTTAAGATAGGGGAAATGTCAGTGAGCATTCCCATTTCAGTTCCAGAGCGATTCGCCCAATGAGTCTTTGATATTTAGTCGTTTTCAGCCAATTTTCTGGATTTTTGAAAATTTCACTTTTTTGTGAAAATATCCACTAAATGAGGGAATAATATGTGTGAGGGTACCGAAGGAGAGTTCCAAATTTGTGTGGGTAGAATATATATCCCACGGGGGTAAAATTGAAAAAAGTTGAAAAAATTTTTTCTTGGGACTTAGTCATTTTTCCGGCGTTTATCAGACTTTCAGATAGGGGAAATGTCAGTGAGCGTTCCGATTTCAGTTCCAGAGCGATTCGCCCAATGAGTCCTTGACACTTAGTCGTTTTCAGCCAATTTTCTGGATTTTTGAAAATTTCACTTCTTTGTGAAAATGTCCACTAAATGAGGGAATAATATGTGTGAGGGTACCCCAGGAGAGTTCCAAATGTGTGTGGGTAGAATATATATCCTACGGGGGTAAAATTGAAAAAAGTTGAAAAAATTTTTTTTTTGGGACTTAGTCATTTTTCCGGCGTTTATCAGACTTTCAGATAGGGGAAATGTCAGTGAGCGTTCCGATTTTAGTTCCAGAGCGCTTCGCCCAATGAGTCCTTGTTATTTAGTCTTTTTCAGCCAATTTTCTGGATTTTTGAAAATTTCACTTTTTTGTGAAAATATCCACTAAATGAGGGAATAATATGTATGAGGGTACCCCAGGAGAGTTCCAAATGTGTGTGGGTAGAATATATATCTGACGGGGGTAAAATTGAAAAAAGTCTAAAAAAAATTTTTTTGGGGACTTCGTCATTTTTCCGGCGTTTATCAGACTTTCAGATAGGGGAAATGTCAGTGAGCGTTCCGATTTCAGTTCCAGAGCGATTCGCCCAATGAGTCCTTGATATTTAGTCATTTTCAGCCAATTTTCTGGATTTTTGAAAATTTCACTTTTTTATGAAAATATCCACTAAATGAGTCAATAATATGTGTGAGGGTACCCCAGGAGAGTTCCAAATGTGTGTGGGTAGAATATATATCCCACGGGGGTAAAATTGAAAAAAGTTGAAAAAAATTTTTTTTTTGGAGTTAGTCATTTTTCTGGCGTTTATCAGACTTTAAGATAGGGGAAATGTCAGTGAGCATTCCCATTTCAGTTCCAGAGCGATTCGCCCAATGAGTCTTTGATATTTAGTCGTTTTCAGCAAATTTTCTGGATTTTTGAAAATTTCACTTTTTTGTGAAAATATCCACTAAATGAGGGAATAATATGTGTGAGGGTACCGAAGGAGAGTTCCAAATTTGTGTGCTTAGAATATATATCCCACGGGGGAAAAATTGGAAAAAGTTGAAAAATTTTTTTTTTGGGACTTAGTCATTTTTCCGGCGTTTATCAGACTTTCAGATAGGGGAAATGTCAGTGAGCGTTCCGATTTCAGTTCCAGAGCGATTCGCCCAATGAGTCCTTGACACTTAGTCGTTTTCAGCCAATTTTCTGGATTTTTGAAAATTTCACTTCTTTGTGAAAATGTCCACTAAATGAGGGAATAATATGTGTGAGGGTACCCCAGGAGAGTTCCAAATGTGTGTGGGTAGAATATATATCCTACGGGGGTAAAATTGAAAAAAGTTGAAAAAATTTTTTTTTTGGGACTTAGTCATTTTTCCGGCGTTTATCAGACTTTCAGATAGGGGAAATGTCAGTGAGCGTTCCGATTTTAGTTCCAGAGCGCTTCGCCCAATGAGTCCTTGTTATTTAGTCTTTTTCAGCCAATTTTCTGGATTTTTGAAAATTTCACTTTTTTGTGAAAATATCCACTAAATGAGGGAATAATATGTATGAGGGTACCCCAGGAGAGTTCCAAATGTGTGTGGGTAGAATATATATCTGACGGGGGTAAAATTGAAAAAAGTCTAAAAAAAATTTTTTTGGGGACTTCGTCATTTTTCCGGCGTTTATCAGACTTTCAGATAGGGGAAATGTCAGTGAGCGTTCCGATTTCAGTTCCAGAGCGATTCGCCCAATGAGTCCTTGATATTTAGTCATTTTCAGCCAATTTTCTGGATTTTTGAAAATTTCACTTTTTTATGAAAATATCCACTAAATGAGTCAATAATATGTGTGAGGGTACCCCAGGAGAGTTCCAAATGTGTGTGGGTAGAATATATATCCCACGGGGGTAAAATTGAAAAAAGTTGAAAAAAATTTTTTTTTTGGAGTTAGTCATTTTTCTGGCGTTTATCAGACTTTAAGATAGGGGAAATGTCAGTGAGCATTCCCATTTCAGTTCCAGAGCGATTCGCCCAATGAGTCTTTGATATTTAGTCGTTTTCAGCAAATTTTCTGGATTTTTGAAAATTTCACTTTTTTGTGAAAATATCCACTAAATGAGGGAATAATATGTGTGAGGGTACCGAAGGAGAGTTCCAAATTTGTGTGCTTAGAATATATATCCCACGGGGGAAAAATTGGAAAAAGTTGAAAAATTTTTTTTTTGGGACTTAGTCATTTTTCCGGCGTTTATCAGACTTTCAGATAGGGGAAATGTCAGTGAGCGTTCCGATTTCAGTTCCAGAGCGCTTCGCCCAATGAGTCCTTGTTATTTAGTCTTTTTCAGCCAATTTTCTGGATTTTTGAAAATTTCACTTTTTTGTGAAAATATCCAATAAATGAGGGAATAATATGTATGAGGGTACCCCAGGAGAGTTCCAAATGTGTGTGGGTAGAATATATATCTGACGGGGGTAAAATTGAAAAAAGTCTAAAAAAAATTTTTTTTGGGACTTCGTCATTTTTCCGGCGTTTATCAGACTTTCAGATAGGGGAAATGTCAGTGAGCGTTCCGATTTCAGTTCCAGAGCGATTCGCCCAATGAGTCCTTGATATTTAGTCGTTTTCAGCTAATTTTCTGGATTTTTGAAAATTTCACTTTTTTGTGAAAATATCCACTAAATGAGTCAATAATATGTGTGAGGGTACCGAAGGAGAGTTCCAAATTTGTGTGGGTAGAATATATATCCCACGGGTGTAAAATTGAAAAAAGTTGAAAAAAATTTTTTTTGGGACTTAGTCATTTTTCCGGCGTTTATCAGACTTTCAGATAGGGGAAATGTCAGTGAGCGTTCCGATTTCAGTTCCAGAGCGATTCGCCCAATGAGTCCTTGATATTTAGTCGTTTTCAGCCAATTTTCTGCATTTTTGAAAATTTCACTTCTTTGTGAAAATATCCACTAAATGAGGGAATAATATGTATGAGGGTACCCCAGGAGAGTTCCAAATGTGTGTGGGTAGAATATATATCTGACGGGGGTAAAATTGAAAAAAGTTGAAAAAAAATTTTTTTTGAACTTAGTCATTTTTCTGGCGTTTATCAGACTTTAAGATAGGGGAAATGTCAGTGAGCATTCCCATTTCAGTTCCAGAGCGATTCGCCCAATGAGTCTTTGATATTTAGTCGTTTTCAGCCAATTTTCTGGATTTTTGAAAATTTCACTTTTTTGTGAAAATATCCACTAAATGAGTCAATAATATGTGTGAGGGTACCGAAGGAGAGTTCCAAATTTGTGTGGGTAGAATATATATCCCACGGGTGTAAAATTGAAAAAAGTTGAAAAAAATTTTTTTTTGGACTTCGTCATTTTTCCGGCGTTTATCAGACTTTCAGATAGGGGAAATGTCAGTGAGCGTTCCGATTTCAGTTCCAGAGCGATTCGCCCAATGAGTCCTTGATACTTAGTCGTTTTCAGCCAATTTTCTGGATTTTTGAAAATTTCACTTCTTTGTGAAAATATCCACTAAATGAGGGAATAATATGTGTGAGGGTACCCCAGGAGAGTTCCAAATGTGTGTGGGTAGAATATATATCCCACGGGTGTAAAATTGAAAAAAGTTGAAAAAAAATTTTTTTTTGACTTAGTCATTTTTCCGGCGTTTATCAGACTTTCAGATAGGGGAAATGTCAGTGAGCGTTCCGATTTCAGTTCCAGAGCGATTCACCCAATGAGTCTTTGATATTTAGTCGTTTTCAGCCAATTTTCTGGATTTTTGAAAATTTCACTTTTTTGTGAAAATATCCACTAAATGAGGGAATAATATGTGTGAGGGTACCGAAGGAGAGTTCCAAATTTGTGTGGGTAGAATATATATCCCACGGGGGTAAAATTGAAAAAAGTTAAAAAAATTTTTTTTTTGGGACTTAGTCATTTTTCCGGCGTTTATCAGACTTTCAGATAGGGGAAATGTCAGTGAGCGTTCCGATTTTAGTTCCAGAGCGCTTCGCCCAATGAGTCCTTGTTATTTATTTTTTTTTAGCCAATTTTCTGGATTTTTGAAAATTTCACTTTTTTGTGAAAATATCCACTAAATGAGGGAATAATATGTATGAGGGTACCCCAGGAGAGTTCCAAATGTGTGTGGGTAGAATATATATCTGACGGGGGTAAAATTGAAAAAAGTCTAAAAAAAATTTTTTTTGGGACTTCGTCATTTTTACGGCGTTTATCAGACTTTCAGATAGGGGAAATGTCAGTGAGCGTTCCGATTTCAGTTCCAGAGCGATTCGCCCTATGAGTCCTTGATATTTAGTCGTTTTCAGCCAATTTTCTGGATTTTTGAAAATTTCACTTCTTTGTGAAAATATCCACTAAATGAGGGAATAATATGTATGAGGGTACCCCAGGAGAGTTCCAAATGTGTGTGGGTAGAATATATATCTCACGGGGGTAAAATTGAAAAAAGTTGAAAAAAAAATTTTTTTGAACTTAGTCATTTTTCTGGCGTTTATCAGACTTTAAGATAGGGGAAATGTCAGTGAGCATTCCCATTTCAGTTCCAGAGCGATTCGCCCAATGAGTCTTTGATATTTAGTCGTTTTCAGCCAATTTTCTGGATTTTTGAAAATTTCACTTTTTTGTGAAAATATCCACTAAATGAGTCAAAAATATGTGTGAGGGTACCGAAGGAGAGTTCCAAATTTGTGTGGGTAGAATATATATCCCACGGGTGTAAAATTGAAAAAAGTTGAAAAAAATTTTTTTTGGGACTTCGTCATTTTTCCGGCGTTTATCAGACTTTCAGATAGGGGAAATGTCAGTGAGCGTTCAGATTTCAGTTCCAGAGCGATTCGCCCAATGAGTCCTTGATACTTAGTCGTTTTCAGCCAATTTTCTGGATTTTTGAAAATTTCACTTCTTTGTGAAAATATCCACTAAATGAGGGAATGATATGTGTGAGGGTACCCCAGGAGAGTTCCAAATGTGTGTGGGTAGAATATATATCCCACGGGGGTAAAATTGAAAAAAGTTGAAAAAAATTTTTTTTTTGGAGTTAGTCATTTTTCTGGCGTTTATCAGACTTTAAGATAGGGGAAATGTCAGTGAGCATTCCCATTTCAGTTCCAGAGCGATTCTCCCAATGAGTCTTTGATATTTAGTCGTTTTCAGCAAATTTTCTGGATTTTTGAAAATTTCACTTTTTTGTGAAAATATCCACTAAATGAGGGAATAATATGTGTGAGGGTACTGAAGGAGAGTTCCAAATTTGTGTGCTTAGAATATATATCCCACGGGGGTAAAATTGAAAAAAGTTGAAAAATTTTTTTTTTGGGACTTAGTCATTTTTCCGGCGTTTATCAGACTTTCAGATTGGGGAAATGTCAGTGAGCGTTCCGATTTCAGTTCCAGAGCGCTTCGCCCAATGAGTCCTTGTTATTTAGTCTTTTTCAGCCAATTTTCTGGATTTTTGAAAATTTCACTTTTTTGTTAAAATATCCACTAAATGAGGGAATAATATGTATGAGGGTACCCCAGGAGAGTTCCAAATGTGTGTGGGTAGAATATATATCTGACGGGGGTAAAATTGAAAAAAGTCCAAAAAAAATTTTTTTGGGGACTTCGTCATTTTTCCGGCGTTTATCAGACTTTCAGATAGGGGAAATGTCAGTGAGCGTTCCGATTTCAGTTCCAGAGCGATTCGCCCAATGAGTCCTTGATATTTAGTCGTTTTCAGCCAATTTTCTGGATTTTTGAAAATTTCACTTCTTTGTGAAAATATCCACTAAAGGAGGGAATAATATGTGTGAGGGTACCCCAGGAGAGTTCCAAATGTGTGTGGGTAGAATATATATCCCACGGGGGTAAAATTGAAAAAAGTTGAAAAAAATTTTTTTTTGGACTTAATCATTTTTCCGGCGTTTATCAGACTTTCAGATAGGGAAAATGTCAGTGAGCGTTCCGATTTTATTTCCAGAGCGATTCGCCCAATGAGTCCTTGTTATTTAGTCTTTTTCAGCCAATTTTCTGGATTTTTGAAAATTTCACTTTTTTGTGAAAATATCCACTAAATGAGGGAATAATATGTATGAGGGTACCCCAGGAGAGTTCCAAATGTGTGTGGGTAGAATATATATCTGACGAGGGTAAAATTGAAAAAAGTCTAAAAAAAATTTTTTTGGGGACTTCGTCATTTTTCCGGCGTTTATCAGACTTTCAGATAGGGGAAATGTCAGTGAGCATTCCGATTTCAGTTCCAGAGCGATTCGCCCAATGAGTCCTTGATATTTAGTCGTTTTCAGCCAATTTTCTGGATTTTTGAAAATTTCACTTCTTTGTGAAAATATCCACTAAATGAGGGAATAATATGTATGAGGGTACCCCAGGAGAGTTCCAAATGTGTGTGGGTAGAATATATATCTGACGGGGGTAAAATTGAAAAAAGTTGAAAAAAAATTTTTTTTGAAGTTAGTCATTTTTCTGGCGTTTATCAGACTTTAAGATAGGGGAAATGTCAGTGAGCATTCCCATTTCAGTTCCAGAGCGATTCGCCCAATGAGTCTTTGATATTTAGTCGTTTTCAGCCAATTTTCTGGATTTTTGAAAATTTCACTTTTTTGTGAAAATATCCACTAAATGAGTCAATAATATGTGTGAGGGTACCGAAGGAGAGTTCCAAATGTGTGTGGGTAGAATATATATCCCACGGGTGTAAAATTGAAAAAAGTTGAAAAAAATTTTTTTTTTGACTTAGTCATTTTTCCGGCGTTTATCAGACTTTCAGATAGGGGAAATGTCAGTGAGCGTTCCGATTTCAGTTCCAGAGCGATTCACCCAATGAGTCTTTGATATTTAGTCGTTTTCAGCCAATTTTCTGGATTTTTGAAAATTTCACTTTTTTGTGAAAATATCCACTAAATGAGGGAATAATATGTGTGAGGGTACCGAAGGAGAGTTCCAAATTTGTGTGGGTAGAATATATATCCCACGGGGGTAAAATTGAAAACAGTTGAAAAAATTTTTTTTTTGGGACTTTGTCATTTTTCCGGCGTTTATCAGACTTTCAGATAGGGGAAATGTCAGTGAGCGTTCCGATTTTAGTTCCAGAGCGCTTCGCCCAATGAGTCCTTGTTATTTAGTCTTTTTCAGCCAATTTTCTGGATTTTTGAAAATTTCACTTTTTTGTGAAAATATCCACTAAATGAGGGAATAATATGTATGCGGGTACCCCAGGAGAGTTCCAAATGTGTGTGGGTAGAATATATATCTGACGGGGGTAAAATTGAAAAAAGTCTAAAAAAAATTTTTTTTGGGACTTCGTCATTTTTCCGGCGTTTATCAGACTTTCAGATAGGGGAAATGTCAGTGAGCGTTCCGATTTCAGTTCCAGAGCGATTCGCCCAATGAGTCCTTGATATTTAGTCGTTTTCAGCCAATTTTCTGGATTTTTGAAAATTTCACTTCTTTGTGAAAATATCCACTAAATGAGGGAATAATATGTATGAGGGTACCCCAGGAGAGTTCCAAATGTGTGTGGGTAGAATATATATCTGACGGGGGTAAAATTGAAAAAAGTTGAAAAAAAAATTTTTTTGAACTTAGTCATTTTTCTGGCGTTTATCAGACTTTAAGATAGGGGAAATGTCAGTGAGCATTCCCATTTCAGTTCCAGAGCGATTCGCCCAATGAGTCTTTGATATTTAGTCGTTTTCAGCCAATTTTCTGGATTTTTGAAAATTTCACTTCTTTGTGAAAATATCCACTAAATGAGGGAATGATATGTGTGAGGGTACCCCAGGAGAGTTCCAAATGTGTGTGGGTAGAATATATATCCCACGGGGGTAAAATTTAAAAAAGTTGAAAAAAATTTTTTTTTTGGAGTTAGTCATTTTTCTGGCGTTTATCAGACTTTAAGATAGGGGAAATGTCAATGAGCATTCCCATTTCAGTTCCAGAGCGATTCGCCCAATGAGTCTTTGATATTTAGTCGTTTTCAGCAAATTTTCTGGATTTTTGAAAATTTCACTTTTTTGTGAAAATATCCACTAAATGAGGGAATAATATGTGTGAGGGTACCGAAGGAGAGTTCCAAATTTGTGTGCTTAGAATATATATCCCACGGGGGTAAAATTGAAAAAAGTTGAAAAATTTTTTTTTTGGGACTTAGTCATTTTTCCGGCGTTTATCAGACTTTCAGATAGGGGAAATGTCAGTGAGCGTTCCGATTTCATTTCCAGAGCGCTTCGCCCAATGAGTCCTTGTTATTTAGTCTTTTTCAGCCAATTTTCTGGATTTTTGAAAATTTCACTTCTTTGTGAAAATGTTCACTAAATGAGGGAATAATATGTGTGAGGGTACCCCAGGAGAGTTCCAAATGTGTGTGGGTAGAATATATATCTGACGGGGGTAAAATTGAAAAAAGTCTAAAAAAAATTTTTTTTGGGACTTCGTCATTTTTCCGGCGTTTATCAGACTTTCAGATAGGGGAAATGTCAGTGAGCATTCCGATTTCAGTTCCAGAGCGATTCGCCCAATGAGTCCTTGATATTTAGTCGTTTTCAGCCAATTTTCTGGATTTTTGAAAATTTCACTTCTTTGTGAAAATATCCACTAAATGAGGGAATAATATGTGTGAGGGTACCCCAGGAGAGTTCCAAATGTGTGTGGGTAGAATATATATCCCACGGGGGTAAAATTGAAAAAAGTTGAAAAAAATTTTTTTTTGGACTTCGGCATTTTTCCGGCGTTTATCAGACTTTCAGATAGGGGAAATGTCAGTGAGCGTTCCGATTTCAGTTCCAGAGCGATTCGCCCAATGAGTCCTTGATATTTAGTCGTTTTCAGCCAATTTTCTGGATTTTTGAAAATTTCACTTCTTTGTGAAAATATCCACTAAATGAGGGAATAATATGTATGAGGGTACCCCAGGAGAGTTCCAAATGTGTGTGGGTAGAATATATATCTGACGGGGGTAAAATTGAAAAAAGTTGAAAAAAATTTTTTTTTGAACTTAGTCATTTTTCTGGCGTTTATCAGACTTTAAGATAGGGGAAATGTCAGTGAGCATTCCCATTTCAGTTCCAGAGCGATTCGCCCAATGAGTCTTTGATATTTAGTCGTTTTCAGCCAATTTTCTGGATTTTTGAAAATTTCACTTTTTTGTGAAAATATCCACTAAATGAGTCAATAATATGTGTGAGGGTACCGAAGGAGAGTTCCAAATTTGTGTGGGTAGAATATATATCCCACGGGTGTAAAATTGAAAAAAGTTGAAAAAAAATTTTTTTGGGACTTAGTCATTTTTCCGGCGTTTATCAGACTTTCAGATAGGGGAAATGTCAGTGAGCGTTCAGATTTCAGTTCCAGAGCGATTCGCCCAATGAGTCTTTGATATTTAGTCGTTTTCAGCCAATTTTCTGGATTTTTGAAAATTTCACTTCTTTGTGAAAATATCCACTAAATGAGGGAATGATATGTGTGAGGGTACCCCAGGAGAGTTCCAAATGTGTGTGGGTAGAATATATATCCCACGGGGGTAAAATTGAAAAAAGTTGAAAAAAATTTTTTTTTGGACTTAGTCATTTTTCCGGCGTTTATCAGACTTTCAGATAGGGGAAATGTCAGTGAGCGTTCCGATTTCAGTTTCAGAGCGATTCGCCCAATGAGTCTTTGATATTTAGTCGTTTTCAGCCAATTTTCTGGATTTTTGAAAATTTCACTTTTTTGTGAAAATATCCACTAAATGAGGGAATAATATGTGTGAGGGTACCGAAGGAGAGTTCCAAATTTGTGTGGGTAGAATATATATCCCACGGGGGTAAAATTGAAAAAAGTCTAAAAAAAATTTTTTTGGGGACTTCGTCATTTTTCCGGCGTTTATCAGACTTTCAGATAGGGAAAATGTCAGTGAGCATTCCCATTTCAGTTCCAGAGCGATTCGCCCAATGAGTCTTTGATATTTAGTCGTTTTCAGCCAATTTTCTGGATTTTTGAAAATTTCACTTCTTTGTGAAAATGTCCACTAAATGAGGGAATAATATGTGTGAGGGTACCCCAGGAGAGTTCCAAATGTGTGTGGGAAGAATATATATCCCACGGGGGTAAAATTGAAAAAAGTTGAAAAAAAATTTTTTTTTGGAGTTAGTTATTTTTCTGGCGTTTATCAGACTTTAAGATAGGGGAAATGTCAGTGAGCATTCCCATTTCAGTTCCAGAGCGATTCGCCCAATGAGTCCTTGTTATTTAGTTGTTTTCAGCCAATTTTCTGGATTTTTGAAAATTTCACTTTTTTGTGAAAATATCCACTAAATGAGGGAATAATATGTGTGAGGGTACCGAAGGAGAGTTCCAAATTTGTGTGGGTAGAATATATATCCCACGGGGGTAAAATTGAAAAAAGTCTAAAAAAAATTTTTTTGGGGGACTTCGTCATTTTTCCGGCGTTTATCAGACTTTCAGATAGGGAAAATGTCAGTGAGCGTTCCGATTTTAGTTCCAGAGCGATTCGCCCAATGAGTCCTTGTTATTTAGTCTTTTTCAGCCAATTTTCTGGATTTTTGAAAATTTCACTTTTTTGTGAAAATATCCACTAAATGAGGGAATAATATGTATGAGGGTACCCCAGGAGAGTTCCAAATGTGTGTGGGTAGAATATATATCTGACGGGGGTAAAATTGAAAAAAGTTGTAAAAAATTTTTTTTTGAACTTAGTCATTTTTCTGGCGTTTATCAGACTTTAAGATAGGGGAAATGTCAGTGAGCATTCCCATTTCAGTTCCAGAGCGATTCGCCCAATGAGTCCTTGTTATTTAGTTGTTTTCAGCCAATTTTCTGGATTTTTGAAAATTTCACTTTTTTGTGAAAATATCCACTAAATGAGGGAATAATATGTGTGAGGGTACCGAAGGAGAGTTCCAAATTTGTGTGCTTAGAATATATATCCCACGGGGGTAAAATTGAAAAAAGTTGAAAAATTTTTTTTTGGGACTTAGTCATTTTTCCGGCGTTTATCAGACTTTCAGATAGGGGAAATGTCAGTGAGCGTTCTGATTTTAGTTCCAGAGCGCATCGCCCAATGAGTCCTTGTTATTTAGTCTTTTTCAGCCAATTTTCTGGATTTTTGAAAATTTCACTTTTTTGTGAAAATATCCACTAAATGAGGGAATAATATGTATGAGGGTACCCCAGGAGAGTTCCAAATGTGTGTGGGTAGAATATATATCCCACAGGGGTAAAATTGAAAAAAGTTGGAAAAAATTTTTTTTTGGACTTAGTCATTTTTCCGGCGTTTATCAGACTTTAAGATAGGGGAAATATCAGTGAGCATTCCCATTTCAGTTCCAGAGCGATTCGCCCAATGATTCTTTGATATTTAGTCGTTTTCAGCCAATTTTCTGGATTTTTGAAAATTTCACTTTTTTGTGAAAATATCCACTAAATGAGGGAATAATATGTGTGAGGGTACCGAAGGAGAGTTCCAAATTTGTGTGGGTAGAATATATATCCCACGGGGGTAAAATTGAAAAAAGTTTAAAACATTTTTTTTGGGAACTTAGTCATTTTTCCGGCGTTTATCAGACTTTCAGATAGGGAAAATGTCAGTGAGCGTTCCGATTTTAGTTCCAGAGCGATTCGCCCAATGAGTCCTTGTTATTTAGTCTTTTTCAGCCAATTTTCTGGATTTTTGAAAATTTCACTTTTTTGTGAAAATATCCACTAAATGAGGGAATAATATGTATGAGGGTACCCCAGGAGAGTTCCAAATGTGTGTGGGTAGAATATATATCCCACGGGGGTAAAATTGAAAAAAGTTGAAAAAAATTTTTTTTTTGGAGTTAGTCATTTTTCTGGCGTTTATCAGACTTTAAGATAGGGGAAATTTCAGTGAGCATTCCCATTTCAGTTCCAGAGCGATTCGCCCAATGAGTCTTTGATATTTAGTCGTTTTCAGCCAATTTTCTGGATTTTTGAAAATTTCACTTTTTTGTGAAAATATCCACTAAATGAGGGAATAATATGTGTGAGGGTACCGAAGGAGAGTTCCAAATTTGTGTGGGTAGAATATATATCCCACGGGGGTAAAATTGAAAAAAGTTTAAAACATTTTTTTTTGGAACTTAGTCATTTTTCCGGCGTTTATCAGACTTTCAGATAGGGGAAATGTCAGTGAGCGTTCCGATTTCAGTTCCAGAGCGATTCGCCCAATGAGTCCTTGATACTTAGTCGTTTTCAGCCAATTTTCTGGATTTTTGAAAATTTCACTTCTTTGTGAAAATGTCCACTAAATGAGGGAATAATATGTGTGAGGGTACTCCAGGAGAGTTCCAAATGTGTGTGGGTAGAATATATATCCCACTGGGGTAAAATTGAAAAAAGTTGAAAAAAAATTTTTTTGGGACTTAGTCATTTTTACGGCGTTTATCAGACTTTCAGATAGGGAAAATGTCAGTGAGCGTTCCGATTTTAGTTCCAGAGCGATTCGCCCAATGAGTCCTTGTTATTTAGTCTTTTTCAGCCAATTTTCTGGATTTTTGAAAATTTCACTTTTTTGTGAAAATATCCACTAAATGAGGGAATAATATGTATGAGGGTACCCCAGGAGAGTTCCAAATGTGTGTGGGTAGAATATATATCCCACGGGGGTAAAATTGAAAAAAGTTGAAAAAAATTTTTTTTTTGGAGTTAGTCATTTTTCTGGCGTTTATCAGACTTTAAGATAGGGGAAATATCAGTGAGCATTCCCATTTCAGTTCCAGAGCGATTCGCCCAATGAGTCTTTGATATTTAGTCGTTTTCAGCCAATTTTCTGGATTTTTGAAAATTTCACTTTTTTGTGAAAATATCCACTAAATGAGGGAATAATATGTGTGAGGGTACCGAAGGAGAGTTCCAAATTTGTGTGGGTAGAATATATATCCCACGGGGGTAAAATTGAAAAAAGTTTAAAACATTTTTTTTTGGAACTTAGTCATTTTTCCGGCGTTTATCAGACTTTCAGATAGGGGAAATGTCAGTGAGCGTTCCGATTTCAGTTCCAGAGCGATTCGCCCAATGAGTCCTTCATACTTAGTCGTTTTCAGCCAATTTTCTGGATTTTTGAAAATTTCACTTCTTTGTGAAAATGTCCACTAAATGAGGGAATAATATGTGTGAGGGTACCCCAGGAGAGTTCCAAATGTGTGTGGGAAGAATATATATCCCACGGGGGTAAAATTGAAAAAAGTTGAAAAAAATTTTTTTTTTGGAGTTAGTCATTTTTCTGGCGTTTATCAGACTTTAAGATAGGGGAAATGTCAGTGAGCATTCCCATTTCAGTTCCAGAGCGATTCGCCCAATGAGTCCTTGTTATTTAGTTGTTTTCAGCCAATTTTCTGGATTTTTGAAAATTTCACTTTTTTGTGAAAATATCCACTAAATGAAGGAATGATATGTGTGAGGGTACCCCAGGAGAGTTCTAAATGTGTGTGGGAAGAATATATATCCCACGGGGGTAAAATTGAAAAAAGTTGAAAAAAATTTTTTTTTTGGAGTTAGTCATTTTTCTGGCGTTTATCAGACTTTAAGATAGGGGAAATGTCAGTGAGCATTCACATTTCAGTTCCAGAGCGATTCGCCCAATGAGTCTTTGATATTTAGTCGTTTTCAGCCAATTTTCTGGATTTTTGAAAATTTCACTTTTTTGTGAAAATATCCACTAAATGAGGGAATAATATGTGTGAGGGTACCGAAGGAGAGTTCCAAATTTGTGTGCTTAGAATATATATCCCACGGGGGTAAAATTGAAAAAAGTTGAAAAATTTTTTTTTTTGGGACTTAGTCATTTTTCCGGCGTTTATCAGACTTTCAGATAGGGGAAATGTCAGTGAGCGTTCTGATTTTAGTTCCAGAGCGCTTCGCCCAATGAGTCCTTGTTATTTAGTCTTTTTCAGCCAATTTTCTGGATTTTTGAAAATTTTACTTTTTTGTGAAAATATCCACTAAATGAGGGAATAATATGTATGAGGGTACCCCAGGAGAGTTCCAAATGTGTGTGGGTAGAATATATATCTGACGGGGGTAAAATTGAAAAAAGTCTAAAAAAAATTTTTTTGGGGACTTCGTCATTTTTCCGGCGTTTATCAGACTTTCAGATAGGGCAAATGTCAGTGAGGGTTCCGATTTCAGTTCCAGATCAATTCGCCCAATGAGTCCTTGATATTTAGTCGTTTTCAGCCAATTTTCTGGATTTTTGAAAATTTCACTTTTTTGTGAAAATATCCACTAAATGAGGGAATAATATGTGTGAGGGTACCCCAGGAGAGTTCCAAATGTGTGTGAGTAGAATATATATCCCACGGGGGTAAAATTGAAAAAAGTCTAAAAAAATTTTTTTTTGGACTTAGTCATTTTTCCGGCGTTTATCAGACTTTCAGATAGGAGAAATGTCTGTGAGCGTTCCGATTTCAGTTCCAGAGCGATTCGCCCAATGAGTCTTTGATATTTAGTCGTTTTCAGCCAATTTTCTGGATTTTTGAAAATTTCACTTTTTTGTGAAAATATCCACTAAATCAGGGAATAATATGTGTGAGGGTACCGAAGGAGAGTTCCAAATTTGTGTGGGTAGAATATATATCCCACGGGGGTAAAATTGAAAAAAGTTGAAAAAATTTTTTTTTGGGACTTAGTCATTTTTCCGGCGTTTATCAGACTTTCAGATAGGGGAAATGTCAGTGAGCGTTCCGATTTTAGTTCCAGAGCGCTTCGCCCAATGAGTCCTTGTTATTTAGTCTTTTTCAGCCAATTTTCTGGATTTTTGAAAATTTCACTTCTTTGTGAAAATATCCACTAAATGAGGGAATAATATGTGTGAGGGTACCCCAGGAGAGTTCCAAATGTGTGTGGGTAGAATATATATCCCACGGGGGTAAAATTGAAAAAAGTTGAAAAAAATTTTTTTTTGGACTTAGTCATTTTTCTGGCGTTAATCAGACTTTAAGATAGGGGAAATGTCAGTGAGCATTCCCATTTCAGTTCCAGAGCGATTCGCCCAATGAGTCTTTGATATTTAGTCGTTTTCAGCCAATTTTCTGGATTTTTGAAAATTTCACTTTTTTGTGAAAATATCCACTAAATGAGGGAATAATATGTGTGAGGGTACCCCAGGAGAGTTCCAAATGTGTGTGGGTAGAATATATATCCCACGGGGGTAAAATTGAAAAAAGTCTAAAAAAAATTTTTTTGGGGACTTCGTCATTTTTCCGGCGTTTATCAGACTTTCAGATAGGGGAAATGTCAGTGAGCGTTCCGATTTCAGTTCCAGAGCGATTCGCCCAATGTGTCCTTGTTATTTAGTTGTTTTCAGCCAATTTTCTGGATTTTTGAAAATTTCACTTTTTTGTGAAAATATCCACTTAATGAGGGAATAATATGTGTGAGGGTACCCCAGAAGAGTTCTAAATGTGTGTGGGAAGAATATATATCCCACGGGGGTAAAATTGAAAAAAATTGAAAAAATTTTTTTTTTTGACTTAGTCATTTTTCCGGCGTTTATCAGACTTTCAGATAGGGCAAATGTCAGTGAGCGTTCCGATTTCAGTTCCAGATCAATTCGCCCAATGAGTCCTTGATATTTAGTCGTTTTCAGCCAATTTTCTGGATTTTTGAAAATTTCACTTTTTTGTGAAAATATCCACTAAATGAGGGAATAATATGTGTGAGGGTACCCCAGGAGAGTTCCAAATGTGTGTGGGTAGAATATATATCCCACGGGGGTAAAATTGAAAAAAGTCTAAAAAAATTTTTTTTTGGACTTAGTCATTTTTCCGGCGTTTATCAGACTTTCAGATAGGAGAAATGTCTGTGAGCGTTCCGATTTTAGTTCCAGAGCGATTCGCCCAATGAGTCCTTGTTATTTAGTTGTTTTCAGCCAATTTTCTGGATTTTTGAAAATTTCACTTTTTTGTGAAAATATCCACTAAATGAGGGAATAATATGTGTGAGGGTACCCCAGGAGAGTTCTAAATGTGTTTGGGAAGAATATATATCCCACGGGGGTAAAATTGAAAAAAGTTGAAAAAAATTTTTTTTGGGAGTTAGTCATTTTTCTGGCGTTTATCAGACTTTAAGATAGGGGAAATGTCAGTGAGCATTCCCATTTCAGTTCCAGAGCGATTCGCCCAATGAGTCTTTGATATTTAGTCGTTTTCAGCCAATTTTCTGGATTTTTGAAAATTTCACTTTTTTGTGAAAATATCCACTAAATGAGGGAATAATATGTGTGAGGGTACCGAAGGAGAGTTCCAAATTTGTGTGGGTAGAATATATATCCCACGGGTGTGAAATTGAAAAAAGTCGAAAAATTTTTTTTTTGGGACTTAGTCATTTTTCCGGCGTTTATCAGACTTTCAGATAGGGGAGATGTCAGTGAGCGTTCCGATTTCAGTTCCAGAGCGATTCGCCCAATGAGTCCTTGATGCTTAGTCGTTTTCAGCCAATTTTCTGGATTTTTGAAAATTTCACTTCTTTGTGAAAATATCCACTAAATGAGGGAATAATATGTATGAGGGTACCCCAGGAGAGTTCCAAATGTGTGTGGGTAGAATATATATCCCACGGGGGTAAAATTGAAAAAAGTTGAAAAAATTTTTTTTTTCTGACTTAGTCATTTTTCTGGCGTTTATCAGACTTTAAGATAGGGGAAATGTCAGTGAGCGTTCCGATTTCAGTTCCAGAGCGATTCGCCCAATGAGTCTTTGATATTTAGTCGTTTTCAGCCAATTTTCTGGATTTTTGAAAATTTCACTTTTTTGTGAAAATATCCACTAAATCAGGGAATAATATGTGTGAGGGTACCGAAGGAGAGTTCCAAATTTGTGTGGGTAGAATATATATCCCACGGGGGTAAAATTGAAAAAAGTTGAAAAAATTTTTTTTTGGGACTTAGTCATTTTTCCGGCGTTTATCAGACTTTCAGATAGGGGAAATGTCAGTGAGCGTTCCGATTTCAGTTCCAGAGCGATTCGCCCAATGAGTCTTTGATATTTAGTCGTTTTCAGCCAATTTTCTGGATTTTGGAAAATTTCACTTTTTTGTGAAAATATCCACTAAATGAGGGAATAATATGTGTGAGGGTACCCCAGGAGAGTTCCAAATGTGTGTGGGTAGAATATATATCCCACGGGGGTAAAATTGAAAAAAGTCTAAAAAAAATTTTTTTGGGGACTTCGTCATTTTTCCGGCGTTTATCAGACTTTCAGATAGGGGAAATGTCAGTGAGCGTTCCGATTTCAGTTCCAGAGCGATTCGCCCAATGTGTCCTTGTTATTTAGTTGTTTTCAGCCAATTTTCTGGATTTTTGAAAATTTCACTTTTTTGTGAAAATATCCACTTAATGAGGGAATAATATGTGTGAGGGTACCCCAGAAGAGTTCTAAATGTGTGTGGGAAGAATATATATCCCACGGGGGTAAAATTGAAAAAAATTGAAAAAATTTTTTTTTTGGACTTAGTCATTTTTCCGGCGTTTATCAGACTTTCAGATAGGGCAAATGTCAGTGAGCGTTCCGATTTCAGTTCCAGATCAATTCGCCCAATGAGTCCTTGATATTTAGTCGTTTTCAGCCAATTTTCTGGATTTTTGAAAATTTCACTTTTTTGTGAAAATATCCACTAAATGAGGGAATAATATGTGTGAGGGTACCCCAGGAGAGTTCCAAATGTGTATGGGTAGAATATATATCCCACGGGGGTAAAATTGAAAAAAGTCTAAAAAAATTTTTTTTTGGACTTAGTCATTTTTCCGGCGTTTATCAGACTTTCAGATAGGAGAAATGTCTGTGAGCGTTCCGATTTTAGTTCCAGAGCGATTCGCCCAATGAGTCCTTGTTATTTAGTTGTTTTCAGCCAATTTTCTGGATTTTTGAAAATTTCACTTTTTTGTGAAAATATCCACTAAATGAGGGAATAATATGTGTGAGGGTACCCCAGGAGAGTTCTAAATGTGTTTGGGAAGAATATATATCCCACGGGGGTAAAATTGAAAAAAGTTGAAAAAAATTTTTTTTGGGAGTTAGTCATTTTTCTGGCGTTTATCAGACTTTAAGATAGGGGAAATGTCAGTGAGCATTCCCATTTCAGTTCCAGAGCGATTCGCCCAATGAGTCTTTGATATTTAGTCGTTTTCAGCCAATTTTCTGGATTTTTGAAAATTTCACTTTTTTGTGAAAATATCCACTAAATGAGGGAATAATATGTGTGAGGGTACCGAAGGAGAGTTCCAAATTTGTGTGGGTAGAATATATATCCCACGGGTGTAAAATTGAAAAAAGTCGAAAAATTTTTTTTTTGGGACTTAGTCATTTTTCCGGCGTTTATCAGACTTTCAGATAGGGGAGATGTCAGTGAGCGTTCCGATTTCAGTTCCAGAGCGATTCGCCCAATGAGTCCTTGATGCTTAGTCGTTTTCAGCCAATTTTCTGGATTTTTGAAAATTTCACTTCTTTGTGAAAATATCCACTAAATGAGGGAATAATATGTATGAGGGTACCCCAGGAGAGTTCCAAATGTGTGTGGGTAGAATATATATCCCACGGGGGTAAAATTGAAAAAAGTTGAAAATTTTTTTTTTTTCTGACTTAGTCATTTTTCTGGCGTTTATCAGACTTTAAGATAGGGGAAATGTCAGTGAGCGTTCCGATTTCAGTTCCAGAGCGATTCGCCCAATGAGTCTTTGATATTTAGTCGTTTTCAGCCAATTTTCTGGATTTTTGAAAATTTCACTTTTTTGTGAAAATATCCACTAAATCAGGGAATAATATGTGTGAGGGTACCGAAGGAGAGTTCCAAATTTGTGTGGGTAGAATATATATCCCACGGGGGTAAAATTGAAAAAAGTCTAAAAAAAATTTTTTTTGGACTTAGTCATTTTTCCGGCGTTTATCAGACTTTCAGATAGGAGAAATGTCTGTGAGCGTTCCGATTTTAGTTCCAGAGCGATTCGCCCAATGAGTCCTTGTTATTTCGTTGTTTTCAGCCAATTTTCTGGATTTTTGAAAATTTCACTTTTTTGTGAAAATATCCACTAAATGAGGGAATAATATGTGTGAGGGTACCCCAGGAGAGTTCTAAATGTGTGTGGGAAGAATATATATCCCACGGGGGTAAAATTGAAAAAAGTTGAAAAAAATTTTTTTTGGGAGTTAGTCATTTTTCTGGCGTTTATCAGACTTTAAGATAGGGGAAATGTCAGTGAGCATTCCCATTTCAGTTCCAGAGCGATTCGCCCAATGAGTCTTTGATATTTAGTCGTTTTCAGCCAATTTTCTGGATTTTTGAAAATTTCACTTTTTTGTGAAAATATCCACTAAATGAGGGAATAATATGTGTGAGGGTACCGAAGGAGAGTTCCAAATTTGTGTGGGTAGAATATATATCCCACGGGTGTAAAATTGAAAAAAGTCGAAAAAATTTTTTTTGGGACTTAGTCATTTTTCTGGCGTTTATCAGACTTTAAGATAGGGGAAATGTCAGTGAGCGTTCCGATTTCAGTTCCAGAGCGATTCGCCCAATGAGTCCTTGCTATTTAGTCGTTTTCAGCCAATTTTCTGGATTTTTGAAAATTTCACTTTTTTGTGAAAATATCCACTAAATGAGGGAATAATATGTGTGAGGGTACCCCAGGAGAGTTCCAAATGTGTGTGGGTAGAATATATATCCCACGGGGGTAAAATTGAAAAAAGTCTAAAAAAATTTTTTTTTGGACTTAGTCATTTTTCCGGCGTTTATCAGACTTTCAGATAGGGGAAATGTCTGTGAGCGTTCCGATTTTAGTTCCAGAGCGATTCGCCCAATGAGTCATTGTTATTTAGTTGTTTTCAGCCAATTTTCTGGATTTTTGAAAATTTCACTTTTTTGTGAAAATATCCACTAAATGAGGGAATAATATGTGTGAGGGTACCCCAGGAGATTTCTAAATGTGTGTGGGAAGAATATATATCCCACGGGGGTAAAAATGAAAAAAGTTGAAAAAAATTTTTTTTTGTAGTTAGTCATTTTTCTGGCGTTTATCAGACTTTAAGATGGGGAAATGTCAGTGAGCATTCCCATTGCAGTTCCAGAGCGATTCGCCCAATGAGTCTTTGATATTTAGTCGTTTTCAGCCAATTTTCTGGATTTTTGAAAATTTCACTTTTTTGTGAAAATATCCACTAAATGAGGGAATAATATGTGTGAGGGTACCGAAGGAGAGTTCCAAATTTGTGTGGGTAGAATATATATCCCACGGGGGTAAAATTGAAAAAAGTTGAAACAATTTTTTTTGGGGACTTAGTCATTTTTCCGGCGTTTATCAGACTTTCAGATAGGGGAAATGTCAGTGAGCGTTCCGATTTCAGTTCCAGAGCGATTCGCCCAATGAGTCTTTGATATTTAGTCGTTTTCAGCCAATTTTCTGGATTTTTGAAAATTTCACTTTTTTGTGAAAATATCCACTAAATCAGGGAATAATATGTGTGAGGGTACCGAAGGAGAGTTCCAAATTTGTGTGGGTAGAATATATATCCCACGGGGGTAAAATTGAAAAAAGTTGAAAAAATTTTTTTTTGGGACTTAGTCATTTTTCCGGCGTTTATCAGACTTTCAGATAGGGGAAATGTCAGTGAGCGTTCCGATTTTAGTTCCAGAGCGCTTCGCCCAATGAGTCCTTGTTATTTAGTCTTTTTCAGCCAATTTTCTGGATTTTTGAAAATTTCACTTTTTTGTGAAAATATCCACTAAATGAGGGAATAATATGTGTGAGGGTACCGAAGGAGAGTTCCAAATTTGTGTGGGTAGAATATATATCCCACGGGGGTAAAATTGAAAAAAGTCGAAAAAATTTTTTTTTGGGACTTAGTCATTTTTCCGGCGTTTATCAGACTTTCAGATAGGGGAGATGTCAGTGAGCGTTCCGATTTCAGTTCCAGAGCGATTCGCCCAATGAGTCCTTGATGCTTAGTCGTTTTCAGCCAATTTTCTGGATTTTTGAAAATTTCACTTTTTTGTGAAAATATCCACTAAATGAGGGAATAATATGTGTGAGGGTACCCCAGGAGAGTTCCAAATGTGTGTGGGTAGAATATATATCCCACGGGGGTAAAATTGAAAAAAGTCTAAAAAAATTTTTTTTTGGACTGTCATTTTTCCGGCGTTTATCAGACTTTCAGATAGGGGAAATGTCTGTGAGCGTTCCGATTTTAGTTCCAGAGCGATTCGCCCAATGAGTCATTGTTATTTAGTTGTTTTCAGCCAATTTTCTGGATTTTTGAAAATTTCACTTTTTTGTGAAAATATCCACTAAATGAGGGAATAATATGTGTGAGGGTACCCCAGGAGATTTCTAAATGTGTGTGGGAAGAATATATATCCCACGGGGGTAAAAATGAAAAAAGTTGAAAAAATTTTTTTTTTGTAGTTAGTCATTTTTCTGGCGTTTATCAGACTTTAAGATGGGGAAATGTCAGTGAGCATTCCCATTGCAGTTCCAGAGCGATTCGCCCAATGAGTCTTTGATATTTAGTCGTTTTCAGCCAATTTTCTGGATTTTTGAAAATTTCACTTTTTTGTGAAAATATCCACTAAATGAGGGAATAATATGTGTGAGGGTACCGAAGGAGAGTTCCAAATTTGTGTGGGTAGAATATATATCCCACGGGGGTAAAATTGAAAAAAGTTGAAACAATTTTTTTTGGGGACTTAGTCATTTTTCCGGCGTTTATCAGACTTTCAGATAGGGGAAATGTCAGTGAGCATTCCGATTTCAGTTCCAGAGCGATTCGCCCAATGAGTCCTTGATACTTAGTCGTTTTCAGCCAATTTTCTGGATTTTTGAAAATTTCACTTTTTTGTGAAAATATCCACTAAATGAGGGAATAATATGTGTGAGGGTACTGAAGGAGAGTTCCAAATTTGTGTGGGTAGAATATATATCCCACGGGGGTAAAATTGAAAAAAGTCGAAAAAAATTTTTTTTGGGACTTAGTCATTTTTCCGGCATTTATCAGACTTTCAGATAGGGGAGATGTCAGTGAGCGTTCCGATTTCAGTTCCAGAGCGATTCGCCCAATGATTCCTTGATGCTTAGTCGTTTTCAGCCAATTTTCTGGATTTTTGAAAATTTCACTTCTTTGTGAAAATATCCACTAAATGAGGGAATAATATGTATGAGGGTACCCCAGGAGAGTTCCAAATGTGTGTGGGTAGAATATATATCCCACGGGGGTAAAATTGAAAAAAGTTGAAAAAAATATTTTTTTGGGACTTCGTCATTTTTCCGGCGTTTATCAGACTTTCAGATAGGGGAGATGTCAGTGAGCGTTCTGATTTCAGTTCCAGAGCGATTCGCCCAATGAGTCCTTGATACTTAGTCGTTTTCACCCAATTTTCTGGATTTTTGAAAATTTCACTTCTTTGTGAAAATTTCCACTAAATGAGGGAATAATATGTATGAGGGTACCCCAGGAGAGTTCTAAATGTGTGTGGCTAGAATATATATCCCACGGGGGTAAAATTGAAAAAAGTTGAAAAAAAATTTTTTTTGGACTTAGTCATTTTTCTGGCGTTTATCAGACTTTAAGATAGGGGAAATGTCAGTGAGCATTCCCATTTCAGTTCCAGAGCGATTCGCCCAATGAGTCTTTGATATTTAGTCGTTTTCAGCCAGTTTTCTGGATTTTTGAAAATTTCACTTTTTTGTGAACATATCCACTAAATGAGGGAATAATATGTGTGAGGGTACCGATGGAGAGTTCCAAATTTGTGTGGGTAGAATATATATCCCACGGGGGTAAAATTGAAAAAAGTTGCAAAAAATTTTTTTTGGGACTTATTCATTTTTCCGGCATTTATCAGACTTTCAGATAGGGGAAATGTCAGTGAGCATTCTGATTTCAGTTCCAGAGCGATTCGCGCAATGAGTCTTTGATATTTATTCGTTTTCAGCCAATTTTCTGGATTTTTGAAAATTTCACTTCTTTGTGAAAATTTCCACTTAATGAGGGAATATTATGTATGAGGGTACCCCAGGAGAGTTCCAAATTTGTTTGGCTAGAATATATATCCCACGGGGGTAAAATTGAAAAAAGTTGAAAAAAATTTTTTTTGGACTTAGTCATTTTTCTGGCGTTTATCAGACTTTAAGATAGGGGAAATGTCAGTGAGCATTCCCATTTCAGTTCCAGAGCGATTCGCCCAATGAGTCTTTGATATTTAGTCGTTTTCAGCCAATTTTCTGGATTTTTGAAAATTTCACTTTTTTGTGAAAATATCCACTAAATGAGGGAATAATATGTGTGAGGGTACCGAAGGAGAGTTCCAAATGTGTGTGGGTAGAATATATATCCCACGGGGGTAAAATTGAAAAAAGTCTAAAAAAATTTTTTTTTGGGACTTCGTCATTTTTCCGGCGTTTATCAGACTTTCAGATAGGGGAAATGTTAGTGAGCGTTCCGATTTCAGTTCCAGAGCGATTCGCCCAATGAGTCCTTGATATTTAGTCGTTTTCAGCCAATTTTCTGGATTTTTGAAAATTTCACTTCTTTGTGAAAATATCCACTAAATGAGGGAATAATATGTGTGAGGGTACCCCAGGACAGTTCCAAATGTGTGTGGGTTGAATATATATCACACGGGGGTAAAATTGAAAAAAGTTGAAAAAAATTTTTTTTTGGACTTAGTCATTTTTCTGGTGTTTATCAGACTTTAAGATAGGGGAAATGTCAGTGAGCATTCCCATTTCAGTTCCAGAGCGATTCGCCCAATGAGTCTTTGATATTTAGTCGTTTTCAGCCAATTTTCTGGATTTTTGAAAATTTCACTTTTTTGTGAAAATATCCACTAACTGAGGGAATAATATGTGTGAGGGTACCCCAGGAGAGTTCCAAATTTGTGTGGGTAGAATATATATCCCACGGGGGTAAAATTGAAAAAAGTTTAAAAAAATTTTTTTTTTGGACTTAGTCATTTTTCCGGCGTTTATCAGACTTTCAGATAGGGGAAATGTCAGTGAGCGTTCCGATTTCAGTTCCAGAGCGATTCGCCCAATGAGTCCTTGATACTTAGTCGTTTTTAGCCAATTTTCTGGATTTTTGAAAATTTCACTTTTTTGTGAAAATATCCACTAAATGAGGGAATAATATGTATGAGGGTACCCCAGGAGATTTCCAAATGTGTGTGGGTAGAATATATATCACACGGGGGTAAAATTGAAAAAAGTTGAAAAAAATTTTTTTTTGGACTTAGTCATTTTTCTGGTGTTTATCAGACTTTAAGATAGGGGAAATGTCAGTGAGCATTCCCATTTCAGTTCCAGAGCGATTCGCCCAATGAGTCTTTGATATTTAGTCGTTTTCAGCCAATTTTCTGGATTTTTGAAAATTTCACTTTTTTGTGAAAATATCCACTAAATGAGGGAATAATATGTGTGAGGGTACCGAAGGAGAGTTCCAAATTTGTGTGGGTAGAATATATATCCCACGGGTGTAAAATTGAAAAAAGTTGAAAAAATTTTTTTTTGGGACTTAGTCATTTTTCCGGCGTTTATCAGACTTTCAGATAGGGGAAATGTCAGTGAGCGTTCCGATTTCAGTTCCAGAGCGATTCGCCCAATGAGTCCTTGATACTTAGTCGTTTTCAGCCAATTTTCTGGATTTTTGAAAATTTCACTTTTTTGTGAAAATATCCACTAAATGAGGGAATAATATGTGTGAGGGTACCCCAGGAGAGTTCCAAATGTGTGTGGGTAGAATATATATCCCACGGGGGTAAAATTGAAAAAAGTTGAAAAAATATTTTTTTTGGACTTAGTCATTTTTCTGGCGTTTATCAGACTTTAAGATAGGGGAAATGTCAGTGAGCATTCCCATTTCAGTTCTAGAGCGATTTGCCCAATGAGTCTTTGATATTTAGTCCTTTTCAGCCAATTTTCTGGATTTTTGAAAATTTCACTTTTTTGTGAAAATATCCACTAAATGAGGGAATAATATGTGTGAGGTTACCCCAGGAGAGTTCTAAATGTGTGTGGGAAGAATATATATCCCACGGGGGTAAAATTGAAAAAAGTTGAAAAAAATTTTTTTTTGGACTTAGTCATTTTTCCGTCGTTTATCAGACTTTCAGATAGGGCAAATGTCAGTGAGCGTTCCGATTTCAGTTCCAGATCGATTCGCCCAATGAGTCCTTGTTATTTAGTCTTTTTCAGCCAATTTTCTTGATTTTTGAAAATTTCACTTTTTTGTGAAAATATCCACTAAATGAGGGAATAATATGTATGAGGGTACCCCAGGAGATTTCCAAATGTGTGTGGGAAGAATATATATCCCACGGGGGTAAAATTGAAAAAAGTTGAAAAAAATTTTTTTTTGGACTTAGTCATTTTTCTGGCGTTTATCAGACTTTAAGATAGGGGAAATGTCAGTGAGCATTCCCATTTCAGTTCCAGAGCGATTTGCCCAATGAGTCTTTGATATTTAGTCGTTTTCAGCCAATTTTCTGGATTTTTGAAAATTTCACTTTTTTGTGAAAATATCCACTAAATGAGGGAATAATATGTGTGAGGGTACCGAAGGAGAGTTCTAAATTTGTGTGGGTAGAATATATATCCCACGGGTGTAAAATTGAAAAAAGTTGAAAAAATTTTTTTTTGGGACTTAGTCATTTTTCCGGCGTTTATCAGACTTTCAGATAGGGGAAATGTCAGTGAGCGTTCCGATTTCAGTTCCAGAGCGATTCGCCCAATGAGTCTTTGATACTTAGTCGTTTTCAGCCAATTTTCTGGATTTTTGAAAATTTCACTTCTTTGTGAAAATATCCACTAAATGAGGGAATAATATGTGTGAGGTTACCCCAGGAGAGTTCTAAATGTGTGTGGGAAGAATATATATCCCACGGGGGTAAAATTGAAAAAAGTTGAAAAAATTTTTTTTTTGGACTTAGTCATTTTTCCTGCGTTTATCAGACTTTCAGATAGGGGAAATGTCAGTGAGCATTCCGATTTCAGTTACAGAGCGATTCGCCCAATGAGTCCTTGATACTTAGTCGTTTTCAGCCAATTTTCTGGATTTTTGAAAATTTCACTTTTTTGTGAAAATATCCACTAAATGAGGGAATAATATGTGTGAGGGTACCGAAGGAGAGTTCCAAATGTGTGTGGGTAGAATATATATCCCACGGGGGTAAAATTGAAAAAAGTTGAAAAAAATTTTTTTTTGGACTTAGTCATTTTTCTGGCGTTTACAGACTTTAAGATAGGGGAAATGTCAGTGAGCATTCCCATTTCAGTTCCAGAGCGATTCGCCCAATGAGTCTTTGATATTTAGTCGTTTTCAGCCAATTTTCTGGATTTTTGAAAATTTCACTTTTTTGTGAAAATATCCACTAAATGAGGGAATAATATGTGTGAGGGTACCCCAGGAGAGCTCCATATGTGTGTGGGTAGAATATATATCCCACGGGGGTAAAATTGAAAAAAGTCTAAAAAAAATTTTTTTTGGACTTAGTCATTTTTCCGGCGTTTATCAGACTTTCAGATAGGGGAAATGTCAGTGAGCATTCCGATTTCAGTTCCAGAGTGATTCGCCCAATGAGTCCTTGTTATTTAGTCGTTTTCAGCCAATTTTCTGGATATTTGAAAATTTCACTTCTTTGTGAAAATATCCACTAAATGAGGGAATAATATGTGTGAGGGTACACCAGGAGAGTTCTAAATGTCTGCGGGAAGACTATATATCCCACGGGGGTAAAATTGGAAAAAGTTGAAAAAATTTTTTTTTTGGACTTAGTCATTTTTCCGGCGTTAATCAGACTTTCAGATACGGGAAATGTCAGTGAGCGTTCCGATTTCAGTTCCAGAGCGATTTGCCCAATGAGTCCTTGTTATTTAGTTGTTTTCAGCCAATTTTCTGGATTTTTGAAAATTTCACTTTTTTGTGAAAATATCCACTAAATGAGGGAATAATATGTGTGAGGTTACCCCAGGAGAGTTCTACATGTGTGTGGGAAGAATATATATCCCACGGGGGTAAAATTGAAAAAAGTTGAAAAAAATTTTTTTTTGGACTTAGTCATTTTTCCGTCGTTTATCAGACTTTCAGATAGGGCAAATGTCAGTGAGCATTCCAATTTCAGTTCCAGAGCGATTCTCCCAAGGAGTCCTTGATATTTAGTTGTTTTCAGCCAATTTTCTGGATTTTTGAAAATTTCACTTTTTTGTGAAAATATTCACTAAATGAGGGAATAATATGTGTGAGGGTACCCCAGGAGAGTTCTAAATGTGTGTGGGAAGAATATATATCCCATGAAGGTAAAATTGAAAAAAGTTGAAAAAAATTTTTTTTGGACTTAGTCATTTTTCTGGCGTTGATCAGACTTTCAGATAGGGCAAATGTCAGTGAGCATTCCAATTTCAGTTCCAGAGCGATTCGCCCAAGGAGTCCTTGATATTTAGTTGTTTTCAGCCAATTTTCTGGATTTTTGAAAATTTCACTTTTTTGTGAAAATATTCACTAAATGAGGGAATAATATGTGTGAGGGTACCCCAGGAGAGTTCTAAATGTGTGTGGGAAGAATATATATCCCATGAAGGTAAAATTGAAAAAAGTTGAAAAAAATTTTTTTTGGACTTAGTCATTTTTCTGGCGTTGATCAGACTTTCAGATAGGGGAAATGTCAGTGAGCGTTCCGATTTCAGTTCCAGAGTGATACGCCCAATGAGTCCTTGATATTTAGTCGTTTTCAGCCAATTTTCTGGATTTTTGAAAATTTCACTTTTTTGTGAAAATATCCACGAAATGAGGGAATAATATGTGTGAGGGTACCCCAGGAGAGTTCCAAATGTGTTTGGGTAGAATATATATCCCACGGGGGTAAAATTGAAAAAAGCTGAAAAAATTTTTTTTTGGACTTAGTCATTTTTCCGGTGTTTATCAGACTCTCAGATACGAGAAATGTCAGTGAGCATTCCGATTTCAGCTGGAGAGCAATTCGCACAATGAGTCCTTGATATTTAGTCATTTTCAGCCAATTTTCTGAATTTTTGAAAATTTCACTTTTTTGTGAAAATATCCACTAAATGAGGGAATAATATGTGTGAGGGTACCCCAGGAGAGTTCTAAATGTGTATGGGAAGAATATATATCCCACGGGGGTAAAATTGAAAAAAGTTGAAAAAAAATTTTTTTTGGACTTAGTCATTTTTCCGGCGTTTATCAGACTTTCAGATAGGGGAAATGTCAGTGAGAATTCCGATTTCAGTTCCAGAGCGATACGCCCAATGAGTCCTTGATATGTAGTCGTTTTCAGCCAATTTTCTGGATTTTTGAAAATTTCACTTTTTTGTGAAAATATCCACTAAATGAGGGAATAATATGTGTGAGGGTACCCCAGTCATTTTTCTGGCATTTATCAGACTTTCAGATAGGGGAAATGTCAGTGAGCGTTCCGATTTCAGTTCCAGAGCGATTCGCCCAATGAGTCCTTGATATTTACTTGTTTTCAGCCAATTTTCTGGATTTTGAAAATTTCACTTTTTTGTGAAAATATCCACGAAATGAGGGAATAATATGTGTGAGGGTACCCCAGGAGAGTATCAAATGTGTGTGGGAAGAATATATATCCCACGGGGGTAAAATTGTAAAAAGCTGAAAAAATTTTTTTTTGGACTTACTCATTTTTCCAGTGTTTATCAGACTCTCAGATACGAGAAATGTCAGTGAGCATTCCGATTTCAGCTCCAGAGCGATTCGCACAATGAGTCCTTGATATTTAGTCGTTTTCAGCCAATTTTCTGGATTTTTGAAAATTTCACTTTTTTGTGAAAATATCCACTAAATGAGGGAATAATATGTGTGAGGGTACCGCAGGAGAGTATCAAAGGTGTGTGGGAAGAATATATATCCCACGGGGTAAAATTGAAAAAAGTTGAAAAAAATTTTTTTTTGGACTTAGTCATTTTTCCGGCGTTTATCAGACTTTCAGATACGAGAAATGTCAGTGAGCGTTCCGATTTCAGTTCCAGAGCGATTCGCCCAATGAGTCCTTGATATTTAGTTGTTTTCAGCCAATTTTCTGGATTTTTGAAAATTTCACTTTTTTGTGAAAATATCCACTAAATGAGGGAATAATATGTGTGAGGTTACCCCAGGAGAGTTCTACATGTGTGTGGGAAGAATATATATCCCACGGGGGTAAAATTGAAAAAAGTTGAAAAAAATTTTTTTTTGGACTTAGTCATTTTTCCGTCGTTTATCAGACTTTCAGATAGGGCAAATGTCAGTGAGCATTCCAATTTCAGTTCCAGAGCGATTCTCCCAAGGAGTCCTTGATATTTAGTTGTTTTCAGCCAATTTTCTGGATTTTTGAAAATTTCACTTTTTTGTGAAAATATTCACTAAATGAGGGAATAATATGTGTGAGGGTACCCCAGGAGAGTTCTAAATGTGTGTGGGAAGAATATATATCCCATGAAGGTAAAATTGAAAAAAGTTGAAAAAAATTTTTTTTGGACTTAGTCATTTTTCTGGCGTTGATCAGACTTTCAGATAGGGCAAATGTCAGTGAGCATTCCAATTTCAGTTCCAGAGCGATTCGCCCAAGGAGTCCTTGATATTTAGTTGTTTTCAGCCAATTTTCTGGATTTTTGAAAATTTCACTTTTTTGTGAAAATATTCACTAAATGAGGGAATAATATGTGTGAGGGTACCCCAGGAGAGTTCTAAATGTGTGTGGGAAGAATATATATCCCATGAAGGTAAAATTGAAAAAAGTTGAAAAAAATTTTTTTTGGACTTAGTCATTTTTCTGGCGTTGATCAGACTTTCAGATAGGGGAAATGTCAGTGAGCGTTCCGATTTCAGTTCCAGAGTGATACGCCCAATGAGTCCTTGATATTTAGTCGTTTTCAGCCAATTTTCTGGATTTTTGAAAATTTCACTTTTTTGTGAAAATATCCACGAAATGAGGGAATAATATGTGTGAGGGTACCCCAGGAGAGTTCCAAATGTGTTTGGGTAGAATATATATCCCACGGGGGTAAAATTGAAAAAAGCTGAAAAAATTTTTTTTTGGACTTAGTCATTTTTCCGGTGTTTATCAGACTCTCAGATACGAGAAATGTCAGTGAGCATTCCGATTTCAGCTGGAGAGCAATTCGCACAATGAGTCCTTGATATTTAGTCATTTTCAGCCAATTTTCTGAATTTTTGAAAATTTCACTTTTTTGTGAAAATATCCACTAAATGAGGGAATAATATGTGTGAGGGTACCCCAGGAGAGTTCTAAATGTGTATGGGAAGAATATATATCCCACGGGGGTAAAATTGAAAAAAGTTGAAAAAAAATTTTTTTTGGACTTAGTCATTTTTCCGGCGTTTATCAGACTTTCAGATAGGGGAAATGTCAGTGAGAATTCCGATTTCAGTTCCAGAGCGATACGCCCAATGAGTCCTTGATATGTAGTCGTTTTCAGCCAATTTTCTGGATTTTTGAAAATTTCACTTTTTTGTGAAAATATCCACTAAATGAGGGAATAATATGTGTGAGGGTACCCCAGTCATTTTTCTGGCATTTATCAGACTTTCAGATAGGGGAAATGTCAGTGAGCGTTCCGATTTCAGTTCCAGAGCGATTCGCCCAATGAGTCCTTGATATTTACTTGTTTTCAGCCAATTTTCTGGATTTTGAAAATTTCACTTTTTTGTGAAAATATCCACGAAATGAGGGAATAATATGTGTGAGGGTACCCCAGGAGAGTATCAAATGTGTGTGGGAAGAATATATATCCCACGGGGGTAAAATTGTAAAAAGCTGAAAAAATTTTTTTTTGGACTTACTCATTTTTCCAGTGTTTATCAGACTCTCAGATACGAGAAATGTCAGTGAGCATTCCGATTTCAGCTCCAGAGCGATTCGCACAATGAGTCCTTGATATTTAGTCGTTTTCAGCCAATTTTCTGGATTTTTGAAAATTTCACTTTTTTGTGAAAATATCCACTAAATGAGGGAATAATATGTGTGAGGGTACCGCAGGAGAGTATCAAAGGTGTGTGGGAAGAATATATATCCCACGGGGTAAAATTGAAAAAAGTTGAAAAAAATTTTTTTTTGGACTTAGTCATTTTTCCGGCGTTTATCAGACTTTCAGATACGAGAAATGTCAGTGAGCGTTCCGATTTCAGTTCCAGAGCGATTCGCCCAATGAGTCCTTGATATTTAGTTGTTTTCAGCCAATTTTCTGGATTTTTGAAAATTTCACTTTTTTGTGAAAATATCCACTAAATGAGGGAATAATATGTGTGAGGGTACCCCAGGAGAGTTCTAAATGTGTGTGGGAAGAATATATATCCCACGGGGGTAAAATTGAAAAAAGTTTAAAAAAATTTTTTTTTGGACTTAGTCATTTTTCCGGCGTTTATCAGACTTTCAGATAGGGGAAATGTCAGTGAGCATTCCGATTTCAGTTCCAGAGCAATACGCCCAATGAGTCCTTGATATTTAGTCATTTTCAGCCAATTTTCTGGATTTTTGAAAATTTCACTTTTTTGTGAAAATATTCACTAAATGAGGGAATAATATGTGTGAGGGTACCCTAGGAGAGTTCTAAATGTGTGTGGGAAGAATATATATCCCATGGGGGTAAAATTGAAAAAAGTTGAAAAAAATTTTTTTTTGGACTTAGTCATTTTTCCGGCGTTTATCAGACTTTCAGATAGGGGAAATGTCAGTGAGCGTTCCGATTTCAGTTCCAGAGCGATTCGCCCAATGAGTCCTTGTTATTTAGTTGTTTTCAGCCAATTTTCTGGACTTTTGAAAATTTCACTTTTTTGTGAAAATATCCACTAAATGAGGGAATAATATGTGTGAGGGTACCGAAGGAGAGTTCCAAATTTGTGTGGGTAGAATATATATCCCACGGGTGTAAAATTGAAAAAAGTTGAAAAAATTTTTTTTTGGGACTTAGTCATTTTTCCGGCGTTTATCAGACTTTCAGATAGGGGAAATGTCAGTGAGCGTTCCGATTTCAGTTCCAGAGCGATTCGCCCAATGAGTCCTTGATACTTAGTCGTTTTCAGCCAATTTTCTGGATTTTTGAAAATTTCACTTTTTTGTGAAAATATCCACTAAATGAGGGAATAATATGTGTGAGGGTACCCCAGGAGAGTTCCAAATGTGTGTGGGTAGAATATATATCCCACGGGGGTAAAATTGAAAAAAGTTGAAAAAATATTTTTTTTGGACTTAGTCATTTTTCTGGCGTTTATCAGACTTTAAGATAGGGGAAATGTCAGTGAGCATTCCCATTTCAGTTCTAGAGCGATTTGCCCAATGAGTCTTTGATATTTAGTCCTTTTCAGCCAATTTTCTGGATTTTTGAAAATTTCACTTTTTTGTGAAAATATCCACTAAATGAGGGAATAATATGTGTGAGGTTACCCCAGGAGAGTTCTAAATGTGTGTGGGAAGAATATATATCCCACGGGGGTAAAATTGAAAAAAGTTGAAAAAAATTTTTTTTTGGACTTAGTCATTTTTCCGTCGTTTATCAGACTTTCAGATAGGGCAAATGTCAGTGAGCGTTCCGATTTCAGTTCCAGATCGATTCGCCCAATGAGTCCTTGTTATTTAGTCTTTTTCAGCCAATTTTCTTGATTTTTGAAAATTTCACTTTTTTGTGAAAATATCCACTAAATGAGGGAATAATATGTATGAGGGTACCCCAGGAGATTTCCAAATGTGTGTGGGAAGAATATATATCCCACGGGGGTAAAATTGAAAAAAGTTGAAAAAAATTTTTTTTTGGACTTAGTCATTTTTCTGGCGTTTATCAGACTTTAAGATAGGGGAAATGTCAGTGAGCATTCCCATTTCAGTTCCAGAGCGATTTGCCCAATGAGTCTTTGATATTTAGTCGTTTTCAGCCAATTTTCTGGATTTTTGAAAATTTCACTTTTTTGTGAAAATATCCACTAAATGAGGGAATAATATGTGTGAGGGTACCGAAGGAGAGTTCTAAATTTGTGTGGGTAGAATATATATCCCACGGGTGTAAAATTGAAAAAAGTTGAAAAAATTTTTTTTTGGGACTTAGTCATTTTTCCGGCGTTTATCAGACTTTCAGATAGGGGAAATGTCAGTGAGCGTTCCGATTTCAGTTCCAGAGCGATTCGCCCAATGAGTCTTTGATACTTAGTCGTTTTCAGCCAATTTTCTGGATTTTTGAAAATTTCACTTCTTTGTGAAAATATCCACTAAATGAGGGAATAATATGTGTGAGGTTACCCCAGGAGAGTTCTAAATGTGTGTGGGAAGAATATATATCCCACGGGGGTAAAATTGAAAAAAGTTGAAAAAATTTTTTTTTTGGACTTAGTCATTTTTCCTGCGTTTATCAGACTTTCAGATAGGGGAAATGTCAGTGAGCATTCCGATTTCAGTTCCAGAGCGATTCGCCCAATGAGTCCTTGATACTTAGTCGTTTTCAGCCAATTTTCTGGATTTTTGAAAATTTCACTTTTTTGTGAAAATATCCACTAAATGAGGGAATAATATGTGTGAGGGTACCGAAGGAGAGTTCCAAATGTGTGTGGGTAGAATATATATCCCACGGGGGTAAAATTGAAAAAAGTTGAAAAAAATTTTTTTTTGGACTTAGTCATTTTTCTGGCGTTTACAGACTTTAAGATAGGGGAAATGTCAGTGAGCATTCCCATTTCAGTTCCAGAGCGATTCGCCCAATGAGTCTTTGATATTTAGTCGTTTTCAGCCAATTTTCTGGATTTTTGAAAATTTCACTTTTTTGTGAAAATATCCACTAAATGAGGGAATAATATGTGTGAGGGTACCCCAGGAGAGCTCCATATGTGTGTGGGTAGAATATATATCCCACGGGGGTAAAATTGAAAAAAGTTGAAAAAAATTTTTTTTTGGACTTAGTCATTTTTCCGGCGTTTATCAGACTTTCAGATAGGGGAAATGTCAGTGAGCATTCCGATTTCAGTTCCAGAGTGATTCGCCCAATGAGTCCTTGTTATTTAGTCGTTTTCAGCCAATTTTCTGGATATTTGAAAATTTCACTTCTTTGTGAAAATATCCACTAAATGAGGGAATAATATGTGTGAGGGTACACCAGGAGAGTTCTAAATGTCTGCGGGAAGACTATATATCCCACGGGGGTAAAATTGGAAAAAGTTGAAAAAATTTTTTTTTTGGACTTAGTCATTTTTCCGGCGTTAATCAGACTTTCAGATACGGGAAATGTCAGTGAGCGTTCCGATTTCAGTTCCAGAGCGATTTGCCCAATGAGTCCTTGTTATTTAGTTGTTTTCAGCCAATTTTCTGGATTTTTGAAAATTTCACTTTTTTGTGAAAATATCCACTAAATGAGGGAATAATATGTGTGAGGTTACCCCAGGAGAGTTCTACATGTGTGTGGGAAGAATATATATCCCACGGGGGTAAAATTGAAAAAAGTTGAAAAAAATTTTTTTTTGGACTTAGTCATTTTTCCGTCGTTTATCAGACTTTCAGATAGGGCAAATGTCAGTGAGCATTCCAATTTCAGTTCCAGAGCGATTCTCCCAAGGAGTCCTTGATATTTAGTTGTTTTCAGCCAATTTTCTGGATTTTTGAAAATTTCACTTTTTTGTGAAAATATTCACTAAATGAGGGAATAATATGTGTGAGGGTACCCCAGGAGAGTTCTAAATGTGTGTGGGAAGAATATATATCCCATGAAGGTAAAATTGAAAAAAGTTGAAAAAAATTTTTTTTGGACTTAGTCATTTTTCTGGCGTTGATCAGACTTTCAGATAGGGCAAATGTCAGTGAGCATTCCAATTTCAGTTCCAGAGCGATTCGCCCAAGGAGTCCTTGATATTTAGTTGTTTTCAGCCAATTTTCTGGATTTTTGAAAATTTCACTTTTTTGTGAAAATATTCACTAAATGAGGGAATAATATGTGTGAGGGTACCCCAGGAGAGTTCTAAATGTGTGTGGGAAGAATATATATCCCATGAAGGTAAAATTGAAAAAAGTTGAAAAAAATTTTTTTTGGACTTAGTCATTTTTCTGGCGTTGATCAGACTTTCAGATAGGGGAAATGTCAGTGAGCGTTCCGATTTCAGTTCCAGAGTGATACGCCCAATGAGTCCTTGATATTTAGTCGTTTTCAGCCAATTTTCTGGATTTTTGAAAATTTCACTTTTTTGTGAAAATATCCACGAAATGAGGGAATAATATGTGTGAGGGTACCCCAGGAGAGTTCCAAATGTGTTTGGGTAGAATATATATCCCACGGGGGTAAAATTGAAAAAAGCTGAAAAAATTTTTTTTTGGACTTAGTCATTTTTCCGGTGTTTATCAGACTCTCAGATACGAGAAATGTCAGTGAGCATTCCGATTTCAGCTGGAGAGCAATTCGCACAATGAGTCCTTGATATTTAGTCATTTTCAGCCAATTTTCTGAATTTTTGAAAATTTCACTTTTTTGTGAAAATATCCACTAAATGAGGGAATAATATGTGTGAGGGTACCCCAGGAGAGTTCTAAATGTGTATGGGAAGAATATATATCCCACGGGGGTAAAATTGAAAAAAGTTGAAAAAAAATTTTTTTTGGACTTAGTCATTTTTCCGGCGTTTATCAGACTTTCAGATAGGGGAAATGTCAGTGAGAATTCCGATTTCAGTTCCAGAGCGATACGCCCAATGAGTCCTTGATATGTAGTCGTTTTCAGCCAATTTTCTGGATTTTTGAAAATTTCACTTTTTTGTGAAAATATCCACTAAATGAGGGAATAATATGTGTGAGGGTACCCCAGTCATTTTTCTGGCATTTATCAGACTTTCAGATAGGGGAAATGTCAGTGAGCGTTCCGATTTCAGTTCCAGAGCGATTCGCCCAATGAGTCCTTGATATTTACTTGTTTTCAGCCAATTTTCTGGATTTTGAAAATTTCACTTTTTTGTGAAAATATCCACGAAATGAGGGAATAATATGTGTGAGGGTACCCCAGGAGAGTATCAAATGTGTGTGGGAAGAATATATATCCCACGGGGGTAAAATTGTAAAAAGCTGAAAAAATTTTTTTTTGGACTTAGTCATTTTTCCGGCGTTTATCAGACTTTCAGATACGAGAAATGTCAGTGAGCGTTCCGATTTCAGTTCCAGAGCGATTCGCCCAATGAGTCCTTGATATTTAGTTGTTTTCAGCCAATTTTCTGGATTTTTGAAAATTTCACTTTTTTGTGAAAATATCCACTAAATGAGGGAATAATATGTGTGAGGGTACCCCAGGAGAGTTCTAAATGTGTGTGGGAAGAATATATATCCCACGGGGGTAAAATTGAAAAAAGTTTAAAAAAATTTTTTTTTGGACTTAGTCATTTTTCCGGCGTTTATCAGACTTTCAGATAGGGGAAATGTCAGTGAGCATTCCGATTTCAGTTCCAGAGCAATACGCCCAATGAGTCCTTGATATTTAGTCATTTTCAGCCAATTTTCTGGATTTTTGAAAATTTCACTTTTTTGTGAAAATATTCACTAAATGAGGGAATAATATGTGTGAGGGTACCCTAGGAGAGTTCTAAATGTGTGTGGGAAGAATATATATCCCATGGGGGTAAAATTGAAAAAAGTTGAAAAAAATTTTTTTTTGGACTTAGTCATTTTTCCGGCGTTTATCAGACTTTCAGATAGGGGAAATGTCAGTGAGCGTTCCGATTTCAGTTCCAGAGCGATTCGCCCAATGAGTCCTTGTTATTTAGTTGTTTTCAGCCAATTTTCTGGACTTTTGAAAATTTCACTTTTTTGTGAAAATATCCACTAAATGAGGGAATAATATGTGTGAGGGTACCGAAGGAGAGTTCCAAATTTGTGTGGGTAGAATATATATCCCACGGGTGTAAAATTGAAAAAAGTTGAAAAAATTTTTTTTTGGGACTTAGTCATTTTTCCGGCGTTTATCAGACTTTCAGATAGGGGAAATGTCAGTGAGCGTTCCGATTTCAGTTCCAGAGCGATTCGCCCAATGAGTCCTTGATACTTAGTCGTTTTTAGCCAATTTTCTGGATTTTTGAAAATTTCACTTTTTTGTGAAAATATCCACTAAATGAGGGAATAATATGTGTGAGGGTACCCCAGGAGAGTTCCAAATGTGTGTGGGTAGAATATATATCCCACGGGGGTAAAATTGAAAAAAGTTGAAAAAATTTTTTTTTTGGACTTAGTCATTTTTCCGTCGTTTATCAGACTTTCAGATAGGGCAAATGTCAGTGAGCGTTCCGATTTCAGTTCCAGATCGATTCGCCCAATGAGTCCTTGTTATTTAGTCTTTTTCAGCCAATTTTCTTGATTTTTGAAAATTTCACTTTTTTGTGAAAATATCCACTAAATGAGGGAATAATATGTATGAGGGTACCCCAGGAGATTTCCAAATGTGTGTGGGAAGAATATATATCCCACGGGGGTAAAATTGAAAAAAGTTGAAAAAAATTTTTTTTTGGACTTAGTCATTTTTCTGGCGTTTATCAGACTTTAAGATAGGGAAATGTCAGTGAGCATTCCCATTTCAGTTCCAGAGCGATTTGCCCAATGAGTCTTTGATATTTAGTCGTTTTCAGCCAATTTTCTGGATTTTTGAAAATTTCACTTTTTTGTGAAAATATCCACTAAATGAGGGAATAATATGTGTGAGGGTACCGAAGGAGAGTTCTAAATTTGTGTGGGTAGAATATATATCCCACGGGTGTAAAATTGAAAAAAGTTGAAAAAATTTTTTTTTGGGACTTAGTCATTTTTCCGGCGTTTATCAGACTTTCAGATAGGGGAAATGTCAGTGAGCGTTCCGATTTCAGTTCCAGAGCGATTCGCCCAATGAGTCTTTGATACTTAGTCGTTTTTAGCCAATTTTCTGGATTTTTGAAAATTTCACTTCTTTGTGAAAATATCCACTAAATGAGGGAATAATATGTGTGAGGTTACCCCAGGAGAGTTCTAAATGTGTGTGGGAAGAATATATATCCCACGGGGGTAAAATTGAAAAAAGTTGAAAAAATTTTTTTTTTGGACTTAGTCATTTTTCCTGCGTTCATCAGACTTTCAGATAGGGGAAATGTCAGTGAGCATTCCGATTTCAGTTCCAGAGCGATTCGCCCAATGAGTCCTTGATACTTAGTCGTTTTCAGCCAATTTTCTGGATTTTTGAAAATTTCACTTTTTTGTGAAAATATCCACTAAATGAGGGAATAATATGTGTGAGGGTACCGAAGGAGAGTTCCAAATTTGTGTGGGTAGAATATATATCTCACGGGTGTAAAATTGAAAAAAGTTGAAAAAATTTTTTTTTGGGACTTAGTCATTTTTCCGGCGTTTATCAGACTTTCAGATAGGGGAAATGTCAGTGAGCGTTCTGATTTCAGTTCCAGAGCGATTCGCCCAATGAGTCCTTGATACTTAGTCGTTTTCAGCCAATTTTCTGGATTTTTGAAAATTTCACTTCTTTGTGAAAATATCCACTAAATGAGGGAATAATATGTGTGAGGGTACCCAAGGAGAGTTCCAAATGTGTGTGGGTAGAATATATATCCCACGGGGGTAAAATTGAAAAAAGTTGAAAAAAATTTTTTTTTGGACTTAGTCATTTTTCTGGCGTTTACAGACTTTAAGATAGGGGAAATGTCAGTGAGCATTCCCATTTCAGTTCCAGAGCGATTCGCCCAATGAGTCTTTGATATTTAGTCGTTTTCAGCCAATTTTCTGGATTTTTGAAAATTTCACTTTTTTGTGAAAATATCCACTAAATGAGGGAATAATATGTGTGAGGGTACCCCAGGAGACCTCCATATGTGTGTGGGTAGAATATATATCCCACGGGGGTAAAATTGAAAAAAGTCTAAAAAAAATTTTTTTTGGACTTAGTCATTTTTCCGGCGTTTATCAGACTTTCAGATAGGGGAAATGTCAGTGAGCATTCCGATTTCAGTTCCAGAGTGATTCGCCCAATGAGTCCTTGTTATTTAGTCGTTTTCAGCCAATTTTCTGGATATTTGAAAATTTCACTTCTTTGTGAAAATATCCACTAAATGAGGGAATAATATGTGTGAGGGTACCCCAGGAGAGTTCTAAATGTGTGCGGGAAGACTATATATCCCACGGGGGTAAAATTGGAAAAAGTTGAAAAAATTTTTTTTTTGGACTTAGTCATTTTTCCGGCGTTAATCAGACTTTCAGATACGGGAAATGTCAGTGAGCGTTCCGATTTCAGTTCCAGAGCGATTTGCCCAATGAGTCCTTGTTATTTAGTTGTTTTCAGCCAATTTTCTGGATTTTTGAAAATTTCACTTTTTTGTGAAAATATCCACGAAATGAGGGAATAATATGTGTGAGGGTACCCCAGGAGAGTTCCAAATGTGTTTGGGTAGAATATATATCCCACGGGGGTAAAATTGAAAAAAGCTGAAAAAATTTTTTTTTGGACTTAGTCATTTTTCCGGTGTTTATCAGACTCTCAGATACGAGAAATGTCAGTGAGCATTCCGATTTCAGCTGGAGAGCAATTCGCACAATGAGTCCTTGATATTTAGTCATTTTCAGCCAATTTTCTGGATTTTTGAAAATTTCACTTTTTTGTGAAAATATCCACTAAATGAGGGAATAATATGTGTGAGGGTACCCCAGGAGAGTTCTAAATGTGTATGGGAAGAATATATATCCCACGGGGGTAAAATTGAAAAAAGTTGAAAAAAATTTTTTTTTGGACTTAGTCATTTTTCTGGCGTTGATCAGACTTTCAGATAGGGGAAATGTCAGTGAGCGTTCCGATTTCAGTTCCAGAGCGATTCGCCCAATGAGTCCTTGATATTTACTTGTTTTCAGCCAATTTTCTGGATTTTGAAAATTTCACTTTTTTGTGAAAATATCCACGAAATGAGGGAATAATATGTGTGAGGGTACCCCAGGAGAGTATCAAATGTGTGTGGGAAGAATATATATCCCACGGGGGTAAAATTGTAAAAAGCTGAAAAAATTTTTTTTTGGACTTACTCATTTTTCCAGTGTTTATCAGACTCTCAGATACGAGAAATGTCAGTGAGCATTCCGATTTCAGCTCCAGAGCGATTCGCACAATGAGTCCTTGATATTTAGTCGTTTTCAGCCAATTTTCTGGATTTTGAAAATTTCACTTTTTTGTGAAAATATCCACGAAATGAGGGAATAATATGTGTGAGGGTACCGCAGGAGAGTATCAAAGGTGTGTGGGAAGAATATATATCCCACGGGGTAAAATTGAAAAAAGTTGAAAAAAATTTTTTTTTGGACTTAGTCATTTTTCCGGCGTTTATCAGACTTTCAGATACGAGAAATGTCAGTGAGCGTTCCGATTTCAGTTCCAGAGCGATTCGCCCAATGAGTCCTTGATATTTAGTTGTTTTCAGCCAATTTTCTGGATTTTTGAAAATTTCACTTTTTTGTGAAAATATTCACTAAATGAGGGAATAATATGTGTGAGGGTACCCCAGGAGAGTTCTAAATGTGTGTGGGAAGAATATATATCCCACGGGGGTAAAATTGAAAAAAGTTTAAAAAAATTTTTTTTTGGACTTAGTCATTTTTCCGGCGTTTATCAGACTTTCAGATAGGGGAAATGTCAGTGAGCATTCCGATTTCAGTTCCAGAGCAATACGCCCAATGAGTCCTTGATATTTAGTCGTTTTCAGCCAATTTTCTGGATTTTTGAAAATTTCACTTTTTTGTGAAAATATTCACTAAATGAGGGAATAATATGTGTGAGGGTACCCTAGGAGAGTTCTAAATGTGTGTGGGAAGAATATATATCCCATGGGGGTAAAATTGAAAAAAGTTGAAAAAAATTTTTTTTTGGACTTAGTCATTTTTCCGGCGTTTATCAGACTTTCAGATAGGGGAAATGTCAGTGAGCATTCCGATTTCAGTTCCAGAGCAATACGCCCAATGAGTCCTTGATATTTAGTCGTTTTCAGCCAATTTTCTGGATTTTCGAAATTTCACTTTTTTGTGAAAATATCCACGAAATGAGGGAATAATATGTGTGAGGGTAACCCAGGAGAGTTCCAAATGTGTGTGGGTAGAATATATATCCCACGGGGGTAAAATTGAAAAAAGTTGAAAAAAATTTTTTTTTGGACTTAGTCATTTTTCTGGCGTTTATCAGACTTTCAGATAGGGGAAATGTCAGTGAGCGTTCCGATTTCAGTTCCAGAGCGATTTGCCCAATGAGTCCTTGATATTTAGTCATTTTCAGCCAATTTTCTGGATTTTTGAAAATTTCACTTTTTTGTGAAAATATCCACTAAATGAGGGAATAATATGTGTGAGGGTAACCCAGGAGAGTTCCAAATGTGTGTGGGTAGAATATATATCCCACGGGGGTAAAATTGAAAAAAGTTGAAAAAAATTTTTTTTTGGACTTAGTCATTTTTCTGGCGTTTATCAGACTTTCAGATAGGGGAAATGTCAGTGAGCGTTCCGATTTCAGTTCCAGAGCGATTTGCCCAATGAGTCCTTGATATTTAGTTGTTTTCAGCCAATTTTCTGGATTTTTGAAAATTTCACTTTTTTGTGAAAATATTCACTAAATGAGGGAATAATATGTGTGCGGGTACCGCAAGAGAGTACCAAATGTGTGTGGGAAGAATATATATCCGACGGGGGTAAAATTGAAAAAGTTGAAAAAAAAATTTTTTTGGACTTAGTCATTTTTCTGGCGTTGATCAGACTTTCAGATAGGGGAAATGTCAGAGAGCGTTCCGATTTCAGTTCCAGAGCGTTTCGCCCAATGACTCCTTGATATTTAGTTGTTTTCAGCCAATTTTCTGGATTTTTGAAAATTTCACTTTTTTGTGAAAATATTCACTAAATGAGGGAATAATATGTGTGAGGGTACCCCAGGAGAGTTCTAAATGTGTGTGGGAAGAATATATATCCCACGGGGGTAAAATTGAAAAAAGTTAAAAAATTTTTTTTTTGGACTTAGTCATTTTTCCAGCGTTTATCAGACTTTCAGATAGGGGAAATGTCAGTGAGCGTTCCGATTTCAGTTCCAGAGTGATTCGCCCAATGAGTCTTTGATATTTAGTCGTTTTCAGCCAATTTTCTGGATTTTTGAAAATTTCACTTTTTTGTGAAAATATCCACTAAATGAGGGAATAATATGTGTGAGGGTACCCCAGGAGAGTTCTAAATGTGTATGGGAAGAATATATATCCCACGGGGGTAAAATTGAAAAAAGTTGAAAAAAATTTTTTTTTGGACTTAGTCATTTTTCTGGCGTTGATCAGACTTTCAGATAGGGGAAATGTCAGTGAGCGTTCCGATTTCAGTTCCAGAGCGATTCGCCCAATGAGTCCTTGATATTTACTTGTTTTCAGCCAATTTTCTGGATTTTGAAAATTTCACTTTTTTGTGAAAATATCCACGAAATGAGGGAATAATATGTGTGAGGGTACCCCAGGAGAGTATCAAATGTGTGTGGGAAGAATATATATCCCACGGGGGTAAAATTGTAAAAAGCTGAAAAAATTTTTTTTTGGACTTACTCATTTTTCCAGTGTTTATCAGACTCTCAGATACGAGAAATGTCAGTGAGCATTCCGATTTCAGCTCCAGAGCGATTCGCACAATGAGTCCTTGATATTTAGTCGTTTTCAGCCAATTTTCTGGATTTTGAAAATTTCACTTTTTTGTGAAAATATCCACGAAATGAGGGAATAATATGTGTGAGGGTACCGCAGGAGAGTATCAAAGGTGTGTGGGAAGAATATATATCCCACGGGGTAAAATTGAAAAAAGTTGAAAAAAATTTTTTTTTGGACTTAGTCATTTTTCCGGCGTTTATCAGACTTTCAGATACGAGAAATGTCAGTGAGCGTTCCGATTTCAGTTCCAGAGCGATTCGCCCAATGAGTCCTTGATATTTAGTTGTTTTCAGCCAATTTTCTGGATTTTTGAAAATTTCACTTTTTTGTGAAAATATTCACTAAATGAGGGAATAATATGTGTGAGGGTACCCCAGGAGAGTTCTAAATGTGTGTGGGAAGAATATATATCCCACGGGGGTAAAATTGAAAAAAGTTTAAAAAAATTTTTTTTTGGACTTAGTCATTTTTCCGGCGTTTATCAGACTTTCAGATAGGGGAAATGTCAGTGAGCATTCCGATTTCAGTTCCAGAGCAATACGCCCAATGAGTCCTTGATATTTAGTCGTTTTCAGCCAATTTTCTGGATTTTTGAAAATTTCACTTTTTTGTGAAAATATTCACTAAATGAGGGAATAATATGTGTGAGGGTACCCTAGGAGAGTTCTAAATGTGTGTGGGAAGAATATATATCCCATGGGGGTAAAATTGAAAAAAGTTGAAAAAAATTTTTTTTTGGACTTAGTCATTTTTCCGGCGTTTATCAGACTTTCAGATAGGGGAAATGTCAGTGAGCATTCCGATTTCAGTTCCAGAGCAATACGCCCAATGAGTCCTTGATATTTAGTCGTTTTCAGCCAATTTTCTGGATTTTCGAAATTTCACTTTTTTGTGAAAATATCCACGAAATGAGGGAATAATATGTGTGAGGGTAACCCAGGAGAGTTCCAAATGTGTGTGGGTAGAATATATATCCCACGGGGGTAAAATTGAAAAAAGTTGAAAAAAATTTTTTTTTGGACTTAGTCATTTTTCTGGCGTTTATCAGACTTTCAGATAGGGGAAATGTCAGTGAGCGTTCCGATTTCAGTTCCAGAGCGATTTGCCCAATGAGTCCTTGATATTTAGTCATTTTCAGCCAATTTTCTGGATTTTTGAAAATTTCACTTTTTTGTGAAAATATCCACTAAATGAGGGAATAATATGTGTGAGGGTAACCCAGGAGAGTTCCAAATGTGTGTGGGTAGAATATATATCCCACGGGGGTAAAATTGAAAAAAGTTGAAAAAAATTTTTTTTTGGACTTAGTCATTTTTCTGGCGTTTATCAGACTTTCAGATAGGGGAAATGTCAGTGAGCGTTCCGATTTCAGTTCCAGAGCGATTTGCCCAATGAGTCCTTGATATTTAGTTGTTTTCAGCCAATTTTCTGGATTTTTGAAAATTTCACTTTTTTGTGAAAATATTCACTAAATGAGGGAATAATATGTGTGCGGGTACCGCAAGAGAGTACCAAATGTGTGTGGGAAGAATATATATCCGACGGGGGTAAAATTGAAAAAGTTGAAAAAAAAATTTTTTTGGACTTAGTCATTTTTCTGGCGTTGATCAGACTTTCAGATAGGGGAAATGTCAGAGAGCGTTCCGATTTCAGTTCCAGAGCGTTTCGCCCAATGACTCCTTGATATTTAGTTGTTTTCAGCCAATTTTCTGGATTTTTGAAAATTTCACTTTTTTGTGAAAATATTCACTAAATGAGGGAATAATATGTGTGAGGGTACCCCAGGAGAGTTCTAAATGTGTGTGGGAAGAATATATATCCCACGGGGGTAAAATTGAAAAAAGTTAAAAAATTTTTTTTTTGGACTTAGTCATTTTTCCAGCGTTTATCAGACTTTCAGATAGGGGAAATGTCAGTGAGCGTTCCGATTTCAGTTCCAGAGTGATTCGCCCAATGAGTCTTTGATATTTAGTCGTTTTCAGCCAATTTTCTGGATTTTTGAAAATGTCACTTTTTTGTGAAAATATCCACGAAATGAGGGAATAATATGTGTGAGGGTACCCCAGGAGAGTTTCAAATGTGTGTGGGTAGAATATATATCCGACGGGGGTAAAATTGAAAAAAGTTGAAAAAATTTTTTTTTTTGACTTAGTCATTTTTCCGGCGTTTATCAGACTTTCAGATAGGGGAAATGTCAGTGAGCATTCCGATTTCAGTTCCAGAGCCATACGCCCAATGAGTCCTTCATATGTAGTCGTTTTCAGCCAATTTTCTGGATTTTTGAAAATTTCACTTTTTTGTGAAAATATCCACTAAATGAGGGAATAATATGTGTGAGGGTACCCCAGGAGAGTTCCAAATGTGTTTGGGTAGAATATATATCCCACGGGGGTAAAATTGAAAAAAGCCGAAAAAAATTTTTTTTGGACTTAGTCATTTTTCCGGCGTTTATCAGACTTTCAGATACGAGAAATGTCAGTGAGCGTTCCGATTTCAGTTCCAGAGCGATTCGCCCAATGAGTCCTTGATATTTAGTCATTTTCAGCCAATTTTCTGGATTTTTGAAAATTTCACTTTTTTGTGAAAATATCCACTAAATGAGGGAATAATATGTGTGAGGGTAACCCAGGAGAGTTCCAAATGTGTGTGGGTAGAATATATATCCCACGGGGGTAAAATTGAAAAAAGTTTAAAAAAATTTTTTTTTGGACTTAGTCATTTTTCTGGCGTTTATCAGACTTTCAGATAGGGGAAATGTCAGTGAGCGTTCCGATTTCAGTTCCAGAGCGATTTGCCCAATGAGTCCTTGATATTTAGTTGTTTTCAGCCAATTTTCTGGATTTTTGAAAATTTCACTTTTTTGTGAAAATATTCACTAAATGAGGGAATAATATGTGTGCGGGTACCGCAAGAGAGTACCAAATGTGTGTGGGAAGAATATATATCCGACGGGGGTAAAATTGAAAAAGTTGAAAAAAAAATTTTTTTGGACTTAGTCATTTTTCTGGCGTTGATCAGACTTTCAGATAGGGGAAATGTCAGAGAGCGTTCCGATTTCAGTTCCAGAGCGTTTCGCCCAATGACTCCTTGATATTTAGTTGTTTTCAGCCAATTTTCTGGATTTTTGAAAATTTCACTTTTTTGTGAAAATATTCACTAAATGAGGGAATAATATGTGTGAGGGTACCCCAGGAGAGTTCTAAATGTGTGTGGGAAGAATATATATCCCACGGGGGTAAAATTGAAAAAAGTTAAAAAAAATTTTTTTTGGACTTAGTCATTTTTCTGGCGTTTATCAGACTTTCAGATAGGGGAAATGTCAGTGAGCGTTCCGATTTCAGTTCCAGAGCGATTTGCCCAATGAGTCCTTGATATTTAGTTGTTTTCAGCCAATTTTCTGGATTTTTGAAAATTTCACTTTTTTGTGAAAATATTCACTAAATGAGGGAATAATATGTGTGCGGGTACCGCAAGAGAGTACCAAATGTGTGTGGGAAGAATATATATCCGACGGGGGTAAAATTGAAAAAGTTGAAAAAAAAATTTTTTTGGACTTAGTCATTTTTCTGGCGTTGATCAGACTTTCAGATAGGGGAAATGTCAGAGAGCGTTCCGATTTCAGTTCCAGAGCGTTTCGCCCAATGACTCCTTGATATTTAGTTGTTTTCAGCCAATTTTCTGGATTTTTGAAAATTTCACTTTTTTGTGAAAATATTCACTAAATGAGGGAATAATATGTGTGAGGGTACCCCAGGAGAGTTCTAAATGTGTGTGGGAAGAATATATATCCCACGGGGGTAAAATTGAAAAAAGTTAAAAAATTTTTTTTTTGGACTTAGTCATTTTTCCAGCGTTTATCAGACTTTCAGATAGGGGAAATGTCAGTGAGCGTTCCGATTTCAGTTCCAGAGTGATTCGCCCAATGAGTCTTTGATATTTAGTCGTTTTCAGCCAATTTTCTGGATTTTTGAAAATGTCACTTTTTTGTGAAAATATCCACGAAATGAGGGAATAATATGTGTGAGGGTACCCCAGGAGAGTTTCAAATGTGTGTGGGTAGAATATATATCCGACGGGGGTAAAATTGAAAAAAGTTGAAAAAATTTTTTTTTTTGACTTAGTCATTTTTCCGGCGTTTATCAGACTTTCAGATAGGGGAAATGTCAGTGAGCATTCCGATTTCAGTTCCAGAGCCATACGCCCAATGAGTCCTTCATATGTAGTCGTTTTCAGCCAATTTTCTGGATTTTTGAAAATTTCACTTTTTTGTGAAAATATCCACTAAATGAGGGAATAATATGTGTGAGGGTACCCCAGGAGAGTTCCAAATGTGTTTGGGTAGAATATATATCCCACGGGGGTAAAATTGAAAAAAGCCGAAAAAATTTTTTTTTGGACTTAGTCATTTTTCCGGCGTTTATCAGACTTTCAGATACGAGAAATGTCAGTGAGCGTTCCGATTTCAGCTCCAGAGCAATTCGCCCAATGAGTCCTTGATATTTAGTCATTTTCAGCCAATTTTCTGGATTTTTGAAAATTTCACTTTTTTGTGAAAATATCCACTAAATGAGGGAATAATATGTGTGAGGGTAACCCAGGAGAGTTCCAAATGTGTGTGGGTAGAATATATATCCCACGGGGGTAAAATTGAAAAAAGTTTAAAACAATTTTTTTTTGGACTTAGTCATTTTTCTGGCGTTTATCAGACTTTCAGATAGGGGAAATGTCAGTGAGCGTTCCGATTTCAGTTCCAGAGCGATTCGCCCAATGAGTCCTTGATATTTAGTCATTTTCAGCCAATTTTCTGGATTTTTGAAAATTTCACTTTTTTGTGAAAATATCCACTAAATGAGGGAATAATATGTGTGAGGGTAACCCAGGAGAGTTCCAAATGTGTGTGGGTAGAATATATATCCCACGGGGGTAAAATTGAAAAAAGTTGAAAAAAATTTTTTTTTGGACTTAGTCATTTTTCTGGCGTTTATCAGACTTTCAGATAGGGGAAATGTCAGTGAGCGTTCCGATTTCAGTTCCAGAGCGATTTGCCCAATGAGTCCTTGATATTTAGTTGTTTTCAGCCAATTTTCTGGATTTTTGAAAATTTCACTTTTTTGTGAAAATATTCACTAAATGAGGGAATAATATGTGTGCGGGTACCGCAAGAGAGTACCAAATGTGTGTGGGAAGAATATATATCCGACGGGGGTAAAATTGAAAAAGTTGAAAAAAAAATTTTTTTGGACTTAGTCATTTTTCTGGCGTTGATCAGACTTTCAGATAGGGGAAATGTCAGAGAGCGTTCCGATTTCAGTTCCAGAGCGTTTCGCCCAATGACTCCTTGATATTTAGTTGTTTTCAGCCAATTTTCTGGATTTTTGAAAATTTCACTTTTTTGTGAAAATATTCACTAAATGAGGGAATAATATGTGTGAGGGTACCCCAGGAGAGTTCTAAATGTGTGTGGGAAGAATATATATCCCACGGGGGTAAAATTGAAAAAAGTTAAAAAAAATTTTTTTTGGACTTAGTCATTTTTCTGGCGTTGATCAGACTTTCAGATAGGGGAAATGTCAGTGAGCGTTCCGATTTCAGTTCCAGAGTGATTCGCCCAATGAGTCTTTGATATTTAGTCGTTTTCAGCCAATTTTCTGGATTTTTGAAAATTTCACTTTTTTGTGAAAATATCCACTAAATGAGGGAATAATAAGTGTGAGGGTACCCCAGAAGAGTTCCAAATGTGTGTGGGTAGAATATATATCCGACGGAGGTAAAATTGAAAAAAGTTGAAAAAAAATTTTTTTTGGACTTAGTCATTTTTCTGGCGTTGATCAGACTTTCAGATAGGGGAAATGTCAGTGAGCGTTCCGATTTCAGTTCCAGAGCGATACGCCCAATGAGTCCTTGATATTTAGTCGTTTTCAGCCAATTTTCTGGATTTTTGAAAATTTCACTTTTCTTTGAAAATATCCACTAAATGAGGGAATAATATGTGTGAGGGTACCCCAGGAGAGTTCCAAATGTGTGTGGGAAGAATATATACCCGACGTGGGTAAAATTGAGAAAAGTTGAAAAATTTTTTTTTTTGGACTTAGTCATTTTTCTGGCGTTTATCAGACTTTCAGATAGGGGAAATGTCAGTGAGCGTTCCGATTTCAGTTCCAGAGCGATTCGCCCAATGAGTCCTTGTTATTTAGTCGTTTTCAGCCAATTTTCTGGATTTTTGAAAATTTCACTTTTTTGTGAAAATATCCACTAAATGAGGGAATAATATGTGTGAGGGTAACCCAGGAGAGTGCCAAATGTGTGTGGGTAGAATATATATCCCACGGGGGTAAAATTGAAAAAAATTTTTTTTTGGACTTAGTCATTTTTCTGGCGTTTATCAGACTTTCAGATAGGGGAAATGTCAGTGAGCGTTCCGATTTCAGTTCCAGAGCGATTCGCCCAATGAGTCTTTGATATTTAGTCGTTTTCAGCCAATTTTCTGGATTTTTGAAAATTTCACTTTTTTGTGAAAATATCCACTAAATGAGGGAATAATATGGGTGAGGGTACCCCAGGAGAGTTCCAAATGTGTTTGGGTAGAATATATATCCCACAGGGGTAAAATTGAAAAAAGCAAAAAAAATTTTTTTTTGGACTTAGTGATTTTTCCGGCGTTTATCAGACTTTCAGATAGGGCAAATGTCTGTGAGCATTCCGATTTCAGTTCCAGAGCGATTCGCCCAATGAGTCCTTGATATTTAGTCGTTTTCAGCCAATTTTCTGGATTTTTGAAAATTTCACTTTTTTGTGAAAATATCCACTAAATGAGGGAATAATAAGTGTGAGGGTACCCAGAAGAGTTCTAAATGTGTGTGGGTAGAATATATATCCGACGGAGGTAAAATTGAAAAAAGTTGAAAAAATTTTTTTTTTGGACTTAGTCATTTTTCTGGCGTTGATCAGACTTTCAGATAGGGGAAATGTCAGTGAGCGTTCCGATTTCAGTTCCAGAGCGATACGCCCAATGAGTCCTTGATATTTAGTCGTTTTCAGCCAATTTTCTGGATTTTTGAAAATTTCACTTTTTTGTGAAAATATCCACTAAATGAGGGAATAATATGTGCGAGGGTACCCCAGGAGAGTTCTAAATGTGTGTGGGAAGAATATATATCCCACGGGGGTAAAATTGAAAAAAGTTGAAAAAAAATTTTTTTTGGACTTAATCATTTTTCTGGCGTTGATCAGACTTTCAGATAGGGGAAATGTCAGTGACCATTATGATTTCAGTTCCAGAGCGATTCGCCCAATGAGTCCTTGTTATTTAGTCGTTTTCAGCCAATTTTCTGGATTTTTGAAAATTTCACTTTTTTGTGAAAATATCCACTAAATGAGGGAATAATATGTGTGAGGGTAACCCAGGAGAATGCCAAATGTGTGTGGGTAGAATATATATCCCACGGGGGTAAAATTGAAAAAAAATTTTTTTTGGACTTAGTCATATTTCTGGCGTTTATCAGACTTTCAGATAGGGGAAATGTCTGTGAGCGTTCCAATTTCAGTTCCAGACCTATTCGCCCAATGAGTCTTTGATATTTAGTCGTTTTCAGCCAATTTTCTGGATTTTTGAAAATTTCACTTTTTTGTGAAAATATCCACTAAATGAGGGAATAATATGTGTGAGTGTACCCCAGGAGAGTTCTAAATGTGTATGGGAAGAATATATATCCCACGGGGGTAAAATTGAAAAAAGTTGAAAAAAATTTTTTTTTTGGGCTTAGTCATTTTTCCGGCGTTTATCAGACTTTCAGATAGGGCAAATGTCTGTGAGCGTTCCAATTTCAGTTCCAGAGCGATTCGCCCAATGAGTCTTTGATATTTAGTCGTTTTCAGCCAATTTTCTGGATTTTTGAAAATTTCACTTTTTTGTGAAAATATCCACTAAATGAGGGAATAATATGTGTAAGGGTACCCCAGGAGAGTTTCAAATGTGTGTGGGTAGAATATATATCCGACGGGAGTAAAATTGAAAAAAGTTGAAAAAATTTTTTTTTTGACTTAGTCATTTTTCCGGCGTTTATCAGACTTTCAGATAGGGGAAATGTCAGTGAGTGTTCCGATTTCAGTTCCAGAGCGATTCGCCCAATGAGTCCTTGATATTTAGTCATTTTCAGCCAATTTTCTGGATTTTTGAAAATTTCACTTTTTTGTGAAAATATCCACTAAATGAGGGAATAATATGTGTGAGGGTAACCCAGGAGAGTTCCAAATGTGTGTGGGTAGAATATATATCCCACGGGGGTAAAATTGAAAAAAGTTTAAAAAAAATTTTTTTTGGACTTAGTCATTTTTCTGGCGTTTATCAGACTTTCAGATAGGGGAAATGTCAGTGAGCGTTCCGATTTCAGTTCCAGAGCGATTTGCCCAATGAGTCCTTGATATTTAGTTGTTTTCAGCCAATTTTCTGGATTTTTGAAAATTTCACTTTTTTGTGAAAATATTCACTAAATGAGGGAATAATATGTGTGCGGGTACCGCAAGAGAGTACCAAATGTGTGTGGGAAGAATATATATCCGACGGGGGTAAAATTGAAAAAGTTGAAAAAAAAATTTTTTTGGACTTAGTCATTTTTCTGGCGTTGATCAGACTTTCAGATAGGGGAAATGTCAGAGAGCGTTCCGATTTCAGTTCCAGAGCGTTTCGCCCAATGACTCCTTGATATTTAGTTGTTTTCAGCCAATTTTCTGGATTTTTGAAAATTTCACTTTTTTGTGAAAATATTCACTAAATGAGGGAATAATATGTGTGAGGGTACCCCAGGAGAGTTCTAAATGTGTGTGGGAAGAATATATATCCCACGGGGGTAAAATTGAAAAAAGTTAAAAAATTTTTTTTTTGGACTTAGTCATTTTTCCAGCGTTTATCAGACTTTCAGATAGGGGAAATGTCAGTGAGCGTTCCGATTTCAGTTCCAGAGTGATTCGCCCAATGAGTCTTTGATATTTAGTCGTTTTCAGCCAATTTTCTGGATTTTTGAAAATGTCACTTTTTTGTGAAAATATCCACGAAATGAGGGAATAATATGTGTGAGGGTACCCCAGGAGAGTTTCAAATGTGTGTGGGTAGAATATATATCCGACGGGGGTAAAATTGAAAAAAGTTGAAAAAATTTTTTTTTTTGACTTAGTCATTTTTCCGGCGTTTATCAGACTTTCAGATAGGGGAAATGTCAGTGAGCATTCCGATTTCAGTTCCAGAGCCATACGCCCAATGAGTCCTTCATATGTAGTCGTTTTCAGCCAATTTTCTGGATTTTTGAAAATTTCACTTTTTTGTGAAAATATCCACTAAATGAGGGAATAATATGTGTGAGGGTACCCCAGGAGAGTTCCAAATGTGTTTGGGTAGAATATATATCCCACGGGGGTAAAATTGAAAAAAGCCGAAAAAAATTTTTTTTGGACTTAGTCATTTTTCCGGCGTTTATCAGACTTTCAGATACGAGAAATGTCAGTGAGCGTTCCGATTTCAGTTCCAGAGCGATTCGCCCAATGAGTCCTTGATATTTAGTCATTTTCAGCCAATTTTCTGGATTTTTGAAAATTTCACTTTTTTGTGAAAATATCCACTAAATGAGGGAATAATATGTGTGAGGGTAACCCAGGAGAGTTCCAAATGTGTGTGGGTAGAATATATATCCCACGGGGGTAAAATTGAAAAAAGTTTAAAAAAATTTTTTTTTGGACTTAGTCATTTTTCTGGCGTTTATCAGACTTTCAGATAGGGGAAATGTCTGTGAGCGTTCCAATTTCAGTTCCAGACCTATTCGCCCAATGAGTCTTTGATATTTAGTCGTTTTCAGCCAATTTTCTGGATTTTTGAAAATTTCACTTTTTTGTGAAAATATCCACTAAATGAGGGAATAATATGTGTGAGTGTACCCCAGGAGAGTTCTAAATGTGTATGGGAAGAATATATATCCCACGGGGGTAAAATTGAAAAAAGTTGAAAAAAATTTTTTTTTTGGGCTTAGTCATTTTTCCGGCGTTTATCAGACTTTCAGATAGGGCAAATGTCTGTGAGCGTTCCAATTTCAGTTCCAGAGCGATTCGCCCAATGAGTCTTTGATATTTAGTCGTTTTCAGCCAATTTTCTGGATTTTTGAAAATTTCACTTTTTTGTGAAAATATCCACTAAATGAGGGAATAATATGTGTAAGGGTACCCCAGGAGAGTTTCAAATGTGTGTGGGTAGAATATATATCCGACGGGAGTAAAATTGAAAAAAGTTGAAAAAATTTTTTTTTTGACTTAGTCATTTTTCCGGCGTTTATCAGACTTTCAGATAGGGGAAATGTCAGTGAGTGTTCCGATTTCAGTTCCAGAGCGATTCGCCCAATGAGTCCTTGATATTTAGTCATTTTCAGCCAATTTTCTGGATTTTTGAAAATTTCACTTTTTTGTGAAAATATCCACTAAATGAGGGAATAATATGTGTGAGGGTAACCCAGGAGAGTTCCAAATGTGTGTGGGTAGAATATATATCCCACGGGGGTAAAATTGAAAAAAGTTTAAAAAAAATTTTTTTTGGACTTAGTCATTTTTCTGGCGTTTATCAGACTTTCAGATAGGGGAAATGTCAGTGAGCATTCCGATTTCAGTTCCAGAGCGATTTGCCCAATGAGTCCTTGATATTTAGTTGTTTTCAGCCAATTTTCTGGATTTTTGAAAATTTCACTTTTTTGTGAAAATATTCACTAAATGAGGGAATAATATGTGTGCGGGTACCGCAAGAGAGTACCAAATGTGTGTGGGAAGAATATATATCCGACGGGGGTAAAATTGAAAAAGTTGAAAAAAAAATTTTTTTGGACTTAGTCATTTTTCTGGCGTTGATCAGACTTTCAGATAGGGGAAATGTCAGAGAGCGTTCCGATTTCAGTTCCAGAGCGTTTCGCCCAATGACTCCTTGATATTTAGTTGTTTTCAGCCAATTTTCTGGATTTTTGAAAATTTCACTTTTTTGTGAAAATATTCACTAAATGAGGGAATAATATGTGTGAGGGTACCCCAGGAGAGTTCTAAATGTGTGTGGGAAGAATATATATCCCACGGGGGTAAAATTGAAAAAAGTTAAAAAATTTTTTTTTTGGACTTAGTCATTTTTCCAGCGTTTATCAGACTTTCAGATAGGGGAAATGTCAGTGAGCGTTCCGATTTCAGTTCCAGAGTGATTCGCCCAATGAGTCTTTGATATTTAGTCGTTTTCAGCCAATTTTCTGGATTTTTGAAAATGTCACTTTTTTGTGAAAATATCCACGAAATGAGGGAATAATATGTGTGAGGGTACCCCAGGAGAGTTTCAAATGTGTGTGGGTAGAATATATATCCGACGGGGGTAAAATTGAAAAAAGTTGAAAAAATTTTTTTTTTTGACTTAGTCATTTTTCCGGCGTTTATCAGACTTTCAGATAGGGGAAATGTCAGTGAGCATTCCGATTTCAGTTCCAGAGCCATACGCCCAATGAGTCCTTCATATGTAGTCGTTTTCAGCCAATTTTCTGGATTTTTGAAAATTTCACTTTTTTGTGAAAATATCCACTAAATGAGGGAATAATATGTGTGAGGGTACCCCAGGAGAGTTCCAAATGTGTTTGGGTAGAATATATATCCCACGGGGGTAAAATTGAAAAAAGCCGAAAAAAATTTTTTTTGGACTTAGTCATTTTTCCGGCGTTTATCAGACTTTCAGATACGAGAAATGTCAGTGAGCGTTCCGATTTCAGTTCCAGAGCGATTCGCCCAATGAGTCCTTGATATTTAGTCATTTTCAGCCAATTTTCTGGATTTTTGAAAATTTCACTTTTTTGTGAAAATATCCACTAAATGAGGGAATAATATGTGTGAGGGTAACCCAGGAGAGTTCCAAATGTGTGTGGGTAGAATATATATCCCACGGGGGTAAAATTGAAAAAAGTTTAAAAAAATTTTTTTTTGGACTTAGTCATTTTTCTGGCGTTTATCAGACTTTCAGATAGGGGAAATGTCAGTGAGCGTTCCGATTTCAGTTCCAGAGCGATTTGCCCAATGAGTCCTTGATATTTAGTTGTTTTCAGCCAATTTTCTGGATTTTTGAAAATTTCACTTTTTTGTGAAAATATTCACTAAATGAGGGAATAATATGTGTGCGGGTACCGCAAGAGAGTACCAAATGTGTGTGGGAAGAATATATATCCGACGGGGGTAAAATTGAAAAAGTTGAAAAAAAAATTTTTTTGGACTTAGTCATTTTTCTGGCGTTGATCAGACTTTCAGATAGGGGAAATGTCAGAGAGCGTTCCGATTTCAGTTCCAGAGCGTTTCGCCCAATGACTCCTTGATATTTAGTTGTTTTCAGCCAATTTTCTGGATTTTTGAAAATTTCACTTTTTTGTGAAAATATTCACTAAATGAGGGAATAATATGTGTGAGGGTACCCCAGGAGAGTTCTAAATGTGTGTGGGAAGAATATATATCCCACGGGGGTAAAATTGAAAAAAGTTAAAAAAATTTTTTTTTGGACTTAGTCATTTTTCTGGCGTTTATCAGACTTTCAGATAGGGGAAATGTCAGTGAGCGTTCCGATTTCAGTTCCAGAGCGATTTGCCCAATGAGTCCTTGATATTTAGTTGTTTTCAGCCAATTTTCTGGATTTTTGAAAATTTCACTTTTTTGTGAAAATATTCACTAAATGAGGGAATAATATGTGTGCGGGTACCGCAAGAGAGTACCAAATGTGTGTGGGAAGAATATATATCCGACGGGGGTAAAATTGAAAAAGTTGAAAAAAAAATTTTTTTGGACTTAGTCATTTTTCTGGCGTTGATCAGACTTTCAGATAGGGGAAATGTCAGAGAGCGTTCCGATTTCAGTTCCAGAGCGTTTCGCCCAATGACTCCTTGATATTTAGTTGTTTTCAGCCAATTTTCTGGATTTTTGAAAATTTCACTTTTTTGTGAAAATATTCACTAAATGAGGGAATAATATGTGTGAGGGTACCCCAGGAGAGTTCTAAATGTGTGTGGGAAGAATATATATCCCACGGGGGTAAAATTGAAAAAAGTTAAAAAATTTTTTTTTTGGACTTAGTCATTTTTCCAGCGTTTATCAGACTTTCAGATAGGGGAAATGTCAGTGAGCGTTCCGATTTCAGTTCCAGAGTGATTCGCCCAATGAGTCTTTGATATTTAGTCGTTTTCAGCCAATTTTCTGGATTTTTGAAAATGTCACTTTTTTGTGAAAATATCCACGAAATGAGGGAATAATATGTGTGAGGGTACCCCAGGAGAGTTTCAAATGTGTGTGGGTAGAATATATATCCGACGGGGGTAAAATTGAAAAAAGTTGAAAAAATTTTTTTTTTTGACTTAGTCATTTTTCCGGCGTTTATCAGACTTTCAGATACGAGAAATGTCAGTGAGCGTTCCGATTTCAGTTCCAGAGCGATTCGCCCAATGAGTCCTTGATATTTAGTCATTTTCAGCCAATTTTCTGGATTTTTGAAAATTTCACTTTTTTGTGAAAATATCCACTAAATGAGGGAATAATATGTGTGAGGGTAACCCAGGAGAGTTCCAAATGTGTGTGGGTAGAATATATATCCCACGGGGGTAAAATTGAAAAAAGTTTAAAAAAATTTTTTTTTGGACTTAGTCATTTTTCTGGCGTTTATCAGACTTTCAGATAGGGGAAATGTCAGTGAGCGTTCCGATTTCAGTTCCAGAGCGATTTGCCCAATGAGTCCTTGATATTTAGTTGTTTTCAGCCAATTTTCTGGATTTTTGAAAATTTCACTTTTTTGTGAAAATATTCACTAAATGAGGGAATAATATGTGTGCGGGTACCGCAAGAGAGTACCAAATGTGTGTGGGAAGAATATATATCCGACGGGGGTAAAATTGAAAAAGTTGAAAAAAAAATTTTTTTGGACTTAGTCATTTTTCTGGCGTTGATCAGACTTTCAGATAGGGGAAATGTCAGAGAGCGTTCCGATTTCAGTTCCAGAGCGTTTCGCCCAATGACTCCTTGATATTTAGTTGTTTTCAGCCAATTTTCTGGATTTTTGAAAATTTCACTTTTTTGTGAAAATATTCACTAAATGAGGGAATAATATGTGTGAGGGTACCCCAGGAGAGTTCTAAATGTGTGTGGGAAGAATATATATCCCACGGGGGTAAAATTGAAAAAAGTTAAAAAAATTTTTTTTTGGACTTAGTCATTTTTCTGGCGTTTATCAGACTTTCAGATAGGGGAAATGTCAGTGAGCGTTCCGATTTCAGTTCCAGAGCGATTTGCCCAATGAGTCCTTGATATTTAGTTGTTTTCAGCCAATTTTCTGGATTTTTGAAAATTTCACTTTTTTGTGAAAATATTCACTAAATGAGGGAATAATATGTGTGCGGGTACCGCAAGAGAGTACCAAATGTGTGTGGGAAGAATATATATCCGACGGGGGTAAAATTGAAAAAGTTGAAAAAAAAATTTTTTTGGACTTAGTCATTTTTCTGGCGTTGATCAGACTTTCAGATAGGGGAAATGTCAGAGAGCGTTCCGATTTCAGTTCCAGAGCGTTTCGCCCAATGACTCCTTGATATTTAGTTGTTTTCAGCCAATTTTCTGGATTTTTGAAAATTTCACTTTTTTGTGAAAATATTCACTAAATGAGGGAATAATATGTGTGAGGGTACCCCAGGAGAGTTCTAAATGTGTGTGGGAAGAATATATATCCCACGGGGGTAAAATTGAAAAAAGTTAAAAAATTTTTTTTTTGGACTTAGTCATTTTTCCAGCGTTTATCAGACTTTCAGATAGGGGAAATGTCAGTGAGCGTTCCGATTTCAGTTCCAGAGTGATTCGCCCAATGAGTCTTTGATATTTAGTCGTTTTCAGCCAATTTTCTGGATTTTTGAAAATGTCACTTTTTTGTGAAAATATCCACGAAATGAGGGAATAATATGTGTGAGGGTACCCCAGGAGAGTTTCAAATGTGTGTGGGTAGAATATATATCCGACGGGGGTAAAATTGAAAAAAGTTGAAAAAAATTTTTTTTTTGACTTAGTCATTTTTCCGGCGTTTATCAGACTTTCAGATAGGGGAAATGTCAGTGAGCATTCCGATTTCAGTTCCAGAGCCATACGCCCAATGAGTCCTTCATATGTAGTCGTTTTCAGCCAATTTTCTGGATTTTTGAAAATTTCACTTTTTTGTGAAAATATCCACTAAATGAGGGAATAATATGTGTGAGGGTACCCCAGGAGAGTTCCAAATGTGTTTGGGTAGAATATATATCCCACGGGGGTAAAATTGAAAAAAGCCGAAAAAATTTTTTTTTGGACTTAGTCATTTTTCCGGCGTTTATCAGACTTTCAGATACGAGAAATGTCAGTGAGCGTTCCGATTTCAGCTCCAGAGCAATTCGCCCAATGAGTCCTTGATATTTAGTCATTTTCAGCCAATTTTCTGGATTTTTGAAAATTTCACTTTTTTGTGAAAATATCCACTAAATGAGGGAATAATATGTGTGAGGGTAACCCAGGAGAGTTCCAAATGTGTGTGGGTAGAATATATATCCCACGGGGGTAAAATTGAAAAAAGTTTAAAACAATTTTTTTTTGGACTTAGTCATTTTTCTGGCGTTTATCAGACTTTCAGATAGGGGAAATGTCAGTGAGCGTTCCGATTTCAGTTCCAGAGCGATTCGCCCAATGAGTCCTTGATATTTAGTCATTTTCAGCCAATTTTCTGGATTTTTGAAAATTTCACTTTTTTGTGAAAATATCCACTAAATGAGGGAATAATATGTGTGAGGGTAACCCAGGAGAGTTCCAAATGTGTGTGGGTAGAATATATATCCCACGGGGGTAAAATTGAAAAAAGTTGAAAAAAATTTTTTTTTGGACTTAGTCATTTTTCTGGCGTTTATCAGACTTTCAGATAGGGGAAATGTCAGTGAGCGTTCCGATTTCAGTTCCAGAGCGATTTGCCCAATGAGTCCTTGATATTTAGTTGTTTTCAGCCAATTTTCTGGATTTTTGAAAATTTCACTTTTTTGTGAAAATATTCACTAAATGAGGGAATAATATGTGTGCGGGTACCGCAAGAGAGTACCAAATGTGTGTGGGAAGAATATATATCCGACGGGGGTAAAATTGAAAAAGTTGAAAAAAAAATTTTTTTGGACTTAGTCATTTTTCTGGCGTTGATCAGACTTTCAGATAGGGGAAATGTCAGAGAGCGTTCCGATTTCAGTTCCAGAGCGTTTCGCCCAATGACTACTTGATATTTAGTTGTTTTCAGCCAATTTTCTGGATTTTTGAAAATTTCACTTTTTTGTGAAAATATTCACTAAATGAGGGAATAATATGTGTGAGGGTACCCCAGGAGAGTTCTAAATGTGTGTGGGAAGAATATATATCCCACGGGGGTAAAATTGAAAAAAGTTAAAAAAAATTTTTTTTGGACTTAGTCATTTTTCTGGCGTTGATCAGACTTTCAGATAGGGGAAATGTCAGTGAGCGTTCCGATTTCAGTTCCAGAGTGATTCGCCCAATGAGTCTTTGATATTTAGTCGTTTTCAGCCAATTTTCTGGATTTTTGAAAATTTCACTTTTTTGTGAAAATATCCACTAAATGAGGGAATAATAAGTGTGAGGGTACCCCAGAAGAGTTCCAAATGTGTGTGGGTAGAATATATATCCGACGGAGGTAAAATTGAAAAAAGTTGAAAAAAAATTTTTTTTGGACTTAGTCATTTTTCTGGCGTTGATCAGACTTTCAGATAGGGGAAATGTCAGTGAGCGTTCCGATTTCAGTTCCAGAGCGATACGCCCAATGAGTCCTTGATATTTAGTCGTTTTCAGCCAATTTTCTGGATTTTTGAAAATTTCACTTTTCTTTGAAAATATCCACTAAATGAGGGAATAATATGTGTGAGGGTACCCCAGGAGAGTTCCAAATGTGTGTGGGAAGAATATATACCCGACGTGGGTAAAATTGAGAAAAGTTGAAAAATTTTTTTTTTTGGACTTAGTCATTTTTCTGGCGTTTATCAGACTTTCAGATAGGGGAAATGTCAGTGAGCGTTCCGATTTCAGTTCCAGAGCGATTCGCCCAATGAGTCCTTGTTATTTAGTCGTTTTCAGCCAATTTTCTGGATTTTTGAAAATTTCACTTTTTTGTGAAAATATCCACTAAATGAGGGAATAATATGTGTGAGGTAACCCAGGAGAGTGCCAAATGTGTGTGGGTAGAATATATATCCCACGGGGGTAAAATTGAAAAAAATTTTTTTTTGGACTTAGTCATTTTTCTGGCGTTTATCAGACTTTCAGATAGGGGAAATGTCAGTGAGCGTTCCGATTTCAGTTCCAGAGCGATTCGCCCAATGAGTCTTTGATATTTAGTCGTTTTCAGCCAATTTTCTGGATTTTTGAAAATTTCACTTTTTTGTGAAAATATCCACTAAATGAGGGAATAATATGGGTGAGGGTACCCCAGGAGAGTTCCAAATGTGTTTGGGTAGAATATATATCCCACGGGGGTAAAATTGAAAAAAGCAAAAAAAATTTTTTTTTGGACTTAGTGATTTTTCCGGCGTTTATCAGACTTTCAGATAGGGCAAATGTCTGTGAGCATTCCGATTTCAGTTCCAGAGCGATTCGCCCAATGAGTCCTTGATATTTAGTCGTTTTCAGCCAATTTTCTGGATTTTTGAAAATTTCACTTTTTTGTGAAAATATCCACTAAATGAGGGAATAATAAGTGTGAGGGTACCCAGAAGAGTTCCAAATGTGTGTGGGTAGAATATATATCCGACGGAGGTAAAATTGAAAAAAGTTGAAAAAATTTTTTTTTTGGACTTAGTCATTTTTCTGGCGTTGATCAGACTTTCAGATAGGGGAAATGTCAGTGAGCGTTCCGATTTCAGTTCCAGAGCGATACGCCCAATGAGTCCTTGATATTTAGTCGTTTTCAGCCAATTTTCTGGATTTTTGAAAATTTCACTTTTTTGTGAAAATATCCACTAAATGAGGGAATAATATGTGCGAGGGTACCCCAGGAGAGTTCTAAATGTGTGTGGGAAGAATATATATCCCACGGGGGTAAAATTGAAAAAAGTTGAAAAAAAATTTTTTTTGGACTTAATCATTTTTCTGGCGTTGATCAGACTTTCAGATAGGGGAAATGTCAGTGACCATTATGATTTCAGTTCCAGAGCGATTCGCCCAATGAGTCCTTGTTATTTAGTCGTTTTCAGCCAATTTTCTGGATTTTTGAAAATTTCACTTTTTTGTGAAAATATCCACTAAATGAGGGAATAATATGTGTGAGGTAACCCAGGAGAGTGCCAAATGTGTGTGGGTAGAATATATATCCCACGGGGGTAAAATTGAAAAAAATTTTTTTTTGGACTTAGTCATTTTTCTGGCGTTTATCAGACTTTCAGATAGGGGAAATGTCAGTGAGCGTTCCGATTTCAGTTCCAGAGCGATTCGCCCAATGAGTCTTTGATATTTAGTCGTTTTCAGCCAATTTTCTGGATTTTTGAAAATTTCACTTTTTTGTGAAAATATCCACTAAATGAGGGAATAATATGGGTGAGGGTACCCCAGGAGAGTTCCAAATGTGTTTGGGTAGAATATATATCCCACGGGGGTAAAATTGAAAAAAGCAAAAAAAATTTTTTTTTGGACTTAGTGATTTTTCCGGCGTTTATCAGACTTTCAGATAGGGCAAATGTCTGTGAGCATTCCGATTTCAGTTCCAGAGCGATTCGCCCAATGAGTCCTTGATATTTAGTCGTTTTCAGCCAATTTTCTGGATTTTTGAAAATTTCACTTTTTTGTGAAAATATCCACTAAATGAGGGAATAATAAGTGTGAGGGTACCCAGAAGAGTTCCAAATGTGTGTGGGTAGAATATATATCCGACGGAGGTAAAATTGAAAAAAGTTGAAAAAATTTTTTTTTTGGACTTAGTCATTTTTCTGGCGTTGATCAGACTTTCAGATAGGGGAAATGTCAGTGAGCGTTCCGATTTCAGTTCCAGAGCGATACGCCCAATGAGTCCTTGATATTTAGTCGTTTTCAGCCAATTTTCTGGATTTTTGAAAATTTCACTTTTTTGTGAAAATATCCACTAAATGAGGGAATAATATGTGCGAGGGTACCCCAGGAGAGTTCTAAATGTGTGTGGGAAGAATATATATCCCACGGGGGTAAAATTGAAAAAAGTTGAAAAAAAATTTTTTTTGGACTTAATCATTTTTCTGGCGTTGATCAGACTTTCAGATAGGGGAAATGTCAGTGACCATTATGATTTCAGTTCCAGAGCGATTCGCCCAATGAGTCCTTGTTATTTAGTCGTTTTCAGCCAATTTTCTGGATTTTTGAAAATTTCACTTTTTTGTGAAAATATCCACTAAATGAGGGAATAATATGTGTGAGGGTAACCCAGGAGAATGCCAAATGTGTGTGGGTAGAATATATATCCCACGGGGGTAAAATTGAAAAAAAATTTTTTTTGGACTTAGTCATATTTCTGGCGTTTATCAGACTTTCAGATAGGGGAAATGTCTGTGAGCGTTCCAATTTCAGTTCCAGACCTATTCGCCCAATGAGTCTTTGATATTTAGTCGTTTTCAGCCAATTTTCTGGATTTTTGAAAATGTCACTTTTTTGTGAAAATATCCACTAAATGAGGGAATAATATGTGTGAGTGTACCCCAGGAGAGTTCTAAATGTGTATGGGAAGAATATATATCCCACGGGGGTAAAATTGAAAAAAGTTGAAAAAAATTTTTTTTTTGGGCTTAGTCATTTTTCCGGCGTTTATCAGACTTTCAGATAGGGCAAATGTCTGTGAGCGTTCCAATTTCAGTTCCAGAGCGATTCGCCCAATGAGTCTTTGATATTTAGTCGTTTTCAGCCAATTTTCTGGATTTTTGAAAATTTCACTTTTTTGTGAAAATATCCACTAAATGAGGGAATAATATGTGTAAGGGTACCCCAGGAGAGTTTCAAATGTGTGTGGGTAGAATATATATCCGACGGGAGTAAAATTGAAAAAAGTTGAAAAAATTTTTTTTTTGACTTAGTCATTTTTCCGGCGTTTATCAGACTTTCAGATAGGGGAAATGTCAGTGAGTGTTCCGATTTCAGTTCCAGAGCGATTCGCCCAATGAGTCCTTGATATTTAGTCATTTTCAGCCAATTTTCTGGATTTTTGAAAATTTCACTTTTTTGTGAAAATATCCACTAAATGAGGGAATAATATGTGTAAGGGTAACCCAGGAGAGTTCCAAATGTGTGTGGGTAGAATATATATCCCACGGGGGTAAAATTGAAAAAAGTTTAAAAAAATTTTTTTTTGGACTTAGTCATTTTTCTGGCGTTTATCAGACTTTCAGATAGGGGAAATGTCAGTGAGCGTTCCGATTTCAGTTCCAGAGCGATTTGCCCAATGAGTCCTTGATATTTAGTCATTTTCAGCCAATTTTCTGGATTTTTGAAAATTTCACTTTTTTGTGAAAATATTCACTAAATGAGGGAATAATATGTGTGCGGGTACCGCAAGAGAGTACCAAATGTGTGTGGGAAGAATATATATCCGACGGGGGTAAAATTGAAAAAGTTGAAAAAAAATTTTTTTTGGACTTAGTCATTTTTCTGGCGTTGATCAGACTTTCAGATAGGGGAAATGTCAGAGAGCGTTCCGATTTCAGTTCCAGAGCGTTTCGCCCAATGACTCCTTGATATTTAGTTGTTTTCAGCCAATTTTCTGGATTTTTGAAAATTTCACTTTTTTGTGAAAATATCCACTAAATGAGGGAATAATATGTGTGAGGGTACCCCAGGAGAGTTCCAAATGTGTTTGGGTAGAATATATATCCCACGGGGGTAAAATTGAAAAAAGCAAAAAAAATTTTTTTTTGGACTTAGTGATTTTTCCGGCGTTTATCAGACTTTCAGATAGGGCAAATGTCTGTGAGCATTCCGATTTCAGTTCCAGAGCGATTCGCCCAATGAGTCCTTGATATTTAGTCATTTTCAGCCAATTTTCTGGATTTTTGAAAATTTCACTTTTTTGTGAAAATATCCACTAAATGAGGGAATAATAAGTGTGAGGGTACCCAGAAGAGTTCCAAATGTGTGTGGGTAGAATATATATCCGACGGAGGTAAAATTGAAAAAAGTTGAAAAAATTTTTTTTTTGGACTTAGTCATTTTTCTGGCGTTGATCAGACTTTCAGATAGGGGAAATGTCAGTGAGCGTTCCGATTTCAGTTCCAGAGCGATACGCCCAATGAGTCCTTGATATTTAGTCGTTTTCAGCCAATTTTCTGGATTTTTGAAAATTTCACTTTTTTGTGAAAATATCCACTAAATGATGGAATAATATGTGCGAGGGTACCCCAGGAGAGTTCTAAATGTGTGTGGGAAGAATATATATCCCACGGGGGTAAAATTGAAAAAAGTTGAAAAAAAATTTTTTTTGGACTTAATCATTTTTCTGGCGTTGATCAGACTTTCAGATAGGGGAAATGTCAGTGACCATTATGATTTCAGTTCCAGAGCGATTCGCCCAATGAGTCCTTGTTATTTAGTCGTTTTCAGCCAATTTTCTGGATTTTTGAAAATTTCACTTTTTTGTGAAAATATCCACTAAATGAGGGAATAATATGTGTGAGGGTAACCCAGGAGAATGCCAAATGTGTGTGGGTAGAATATATATCCCACGGGGGTAAAATTGAAAAAAAATTTTTTTTGGACTTAGTCATATTTCTGGCGTTTATCAGACTTTCAGATAGGGGAAATGTCTGTGAGCGTTCCAATTTCAGTTCCAGACCTATTCGCCCAATGAGTCTTTGATATTTAGTCGTTTTCAGCCAATTTTCTGGATTTTTGAAAATTTCACTTTTTTGTCAAAATATCCACTAAATGAGGAAATAATATGTGTAAGGGTACCCCAGGAGAGTTTCAAATGTGTGTGGGTAGAATATATATCCGACGGGAGTAAAATTGAAAAAAGTTGAAAAAATTTTTTTTTTTACTTAGTCATTTTTCCGGCGTTTATCAGACTTTCAGATAGGGGAAATGTCAGTGAGTGTTCCGATTTCAGTTCCAGAGCAATTCGCCCAATGAGTCCTTGATATTTAGTCGTTTTCAGCCAATTTTCTGGATTTTTGAAAATTTCACTTTTTTTGTGAAAATATCCACTAAATGAAGGAATAATAAGTGTGAGGGTAACCCAGGAGAGTGCCAAATGTGTGTGGGTAGAATATATATCCGACGGGGGTAATATTGAAAAAAGTTGGAAAAAAATTTTTTTTTGGACTAAGTCATTTTTCCGACATTTATCAGACTTTCAGATAGGGGAAATGTCAGTGACCATTACGATTTCAGTTCCACAGCGATTCGCCCAATGAGTCCTTGTTATTTAGTCGTTTTCAGCCAATTTTCTGGATTTTTGAAAATTTCACTTTTTTGTGAAAATATCCACTAAATGAGGGAATAATATGGGTGAGGGTACCCCAGGAGAGTTCCAAATGTGTTTGGGTAGAATATATATCCCACGGGGGTAAAATTGAAAAAAGCAAAAAAAATTTTTTTTTGGACTTAGTGATTTTTCCGGCGTTTATCAGACTTTCAGATAGGGCAAATGTCTGTGAGCATTCCGATTTCAGTTCCAGAGCGATTCGCCCAATGAGTCCTTGATATTTAGTCGTTTTCAGCCAATTTTCTGGATTTTTGAAAATTTCACTTTTTTGTGAAAATATCCACTAAATGAGGGAATAATAAGTGTGAGGGTACCCAGAAGAGTTCCAAATGTGTGTGGGTAGAATATATATCCGACGGAGGTAAAATTGAAAAAAGTTGAAAAAATTTTTTTTTTGGACTTAGTCATTTTTCTGGCGTTGATCAGACTTTCAGATAGGGGAAATGTCAGTGAGCGTTCCGATTTCAGTTCCAGAGCGATACGCCCAATGAGTCCTTGATATTTAGTCGTTTTCAGCCAATTTTCTGGATTTTTGAAAATTTCACTTTTTTGTGAAAATATCCACTAAATGAGGGAATAATATGTGCGAGGGTACCCCAGGAGAGTTCTAAATGTGTGTGGGAAGAATATATATCCCACGGGGGTAAAATTGAAAAAAGTTGAAAAAAAATTTTTTTTGGACTTAATCATTTTTCTGGCGTTGATCAGACTTTCAGATAGGGGAAATGTCAGTGACCATTATGATTTCAGTTCCAGAGCGATTCGCCCAATGAGTCCTTGTTATTTAGTCGTTTTCAGCCAATTTTCTGGATTTTTGAAAATTTCACTTTTTTGTGAAAATATCCACTAAATGAGGGAATAATATGTGTGAGGGTAACCCAGGAGAATGCCAAATGTGTGTGGGTAGAATATATATCCCACGGGGGTAAAATTGAAAAAAAATTTTTTTTGGACTTAGTCATATTTCTGGCGTTTATCAGACTTTCAGATAGGGGAAATGTCTGTGAGCGTTCCAATTTCAGTTCCAGACCTATTCGCCCAATGAGTCTTTGATATTTAGTCGTTTTCAGCCAATTTTCTGGATTTTTGAAAATGTCACTTTTTTGTGAAAATATCCACTAAATGAGGGAATAATATGTGTGAGTGTACCCCAGGAGAGTTCTAAATGTGTATGGGAAGAATATATATCCCACGGGGGTAAAATTGAAAAAAGTTGAAAAAAATTTTTTTTTTGGGCTTAGTCATTTTTCCGGCGTTTATCAGACTTTCAGATAGGGCAAATGTCTGTGAGCGTTCCAATTTCAGTTCCAGAGCGATTCGCCCAATGAGTCTTTGATATTTAGTCGTTTTCAGCCAATTTTCTGGATTTTTGAAAATTTCACTTTTTTGTGAAAATATCCACTAAATGAGGGAATAATATGTGTAAGGGTACCCCAGGAGAGTTTCAAATGTGTGTGGGTAGAATATATATCCGACGGGAGTAAAATTGAAAAAAGTTGAAAAAATTTTTTTTTTGACTTAGTCATTTTTCCGGCGTTTATCAGACTTTCAGATAGGGGAAATGTCAGTGAGTGTTCCGATTTCAGTTCCAGAGCGATTCGCCCAATGAGTCCTTGATATTTAGTCATTTTCAGCCAATTTTCTGGATTTTTGAAAATTTCACTTTTTTGTGAAAATATCCACTAAATGAGGGAATAATATGTGTAAGGGTAACCCAGGAGAGTTCCAAATGTGTGTGGGTAGAATATATATCCCACGGGGGTAAAATTGAAAAAAGTTTAAAAAAATTTTTTTTTGGACTTAGTCATTTTTCTGGCGTTTATCAGACTTTCAGATAGGGGAAATGTCAGTGAGCGTTCCGATTTCAGTTCCAGAGCGATACGCCCAATGAGTCCTTGATATTTAGTCGTTTTCAGCCAATTTTCTGGATTTTTGAAAATTTCACTTTTTTGTGAAAATATCCACTAAATGATGGAATAATATGTGCGAGGGTACCCCAGGAGAGTTCTAAATGTGTGTGGGAAGAATATATATCCCACGGGGGTAAAATTGAAAAAAGTTGAAAAAAAATTTTTTTTGGACTTAATCATTTTTCTGGCGTTGATCAGACTTTCAGATAGGGGAAATGTCAGTGACCATTATGATTTCAGTTCCAGAGCGATTCGCCCAATGAGTCCTTGTTATTTAGTCGTTTTCAGCCAATTTTCTGGATTTTTGAAAATTTCACTTTTTTGTGAAAATATCCACTAAATGAGGGAATAATATGTGTGAGGGTAACCCAGGAGAATGCCAAATGTGTGTGGGTAGAATATATATCCCACGGGGGTAAAATTGAAAAAAAATTTTTTTTGGACTTAGTCATATTTCTGGCGTTTATCAGACTTTCAGATAGGGGAAATGTCTGTGAGCGTTCCAATTTCAGTTCCAGACCTATTCGCCCAATGAGTCTTTGATATTTAGTCGTTTTCAGCCAATTTTCTGGATTTTTGAAAATTTCACTTTTTTGTCAAAATATCCACTAAATGAGGAAATAATATGTGTAAGGGTACCCCAGGAGAGTTTCAAATGTGTGTGGGTAGAATATATATCCGACGGGAGTAAAATTGAAAAAAGTTGAAAAAATTTTTTTTTTTACTTAGTCATTTTTCCGGCGTTTATCAGACTTTCAGATAGGGGAAATGTCAGTGAGTGTTCCGATTTCAGTTCCAGAGCAATTCGCCCAATGAGTCCTTGATATTTAGTCGTTTTCAGCCAATTTTCTGGATTTTTGAAAATTTCACTTTTTTTGTGAAAATATCCACTAAATGAAGGAATAATAAGTGTGAGGGTAACCCAGGAGAGTGCCAAATGTGTGTGGGTAGAATATATATCCGACGGGGGTAATATTGAAAAAAGTTGGAAAAAAATTTTTTTTTGGACTAAGTCATTTTTCCGACATTTATCAGACTTTCAGATAGGGGAAATGTCAGTGACCATTACGATTTCAGTTCCACAGCGATTCGCCCAATGAGTCCTTGTTATTTAGTCGTTTTCAGCCAATTTTCTGGATTTTTGAAAATTTCACTTTTTTGTGAAAATATCCACTAAATGAGGGAATAATATGTGTGAGGGTACCCCAGGAGAGTTTCAAATGTGTGTGGGTAGAATATATATCCGACGGGAGTAAAATTGAAAAAAGTTGAAAAAATTTTTTTTTTGACTTAGTCATTTTTCCGGCGTTTATCAGACTTTCAGATAGGGGAAATGTCAGTGAGTGTTCCGATTTCAGTTCCAGAGCGATTCGCCCAATGAGTCCTTGATATTTAGTCGTTTTCAGCCAATTTTCTGGATTTTTGAAAATTTCACTTTTTTGTGAAAATATCCACTAAATGAGGGAATAATATGTGTGAGAGTACTGAAGGAGAGTTCCAAATGTGTGTGGGTAGAATATATATCCCACGGGGGTAAAATTGAAAAAAGTTGAAAAAAAATTTTTTTTGGACTTAGTAATTTTTCCGGCGTTTATCAGACTTTCAGATAGGGGAAATGTCAGTGAGCGTTCCGATTTCAGTTCCAGAGCGATTCGCCCAATGAGTCCTTGATATTTGTCGTTTTTCAGCCAATTTTCTGGATTTTTGAAAATTTCACTTTTTTGTGAAAATATCCACTAAATGAGGGAATAATATGTGTGAGGGTACCCCAGAAGAGTTCCAAATGTGTGTGGGTAGAATATATATCCCAAGGGGTTAAAAGAGAAAAAAGTTGAAAAAAATTTTTTTTTGGACTTAGTCATTTTTCCGGCGTTTATCAGACTTTTAGATAGGGGAAATGTCAGTGAGCGTTCCGATTTCAGTTCCATAGCGATTCACCCAATGAGTCCTTGATATTTAGTCGTTTTCAGCCAATTTTCTGGATTTTTGAAAATTTCACTTTTTTGTAAAAATATCCACTAATTGAGGGAATAATATGTGTGAGGGTACCCCAGAAGAGTTCCAAATGTGTGTGGGAAGAATATATATCCCACGGGGGTAAAATTGAAAAAAGTTGAAAAAAAATTTTTTTTTGACTTAGTCATTTTTCCGGCGTTTATCAGACTTTTAGATAGGGGAAATGGCAGTGAGCATTCCGATTTCAGTTCCAGAGCGATTCAACCAATGAGTCCTTGATATTTAGTCATTTTCAGCCAATTTTCTGGATTTTTGAAAATTTCACTTTTTTGTGAAAATATCCACTAAATGAGGGAATAATATGTGTGAGGGTACCCCAGGAGAGTTCCAAATGTTTGTGGGTAGAATATATATCCCACGGGGGTAAAATTGAAAAAAGTTGAAAAAAATTTTTTTTTGGATTTAGTCATTATTCTGGCGTTTATCAGACTTTCAGATAGGGGAAATGTCAGTGAGCGTTCCAATTTCAGTTCCAGAGCGATTCGCCGAATGAGTCCTTGATATTTAGTCGTTTTCAGCCAATTTTCTGGATTTTTGAAAATTTCACTTTTTTGTGAAAATATCCACTAAATGAGGGAATAATATGTGTGAGAGTACCGAAGGAGAGTTCCAAATGTGTGTGGGTAGAATATATATCCCACGGGGGTAAAATTGAAAACAGTTGAAAAAAAATTTTTTTTGGACTTAGTCATTATTCTGGCGTTTATCAGACTTTCAGATAGGGGAAATGTCAGTGAGCGTTCCGATTTCAGTTCCAGAGCGATTCGCCGAATGAGTCCTTGATATTTAGTCGTTTTTCAGCCAATTTTCAGTATTTTTGAAAATTTCACTTTTTTGTGCAAATATCCACTAAATGAGGGAATAATATGTGTGAGGGTACCCCAGGAGAGTTCCAAATGTTTGTGGGTAGAATATATATCCCACGGGGGTAAAATTGAATAAAGTAGAAAAATTTTTTTTTTTGGACTTAGTCATTTTTTCGGCGTTTATCAGACTTTCAGATAGGGGAAATGTCAGTGAGCATTCCGATTTCAGTTCCAGAGCGATTCGCCCAATGAGTCCTTGTTATTTAGTCGTTTTCAGCCAATTTTCTGGATTTTTGAAAATTTCACTTTTTTGGGAAAATATCCACTAAATGAGGGAATAATATGTGTGAGGGTACCGAAGGAGAGTTCCAAATGTGTGTGGGTAGAATGTATATCCCACGGGGGTAAAATTGAAAAAAGTTGAAAAAAAAATTTTTTGGGACTTAGTCATTTTTCCGGCGTTTATCAGACTTTCAGATAGAGGAAATGTCAGTGAGCATTCCGATTTCAGTTCCAGAGCAATTCGCCGAATGAGTCCTTGATATTTAGTCGTTTTCAGCCAATTTTCTGGATTTTTGAAAATCTCACTTTTTTGTGAAAATATCCACTAAATGAGGGAATAATATGTGTGAGGGTACCCCAGGAGAGTTCCAAATGTGTGTGGGAAGAATATATATCCCACGGGGGTAAAATTGAAAAAAGTTGAAAAAAAATTTTTTTTGGACTTAGTCATTTTTTCGGCGTTTATCAGACTTTCAGATAGGGGAAATGTCAGTGAGCGTTCCGATTTCAGTTCCAGAGCGATTCGCCGAATAAGTCCTTGATATTTAGTCATTTTCAGCCAATTTTCTGGATTTTTGAAAATTTCACTTTTTTGTGAAAATATCCACTAAATGAGGGAATAATATGTGTGAGGGTACCCCAGGAGAGTTCCAAATGTTTGTGGGTAGAATATATATCCCACGGGGGTAAAATTGAATAAAGTAGAAAAATATTTTTTTTTGGACTTAGTCATTTTTTCGGCGTTTATCAGACTTTCAGATAGGGGAAATGTCAGTGAGCATTCCGATTTCAGTTACAGAGCGATTCGCCCAATGAGTCCTTGTTATTTAGTCGTTTTTCAGCCAATTTTCAGTATTTTTGAAAATTTCACTCTTTTGTGAAAATATCCACTAAATGAGGGAATAATATGTGTGAGGGTACCCCAGGAGAGTTCCAAATGTGTGTGGGTAGAATATATATCCCACGGGGGTAAAATTGAAAAAAGTTGAAAAAAATTTTTTTTTGGACTATTTTTCCGCTGTTTATCAGACTTTCAGATACGAGAAATGTCAGTGAGCGTTCCGATTTCAGCTCCAGAGCGATTCGCCCAATGAGTCCTTGATATTTAGTCGTTTTCAGCCAATTTTCTGGATTTTTGAAAATTTCACTTTTTTGTGAAAATATCCACTAAATGAGGGAATAATATGTGTGAGGGTACCCCAGGAGAGTTCCAAATGTTTGTGGGTAGAATATATATCCCACGGGGGTAAAATTGAATAAAGGAGAAAAATTTTTTTTTTTGGACTTAGTCATTTTTTCGGCGTTTATCAGACTTTCAGATAGGGGAAATGTCAGTGAGCATTCCGATTTCAGTTCCAGAGCGATTCGCCCAATGAGTCCTTGTTATTTAGTTGTTTTTAGACAATTTTCTGGATTTTTGAAAATTTCACTTTTTTGTGAAAATATCCACTAAATGAGGGAATAATATGTGTGAGAGTACCGAAGGGGAGTTCCAAATGTGTGTGGGTAGAATATATATCCCACGGGGTTAAAATTGAAAAAAGTTGAAAAAAAATTTTTTGGGGACTTAGTCATTTTTCCGGCGTTTATCAGACTTTCAGATAGGGGAAATGTCAGTGAGCGTTCCGATTTCAGTTCCAGAGCGATTCGCCGAATGAGTCCTTGATATTTAGTCGTTTTTCAGCCAATTTTCAGTATTTTTGAAAATTTCACTTTTTTGTGAAAATATCCACTAAATGAGGGAATAATATGTGTGAGGGTACCCCAGGAGAGTTCCAAATGTGTGTGGGTAGAATATATATCCCACGGGGGTAAAATTGAAAAAAGTTGAAAAAAATTTTTTTTTGGACTTAGTCATTATTCTGGCGTTTATCAGACTTTCAGATAGGGGAAATGTCAGTGAGCGTTCCGATTTCAGTTCCAGAGCCATTCGCCGAATGAGTCCTTGATATTTAGTCGTTTTCAGCCAATTTTCTGGATTTTTGAAAATTTCACTTTTTTGTGAAAATATCCACTAAATGAGGGAATAATATGTGTGAGGGTACCCCAGGAGAGTTCCAAATGTGTGTGGGTAGAATACATATCCCACGGGGGTAAAATTGAAAAAAGTTGAAAAAATTTTTTTTTTGGACTTAGTCATTATTCTGGCGTTTATCAGACTTTCAGATAGGGGAAATGTCAGTGAGCGTTCCGATTTCAGTTTCAGAGCGATTCGCCAAATGAGTGCTTGATATTTAGTCGTTTTCAGCCAATTTTCTGGATTTTTGAAAATTTCACTTTTTTGTGAAAATGTCCACTAAATGAGGGAATAATATGTGTGAGGGTACCCCAGGAGAGTTCCAAATGTGTGTGGGTAGAATATATATCCGACGGGGGTAAAATTGAAAAAAGTTTAAAAAAAATTTTTTTTGGACTTAGCCGTTTTTCCGACGTTTATCAGACTTTCAGATAGAGGAAATGTCAGTGAGCATTCCGATTTCAGTTCCAGAGCGATTCGCCCAATGAGTCCTTGTTATTTAGTCGTTTTCAGCCAATTTTCTGGATTTTTGAAAATTTCACTTTTTTTGTGAAAATATCCACTAAATGAGGGAATAATATGTGTGAGGGTAACCCAGGAGAGTTCCAAATGTGTGTGGGAAGAAAATATATTCCACGGGGGTAAAATTGAAGAAAGTTGAAAAAATTTTTTTTTGGACTTAGTCATTTTTCCGGCGTTTATCAGACTTTCAGATAGGGGAAATGTCAGTGAGCGTTCCGATTTCAGTTCCAGAGTGATTCGCCCAATGAGTCCTTGTTATTTAGTTGTTTTCAGCCAATTTTCTGGATTTTTGAAAATTTCACTTTTTTGTGAAAATATCCACTAAATGAGGGAATAATATGTGTGAGGGTACCCCAGGAGAGTTCCAAATGTGTGTGGGAAGAAAATATATCCCACGGGGGTAAAATTGAAAAAAGTTGAAAAAAATTATTTTTTGGACTATGTCATTTTTCTGGCGTTTATCAGACTTTCAGATAGGGGAAATGTCAGTGAGCGTTCCGATTTCAATTCCAGAGTGATTCGCCCAATGAGTCCTTGTTATTTAGTTGTTTTCAGCCAATTTTCTGGATTTTTGAAAATTTCACTTTTTTGTGAAAATATCCACTAAATGAGGGAATAATATGTGTGAGGGTACCCCAGGAGAGTTCCAAATGTGTGTGGGAAGAAAATATATCCCACGGGGGTAAAATTGAAAAAAGTTGAAAAAAATTATTTTTTGGACTTTGTCATTTTTCTGGCGTTTATCAGACTTTCAGATAGGGGAAATGTCAGTGAGCATTCCGATTTCAGTTCCAGAGCGATTCGCCCAATGAGTCCTTGTCATTTAGTCGTTTTCAGCCAATTTTCTGGATTTTTGAAAATTTCACTTTTTTGTGAAAATATCCACTAAATGAGGGAATAATATGTGTGAGAGTACCAAAGGAGAGTTCCAAATGTGTGTGGGTAGAATATATATCCCACGGGGGTAAAATTGAAAAAAGTTGAAAAAAATTTTTTTTTGGACTTAGTCATTATTCTGGCGTTTATCAGACTTTCAGATAGGGGAAATGTCAGTGAGCGTTCCAATTTCAGTTCCAGAGCGATTCGCCGAATGAGTCCTTGATATTTAGTCGTTTTCAGCCAATTTTCTGGATTTTTGAAAATTTCACTTTTTTGTGAAAATATCCACTAAATGAGGGAATAATATGTGTGAGGGTACCCCAGGAGAGTTCCAAATGTGTGTGGGTAGAATATATATCCGACGGGGGTAAAATTGAAAAAAGTTGAAAAAAAATTTTTTTTGGACTTAGTCGTTTTTCCGACGTTTATCAGACTTTCAGATAGGGGAAATGTCAGTGAGCATTCCGATTTCAGTTCCAGAGCGATTCACCCAATGAGTCCTTGTTATTTAGTCGTTTTCAGCCAATTTTCTGGATTTTTGAAAATTTCACTTTTTTGTAAAAATATCCACTAAATGAGGGAATAATATGTGTGAGAGTACCGAAGGAGAGTTCCAAATGCGTGTGGGTAGAATATATATCCCACGGGGGTAAAATTGAAAAAAGTTGAAAAAAATTATTTTTTGGACTTAGTCATTTTTCTGGCGTTTATCAGACTTTCAGATAGGGGAAATGTCAGTGAGCGTTCCGATTTCAGTTCCAGAGCGATTCGACCAATGAGTCCTTGATATTTAGTCGTTTTCAGCCAATTTTCTGGATTTTTGAAAATTTAACTTTTTTGTGAAAATATCCACTAAATGAGGGAATAATATGTGTGAGAGTACCGAAGGAGAGTTCCAAATGTGTGTGGGTAGAATATATATCCCACGGGGGTAAAATTGAAAAAAGTTGAAAAAAAATTTTTTTTGGACTTAGTAATTTTTCCGGCGTTTATCAGACTTTCAGATAGGGGAAATGTCAGTGAGCGTTCCGATTTCAGTTCCAGAGCGATTCGCCCAATGAGTCCTTGTTATTTAGTTGTTTTTAGACAATTTTCTGGATTTTTGAAAATTTCACTTTTTTGTGAAAATATCCACTAAATGAGGGAATAATATGTGTGAGAGTACCGAAGGGGAGTTCCAAATGTGTGTGGGTAGAATATATATCCCACGGGGTTAAAATTGAAAAAAGTTGAAAAAAAATTTTTTGGGGACTTAGTCATTTTTCCGGCGTTTATCAGACTTTCAGATAGGGGAAATGTCAGTGAGCGTTCCGATTTCAGTTCCAGAGCGATTCGCCGAATGAGTCCTTGATATTTAGTCGTTTTTCAGCCAATTTTCAGTATTTTTGAAAATTTCACTTTTTTGTGAAAATATCCACTAAATGAGGGAATAATATGTGTGAGGGTACCCCAGGAGAGTTCCAAATGTGTGTGGGTAGAATATATATCCCACGGGGGTAAAATTGAAAAAAGTTGAAAAAAATTTTTTTTTGGACTTAGTCATTATTCTGGCGTTTATCAGACTTTCAGATAGGGGAAATGTCAGTGAGCGTTCCGATTTCAGTTCCAGAGCCATTCGCCGAATGAGTCCTTGATATTTAGTCGTTTTCAGCCAATTTTCTGGATTTTTGAAAATTTCACTTTTTTGTGAAAATATCCACTAAATGAGGGAATAATATGTGTGAGGGTACCCCAGGAGAGTTCCAAATGTGTGTGGGAAGAATATATATCCCACGGGGGTAAAATTGAAAAAAGTTTAAAAAAAATTTTTTTTGGACTTAGCCGTTTTTCCGACGTTTATCAGACTTTCAGATAGAGGAAATGTCAGTGAGCATTCCGATTTCAGTTCCAGAGCGATTCGCCCAATGAGTCCTTGTTATTTAGTCGTTTTCAGCCAATTTTCTGGATTTTTGAAAATTTCACTTTTTTGTGAAAATATCCACTAAATGAGGGAATAATATGTGTGAGGGTAACCCAGGAGAGTTCCAAATGTGTGTGGGAAGAAAATATATCCCACGGGGGTAAAATTGAAGAAAGTTGAAAAAATTTTTTTTTGGACTTAGTCATTTTTCCGGCGTTTATCAGACTTTCAGATAGGGGAAATGTCAGTGAGCGTTCCGATTTCAGTTCCAGAGTGATTCGCCCAATGAGTCCTTGTTATTTAGTTGTTTTCAGCCAATTTTCTGGATTTTTGAAAATTTCACTTTTTTGTGAAAATATCCACTAAATGAGGGAATAATATGTGTGAGGGTACCCCAGGAGAGTTCCAAATGTGTGTGGGAAGAAAATATATCCCACGGGGGTAAAATTGAAAAAAGTTGAAAAAAATTATTTTTTGGACTATGTCATTTTTCTGGCGTTTATCAGACTTTCAGATAGGGGAAATGTCAGTGAGCGTTCCGATTTCAGTTCCAGAGTGATTCGCCCAATGAGTCCTTGTTATTTAGTTGTTTTCAGCCAATTTTCTGGATTTTTGAAAATTTCACTTTTTTGTGAAAATATCCACTAAATGAGGGAATAATATGTGTGAGGGTACCCCAGGAGAGTTCCAAATGTGTGTGGGAAGAAAATATATCCCACGGGGGTAAAATTGAAAAAAGTTGAAAAAAATTATTTTTTGGACTATGTCATTTTTCTGGCGTTTATCAGACTTTCAGATAGGGGAAATGTCAGTGAGCATTCCGATTTCAGTTCCAGAGCGATTCGCCCAATGAGTCCTTGTCATTTAGTCGTTTTCAGCCAATTTTCTGGATTTTTGAAAATTTCACTTTTTTGTGAAAATATCCACTAAATGAGGGAATAATATGTGTGAGAGTACCAAAGGAGAGTTCCAAATGTGTGTGGGTAGAATATATATCCCACGGGGGTAAAATTGAAAAAAGTTGAAAAAAATTTTTTTTTGGACTTAGTAATTTTTCCGGCGTTTATCAGACTTTCAGATAGGGGAAATGTCAGTGAGCGTTCCGATTTCAGTTCCAGAGCGATTCGCCCAATGAGTCCTTGATATTTAGTCGTTTTTCAGCCAATTTTCTGGATTTTTGAAAATTTCACTTTTTTGTGAAAATATCCACTAAATGAGGGAATAATATGTGTGAGGGTACCCCAGGAGAGTTCCAAATGTGTGTGGGTAGAATATATATCCCACGGGGGTAAAATTGAAAAAAGTTGAAAAAAATTTTTTTTTGGACTTAGTCATTATTCTGGCGTTTATCAGACTTTCAGATAGGGGAAATGTCAGTGAGCGTTCCAATTTCAGTTCCAGAGCGATTCGCCGAATGAGTCCTTGATATTTAGTCGTTTTCAGCCAATTTTCTGGATTTTTGAAAATTTCACTTTTTTGTGAAAATATCCACTAAATGAGGGAATAATATGTGTGAGGGTACCCCAGGAGAGTTCCAAATGTGTGTGGGTAGAATATATATCCGACGGGGGTAAAATTGAAAAAAGTTGAAAAAAAATTTTTTTTGGACTTAGTCGTTTTTCCGACGTTTATCAGACTTTCAGATAGGGGAAATGTCAGTGAGCATTCCGATTTCAGTTCCAGAGCGATTCACCCAATGAGTCCTTGTTATTTAGTCGTTTTCAGCCAATTTTCTGGATTTTTGAAAATTTCACTTTTTTGTAAAAATATCCACTAAATGAGGGAATAATATGTGTGAGAGTACCGAAGGAGAGTTCCAAATGTGTGTGGGTAGAATATATATCCCACGGGGGTAAAATTGAAAAAAGTTGAAAAAAATTATTTTTTGGACTTAGTCATTTTTCTGGCGTTTATCAGACTTTCAGATAGGGGAAATGTCAGTGAGCGTTCCGATTTCAGTTCCAGAGCGATTCGACCAATGAGTCCTTGATATTTAGTCGTTTTCAGCCAATTTTCTGGATTTTTGAAAATTTAACTTTTTTGTGAAAATATCCACTAAATGAGGGAATAATATGTGTGAGAGTACCGAAGGAGAGTTCCAAATGTGTGTGGGTAGAATATATATCCCACGGGGGTAAAATTGAAAAAAGTTGAAAAAAAATTTTTTTTGGACTTAGTAATTTTTCCGGCGTTTATCAGACTTTCAGATAGGGGAAATGTCAGTGAGCGTTCCGATTTCAGTTCCAGAGCGATTCGCCCAATGAGTCCTTGATATTTAGTCGTTTTTCAGCCAATTTTCAGGATTTTTGAAAATTTCACTTTTTTGTGAAAATATCCACTAAATGAGGGAATAATATGTGTGAGGGTACCCCAGGAGAGTTCCAAATGTGTGTGGGTAGAATAAATATCCCACGGGGGTAAAATTGAAAAAAGTTGAAAAAATTTTTTTTTTGGACTTAGTCATTATTCTGGCGTTTATCAGACTTTCAGATAGGGGAAATGTCAGTGAGCGTTCCGATTTCAGTTTCAGAGCGATTCGCCGAATGAGTCCTTGATATTTAGTCGTTTTCAGCCAATTTTCTGGATTTTTGAAAATTTCACTTTTTTGTGAAAATATCCACTAAATGAGGGAATAATATGTGTGAGGGTACCCCAGGAGAGTTCCAAATGTGTGTGGGTAGAATATATATCCGACGGGGGTAAAATTGAAAAAAGTTTAAAAAAAATTTTTTTTGGACTTAGCCGTTTTTCCGACGTTTATCAGACTTTCAGATAGAGGAAATGTCAGTGAGCATTCCGATTTCAGTTCCAGAGCGATTCGCCCAATGAGTCCTTGTTATTTAGTTGTTTTCAGCCAATTTTCTGGATTTTTGAAAATTTCACTTTTTTGTGAAAATATCCACTAAATGAGGGAATAATATGTGTGAGGGTACCCCACGAGAGTTCCAAATATGTGTGGGAAGAAAATATATCCCACGGGGGTAAAATTGAAGAAAGTTGAAAAAATTTTTTTTTGGACTTAGTCATTTTTCCGGCGTTTATCAGACTTTCAGATAGGGGAAATGTCAGTGAGCGTTCCGATTTCAGTTCCAGAGTGATTCGCCCAATGAGTCCTTGTTATTTAGTTGTTTTCAGCCAATTTTCTGGATTTTTGAAAATTTCACTTTTTTGTGAAAATATCCACTAAATGAGGGAATAATATGTGTGAGGGTACCCCACGAGAGTTCCAAATATGTGTGGGAAGAAAATATATCCCACGGGGGTAAAATTGAAGAAAGTTGAAAAAAAATTTTTTTTGGACTTAGTCATTTTTCTGGCGTTTATCAGACTTTCAGATAGGGGAAATGTCAGTGAGCGTTCCGATTTCAGTTCCAGAGTGATTCGCCCAATGAGTCCGTGTTATTTAGTTGTTTTCAGTCAATTTTCTGGATTTTTGAAAATTTCACTTTTTTGTGAAAATATCCACTAAATGAGGGAATAATATGTGTGAGGGTACCCCAGGAGAGTTCTAAATGTGTGTGGGTAGAATATATATCCCACGGGGGTAAAATTGAAAAAAGTTGAAAAAAAATATTTTTTGCACTATGTCATTTTTCTGGTGTTTATCAGACTTTCAGATAGGGGAAATGTCAGTGAGCATTCCGATTTCAGTTCCAGAGCGATTCGCCCAATGAGTCCTTGTTATTTAGTCGTTTTCAGCCAATTTTCTGGATTTTTGAAAATTTCACTTTTTTGTGAAAATATCCACTAAATGAGGGAATAATATGTGTGAGAGTACCGAAGGAGAGTTCCAAATGTGTGTGGGTAGAATATATATCCCACGGGGGTAAAATTGAAAAAAGTTGAAAAAATTTTTTTTTTGGACTTAGTAATTTTTCTGGCGTTTATCAGACTTTCAGATAGGGGAAATGTCAGTGAGCGTTCCGATTTCAGTTCCAGAGCGATTCGCCCAATGAGTCCTTGATATTTAGTCATTTTTCAGCCAATTTTCTGGATTTTTGAAAATTTCACTTTTTTGTGAAAATATCCACTAAATGAGGGAATAATATGTGTGAGGGTACCCCAGGAGAGTTCCAAATGTGTGTGGGTAGAATATATATCCCACGGGGGTAAAATTGAAAAAAGTTGAAAAAAATTTTTTTTTGGACTTAGTCATTTTTCCGGCGTTTATCAGACTTTCAGATAGGGGAAATGTCAGTGAGCGTTCCGATTTCAATTCCAGAGTGATTCGCCCAATGAGTCCTTGTTATTTAGTTGTTTTCAGCCAATTTTCTGGATTTTTGAAAATTTCACTTTTTTGTGAAAATATCCACTAAATGAGGGAATAATATGTGTGAGGGTACCCCAGGAGAGTTCCAAATGTGTGTGGGAAGAAAATATATCCCACGGGGGTAAAATTGAAAAAAGTTGAAAAAAATTATTTTTTGGACTATGTCATTTTTCTGGCGTTTATCAGACTTTCAGATAGGGGAAATGTCAGTGAGCATTCCGATTTCAGTTCCAGAGCGATTCGCCCAATGAGTCCTTGTTATTTAGTCATTTTCAGCCAATTTTCTGGATTTTTGAAAATTTCACTTTTTTGTGAAAATATCCACTAAATGAGGGAATAATATGTGTGAGAGTACCGAAGGAGAGTTCCAAATGTGTGTGGGTAGAATATATATCCCACGGGGGTAAAATTGAAAAAAGTTGAAAAAAAATTTTTTTTGGACTTAGTAATTTTTCCGGCGTTTATCAGACTTTCAGATAGGGGAAATGTCAGTGAGCGTTCCGATTTCAGTTCCAGAGCGATTCGCCCAATGAGTCCTTGATATTTAGTCGTTTTTCAGCCAATTTTCTGGATTTTTGAAAATTTCACTTTTTTGTGAAAATATCCACTAAATGAGGGAATAATATGTGTGAGGGTACCCCAGGAGAGTTCCAAATGTGTGTGGGTAGAATACATATCCCACGGGGGTAAAATTGAAAAAAGTTGAAAAAATTTTTTTTTTGGACTTAGTCATTATTCTGGCGTTTATCAGACTTTCAGATAGGGGAAATGTCAGTGAGCGTTCCGATTTCAGTACCAGAGTGATTCGCCCAATGAGTCCTTGTTATTTAGTTGTTTTCAGCCAATTTTCTGGATTTTTGAAAATTTCACTTTTTTGTGAAAATATCCACTAAATGAGGGAATAATATGTGTGAGGGTACCCCAGGAGAGTTCCAAATGTGTGTGGGTAGAATATATATCCGACGGGGGTAAAAGTGAAAAAAGTTGAAAAAAAATTTTTTTTGGACGTAGTCGTTTTTCCGGCGTTTATCAGACTTTCAGATAGGGGAAATGTCAGTGAGCATTCCGATTTCAGTTCCAGAGCGATTCGCCCAATGAGTCCTTGATATTTAGTCGTTTTTCAGCCAATTTTCTGGATTTTTGAAAATTTCACTTTTTTGTGAAAATATCCACTAAATGAGGGAATAATATGTGTGAGAGTACCCCAGGAGATTTCCAAATGTGTGTGGGTAGAATACATATCCCACGGGGGTAAAATTGAAAAAAGTTGAAAAAAAATTTTTTTTGGACTTAGTCATTATTCTGGCGTTTATCAGACTTTCAGATAAGGGAAATGTCAGTGAGCGTTCCGATTTCAGTTTCAGAGCGATTCGCCGAATGAGTCCTTGATATTTAGTCGTTTTCAGCCAATTTTCTGGATTTTTGAAAATTTCACTTTTTTGTGAAAATATCCACTAAATGAGGGAATAATATGTGTGAGGGTACCCCAGGAGAGTTCCAAATGTGTGTGGGTAGAATATATATCCGACGGGGGTAAAATTGAAAAAAGTTTAAAAAAAATTTTTTTTGGACTTAGCCGTTTTTCCGACGTTTATCAGACTTTCAGATAGAGGAAATGTCAGTGAGCATTCCGATTTCTGTTCCAGAGCAATTCGCCCAATGAGTCCTTGTTATTTAGTCGTTTTCAGCCAATTTTCTGGATTTTTGAAAATTTCACTTTTTTGTGAAAATATCCACTAAATGAGGGAATAATATGTGTGAGGGTACCCCAGGAGAGTTCCAAATGTGTGTGGGTAGAATATATATCCCACGGGGGTAAAATTGAAAAAAGTTGAAAAAAAATTTTTTTTGGACTTAGTCATTTTTCCGGCGTTTATCAGACTTTCACATAGGGGAAATGTCAGTGAGCGTTCCGATTTCAGTTCCAGAGTGATTCGCCCAATGAGTCCATGTTATTTAGTTGTTTTCAGCCAATTTTCTGGATTTTTGAAAATTTTACTTTTTTGTGAAAATATCCACTAAATGAGGGAATAATATGTGTGAGGGTACCCCAGGAGAGTTCTAAATGTGTGTGGGTAGAATATATATCCCACGGGGGTAAAATTGAAAAAAGTTGAAAAAAATTTTTTTTTTGGACTTAGTCATTTTTCCGGCGTTTATCAGACTTTCACATAGGGGAAATGTCAGTGAGCGTTCCGATTTCAGTTCCAGAGTGATTCGCCCAATGAGTCCTTGTTATTTAGTTGTTTTCAGCCAATTTTCTGGATTTTTGAAAATTTCACTTTTTTGTGAAAATATCCACTAAATGAGGGAATAATATGTGTGAGGGTACCCCAGGAGAGTTCCAAATGTGTGTGGGAAGAATATATATCCCACGGGGGTAAAATTGAAAAAAGTTGAAAAAAATTATTTTTTGGACTATGTCATTTTTCTGGCGTTTATCAGACTTTCAGATAGGGGAAATGTCAGTGAGCGTTCCAATTTCAGTTCCAGAGCAATTCGCCCACTGAGTCCTTGATATTTAGTGGTTTTCAGCCAATTGTCTGGATTTTTGAAAATTTTACTTTTTTGTGAAAATATCCACTAAATGAGGGAATAATATGTGTGAGGGTACCAAAGGAGAGTTCCAAATGTGTGTGGGTAGAATATATATCCGACGGGGCCAAAATTGAAAAAAGTTGAAAAAAATTTTTTTTTTGACTTAGTCATTTTTCTGGCGTTTATCAGACTTTGAGATAGGGGAAACGTCAGTGAGCGTTCCGATTTCAGTTTCAGAGCGATTCGCCGAATGAGTCCTTGATATTTAGTCGTTTTCAGCCAATTTTCTGGATTTTTGAAAATTTCACTTTTTTGTGAAAATATCCACTAAATGAGGGAATAATATGTGTGAGGGTACCCCAGGAGAGTTCCAAATGTGTGTGGGTAGAATATATATCCGACGGGGTAAAATTGAAAAAAGTTTAAAAAAAATTTTTTTTGGACTTAGTCGTTTTTCCGACGTTTATCAGACTTTCAGATAGAGGAAATGTCAGTGAGCATTCCGATTTCAGTTCCAGAGCGATTCGCCCAATGAGTCCTTGTTATTTAGTTGTTTTCAGCCAATTTTCTGGATTTTTGAAAATTTCACTTTTTTGTGAAAATATCCACTAAATGAGGGAATAATATGTGTGAGAGTACCGAAGGAGAGTTCCAAATGTGTGTGGGTAGAATATATATCCCACGGGGGTAAAATTGAAAAAAGTTGAAAAAATTTTTTTTTTGGACTTAGTAATTTTTCCGGCGTTTATCAGACTTTCAGATAGGGGAAATGTCAGTGAGTGTTCCGATTTCAGTTCCAGAGCGATTCGCCCAATGAGTCCTTGATATTTAGTCGTTTTTCAGCCAATTTTCTGGATTTTTGAAAATTTCACTTTTTTGTGAAAATATCCACTAAATGAGGGAATAATATGTGTGAGAGTACCGAAGGAGAGTTCCAAATGTGTGTGGGTAGAATATATATCCCACGGGGGTAAAATTGAAAAAAGTTGAAAAAAATTTTTTTTTGGACTTAGTAATTTTTCCGGCGTTTATCAGACTTTCAGATAGGGGAAATGTCAGTGAGCGTTCCGATTTCAGTTCCAGAGCGATTCGCCCAATGAGTCCTTGATATTTGGTCGTTTTTCAGCCAATTTTCTGGATTTTTGAAAATTTCACTTTTTTGTGAAAATATCCACTAAATGAGGGAATAATATGTGTGAGGGTACCCCAGGAGAGTTCCAAATGTGTTTGGGTAGAATATATATCCCACGGGGGTAAAATTGAAAAAAGTTGAAAAAAATTTTTTTTTGGACTTAGTCATTATTCTGGCGTTTATCAGACTTTCAGATAGGGGAAATGTCAGTGAGCGTTCCGATTTCAGTTCCAGAGCGATTCGCCGAATGAGTCCTTGATATTTAGTCGTTTTCAGCCAATTTTCTGGATTTTTGAAAATTTCACTTTTTTGTGAAAATATCCACTAAATGAGGGAATAATATGTGTGAGGGTACCCCAGGAGAGTTCCAAATGTGTGTGGGTAGAATATATATCCGACGGGGGTAAAATTGAAAAAAGTTGAAAAAAAATTTTTTTTGGACTTAGTCGTTTTTCCGACGTTTATCAGACTTTCAGATAGAGGAAATGTCAGTGAGCATTCCGATTTCAGTTCCAGAGCGATTCGCCCAATGAGTCCTTGTTATTTAGTTGTTTTCAGCCAATTTTCTGGATTTTTGAAAATTTCACTTTTTTGTGAAAATATCCACTAAATGAGGGAATAATATGTGTGAGGGTACCCCAGGAGAGTTCCAAATGTGTGTGGGAAGAATATATATCCCACGGGGGTAAAATTGAAAAAAGTTGAAAAAAATTATTTTTTTGACTATGTCATTTTTCTGGCGTTTATCAGACTTTCAGATAGGGGAAATGTCAGTGAGCGTTCCAATTTCAGTTCCAGAGCAATTCGCCCACTGAGTCCTTGATATTTAGTCGTTTTCAGCCAATTGTCTGGATTTTTGAAAATTTTACTTTTTTGTGAAAATATCCACTAAATGAGGGAATAATATGTGTGAGGGTACCGAACGAGAGTTCCAAATGTGTGTGGGTAGAATATATATCCGACGGGGCTAAAATTGAAAAAAGTTGAAAAAAAATTTTTTTTGGACTTAGTCATTTTTCCGGCGTTTATCAGACTTTCAGATAGGGGAAATGTCAGTGAGCGTTCCGATTTCAGTTCCAGAGCGATTCGCCCAATGAGTCCTTGATATTTAGTCGTTTTTCAGCCAATTTTCTGGATTTTTGAAAATTTCACTTTTTTGTGAAAATATCCACTAAATGAGGGAATAATATGTGTGAGAGTACCGAAGGAGAGTTCCAAATGTGTGTGGGTAGAATATATATCCCACGGGGGTAAAATTGAAAAAAGTTGAAAAAAATTTTTTTTTGGACTTAGTCATTTTTCCGGCGTTTATCAGACTTTCAGATAGGGGAAATGTCAGTGAGCGTTCCGATTTCAATTCCAGAGTGATTCGCCCAATGAGTCCTTGTTATTTAGTTGTTTTCAGCCAATTTTCTGGATTTTTGAAAATTTCACTTTTTTGTGAAAATATCCACTAAATGAGGGAATAATATGTGTGAGGGTACCCCAGGAGAGTTCCAAATGTGTGTGGGAAGAAAATATATCCCACGGGGGTAAAATTGAAAAAAGTTGAAAAAAATTATTTTTTGGACTATGTCTTTTTTCTGGCGTTTATCAGACTTTCAGATAGGGGAAATGTCAGTGAGCATTCCGATTTCAGTTCCAGAGCGATTCGCCCAATGAGTCCTTGTTATTTAGTCATTTTCAGCCAATTTTCTGGATTTTTGAAAATTTCACTTTTTTGTGAAAATATCCACTAAATGAGGGAATAATATGTGTGAGGGTACCCCAGGAGAGTTCCAAATGTGTGTGGGTAGAATATATATCCCACGGGGGTAAAATTGAAAAAAGTTGAAAAAAATTTTTTTTTGGACTTAGTCATTATTCTGGCGTTTATCAGACTTTCAGATAGGGGAAATGTCAGTGAGCATTCCGATTTCAGTTCCAGAGCGATTCACCCAATGAGTCCTTGTTATTTAGTCGTTTTCAGCCAATTTTCTGGATTTTTGAAAATTTCACTTTTTTGTAAAAATATCCACTAAATGAGGGAATAATATGTGTGAGAGTACCGAAGGAGAGTTCCAAATGTGTGTGGGTAGAATATATATCCCACGGGGGTAAAATTGAAAAAAGTTGAAAAAAAATATTTTTTGGACTTAGTCATTTTTCTGGCGTTTATCAGACTTTCAGATAGGGGAAATGTCAGTGAGCGTTCCGATTTCAGTTCCAGAGCGATTCGACCAATGAGTCCTTGATATTTAGTCGTTTTCAGCCAATTTTCTGGATTTTTGAAAATTTAACTTTTTTGTGAAAATATCCACTAAATGAGGGAATAATATGTGTGAGAGTACCGAAGGAGAGTTCCAAATGTGTGTGGGTAGAATATATATCCCACGGGGGTAAAATTGAAAAAAGTTGAAAAAAAATTTTTTTTGGACTTAGTAATTTTTCCGGCGTTTATCAGACTTTCAGATAGGGGAAATGTCAGTGAGCGTTCCGATTTCAGTTCCAGAGCGATTCGCCCAATGAGTCCTTGATATTTAGTCGTTTTTCAGCCAATTTTCTGGATTTTTGAAAATTTCACTTTTTTGTGAAAATATCCACTAAATGAGGGAATAATATGTGTGAGGGTACCCCAGGAGAGTTCCAAATGTGTGTGGGTAGAATACATATCCCACGGGGGTAAAATTGAAAAAAGTTGAAAAAATTTTTTTTTTGGACTTAGTCATTATTCTGGCGTTTATCAGACTTTCAGATAAGGGAAATGTCAGTGAGCGTTCCGATTTCAGTTTCAGAGCGATTCGCCGAATGAGTCCTTGATATTTAGTCGTTTTCAGCCAATTTTCTGGATTTTTGAAAATTTCACTTTTTTGTGAAAATATCCACTAAATGAGGGAATAATATGTGTGAGGGTACCCCAGGAGAGTTCCAAATGTGTGTGGGTAGAATATATATCCGACGGGGGTAAAATTGAAAAAAGTTTAAAAAAAATTTTTTTTGGACTTAGCCGTTTTTCCGACGTTTATCAGACTTTCAGATAGAGGAAATGTCAGTGAGCATTCCGATTTCTGTTCCAGAGCAATTCGCCCAATGAGTCCTTGTTATTTAGTCGTTTTCAGCCAATTTTCTGGATTTTTGAAAATTTCACTTTTTTGTGAAAATATCCACTAAATGAGGGAATAATATGTGTGAGGGTACCCCAGGAGAGTTCCAAATGTGTGTGGGTAGAATATATATCCCACGGGGGTAAAATTGAAAAAAGTTGAAAAAAAATTTTTTTTGGACTTAGTCATTTTTCCGGCGTTTATCAGACTTTCACATAGGGGAAATGTCAGTGAGCGTTCCGATTTCAGTTCCAGAGTGATTCGCCCAATGAGTCCTTGATATTTAGTCGTTTTCAGCCAATTTTCTGGATTTTTGAAAATTTAACTTTTTTGTGAAAATATCCACTAAATGAGGGAATAATATGTGTGAGGGTACCCCAGGAGAGTTCCAAATGTGTGTGGGAAGAAAATATATCCCACGGGGGTAAAATTGAAGAAAGTTGAAAAAAAATTTTTTTTGGACTTAGCCATTTTTCCGGCGTTTATCAGACTTTCAGATAGGGGAAATGTCAGTGAGCGTTCCGATTTCAGTTCCAGAGTGATTCGCCCAATGAGTCCATGTTATTTAGTTGTTTTCAGCCAATTTTCTGGATTTTTGAAAATTTTACTTTTTTGTGAAAATATCCACTAAATGAGGGAATAATATGTGTGAGGGTACCCCAGGAGAGTTCTAAATGTGTGTGGGTAGAATATATATCCCACGGGGGTAAAATTGAAAAAAGTTGAAAAAAATTTTTTTTTTGGACTTAGTCATTTTTCCGGCGTTTATCAGACTTTCACATAGGGGAAATGTCAGTGAGCGTTCCGATTTCAGTTCCAGAGTGATTCGCCCAATGAGTCCTTGTTATTTAGTTGTTTTCAGCCAATTTTCTGGATTTTTGAAAATTTCACTTTTTTGTGAAAATATCCACTAAATGAGGGAATAATATGTGTGAGGGTACCCCAGGAGAGTTCCAAATGTGTGTGGGAAGAATATATATCCCACGGGGGTAAAATTGAAAAAAGTTGAAAAAAATTATTTTTTGGACTATGTCATTTTTCTGGCGTTTATCAGACTTTCAGATAGGGGAAATGTCAGTGAGCGTTCCAATTTCAGTTCCAGAGCAATTCGCCCACTGAGTCCTTGATATTTAGTCGTTTTCAGCCAATTGTCTGGATTTTTGAAAATTTTACTTTTTTGTGAAAATATCCACTAAATGAGGGAATAATATGTGTGAGGGTACCAAAGGAGAGTTCCAAATGTGTGTGGGTAGAATATATATCCGACGGGGCCAAAATTGAAAAAAGTTGAAAAAAATTTTTTTTTTGACTTAGTCATTTTTCTGGCGTTTATCAGACTTTGAGATAGGGGAAACGTCAGTGAGCGTTCCGATTTCAGTTTCAGAGCGATTCGCCGAATGAGTCCTTGATATTTAGTCGTTTTCAGCCAATTTTCTGGATTTTTGAAAATTTCACTTTTTTGTGAAAATATCCACTAAATGAGGGAATAATATGTGTGAGGGTGCCCCAGGAGAGTTCCAAATGTGTGTGGGTAGAATATATATCCGACGGGGTAAAATTGAAAAAAGTTTAAAAAAAATTTTTTTTGGACTTAGTCGTTTTTCCGACGTTTATCAGACTTTCAGATAGAGGAAATGTCAGTGAGCATTCCGATTTCAGTTCCAGAGCGATTCGCCCAATGAGTCCTTGTTATTTAGTTGTTTTCAGCCAATTTTCTGGATTTTTGAAAATTTCACTTTTTTGTGAAAATATCCACTAAATGAGGGAATAATATGTGTGAGAGTACCGAAGGAGAGTTCCAAATGTGTGTGGGTAGAATATATATCCCACGGGGGTAAAATTGAAAAAAGTTGAAAAAATTTTTTTTTTGGACTTAGTAATTTTTCCGGCGTTTATCAGACTTTCAGATAGGGGAAATGTCAGTGAGCGTTCCGATTTCAGTTCCAGAGCGATTCGCCCAATGAGTCCTTGATATTTAGTCGTTTTTCAGCCAATTTTCTGGATTTTTGAAAATTTCACTTTTTTGTGAAAATATCCACTAAATGAGGGAATAATATGTGTGAGAGTACCGAAGGAGAGTTCCAAATGTGTGTGGGTAGAATATATATCCCACGGGGGTAAAATTGAAAAAAGTTGAAAAAAATTTTTTTTTGGACTTAGTAATTTTTCCGGCGTTTATCAGACTTTCAGATAGGGGAAATGTCAGTGAGCGTTCCGATTTCAGTTCCAGAGCGATTCGCCCAATGAGTCCTTGATATTTGGTCGTTTTTCAGCCAATTTTCTGGATTTTTGAAAATTTCACTTTTTTGTGAAAATATCCACTAAATGAGGGAATAATATGTGTGAGGGTACCCCAGGAGAGTTCCAAATGTGTTTGGGTAGAATATATATCCCACGGGGGTAAAATTGAAAAAAGTTGAAAAAAATTTTTTTTTGGACTTAGTCATTATTCTGGCGTTTATCAGACTTTCAGATAGGGGAAATGTCAGTGAGCGTTCCGATTTCAGTTCCAGAGCGATTCGCCGAATGAGTCCTTGATATTTAGTCGTTTTCAGCCAATTTTCTGGATTTTTGAAAATTTCACTTTTTTGTGAAAATATCCACTAAATGAGGGAATAATATGTGTGAGGGTACCCCAGGAGAGTTCCAAATGTGTGTGGGTAGAATATATATCCGACGGGGGTAAAATTGAAAAAAGTTGAAAAAAAATTTTTTTTGGACTTAGTCGTTTTTCCGACGTTTATCAGACTTTCAGATAGAGGAAATGTCAGTGAGCATTCCGATTTCAGTTCCAGAGCGATTCGCCCAATGAGTCCTTGTTATTTAGTTGTTTTCAGCCAATTTTCTGGATTTTTGAAAATTTCACTTTTTTGTGAAAATATCCACTAAATGAGGGAATAATATGTGTGAGGGTACCCCAGGAGAGTTCCAAATGTGTGTGGGAAGAATATATATCCCACGGGGGTAAAATTGAAAAAAGTTGAAAAAAATTATTTTTTGGACTATGTCATTTTTCTGGCGTTTATCAGACTTTCAGATAGGGGAAATGTCAGTGAGCGTTCCAATTTCAGTTCCAGAGCAATTCGCCCACTGAGTCCTTGATATTTAGTCGTTTTCAGCCAATTGTCTGGATTTTTGAAAATTTTACTTTTTTGTGAAAATATCCACTAAATGAGGGAATAATATGTGTGAGTGTACCGAAGGAGAGTTCCAAATGTGTGTGGGTAGAATATATATCCGACGGGGCTAAAATTGAAAAAAGTTGAAAAAAAATTTTTTTTGGACTTAGTCATTTTTCCGGCGTTTATCAGACTTTCAGATAGGGGAAATGTCAGTGAGCGTTCCGATTTCAGTTCCAGAGCGATTCGCCCAATGAGTCCTTGATATTTGGTCGTTTTTCAGCCAATTTTCTGGATTTTTGAAAATTTCACTTTTTTGTGAAAATATCCACTAAATGAGGGAATAATATGTGTGAGGGTACCCCAGGAGAGTTCCAAATGTGTTTGGGTAGAATATATATCCCACGGGGGTAAAATTGAAAAAAGTTGAAAAAAATTTTTTTTTGGACTTAGTCATTATTCTGGCGTTTATCAGACTTTCAGATAGGGGAAATGTCAGTGAGCGTTCCGATTTCAGTTCCAGAGCGATTCGCCGAATGAGTCCTTGATATTTAGTCGTTTTCAGCCAATTTTCTGGATTTTTGAAAATTTCACTTTTTTGTGAAAATATCCACTAAATGAGGGAATAATATGTGTGAGGGTACCCCAGGAGAGTTCCAAATGTGTGTGGGTAGAATATATATCCGACGGGGGTAAAATTGAAAAAAGTTGAAAAAAAATTTTTTTTGGACTTAGTCGTTTTTCCGACGTTTATCAGACTTTCAGATAGAGGAAATGTCAGTGAGCATTCCGATTTCAGTTCCAGAGCGATTCGCCCAATGAGTCCTTGTTATTTAGTTGTTTTCAGCCAATTTTCTGGATTTTTGAAAATTTCACTTTTTTGTGAAAATATCCACTAAATGAGGGAATAATATGTGTGAGGGTACCCCAGGAGAGTTCCAAATGTGTGTGGGAAGAATATATATCCCACGGGGGTAAAATTGAAAAAAGTTGAAAAAAATTATTTTTTGGACTATGTCATTTTTCTGGCGTTTATCAGACTTTCAGATAGGGGAAATGTCAGTGAGCGTTCCAATTTCAGTTCCAGAGCAATTCGCCCACTGAGTCCTTGATATTTAGTCGTTTTCAGCCAATTGTCTGGATTTTTGAAAATTTTACTTTTTTGTGAAAATATCCACTAAATGAGGGAATAATATGTGTGAGGGTACCGAAGGAGAGATCCAAATGTGTGTGGGTAGAATATATATCCGACGGGGCTAAAATTGAAAAAAGTTGAAAAAAAAATTTTTTTGGACTTAGTCATTTTTCCGGCGTTTATCAGACTTTCAGATAGGGGAAATGTCAGTGAGCGTTCCGATTTCAGTTCCAGAGCGATTCGCCCAATGAGTCCTTGATATTTAGTCGTTTTTCAGCCAATTTTCTGGATTTTTGAAAATTTCACTTTTTTGTGAAAATATCCACTAAATGAGGGAATAATATGTGTGAGGGTACCCCAGGAGAGTTCCAAATGTGTGTGGGTAGAATATATATCCCACAGGGGTAAAATTGAAAAAAGTTGAAAAAATTTTTTTTTTGGACTTAGTCATTATTCTGGCGTTTATCAGACTTTCAGATAGGGGAAATGTCAGTGAGCGTTCCAATTTCAGTTCCAGAGCGATTTGCCGAATGAGTCCGTGATATTTAGTCGTTTTCAGCCAATTTTCTGGATTTTTGAAAATTTCACTTTTTTGTGAAAATATCCACTAAATGAGGGAATAATATGTGTGAGGGTACCCCAGGAGAGTTCCAAATGTGTGTGGGTAGAATATATATCCCACAAGGGGTAAAATTGAAAAAAAATTTTTTTTGGACTTAGTCGTTTTTCTGACGTTTATCAGACTTTCAGATAGAGGAAATGTCAGTGAGCATTCCGATTTCAGTTCCAGAGCGATTCGCCCAATGAGTCCTTGTTATTTAGTTGTTTTCAGCCAATTTTCTGAATTTTTGAAAATTTCACTTTTTTGTGAAAATATCCACTACATGAGGGAATACTATGTGTGAGGGTACCCCAGGAGAGTTCCAAATGTGTGTGGGAAGAATATATATCCCACGGGGGTAAAATTGAAAAAAGTTGAAAAAAATTTTTTTTTGGACTTAGTCATTTTTCTGGCGTTTATCAGACTTTCAGATAGGGGAAACGTCAGTGAGCGTTCCGATTTCAGTTTCAGAGCGATTCGCCGAATGAGTCCTTGATATTTAGTCGTTTTCAGCCAATTTTCTGGATTTTTGAAAATTTCACTTTTTTGTGAAAATATCCACTAAATGAGGGAATAATATGTGTGAGGGTACCCCAGGAGAGTTCCAAATGTGTGTGGGTAGAATATATATCCGACGGGGTAAAATTGAAAAAAGTTTAAAAAAAATTTTTTTTGGACTTAGTCGTTTTTCCGACGTTTATCAGACTTTCAGATAGGGGAAATGTCAGTGAGCGTTCCGATTTCAGTTCCAGAGCGATTCGCCCAATGAGTCCTTGATATTTAGTCATTTTTCAGCCAATTTTCTGGATTTTTGAAAATTTCACTTTTTTGTGAAAATATCCACTAAATGAGGGAATAATATGTGTGAGAGTACCGAAGGAGAGTTCCAAATGTGTGTGGGTAGAATATATATCCCACGGGGGTAAAATTGAAAAAAGTTGAAAAAAATTTTTTTTTGGACTTAGTAATTTTTCTGGCGTTTATCAGACTTTCAGATAGGGGAAATGTCAGTGAGCGTTCCGATTTCAGTTCCAGAGCGATTCGCCCAATGAGTCCTTGATATTTAGTCGTTTTTCAGCCAATTTTCTGGATTTTTGAAAATTTCACTTTTTTGTGAAAATATCCACTAAATGAGGGAATAATATGTGTGAGGGTACCCCAGGAGAGTTCCAAATGTGTGTGGGTAGAATATATATCCCACGGGGGTAAAATTGAAAAAAGTTGAAAAAAATTTTTTTTTTGGACTTAGTCATTATTCTGGCGTTTATCAGACTTTCAGATAGGGGAAATGTCAGTGAGCGTTCCGATTTCAGTTCCAGAGCGATTCGCCGAATGAGTCCTTGATATTTAGTCGTTTTCAGCCAATTTTCTGGATTTTTGAAAATTTCACTTTTTTGTGAAAATATCCACTAAATGAGGGAATAATATGTGTGAGGGTACCCCAGGAGAGTTCCAAATGTGTGTGGGAAGAAAATATATCCCACGGGGGTAAAATTGAAGAAAGTTGAAAAAAAAATTTTTTTGGACTTAGTCATTTTTCCGGCATTTATCAGACTTTCAGATAGGGGAAATGTCAGTGAGCGTTCCGATTTCAGTTCCAGAGTGATTCGCCCAATGAGTCCTTGTTATTTAGTTGTTTTCAGCCAATTTTCTGGATTTTTGAAAATTTCACTTTTTTGTGAAAATATCCACTAAATGAGGGAATAATATGTGTGAGGGTACCCCAGGAGAGTTCCAAATGTGTGTGGGTAGAATATATATCCGACGGGGTAAAATTGAAAAAAGTTGAAAAAAAATTTTTTTGGGACTTAGTCGTTTTTCCGACGTTTATCAGACTTTCAGATAGAGGAAATGTCAGTGAGCATTCCGATTTCAGTTCCAGAGCGATTCGCCCAATGAGTCCTTGTTATTTAGTCGTTTTCAGCCAATTTTCTGGATTTTTGAAAATTTCACTTTTTTGTGAAAATATCCACTAAATGAGGGAATAATATGTGTGAGGGTACCCCAGGAGAGTTCCAAATGTGTGTGGGTAGAATATATATCCCACGGGGGTAAAATTGAAAAAAGTTGAAAAAAATTTTTTTTTGGACTTAGTCATTTTTCCGGCGTTTATCAGACTTTCACATAGGGGAAATGTCAGTGAGCGTTCCGATTTCAGTTCCAGAGTGATTCGCCCAATGAGTCCTTGTTATTTAGTTGTTTTCGGCCAATTTTCTGGATTTTTGAAAATTTCACTTTTTTTGTGAAAATATCCACTACATGAGGGAATAATATGTGTGAGGGTACCCCAGGAGAGTTCCAAATGTGTGTGGGAAGAATATATATCCCACGGGGGTAAAATTGAAAAAAGTTAAAAAAAATTTTTTTTTGGACTTAGTCATTTTTCTGGCGTTTATCAGACTTTCAGAGAGGGGAAATGTCAGTGAGCATTCCGATTTCAGTTCCAGAGCAATTCGCCCAATGAGTCCTTGATATTTAGTCGTTTTCAGCCAATTTTCTGGATTTTTGAAAATTTCACTTTTTTGTGAAAATATCCACTAAATGAGGGAATAATATGTGTGACGGTACCCCAGGAGAGTTCCAAATGTGTGTTGGTAGAATATATATCTGACGGGGGTAAAATTGAAAAATGTTGAAAAAAATTTTTTTTTGGACTTAGTCGTTTTTCCGACGTTTATCAGACTTTCAGATAGAGGAAATGTCAGTGAGCATTCCGATTTCAGTTCCAGAGCGATTCGCCCAATGAGTCCTTGTTATTTAGTCGTTTTCAGCCAATTTTCTGGATTTTTAAAAATTTCACTTTTTTGTGAAAATATCCACTAAATGAGGGAATAATATGTGTGAGGGTACCCCAGGAGAGTTCCAAATGTGTGTGGGAAGAAAATATATCCCACGGGGGTAAAATTGAAGAAAGTTGAAAAAAAAATTTTTTTGGACTTAGTCATTTTTCCGGCGTTTATCAGACTTTCAGATAGGGGAAATGTCAGTGAGCGTTCCGATTTCAGTTCCAGAGCGATTCGCCCAATGAGTCCTTGATATTTAGTCGTTTTCAGCCAATTTTCTGGATTTTTGAAAATTTCACTTTTTTGTGAAAATATCCACTAAATGAGGGAATAATATGTGTGAGGGTACCCCAGGAGAGTTCCAAATGTGTGTGGGAAGAATATATATCCCACGGGGGTAAAATTGAAAAAAGTTGAAAAAAATTATTTTTTGGACTTAGTCATTTTTCTGGCGTTTATCAGACTTTCAGATAGGGGAAATGTCAGTGAGCGTTCCGATTTCAGTTCCAGAGCGATTCGCCCAATGAGTCCTTGATATTTAGTCGTTTTCAGCCAATTTTCTGGATTTTTGAAAATTTCACTTTTTTGTGAAAATATCCACTAAATGAAGGAATAATATGTGTGAGGGTACCCCAGGAGAGTTCCAAATGTGTGTGGGAAGAATATATATCCCACGGGGGTAAAATTGAATAAAGTAAAAAAATTTTTTTTTTTGGACTTAGTCATTTTTTCGGCGTTTATCAGACTTTCAGATAGGGGAAATGTCAGTGAGCATTCCGATTTCAGTTCCAGAGCGAGTCGCCCAATGAGTCCTTGTTATTTAGTCGATTTCAGACAATTTTCTGGATTTTTGAAAATTTCACTTTTTTTGTGAAAATATCCACTAAATGAGGGAATAATATGTGTGAGGGTACCGAAGGAGAGTTCCAAATGTGTGTGGGTAGAATATATATCCCACGGGGGTAAAATTGAAAAAAGTTGAAAAAAATTTTTTTTTGGACTTAGTCATTTTTCCGGCGTTTATCAGACTTTCACATAGGGGAAATGTCAGTGAGCGTTCCGATTTCAGTTCCAGAGTGATTCGCCCAATGAGTCCTTGTTATTTAGTTGTTTTCAGCCAATTTTCTGGATTTTTGAAAATTTCACTTTTTTGTGAAAATATCCACTACATGAGGGAATAATATGTGTGAGGGTACCCCAGGAGAGTTCCAAATGTGTGTGGGAAGAATATATATCCCACGGGGGTAAAATTGAAAAAAGTTGAAAAATTTTTTTTTTGGACTTAGTCATTTTTCTGCCGTTTATCAGACTTTCACATAGGGGAAATGTCAGTGAGCGTTCCGATTTCAGTTCCAGAGCGATTCGCCGCATGAGTCCTTGATATTTAGTCGTTTTCAGCAAATTTTCTGGATTTTTGAAAATTTCACTTTTTTGTGAAAATATCCACTAAATGAGGGAATAATATGTGTGAGGGTACCCCAGGAGAGTTCCAAATGTGTGTGGGTAGAATACATATCCCACGGGGGTAAAATTGAAAAAAGTTGAAAAAAATTTTTTTTTGGACTTAGTCATTTTTCTGCCGTTTATCAGACTTTCACATAGGGGAAATGTCAGTGAGCGTTCCGATTTCAGTTCCAGAGTGATTCGCCCAATGAGTCCTTGTTATTTAGTTGTTTTCAGCCAATTTTCTGGATTTTTGAAAATTTTACTTTTTTGTGAAAATATCCACTAAATGAGGGAATAATATGTGTGAGAGTACCGAAGGAGAGTTCCAAATGTGTGTGGGTAGAATATATATCCCACGGGGGTAAAATTGAAAAAAGTTGAAAAAAAATTTTTTTGGGACTTAGTCATTATTCTGGCGTTTATCAGACTTTCAGATAGGGGAAATGTCAGTGAGCGTTCCGATTTCAGTTCCAGAGCAATTCGCCGCATGAGTCCTTGAAATTTAGTCATTTTCAGCCAATTTTCTGGATTTTTGAAAATTTCACTTTTTTTGTGAAAATATCCACTAAATGAGGGAATAATATGTGTGAGGGTACCGAAGGAGAGCTCCAAATGTGTGTGGGTAGAATATATATCCCACGGGGGTAAAATTGAAAAAAGTTGAAAAAAAATTTTTTTTGGACTTAGTCATTTTTCCGGCGTTTATCAGACTTTCAGATAGGGGAAATGTCAGTGAGCATTCCAATTTCAGTTCCAGAGTGATTCGCCCAATGAGTCCTTGTTATTTAGTTGTTTTCAGCCAATTTTCTGGATTTTTGAAAATTTCACTTTTTTGTGAAAATATCCACTAAATGAGGGAATAATATGTGTGAGGGTACCCCAGGAGAGTTCCAAATGTGTGTGGGTAGAATATATATCCCACGGGGGTAAAATTGAAAAAAGTTGAAAAAAATTTTTTTTTGGACTTAGTCATTTTTCCGGCGTTTATCAGACTTTCACATAGGGGAAATGTCAGTGAGCGTTCCGATTTCAGTTCCAGAGTGATTCGCCCAATGAGTCCTTGTTATTTAGTTGTTTTCAGCCAATTTTCTGGATTTTTGAAAATTTCACTTTTTTGTGAAAATATCCACTACATGAGGGAATAATATGTGTGAGGGTACCCCAGGAGAGTTCCAAATGTGTGTGGGAAGAATATATATCCCACGGGGGTAAAATTGAAAAAAGTTGAAAAAAATTTTTTTTGGACTTAGTCATTTTTCCGCCGTTTATCAGACTTTCAGATAGGGGAAATGTCAGTGAGCATTCCGATTTCAGTTCCAGAGCGAGTCGCCCAATGAGTCCTTGTTATTTAGTCGATTTCAGACAATTTTCTAGATTTTTGAAAATTTCACTTTTTTGTGAAAATATCCACTAAATGAGGGAATAATATGTGTGAGAGTACCGAAGGAGAGTTCCAAATGTGTGTGGGTAGAATATATATCTCACGGGGGTAAAATTGAAAAAAGTTGAAAAAATTTTTTTTTTGGACTTAGTCATTTTTCTGCCGTTTATCAGACTTTCACATAGGGGAAATGTCAGTGAGCGTTCCGATTTCAGTTCCAGAGCGATTCGCCGCATGAGTCCTTGATATTTAGTCGTTTTCAGCCAATTTTCTGGATTTTTGAAAATTTCACTTTTTTGTGAAAATATCCACTAAATGAGGGAATAATATGTGTGAGGGTACCCCAGGAGAGTTCCAAATGTGTGTGGGAAGAATATATATCCCACGGGGGTAAAATTGAAGAAAGTTGAAAAAAAATTTTTTTTGGACTTAGTCATTTTTCCGGCGTTTATCAGACTTTCAGATAGGGGAAATGTCATTGAGCGTTCCGATTTCAGTTCCAGAGTGATTCGCCCAATGAGTCCTTGTTATTTAGTTGTTTTCAGCCAATTTTCTGGATTTTTGAAAATTTCACTTTTTTGTGAAAATGTCCACTAAATGAGGGAATAATATGTGTGAGGGTACCCCAGGAGAGTTCCAAATATGTGTGGGAAGAATATATATCCCACGGGGGTAAAATTGAAAAAAGTTGAAAAAAATTATTTTTTGGACTTAGTCATTTTTCTGGCGTTTATCAGACTTTCAGATAGGGGAAATGTCAGTGAGCGTTCCGATTTCAGTTCCAGAGCGATTCGCCCAATGAGTCCTTGATATTTAGTCGTTTTCAGCCAATTTTCTGGATTTTTGAAAATTTCACTTTTTTGTGAAAATATCCACTAAATGAGGGAATAATATGTGTGAGGGTACCCCAGGAGAGTTCCAAATGTGTGTGGGTAGAATATATATCCCACGGGGGTAAAATTGAAAAAAGTTGAAAAAAATTTTTTTTTGGACTTAGTCATTTTTCCGGCGTTTATCAGACTTTCACATAGGGGAAATGTCAGTGAGCGTTCCGATTTCAGTTCCAGAGTGATTCGCCCAATGAGTCCTTGTTATTTAGTTGTTTTCAGCCAATTTTCTGGATTTTTGAAAATTTCACTTTTTGTGAAAATATCCACTACATGAGGGAATAATATGTGTGAGGGTACCCCAGGAGAGTTCCAAATGTGTGTGGGAAGAATATATATCCCACGGGGGTAAAATTGAAAAAAGTTGAAAAAAATTTTTTTTGGACTTAGTCATTTTTCCGCCGTTTATCAGACTTTCAGATAGGGGAAATGTCAGTGAGCATTCCGATTTCAGTTCCAGAGCGAGTCGCCCAATGAGTCCTTGTTATTTAGTCGATTTCAGACAATTTTCTAGATTTTTGAAAATTTCACTTTTTTGTGAAAATATCCACTAAATGAGGGAATAATATGTGTGAGAGTACCGAAGGAGAGTTCCAAATGTGTGTGGGTAGAATATATATCTCACGGGGGTAAAATTGAAAAAAGTTGAAAAAATTTTTTTTTTGGACTTAGTCATTTTTCTGCCGTTTATCAGACTTTCACATAGGGGAAATGTCAGTGAGCGTTCCGATTTCAGTTCCAGAGCGATTCGCCGCATGAGTCCTTGATATTTAGTCGTTTTCAGCCAATTTTCTGGATTTTTGAAAATTTCAATTTTTTGTGAAAATATCCACTAAATGAGGGAATAATATGTGTGAGGGTACCCCAGGAGAGTTCCAAATGTGTGTGGGAAGAATATATATCCCACGGGGGTAAAATTGAAAAAAGTTGAAAAAACTTTTTTTTGGACTTAGTCATTTTTCTGCCGTTTATCAGACTTTCACATAGGGGAAATGTCAGTGAGCGTTCCGATTTCAGTTCCAGAGCGATTCGCCGCATGAGTCCTTGATATTTAGTCGTTTTCAGCCAATTTTCTGGATTTTTGAAAATTTCAATTTTTTGTGAAAATATCCACTAAATGAGGGAATAATATGTGTGAGGGTACCCCAGGAGAGTTCCAAATGTGTGTGGGAAGAATACATATCCCACGGGGGTAAAATTGAAAAAAGTTGAAAAAAATTTTTTTTTAGACTTAGTCATTTTTCTGGCATTTATCAGACTTTTAGATAGGGAAAATGGCAGTGAGCGTTCCGATTTCAGTTCCAGAGCGATTCACCCATTGAGTCCTTGATATTTAGTCATTTTCAGCCAATTTTCTGGATTTTTGAAAATTTCACTTTTTTGTGAAAATATCCACTAAATGAGGGAATAATAAGTGTGAGGGTACCCCAAGAGAGTTCCAAATGTGTGTGGGAAGAATATATATCCCACGGGGGTAAAATTGAAGAAAGTTGAAAAAAAATTTTTTTTGGACTTAGTCATTTTTCCGGCGTTTATCAGACTTTCAGATAGGGGAAATGTCATTGAGCGTTCCGATTTCAGTTCCAGAGTGATTCGCCCAATGAGTCCTTGTTATTTAGTTGTTTTCAGCCAATTTTCTGGATTTTTGAAAATTTCACTTTTTTGTGAAAATGTCCACTAAATGAGGGAATAATATGTGTGAGGGTACCCCAGGAGAGTTCCAAATATGTGTGGGAAGAATATATATCCCACGGGGGTAAAATTGAAAAAAGTTGAAAAAAATTATTTTTTGGACTTAGTCATTTTTCTGGCGTTTATCAGACTTTCAGATAGGGGAAATGTCAGTGAGCGTTCCGATTTCAGTTCCAGAGCGATTCGCCCAATGAGTCCTTGATATTTAGTCGTTTTCAGCCAATTTTCTGGATTTTTGAAAATTTCACTTTTTTGTGAAAATATCCACTAAATGAGGGAATAATATGTGTGAGGGTACCCCAGGAGAGTTCCAAATGTGTGTGGGTAGAATATATATCCCACGGGGGTAAAATTGAAAAAAGTTGAAAAAAATTTTTTTTTGGACTTAGTCATTTTTCCGGCGTTTATCAGACTTTCACATAGGGGAAATGTCAGTGAGCGTTCCGATTTCAGTTCCAGAGTGATTCGCCCAATGAGTCCTTGTTATTTAGTTGTTTTCAGCCAATTTTCTGGATTTTTGAAAATTTCACTTTTTTGTGAAAATATCCACTACATCAGGGAATAATATGTGTGAGGGTACCCCAGGAGAGTTCCAAATGTGTGTGGGAAGAATATATATCCCACGGGGGTAAAATTGAAAAAAGTTGAAAAAAATTTTTTTTGGACTTAGTCATTTTTCCGCCGTTTATCAGACTTTCAGATAGGGGAAATGTCAGTGAGCATTCCGATTTCAGTTCCAGAGCGAGTCGCCCAATGAGTCCTTGTTATTTAGTCGATTTCAGACAATTTTCTAGATTTTTGAAAATTTCACTTTTTTGTGAAAATATCCACTAAATGAGGGAATAATATGTGTGAGAGTACCGAAGGAGAGTTCCAAATGTGTGTGGGTAGAATATATATCTCACGGGGGTAAAATTGAAAAAAGTTGAAAAAATTTTTTTTTTGGACTTAGTCATTTTTCTGCCGTTTATCAGACTTTCACATAGGGGAAATGTCAGTGAGCGTTCCGATTTCAGTTCCAGAGCGATTCGCCGCATGAGTCCTTGATATTTAGTCGTTTTCAGCCAATTTTCTGGATTTTTGAAAATTTCACTTTTTTGTGAAAATATCCACTAAATGAGGGAATAATATGTGTGAGGGTACCCCAGGAGAGTTCCAAATGTGTGTGGGAAGAATATATATCCCACGGGGGTAAAATTGAAGAAAGTTGAAAAAAAATTTTTTTTGGACTTAGTCATTTTTCCGGCGTTTATCAGACTTTCAGATAGGGGAAATGTCATTGAGCGTTCCGATTTCAGTTCCAGAGTGATTCGCCCAATGAGTCCTTGTTATTTAGTTGTTTTCAGCCAATTTTCTGGATTTTTGAAAATTTCACTTTTTTGTGAAAATATCCACTAAATGAGGGAATAATATGTGTGAGGGTACCCCAGGAGAGTTCCAAATGTGTGTGGGAAGAATATATATCCCACGGGGGTAAAATTGAAAAAAGTTGAAAAAACTTTTTTTTTGGACTTAGTCATTTTTCTGCCGTTTATCAGACTTTCACATAGGGGAAATGTCAGTGAGCGTTCCGATTTCAGTTCCAGAGCGATTCGCCGCATGAGTCCTTGATATTTAGTCGTTTTCAGCCAATTTTCTGGATTTTTGAAAATTTCAATTTTTTGTGAAAATATCCACTAAATGAGGGAATAATATGTGTGAGGGTACCCCAGGAGAGTTCCAAATGTGTGTGGGAAGAATATATATCCCACGGGGGTAAAATTGAAGAAAGTTGAAAAAAAATTTTTTTTGGACTTAGTCATTTTTCCGGCGTTTATCAGACTTTCAGATAGGGGAAATGTCATTGAGCGTTCCGATTTCAGTTCCAGAGTGATTCGCCCAATGAGTCCTTGTTATTTAGTTGTTTTCAGCCAATTTTCTGGATTTTTGAAAATTTCACTTTTTTGTGAAAATGTCCACTAAATGAGGGAATAATATGTGTGAGGGTACCCCAGGAGAGTTCCAAATATGTGTGGGAAGAATATATATCCCACGGGGGTAAAATTGAAAAAAGTTGAAAAAAATTATTTTTTGGACTTTGTCATTTTTCTGGCGTTTATCAGACTTTCAGATAGGGGAAATGTCAGTGAGCGTTCCGATTTCAGTTCCAGAGCGATTCGCCCAATGAGTCCTTGATATTTAGTCGTTTTCAGCCAATTTTCTGGATTTTTGAAAATTTCACTTTTTTGTGAAAATATCCACTAAATGAGGGAATAATATGTGTGAGGGTACCCCAGGAGAGTTCCAAATGTGTGTGGGAAGAATATATATCCCACGGGGGTAAAATTGAAGAAAGTTGAAAAAAAATTTTTTTTGGACTTAGTCATTTTTCTGGCGTTTATCAGACTTTCAGATAGGGGAAATGTCATTGAGCGTTCCGATTTCAGTTCCAGAGTGATTCGCTCAATGAGTCCTTGTTATTTAGTTGTTTTCAGCCAATTTTCTGGATTTTTGAAAATTTCACTTTTTTGTGAAAATATCCACTAAATGAGGGAATAATATGTGTGAGGGTACCCCAGGAGAGTTCCAAATGTGTGTGGGAAGAATATATATCCCACGGGGGTAAAATTGAAAAAAGTTGAAAAAAATTATTTTTTGGACTTAGTCATTTTTCTAGCGTTTATCAGACTTTCAGATAGGGGAAATGTCAGTGAGCATTCCGATTTCAGTTCCAGAGCGAGTCGCCCAATGAGTCCTTGTTATTTAGTCGATTTCAGACAATTTTCTGGATTTTTGAAAATTTCACTTTTTTGTGAAAATATCCACTAAATGAGGGAATAATATGTGTGAGAGTACCGAAGGAGAGTTCCAAATGTGTGTGGGTAGAATATATATCCCACGGGGGTAAAATTGAAAAAAGTTGAAAAAATTTTTTTTTTGGACTTGGTCATTTTTCTGCCGTTTATCAGACTTTCACATAGGGGAAATGTCAGTGAGCGTTCCGATTTCAGTTCCAGAGCGATTCACCGCATGAGTCCTTGATATTTAGTCGTTTTCAGCCAATTTTCTGGATTTTTGAAAATTTCACTTTTTTGTGAAAATATCCACTAAATGAGGGAATAATATGTGTGAGGGTACCCCAGGAGAGTTCCAAATGTGTGTGGGAAGAATATATATCCCACGGGGGTAAATTTGAAGAAAGTTGAAAAAAAATTTTTTTTGGACTTAGTCATTTTTCCGGCGTTTATCAGACTTTCAGATAGGGGAAATGTCATTGAGTGTTCCGATTTCAGTTCCAGAGTGATTCGCCCAATGAGTCCTTGTTATTTAGTTGTTTTCAGCCAATTTTCTGGATTTTTGAAAATTTCACTTTTTTGTGAAAATATCCTCTAAATGAGGGAATAATATGTGTGAGGGTACCCCAGGAGAGTTCCAAATGTGTGTGGGAAGAATACATATCCCACGGGGGTAAAATTGAAAAAAGTTGAAAAAAATTTTTTTTTAGACTTAGTCATTTTTCTGGCATTTATCAGACTTTTAGATAGGGAAAATGGCAGTGAGCGTTCCGATTTCAGTTCCAGAGCGATTCACCCATTGAGTCCTTGATATTTAGTCATTTTCAGCCAATTTTCTGGATTTTTGAAAATTTCACTTTTTTGTGAAAATATCCACTAAATGAGGGAATAATAAGTGTGAGGGTACCCCAAGAGAGTTCCAAATGTGTGTGGGAAGAATATATATCCCACGGGGGTAAAATTGAAAAAAGTTGAAAAAAAATTTTTTTGGACTTAGTCATTTTTCCGGCGTTTATCAGACTTTCAGATAGGGGAAATGTCAGTGAGCATTCCGATTTCAGTTCCAGAGCGAGTCGCCCAATGAGTCCTTGTTATTTAGTCGATTTCAGACAATTTTCTGGATTTTTGAAAATTTCACTTTTTTGTGAAAATATCCACTAAATGAGGGAATAATATGTGTGAGAGTACCGAAGGAGAGTTCCAAATGTGTGTGGGTAGAATATATATCCCACGGGGGTAAAATTGAAAAAAGTTGAAAAAATTTTTTTTTTGGACTTAGTCATTTTTCTGCCGTTTATCAGACTTTCACATAGGGGAAATGTCAGTGAGCGTTCCGATTTCAGTTCCAGAGCGATTCGCCGCATGAGTCCTTGATATTTAGTCGTTTTCAGCCAATTTTCTGGATTTTTGAAAATTTCACTTTTTTGTGAAAATATCCACTAAATGAGGGAATAATATGTGTGAGGGTACCCCAGGAGAGTTCCAAATGTGTGTGGGAAGAATATATATCCCACGGGGGTAAATTTGAAGAAAGTTGAAAAAAAATTTTTTTTGGACTTAGTCATTTTTCCGGCGTTTATCAGATTTTCAGACAGGGGAAATGTCATTGAGTGTTCCGATTTCAGTTCCAGAGTGATTCGCCCAATGAGTCCTTGTTATTTAGTTGTTTTCAGCCAATTTTCTGGATTTTTGAAAATTTCACTTTTTTGTGAAAATATCCACTAAATGAGGGAATAATATGTGTGAGGGTACCCCAGGAGAGTTCCAAATGTGTGTGGGAAGAATACATATCCCACGGGGGTAAAATTGAAAAAAGTTGAAAAAAATTTTTTTTTAGACTTAGTCATTTTTCTGGCATTTATCAGACTTTTAGATAGGGGAAATGTCAGTGAGCGTTCCGATTTCAGTTCCAGAGCGATTCACCCAATAAGTCCTTGATATTTAGTCGTTTTCAGCCAATTTTCTGGATTTTTGAAAATTTCACTTTTTTGTGAAAATATCCACTACATGAGGGAATAATATGTGTGAGGGTACCCCAGGAGAGTTCCAAATGTGTGTGGGAAGAATATATATCCCACGGGGGTAAAATTGAATAAAGTAAAAAAATTTTTTTTGGACTTAGTCATTTTTTCGGCGTTTATCAGACTTTCAGATAGGGGAAATGTCAGTGAGCGTTCCGATTTCAGTTCCAGAGCGAGTCGCCCAATGAGTCCTTGTTATTTAGTCGTTTTCAGACAATTTTCTGGATTTTTGAAAATTTCACTTTTTTGTGAAAATATCCACTAAATGAGGGAATAATATGTGTGAGAGTACCGAAGGAGAGTTCCAAATGTGTGTGGGTAGAATATATATCCCACGGGGGTAAAATTGAAAAAAGTTGAAAAAAAATTTTTTTTGGACTTAGTCATTTTTCTGCTGTTTATCAGACTTTCACATAGGGGAAATGTCAGTGAGCGTTCCGATTTCAGTTCCAGAGCGATTCGCCCAATGAGTCCTTGATATTTAGTCGTTTTCAGCCAATTTTCTGGATTTTTGAAAATTTAACTTTTTTGTGAAAATATCCACTAAATGAGGGAATAATATGTGTGAGGGTACCCCAGGAGAGTTCCAAATGTGTGTGGGAAGAATATATATCCCACGGGGGTAAAATTGAAGAAAGTTGAAAAAAAATTTTTTTTGGACTTAGTCATTTTTCCGGCGTTTATCAGACTTTCAGATAGGGGAAATGTCATTGAGCGTTCCGATTTCAGTTCCAGAGTGATTCGCCCAATGAGTCCTTGTTATTTAGTTGTTTTCAGCCAATTTTCTGGATTTTTGACAATTTCACTTTTTTGTGAAAATATCCACTAAATGAGGGAATAATATGTGTGAGGGTACCCCAGGAGAGTTCCAAATGTGTGTGGGAAGAATATATATCCCACGGGGGTAAAATTGAAAAAAGTTGAAAAAAATTTTTTTTTAGACTTAGTCATTTTTCTGGCATTTATCAGACTTTTAGATAGAGAAAATGGCAGTGAGCGTTCCGATTTCAGTTCCAGAGCGATTCACCCATTGAGTCCTTGATATTTAGTCATTTTCAGCCAATTTTCTGGATTTTTGAAAATTTCACTTTTTTGTGAAAATATCCACTAAATGAGGGAATAATATGTGTGAGGGTACCCCAGGAGAGTTCCAAATGTTTGTGGGTAGAATATATATCCCACGGGGGTAAAATTGAAAAAAAATTTTTTTTGGACTTAGTCATTTTTCCGGCGTTTATCAGACTTTCAGATAGGGGAAATGTCAGTGAGCGTTCCCATTTCAGTTCCAGAGTGATTCGCCCAATGAGTCCTTGTTATTTAGTTGTTTTCAGCCAATTTTCTGGATTTTTGAAAATTTCACTTTTTTGTGAAAATATCCACTAAATGAGGGATTAATATGTGTGAGGTTACCCCAGGAGAGTTCCAAATGTGTGTGGGAAGAATATATATCCCACGGGGGTAAAATTGAAAAAAGTTGAAAAAAATTTTTGTTTGGACTTGGTCATTTTTCTGCCGTTTATCAGACTTTCACATAGGGGAAATGTCAGTGAGCGTTCCGATTTCAGTTCCAGAGCGATTCGCCGCATGAGTCCTTGATATTTAGTCGTTTTCAGCCAATTTTCTGGATTTTTGAAAATTTCACTTTTTTGTGAAAATATCCACTAAATGAGGGAATAATATGTGTGAGGGTACCCCAGGAGAGTTCCAAATGTGTGTGGGAAGAATATATATCCCACGGGGGTAAAATTGAAGAAAGTTGAAAAAAATTTTTTTTCGGACTTAGTCATTTTTCTGGCGTTTATCAGACTTTCAGATAGGGGAAATGTCATTGAGCGTTCCGATTTCAGTTCCAGAGTGATTCGCCCAATGAGTCCTTGTTATTTAGTTGTTTTCAGCCAATTTTCTGGATTTTTGAAAATTTTACTTTTTTGTGAAAATATCCACTAAATGAGGGAATAATATGTGTGAGGGTACCCCAGGAGAGTTCCAAATGTGTGTGGGAAGAATATATATCCCACGGGGGTAAAATTGAAAAAAGTTGAAAAAAATTATTTTTTGGACTTAGTCATTTTTCTGGCGTTTATCAGACTTTCAGATAGGGGAAATGTCAGTGAGCGTTCCGATTTCAGTTCCAGAGTGATTCGCCCAATGAGTCCTTGTTATTTAGTTGTTTTCAGCCAATTTTCTGGATTTTTGAAAATTTCACTTTTTTGTGAAAATATCCACTAAATGAGGGAATAATATGTGTGAGGGTACCCCAGGAGAGTTCCAAATGTGTGTGGGAAGAATACATATCCCACGGGGGTAAAATTGAAAAAAGTTGAAAAAAATTTTTTTTTAGACTTAGTCATTTTTCTGGCATTTATCAGACTTTTAGATAGGGAAAATGGCAGTGAGCATTCCGATTTCAGTTCCAGAGCGATTCACCCATTGAGTCCTTGATATTTAGTCATTTTCAGCCAATTTTCTGGATTTTTGAAAATTTCACTTTTTTGTGAAAATATCCACTAAATGAGGGAATAATATGTGTGAGGGTACCCCAGGAGAGTTCCAAATGTGTGTGGGAAGAATATATATCCCACGGGGGTAAAATTGAAGAAAGTTGAAAAAAATTTTTTTTGGACTTAGTCATTTTTCCGGCGTTTATCAGACTTTCAGATAGGGGAAATGTCATTGAGCGTTCCGATTTCAGTTCCAGAGTGATTCGCCCAATGATTCTTTGTTATTTAGTTGTTTTCAGCCAATTTTCTGGATTTTTGAAAATTTCACTTTTTTGTGAAAATATCCACTAAATGAGGGAATAATATGTGTGAGGGTACCCCAGGAGAGTTCCAAATGTGTGTGGGAAGAATACATATCCCACGGGGGTAAAATTGAAAAAAGTTGAAAAAAATTTTTTTTTAGACTTAGTCATTTTTCTGGCATTTATCAGACTTTTAGATAGGGAAAATGGCAGTGAGCGTTCCGATTTCAGTTCCAGAGCGATTCACCCATTGAGTCCTTGATATTTAGTCATTTTCAGCCAATTTTCTGGATTTTTGAAAATTTCACTTTTTTGTGAAAATATCCACTAAATGAGGGAATAATATGTGTGAGAGTACCGAAGGAGAGTTCCAAATGTGTGTGGGTAGAATATATATCCCACGGGGGTAAAATTGAAAAAAGTTGAAAAAATTTTTTTTTTGGACTTAGTCATTTTTCTGCCGTTTATCAGACTTTCACATAGGGGAAATGTCAGTGAGCGTTCCGATTTCAGTTCCAGAGCGATTCGCCGCATGAGTCCTTGATATTTAGTCGTTTTCAGCCAATTTTCTGGATTTTTGAAAATTTCACTTTTTTGTGAAAATATCCACTAAATGAGGGAATAATATGTGTGAGGGTACCCCAGGAGAGTTCCAAATGTGTGTGGGAAGAATATATATCCCACGGGGGTAAAATTGAAGAAAGTTGAAAAAAAAATTTTTTTGGACTTAGTCATTTTTACGGCGTTTATCAGACGTTCAGATAGGGGAAATGTCATTGAGCGTTCCGATTTCAGTTCCAGAGTGATTCGCCCAATGAGTCCTTGTTATTTAGTTGTTTTCAGCCAATTTTCTGGATTTTTGAAAATTTTACTTTTTTGTGAAAATATCCACTAAATGAGGGAATAATATGTGTGAGGGTACCCCAGGAGAGTTCCAAATGTGTGTGGGAAGAATATATATCCCACGGGGGTAAAATTGAAAAAAGTTGAAAAAAATTATTTTTTGGACTTAGTCATTTTTCTGGCGTTTATCAGACTTTCAGATAGGGGAAATGTCAGTGAGCGTTCCGATTTCAGTTCCAGAGTGATTCGCCCAATGAGTCCTTGTTATTTAGTTGTTTTCAGCCAATTTTCTGGATTTTTGAAAATTTCACTTTTTTGTGAAAATATCCACTAAATGAGGGAATAATATGTGTGAGGGTACCCCAGGAGAGTTCCAAATGTGTGTGGGAAGAATACATATCCCACGGGGGTAAAATTGAAAAAAGTTGAAAAAAATTTTTTTTTAGACTTAGTCATTTTTCTGGCATTTATCAGACTTTTAGATAGGGAAAATGGCAGTGAGCATTCCGATTTCAGTTCCAGAGCGATTCACCCATTGAGTCCTTGATATTTAGTCATTTTCAGCCAATTTTCTGGATTTTTGAAAATTTCACTTTTTTGTGAAAATATCCACTAAATGAGGGAATAATATGTGTGAGGGTACCCCAGGAGAGTTCCAAATGTGTGTGGGAAGAATATATATCCCACGGGGGTAAAATTGAAGAAAGTTGAAAAAAATTTTTTTTGGACTTAGTCATTTTTCCGGCGTTTATCAGACTTTCAGATAGGGGAAATGTCATTGAGCGTTCCGATTTCAGTTCCAGAGTGATTCGCCCAATGATTCTTTGTTATTTAGTTGTTTTCAGCCAATTTTCTGGATTTTTGAAAATTTCACTTTTTTGTGAAAATATCCACTAAATGAGGGAATAATATGTGTGAGGGTACCCCAGGAGAGTTCCAAATGTGTGTGGGAAGAATACATATCCCACGGGGGTAAAATTGAAAAAAGTTGAAAAAAATTTTTTTTTAGACTTAGTCATTTTTCTGGCATTTATCAGACTTTTAGATAGGGAAAATGGCAGTGAGCGTTCCGATTTCAGTTCCAGAGCGATTCACCCATTGAGTCCTTGATATTTAGTCATTTTCAGCCAATTTTCTGGATTTTTGAAAATTTCACTTTTTTGTGAAAATATCCACTAAATGAGGGAATAATATGTGTGAGAGTACCGAAGGAGAGTTCCAAATGTGTGTGGGTAGAATATATATCCCACGGGGGTAAAATTGAAAAAAGTTGAAAAAATTTTTTTTTTGGACTTAGTCATTTTTCTGCCGTTTATCAGACTTTCACATAGGGGAAATGTCAGTGAGCGTTCCGATTTCAGTTCCAGAGCGATTCGCCGCATGAGTCCTTGATATTTAGTCGTTTTCAGCCAATTTTCTGGATTTTTGAAAATTTCACTTTTTTGTGAAAATATCCACTAAATGAGGGAATAATATGTGTGAGGGTACCCCAGGAGAGTTCCAAATGTGTGTGGGAAGAATATATATCCCACGGGGGTAAAATTGAAGAAAGTTGAAAAAAAAATTTTTTTGGACTTAGTCATTTTTACGGCGTTTATCAGACGTTCAGATAGGGGAAATGTCATTGAGCGTTCCGATTTCAGTTCCAGAGTGATTCGCCCAATGAGTCCTTGTTATGTAGTTGTTTTCAGCCAATTTTCTGGATTTTTGAAAATTTCACTTTTTTGTGAAAATATACACTAAATGAGGGAATAATATGTGTGAGAGTACCGAAGGAGAGTTCCAAATGTGTGTGGGTAGAATATATATCCCACGGGGGTAAATTTGAAGAAAGTTGAAAAAAAATTTTTTTTGGACTTAGTCATTTTTCCGGCGTTTATCAGATTTTCAGACAGGGGAAATGTCATTGAGTGTTCCGATTTCAGTTCCAGAGTGATTCGCCCAATGAGTCCTTGTTATTTAGTTGTTTTCAGCCAATTTTCTGGATTTTTGAAAATTTCACTTTTTTGTGAAAATATCCACTAAATGAGGGAATAATATGTGTGAGGGTACCCCAGGAGAGTTCCAAATGTGTGTGGGAAGAATACATATCCCACGGGGGTAAAATTGAAAAAAGTTGAAAAAAATTTTTTTTTAGACTTAGTCATTTTTCTGGCATTTATCAGACTTTTAGATAGGGAAAATGGCAGTGAGCGTTCCGATTTCAGTTCCAGAGCGATTCACCCATTGAGTCCTTGATATTTAGTCATTTTCAGCCAATTTTCTGGATTTTTGAAAATTTCACTTTTTTGTGAAAATATCCACTAAATGAGGGAATAATATGTGTGAGGGTACCCCAGGAGAGTTCCAAATGTGTGTGGGAAGAATATATATCCCACGGGGGTAAAATTGAAAAAGGTTGAAAAAAATTATTTTTTGGACTTAGTCATTTTTCTGGCGTTTATCAGACTTTCAGATAGGGGAAATGTCAGTGAGCATTCCGATTTCAGTTCCAGAGCGATTCGCCCAATGAGTCCTTGATATTTAGTCGTTTTCAGCCAATTTTCTGGATTTTTGAAAATTTAACTTTTTTGTGAAAATATCCACTAAATGAGGGAATAATAAGTGTGAGGGTACCCCAAGAGAGTTCCAAATGTGTGTGGGAAGAATATATATCCCACGGGGGTAAAATTGAAAAAAGTTGAAAAAAATTTTTTTTGGACTTAGTCATTTTTCTGCCGTTTATCAGACTTTCACATAGGGGAAATGTCAGTGAGCGTTCCGATTTCAGTTCCAGAGCGATTCGCCGCATGAGTCCTTGATATTTAGTCGTTTTCAGCCAATTTTCTGGATTTTTGAAAATTTCACTTTTTTGTGAAAATATCCACTAAATGAGGGAATAATATGTGTGAGGGTACCCCAGGAGAGTTCCAAATGTGTGTGGGAAGAATAAATATCCCACGGGGGTAAAATTGAAGAAAGTTGAAAAAAATTTTTTTTTGGACTTAGTCATTTTTACGGCGTTTATCAGACTTTCAGATAGGGGAAATGTCATTGAGCGTTCCGATTTCAGTTCCAGAGTGATTCGCCCAATGAGTCCTTGTTATTTAGTTGTTTTCAGCCAATTTTCTGGATTTTTGAAAATTTCACTTTTTTGTGAAAATATACACTAAATGAGGGAATAATATGTGTGAGGGTACCCCAAGAGAGTTCCAAATGTGTGTGGGAAGAATATATATCCCACGGGGGTAAAATTGAAAAAAGTTGAAAAAAATTTTTTTTGGACTTAGTCATTTTTCCGGCGTTTATCAGACTTTCAGATACGGGAAATGTCAGTGAGCATTCCGATTTCAGTTCCAGAGCGAGTCGCCCAATGAGTCCTTGTTATTTAGTCGATTTCAGACAATTTTCTGGATTTTTGAAAATTTCACTTTTTTGTGAAAATATCCACTACATGAGGGAATAATATGTGTGAGGGTACCCCAGGAGAGTTCCAAATGTGTGTGGTAAGAATATATATCCCACGGGGGTAAAATTGAATAAAGTAAAAAAATTTTTTTTGGACTTAGTCATTTTTTCGGCGTTTATCAGACTTTCAGATAGGGGAAATGTCAGTGAGCGTTCCGATTTCAGTTCCAAAGCGAGTCGCCCAATGAGTCCTTGTTATTTAGTCGTTTTCAGACAATTTTCTGGATTTTTGAAAATTTCACTTTTTTGTGAAAATATCCACTAAATGAGGGAATAATATGTGTGAGAGTACCGAAGGAGAGTTCCAAATGTGTGTGGGTAGAATATATATCCCACGGGGGTAAAATTTAAAAAAGTTGAAAAAATTTTTTTTTTGGACTTAGTCATTTTTCTGCCGTTTATCAGACTTTCACATAGGGGAAATGTCAGTGAGCGTTCCGATTTCAGTTCCAGAGCGATTCGCCGCATGAGTCCTTGATATTTAGTCGTTTTCAGCCAATTTTCTGGATTTTTGAAAATTTCACTTTTTTGTGAAAATATACACTAAATGAGGGAACAATATGTGTGAGGGTACCCCAGGAGAGTTCCAAATGTGTTTGGGAAGAATATATATCCCACGGGGGTAAAATTGAAAAAAGTTGAAAAAAATTATTTTTTGGACTTAGTCATTTTTCTGGCGTTTATCAGACTTTCAGATAGGGGAAATGTCAGTGAGCGTTCCGATTTCAGTTCCAGAGCGATTCGCCCAATGAGTCCTTGATATTTAGTCGTTTTCAGCCAATTTTCTGGATTTTTGAAAATTTCACTTTTTTGTGAAAATATCCACTACATGAGGGAATAATATGTGTGAGGGTACCCCAGGAGAGTTCCAAATGTGTGTGGGAAGAATATATATCCCACGGGGGTAAAATTGAATAAAGTAAAAAAATTTTTTTTGGACTTAGTCATTTTTTCGGCGTTTATCAGACTTTCAGATAGGGGAAATGTCAGTGAGCGTTCCGATTTCAGTTCCAGAGCGAGTCGCCCAATGAGTCCTTGTTATTTAGTCGTTTTCAGACAATTTTCTGGATTTTTGAAAATTTCACTTTTTTGTGAAAATATCCACTAAATGAGGGAATAATATGTGTGAGAGTACCGAAGGAGAGTTCCAAATGTGTGTGGGTAGAATATATATCCCACGGGGGTAAAATTGAAAAAAGTTGAAAAAATTTTTTTTTTGGACTTAGTCATTTTTCTGCTGTTTATCAGACTTTCACATAGGGGAAATGTCAGTGAGCGTTCCGATTTCAGTTCCAGAGCGATTCGCCCAATGAGTCCTTGATATTTAGTCGTTTTCAGCCAATTTTCTGGATTTTTGAAAATTTAACTTTTTTGTGAAAATATCCACTAAATGAGGGAATAATATGTGTGAGGGTACCCCAGGAGAGTTCCAAATGTGTGTGGGAAGAATATATATCCCACGGGGGTAAAATTGAAGAAAGTTGAAAAAAAATTTTTTTTTAGACTTAGTCATTTTTCTGGCATTTATCAGACTTTTAGATAGAGAAAATGGCAGTGAGCGTTCCGATTTCAGTTCCAGAGCGATTCACCCATTGAGTCCTTGATATTTAGTCATTTTCAGCCAATTTTCTGGATTTTTGAAAATTTCACTTTTTTGTGAAAATATCCACTAAATGAGGGAATAATATGTGTGAGGGTACCCCAGGAGAGTTCCAAATGTTTGTGGGTAGAATATATATCCCACGGGGGTAAAATTGAAAAAAAATTTTTTTTGGACTTAGTCATTTTTCCGGCGTTTATCAGACTTTCAGATAGGGGAAATGTCAGTGAGCGTTCCGATTTCAGTTCCAGAGCGATTCGCCCAATGAGTCCTTGATATTTAGTCGTTTTCAGCCAATTTTCTGGATTTTTGAAAATTTCACTTTTTTGTGAAAATATCCACTAAATGAGGGAATAATATGTGTGAGGGTACCCCAGGAGAGTTCCAAATGTATGTGGGAAGAATATATATCCCACGGGGGTAAAATTGAAAAAAGTTGAAAAAAAATATTTTTTGGACTTAGTCATTTTTCTGGCGTTTATCAGACTTTCAGATAGGGGAAATGTCAGTGAGCGTTCCGATTTCAGTTCCAGAGCGATTCGCCGCATGAGTCCTTGATATTTAGTCGTTTTCAGCCAATTTTCTGGATTTTTGAAAATTTAACTTTTTTGTGAAAATATCCACTAAATGAGGGAATAATATGTGTGAGGGTACCGAAGGAGAGTTCCAAATGTGTGTGGGTAGAATATATATCCCACGGGGGTAAAATTGAAAAAAGTTGAAAAAAAATTTTTTTTGGACTTAGTCATTTTTCCGGCGTTTATCAGACTTTCAGATAGGGGAAATATCAGTGAGCGTTCCAATTTCAGTTCCAGAGTGATTCGCCCAATGAGTCCTTGTTATTTAGTTGTTTTCAGCCAATTTTCTGGTTTTTTGAAAATTTCACTTTTTTGTGAAAATATCCACTAAATGAGGGAATAATATGTGTGAGGGTACCCCAGGAGAGTTCCAAATGTGTGTGGGAAGAATATATATCCCACGGGGGGAAAATTGAAAAAAGTTGAAAAAAATTTTTTTTTGGACTTAGTCATTTTTCTGGCGTTTATCAGACTTTCAGATAGGGGAAATGTCAGTGAGCGTTCCGATTTCAGTTCCAGAGCGATTCGCCCAATGAGTCCTTGATATTTAGTCGTTTTCAGCCAATTTTCTGGATTTTTGAAAATTTCACTTTTTTGTGAAAATATCCACTAAATGAGGGAACAATATGTGTGAGGGTACCCCAGGAGAGTTCCAAATGTGTGTGGGAAGAATATATATCCCACGGGGGTAAAATTGAAAAAAAATTTTTTTTGGACTTAGTCATTTTTCCGGCGTTTATCAGACTTTCAGATAGGGGAAATGTCAGTGAGCGTTCCGATTTCAGTTCCAGAGTGATTCGCCCAATGAGTCCTTGATATTTAGTCGTTTTCAGCCAATTTTCTGGATTTTTGAAAATTTCACTTTTTTGTGAAAATATCCACTAAATGAGGGAACAATATGTGTGAGGGTACCCCAGGAGAGTTCCAAATGTGTGTGGGAAGAATATATATCCCACGGGGGTAAAATTGAAAAAAAATTTTTTTTGGACTTAGTCATTTTTCCGGCGTTTATCAGACTTTCAGATAGGGGAAATGTCAGTGAGCGTTCCGATTTCAGTTCCAGAGTGATTCGCCCAATGAGTCCTTGTTATTTAGTTGTTTTCAGCCAATTTTCTGGATTTTTGAAAATTTCACTTTTTTGTGAAAATATCCACTAAATGAGGGATTATATGTGTGAGGGTACCCCAGGAGAGTTCCAAATGTGTGTGGGAAGAATATATATCCCACGGGGGTAAAATCGAAAAAAGTTGAAAAAATTTTTTTTTTAGACTTAGTCATTTTTCTGGCATTTATCAGACTTTTAGATAGGGGAAATGGCAGTGAGCGTTCCGATTTCAGTTCCAGAGCGATTTACCCATTGAGTCCTTGATATTTAGTCATTTTCAGCCAATTTTCTGGATTTTTGAAAATTTCACTTTTTTGTGAAAATATACACTAAATGAGGGAATAATATGTGTGAGGTTACCCCAGGAGAGTTCCAAATGTTTGTGGTAGAATATATATCCCACGGGGGTAAAATTGAAAAAAGTTGAAAAAAATTTTTTTTTGGACTTAGTCATTTTTCTGGCGTTTATCAGACTTTCAGATAGGGGAAATGTCAGTGAGCGTTCCGATTTCAGTTCCAGAGCGATTCGCCCAATGAGTCCTTGATATTTAGTCGTTTTCAGCCAATTTTCTGGATTTTTCAAAAATTTCACTTTTTTGTGAAAATATCCACTAAATGAGGGAATAATATGTGTGAGGGTACCCCAGGAGAGTTCCAAATGTGTGTGGGAAGAATATATATCCCACGGGGGTAAAATTGAAAAAAAATTTTTTTTGGACTTAGTCATTTTTCCGGCATTTATCAGACTTTCAGATAGGGGAAATGTCAGTGAGCGTTCCGATTTCAGTTCCAGAGTGATTCGCCCAATGAGTCCTTGTTATTTAGTTGTTTTCAGCCAATTTTCTGGATTTTTGAAAATTTCACTTTTTTGTGAAAATATCCACTAAATGAGGGATTATATGTGTGAGGGTACCCCAGGAGAGTTCCAAATGTGTGTGGGAAGAATATATATCCCACGGGGGTAAAATTGAAAAAAGTTGAAAAAAATTTTTTTTTGGACTTAGTCATTTTTCTGGCGTTTATCAGACTTTCAGATAGGGGAAATGTCAGTGAGCGTTCCGATTTCAGTTCCAGAGCGATTCGCCCAATGAGTCCTTGATATTTAGTCGTTTTCAGCCAATTTTCTGGATTTTTGAAAATTTCACTTTTTTGTGAAAATATCCACTAAATGAGGGAATAATATGTGTGAGGGAACCCCAGGAGAGTTCCAAATGTGTGTGGGAAGAATATATATCCCACGGGGGTAAAATTGATAAAAGGTGAAAAAATTTTTTTTTTAGACTTAGTCATTTTTCTGGCATTTATCAGACTTTTAGATAGGGGAAATGGCAGTGAGCGTTCCGATTTCAGTTCCAGAGCGATTCACCCATTGAGTCCTTGATATTTAGTCATTTTCAGCCAATTTTCTGGATTTTTGAAAATTTCACTTTTTTGTGAAAATATCCACTAAATGAGGGAATAATATGTGTGAGGGTACCCCAGGAGAGTTCCAAATGTTTGTTGGTAGAATATATATCCCACGGGGGTAAAATTGAAAAAAGTTGAAAAAAATTTTTTTTTGGACTTAGTCATTTTTCTGGCGTTTATCAGACTTTCAGATAGGGGAAATGTCAGTGAGCGTTCCGATTTCAGTTCCAGAGCGATTCGCCCAATGAGTCCTTGATATTTAGTCGTTTTCAGCCAATTTTCTGGATTTTTGAAAATTTCACTTTTTTGTGAAAATATCCACTAAATGAGGGAACAATATGTGTGAGGGTACCCCAGGAGAGTTCCAAATGTGTGTGGGAAGAATATATATCCCACGGGGGTAAAATTGAAAAAAAATTTTTTTTGGACTTAGTCATTTTTCCGGCGTTTATCAGACTTTCAGATAGGGGAAATGTCAGTGAGCGTTCCGATTTCAGTTCCAGAGTGATTCGCCCAATGAGTCCTTGTTATTTAGTTGTTTTCAGCCAATTTTCTGGATTTTTGAAAATTTCACTTTTTTGTGAAAATATCCACTAAATGAGGGATTATATGTGTGAGGGTACCCCAGGAGAGTTCCAAATGTGTGTGGGAAGAATATATATCCCACGGGGGTAAAATTGAAAAAAGTTGAAAAAAATTTTTTTTTAGACTTAGTCATTTTTCTGGCATTTATCAGACTTTTAGATAGGGGAAATGGCAGTGAGCGTTCCGATTTCAGTTCCAGAGCGATTCACCCATTGAGTCCTTGATATTTAGTCATTTTCAGCCAATTTTCTGGATTTTTGAAAATTTCACTTTTTTGTGAAAATATCCACTAAATGAGGGAATAATATGTGTGAGGGTACCCCAGGAGAGTTCCAAATGTTTGTGGGTAGAATATATATCCCACGGGGGTAAAATTGAAAAAAGTTGAAAAAAATTTTTTTTTGGACTTAGTCATTTTTCTGGCGTTTATCAGACTTTCAGATAGGGGAAATGTCAGTGAGCGTTCCGATTTCAGTTCCAGAGCGATTCGCCCAATGAGTCCTTGATATTTAGTCGTTTTCAGCCAATTTTCTGGATTTTTGAAAATTTCACTTTTTTGTGAAAATATCCACTAAATGAGGGAACAATATGTGTGAGGGTACCCCAGGAGAGTTCCAAATGTGTGTGGGAAGAATATATATCCCATGGGGGTAAAATTGAAAAAAAATTTTTTTTGGACTTAGTCATTTTTCCGGTGTTTATCAGACTTTCAGATAGGGGAAATGTCAGTGAGCGTTCCGATTTCAGTTCCAGAGTGATTCGCCCAATGAGTCCTTGTTATTTAGTTGTTTTCAGCCAATTTTCTGGATTTTGAAAATTTCACTTTTTTGTGAAAATATCCACTAAATGAGGGATTATATGTGTGAGGGTACCCCAGGAGAGTTCCAAATGTGTGTGGGAAGAATATATATCCCACGGGGGTAAAATTGAAAAAAGTTGAAAAAAATTTTTTTTTGGACTTAGTCATTTTTCTGGCGTTTATCAGACTTTCAGATAGGGGAAATGTCAGTGAGCGTTCCGATTTCAGTTCCAGAGCGATTCGCCCAATGAGTCCTTGATATTTAGTCGTTTTCAGCCAATTTTCTGGATTTTTGAAAATTTCACTTTTTTGTGAAAATATCCACTAAATGAGGGAATAATATGTGTGAGGGTACCCCAGGAGAGTTCCAAATGTGTGTGGGAAGAATATATATCCCACGGGGGTAAAATTGAAAAAAAATTTTTATTGGACTTAGTCATTTTTCCGGCGTTTATCAGACTTTCAGATAGGGGAAATGTCAGTGAGCGTTCCGATTTCAGTTCCAGAGTGATTCGCCCAATGAGTCCTTGTTATTTAGTTGTTTTCAGCCAATTTTCTGGATTTTTGAAAATTTCACTTTTTTGTGAAAATATCCACTAAATGAGGGAATAATATGTGTGAGGGTACCCCAGGAGAGTTCCAAATGTATGTGGGAAGAATATATATCCCACGGGGGTAAAATTGAAAAAAGTTGAGAAAAAATATTTTTTGGACTTAGTCATTTTTCTGGCGTTTATCAGACTTTCAGATAGGGGAAATGTCAGTGAGCGTTCCGATTTCAGTTCCAGAGCGATTCGCCGCATGAGTCCTTGATATTTAGTCGTTTTCAGCCAATTTTCTGGATTTTTGAAAATTTAACTTTTTTGTGAAAATATCCACTAAATGAGGGAATAATATGTGTGAGGGTACCCCAGGAGAGTTCCAAATGTGTGTGGGAAGAATATATATCCCACGGGGGTAAAATTGATAAAAGTTGAAAAAAATTTTTTTTTAGACTTAGTCATTTTTCTGGCATTTATCAGACTTTTAGATAGGGGAAATGGCAGTGAGCGTTCCGATTTCAGTTCCAGAGCGATTCACCCATTGAGTCCTTGATATTTAGTCATTTTCAGCCAATTTTCTGGATTTTTGAAAATTTCACTTTTTTTGTGAAAATATCCACTAAATGAGGGAATAATATGTGTGAGGGTACCCCAGGAGAGTTCCAAATGTTTGTGGGCAGAATATATATCCCACGGGGGTAAAATTGAAAAAAGTTGAAAAAAATTTTTTTTTGGACTTAGTCATTTTTCTGGCATTTATCAGACTTTCAGATAGGGGAAATGTCAGTGAGCGTTCCGATTTCAGTTCCAGAGCGATTCGCCCAATGAGTCCTTGATATTTAGTCGTTTTCAGCCAATTTTCTGGATTTTTGAAAATTTCACTTTTTTGTGAAAATATCCACTAAATGAGGGAATAATATGTGTGAGGGTACCCCAGGAGAGTTCCAAATGTGTGTGGGAAGAATATATATCCCACGGGGGTAAAATTGAAAAAAAATTTTTTTTGGACTTAGTCATTTTTCCGGCGTTTATCAGACTTTCAGATAGGGGAAATGTCAGTGAGCGTTCCGATTTCAGTTCCAGAGTGATTCGCCCAATGAGTCCTTGTTATTTACTTGTTTTCAGCCAATTTTCTGGATTTTTGAAAATTTCACTTTTTTGTGAAAATATCCACTAAATGAGGGAATAATATGTGTGAGGGTACCCCAGGAGAGTTCCAAATGTATGTGGGAAGAATATATATCCCACGGGGTAAAATTGAAAAAAGTTGAAAAAAAATATTTTTTGGACTTAGTCATTTTTCTGGCATTTATCAGACTTTCAGATAGGGGAAATGTCAGTGAGCGTTCCGATTTCAGTTCCAGAGCGATTCGCCCAATGAGTCCTTGATATTTAGTCGTTTTCAGCCAATTTTCTGGATTTTTGAAAATTTAACTTTTTTGTGAAAATATCCACTAAATGAGGGAATAATATGTGTGAGGGTACCCCAGGAGAGTTCCAAATGTGTGTGGGAAGAATATATATCCCACGGGGGTAAAATTGATAAAAGTTGAAAAAATTTTTTTTTTAGACTTAGTCATTTTTCTGGCATTTACCAGACTTTTAGATAGGGGAAATGGCAGTGAGCGTTCCGATTTCAGTTCCAGAGCGATTCACCCATTGAGTCCTTGATATTTAGTCATTTTCAGCCAATTTTCTGGATTTTTGAAAATTTCACTTTTTTGTGAAAATATCCACTAAATGAGGGAATAATATGTGTGAGGGTACCCCAGGAGAGTTCCAAATGTTTGTGGGTAGAATATATATCCCACGGGGGTAAAATTGAAAAAAGTTGAAAAAAATTTTTTTTTGGACTTAGTCATTTTTCTGGCGTTTATCAGACTTTCAGATAGGGGAAATGTCAGTGAGCGTTCCGATTTCAGTTCCAGAGCGATTCGCCCAATGAGTCCTTGATATTTAGTCGTTTTCAGCCAATTTTCTGGATTTTTGAAAATTTCACTTTTTTGTGAAAATATCCACTAAATGAGGGAACAATATGTGTGAGGGTACCCCAGGAGAGTTCCAAATGTGTGTGGGAAGAATATATATCCCATGGGGGTAAAATTGAAAAAAAATTTTTTTTGGACTTAGTCATTTTTCCGGTGTTTATCAGACTTTCAGATAGGGGAAATGTCAGTGAGCGTTCCGATTTCAGTTCCAGAGTGATTCGCCCAATGAGTCCTTGTTATTTAGTTGTTTTCAGCCAATTTTCTGGATTTTTGAAAATTTCACTTTTTTGTGAAAATATCCACTAAATGAGGGATTATATGTGTGAGGGTACCCCAGGAGAGTTCCAAATGTGTGTGGGAAGAATATATATCCCACGGGGGTAAAATTGAAAAAAGTTGAAAAAAATTTTTTTTTGGACTTAGTCATTTTTCTGGCGTTTATCAGACTTTCAGATAGGGGAAATGTCAGTGAGCATTCCGATTTCAGTTCCAGAGCGATTCGCCCAATGAGTCCTTGATATTTAGTCGTTTTCAGCCAATTTTCTGGATTTTTGAAAATTTCACTTTTTTGTGAAAATATCCACTAAATGAGGGAATAATATGTGTGAGGGTACCCCAGGAGAGTTCCAAATGTGTGTGGGAAGAATATATATCCCACGGGGGTAAAATTGAAAAAAAATTTTTATTGGACTTAGTCATTTTTCCGGCGTTTATCAGACTTTCAGATAGGGGAAATGTCAGTGAGCGTTCCGATTTCAGTTCCAGAGTGATTCGCCCAATGAGTCCTTGTTATTTAGTTGTTTTCAGCCAATTTTCTGGATTTTTGAAAATTTCACTTTTTTGTGAAAATATCCACTAAATGAGGGAATAATATGTGTGAGGGTACCCCAGGAGAGTTCCAAATGTATGTGGGAAGAATATATATCCCACGGGGGTAAAATTGAAAAAAGTTGAAAAAAAATATTTTTTGGACTTAGTCATTTTTCTGGCGTTTATCAGACTTTCTGATAGGGGAAATGTCAGTTAGCGTTCCGATTTCAGTTCCAGAGCGATTCGCCCAATGAGTCCTTGATATTTAGTCGTTTTCAGCCAATTTTCTGGATTTTTGAAAATTTAACTTTTTTGTGAAAATATCCACTAAATGAGGGAATAATATGTGTGAGGGTACCCCAGGAGAGTTCCAAATGTGTGTGGGAAGAATATATATCCCACGGGGGTAAAATTGATAAAAGTTGAAAAAATTTTTTTTTTAGACTTAGTCATTTTTCTGGCATTTACCAGACTTTTAGATAGGGGAAATGGCAGTGAGCGTTCCGATTTCAGTTCCAGAGCGATTCACCCATTGAGTCCTTGATATTTAGTCATTTTCAGCCAATTTTCTGGATTTTTGAAAATTTCACTTTTTTGTGAAAATATCCACTAAATGAGGGAATAATATGTGTGAGGGTACCCCAGGAGAGTTCCAAATGTTTGTGGGTAGAATATATATCCCACGGGGGTAAAATTGAAAAAAGTTGAAAAAAATTTTTTTTTGGACTTAGTCATTCTTCTGGCGTTTATCAGACTTTCAGATAGGGGAAATGTCAGTGAGTGTTCCGATTTCAGTTCCAGAGCGATTCGCCCAATGAGTCCTTGATATTTAGTCGTTTTCAGCCAATTTTCTGGATTTTTGAAAATTTCACTTTTTTGTGAAAATATCCACTAAATGAGGGAACAATATGTGTGAGGGTACCCCAGGAGAGTTCCAAATGTGTGTGGGAAGAATATATATCCCATGGGGGTAAAATTGAAAAAAAATTTTTTTTGGACTTAGTCATTTTTCCGGTGTTTATCAGACTTTCAGATAGGGGAAATGTCAGTGAGCGTTCCGATTTCAGTTCCAGAGTGATTCGCCCAATGAGTCCTTGTTATTTAGTCGTTTTCAGCCAATTTTCTGGATTTTTGAAAATTTCACTTTTTTGTGAAAATATCCACTAAATGAGGGATTATATGTGTGAGGGTACCCCAGGAGAGTTCCAAATGTGTGTGGGAAGAATATATATCCCACGGGGGTAAAATTGAAAAAAAAATTTTATTGGACTTAGTCATTTTTCCGGCGTTTATCAGACTTTCAGATAGGGGAAATGTCAGTGAGCGTTCCGATTTCAGTTCCAGAGTGATTCGCCCAATGAGTCCTTGTTATTTAGTTGTTTTCAGCCAATTTTCTGGATTTTTGAAAATTTCACTTTTTTGTGAAAATATCCACTAAATGAGGGAATAATATGTGTGAGGGTACCCCAGGAGAGTTCCAAATGTATGTGGGAAGAATATATATCCCACGGGGGTAAAATTGAAAAAAGTTGAAAAAAAATATTTTTTGGACTTAGTCATTTTTCTGGCGTTTATCAGACTTTCAGATAGGGGAAATGTCAGTGAGCGTTCCGATTTCAGTTCCAGAGCGATTCGCCGCATGAGTCCTTGATATTTAGTCGTTTTCAGCCAATTTTCTGGATTTTTGAAAATTTAACTTTTTTGTGAAAATATCCACTAAATGAGGGAATAATATGTGTGAGGGTACCCCAGGAGAGTTCCAAATGTGTGTGGGTAGAATATATATCCCACGGGGGTAAAATTGAAAAAAGTTGAAAAAAATTTTTTTTTGGACTTAGTCATTTTTCTGGCGTTTATCAGACTTTCAGATAGGGGAAATGTCAGTGAGCGTTCCGATTTCAGTTCCAGAGCGATTCGCCCAATGAGTCCTTGATATTTAGTCGTTTTCAGCCAATTTTCTGGATTTTTGAAAATTTCACTTTTTTGTGAAAATATCCACTAAATGAGGGAACAATATGTGTGAGGGTACCCCAGGAGAGTTCCAAATGTGTGTGGGAAGAATATATATCCCATGGGGGTAAAATTGAAAAAAAAATTTTTTTGGACTTAGTCATTTTTCCGGTGTTTATCAGACTTTCAGATAGGGGAAATGTCAGTGAGCGTTCCGATTTCAGTTCCAGAGTGATTCGCCCAATGAGTCCTTGTTATTTAGTTGTTTTCAGCCAATTTTCTGGATTTTTGAAAATTTCACTTTTTTGTGAAAATATCCACTAAATGAGGGATTATATGTGTGAGGGTACCCCAGGAGAGTTCCAAATGTGTGTGGGAAGAATATATATCCCACGGGGGTAAAATTGAAAAAAGTTGAAAAAAATTTTTTTTTGGACTTAGTCATTTTTCTGGCGTTTATCAGACTTTCAGATAGGGGAAATGTCAGTGAGCATTCCGATTTCAGTTCCAGAGCGATTCGCCCAATGAGTCCTTGATATTTAGTCGTTTTCAGCCAATTTTCTGGATTTTTGAAAATTTCACTTTTTTGTGAAAATATCCACTAAATGAGGGAATAATATGTGTGAGGGTACCCCAGGAGAGTCCAAATGTGTGTGGGAAGAATATATATCCCACGGGGGTAAAATTGAAAAAAAATTTTTATTGGACTTAGTCATTTTTCCGGCGTTTATCAGACTTTCAGATAGGGGAAATGTCAGTGAGCGTTCCGATTTCAGTTCCAGAGTGATTCGCCCAATGAGTCCTTGTTATTTAGTTGTTTTCAGCCAATTTTCTGGATTTTTGAAAATTTCACTTTTTTGTGAAAATATCCACTAAATGAGGGAATAATATGTGTGAGGGTACCCCAGGAGAGTTCCAAATGTATGTGGGAAGAATATATATCCCACGGGGGTAAAATTGAAAAAAGTTGAAAAAAAATATTTTTTGGACTTAGTCATTTTTCTGGCGTTTATCAGACTTTCTGATAGGGGAAATGTCAGTTAGCGTTCCGATTTCAGTTCCAGAGCGATTCGCCGCATGAGTCCTTGATATTTAGTCGTTTTCAGCCAATTTTCTGGATTTTTGAAAATTTCACTTTTTTGTGAAAATATCCACTAAATGAGGGAATAATATGTGTGAGGGTACCCCAGGAGAGTTCCAAATGTTTGTGGGTAGAATATATATCCCACGGGGGTAAAATTGAAAAAAGTTGAAAAAAATTTTTTTTTGGACTTAGTCATTTTTCTGGCGTTTATCAGACTTTCAGATAGGGGAAATGTCAGTGAGCGTTCCGATTTCAGTTCCAGAGCGATTCGCCCAATGAGTCCTTGATATTTAGTCGTTTTCAGCCAATTTTCTGGATTTTTGAAAATTTCACTTTTTTGTGAAAATATCCACTAAATGAGGGAATAATATGTGTGAGGGTACCCCAGGAGAGTTCCAAATGTGTGTGGGAAGAATATATATCCCACGGGGGTAAAATTGAAAAAAAATTTTTTTTGGACTTAGTCATTTTTCCGGCGTTTATCAGACTTTCAGATAGGGGAAATGTCAGTGAGCATTCCGATTTCAGTTCCAGAGTGATTCGCCCAATGAGTCCTTGTTATTTAGTTGTTTTCAGCCAATTTTCTGGATTTTTGAAAATTTCACTTTTTTGTGAAAATATCCACTAAATGAGGGAATAATATGTGTGAGGGTACCCCAGGAGAGTTCCAAATTTATGTGGGAAGAATATATATCCCACGGGGTAAAATTGAAAAAAGTTGAAAAAAAATATTTTTTGGACTTAGTCATTTTTCTGGCATTTATCAGACTTTCAGATAGGGGAAATGTCAGTGAGCGTTCCGATTTCAGTTCCAGAGCGATTCGCCCAATGAGTCCTTGATATTTAGTCGTTTTCAGCCAATTTTCTGGATTTTTGAAAATTTAACTTTTTTGTGAAAATATCCACTAAATGAGGGAATAATATGTGTGAGGGTACCCCAGGAGAGTTCCAAATGTGTGTGGGAAGAATATATATCCCACGGGGGTAAAATTGATAAAAGTTGAAAAAATTTTTTTTTTAGACTTAGTCATTTTTCTGGCATTTACCAGACTTTTAGATAGGGGAAATGGCAGTGAGCGTTCCGATTTCAGTTCCAGAGCGATTCACCCATTGAGTCCTTGATATTTAGTCATTTTCAGCCAATTTTCTGGATTTTTGAAAATTTCACTTTTTTGTGAAAATATCCACTAAATGAGGGAATAATATGTGTGAGGGTACCCCAGGAGAGTTCCAAATGTTTGTGGGTAGAATATATATCCCACGGGGGTAAAATTGAAAAAAGTTGAAAAAAATTTTTTTTTGGACTTAGTCATTCTTCTGGCGTTTATCAGACTTTCAGATAGGGGAAATGTCAGTGAGCGTTCCGATTTCAGTTCCAGAGCGATTCGCCCAATGAGTCCTTGATATTTAGTCGTTTTCAGCCAATTTTCTGGATTTTTGAAAATTTCACTTTTTTGTGAAAATATCCACTAAATGAGGGAACAATATGTGTGAGGGTACCCCAGGAGAGTTCCAAATGTGTGTGGGAAGAATATATATCCCATGGGGGTAAAATTGAAAAAAAATTTTTTTTGGACTTAGTCATTTTTCCGGTGTTTATCAGACTTTCAGATAGGGGAAATGTCAGTGAGCGTTCCGATTTCAGTTCCAGAGTGATTCGCCCAATGAGTCCTTGTTATTTAGTTGTTTTCAGCCAATTTTCTGGATTTTTGAAAATTTCACTTTTTTGTGAAAATATCCACTAAATGAGGGATTATATGTGTGAGGGTACCCCAGGAGAGTTCCAAATGTGTGTGGGAAGAATATATATCCCACGGGGGTAAAATTGAAAAAAGTTGAAAAAAATTTTTTTTTGGACTTAGTCATTTTTCTGGCGTTTATCAGACTTTCAGATAGGGGAAATGTCAGTGAGCGTTCCGATTTCAGTTCCAGAGCGATTCGCCGCATGAGTCCTTGATATTTAGTCGTTTTCAGCCAATTTTCTGGATTTTTGAAAATTTCACTTTTTTGTGAAAATATCCACTAAATGAGGGAATAATATGTGTGAGGGTACCCCAGGAGAGTTCCAAATGTGTGTGGGAAGAATATATATCCCACGGGGGTAAAATTGAAAAAAATTTTTTATTGGACTTAGTCATTTTTCCGGCGTTTATCAGACTTTCAGATAGGGGAAATGTCAGTGAGCGTTCCGATTTCAGTTCCAGAGTGATTCGCCCAATGAGTCCTTGTTATTTAGTTGTTTTCAGCCAATTTTCTGGATTTTTGAAAATTTCACTTTTTTGTGAAAATATCCACTAAATGAGGGAATAATATGTGTGAGGGTACCCCAGGAGAGTTCCAAATGTATGTGGGAAGAATATATATCCCACGGGGGTAAAATTGAAAAAAGTTGAAAAAAAATATTTTTTGGACTTAGTCATTTTTCTGGCGTTTATCAGACTTTCAGATAGGGGAAATGTCAGTGAGCGTTCCGATTTCAGTTCCAGAGCGATTCGCCGCATGAGTCCTTGATATTTAGTCGTTTTCAGCCAATTCTCTGGATTTTTGAAAATTTAACTTTTTTGTGAAAATATCCACTAAATGAGGGAATAATATGTGTGAGGGTACCCCAGGAGAGTTCCAAATGTGTGTGGGAAGAATATATATCCCACGGGGGTAAAATTGATAAAAGTTGAAAAAAATTTTTTTTTAGACTTAGTCATTTTTCTGGCATTTACCAGACTTTTAGATAGGGGAAATGGCAGTGAGCGTTCCGATTTCAGTTCCAGAGCGATTCACCCATTGAGTCCTTGATATTTAGTCATTTTCAGCCAATTTTCTGGATTTTTGAAAATTTCACTTTTTTGTGAAAATATCCACTAAATGAGGGAATAATATGTGTGAGGGTACCCCAGGAGAGTTCCAAATGTTTGTGGGTAGAATATATATCCCACGGGGGTAAAATTGAAAAAAGTTGAAAAAAATTTTTTTTTGGACTTAGTCATTTTTCTGGCGTTTATCAGACTTTCAGATAGGGGAAATGTCAGTGAGCGTTCCGATTTCAGTTCCAGAGCGATTCGCCCAATGAGTCCTTGATATTTAGTCGTTTTCAGCCAATTTTCTGGATTTTTGAAAATTTCACTTTTTTGTGAAAATATCCACTAAATGAGGGAACAATATGTGTGAGGGTACCCCAGGAGAGTTCCAAATGTGTGTGGGAAGAATATATATCCCATGGGGGTAAAATTGAAAAAAAATTTTTTTTGGACTTAGTCATTTTTCCGGTGTTTATCAGACTTTCAGATAGGGGAAATGTCAGTGAGCGTTCCGATTTCAGTTCCAGAGTGATTCGCCCAATGAGTCCTTGTTATTTAGTTGTTTTCAGCCAATTTTCTGGATTTTTGAAAATTTCACTTTTTTGTGAAAATATCCACTAAATGAGGGATTATATGTGTGAGGGTACCCCAGGAGAGTTCCAAATGTGTGTGGGAAGAATATATATCCCACGGGGGTAAAATTGAAAAAAGTTGAAAAAAATTTTTTTTTGGACTTAGTCATTTTTCTGGCGTTTATCAGACTTTCAGATAGGGGAAATGTCAGTGAGCATTCCGATTTCAGTTCCAGAGCGATTCGCCCAATGAGTCCTTGATATTTAGTCGTTTTCAGCCAATTTTCTGGATTTTTGAAAATTTCACTTTTTTGTGAAAATATCCACTAAATGAGGGAATAATATGTGTGAGGGTACCCCAGGAGAGTTCCAAATGTGTGTGGGAAGAATATATATCCCACGGGGGTAAAATTGAAAAAAAATTTTTATTGGACTTAGTCATTTTTCCGGCGTTTATCAGACTTTCAGATAGGGGAAATGTCAGTGAGCGTTCCGATTTCAGTTCCAGAGTGATTCGCCCAATGAGTCCTTGTTATTTAGTTGTTTTCAGCCAATTTTCTGGATTTTTGAAAATTTCACTTTTTTGTGAAAATATCCACTAAATGAGGGAATAATATGTGTGAGGGTACCCCAGGAGAGTTCCAAATGTATGTGGGAAGAATATATATCCCACGGGGGTAAAATTGAAAAAAGTTGAAAAAAAATATTTTTTGGACTTAGTCATTTTTCTGGCGTTTATCAGACTTTCTGATAGGGGAAATGTCAGTTAGCGTTCCGATTTCAGTTCCAGAGCGATTCGCCGCATGAGTCCTTGATATTTAGTCGTTTTCAGCCAATTTTCTGGATTTTTGAAAATTTCACTTTTTTGTGAAAATATCCACTAAATGAGGGAATAATATGTGTGAGGGTACCCCAGGAGAGTTCCAAATGTTTGTGGGTAGAATATATATCCCACGGGGGTAAAATTGAAAAAAGTTGAAAAAAATTTTTTTTTGGACTTAGTCATTTTTCTGGCGTTTATCAGACTTTCAGATAGGGGAAATGTCAGTGAGCGTTCCGATTTCAGTTCCAGAGCGATTCGCCCAATGAGTCCTTGATATTTAGTCGTTTTCAGCCAATTTTCTGGATTTTTGAAAATTTCACTTTTTTGTGAAAATATCCACTAAATGAGGGAACAATATGTGTGAGGGTACCCCAGGAGAGTTCCAAATGTGTGTGGGAAGAATATATATCCCATGGGGGTAAAATTGAAAAAAAATTTTTTTTGGACTTAGTCATTTTTCCGGTGTTTATCAGACTTTCAGATAGGGGAAATGTCAGTGAGCGTTCCGATTTCAGTTCCAGAGTGATTCGCCCAATGAGTCCTTGTTATTTAGTTGTTTTCAGCCAATTTTCTGGATTTTTGAAAATTTCACTTTTTTGTGAAAATATCCACTAAATGAGGGAATAATATGTGTGAGGGTACCCCAGGAGAGTTCCAAATGTATGTGGGAAGAATATATATCCCACGGGGGTAAAATTGAAAAAAGTTGAAAAAAAATATTTTTTGGACTTAGTCATTTTTCTGGCGTTTATCAGACTTTCAGATAGGGGAAATGTCAGTGAGCGTTCCGATTTCAGTTCCAGAGCGATTCGCCACATGAGTCCTTGATATTTAGTCGTTTTCAGCCAATTTTCTGGATTTTTGAAAATTTAACTTTTTTGTGAAAATATCCACTAAATGAGGGAATAATATGTGTGAGGGTACCCCAGGAGAGTTCCAAATGTGTGTGGGAAGAATATATATCCCACGGGGGTAAAATTGATAAAAGTTGAAAAAAATTTTTTTTTAGACTTAGTCATTTTTCTGGCATTTACCAGACTTTTAGATAGGGGAAATGGCAGTGAGCGTTCCGATTTCAGTTCCAGAGCGATTCACCCATTGAGTCCTTGATATTTAGTCATTTTCAGCCAATTTTCTGGATTTTTGAAAATTTCACTTTTTTGTGAAAATATCCACTAAATGAGGGAATAATATGTGTGAGGGTACCCCAGGAGAGTTCCAAATGTTTGTGGGTAGAATATATATCCCACGGGGGTAAAATTGAAAAAAGTTGAAAAAAATTTTTTTTTGGACTTAGTCATTTTTCTGGCGTTTATCAGACTTTCAGATAGGGGAAATGTCAGTGAGCGTTCCGATTTCAGTTCCAGAGCGATTCGCCCAATGAGTCCTTGATATTTAGTCGTTTTCAGCCAATTTTCTGGATTTTTGAAAATTTCACTTTTTTGTGAAAATATCCACTAAATGAGGGAACAATATGTGTGAGGGTACCCCAGGAGAGTTCCAAATGTGTGTGGGAAGAATATATATCCCATGGGGGTAAAATTGAAAAAAAATTTTTTTTGGACTTAGTCATTTTTCCGGTGTTTATCAGACTTTCAGATAGGGGAAATGTCAGTGAGCGTTCCGATTTCAGTTCCAGAGTGATTCGCCCAATGAGTCCTTGTTATTTAGTTGTTTTCAGCCAATTTTCTGGATTTTTGAAAATTTCACTTTTTTGTGAAAATATCCACTAAATGAGGGATTATATGTGTGAGGGTACCCCAGGAGAGTTCCAAATGTGTGTGGGAAGAATATATATCCCACGGGGGTAAAATTGAAAAACGTTGAAAAAAATTTTTTTTTGGACTTAGTCATTTTTCTGGCGTTTATCAGACTTTCAGATAGGGGAAATGTCAGTGAGCATTCCGATTTCAGTTCCAGAGCGATTCGCCCAATGAGTCCTTGATATTTAGTCGTTTTCAGCCAATTTTCTGGATTTTTGAAAATTTCACTTTTTTGTGAAAATATCCACTAAATGAGGGAATAATATGTGTGAGGGCACCCCAGGAGAGTTCCAAATGTGTGTGGGAAGAATATATATCCCACGGGGGTAAAATTGAAAAAAATTTTTTATTGGACTTAGTCATTTTTCCGGCGTTTATCAGACTTTCAGATAGGGGAAATGTCAGTGAGCGTTCCGATTTCAGTTCCAGAGTGATTCGCCCAATGAGTCCTTGTTATTTAGTTGTTTTCAGCCAATTTTCTGGATTTTTGAAAATTTCACTTTTTTGTGAAAATATCCACTAAATGAGGGAATAATATGTGTGAGGGTACCCCAGGAGAGTTCCAAATGTATGTGGGAAGAATATATATCCCACGGGGGTAAAATTGAAAAAAGTTGAAAAAAAATATTTTTTGGACTTAGTCATTTTTCTGGCGTTTATCAGACTTTCTGATAGGGGAAATGTCAGTTAGCGTTCCGATTTCAGTTCCAGAGCGATTCGCCGCATGAGTCCTTGATATTTAGTCGTTTTCAGCCAATTTTCTGGATTTTTGAAAATTTCACTTTTTTGTGAAAATATCCACTAAATGAGGGAATAATATGTGTGAGGGTACCCCAGGAGAGTTCCAAATGTTTGTGGGTAGAATATATATCCCACGGGGGTAAAATTGAAAAAAGTTGAAAAAAATTTTTTTTTGGACTTAGTCATTTTTCTGGCGTTTATCAGACTTTCAGATAGGGGAAATGTCAGTGAGCGTTCCGATTTCAGTTCCAGAGCGATTCGCCCAATGAGTCCTTGATATTTAGTCGTTTTCAGCCAATTTTCTGGATTTTTGAAAATTTCACTTTTTTGTGAAAATATCCACTAAATGAGGGAACAATATGTGTGAGGGTACCCCAGGAGAGTTCCAAATGTGTGTGGGAAGAATATATATCCCATGGGGGTAAAATTGAAAAAAAATTTTTTTTGGACTTAGTCATTTTTCCGGTGTTTATCAGACTTTCAGATAGGGGAAATGTCAGTGAGCGTTCCGATTTCAGTTCCAGAGTGATTCGCCCAATGAGTCCTTGTTATTTAGTTGTTTTCAGCCAATTTTCTGGATTTTTGAAAATTTCACTTTTTTGTGAAAATATCCACTAAATGAGGGAATAATATGTGTGAGGGTACCCCAGGAGAGTTCCAAATGTATGTGGGAAGAATATATATCCCACGGGGGTAAAATTGAAAAAAGTTGAAAAAAAATATTTTTTGGACTTAGTCATTTTTCTGGCGTTTATCAGACTTTCTGATAGGGGAAATGTCAGTGAGCGTTCCGATTTCAGTTCCAGAGCGATTCGCCGCATGAGTCCTTGATATTTAGTCGTTTTCAGCCAATTTTCTGGATTTTTGAAAATTTAACTTTTTTGTGAAAATATCCACTAAATGAGGGAATAATATGTGTGAGGGTACCCCAGGAGAGTTCCAAATGTGTGTGGGAAGAATATATATCCCACGGGGGTAAAATTGATAAAAGTTGAAAAAAATTTTTTTTTAGACTTAGTCATTTTTCTGGCATTTATCAGACTTTTAGATAGGGGAAATGGCAGTGAGCGTTCCGATTTCAGTTCCAGAGCGATTCACCCATTGAGTCCTTGATATTTAGTCATTTTCAGCCAATTTTCTGGATTTTTGAAAATTTCACTTTTTTTGTGAAAATATCCACTAAATGAGGGAATAATATGTGTGAGGGTACCCCAGGAGAGTTCCAAATGTTTGTGGGCAGAATATATATCCCACGGGGGTAAAATTGAAAAAAGTTGAAAAAAATTTTTTTTTGGACTTAGTCATTTTTCTGGCGTTTATCAGACTTTCAGATAGGGGAAATGTCAGTGAGCGTTCCGATTTCAGTTCCAGAGCGATTCGCCCAATGAGTCCTTGATATTTAGTCGTTTTCAGCCAATTTTCTGGATTTTTGAAAATTTCACTTTTTTGTGAAAATATCCACTAAATGAGGGAACAATATGTGTGAGGGTACCCCAGGAGAGTTCCAAATGTGTGTGGGAAGAATATATATCCCACGGGGGTAAAATTGAAAAAAAATTTTTTTTGGACTTAGTCATTTTTCCGGCGTTTATCAGACTTTCAGATAGGGGAAATGTCAGTGAGCGTTCCGATTTCAGTTCCAGAGTGATTCGCCCAATGAGTCCTTGTTATTTAGTTGTTTTCAGCCAATTTTCTGGATTTTTGAAAATTTAACTTTTTTGTGAAAATATCCACTAAATGAGGGAATAATATGTGTGAGGGTACCCCAGGAGAGTTCCAAATGTGTGTGGGAAGAATATATATCCCACGGGGGTAAAATTGAAAAAAAATATTTTTTGGACTTAGTCATTTTTCTGGCGTTTATCAGACTTTCAGATAGTGGAAATGTCAGTGAGCGTTCCGATTTCAGTTCCAGAGCGATTCGCCGCATGAGTCCTTGATATTTAGTTGTTTTCAGCCAATTTTCTGGATTTTTGAAAATTTCACTTTTTTGTGAAAATATCCACTAAATGAGGGAATAATATGTGTGAGGGTACCCCAGGAGAGTTCCAAATGTGTGTGGGAAGAATATATATCCCACGGGGGTAAAATTGAAAAAAGTTGAAAAAAATTTTTTTTTGGACTTAGTCATTTTTCTGCCGTTTATCAAACTTTCAGATAGGGGAAATGTGAGTGAGCGTTCCGATTTCAGTTCCAGAGCGATTCGCCCAATGAGTCCTTGATATTTAGTCTTTTTCAGCCAATTTTCTGGATTTTTCAAAATTTCACTTTTTTGTGAAAATATCCACTAAATGAGGGAATAATATGTGTGAGGGTACCCCAGGAGAGTTCCAAATGTGTGTGGGAAGAATATATATCCCACAGGGGTAAAATTGAAGAAAGTTGAAAAAAAATTTTTTTTGGACTTAGTCATTTTTCCGGCGTTTATCAGACTTTCAGATAGGGGAAATGTCATTGAGCGTTCCAATATCAGTTCCAGAGTGATTCACCCAATGAGTCCTTGTTATTTAGTTGTTTTCAGCCAATTTTCTGGATTATTGAAAATTTCACTTTTTTGTGAAAATATCCACTAAATGAGGGAATAATATGTGTGAGGGTACCCCAGGAGAGTTCCAAATGTGTGTGGGAAGAATATATATCCCACGGGGGTAAAATTGAAAAAAGTTGAAAAAAATTTTTTTTTAGACTTAGTCATTTTTCTGGCATTTATCAGACTTTTAGATAGGGGAAATGGCAGTGAGCGTTCCGATTTCAGTTCCAGAGCGATTCACCCATTGAGTCCTTGATATTTAGTCATTTTCAGCCAATTTTCTGGATTTTTGAAAATTTCACTTTTTTGTGAAAATATCCACTAAATGAGGGAATAATATGTGTGAGGGTACCCCAGGAGAGTTCCAAATGTTTGTGGGTAGAATATATATCCCACGGGGTAAAATTGAAAAAAAATTTTTTTTGGACTTAGTCATTTTTCCGGCGTTTATCAGACTTTCAGATAGGGGAAATGTCAGTGAGCATTCCGATTTCAGTTTCGAGAGTGATTCGCCCAATGAGTCCTTGTTATTTAGTTGTTTTCAGCCAATTTTCTGGATTTTTGAAAATTTCACTTTTTTGTGAAAATATCCACTAAATGAGGGATTAATATGTGTGAGGGTACCCCAGGAGAGTTCCAAATGTGTGTGGGAAGAATATATATCCCACGGGGGTAAAATTGAAAAAAGTTGAAAAAATTTTTTTTTTGGACTTAGTCATTTTTCTGGCGTTTATCAGACTTTCAGATAGGGGAAATGTCAGTGAGCGTTCCGATTTCAGTTCCAGAGCGATTCGCCCAATGAGTCCTTGATATTTAGTCGTTTTCAGCCAATTTTCTGGATTTTTGAAAATTTCACTTTTTTGTGAAAATATCCACTAAATGAGGGAACAATATGTGTGAGGGTACCCCAGGAGAGTTCCAAATGTGTGTGGGAAGAATATATATCCCACGGGGGTAAAATTGAAAAAAAATTTTTTTTGGACTTAGTCATTTTTCCGGCGTTTATCAGACTTTCAGATAGGGGAAATGTCAGTGAGCGTTCCGATTTCAGTTCCAGAGTGATTCGCCCAATGAGTCCTTGTTATTTAGTTGTTTTCAGCCAATTTTCTGGATTTTTGAAAATTTAACTTTTTTGTGAAAATATCCACTAAATGAGGGAATAATATGTGTGAGGGTACCCCAGGAGAGTTCCAAATGTGTGTGGGAAGAATATATATCCCACGGGGGTAAAATTGAAAAAAAATATTTTTTGGACTTAGTCATTTTTCTGGCGTTTATCAGACTTTCAGATAGTGGAAATGTCAGTGAGCGTTCCGATTTCAGTTCCAGAGCGATTCGCCGCATGAGTCCTTGATATTTAGTCGTTTTCAGCCAATTTTCTGGATTTTTGAAAATTTAACTTTTTTGTGAAAATATCCTCTAAATGAGGGAATAATATGTGTGAGGGTACCGAAGGAGAGTTCCAAATGTGTGTGGGAAGAATATATATCCCACAGGGGTAAAATTGAAGAAAGTTGAAAAAAAATTTTTTTTGGACTTAGTCATTTTTCCGGCGTTTATCAGACTTTCAGATAGGGGAAATGTCATTGAGCGTTCCAATATCAGTTCCAGAGTGATTCACCCAATGAGTCCTTGTTATTTAGTTGTTTTCAGCCAATTTTCTGGATTATTGAAAATTTCACTTTTTTGTGAAAATATCCACTAAATGAGGGAATAATATGTGTGAGGGTACCCCAGGAGAGTTCCAAATGTGTGTGGGAAGAATATATATCCCACGGGGGTAAAATTGAAAAAAGTTGAAAAAAATTTTTTTTTAGACTTAGTCATTTTTCTGGCATTTATCAGACTTTTAGATAGGGGAAATGGCAGTGAGCGTTCCGATTTCAGTTCCAGAGCGATTCACCCATTGAGTCCTTGATATTTAGTCATTTTCAGCCAATTTTCTGGATTTTTGAAAATTTCACTTTTTTGTGAAAATATCCACTAAATGAGGGAATAATATGTGTGAGGGTACCCCAGGAGAGTTCCAAATGTTTGTGGGTAGAATATATATCCCACGGGGTAAAATTGAAAAAAAATTTTTTTTGGACTTAGTCATTTTTCCGGCGTTTATCAGACTTTCAGATAGGGGAAATGTCAGTGAGCATTCCGATTTCAGTTTCGAGAGTGATTCGCCCAATGAGTCCTTGTTATTTAGTTGTTTTCAGCCAATTTTCTGGATTTTTGAAAATTTCACTTTTTTGTGAAAATATCCACTAAATGAGGGATTAATATGTGTGAGGGTACCCCAGGAGAGTTCCAAATGTGTGTGGGAAGAATATATATCCCACGGGGGTAAAATTGAAAAAAGTTGAAAAAATTTTTTTTTTGGACTTAATCATTTTTCTGGCGTTTATCAGACTTTCAGATAGGGGAAATGTCAGTGAGCGTTCCGATTTCAGTTCCAGAGCGATTCGCCCAATGAGTCCTTGATATTTAGTCGTTTTCAGCCAATTTTCTGGATTTTTGAAAATTTCACTTTTTTGTGAAAATATCCACTAAATGAGGGAATAATATGTGTGAGGGTACCCCAGGAGAGTTCCAAATGTGTGTGGGAAGAATATATATCCCACGGGGGTAAAATTGAAAAAAAAATTTTTTGGGACTTAGTCATTTTTCCGGCGTTTATCAGACTTTCAGATAGGGGAAATGTCAGTGAGCGTTCCGATTTCAGTTCCAGAGTGATTCGCCCAATGAGTCCTTGTTATTTAGTTGTTTTCAGCCAATTTTCTGGATTTTTGAAAATTTCACTTTTTTGTGAAAATATCCACTAAATGAGGGAATAATATGTGTGAGGGTACCCCAGGAGAGTTCCAAATGTGTGTGGGAAGAATATATATCCCACGGGGGTAAAATTGAAAAAAGTTGAAAAAAATTTTTTTTTGGACTTAGTCATTTTTCTGGCGTTTATCAGACTTTCAGATAGGGGAAATGTCAGTGAGCATTCCGATTTCAGTTCCAGAGCGATTCGCCCAATGAGTCCTTGATATTTAGTCGTTTTCAGCCAATTTTCTGGATTTTTGAAAATTTCACTTTTTTGTGAAAATATCCACTAAATGAGGGAATAATATGTGTGAGGGTACCCCAGGAGAGTCCAAATGTGTGTGGGAAGAATATATATCCCACGGGGGTAAAATTGAAAAAAAATTTTTATTGGACTTAGTCATTTTTCCGGCGTTTATCAGACTTTCAGATAGGGGAAATGTCAGTGAGCGTTCCGATTTCAGTTCCAGAGTGATTCGCCCAATGAGTCCTTGTTATTTAGTTGTTTTCAGCCAATTTTCTGGATTTTTGAAAATTTCACTTTTTTGTGAAAATATCCACTAAATGAGGGAATAATATGTGTGAGGGTACCCCAGGAGAGTTCCAAATGTATGTGGGAAGAATATATATCCCACGGGGGTAAAATTGAAAAAAGTTGAAAAAAAATATTTTTTGGACTTAGTCATTTTTCTGGCGTTTATCAGACTTTCTGATAGGGGAAATGTCAGTTAGCGTTCCGATTTCAGTTCCAGAGCGATTCGCCGCATGAGTCCTTGATATTTAGTCGTTTTCAGCCAATTTTCTGGATTTTTGAAAATTTCACTTTTTTGTGAAAATATCCACTAAATGAGGGAATAATATGTGTGAGGGTACCCCAGGAGAGTTCCAAATGTTTGTGGGTAGAATATATATCCCACGGGGGTAAAATTGAAAAAAGTTGAAAAAAATTTTTTTTTGGACTTAGTCATTTTTCTGGCGTTTATCAGACTTTCAGATAGGGGAAATGTCAGTGAGCGTTCCGATTTCAGTTCCAGAGCGATTCGCCCAATGAGTCCTTGATATTTAGTCGTTTTCAGCCAATTTTCTGGATTTTTGAAAATTTCACTTTTTTGTGAAAATATCCACTAAATGAGGGAATAATATGTGTGAGGGTACCCCAGGAGAGTTCCAAATGTGTGTGGGAAGAATATATATCCCACGGGGGTAAAATTGAAAAAAAATTTTTTTTGGACTTAGTCATTTTTCCGGCGTTTATCAGACTTTCAGATAGGGGAAATGTCAGTGAGCATTCCGATTTCAGTTCCAGAGTGATTCGCCCAATGAGTCCTTGTTATTTAGTTGTTTTCAGCCAATTTTCTGGATTTTTGAAAATTTCACTTTTTTGTGAAAATATCCACTAAATGAGGGAATAATATGTGTGAGGGTACCCCAGGAGAGTTCCAAATTTATGTGGGAAGAATATATATCCCACGGGGTAAAATTGAAAAAAGTTGAAAAAAAATATTTTTTGGACTTAGTCATTTTTCTGGCATTTATCAGACTTTCAGATAGGGGAAATGTCAGTGAGCGTTCCGATTTCAGTTCCAGAGCGATTCGCCCAATGAGTCCTTGATATTTAGTCGTTTTCAGCCAATTTTCTGGATTTTTGAAAATTTAACTTTTTTGTGAAAATATCCACTAAATGAGGGAATAATATGTGTGAGGGTACCCCAGGAGAGTTCCAAATGTGTGTGGGAAGAATATATATCCCACGGGGGTAAAATTGATAAAAGTTGAAAAAATTTTTTTTTTAGACTTAGTCATTTTTCTGGCATTTACCAGACTTTTAGATAGGGGAAATGGCAGTGAGCGTTCCGATTTCAGTTCCAGAGCGATTCACCCATTGAGTCCTTGATATTTAGTCATTTTCAGCCAATTTTCTGGATTTTTGAAAATTTCACTTTTTTGTGAAAATATCCACTAAATGAGGGAATAATATGTGTGAGGGTACCCCAGGAGAGTTCCAAATGTTTGTGGGTAGAATATATATCCCACGGGGGTAAAATTGAAAAAAGTTGAAAAAAATTTTTTTTTGGACTTAGTCATTCTTCTGGCGTTTATCAGACTTTCAGATAGGGGAAATGTCAGTGAGCGTTCCGATTTCAGTTCCAGAGCGATTCGCCCAATGAGTCCTTGATATTTAGTCGTTTTCAGCCAATTTTCTGGATTTTTGAAAATTTCACTTTTTTGTGAAAATATCCACTAAATGAGGGAACAATATGTGTGAGGGTACCCCAGGAGAGTTCCAAATGTGTGTGGGAAGAATATATATCCCATGGGGGTAAAATTGAAAAAAAATTTTTTTTGGACTTAGTCATTTTTCCGGTGTTTATCAGACTTTCAGATAGGGGAAATGTCAGTGAGCGTTCCGATTTCAGTTCCAGAGTGATTCGCCCAATGAGTCCTTGTTATTTAGTTGTTTTCAGCCAATTTTCTGGATTTTTGAAAATTTCACTTTTTTGTGAAAATATCCACTAAATGAGGGATTATATGTGTGAGGGTACCCCAGGAGAGTTCCAAATGTGTGTGGGAAGAATATATATCCCACGGGGGTAAAATTGAAAAAAGTTGAAAAAAATTTTTTTTTGGACTTAGTCATTTTTCTGGCGTTTATCAGACTTTCAGATAGGGGAAATGTCAGTGAGCGTTCCGATTTCAGTTCCAGAGCGATTCGCCGCATGAGTCCTTGATATTTAGTCGTTTTCAGCCAATTTTCTGGATTTTTGAAAATTTCACTTTTTTGTGAAAATATCCACTAAATGAGGGAATAATATGTGTGAGGGTACCCCAGGAGAGTTCCAAATGTGTGTGGGAAGAATATATATCCCACGGGGGTAAAATTGAAAAAAATTTTTTATTGGACTTAGTCATTTTTCCGGCGTTTATCAGACTTTCAGATAGGGGAAATGTCAGTGAGCGTTCCGATTTCAGTTCCAGAGTGATTCGCCCAATGAGTCCTTGTTATTTAGTTGTTTTCAGCCAATTTTCTGGATTTTTGAAAATTTCACTTTTTTGTGAAAATATCCACTAAATGAGGGAATAATATGTGTGAGGGTACCCCAGGAGAGTTCCAAATGTATGTGGGAAGAATATATATCCCACGGGGGTAAAATTGAAAAAAGTTGAAAAAAAATATTTTTTGGACTTAGTCATTTTTCTGGCGTTTATCAGACTTTCAGATAGGGGAAATGTCAGTGAGCGTTCCGATTTCAGTTCCAGAGCGATTCGCCGCATGAGTCCTTGATATTTAGTCGTTTTCAGCCAATTCTCTGGATTTTTGAAAATTTAACTTTTTTGTGAAAATATCCACTAAATGAGGGAATAATATGTGTGAGGGTACCCCAGGAGAGTTCCAAATGTGTGTGGGAAGAATATATATCCCACGGGGGTAAAATTGATAAAAGTTGAAAAAAATTTTTTTTTAGACTTAGTCATTTTTCTGGCATTTACCAGACTTTTAGATAGGGGAAATGGCAGTGAGCGTTCCGATTTCAGTTCCAGAGCGATTCACCCATTGAGTCCTTGATATTTAGTCATTTTCAGCCAATTTTCTGGATTTTTGAAAATTTCACTTTTTTGTGAAAATATCCACTAAATGAGGGAATAATATGTGTGAGGGTACCCCAGGAGAGTTCCAAATGTTTGTGGGTAGAATATATATCCCACGGGGGTAAAATTGAAAAAAGTTGAAAAAAATTTTTTTTTGGACTTAGTCATTTTTCTGGCGTTTATCAGACTTTCAGATAGGGGAAATGTCAGTGAGCGTTCCGATTTCAGTTCCAGAGCGATTCGCCCAATGAGTCCTTGATATTTAGTCGTTTTCAGCCAATTTTCTGGATTTTTGAAAATTTCACTTTTTTGTGAAAATATCCACTAAATGAGGGAACAATATGTGTGAGGGTACCCCAGGAGAGTTCCAAATGTGTGTGGGAAGAATATATATCCCATGGGGGTAAAATTGAAAAAAAATTTTTTTTGGACTTAGTCATTTTTCCGGTGTTTATCAGACTTTCAGATAGGGGAAATGTCAGTGAGCATTCCGATTTCAGTTCCAGAGTGATTCGCCCAATGAGTCCTTGTTATTTAGTTGTTTTCAGCCAATTTTCTGGATTTTTGAAAATTTCACTTTTTTGTGAAAATATCCACTAAATGAGGGATTATATGTGTGAGGGTACCCCAGGAGAGTTCCAAATGTGTGTGGGAAGAATATATATCCCACGGGGGTAAAATTGAAAAAAGTTGAAAAAAATTTTTTTTTGGACTTAGTCATTTTTCTGGCGTTTATCAGACTTTCAGATAGGGGAAATGTCAGTGAGCATTCCGATTTCAGTTCCAGAGCGATTCGCCCAATGAGTCCTTGATATTTAGTCGTTTTCAGCCAATTTTCTGGATTTTTGAAAATTTCACTTTTTTGTGAAAATATCCACTAAATGAGGGAATAATATGTGTGAGGGTACCCCAGGAGAGTTCCAAATGTGTGTGGGAAGAATATATATCCCACGGGGGTAAAATTGAAAAAAAATTTTTATTGGACTTAGTCATTTTTCCGGCGTTTATCAGACTTTCAGATAGGGGAAATGTCAGTGAGCGTTCCGATTTCAGTTCCAGAGTGATTCGCCCAATGAGTCCTTGTTATTTAGTTGTTTTCAGCCAATTTTCTGGATTTTTGAAAATTTCACTTTTTTGTGAAAATATCCACTAAATGAGGGAATAATATGTGTGAGGGTACCCCAGGAGAGTTCCAAATGTATGTGGGAAGAATATATATCCCACGGGGGTAAAATTGAAAAAAGTTGAAAAAAAATATTTTTTGGACTTAGTCATTTTTCTGGCGTTTATCAGACTTTCTGATAGGGGAAATGTCAGTTAGCGTTCCGATTTCAGTTCCAGAGCGATTCGCCGCATGAGTCCTTGATATTTAGTCGTTTTCAGCCAATTTTCTGGATTTTTGAAAATTTCACTTTTTTGTGAAAATATCCACTAAATGAGGGAATAATATGTGTGAGGGTACCCCAGGAGAGTTCCAAATGTTTGTGGGTAGAATATATATCCCACGGGGGTAAAATTGAAAAAAGTTGAAAAAAATTTTTTTTTGGACTTAGTCATTTTTCTGGCGTTTATCAGACTTTCAGATAGGGGAAATGTCAGTGAGCGTTCCGATTTCAGTTCCAGAGCGATTCGCCCAATGAGTCCTTGATATTTAGTCGTTTTCAGCCAATTTTCTGGATTTTTGAAAATTTCACTTTTTTGTGAAAATATCCACTAAATGAGGGAACAATATGTGTGAGGGTACCCCAGGAGAGTTCCAAATGTGTGTGGGAAGAATATATATCCCATGGGGGTAAAATTGAAAAAAAATTTTTTTTGGACTTAGTCATTTTTCCGGTGTTTATCAGACTTTCAGATAGGGGAAATGTCAGTGAGCGTTCCGATTTCAGTTCCAGAGTGATTCGCCCAATGAGTCCTTGTTATTTAGTTGTTTTCAGCCAATTTTCTGGATTTTTGAAAATTTCACTTTTTTGTGAAAATATCCACTAAATGAGGGAATAATATGTGTGAGGGTACCCCAGGAGAGTTCCAAATGTATGTGGGAAGAATATATATCCCACGGGGGTAAAATTGAAAAAAGTTGAAAAAAAATATTTTTTGGACTTAGTCATTTTTCTGGCGTTTATCAGACTTTCAGATAGGGGAAATGTCAGTGAGCGTTCCGATTTCAGTTCCAGAGCGATTCGCCGCATGAGTCCTTGATATTTAGTCGTTTTCAGCCAATTTTCTGGATTTTTGAAAATTTAACTTTTTTGTGAAAATATCCACTAAATGAGGGAATAATATGTGTGAGGGTACCCCAGGAGAGTTCCAAATGTGTGTGGGAAGAATATATATCCCACGGGGGTAAAATTGATAAAAGTTGAAAAAAATTTTTTTTTAGACTTAGTCATTTTTCTGGCATTTACCAGACTTTTAGATAGGGGAAATGGCAGTGAGCGTTCCGATTTCAGTTCCAGAGCGATTCACCCATTGAGTCCTTGATATTTAGTCATTTTCAGCCAATTTTCTGGATTTTTGAAAATTTCACTTTTTTGTGAAAATATCCACTAAATGAGGGAATAATATGTGTGAGGGTACCCCAGGAGAGTTCCAAATGTTTGTGGGTAGAATATATATCCCACGGGGGTAAAATTGAAAAAAGTTGAAAAAAATTTTTTTTTGGACTTAGTCATTTTTCTGGCGTTTATCAGACTTTCAGATAGGGGAAATGTCAGTGAGCGTTCCGATTTCAGTTCCAGAGCGATTCGCCCAATGAGTCCTTGATATTTAGTCGTTTTCAGCCAATTTTCTGGATTTTTGAAAATTTCACTTTTTTGTGAAAATATCCACTAAATGAGGGAACAATATGTGTGAGGGTACCCCAGGAGAGTTCCAAATGTGTGTGGGAAGAATATATATCCCACGGGGGTAAAATTGAAAAAAAATTTTTTTTGGACTTAGTCATTTTTCCGGCGTTTATCAGACTTTCAGATAGGGGAAATGTCAGTGAGCGTTCCGATTTCAGTTCCAGAGTGATTCGCCCAATGAGTCCTTGTTATTTAGTTGTTTTCAGCCAATTTTCTGGATTTTTGAAAATTTCACTTTTTTGTGAAAATATCCACTAAATGAGGGAATAATATGTGTGAGGGTACCCCAGGAGAGTTCCAAATGTATGTGGGAAGAATATATATCCCACGGGGGTAAAATTGAAAAAAGTTGAAAAAAAATATTTTTTGGACTTAGTCATTTTTCTGGCGTTTATCAGACTTTCTGATAGGGGAAATGTCAGTTAGCGTTCCGATTTCAGTTCCAGAGCGATTCGCCGCATGAGTCCTTGATATTTAGTCGTTTTCAGCCAATTTTCTGGATTTTTGAAAATTTCACTTTTTTGTGAAAATATCCACTAAATGAGGGAATAATATGTGTGAGGGTACCCCAGGAGAGTTCCAAATGTTTGTGGGTAGAATATATATCCCACGGGGGTAAAATTGAAAAAAGTTGAAAAAAATTTTTTTTTGGACTTAGTCATTTTTCTGGCGTTTATCAGACTTTCAGATAGGGGAAATGTCAGTGAGCGTTCCGATTTCAGTTCCAGAGCGATTCGCCCAATGAGTCCTTGATATTTAGTCGTTTTCAGCCAATTTTCTGGATTTTTGAAAATTTCACTTTTTTGTGAAAATATCCACTAAATGAGGGAACAATATGTGTGAGGGTACCCCAGGAGAGTTCCAAATGTGTGTGGGAAGAATATATATCCCATGGGGGTAAAATTGAAAAAACATTTTTTTTGGACTTAGTCATTTTTCCGGTGTTTATCAGACTTTCAGATAGGGGAAATGTCAGTGAGCGTTCCGATTTCAGTTCCAGAGTGATTCGCCCAATGAGTCCTTGTTATTTAGTTGTTTTCAGCCAATTTTCTGGATTTTTGAAAATTTCACTTTTTTGTGAAAATATCCACTAAATGAGGGAATAATATGTGTGAGGGTACCCCAGGAGAGTTCCAAATGTATGTGGGAAGAATATATATCCCACGGGGGTAAAATTGAAAAAAGTTGAAAAAAAATATTTTTTGGACTTAGTCATTTTTCTGGCGTTTATCAGACTTTCAGATAGGGGAAATGTCAGTGAGCGTTCCGATTTCAGTTCCAGAGCGATTCGCCGCATGAGTCCTTGATATTTAGTCGTTTTCAGCCAATTTTCTGGATTTTTGAAAATTTAACTTTTTTGTGAAAATATCCACTAAATGAGGGAATAATATGTGTGAGGGTACCCCAGGAGAGTTCCAAATGTGTGTGGGAAGAATATATATCCCACGGGGGTAAAATTGATAAAAGTTGAAAAAAATTTTTTTTTAGACTTAGTCATTTTTCTGGCATTTACCAGACTTTTAGATAGGGGAAATGGCAGTGAGCGTTCCGATTTCAGTTCCAGAGCGATTCACCCATTGAGTCCTTGATATTTAGTCATTTTCAGCCAATTTTCTGGATTTTTGAAAATTTCACTTTTTTGTGAAAATATCCACTAAATGAGGGAATAATATGTGTGAGGGTACCCCAGGAGAGTTCCAAATGTTTGTGGGTAGAATATATATCCCACGGGGGTAAAATTGAAAAAAGTTGAAAAAAATTTTTTTTTGGACTTAGTCATTTTTCTGGCGTTTATCAGACTTTCAGATAGGGGAAATGTCAGTGAGCGTTCCGATTTCAGTTCCAGAGCGATTCGCCCAATGAGTCCTTGATATTTAGTCGTTTTCAGCCAATTTTCTGGATTTTTGAAAATTTCACTTTTTTGTGAAAATATCCACTAAATGAGGGAACAATATGTGTGAGGGTACCCCAGGAGAGTTCCAAATGTGTGTGGGAAGAATATATATCCCATGGGGGTAAAATTGAAAAAAAATTTTTTTTGGACTTAGTCATTTTTCCGGTGTTTATCAGACTTTCAGATAGGGGAAATGTCAGTGAGCGTTCCGATTTCAGTTCCAGAGTGATTCGCCCAATGAGTCCTTGTTATTTAGTTGTTTTCAGCCAATTTTCTGGATTTTTGAAAATTTCACTTTTTTGTGAAAATATCCACTAAATGAGGGATTATATGTGTGAGGGTACCCCAGGAGAGTTCCAAATGTGTGTGGGAAGAATATATATCCCACGGGGGTAAAATTGAAAAAAGTTGAAAAAAATTTTTTTTTGGACTTAGTCATTTTTCTGGCGTTTATCAGACTTTCAGATAGGGGAAATGTCAGTGAGCATTCCGATTTCAGTTCCAGAGCGATTCGCCCAATGAGTCCTTGATATTTAGTCGTTTTCAGCCAATTTTCTGGATTTTTGAAAATTTCACTTTTTTGTGAAAATATCCACTAAATGAGGGAATAATATGTGTGAGGGTACCCCAGGAGAGTTCCAAATGTGTGTGGGAAGAATATATATCCCACGGGGGTAAAATTGAAAAAAAATTTTTATTGGACTTAGTCATTTTTCCGGCGTTTATCAGACTTTCAGATAGGGGAAATGTCAGTGAGCGTTCCGATTTCAGTTCCAGAGTGATTCGCCCAATGAGTCCTTGTTATTTAGTTGTTTTCAGCCAATTTTCTGGATTTTTGAAAATTTCACTTTTTTGTGAAAATATCCACTAAATGAGGGAATAATATGTGTGAGGGTACCCCAGGAGAGTTCCAAATGTATGTGGGAAGAATATATATCCCACGGGGGTAAAATTGAAAAAAGTTGAAAAAAAATATTTTTTGGACTTAGTCATTTTTCTGGCGTTTATCAGACTTTCTGATAGGGGAAATGTCAGTTAGCGTTCCGATTTCAGTTCCAGAGCGATTCGCCGCATGAGTCCTTGATATTTAGTCGTTTTCAGCCAATTTTCTGGATTTTTGAAAATTTCACTTTTTTGTGAAAATATCCACTAAATGAGGGAATAATATGTGTGAGGGTACCCCAGGAGAGTTCCAAATGTTTGTGGGTAGAATATATATCCCACGGGGGTAAAATTGAAAAAAGTTGAAAAAAATTTTTTTTTGGACTTAGTCATTTTTCTGGCGTTTATCAGACTTTCAGATAGGGGAAATGTCAGTGAGCGTTCCGATTTCAGTTCCAGAGCGATTCGCCCAATGAGTCCTTGATATTTAGTCGTTTTCAGCCAATTTTCTGGATTTTTGAAAATTTCACTTTTTTGTGAAAATATCCACTAAATGAGGGAACAATATGTGTGAGGGTACCCCAGGAGAGTTCCAAATGTGTGTGGGAAGAATATATATCCCATGGGGGTAAAATTGAAAAAAAATTTTTTTTGGACTTAGTCATTTTTCCGGTGTTTATCAGACTTTCAGATAGGGGAAATGTCAGTGAGCGTTCCGATTTCAGTTCCAGAGTGATTCGCCCAATGAGTCCTTGTTATTTAGTTGTTTTCAGCCAATTTTCTGGATTTTTGAAAATTTCACTTTTTTGTGAAAATATCCACTAAATGAGGGAATAATATGTGTGAGGGTACCCCAGGAGAGTTCCAAATGTATGTGGGAAGAATATATATCCCACGGGGGTAAAATTGAAAAAAGTTGAAAAAAAATATTTTTTGGACTTAGTCATTTTTCTGGCGTTTATCAGACTTTCTGATAGGGGAAATGTCAGTGAGCGTTCCGATTTCAGTTCCAGAGCGATTCGCCGCATGAGTCCTTGATATTTAGTCGTTTTCAGCCAATTTTCTGGATTTTTGAAAATTTAACTTTTTTGTGAAAATATCCACTAAATGAGGGAATAATATGTGTGAGGGTACCCCAGGAGAGTTCCAAATGTGTGTGGGAAGAATATATATCCCACGGGGGTAAAATTGATAAAAGTTGAAAAAAATTTTTTTTTAGACTTAGTCATTTTTCTGGCATTTATCAGACTTTTAGATAGGGGAAATGGCAGTGAGCGTTCCGATTTCAGTTCCAGAGCGATTCACCCATTGAGTCCTTGATATTTAGTCATTTTCAGCCAATTTTCTGGATTTTTGAAAATTTCACTTTTTTTGTGAAAATATCCACTAAATGAGGGAATAATATGTGTGAGGGTACCCCAGGAGAGTTCCAAATGTTTGTGGGCAGAATATATATCCCACGGGGGTAAAATTGAAAAAAGTTGAAAAAAATTTTTTTTTGGACTTAGTCATTTTTCTGGCGTTTATCAGACTTTCAGATAGGGGAAATGTCAGTGAGCGTTCCGATTTCAGTTCCAGAGCGATTCGCCCAATGAGTCCTTGATATTTAGTCGTTTTCAGCCAATTTTCTGGATTTTTGAAAATTTCACTTTTTTGTGAAAATATCCACTAAATGAGGGAACAATATGTGTGAGGGTACCCCAGGAGAGTTCCAAATGTGTGTGGGAAGAATATATATCCCACGGGGGTAAAATTGAAAAAAAATTTTTTTTGGACTTAGTCATTTTTCCGGCGTTTATCAGACTTTCAGATAGGGGAAATGTCAGTGAGCGTTCCGATTTCAGTTCCAGAGTGATTCGCCCAATGAGTCCTTGTTATTTAGTTGTTTTCAGCCAATTTTCTGGATTTTTGAAAATTTAACTTTTTTGTGAAAATATCCACTAAATGAGGGAATAATATGTGTGAGGGTACCCCAGGAGAGTTCCAAATGTGTGTGGGAAGAATATATATCCCACGGGGGTAAAATTGAAAAAAAATATTTTTTGGACTTAGTCATTTTTCTGGCGTTTATCAGACTTTCAGATAGTGGAAATGTCAGTGAGCGTTCCGATTTCAGTTCCAGAGCGATTCGCCGCATGAGTCCTTGATATTTAGTTGTTTTCAGCCAATTTTCTGGATTTTTGAAAATTTCACTTTTTTGTGAAAATATCCACTAAATGAGGGAATAATATGTGTGAGGGTACCCCAGGAGAGTTCCAAATGTGTGTGGGAAGAATATATATCCCACGGGGGTAAAATTGAAAAAAGTTGAAAAAAATTTTTTTTTGGACTTAGTCATTTTTCTGCCGTTTATCAAACTTTCAGATAGGGGAAATGTGAGTGAGCGTTCCGATTTCAGTTCCAGAGCGATTCGCCCAATGAGTCCTTGATATTTAGTCTTTTTCAGCCAATTTTCTGGATTTTTCAAAATTTCACTTTTTTGTGAAAATATCCACTAAATGAGGGAATAATATGTGTGAGGGTACCCCAGGAGAGTTCCAAATGTGTGTGGGAAGAATATATATCCCACAGGGGTAAAATTGAAGAAAGTTGAAAAAAAATTTTTTTTGGACTTAGTCATTTTTCCGGCGTTTATCAGACTTTCAGATAGGGGAAATGTCATTGAGCGTTCCAATATCAGTTCCAGAGTGATTCACCCAATGAGTCCTTGTTATTTAGTTGTTTTCAGCCAATTTTCTGGATTATTGAAAATTTCACTTTTTTGTGAAAATATCCACTAAATGAGGGAATAATATGTGTGAGGGTACCCCAGGAGAGTTCCAAATGTGTGTGGGAAGAATATATATCCCACGGGGGTAAAATTGAAAAAAGTTGAAAAAAATTTTTTTTTAGACTTAGTCATTTTTCTGGCATTTATCAGACTTTTAGATAGGGGAAATGGCAGTGAGCGTTCCGATTTCAGTTCCAGAGCGATTCACCCATTGAGTCCTTGATATTTAGTCATTTTCAGCCAATTTTCTGGATTTTTGAAAATTTCACTTTTTTGTGAAAATATCCACTAAATGAGGGAATAATATGTGTGAGGGTACCCCAGGAGAGTTCCAAATGTTTGTGGGTAGAATATATATCCCACGGGGTAAAATTGAAAAAAAATTTTTTTTGGACTTAGTCATTTTTCCGGCGTTTATCAGACTTTCAGATAGGGGAAATGTCAGTGAGCATTCCGATTTCAGTTTCGAGAGTGATTCGCCCAATGAGTCCTTGTTATTTAGTTGTTTTCAGCCAATTTTCTGGATTTTTGAAAATTTCACTTTTTTGTGAAAATATCCACTAAATGAGGGATTAATATGTGTGAGGGTACCCCAGGAGAGTTCCAAATGTGTGTGGGAAGAATATATATCCCACGGGGGTAAAATTGAAAAAAGTTGAAAAAATTTTTTTTTTGGACTTAGTCATTTTTCTGGCGTTTATCAGACTTTCAGATAGGGGAAATGTCAGTGAGCGTTCCGATTTCAGTTCCAGAGTGATTCGCCCAATGAGTCCTTGTTATTTAGTTGTTTTCAGCCAATTTTCTGGATTTTTGAAAATTTAACTTTTTTGTGAAAATATCCACTAAATGAGGGAATAATATGTGTGAGGGTACCCCAGGAGAGTTCCAAATGTGTGTGGGAAGAATATATATCCCACGGGGGTAAAATTGAAAAAAAATATTTTTTGGACTTAGTCATTTTTCTGGCGTTTATCAGACTTTCAGATAGTGGAAATGTCAGTGAGCGTTCCGATTTCAGTTCCAGAGCGATTCGCCGCATGAGTCCTTGATATTTAGTCGTTTTCAGCCAATTTTCTGGATTTTTGAAAATTTAACTTTTTTGTGAAAATATCCACTAAATGAGGGAATAATATGTGTGAGGGTACCCCAGGAGAGTTCCAAATGTTTGTGGGTAGAATATATATCCCACGGGGTAAAATTGAAAAAAAATTTTTTTTGGACTTAGTCATTTTTCCGGCGTTTATCAGACTTTCAGATAGGGGAAATGTCAGTGAGCATTCCGATTTCAGTTTCGAGAGTGATTCGCCCAATGAGTCCTTGTTATTTAGTTGTTTTCAGCCAATTTTCTGGATTTTTGAAAATTTCACTTTTTTGTGAAAATATCCACTAAATGAGGGATTAATATGTGTGAGGGTACCCCAGGAGAGTTCCAAATGTGTGTGGGAAGAATATATATCCCACGGGGGTAAAATTGAAAAAAGTTGAAAAAATTTTTTTTTTGGACTTAGTCATTTTTCTGGCGTTTATCAGACTTTCAGATAGGGGAAATGTCAGTGAGCGTTCCGATTTCAGTTCCAGAGCGATTCGCCCAATGAGTCCTTGATATTTAGTCGTTTTCAGCCAATTTTCTGGATTTTTGAAAATTTCACTTTTTTGTGAAAATATCCACTAAATGAGGGAACAATATGTGTGAGGGTACCCCAGGAGAGTTCCAAATGTGTGTGGGAAGAATATATATCCCACGGGGGTAAAATTGAAAAAAAATTTTTTTTGGACTTAGTCATTTTTCCGGCGTTTATCAGACTTTCAGATAGGGGAAATGTCAGTGAGCGTTCCGATTTCAGTTCCAGAGTGATTCGCCCAATGAGTCCTTGTTATTTAGTTGTTTTCAGCCAATTTTCTGGATTTTTGAAAATTTAACTTTTTTGTGAAAATATCCACTAAATGAGGGAATAATATGTGTGAGGGTACCCCAGGAGAGTTCCAAATGTGTGTGGGAAGAATATATATCCCACGGGGGTAAAATTGAAAAAAAATATTTTTTGGACTTAGTCATTTTTCTGGCGTTTATCAGACTTTCAGATAGTGGAAATGTCAGTGAGCGTTCCGATTTCAGTTCCAGAGCGATTCGCCGCATGAGTCCTTGATATTTAGTCGTTTTCAGCCAATTTTCTGGATTTTTGAAAATTTAACTTTTTTGTGAAAATATCCTCTAAATGAGGGAATAATATGTGTGAGGGTACCGAAGGAGAGTTCCAAATGTGTGTGGGAAGAATATATATCCCACAGGGGTAAAATTGAAGAAAGTTGAAAAAAAATTTTTTTTGGACTTAGTCATTTTTCCGGCGTTTATCAGACTTTCAGATAGGGGAAATGTCATTGAGCGTTCCAATATCAGTTCCAGAGTGATTCACCCAATGAGTCCTTGTTATTTAGTTGTTTTCAGCCAATTTTCTGGATTATTGAAAATTTCACTTTTTTGTGAAAATATCCACTAAATGAGGGAATAATATGTGTGAGGGTACCCCAGGAGAGTTCCAAATGTGTGTGGGAAGAATATATATCCCACGGGGGTAAAATTGAAAAAAGTTGAAAAAAATTTTTTTTTAGACTTAGTCATTTTTCTGGCATTTATCAGACTTTTAGATAGGGGAAATGGCAGTGAGCGTTCCGATTTCAGTTCCAGAGCGATTCACCCATTGAGTCCTTGATATTTAGTCATTTTCAGCCAATTTTCTGGATTTTTGAAAATTTCACTTTTTTGTGAAAATATCCACTAAATGAGGGAATAATATGTGTGAGGGTACCCCAGGAGAGTTCCAAATGTTTGTGGGTAGAATATATATCCCACGGGGTAAAATTGAAAAAAAATTTTTTTTGGACTTAGTCATTTTTCCGGCGTTTATCAGACTTTCAGATAGGGGAAATGTCAGTGAGCATTCCGATTTCAGTTTCGAGAGTGATTCGCCCAATGAGTCCTTGTTATTTAGTTGTTTTCAGCCAATTTTCTGGATTTTTGAAAATTTCACTTTTTTGTGAAAATATCCACTAAATGAGGGATTAATATGTGTGAGGGTACCCCAGGAGAGTTCCAAATGTGTGTGGGAAGAATATATATCCCACGGGGGTAAAATTGAAAAAAGTTGAAAAAATTTTTTTTTTGGACTTAATCATTTTTCTGGCGTTTATCAGACTTTCAGATAGGGGAAATGTCAGTGAGCGTTCCGATTTCAGTTCCAGAGCGATTCGCCCAATGAGTCCTTGATATTTAGTCGTTTTCAGCCAATTTTCTGGATTTTTGAAAATTTCACTTTTTTGTGAAAATATCCACTAAATGAGGGAATAATATGTGTGAGGGTACCCCAGGAGAGTTCCAAATGTGTGTGGGAAGAATATATATCCCACGGGGGTAAAATTGAAAAAAAAATTTTTTGGGACTTAGTCATTTTTCCGGCGTTTATCAGACTTTCAGATAGGGGAAATGTCAGTGAGCGTTCCGATTTCAGTTCCAGAGTGATTCGCCCAATGAGTCCTTGTTATTTAGTTGTTTTCAGCCAATTTTCTGGATTTTTGAAAATTTCACTTTTTTGTGAAAATATCCACTAAATGAGGGAATAATATGTGTGAGGGTACCCCAGGAGAGTTCCAAATGTGTGTGGGAAGAATATATATCCCACGGGGGTAAAATTGAAAAAAGTTGAAAAAAAATATTTTTTGGACTTAGTCATTTTTCTGGCGTTTATCAGACTTTCAGATAGGGGAAATGTCAGTGAGCGTTCCGATTTCAGTTCCAGAGCGATTCGCCCAATGAGTCCTTGATATTTAGTCGTTTTCAGCCAATTTTCTGGATTTTTGAAAATTTAACTTTTTTGTGAAAATATCCACTAAATGAGGGAATAATATGTGTGAGGGTACCCCAGGAGAGTTCCAAATGTGTGTGGGAAGAATATATATCCCACGGGGGTAAAATTGATAAAAGTTGAAAAAAATTTTTTTTTAGACTTAGTCATTTTTCTGGCATTTATCAGACTTTTAGATAGGGGAAATGGCAGTGAGCGTTCCGATTTCAGTTCCAGAGCGATTCACCCATTGAGTCCTTGATATTTAGTTATTTTCAGCCAATTTTCTGGATTTTTGAAAATTTCACTTTTTTGTGAAAATATCCACTAAATGAGGGAATAATATGTGTGAGGGTACCCCAGGAGAGTTCCAAATGTGTGTGGGAAGAATATATATCCCACGGGGGTAAAATTGAAAAAAAATTTTTTTTGGACTTAGTCATTTTTCCGGCGTTTATCAGACTTTCAGATAGGGGAAATGTCAGTGAGCGTTCCGATTTCAGTTCCAGAGTGATTCGCCCAATGAGTCCTTGTTATTTATTTGTTTTCAGCCAATTTTCTGGATTTTTGAAAATTTCATTTTTTGTGAAAATATCCACTAAATGAGGGAATAATATGTGTGAGGGTACCCCAGGAGAGTTCCAAATGTATGTGGGAAGAATATATATCCCACGGGGTAAAATTGAAAAAAGTTGAAAAAAAATATTTTTTGGACTTAGTCATTTTTCTGGCGTTTATCAGACTTTCAGATAGGGGAAATGTCAGTGAGCGTTCCGATTTCAGTTCCAGAGCGATTCGCCCAATGAGTCCTTGATATTTAGTCGTTTTCAGCCAATTTTCTGGATTTTTGAAAATTTAACTTTTTTGTGAAAATATCCACTAAATGAGGGAATAATATGTGTGAGGGTACCCCAGGAGAGTTCCAAATGTGTGTGGGAAGAATATATATCCCACGGGGGTAAAATTGATAAAAGTTGAAAAAATTTTTTTTTTAGACTTAGTCATTTTTCTGGCATTTATCAGACTTTTAGATAGGGGAAATGGCAGTGAGCGTTCCGATTTCAGTTCCAGAGCGATTCACCCATTGAGTCCTTGATATTTAGTCATTTTCAGCCAATTTTCTGGATTTTTGAAAATTTCACTTTTTTGTGAAAATATCCACTAAATGAGGGAATAATATGTGTGAGGGTACCCCAGGAGAGTTCCAAATGTTTGTGGGTAGAATATATTTCCCACGGGGGTAAAATTGAAAAAAGTTGAAAAAAATTTTTTTTTGGACTTAGTCATTTTTCTGGCGTTTATCAGACTTTCAGATAGGGGAAATGTCAGTGAGCGTTCCGATTTCAGTTCCAGAGCGATTCGCCCAATGAGTCCTTGATATTTAGTCGTTTTCAGCCAATTTTCTGGATTTTTGAAAATTTCACTTTTTTGTGAAAATATCCACTAAATGAGGGAATAATATGTGTGAGGGTACCCCAGGAGAGTTCCAAATGTTTGTGGGTAGAATATATATCCCACGGGGGTAAAATTGAAAAAAGTTGAAAAAAATTTTTTTTTGGACTTAGTCATTTTTCTGGCGTTTATCAGACTTTCAGATAGGGGAAATGTCAGTGAGCGTTCCGATTTCAGTTCCAGAGCGATTCGCCCAATGAGTCCTTGATATTTAGTCATTTTCAGCCAATTTTCTGGATTTTTGAAAATTTCACTTTTTTGTGAAAATATCCACTAAATGAGGGAATAATATGTGTGAGGGTACCCCAGGAGAGTTCCAAATGTGTGTGGGAAGAATATATATCCCACGGGGGTAAAATTGAAAAAAAAATTTTTTGGGACTTAGTCATTTTTCCGGCGTTTATCAGACTTTCAGATAGGGGAAATGTCAGTGAGCGTTCCGATTTCAGTTCCAGAGTGATTCGCCCAATGAGTCCTTGTTATTTAGTTGTTTTCAGCCAATTTTCTGGATTTTTGAAAATTTCACTTTTTTGTGAAAATATCCACTAAATGAGGGAATAATATGTGTGAGGGTACCCCAGGAGAGTTCCAAATGTGTGTGGGAAGAATATATATCCCACGGGGGTAAAATTGAAAAAAAATTTTTTTTGGACTTAGTCATTTTTCCGGTGTTTATCAGACTTTCAGATAGGGGAAATGTCAGTGAGCGTTCCGATTTCAGTTCCAGAGTGATTCGCCCAATGAGTCCTTGTTATTTAGTTGTTTTCAGCCAATTTTCTGGATTTTTGAAAATTTAACTTTTTTGTGAAAATATCCACTAAATGAGGGAATAATATGTGTGAGGGTACCGCAGGAGAGTTCCAAATGTGTGTGGGAAGAATATATATCCCACGGGGGTAAAATTGAAAAAAAATATTTTTTGGACTTAGTCATTTTTCTGGCGTTTATCAGACTTTCAGATAGTGGAAATGTCAGTGAGCGTTCCGATTTCAGTTCCAGAGCGATTCGCCGCATGAGTCCTTGATATTTAGTCGTTTTCAGCCAATTTTCTGGATTTTTGAAAATTTAACTTTTTTGTGAAAATATCCTCTAAATGAGGGAATAATATGTGTGAGGGTACCGAAGGAGAGTTCCAAATGTGTGTGGGTAGAATATATATCCCACGGAGGTAAAATTGAAAAAAGTTGAAAAAAAATTTTTTTTGGACTTAGTCATTTTTCCGGCGTTTATCAGACTTTCAGATAGGGGAAATGTCAGTGAGCGTTCCAATTTCAGTTCCAGAGTGATTCGCCCAATGAGTCCTTGTTATTTAGTTGTTTTCAGCCAATTTTCTGGATTTTTGAAAATTTCACTTTTTTGTGAAAATATCCACTAAATGAGGGAATAATATGTGTGAGGGTACCCCAGGAGAGTTCCAAATGTGTGTGGGAAGAATATATATCCCACGGGGGTAAAATTGAAAAAAGTTGAAAAAAATTTTTTTTTGGACTTAGTCATTTTTCTGCCGTTTATCAAACTTTCAGATAGGGGAAATGTGAGTGAGCGTTCCGATTTCAGTTCCAGAGCGATTCGCCCAATGAGTCCTTGATATTTAGTCTTTTTCAGCCAATTTTCTGGATTTTTGAAAATTTCACTTTTTTGTGAAAATATCCACTAAATGAGGGAATAATATGTGTGAGGGTACCCCAGGAGAGTTCCAAATGTGTGTGGGAAGAATATATATCCCACAGGGGTAAAATTGAAGAAAGTTGAAAAAAAATTTTTTTTGGACTTAGTCATTATTCCGGCGTTTATCAGACTTTCAGATAGGGGAAATGTCATTGAGCGTTCCAATATCAGTTCCAGAGTGATTCACCCAATGAGTCCTTGTTATTTAGTTGTTTTCAGCCAATTTTCTGGATTATTGAAAATTTCACTTTTTTGTGAAAATATCCACTAAATGAGGGAATAATATGTGTGAGGGTACCCCAGGAGAGTTCCAAATGTGTGTGGGAAGAATATATATCCCATGGGGGTAAAATTGAAAAAAGTTGAAAAAAATTTTTTTTTAGACTTAGTCATTTTTCTGGCATTTATCAGACTTTTAGATAGGGGAAATGGCAGTGAGCGTTCCGATTTCAGTTCCAGAGCGATTCACCCATTGAGTCCTTGATATTTAGTCATTTTCAGCCAATTTTCTGGATTTTTGAAAATTTCACTTTTTTGTGAAAATATCCACTAAATGAGGGAATAATATGTGTGAGGGTACCCCAGGAGAGTTCCAAATGTTTGTGGGTAGAATATATATCCCACGGGGTAAAATTGAAAAAAAATTTTTTTTGGACTTAGTCATTTTTCCGGCGTTTATCAGACTTTCAGATAGGGGAAATGTCAGTGAGCATTCCGATTTCAGTTTCGAGAGTGATTCGCCCAATGAGTCCTTGTTATTTAGTTGTTTTCAGCCAATTTTCTGGATTTTTGAAAATTTCACTTTTTTGTGAAAATATCCACTAAATGAGGGATTAATATGTGTGAGGGTACCCCAGGAGAGTTCCAAATGTGTGTGGGAAGAATATATATCCCACGGGGGTAAAATTGAAAAAAGTTGAAAAAATTTTTTTTTTGGACTTAGTCATTTTTCTGGCGTTTATCAGACTTTCAGATAGGGGAAATGTCAGTGAGCGTTCCGATTTCAGTTCCAGAGCGATTCGCCCAATGAGTCCTTGATATTTAGTCGTTTTCAGCCAATTTTCTGGATTTTTGAAAATTTCACTTTTTTGTGAAAATATCCACTAAATGAGGGAATAATATGTGTGAGGGTACCCCAGGAGAGTTCCAAATGTGTGTGGGAAGAATATATATCCCACGGGGGTAAAATTGAAAAAAAATTTTTTTGGGACTTAGTCATTTTTCCGGCGTTTATCAGACTTTCAGATAGGGGAAATGTCAGTGAGCGTTCCGATTTCAGTTCCAGAGTGATTCGCCCAATGAGTCCTTGTTATTTAGTTGTTTTCAGCCAATTTTCTGGATTTTTGAAAATTTCACTTTTTTGTGAAATTATCCACTAAATGAGGGAATAATATGTGTGAGGGTACCCCAGGAGAGTTCCAAATGTGTGTGGGAAGAATATATATCCCACGGGGGTAAAATTGAAAAAAGTTGAAAAAAAAATATTTTTTGGACTTAGTCATTTTTCTGGCGTTTATCAGACTTTCAGATAGGGGAAATGTCAGTGAGCGTTCCGATTTCAGTTCCAGAGCGGTTCGCCCAATGAGTCCTTGATATTTAGTCGTTTTCAGCCAATTTTCTGGATTTTTGAAAATTTAACTTTTTTGTGAAAATATCCACTAAATGAGGGAATAATATGTGTGAGGGTACCCCAGGAGAGTTCCAAATGTGTGTGGGAAGAATATATATCCCACGGGGGTAAAATTGATAAAAGTTGAAAAAAATTTTTTTTTAGACTTAGTCATTTTTCTGGCATTTATCAGACTTTTAGATAGGGGAAATGGCAGTGAGCGTTCCGATTTCAGTTCCAGAGCGATTCACCCATTGAGTCCTTGATATTTAGTTATTTTCAGCCAATTTTCTGGATTTTTGAAAATTTCACTTTTTTGTGAAAATATCCACTAAATGAGGGAATAATATGTGTGAGGGTACCCCAGGAGAGTTCCAAATGTGTGTGGGAAGAATATATATCCCACGGGGGTAAAATTGAAAAAAAATTTTTTTTGGACTTAGTCATTTTTCCGGCGTTTATCAGACTTTCAGATAGGGGAAATGTCAGTGAGCGTTCCGATTTCAGTTCCAGAGTGATTCGCCCAATGAGTCCTTGTTATTTAGTTGTTTTCAGCCAATTTTCTGGATTTTTGAAAATTTCACTTTTTTGTGAAAATATCCACTAAATGAGGGAATAATATGTGTGAGGGTACCCCAGGAGAGTTCCAAATGTGTGTGGGAAGAATATATATCCCACGGGGGTAAAATTGAAAAAAAATTTTTTTTGGACTTAGTCATTTTTCCGGCGTTTATCAGACTTTCAGATAGGGGAAATGTCAGTGAGCGTTCCGATTTCAGTTCCAGAGTGATTCGCCCAATGAGTCCTTGTTATTTAGTTGTTTTCAGCCAATTTTCTGGATTTTTGAAAATTTCACTTTTTTGTGAAAATATCCACTAAATGAGGGAATAATATGTGTGAGGGTACCCCAGGAGAGTTCCAAATGTGTGTGGGAAGAATATATATCCCACGGGGGTAAAATTGAAAAAAAATTTTTTTGGGACTTAGTCATTTTTCCGGCGTTTATCAGACTTTCAGATAGGGGAAATGTCAGTGAGCGTTCCGATTTCAGTTCCAGAGTGATTCGCCCAATGAGTCCTTGTTATTTAGTTGTTTTCAGCCAATTTTCTGGATTTTTGAAAATTTCACTTTTTTGTGAAATTATCCACTAAATGAGGGAATAATATGTGTGAGGGTACCCCAGGAGAGTTCCAAATGTGTGTGGGAAGAATATATATCCCACGGGGGTAAAATTGAAAAAAGTTGAAAAAAAAATATTTTTTGGACTTAGTCATTTTTCTGGCGTTTATCAGACTTTCAGATAGGGGAAATGTCAGTGAGCGTTCCGATTTCAGTTCCAGAGCGGTTCGCCCAATGAGTCCTTGATATTTAGTCGTTTTCAGCCAATTTTCTGGATTTTTGAAAATTTAACTTTTTTGTGAAAATATCCACTAAATGAGGGAATAATATGTGTGAGGGTACCCCAGGAGAGTTCCAAATGTGTGTGGGAAGAATATATATCCCACGGGGGTAAAATTGATAAAAGTTGAAAAAAATTTTTTTTTAGACTTAGTCATTTTTCTGGCATTTATCAGACTTTTAGATAGGGGAAATGGCAGTGAGCGTTCCGATTTCAGTTCCAGAGCGATTCACCCATTGAGTCCTTGATATTTAGTTATTTTCAGCCAATTTTCTGGATTTTTGAAAATTTCACTTTTTTGTGAAAATATCCACTAAATGAGGGAATAATATGTGTGAGGGTACCCCAGGAGAGTTCCAAATGTGTGTGGGAAGAATATATATCCCACGGGGGTAAAATTGAAAAAAAATTTTTTTTGGACTTAGTCATTTTTCCGGCGTTTATCAGACTTTCAGATAGGGGAAATGTCAGTGAGCGTTCCGATTTCAGTTCCAGAGTGATTCGCCCAATGAGTCCTTGTTATTTAGTTGTTTTCAGCCAATTTTCTGGATTTTTGAAAATTTCACTTTTTTGTGAAAATATCCACTAAATGAGGGAATAATATGTGTGAGGGTACCCCAGGAGAGTTCCAAATGTGTGTGGGAAGAATATATATCCCACGGGGGTAAAATTGAAAAAAAATTTTTTTTGGACTTAGTCATTTTTCCGGCGTTTATCAGACTTTCAGATAGGGGAAATGTCAGTGAGCGTTCCGATTTCAGTTCCAGAGTGATTCGCCCAATGAGTCCTTGTTATTTAGTTGTTTTCAGCCAATTTTCTGGATTTTTGAAAATTTAACTTTTTTGTGAAAATATCCACTAAATGAGGGAATAATATGTGTGAGGGTACCGCAGGAGAGTTCCAAATGTGTGTGGGAAGAATATATATCCCACGGGGGTAAAATTGAAAAAAAATATTTTTTGGACTTAGTCATTTTTCTGGCGTTTATCAGACTTTCAGATAGTGGAAATGTCAGTGAGCGTTCCGATTTCAGTTCCAGAGCGATTCGCCGCATGAGTCCTTGATATTTAGTCGTTTTCAGCCAATTTTCTGGATTTTTGAAAATTTAACTTTTTTGTGAAAATATCCTCTAAATGAGGGAATAATATGTGTGAGGGTACCGAAGGAGAGTTCCAAATGTGTGTGGGTAGAATATATATCCCACGGAGGTAAAATTGAAAAAAGTTGAAAAAAAATTTTTTTTGGACTTAGTCATTTTTCCGGCGTTTATCAGACTTTCAGATAGGGGAAATGTCAGTGAGCGTTCCAATTTCAGTTCCAGAGTGATTCGCCCAATGAGTCCTTGTTATTTAGTTGTTTTCAGCCAATTTTCTGGATTTTTGAAAATTTCACTTTTTTGTGAAAATATCCACTAAATGAGGGAATAATATGTGTGAGGGTACCCCAGGAGAGTTCCAAATGTGTGTGGGAAGAATATATATCCCACGGGGGTAAAATTGAAAAAAGTTGAAAAAAATTTTTTTTTGGACTTAGTCATTTTTCTGCCGTTTATCAAACTTTCAGATAGGGGAAATGTGAGTGAGCGTTCCGATTTCAGTTCCAGAGCGATTCGCCCAATGAGTCCTTGATATTTAGTCTTTTTCAGCCAATTTTCTGGATTTTTGAAAATTTCACTTTTTTGTGAAAATATCCACTAAATGAGGGAATAATATGTGTGAGGGTACCCCAGGAGAGTTCCAAATGTGTGTGGGAAGAATATATATCCCACAGGGGTAAAATTGAAGAAAGTTGAAAAAAAATTTTTTTTGGACTTAGTCATTATTCCGGCGTTTATCAGACTTTCAGATAGGGGAAATGTCATTGAGCGTTCCAATATCAGTTCCAGAGTGATTCACCCAATGAGTCCTTGTTATTTAGTTGTTTTCAGCCAATTTTCTGGATTATTGAAAATTTCACTTTTTTGTGAAAATATCCACTAAATGAGGGAATAATATGTGTGAGGGTACCCCAGGAGAGTTCCAAATGTGTGTGGGAAGAATATATATCCCATGGGGGTAAAATTGAAAAAAGTTGAAAAAAATTTTTTTTTAGACTTAGTCATTTTTCTGGCATTTATCAGACTTTTAGATAGGGGAAATGGCAGTGAGCGTTCCGATTTCAGTTCCAGAGCGATTCACCCATTGAGTCCTTGATATTTAGTCATTTTCAGCCAATTTTCTGGATTTTTGAAAATTTCACTTTTTTGTGAAAATATCCACTAAATGAGGGAATAATATGTGTGAGGGTACCCCAGGAGAGTTCCAAATGTTTGTGGGTAGAATATATATCCCACGGGGTAAAATTGAAAAAAAATTTTTTTTGGACTTAGTCATTTTTCCGGCGTTTATCAGACTTTCAGATAGGGGAAATGTCAGTGAGCATTCCGATTTCAGTTTCGAGAGTGATTCGCCCAATGAGTCCTTGTTATTTAGTTGTTTTCAGCCAATTTTCTGGATTTTTGAAAATTTCACTTTTTTGTGAAAATATCCACTAAATGAGGGATTAATATGTGTGAGGGTACCCCAGGAGAGTTCCAAATGTGTGTGGGAAGAATATATATCCCACGGGGGTAAAATTGAAAAAAGTTGAAAAAATTTTTTTTTTGGACTTAGTCATTTTTCTGGCGTTTATCAGACTTTCAGATAGGGGAAATGTCAGTGAGCGTTCCGATTTCAGTTCCAGAGCGATTCGCCCAATGAGTCCTTGATATTTAGTCGTTTTCAGCCAATTTTCTGGATTTTTGAAAATTTCACTTTTTTGTGAAAATATCCACTAAATGAGGGAATAATATGTGTGAGGGTACCCCAGGAGAGTTCCAAATGTGTGTGGGAAGAATATATATCCCACGGGGGTAAAATTGAAAAAAAATTTTTTTGGGACTTAGTCATTTTTCCGGCGTTTATCAGACTTTCAGATAGGGGAAATGTCAGTGAGCGTTCCGATTTCAGTTCCAGAGTGATTCGCCCAATGAGTCCTTGTTATTTAGTTGTTTTCAGCCAATTTTCTGGATTTTTGAAAATTTCACTTTTTTGTGAAATTATCCACTAAATGAGGGAATAATATGTGTGAGGGTACCCCAGGAGAGTTCCAAATGTGTGTGGGAAGAATATATATCCCACGGGGGTAAAATTGAAAAAAGTTGAAAAAAAAATATTTTTTGGACTTAGTCATTTTTCTGGCGTTTATCAGACTTTCAGATAGGGGAAATGTCAGTGAGCGTTCCGATTTCAGTTCCAGAGCGGTTCGCCCAATGAGTCCTTGATATTTAGTCGTTTTCAGCCAATTTTCTGGATTTTTGAAAATTTAACTTTTTTGTGAAAATATCCACTAAATGAGGGAATAATATGTGTGAGGGTACCCCAGGAGAGTTCCAAATGTGTGTGGGAAGAATATATATCCCACGGGGGTAAAATTGATAAAAGTTGAAAAAAATTTTTTTTTAGACTTAGTCATTTTTCTGGCATTTATCAGACTTTTAGATAGGGGAAATGGCAGTGAGCGTTCCGATTTCAGTTCCAGAGCGATTCACCCATTGAGTCCTTGATATTTAGTTATTTTCAGCCAATTTTCTGGATTTTTGAAAATTTCACTTTTTTGTGAAAATATCCACTAAATGAGGGAATAATATGTGTGAGGGTACCCCAGGAGAGTTCCAAATGTGTGTGGGAAGAATATATATCCCACGGGGGTAAAATTGAAAAAAAATTTTTTTTGGACTTAGTCATTTTTCCGGCGTTTATCAGACTTTCAGATAGGGGAAATGTCAGTGAGCGTTCCGATTTCAGTTCCAGAGTGATTCGCCCAATGAGTCCTTGTTATTTATTTGTTTTCAGCCAATTTTCTGGATTTTTGAAAATTTCATTTTTTGTGAAAATATCCACTAAATGAGGGAATAATATGTGTGAGGGTACCCCAGGAGAGTTCCAAATGTATGTGGGAAGAATATATATCCCACGGGGTAAAATTGAAAAAAGTTGAAAAAAAATAGTTTTTGGACTTAGTCATTTTTCTGGCGTTTATCAGACTTTCAGATAGGGGAAATGTCAGTGAGCGTTCCGATTTCAGTTCCAGAGCGATTCGCCCAATGAGTCCTTGATATTTAGTCGTTTTCAGCCAATTTTCTGGATTTTTGAAAATTTCACTTTTTTGTGAAAATATCCACTAAATGAGGGAATAATATGTGTGAGGGTACCCCAGGAGAGTTCCAAATGTTTGTGGGTAGAATATATTTCCCACGGGGGTAAAATTGAAAAAAGTTGAAAAAAATTTTTTTTTGGACTTAGTCATTTTTCTGGCGTTTATCAGACTTTCAGATAGGGGAAATGTCAGTGAGCGTACCGATTTCAGTTCCAGAGCGATTCGCCCAATGAGTCCTTGATATTTAGTCGTTTTCAGCCAATTTTCTGGATTTTTGAAAATTTCACTTTTTTGTGAAAATATCCACTAAATGAGGGAATAATATGTGTGAGGGTACCCCAGGAGAGTTCCAAATGTTTGTGGGTAGAATATATTTCCCACGGGGGTAAAATTGAAAAAAGTTGAAAAAAATTTTTTTTTGGACTTAGTCATTTTTCTGGCGTTTATCAGACTTTCAGATAGGGGAAATGTCAGTGAGCGTACCGATTTCAGTTCCAGAGCGATTCGCCCAATGAGTCCTTGATATTTAGTCGTTTTCAGCCAATTTTCTGGATTTTTGAAAATTTCACTTTTTTGTGAAAATATCCACTAAATGAGGGAATAATATGTGTGAGGGTACCCCAGGAGAGTTCCAAATGTTTGTGGGTAGAATATATATCCCACGGGGGTAAAATTGAAAAAAGTTGAAAAAAATTTTTTTTTGGACTTAGTCATTTTTCTGGCGTTTATCAGACTTTCAGATAGGGGAAATGTCAGTGAGCGTTCCGATTTCAGTTCCAGAGCGATTCGCCCAATGAGTCCTTGATATTTAGTCGTTTTCAGCCAATTTTCTGGATTTTTGAAAATTTCACTTTTTTGTGAAAATATCCACTAAATGAGGGAATAATATGTGTGAGGGTACCCCAGGAGAGTTCCAAATGTGTGTGGGAAGAATATATATCCCACGGGGGTAAAATTGAAAAAAAATTTTTTTGGGACTTAGTCATTTTTCCGGCGTTTATCAGACTTTCAGATAGGGGAAATGTCAGTGAGCGTTCCGATTTCAGTTCCAGAGTGATTCGCCCAATGAGTCCTTGTTATTTAGTTGTTTTCAGCCAATTTTCTGGATTTTTGAAAATTTCACTTTTTTGTGAAAATATCCACTAAATGAGGGAATAATATGTGTGAGGGTACCCCAGGAGAGTTCCAAATGTGTGTGGGAAGAATATATATCCCACGGGGGTAAAATTGAAAAAAGTTGAAAAAAATTTTTTTTTGGACTTAGTCATTTTTCTGGCGTTTATCAGACTTTCAGATAGGGGAAATGTCAGTGAGCGTTCCGATTTCAGTTCCAGAGCGATTCGCCCAATGAGTCCTTGATATTTAGTCGTTTTCAGCCAATTTTCTGGATTTTTGAAAATTTCACTTTTTTGTGAAAATATCCACTAAATGAGGGAATAATATGTGTGAGGGTACCCCAGGAGAGTTCCAAATGTGTGTGGGAAGAATATATATCCCACGGGGGTAAAATTGAAAAAAAATTTTTTTTGGACTTAGTCATTTTTCCGGCGTTTATCAGACTTTCAGATAGGGGAAATGTCAGTGAGCGTTCCGATTTCAGTTCCAGAGTGATTCGCCCAATGAGTCCTTGTTATTTAGTTGTTTTCAGCCAATTTTCTGGATTTTTGAAAATTTCACTTTTTTTGAAAATATCCACTAAATGAGGGAATAATATGTGTGAGGGTACCCCAGGAGAGTTCCAAATGTATGTGGGAAGAATATATATCCCACGGGGGTAAAATTGAAAAAAGTTGAAAAAAAATATTTTTTGGACTTAGTCATTTTTCTGGCGTTTATCAGACTTTCAGATAGGGGAAATGTCAGTGAGCGTTCCGATTTCAGTTCCAGAGCGATTCGCCCAATGAGTCCTTGATATTTAGTCGTTTTCAGCCAAATTTCTGGATTTTTGAAAATTTAACTTTTTTGTGAAAATATCCACTAAATGAGGGAATAATATGTGTGAGGGTACCCCAGGAGAGTTCCAAATGTGTGTGGGAAGAATATATATCCCACGGGGGTAAAAAAATTTTTTTTGGACTTAGTCATTTTTCCGGCGTTTATCAGACTTTCAGATAGGGGAAATGTCATTGAGCATTCCGATTTCAGTTCCAGAGTGATTCGCCCAATGTGTCCTTGTTATTTAGTTGTTTTCAGCCAATTTTCTGGATTTTTGAAAATTTCACTTTTTTGTGAAAATATCCACTAAATGAGGAATAATATGTGTGAGGGTACCCCAGGAGAGTTCCAAATGTGTGTGGGAAGAATATATATCCCACGGGGGTAAAATTGAAAAAAGTTGAAAAAATTTTTTTTTTAGCATTTATCAGACTTTTAGATAGGGGAAATGGCAGTGAGCATTCCGATTTCAGTTCCAGAGCGATTCACCCAATGAGTCCTTGATATTTAGTCATTTTCAGACAATTTTCTGGATTTTTGAAAATTTCACTTTTTTGTGAAAATATCCACTAAATGAGGGAATAATATGTGTGAGGGTACCCCAGGAGAGTTCCAAATGTTTGTGGGTGGAATATATATCCCACGGGGGTAAAATTGAAAAAAAATTTTTTTTGGACTTAGTCATTTTTCCGGCGTTTATCAGACTTTCAGATAGGGGAAATGTCAGTGAGCGTTCCAATTTCAGTTCCAGAGTGATTCACCCAATGAGTCCTTGTTATTTAGCTGTTTTCAGCCAATTTTCTGGATTTTAGAAAATTTCACTTTTTTATGAAAATATCCACTAAATGAGGGAATAATATGTATGAGGGTACCCCAGGAGAGTTCCAAATGTATGTGGGAAGAATATATATCCCACGGGGGTAAAATTGAAAAAAGTTGAAAAAAAATATTTTTTGGACTTAGTCATTTTTCTGGCGTTTATCAGACTTTCAGATAGGGGAAATGTCAGTGAGCGTTCCGATTTCAGTTCCAGAGCGATTCGCCCAATGAGTCCTTGATATTTAGTCGTTTTCAGCCAATTTTCTGGATTTTTGAAAATTTTACTTTTTTGTGAAAATATCCACTAAATGAGGGAATAATATGTGTGAGGGTACCCCAGGAGAGTTCCAAATGTGTGTGGGAGGAATATATATCCCACGGGGGTAAAATTGAAAAAAAAATTTTTTTGGACTTAGTCATTTTTCCGGCGTTTATCAGACTTTCAGATAGGGGAAATGTCAGTGAGCATTGCGATTTCAGTTCCAGAGTGATTCGCCCAATGAGTCCTTGTTATTTAGTTGTTTTCAGCCAATTTTCTGGATTTTTGAAAATTTCACTTTTTTGTGAAAATATCCACTAAATGAGGGAATAATATGTGTGAGGGTACCCCAGGAGAGTTCCAAATGTGTTTGGGAGGAATATATATCCCACGGGGGTAAACTTGAAGAAAGTTGAAAAAAAATTTTTTTTGGACTTAGTCATTTTTCCGGCATTTATCAGACTTTCAGATAGGGGAAATGTCATTGAGCGTTCCGATTTCAGTTCCAGAGTGATTCGCCCAATGAGTCCTTGTTATTTAGTTGTTTTCAGCCAATTTTCTGAATTTTTGAAAATTTCACTTTTTTGTGAAAATATCCACTAAATGAGGGAATAATATGTGTGAGGGTACCCCAGGACAGTTCCAAATGTGTGTGGGAAGAATATATATCCCACGGGGGTAAAATTGAAAAAAGTTGAAAAAAATTTTTTTTAGACTTAGTCATTTTTCTGGCATTTATCAGACTTTTAGATAGGGGAAATGGCAGTGAGCGTTCCGATTTCAGTTCCAGAGCGATTCACCCAATGAGTCCTTGATATTTAGTCATTTTCAGCCAATTTTCTGGATTTTTGAAAATTTCACTTTTTTGTGAAAATATCCACTAAATGAGGGAATAATATGTGTGAGGGTACCCCAGGAGAGTTCCAAATGTTTTGGGTAGAATATATATCCCACGGGGGTAAAATTGAAAAAAGTTGAAAAAAATTTTTTTTTGGACTTAGTCATTTTTCTGGCGTTTATCAGACTTTCAGATAGGGGAAATGTCAGTGAGCGTTCCGTTTTCAGTTCCAGAGCGATTCGCCCAATGAGTCCTTGATATTTAGTCGTTTTCAGCCAATTTTCTGGATTTTTGAAAATTTCACTTTTTTGTGAAAATATCCACTAAATAAGGGAATAATATGTGTGAGGGTACCCCAGGCGAGTTCCAAATGTGTGTGGGAAGAATATATATCCCACGGGGGTAAAATTGAAGAAAGTTGAAAAAATTTTTTTTTTTGGACTTAGTCATTTTTCCGGCGTTTATCAGACTTTCAGATAGGGGAAATGTCATTGAGCGTTCCGATTTCAGTTCCAGAGTGATTCGCCCAATGTGTCCTTGTTATTTAGTTGTTTTCAGCCAATTTTCTGGATTTTTGAAAATTTCACTTTTTTGTGAAAATATCCACTAAATGAGGGAATAATATGTGTGAGGGTACCCCAGGAGAGTTCCAAATGTGTGTGGGAAGAATATATATCCCACGGGGGTAAAATTGAAATAAGTTGAAAAAAATTTTTTTTTAGACTTAGTCATTTTTCTGGCATTTATCAGACTTTTAGATAGGGGAAATGGCAGTGAGCGTTCCGATTTCAGTTCCAGAGCGATTCACCCAATGAGTCCTTGATATTTAGTCATTGTCAGCCAATTTTCTGGATTTATGAAAATTTCACTTTTTTGTGAAAATATCCACTAAATGAGGGAATAATATGTGTGAGGGTACCCCAGGAGAGTTCCAAATGTGTGTGGGAAGAATATATATCCCACGGGGGTAAAATTGAAAAAAGTTAAAAAAAAATTTTTTTTTAGACTTAGTCATTTTTCTGGCATTTATCAGACTTTTAGATAGGGGAAATGGCAGTGAGCGTTCCGATTTCAGTTCCAGAGCGATTCACCCATTGAGTCCTTGATATTTAGTCATTTTCAGCCAATTTTCTGGATTTTTGAAAATTTCACTTTTTTGTGAAAATATCCACTAAATGAGGGAATAATATGTGTGAGGGTACCCCAGGAGAGTTCCAAATGTTTGTGGGTAGAATATATTTTCCACGGGGGTAAAATTGAAAAAAGTTGAAAAAAATTTTTTTTTGGACTTAGTCATTTTTCTGGCGTTTATCAGACTTTCAGATAGGGGAAATGTCAGTGAGCGTTCCGATTTCAGTTCCAGAGCGATTCGCCCAATGAGTCCTTGATATTTAGTCGTTTTCAGCCAATTTTCTGGATTTTTGAAAATTTCACTTTTTTGTGAAAATATCCACTAAATGAGGGAATAATATGTGTGAGGGTACCCCAGGAGAGTTCCAAATGTTTGTGGGTAGAATATATATCCCACGGGGGTAAAATTGAAAAAAGTTGAAAAAAATTTTTTTTTGGACTTAGTCATTTTTCTGGCGTTTATCAGACTTTCAGATAGGGGAAATGTCAGTGAGCGTTCCGATTTCAGTTCCAGAGCGATTCGCCCAATGAGTCCTTGATATTTAGTCGTTTTCAGCCAATTTTCTGGATTTTTGAAAATTTCACTTTTTTGTGAAAATATCCACTAAATGAGGGAATAATATGTGTGAGGGTACCCCAGGAGAGTTCCAAATGTGTGTGGGAAGAATATATATCCCACGGGGGTAAAATTTAAAAAAAATTTTTTTTGGACTTAGTCATTTTTCCGGCGTTTATCAGACTTTCAGATAGGGGAAATGTCAGTGAGCGTTCCGATTTCAGTTCCAGAGTGATTCGCCCAATGAGTCCTTGTTATTTAGTTGTTTTCAGCCAATTTTCTGGATTTTTGAAAATTTCACTTTTTTGTGAAAATATCCACTAAATGAGGGATTATATGTGTGAGGGTACCCCAGGAGAGTTCCAAATGTGTGTGGGAAGAATATATATCCCACGGGGGTAAAATTGAAAAAAGTTGAAAAAAATTTTTTTTTGGACTTAGTCATTTTTCTGGCGTTTATCAGACTTTCAGATAGGGGAAATGTCAGTGAGCGTTCCGATTTCAGTTCCAGAGCGATTCGCCCAATGAGTCCTTGATATATAGTCGTTTTCAGCCAATTTTCTGGATTTTTGAAAATTTCACTTTTTTGTGAAAATATCCACTAAATGAGGGAATAATATGTGTGAGGGTACCCCAGGAGAGTTCCAAATGTGTGTGGGAAGAATATATATCCCACGGGGGTAAAATTGAAAAAAGTTAAAAAAAATTTTTTTTTAGACTTAGTCATTTTTCTGGCATTTATCAGACTTTTAGATAGGGGAAATGGCAGTGAGCGTTCCGATTTCAGTTCCAGAGCGATTCACCCATTGAGTCCTTGATATTTAGTCATTTTCAGCCAATTTTCTGGATTTTTGAAAATTTCACTTTTTTGTGAAAATATCCACTAAATGAGGGAATAATATGTGTGAGGGTACCCCAGGAGAGTTCCAAATGTTTGTGGGAAGAATATATATCCCACGGGGGTAAAAAATTTTTTTTTGGACTTAGTCATTTTTCCGGCGTTTATCAGACTTTCAGATAGGGGAAATGTCATTGAGCATTCCGATTTCAGTTCCAGAGTGATTCGCCCAATGTGTCCTTGTTATTTAGTTGTTTTCAGCCAATTTTCTGGATTTTTGAAAATTTCACTTTTTTGTGAAAATATCCACTAAATGAGGAATAATATGTGTGAGGGTACCCCAGGAGAGTTCCAAATGTGTGTGGGAAGAATATATATCCCACGGGGGTAAAATTGAAAAAAGTTGAAAAAATTTTTTTTTTAGCATTTATCAGACTTTTAGATAGGGGAAATGGCAGTGAGCGTTCCGATTTCAGTTCCAGAGCGATTCACCCAATGAGTCCTTGATATTTAGTCATTTTCAGACAATTTTCTGGATTTTTGAAAATTTCACTTTTTTGTGAAAATATCCACTAAATGAGGGAATAATATGTGTGAGGGTACCCCAGGAGAGTTCCAAATGTTTGTGGGTGGAATATATATCCCACGGGGGTAAAATTGAAAAAAAAATTTTTTTGGACTTAGTCATTTTTCCGGCGTTTATCAGACTTTCAGATAGGGGAAATGTCAGTGAGCGTTCCAATTTCAGTTCCAGAGTGATTCACCCAATGAGTCCTTGTTATTTAGCTGTTTTCAGCCAATTTTCTGGATTTTTGAAAATTTCACTTTTTTATGAAAATATCCACTAAATGAGGGAATAATATGTATGAGGGTACCCCAGGAGAGTTCCAAATGTATGTGGGAAGAATATATATCCCACGGGGGTAAAATTGAAAAAAGTTGAAAAAAAATATTTTTTGGACTTAGTCATTTTTCTGGCGTTTATCAGACTTTCAGATAGGGGAAATGTCAGTGAGCGTTCCGATTTCAGTTCCAGAGCGATTCGCCCAATGAGTCCTTGATATTTAGTCGTTTTCAGCCAATTTTCTGGATTTTTGAAAATTTTACTTTTTTGTGAAAATATCCACTAAATGAGGGAATAATATGTGTGAGGGTACCCCAGGAGAGTTCCAAATGTGTGTGGGAGGAATATATATCCCACGGGGGTAAAATTGAAAAAAAAATTTTTTTGGACTTAGTCATTTTTCCGGCGTTTATCAGACTTTCAGATAGGGGAAATGTCAGTGAGCATTGCGATTTCAGTTCCAGAGTGATTCGCCCAATGAGTCCTTGTTATTTAGTTGTTTTCAGCCAATTTTCTGGATTTTTGAAAATTTCACTTTTTTGTGAAAATATCCACTAAATGAGGGAATAATATGTGTGAGGGTACCCCAGGAGAGTTCCAAATGTGTTTGGGAGGAATATATATCCCACGGGGGTAAACTTGAAGAAAGTTGAAAAAAAATTTTTTTTGGACTTAGTCATTTTTCCGGCATTTATCAGACTTTCAGATAGGGGAAATGTCATTGAGCGTTCCGATTTCAGTTCCAGAGTGATTCGCCCAATGAGTCCTTGTTATTTAGTTGTTTTCAGCCAATTTTCTGAATTTTTGAAAATTTCACTTTTTTGTGAAAATATCCACTAAATGAGGGAATAATATGTGTGAGGGTACCCCAGGACAGTTCCAAATGTGTGTGGGAAGAATATATATCCCACGGGGGTAAAATTGAAAAAAGTTGAAAAAAATTTTTTTTAGACTTAGTCATTTTTCTGGCATTTATCAGACTTTTAGATAGGGGAAATGGCAGTGAGCGTTCCGATTTCAGTTCCAGAGCGATTCACCCAATGAGTCCATGATATTTAGTCATTTTCAGCCAATTTTCTGGATTTTTGAAAATTTCACTTTTTTGTGAAAATATCCACTAAATGAGGGAATAATATGTGTGAGGGTACCCCAGGAGAGTTCCAAATGTTTTGGGTAGAATATATATCCCACGGGGGTAAAATTGAAAAAAGTTGAAAAAAATTTTTTTTTGGACTTAGTCATTTTTCTGGCGTTTATCAGACTTTCAGATAGGGGAAATGTCAGTGAGCGTTCCGTTTTCAGTTCCAGAGCGATTCGCCCAATGAGTCCTTGATATTTAGTCGTTTTCAGCCAATTTTCTGGATTTTTGAAAATTTCACTTTTTTGTGAAAATATCCACTAAATAAGGGAATAATATGTGTGAGGGTACCCCAGGCGAGTTCCAAATGTGTGTGGGAAGAATATATATCCCACGGGGGTAAAATTGAAGAAAGTTGAAAAAATTTTTTTTTTGGACTTAGTCATTTTTCCGGCGTTTATCAGACTTTCAGATAGGGGAAATGTCATTGAGCGTTCCGATTTCAGTTCCAGAGTGATTCGCCCAATGTGTCCTTGTTATTTAGTTGTTTTCAGCCAATTTTCTGGATTTTTGAAAATTTCACTTTTTTGTGAAAATATCCACTAAATGAGGGAATAATATGTGTGAGGGTACCCCAGGAGAGTTCCAAATGTGTGTGGGAAGAATATATATCCCACGGGGGTAAAATTGAAAAAAGTTGAAAAAAATTTTTTTTTAGACTTAGTCATTTTTCTGGCATTTATCAGACTTTTAGATAGGGGAAATGGCAGTGAGCGTTCCGATTTCAGTTCCAGAGCGATTCACCCAATGAGTCCTTGATATTTAGTCATTTTCAGCCAATTTTCTGGATTTATGAAAATTTCACTTTTTTGTGAAAATATCCACTAAATGAGGGAATAATATGTGTGAGGGTACCCCAGGAGAGTTCCAAATGTGTGTGGGAAGAATATATATCCCACGGGGGTAAAATTGAAAAAAGTTAAAAAAAAATTTTTTTTTAGACTTAGTCATTTTTCTGGCGTTTATCAGACTTTTAGATAGGGGAAATGGCAGTGAGCGTTCCGATTTCAGTTCCAGAGCGATTCACCCATTGAGTCCTTGATATTTAGTCATTTTCAGCCAATTTTCTGGATTTTTGAAAATTTCACTTTTTTGTGAAAATATCCACTAAATGAGGGAATAATATGTGTGAGGGTACCCCAGGAGAGTTCCAAATGTTTGTGGGTAGAATATATTTTCCACGGGGGTAAAATTGAAAAAAGTTGAAAAAAATTTTTTTTTGGACTTAGTCATTTTTCTGGCGTTTATCAGACTTTCAGATAGGGGAAATGTCAGTGAGCGTTCCGATTTCAGTTCCAGAGCGATTCGCCCAATGAGTCCTTGATATTTAGTCGTTTTCAGCCAATTTTCTGGATTTTTGAAAATTTCACTTTTTTGTGAAAATATCCACTAAATGAGGGAATAATATGTGTGAGGGTACCCCAGGAGAGTTCCAAATGTTTGTGGGTAGAATATATATCCCACGGGGGTAAAATTGAAAAAAGTTGAAAAAAATTTTTTTTTGGACTTAGTCATTTTTCTGGCGTTTATCAGACTTTCAGATAGGGGAAATGTCAGTGAGCGTTCCGATTTCAGTTCCAGAGCGATTCGCCCAATGAGTCCTTGATATTTAGTCGTTTTCAGCCAATTTTCTGGATTTTTGAAAATTTCACTTTTTTGTGAAAATATCCACTAAATGAGGGAATAATATGTGTGAGGGTACCCCAGGAGAGTTCCAAATGTGTGTGGGAAGAATATATATCCCACGGGGGTAAAATTGAAAAAAAATTTTTTTTGGACTTAGTCATTTTTCCGGCGTTTATCAGACTTTCAGATAGGGGAAATGTCAGTGAGCGTTCCGATTTCAGTTCCAGAGTGATTCGCCCAATGAGTCCTTGTTATTTAGTTGTTTTCAGCCAATTTTCTGGATTTTTGAAAATTTCACTTTTTTGTGAAAATATCCACTAAATGAGGGATTATATGTGTGAGGGTACCCCAGGAGAGTTCCAAATGTGTGTGGGAAGAATATATATCCCACGGGGGTAAAATTGAAAAAAGTTGAAAAAAATTTTTTTTTGGACTTAGTCATTTTTCTGGCGTTTATCAGACTTTCAGATAGGGGAAATGTCAGTGAGCGTTCCGATTTCAGTTCCAGAGCGATTCGCCCAATGAGTCCTTGATATATAGTCGTTTTCAGCCAATTTTCTGGATTTTTGAAAATTTCACTTTTTTGTGAAAATATCCACTAAATGAGGGAATAATATGTGTGAGGGTACCCCAGGAGAGTTCCAAATGTGTGTGGGAAGAATATATATCCCACGGGGGTAAAATTGAAAAAAGTTAAAAAAAATTTTTTTTTAGACTTAGTCATTTTTCTGGCATTTATCAGACTTTTAGATAGGGGAAATGGCAGTGAGCGTTCCGATTTCAGTTCCAGAGCGATTCACCCATTGAGTCCTTGATATTTAGTCATTTTCAGCCAATTTTCTGGATTTTTGAAAATTTCACTTTTTTGTGAAAATATCCACTAAATGAGGGAATAATATGTGTGAGGGTACCCCAGGAGAGTTCCAAATGTTTGTGGGAAGAATATATATCCCACGGGGGTAAAAAATTTTTTTTTGGACTTAGTCATTTTTCCGGCGTTTATCAGACTTTCAGATAGGGGAAATGTCATTGAGCATTCCGATTTCAGTTCCAGAGTGATTCGCCCAATGTGTCCTTGTTATTTAGTTGTTTTCAGCCAATTTTCTGGATTTTTGAAAATTTCACTTTTTTGTGAAAATATCCACTAAATGAGGGAATAATATGTGTGAGGGTACCCCAGGAGAGTTCCAAATGTGTGTGGGAAGAATATATATCCCACGGGGGTAAAATTGAAAAAAAATTTTTTTTGGACTTAGTCATTTTTCCGGCGTTTATCAGACTTTCAGATAGGGGAAATGTCAGTGAGCGTTCCGATTTCAGTTCCAGAGTGATTCGCCCAATGAGTCCTTGTTATTTAGTTGTTTTCAGCCAATTTTCTGGATTTTTGAAAATTTCACTTTTTTGTGAAAATATCCACTAAATGAGGGATTATATGTGTGAGGGTACCCCAGGAGAGTTCCAAATGTGTGTGGGAAGAATATATATCCCACGGGGGTAAAATTGAAAAAAGTTGAAAAAAATTTTTTTTTGGACTTAGTCATTTTTCTGGCGTTTATCAGACTTTCAGATAGGGGAAATGTCAGTGAGCGTTCCGATTTCAGTTCCAGAGCGATTCGCCCAATGAGTCCTTGATATATAGTCGTTTTCAGCCAATTTTCTGGATTTTTGAAAATTTCACTTTTTTGTGAAAATATCCACTAAATGAGGGAATAATATGTGTGAGGGTACCCCAGGAGAGTTCCAAATGTGTGTGGGAAGAATATATATCCCACGGGGGTAAAATTGAAAAAAGTTAAAAAAAATTTTTTTTTAGACTTAGTCATTTTTCTGGCATTTATCAGACTTTTAGATAGGGGAAATGGCAGTGAGCGTTCCGATTTCAGTTCCAGAGCGATTCACCCATTGAGTCCTTGATATTTAGTCATTTTCAGCCAATTTTCTGGATTTTTGAAAATTTCACTTTTTTGTGAAAATATCCACTAAATGAGGGAATAATATGTGTGAGGGTACCCCAGGAGAGTTCCAAATGTTTGTGGGAAGAATATATATCCCACGGGGGTAAAAAATTTTTTTTTGGACTTAGTCATTTTTCCGGCGTTTATCAGACTTTCAGATAGGGGAAATGTCATTGAGCATTCCGATTTCAGTTCCAGAGTGATTCGCCCAATGTGTCCTTGTTATTTAGTTGTTTTCAGCCAATTTTCTGGATTTTTGAAAATTTCACTTTTTTGTGAAAATATCCACTAAATGAGGAATAATATGTGTGAGGGTACCCCAGGAGAGTTCCAAATGTGTGTGGGAAGAATATATATCCCACGGGGGTAAAATTGAAAAAAGTTGAAAAAATTTTTTTTTTAGCATTTATCAGACTTTTAGATAGGGGAAATGGCAGTGAGCGTTCCGATTTCAGTTCCAGAGCGATTCACCCAATGAGTCCTTGATATTTAGTCATTTTCAGACAATTTTCTGGATTTTTGAAAATTTCACTTTTTTGTGAAAATATCCACTAAATGAGGGAATAATATGTGTGAGGGTACCCCAGGAGAGTTCCAAATGTTTGTGGGTGGAATATATATCCCACGGGGGTAAAATTGAAAAAAAAATTTTTTTGGACTTAGTCATTTTTCCGGCGTTTATCAGACTTTCAGATAGGGGAAATGTCAGTGAGCGTTCCAATTTCAGTTCCAGAGTGATTCACCCAATGAGTCCTTGTTATTTAGCTGTTTTCAGCCAATTTTCTGGATTTTTGAAAATTTCACTTTTTTATGAAAATATCCACTAAATGAGGGAATAATATGTGTGAGGGTACCCCAGGAGAGTTCCAAATGTATGTGGGAAGAATATATATCCCACGGGGGTAAAATTGAAAAAAGTTGAAAAAAAATATTTTTTGGACTTAGTCATTTTTCTGGCGTTTATCAGACTTTCAGATAGGGGAAATGTCAGTGAGCGTTCCGATTTCAGTTCCAGAGCGATTCGCCCAATGAGTCCTTGATATTTAGTCGTTTTCAGCCAATTTTCTGGATTTTTGAAAATTTTACTTTTTTGTGAAAATATCCACTAAATGAGGGAATAATATGTGTGAGGGTACCCCAGGAGAGTTCCAAATGTGTGTGGGAGGAATATATATCCCACGGGGGTAAAATTGAAAAAAAAAATTTTTTGGACTTAGTAATTTTTCCGGCGTTTATCAGACTTTCAGATAGGGGAAATGTCAGTGAGCATTGCGATTTCAGTTCCAGAGTGATTCGCCCAATGAGTCCTTGTTATTTAGTTGTTTTCAGCCAATTTTCTGGATTTTTGAAAATTTCACTTTTTTGTGAAAATATCCACTAAATGAGGGAATAATATGTGTGAGGGTACCCCAGGAGAGTTCCAAATGTGTTTGGGAGGAATATATATCCCACGGGGGTAAACTTGAAGAAAGTTGAAAAAAATTTTTTTTTGGACTTAGTCATTTTTCCGGCATTTATCAGACTTTCAGATAGGGGAAATGTCATTGAGCATTCCGATTTCAGTTCCAGAGTGATTCGCCCAATGAGTCCTTGTTATTTAGTTGTTTTCAGCCAATTTTCTGAATTTTTGAAAATTTCACTTTTTTGTGAAAATATCCACTAAATGAGGGAATAATATGTGTGAGGGTACCCCAGGACAGTTCCAAATGTGTGTGGGAAGAATATATATCCCACGGGGGTAAAATTGAAAAAAGTTGAAAAAAATTTTTTTTAGACTTAGTCATTTTTCTGGCATTTATCAGACTTTTAGATAGGGGAAATGGCAGTGAGCGTTCCGATTTCAGTTCCAGAGCGATTCACCCAATGAGTCCTTGATATTTAGTCATTTTCAGCCAATTTTCTGGATTTTTGAAAATTTCACTTTTTTGTGAAAATATCCACTAAATGAGGGAATAATATGTGTGAGGGTACCCCAGGAGAGTTCCAAATGTTTTGGGTAGAATATATATCCCACGGGGGTAAAATTGAAAAAAGTTGAAAAAAATTTTTTTTTGGACTTAGTCATTTTTCTGGCGTTTATCAGACTTTCAGATAGGGGAAATGTCAGTGAGCGTTCCGTTTTCAGTTCCAGAGCGATTCGCCCAATGAGTCCTTGATATTTAGTCGTTTTCAGCCAATTTTCTGGATTTTTGAAAATTTCACTTTTTTGTGAAAATATCCACTAAATAAGGGAATAATATGTGTGAGGGTACCCCAGGCGAGTTCCAAATGTGTGTGGGAAGAATATATATCCCACGGGGGTAAAATTGAAGAAAGTTGAAAAAATTTTTTTTTTGGACTTAGTCATTTTTCCGGCGTTTATCAGACTTTCAGATAGGGGAAATGTCATTGAGCGTTCCGATTTCAGTTCCAGAGTGATTCGCCCAATGTGTCCTTGTTATTTAGTTGTTTTCAGCCAATTTTCTGGATTTTTGAAAATTTCACTTTTTTGTGAAAATATCCACTAAATGAGGGAATAATATGTGTGAGGGTACCCCAGGAGAGTTCCAAATGTGTGTGGGAAGAATATATATCCCACGGGGGTAAAATTGAAAAAAGTTGAAAAAAATTTTTTTTTAGACTTAGTCATTTTTCTGGCATTTATCAGACTTTTAGATAGGGGAAATGGCAGTGAGCGTTCCAATTTCAGTTCCAGAGCGATTTGCCCAATGAGTCCTTGATATTTAGTCGTTTTCAGCCAATTTTCTGGATTTTTGAAAATTTCACTTTTTTGTGAAAATATCCACTAAATAAGGGAATAATATGTGTGAGGGTACCCCAGGCGAGTTCCAAATGTGTGTGGGAAGAATATATATCCCACGGGGGTAAAATTGAAGAAAGTTGAAAAAAAATTTTTTTTGGACTTAGTCATTTTTCCGGCGTTTATCAGACTTTCAGATAGGGGAAATGTCATTGAGCGTTCCGATTTCAGTTCCAGAGTGATTCGCCCAATGTGTCCTTGTTATTTAGTTGTTTTCAGCCAATTTTCTGGATTTTTGAAAATTTCACTTTTTTGTGAAAATATCCACTAAATGAGGGAATAATATGTGTGAGGGTACCCCAGGAGAGTTCCAAATGTGTGTGGGAAGAATATATATCCCACGGGGGTAAAATTGAAAAAAGTTGAAAAAAATTTTTTTTTAGACTTAGTCATTTTTCTGGCATTTATCAGACTTTTAGATAGGGGAAATGGCAGTGAGCGTTCCGATTTCAGTTCCAGAGCGATTCACCCAATGAGTCCTTGATATTTAGTCATTTTCAGCCAATTTTCTGGATTTTTGAAAATTTCACTTTTTTGTGAAAATATCCACTAAATGAGGGAATAATATGTGTGAGGGTACCCCAGGAGAGTTCCAAATGTTTGTGGGTAGAATATATATCCCACAGGGGTAAAATTGAAAAAAGTTGAAAAAAATTTTTTTTTGGACTTAGTCATTTTTCTGGCGTTTATCAAACTTTCAGATAGGGGAAATGTCAGTGAGCGTTCCGATTTCAGTTCCAGAGCGATTCGCCCAATGAGTCCTTGATATTTAGTCGTTTTCAGCCAATTTTCTGGATTTTTGAAAATTTCACTTTTTTGTGAAAATATCCACTAAATAAGGGAATAATATGGGTGAGGGTACCCCAGGAGAGTTCCAAATGTGTGTGGGAAGAATATATATCCCACGGGGGTAAAATTGAAAAAAAATTTTTTTTGGACTTAGTCATTTTTCCGGCGTTTATCAGACTTTCAGATAGGGGAAATGTCATTGAGCGTTCCGATTTCAGTTCCAGAGTGATTCGCCCAATGTGTCCTTGTTATTTAGTTGTTTTCAGCCAATTTTCTGGATTTTTGAAAATTTCACTTTTTTGTGAAAATATCCACTAAATGAGGGAATAATATGTGTGAGGGTACCCCAGGAGAGTTCCAAATGTTTGTGGGTAGAATATATATCCCACGGGGGTAAAATTGAAAAAAGTTGAAAAAAATTTTTTTTTGGACTTAGTCATTTTTCTGGCGTTTATCAAACTTTCAGATAGGGGAAATGTCAGTGAGCGTTCCGATTTCAGTTCCAGAGCGATTCGCCCAATGAGTCCTTGATATTTAGTCGTTTTCAGCCAATTTTCTGGATTTTTGAAAATTTCACTTTTTTGTGAAAATATCCACTAAATGAGGGAATAATATGTGTGAGGGTACCCCAGGAGAGTTCCAGATGTGTGTGGGAAGAATATATATCCCACGGGGGTAAAATTGAAAAAAAATTTTTTTTGGACTTAGTCATTTTTCCGGCGTTTATCAGACTTTCAGATAGGGGAAATGTCAGTGAGCGTTCCAATTTCAGTTCCAGAGTGATTCGCCCAATGAGTCTTTGTTATTTAGTTGTTTTCAGCCAATTTTCTGGATTTTTGAAAATTTCACTTTTTTGTGAAAATATCCACTAAATGAGGGAATAATATGTGTGAGGGTACCCCAGGAGAGTTCCAAATGTATGTGGGAAGAATATATATCCCACGGGGGTAAAATTGAAAAAAGTTGAAAAAAAATATTTTTTGGACTTAGTCATTTTTCTGGCGTTTATCAGACTTTCAGATAGGGGAAATGTCAGTGAGCGTTCCGATTTCAGTTCCAGAGCGATTCGCCCAATGAGTCCTTGATATTTAGTCGTTTTCAGCCAATTTTCTGGATTTTTGAAAATTTAACTTTTTTGTGAAAATATCCACTAAATGAGGGAATAATATGTGTGAGGGTACCCCAGGAGAGTTCCAAATGTGTGTGGGAAGAATATATATCCCACGGGGGTAAAATTGAAGAAAGTTGAAAAAAAATTTTTTTTGGACTTAGTCATTTTTCCGGCGTTTATCAGACTTTCAGATAGAGGAAATGTCATTGAGCGTTCCGATTTCAGTTCCAGAGTGATTCGCCCAATGTGTCCTTGTTATTTAGTTGTTTTCAGCCAATTTTCTGGATTTTTGAAAATTTCACTTTTTTGTGAAAATATCCACTAAATGAGGGAATAATATGTGTGAGGGTACCCCAGGAGAGTTCCAAATGTGTGTGGGAAGAATATATATCCCACGGGGGTAAAATTGAAAAAAGTTGAAAAAAATTTTTTTTTAGACTTAGTCATTTTTCTGGCATTTATCAGACTTTTAGATAGGGGAAATGGCAGTGAGTGTTCCGATTTCAGTTCCAGAGCGATTCACCCAATGAGTCCTTGATATTTAGTCATTTTCAGCCAATTTTCTGGATTTTTGAAAATTTCATTTTTTTGTGAAAATATCCACTAAATGAGGGAATAATATGTGTGAGGGTACCCCAGGAGAGTTCCAAATGTTTGTGGGTAGAATATATATCCCACGGGGGTAAAATTGAAAAAAGTTGAAAAAAATTTTTTTTTGGACTTAGTCATTTTTCTGGCGTTTATCAAACTTTCAGATAGGGGAAATGTCAGTGAGCATTCCGATTTCAGTTCCAGAGTGATTCGCCCAATGAGTCCTTGTTATTTAGTTGTTTTCAGCCAATTTTCTGGATTTTTGAAAATTTCACTTTTTTGTGAAAATATCCACTAAATGAGGGAATAATATGTGTGAGGGTACCCCAGGAGAGTTCCAAATGTGTGTGGGAAGAATATATATCCCACGGGGGTAAAATTGAAAAAAGTTGAAAAAATTTTTTTTTTAGACTTAGTGATTTTTCTGGCATTTATTAGACTTTTAGATAGGGGAAATGGCAGTGAGCGTTCCGATTTCAGTTCCAGAGCGATTCACCCAATGAGTCCTTGATATTTAGTCATTTTCAGCCAATTTTCTGGATTTTTGAAAATTTCACTTTTTTGTGAAAATATCCACTAAATGAGGGAATAATATGTGTGAGGGTACCCCAGGAGAGTTCCTAATGTTTGTGGGTAGAATATATATCCCACGGGGGTAAAATTGAAAAAAGTTGAAAAAAAATATTTTTTGGACTTAGTCATTTTTCTGGCGTTTATCAGACTTTCAGATAGGGGAAATGTCAGTGAGCGTTCCGATTTCAGTTCCAGAGCGATTCGCCCAATGAGTCCTTGATATTTAGTCGTTTTCAGCCAATTTTCTGGATTTTTGAAAATTTAACTTTTTTGTGAAAATATCCACTAAATGAGGGAATAATATGTGTGAGGGTACCCCAGGAGAGTTCCAAATGTGTGTGGGAGGAATATATATCCCACGGGGGTAAAATTGAAGAAAGTTGAAAAAAATTTTTTTTTGGACTTAGTCATTTTTCCGGCGTTTATCAGACTTTTAGATAGGGGAAATGGCAGTGAGCGTTCCGATTTCAGTTCCAGAGCGATTCACCCAATGAGTCCTTGATATTTAGTCATTTTCAGCCAATTTTCTGGATTTTTGAAAATTTCACTTTTTTGTGAAAATATCCACTAAATGAGGGAATAATATGTGTGAGGGTACCCCAGGAGAGTTCCAAATGTTTTGGGTAGAATATATATCCCACGGGGGTAAAATTGAAAAAAGTTGAAAAAAATTTTTTTTTGGACTTAGTCATTTTTCTGGCGTTTATCAGACTTTCAGATAGGGGAAATGTCAGTGAGCGTTCCGTTTTCAGTTCCAGAGCGATTCGCCCAATGAGTCCTTGATATTTAGTCGTTTTCAGCCAATTTTCTGGATTTTTGAAAATTTCACTTTTTTGTGAAAATATCCACTAAATAAGGGAATAATATGTGTGAGGGTACCCCAGGCGAGTTCCAAATGTGTGTGGGAAGAATATATATCCCACGGGGGTAAAATTGAAGAAAGTTGAAAAAATTTTTTTTTTGGACTTAGTCATTTTTCCGGCGTTTATCAGACTTTCAGATAGGGGAAATGTCATTGAGCGTTCCGATTTCAGTTCCAGAGTGATTCGCCCAATGTGTCCTTGTTATTTAGTTGTTTTCAGCCAATTTTCTGGATTTTTGAAAATTTCACTTTTTTGTGAAAATATCCACTAAATGAGGGAATAATATGTGTGAGGGTACCCCAGGAGAGTTCCAAATGTGTGTGGGAAGAATATATATCCCACGGGGGTAAAATTGAAAAAAGTTGAAAAAAATTTTTTTTTAGACTTAGTCATTTTTCTGGCATTTATCAGACTTTTAGATAGGGGAAATGGCAGTGAGCGTTCCAATTTCAGTTCCAGAGCGATTTGCCCAATGAGTCCTTGATATTTAGTCGTTTTCAGCCAATTTTCTGGATTTTTGAAAATTTCACTTTTTTGTGAAAATATCCACTAAATAAGGGAATAATATGTGTGAGGGTACCCCAGGCGAGTTCCAAATGTGTGTGGGAAGAATATATATCCCACGGGGGTAAAATTGAAGAAAGTTGAAAAAAAATTTTTTTTGGACTTAGTCATTTTTCCGGCGTTTATCAGACTTTCAGATAGGGGAAATGTCATTGAGCGTTCCGATTTCAGTTCCAGAGTGATTCGCCCAATGTGTCCTTGTTATTTAGTTGTTTTCAGCCAATTTTCTGGATTTTTGAAAATTTCACTTTTTTGTGAAAATATCCACTAAATGAGGGAATAATATGTGTGAGGGTACCCCAGGAGAGTTCCAAATGTTTGTGGGTAGAATATATATCCCACAGGGGTAAAATTGAAAAAAGTTGAAAAAAATTTTTTTTTGGACTTAGTCATTTTTCTGGCGTTTATCAAACTTTCAGATAGGGGAAATGTCAGTGAGCGTTCCGATTTCAGTTCCAGAGCGATTCGCCCAATGAGTCCTTGATATTTAGTCGTTTTCAGCCAATTCTCTGGATTTTTGAAAATTTCACTTTTTTGTGAAAATATCCACTAAATAAGGGAATAATATGTGTGAGGGTACCCCAGGCGAGTTCCAAATGTGTGTGGGAAGAATATATATCCCACGGGGGTAAAATTGAAGAAAGTTGAAAAAATTTTTTTTTTGGACTTAGTCATTTTTCCGGCGTTTATCAGACTTTCAGATAGGGGAAATGTCATTGAGCGTTCCGATTTCAGTTCCAGAGTGATTCGCCCAATGTGTCCTTGTTATTTAGTTGTTTTCAGCCAATTTTCTGGATTTTTGAAAATTTCACTTTTTTGTGAAAATATCCACTAAATGAGGGAATAATATGTGTGAGGGTACCCCAGGAGAGTTCCAAATGTGTGTGGGAAGAATATATATCCCACGGGGGTAAAATTGAAAAAAGTTGAAAAAAATTTTTTTTTAGACTTAGTCATTTTTCTGGCATTTATCAGACTTTTAGATAGGGGAAATGGCAGTGAGCGTTCCAATTTCAGTTCCAGAGCGATTTGCCCAATGAGTCCTTGATATTTAGTCGTTTTCAGCCAATTTTCTGGATTTTTGAAAATTTCACTTTTTTGTGAAAATATCCACTAAATAAGGGAATAATATGTGTGAGGGTACCCCAGGCGAGTTCCAAATGTGTGTGGGAAGAATATATATCCCACGGGGGTAAAATTGAAGAAAGTTGAAAAAAAATTTTTTTTGGACTTAGTCATTTTTCCGGCGTTTATCAGACTTTCAGATAGGGGAAATGTCATTGAGCGTTCCGATTTCAGTTCCAGAGTGATTCGCCCAATGTGTCCTTGTTATTTAGTTGTTTTCAGCCAATTTTCTGGATTTTTGAAAATTTCACTTTTTTGTGAAAATATCCACTAAATGAGGGAATAATATGTGTGAGGGTACCCCAGGAGAGTTCCAAATGTGTGTGGGAAGAATATATATCCCACGGGGGTAAAATTGAAAAAAGTTGAAAAAAATTTTTTTTTAGACTTAGTCATTTTTCTGGCATTTATCAGACTTTTAGATAGGGGAAATGGCAGTGAGCGTTCCGATTTCAGTTCCAGAGCGATTCACCCAATGAGTCCTTGATATTTAGTCATTTTCAGCCAATTTTCTGGATTTTTGAAAATTTCACTTTTTTGTGAAAATATCCACTAAATGAGGGAATAATATGTGTGAGGGTACCCCAGGAGAGTTCCAAATGTTTGTGGGTAGAATATATATCCCACAGGGGTAAAATTGAAAAAAGTTGAAAAAAATTTTTTTTTGGACTTAGTCATTTTTCTGGCGTTTATCAAACTTTCAGATAGGGGAAATGTCAGTGAGCGTTCCGATTTCAGTTCCAGAGCGATTCGCCCAATGAGTCCTTGATATTTAGTCGTTTTCAGCCAATTTTCTGGATTTTTTAAAATTTCACTTTTTTGTGAAAATATCCACTAAATAAGGGAATAATATGGGTGAGGGTACCCCAGGAGAGTTCCAAATGTGTGTGGGAAGAATATATATCCCACGGGGGTAAAATTGAAAAAAAATTTTTTTTGGACTTAGTCATTTTTCCGGCGTTTATCAGACTTTCAGATAGGGGAAATGTCATTGAGCGTTCCGATTTCAGTTCCAGAGTGATTCGCCCAATGTGTCCTTGTTATTTAGTTGTTTTCAGCCAATTTTCTGGATTTTTGAAAATTTCACTTTTTTGTGAAAATATCCACTAAATGAGGGAATAATATGTGTGAGGGTACCCCAGGAGAGTTCCAAATGTTTGTGGGTAGAATATATATCCCACGGGGGTAAAATTGAAAAAAGTTGAAAAAAATTTTTTTTTGGACTTAGTCATTTTTCTGGCGTTTATCAAACTTTCAGATAGGGGAAATGTCAGTGAGCGTTCCGATTTCAGTTCCAGAGCGATTCGCCCAATGAGTCCTTGATATTTAGTCGTTTTCAGCCAATTTTCTGGATTTTTGAAAATTTCACTTTTTTGTGAAAATATCCACTAAATGAGGGAATAATATGTGTGAGGGTACCCCAGGAGAGTTCCAGATGTGTGTGGGAAGAATATATATCCCACGGGGGTAAAATTGAAAAAAAATTTTTTTTGGACTTAGTCATTTTTCCGGCGTTTATCAGACTTTCAGATAGGGGAAATGTCAGTGAGCGTTCCAATTTCAGTTCCAGAGTGATTCGCCCAATGAGTCTTTGTTATTTAGTTGTTTTCAGCCAATTTTCTGGATTTTTGAAAATTTCACTTTTTTGTGAAAATATCCACTAAATGAGGGAATAATATGTGTGAGGGTACCCCAGGAGAGTTCCAAATGTATGTGGGAAGAATATATATCCCACGGGGGTAAAATTGAAAAAAGTTGAAAAAAAATATTTTTTGGACTTAGTCATTTTTCTGGCGTTTATCAGACTTTCAGATAGGGGAAATGTCAGTGAGCGTTCCGATTTCAGTTCCAGAGCGATTCGCCCAATGAGTCCTTGATATTTAGTCGTTTTCAGCCAATTTTCTGGATTTTTGAAAATTTAACTTTTTTGTGAAAATATCCACTAAATGAGGGAATAATATGTGTGAGGGTACCCCAGGAGAGTTCCAAATGTGTGTGGGAAGAATATATATCCCACGGGGGTAAAATTGAAGAAAGTTGAAAAAAAATTTTTTTTGGACTTAGTCATTTTTCCGGCGTTTATCAGACTTTCAGATAGGGGAAATGTCATTGAGCGTTCCGATTTCAGTTCCAGAGTGATTCGCCCAATGAGTCCTTGTTATTTAGTTGTTTTCAGCCAATTTTCTGGATTTTTGAAAATTTCACTTTTTTGTGAAAATATCCACTAAATGAGGGAATAATATGTGTGAGGGTACCCCAGGACAGTTCCAAATGTGTGTGGGAAGAATATATATCCCACGGGGGTAAAATTGAAAAAAGTTGAAAAAAATTTTTTTTTAGACTTAGTCATTTTTCTGGCATTTATCAGACTTTTAGATAGGGGAAATGGCAGTGAGCGTTCCGATTTCAGTTCCAGAGCGATTCACCCAATGAGTCCTTGATATTTAGTCATTTTCAGCCAATTTTCTGGATTTTTGAAAATTTCACTTTTTTGTGAAAATATCCACTAAATGAGGGAATAATATGTGTGAGGGTACCCCAGGAGAGTTCCAAATGTTTGTGGGCAGAATATATTTCCCACGGGGGTAAAATTGAAAAAAGTTGAAAAAAATTTTTTTTTGGACTTAGTCATTTTTCTGGCGTTTATCAGACTTTCAGATAGAGGAAATGTCAGTGAGCGTTCCGATTTCAGTTCCAGAGCGATTCGCCCAATGAGTCCTTGATATTTAGTCGTTTTCAGCCAATTTTCTGGATTTTTGAAAATTTCACTTTTTTGTGAAAATATCCACTAAATAAGGGAATAATATGTGTGAGGGTACCCCAGGAGAGTTCCAAATGTGTGTGGGAAGAATATATATCCCACGGGGGTAAAATTGAAAAAAAATTTTTTTTGGACTTAGTCATTTTTCCGGCGTTTATCAGACTTTCAGATAGGGGAAATGTCAGTCAGCGTTCCGATTTCAGTTCCAGAGTGATTCGCCCAATGAGTCCTTGTTATTTAGTTGTTTTCAGCCAATTTTCTGGATTTTTGAAAATTTCACTTTTTTGTGAAAATATCCACTAAATGAGGGAATAATATGTGTGAGGGTACCCCAGGAGAGTTCCAAATGTATGTGGGAAGAATATATATCCCACGGGGGTAAAATTGAAAAAAGTTGAAAAAAAATATTTTTTGGACTTAGTCATTTTTCTGGCGTTTATCAGACTTTCAGATAGGGGAAATGTCAGTGAGCGTTCCGATTTCAGTTCCAGAGCGATTCGCCCAATGAGTCCTTGATATTTAGTCGTTTTCAGCCAATTTTCTGGATTTTTGAAAATTTCACTTTTTTGTGAAAATATCCACTAAATGAGGGAATAATATGTGTGAGGGTACCCCAGGAGAGTTCCAAATGTTTGTGGGTAGAATATATATCCCACGTGGGTAAAATTGAAAAAAGTTGAAAAAATTTTTTTTTGGACTTAGTCATTTTTCTGGCGTTTATCAAACTTTCAGATAGGGGAAATGTCAGTGAGCGTTCCGATTTCAGTTCCAGAGCGATTCGCCCAATGAGTCCTTGATATTTAGTCGTTTTCAGCCAATTTTCTGGATTTTTGAAAATTTCACTTTTTTGTGAAAATATCCACTAAATGAGGGAATAATATGTGTGAGGGTACCCCAGGAGAGTTCCAGATGTGTGTGGGAAGAATATATATCCCACGGGGGTAAAATTGAAAAAAAATTTTTTTTGGACTTAGTCATTTTTCCGGCGTTTATCAGACTTTCAGATAGGGGAAATGTCAGTGAGCGTTCTGATTTCAGTTCCAGAGTGATTCGCCCAATGAGTCCTTGTTATTTAGTTGTTTTCAGGCAATTTTCTGGATTTTTGAAAATTTCACTTTTTTGTGAAAATATCCACTAAATGAGGGAATAATATGTGTGAGGGTACCCCAGGAGAGTTCCAAATGTGTGTGGGAAGAATATATATCCCACGGGGGTAAAATTGAAAAAAGTTGAAAAAAAATTTTTTTGGGACTTAGTCGTTTTTCCGACGTTTATCAGACTTTCAGATAGGGGAAATGTCAGTGAGCATTCCGATTTCAGTTCCAGAGCGATTCGCCCTATGAGTCTTTGATATTTAGTCATTTTCAGCCAATTTTCTGGATTTTTGAAAATTTCACTTTTTTGTGAAAATATCCACTAAATGAGGGAATAATATGTATGAGGGTACCCCAGGAGAGTTTCAAATGTGTGTGGGAAGAATATATATCCCACGGGGGTAAAATTGAATAAAGTAGAAAATTTTTTTTTTTTGGACTTAGTCATTTTTTCGGCGTTTATCAGACTTTCAGATAGGGGAAATGTCAGTGAGCATTCCGATTTCAGTTCCAGAGCGATTTGCCCAATGAGTCCTTGATATTTAGTCATTTTCAGCCAATTTTCTGGATTTTTCAAAATTTCACTTTCTTGTGAAAATATCCACTAAATGAGGGAATAATATGTGTGAGGGTACCCCAGGAGAGTTCCAAATGTTTGTGGGTAGAATATATATCCCACGGGGGTAAAATTGAAAAAAGTTGAAAAAAATTTTTTTTTGGACTTAGTCATTTTTCTGGCGTTTATCAGACTTTCAGATAGGGGAAATGTCAGTGAGCGTTCCGATTTCAGTTCCAGAGCGATTCGCCCAATGAGTCCTTGATATTTAGTCGTTTTCAGCCAATTTTCTGGATTTTTGAAAATTTAACTTTTTTGTGAAAATATCCACTAAATGAGGGAATAATATGTGTGAGGGTACCCCAGGAGAGTTCCAAATGTTTGTGGGTAGAATATATATCCCACGGGGGTAAAATTGAAAAAAGTTGAAAAAAATTTTTTTTTGGACTTAGTCATTTTCTGGCGTTTATCAAACTTTCAGATAGGGGAAATGTCAGTGAGCGTTCCGATTTCAGTTCCAGAGCGATTCGCCCAATGAGTCCTTGATATTTAGTCGTTTTCAGCCAATTTTCTGGATTTTTGAAAATTTCCCTTTTTTGTGAAAATATCCATTAAATGAGGGAATAATATGTGTGAGGGTACCCCAGGAGAGTTCCAAATGTGTGTGGGAAGAATATATATCCCACGGGGGTAAAATTGAAAAAAAATTTTTTTTGAACTTAGTCATTTTTCCGCCGTTTATCAGACTTTCAGATAGGGGAAATGTCAGTGAGCGTTCCGATTTCAGTTCCAGAGTGATTCGCCCAATGAGTCCTTGATATTTAGTCGTTTTCAGCCAATTTTCTGGATTTTTGAAAATTTCACTTTTTTGTGAAAATATCCACTAAATGAGGGAATAATATGTGTGAGGGTACCCCAGGAGAGTTCCAAATGTGTGTGGGAGGAATATATATCCCACGGGGGTAAAATTGAAGAAAGTTGAAAAAAATTTTTTTTTGGACTTAGTCATTTTTCCGGCGTTTATCAGACTTTCAGATAGGGGAAATGTCATTGAGCGTTCCGATTTCAGTTCCAGAGTAATTCGCCCAATGAGTCCTTGTTATTTAGTTGTTTTCAGCCAATTTTCTGGATTTTTGAAAATTTCACTTTTTTGTGAAAATATCCACTAAATGAGGGAATAATATGTGTGAGGGTACCCCAGGAGAGTTCCAAATGTTTGTGGGTAGAATATATATCCCACGTGGGTAAAATTGAAAAAAGTTGAAAAAAATTTTTTTTTGGACTTAGTCATTTTTCTGGCGTTTATCAAACTTTCAGATAGGGGAAATGTCAGTGAGCGTTCCGATTTCAGTTCCAGAGCGATTCGCCCAATGAGTCCTTGATATTTAGTCGTTTTCAGCCAATTTTCTGGATTTTTGAAAATTTAACTTTTTTGTGAAAATATCCACTAAATGAGGGAATAATATGTGTGAGGGTACCCCAGGAGAGTTCCAAATGTTTGTGGGTAGAATATATATCCCACGGGGGTAAAATTGAAAAAAGTTGAAAAAAATTTTTTTGGGACTTAGTCGTTTTTCCGACGTTTATCAGACTTTCAGATAGGGGAAATGTCAGTGAGCGTTCTGATTTCAGTTCCAGAGTGATTCGCCCAATGAGTCCTTGTTATTTAGTTGTTTTCAGGCAATTTTCTGGATTTTTGAAAATTTCACTTTTTTGTGAAAATATCCACTAAATGAGGGAATAATATGTGTGAGGGTACCCCAGGAGAGTTCCAAATGTGTGTGGGAAGAATATATATCCCACGGGGGTAAAATTGAAAAAAGTTGAAAAAAAATTTTTTTGGGACTTAGTCGTTTTTCCGACGTTTATCAGACTTTCAGATAGGGGAAATGTCAGTGAGCATTCCGATTTCAGTTCCAGAGCGATTCGCCCTATGAGTCTTTGATATTTAGTCATTTTCAGCCAATTTTCTGGATTTTTGAAAATTTCACTTTTTTGTGAAAATATCCACTAAATGAGGGAATAATATGTATGAGGGTACCCCAGGAGAGTTTCAAATGTGTGTGGGAAGAATATATATCCCACGGGGGTAAAATTGAATAAAGTAGAAAATTTTTTTTTTTTGGACTTAGTCATTTTTTCGGCGTTTATCAGACTTTCAGATAGGGGAAATGTCAGTGAGCATTCCGATTTCAGTTCCAGAGCGATTTGCCCAATGAGTCCTTGATATTTAGTCATTTTCAGCCAATTTTCTGGATTTTTCAAAATTTCACTTTCTTGTGAAAATATCCACTAAATGAGGGAATAATATGTGTGAGGGTACCCCAGGAGAGTTCCAAATGTTTGTGGGTAGAATATATATCCCACGGGGGTAAAATTGAAAAAAGTTGAAAAAAATTTTTTTTTGGACTTAGTCATTTTTCTGGCGTTTATCAGACTTTCAGATAGGGGAAATGTCAGTGAGCGTTCCGATTTCAGTTCCAGAGCGATTCGCACAATGAGTCCTTGATATTTAGTCGTTTTCAGCCAATTTTCTGGATTTTTGAAAATTTAACTTTTTTGTGAAAATATCCACTAAATGAGGGAATAATATGTGTGAGGGTACCCCAGGAGAGTTCCAAATGTTTGTGGGTAGAATATATATCCCACGGGGGTAAAATTGAAAAAAGTTGAAAAAAATTTTTTTTTGGACTTAGTCATTTTCTGGCGTTTATCAAACTTTCAGATAGGGGAAATGTCAGTGAGCGTTCCGATTTCAGTTCCAGAGCGATTCGCCCAATGAGTCCTTGATATTTAGTCGTTTTCAGCCAATTTTCTGGATTTTTGAAAATTTCCCTTTTTTGTGAAAATATCCATTAAATGAGGGAATAATATGTGTGAGGGTACCCCAGGAGAGTTCCAAATGTGTGTGGGAAGAATATATATCCCACGGGGGTAAAATTGAAAAAAAATTTTTTTTGGACTTAGTCATTTTTCCGCCGTTTATCAGACTTTCAGATAGGGGAAATGTCAGTGAGCGTTCCGATTTCAGTTCCAGAGTGATTCGCCCAATGAGTCCTTGATATTTAGTCGTTTTCAGCCAATTTTCTGGATTTTTGAAAATTTCACTTTTTTGTGAAAATATCCACTAAATGAGGGAATAATATGTGTGAGGGTACCCCAGGAGAGTTCCAGATGTGTGTGGGAAGAATATATATCCCACGGGGGTAAAATTGAAAAAAGTTGAAAAAAAATTTTTTTGGGACTTAGTCGTTTTTCCGGCGTTTATCAGACTTTCAGATAGGGGAAATGTCATTGAGCGTTCCGATTTCAGTTCCAGAGTGATTCGCCCAATGAGTCCTTGTTATTTAGTTGTTTTCAGCCAATTTTCTGGATTTTTGAAAATTTCACTTTTTTGCGAAAATATCCACTAAATGAGGGAATAATATGTGTGAGGGTACCCCAGGACAGTTCCAAATGTGTGTGGGAAGAATATATATCATACGGGGGTAAAATTGAAAAAAGTTGAAAAAAATTTTTTTTTAGACTTAGTCATTTTTCTGGCATTTATCAGACTTTTAGATAGGGGAAATGGCAGTGAGCATTCCGATTTCAGTTCCAGAGCGATTCACCCAATGAGTCCTTGATATTTAGTCATTTTCAGCCAATTTTCTGGATTTTTGAAAATTTCACTTTTTTGTGAAAATATCCACTAAATGAGGGAATAATATGTGTGAGGGTACCCCAGGAGAGTTCCAAATGTTTGTGGGTAGAATATATATCCCACGTGGGTAAAATTGAAAAAAGTTGAAAAAAATTTTTTTTTGGACTTAGTCATTTTTCTGGCGTTTATCAAACTTTCAGATAGGGGAAATGTCAGTGAGCGTTCCGATTTCAGTTCCAGAGCGATTCGCCCAATGAGTCCTTGATATTTAGTCGTTTTCAGCCAATTTTCTGGATTTTTGAAAATTTCACTTTTTTGTGAAAATATCCACTAAATGAGGGAATAATATGTGTGAGGGTACCCCAGGAGAGTTCCAGATGTGTGTGGGAAGAATATATATCCCACGGGGGTAAAATTGAAAAAAAATTTTTTTTGGACTTAGTCATTTTTCCGGCGTTTATCAGACTTTCAGATAGGGGAAATGTCAGTGAGCATTCCGATTTCAGTTCCAGAGTGATTCGCCCAATGAGTCCTTGTTATTTAGTTGTTTTCAGGCAATTTTCTGGATTTTTCAAAATTTCACTTTTTTGTGAAAATATCCACTAAATGAGGGAATAATATGTGTGAGGGTACCCCAGGAGAGTTCCAAATGTGTGTGGGAAGAATATATATCCCACGGGGGTAAAATTGAAAAAAGTTGAAAAAAAATTTTTTTGGGACTTAGTCGTTTTTCCGACGTTTATCAGACTTTCAGATAGGGGAAATGTCATTGAGCGTTCCGATTTCAGTTCCAGAGTGATTCGCCCAATGAGTCCTTGTTATTTAGTTGTTTTCAGCCAATTTTCTGGATTTTTGAAAATTTCACTTTTTTGTGAAAATATCCACTAAATGAGGGAATAATATGTGTGAGGGTACCCCAGGACAGTTCCAAATGTGTGTGGGAAGAATATATATCCCACGGGGGTAAAATTGAAAAAAGTTGAAAAAATTTTTTTTTTAGACTTAGTCATTTTTCTGGCATTTATCAGACTTTTAGATAGGGGAAATGGCAGTGAGCGTTCCGATTTCAGTTCCAGAGCGATTCACCCAATGAGTCCTTGACAATTAGTCATTTTCAGCCAATTTTCTGGATTTTTGAAAATTTCACTTTTTTGTGAAAATATCCACTAAATGAGGGAATAATATGTGTGAGGGTACCCCAGGAGAGTTCCAAATGTTTGTGGGCAGAATATATATCCCACGGGGATAAAATTGAAAAAAGTTGAAAAAAATTTTTTTTTGGACTTAGTCATTTTTCTGGCGTTTATCAGACTTTCAGATAGGGGAAATGCCAGTGAGCATTCCGATTTCAGTTCCAGAGCGATTTGCCCAATGAGTCCTTGATATTTAGTCATTTTCAGCCAATTTTCTGGATTTTTCAAAATTTCACTTTCTTGTGAAAATATCCACTAAATGAGGGAATAATATGTGTGAGGGTACCCCAGGAGAGTTCCAAATGTTTGTGGGAAGAATATATATCCCACGGGGGTAAAATTGAATAAAGTAGAAAATTTTTTTTTTTTGGACTTAGTCATTTTTTCGGCGTTTATCAGACTTTCAGATAGGGGAAATGTCAGTGAGCATTCCGATTTCAGTTCCAGAGCGATTTGCCCAATGAGTCCTTGATATTTAGTCATTTTCAGCCAATTTTCTGGATTTTTCAAAATTTCACTTTCTTGTGAAAATATCCACTAAATGAGGGAATAATATGTGTGAGGGTACCCCAGGAGAGTTCCAAATGTTTGTGGGTAGAATATATATCCCACGGGGGTAAAATTGAAAAAAGTTGAAAAAAATTTTTTTTTGGACTTAGTCATTTTTCTGGCGTTTATCAGACTTTCAGATAGGGGAAATGTCAGTGAGCGTTCCGATTTCAGTTCCAGAGCGATTCGCCCAATGAGTCCTTGATATTTAGTCGTTTTCAGCCAATTTTCTGGATTTTTGAAAATTTAACTTTTTTGTGAAAATATCCACTAAATGAGGGAATAATATGTGTGAGGGTACCCCAGGAGAGTTCCAAATGTTTGTGGGTAGAATATATATCCCACGGGGGTAAAATTGAAAAAAGTTGAAAAAAATTTTTTTTCGGACTTAGTCATTTTCTGGCGTTTATCAAACTTTCAGATAGGGGAAATGTCAGTGAGCGTTCCGATTTCAGTTCCAGAGTGATTCGCCCAATGAGTCCTTGATATTTAGTCGTTTTCAGCCAATTTTCTGGATTTTTGAAAATTTCACTTTTTTGTGAAAATATCCACTAAATGAGGGAATAATATGTGTGAGGGTACCCCAGGAGAGTTCCAGATGTGTGTGGGAAGAATATATATCCCACGGGGGTAAAATTGAAAAAAAATTTTTTTTGGACTTAGTCATTTTTCCGGCGTTTATCAGACTTTCAGATAGGGGAAATGTCAGTGAGCATTCCGATTTCAGTTCCAGAGTGATTCGCCCAATGAGTCCTTGTTATTTAGTTGTTTTCAGGCAATTTTCTGGATTTTTGAAAATTTCACTTTTTTGTGAAAATATCCACTAAATGAGGGAATAATATGTGTGAGGGTACCCCAGGAGAGTTCCAAATGTGTGTGGGAAGAATATATATCCCACGGGGGTAAAATTGAAAAAAGTTGAAAAAAAATTTTTTTGGGACTTCGTCGTTTTTCCGACGTTTATCAGACTTTCAGATAGGGGAAATGTCAGTGAGCATTCCGATTTCAGTTCCAGAGCGATTCGCCCTATGAGTCTTTGATATTTAGTCATTTTCAGCCAATTTTCTGGATTTTTGAAAATTTAACTTTTTTGTGAAAATATCCACTAAATGAGGGAATAATATGTATGAGGGTACCCCAGGAGAGTTCCAAATGTGTGTGGGAGGAATATATATCCCACGGGGGTAAAATTGAAGAAAGTTGAAAAAAATTTTTTTTTGGACTTAGTCATTTTTCCGGCGTTTATCAGACTTTCAGATAGGGGAAATGTCATTGAGCGTTCCGATTTCAGTTCCAGAGTGATTCGCCCAATGAGTCCTTGTTATTTAGTTGTTTTCAGCCAATTTTCTGGATTTTTGAAAATTTCACTTTTTTGTGAAAATATCCACTAAATGAGGGAATAATATGTGTGAGGGTACCCCAGGACAGTTCCAAATGTGTGTGGGAAGAATATATATCCCACGGGGGTAAAATTGAAAAAAGTTGAAAAAATTTTTTTTTTAGACTTAGTCATTTTTCTGGCATTTATCAGACTTTTAGATAGGGGAAATGGCAGTGAGCGTTCCGATTTCAGTTCCAGAGCAATTCACCCAATGAGTCCTTGACAATTAGTCATTTTCAGCCAATTTTCTGGATTTTTGAAAATTTCACTTTTTTGTGAAAATATCCACTAAATGAGGGAATAATATGTGTGAGGGTACCCCAGGAGAGTTCCAAATGTTTGTGGGCAGAATATATATCCCACGGGGATAAAATTGAAAAAAGTTGAAAAAAATTTTTTTTTGGACTTAGTCATTTTTCTGGCGTTTATCAGACTTTCAGATAGAGGAAATGTCAGTGAGCGTTCCGATTTCAGTTCCAGAGCGATTCGCCCAATGAGTCCTTGATATTTAGTCGTTTTCAGCCAATTTTCTGGATTTTTGAAAATTTCACTTTTTTGTGAAAATATCCACTAAATAAGGGAATAATATGTGTGAGGGTACCCCAGGAGAGTTCCAAATGTGTGTGGGAAGAATATATATCCCACGGGGGTAAAATTGAAAAAAAAATTTTTTTGGACTTAGTCATTTTTCCGGCGTTTATCAGACTTTCAGATAGGGGAAATGTCAGTGAGCGTTCCGATTTCAGTTCCAGAGTGATTCGCCCAATGAGTCCTTGTTATTTAGTTGTTTTCAGCCAATTTTCTGGATTTTTGAAAATTTCCCTTTTTTGTGAAAATATCCACTAAATGAGGGAATAATATGTGTGAGGGTACCCCAGGAGAGTTCCAAATGTATGTGGGAAGAATATATATCCCACGGGGGTAAAATTGAAAAAAGTTGAAAAAAAATATTTTTTGGACTTAGTCATTTTTCTGGCGTTTATCAGACTTTCAGATAGGGGAAATGTCAGTGAGCGTTCCGATTTCAGTTCCAGAACGATTCGCCCAATGAGTCCTTGATATTTAGTCGTTTTCAGCCAATTTTCTGGATTTTTGAAAATTTAACTTTTTTGTGAAAATATCCACTAAATGAGGGAATAATATGTGTGAGGGTACCCCAGGAGAGTTCCAAATGTGTGTGGGAAGAATATATATCCCACGGGGGTAAAATTGAAGAAAGTTGAAAAAAAATTTTTTTTGGACTTAGTCATTTTTCCGGCGTTTATCAAACTTTCAGATAGGGGAAATGTCATTGAGCGTTCCGATTTCAGTTCCAGAGTGATTCGCCCAATGTGTCCTTGTTATTTAGTTGTTTTCAGCCAATTTTCTGGATTTTTGAAAATTTCACTTTTTTGTGAAAATATCCACTAAATGAGGGAATAATATGTGTGAGGGTACCCCAGGAGAGTTCCAAATGTGTGTGGGAAGAATATATATCCCACGGGGGTAAAATTGAAAAAAGTTGAAAAAAATTTTTTTTTAGACTTAGTCATTTTTCTGGCATTTATCAGACTTTTAGATAGGGGAAATGGCAGTGAGCGTTCCGATTTCAGTTCCAGAGCGATTCGCCCAATGAGTCCTTGATATTTAGTCGTTTTCAGCCAATTTTCTGGATTTTTGAAAATTTCACTTTTTTTGTGAAAATATCCATTAAATGAGGGAATAATATGTGTGAGGGTACCCCAGGAGAGTTCCAAATGTGTGTGGGAAGAATATATATCCCACGGGGGTAAAATTGAAAAAAAATATTTTTTGGACTTAGTCATTTTTCCGGCGTTTATCAGACTTTCAGATAGGGGAAATGTCAGTGAGCGTTCCGATTTCAGTTCCAGAGTGATTCGCCCAATGAGTCCTTGTTATTTAGTTGTTTTCAGCCAATTTTCTGGATTTTTGAATATTTCACTTTTTTGTGAAAATATCCACTAAATGAGGGAATAATATGTGTGAGGGTACCCCAGGAGAGTTCGAAATGTGTGTGGGTAGAATATATATCCCACGGGGGTAAAATTGAAAAAAGTTGAAAAAAAATTTTTTTTGGACTTAGTCGTTTTTCCGACGTTTATCAGACTTTCAGATAGGGGAAATGTCAGTGAGCATTCCGATTTCAGTTCCAGAGCGATTCGCCCAATGAGTCTTTGATATTTAGTCATTTTCAGCCAATTTTCTGGATTTTTGAAAATTTCACTTTTTTGTGAAAATATCCACTAAATGAGGGAATAATATGTGTGAGGGTACTCCAGGAGAGTTCCAAATGTTTGTGGGTAGAATATATATCCCACGGGGGTAAAATTGAAAAAAAATTTTTTTTGGACTTAGTCATTTTTCCGGCGTTTATCAGACTTTCAGATAGGGGAAATGTCAGTGAGCGTTCCGATTTCAGTTCCAGAGCGATTCGCCCAATGAGTCCTTGATATTTAGTCGTTTTCAGCCAATTTTCTGGATTTTTGAAAATTTCACTTTTTTGTGAAAATATCCACTAAATGAGGGAATAATATGTGTGAGGGTACCCCAGGAGAGTTCCAAATGTGTGTGGGAAGAATATATATCCCACGGGGGTAAAATTGAAAAAAAATTTTTTTTGGACTTAGTCATTTTTCCGGCGTTTATCAGACTTTCAGATAGGGGAAATGTCAGTGAGCGTTCCGATTTCAGTTCCAGAGCGATTCGCCCAATGAGTCTTTGATATTTAGTCATTTTCAGCCAATTTTCTGGATTTTTGAAAATTTCACTTTTTTGTGAAAATATCCACTAAATGAGGGAATAATATGTATGAGGGTACCCCAGGAGAGTTTCAAATGTGTGTGGGAAGAATATATATCCCACGGGGGTAAAATTGAATAAAGTAGAAAAATTTTTTTTTTTGGACTTAGTCATTTTTTCGGCGTTTATCAGACTTTCAGATAGGGGAAATGTCAGTGAGCATTCCGATTTCAGTTCCAGAGCGATTCGCCCAATGAGTCCTTGATATTTAGTCATTTTCAGCCAATTTTCTGGATTTTTCAAAATTTCACTTTTTTGTGAAAATATCCACTAAATGAGGGAATAATATGTGTGAGGGTACCCCAGGAGAGTTCCAAATGTGTGTGGGAAGAATATATATCCCACGGGGGTAAAATTGAAAAAAGTTGAAAAAAATTTTTTTTTGTACTTAGTCATTTTTCTGGCGTTTATCAGACTTTCAGATAGGGGAAATGTCAGTGAGCGTTCCGATTTCAGTTCCAGAGCGATTCGCCCAATGAGTCCTTGATATTTAGTCGTTTTCAGCCAATTTTCTGGATTTTTGAAAATTTAACTTTTTTGTGAAAATATCCACTAAATGAGGGAATAATATGTGTGAGGGTACCCCAGGAGAGTTCCAAATGTGTGTGGGAAGAATATATATCCCACGGGGGTAAAATTGAAGAAAGTTGAAAAAAAATTTTTTTTGGACTTAGTCATTTTTCCGGCGTTTATCAGACTTTCAGATAGGGGAAATGTCAGTGAGCGTTCCGATTTCAGTTCCAGAGCGATTCGCCCAATGAGTCCTTGATATTTAGTCGTTTTCAGCCAATTTTCTGGATTTTTGAAAATTTAACTTTTTTGTGAAAATATCCACTAAATGAGGGAATAATATGTGTGAGGGTACCCCAGGAGAGTTCCAAATGTTTGTGGGTAGAATATATATCCCACGGGGGTAAAATTGAAAAAAGTTGAAAAAAATTTTTTTTTGGACTTAGTCATTTTACTGGCGTTTATCAAACTTTCAGATAGGGGAAATGTCAGTGAGCGTTCCGATTTCAGTTACAGAGCGATTCGCCCAATGAGTCCTTGATATTTAGTCGTTTTCAGCCAATTTTCTGGATTTTTGAAAATTTCACTTTTTTGTGAAAATATCCACTAAATGAGGGAATAATATGTGTGAGGGTACCCCAGGAGAGTTCCAAATGTGTGTGGGAAGAATATATATCCCACGGGGGTAAAATTGAAAAAAAAATTTTTTTGGACTTAGTCATTTTTCCGGCGTTTATCAGACTTTCAGATAGGGGAAATGTCAGTGAGCGTTCCGATTTCAGTTCCAGAGCGATTCGCCCAATGAGTCTTTGATATTTAGTCATTTTCAGCCAATTTTCTGGATTTTTGAAAATTTCACTTTTTTGTGAAAATATCCACTAAATGAGGGAATAATATGTATGAGGGTACCCCAGGAGAGTTTCAAATGTGTGTGGGAAGAATATATATCCCACGGGGGTAAAATTGAATAAAGTAGAAAAATTTTTTTTTTTGGACTTAGTCATTTTTTCGGCGTTTATCAGACTTTCAGATAGGGGAAATGTCAGTGAGCATTCCGATTTCAGTTCCAGAGCGATTCGCCCAATGAGTCCTTGATATTTAGTCATTTTCAGCCAATTTTCTGGATTTTTCAAAATTTCACTTTTTTGTGAAAATATCCACTAAATGAGGGAATAATATGTGTGAGGGTACCCCAGGAGAGTTCCAAATGTGTGTGGGAAGAATATATATCCCACGGGGGTAAAATTGAAAAAAGTTGAAAAAAATTTTTTTTTGTACTTAGTCATTTTTCTGGCGTTTATCAGACTTTCAGATAGGGGAAATGTCAGTGAGCGTTCCGATTTCAGTTCCAGAGCGATTCGCCCAATGAGTCCTTGATATTTAGTCGTTTTCAGCCAATTTTCTGGATTTTTGAAAATTTAACTTTTTTGTGAAAATATTCCCTAAATGAGGGAATAATATGTGTGAGGGTACCCCAGGAGAGTTCCAAATGTGTGTGGGAAGAATATATATCCCACGGGGGTAAAATTGAAAAAAAATTTTTTTTGGACTTAGTCATATTTCCGGCGTTTATCAGACTTTCAGATAGGGGAAATGTCAGTGAGCGTTCCGATTTCAGTTCCAGAGCGATTCGCCCAATGAGTCCTTGATATTTAGTCGTTTTCAGCCAATTTTCTGGATTTTTGAAAATTTCACTTTTTTGTGAAAATATCCACTAAATGAGGGAATAATATGTGTGAGGGTACCCCAGGAGAGTTCCAAATGTGTGTGGGAAGAATATATATCCCACGGGGGTAAAATTGAAAAAAAATTTTTTTTGGACTTAGTCATTTTTCCGGCGTTTATCAGACTTTCAGATAGGGGAAATGTCAGTGAGCGTTCCGATTTCAGTTCCAGAGCGATTCGCCCAATGAGTCCTTGATATTTAGTCATTTTCAGCCAATTTTCTGGATTTTTGAAAATTTCACTTCTTTGTGAAAATATCCACTAAATGAGGGAATAATATGTGTGAGGGTACCCCAGGAGAGTTCCAAATGTGTGTGGGTAGAATATATATCCCACGGGGGTAAAATTGAATAAAGTAGAAAAATTTTTTTTTTTGGACTTAGTCATTTTTTTCGGCGTTTATCAGACTTTCAGATAGGGGAAATGTCAGTGAGCATTCCGATTTCAGTTCCAGAGCGATTCGCCCAATGAGTCCTTGATATTTAGTCATTTTCAGCCAATTTTCTGGATTTTTCAAAATTTCACTTTTTTGTGAAAATATCCACTAAATGAGGGAATAATATGTGTGAGGGTACCCCAGGAGAGTTCCAAATGTGTGTGGGAAGAATATATATCCCACGGGGGTAAAATTGAAAAAAGTTGAAAAAAATTTTTTTTTGTACTTAGTCATTTTTCTGGCGTTTATCAGACTTTCAGATAGGGGAAATGTCAGTGAGCGTTCCGATTTCAGTTCCAGAGCGATTCGCCCAATGAGTCCTTGATATTTAGTCGTTTTCAGCCAATTTTCTGGATTTTTGAAAATTTAACTTTTTTGTGAAAATATCCACTAAATGAGGGAATAATATGTGTGAGGGTACCCCAGGAGAGTTCCAAATGTGTGTGGGAAGAATATATATCCCACGGGGGTAAAATTGAAGAAAGTTGAAAAAAAATTTTTTTTGGACTTAGTCATTTTTCCGGCGTTTATCAGACTTTCAGATAGGGGAAATGTCAGTGAGCGTTCCGATTTCAGTTCCAGAGCGATTCGCCCAATGAGTCCTTGATATTTAGTCGTTTTCAGCCAATTTTCTGGATTTTTGAAAATTTAACTTTTTTGTGAAAATATCCACTAAATGAGGGAATAATATGTGTGAGGGTACCCCAGGAGAGTTCCAAATGTTTGTGGGTAGAATATATATCCCACGGGGGTAAAATTGAAAAAAGTTGAAAAAAATTTTTTTTTGGACTTAGTCATTTTACTGGCGTTTATCAAACTTTCAGATAGGGGAAATGTCAGTGAGCGTTCCGATTTCAGTTACAGAGCGATTCGCCCAATGAGTCCTTGATATTTAGTCGTTTTCAGCCAATTTTCTGGATTTTTGAAAATTTCACTTTTTTGTGAAAATATCCACTAAATGAGGGAATAATATGTGTGAGGGTACCCCAGGAGAGTTCCAAATGTGTGTGGGAAGAATATATATCCCACGGGGGTAAAATTGAAAAAAAAATTTTTTTGGACTTAGTCATTTTTCCGGCGTTTATCAGACTTTCAGATAGGGGAAATGTCAGTGAGCGTTCCGATTTCAGTTCCAGAGCGATTCGCCCAATGAGTCTTTGATATTTAGTCATTTTCAGCCAATTTTCTGGATTTTTGAAAATTTCACTTTTTTGTGAAAATATCCACTAAATGAGGGAATAATATGTATGAGGGTACCCCAGGAGAGTTTCAAATGTGTGTGGGAAGAATATATATCCCACGGGGGTAAAATTGAATAAAGTAGAAAAATTTTTTTTTTTGGACTTAGTCATTTTTTCGGCGTTTATCAGACTTTCAGATAGGGGAAATGTCAGTGAGCATTCCGATTTCAGTTCCAGAGCGATTCGCCCAATGAGTCCTTGATATTTAGTCATTTTCAGCCAATTTTCTGGATTTTTCAAAATTTCACTTTTTTGTGAAAATATCCACTAAATGAGGGAATAATATGTGTGAGGGTACCCCAGGAGAGTTCCAAATGTGTGTGGGAAGAATATATATCCCACGGGGGTAAAATTGAAAAAAGTTGAAAAAAATTTTTTTTTGTACTTAGTCATTTTTCTGGCGTTTATCAGACTTTCAGATAGGGGAAATGTCAGTGAGCGTTCCGATTTCAGTTCCAGAGCGATTCGCCCAATGAGTCCTTGATATTTAGTCGTTTTCAGCCAATTTTCTGGATTTTTGAAAATTTAACTTTTTTGTGAAAATATTCCCTAAATGAGGGAATAATATGTGTGAGGGTACCCCAGGAGAGTTCCAAATGTGTGTGGGAAGAATATATATCCCACGGGGGTAAAATTGAAAAAAAATTTTTTTTGGACTTAGTCATTTTTCCGGCGTTTATCAGACTTTCAGATAGGGGAAATGTCAGTGAGCGTTCCGATTTCAGTTCCAGAGCGATTCGCCCAATGAGTCCTTGATATTTAGTCGTTTTCAGCCAATTTTCTGGATTTTTGAAAATTTCACTTTTTTGTGAAAATATCCACTAAATGAGGGAATAATATGTGTGAGGGTACCCCAGGAGAGTTCCAAATGTGTGTGGGAAGAATATATATCCCACGGGGGTAAAATTGAAAAAAAATTTTTTTTGGACTTAGTCATTTTTCCGGCGTTTATCAGACTTTCAGATAGGGGAAATGTCAGTGAGCGTTCCGATTTCAGTTCCAGAGCGATTCGCCCAATGAGTCCTTGATATTTAGTCATTTTCAGCCAATTTTCTGGGTTTTTGAAAATTTAACTTTTTTTGTGAAAATATCCACTAAATGAGGGAATAATATGTGTGAGGGTACCCCAGGAGAGTTCCAAATGTGTGTGGGAAGAATATATATCCCACGGGGGTAAAATTGAAGAAAGTTGAAAAAAAATTTTTTTTGGACTTAGTCATTTTTCCGGCGTTTATCAGACTTTCAGATAGGGGAAATGTCAGTGAGCGTTCCGATTTCAGTTCCAGAGCGATTCGCCCAATGAGTCCTTGATATTTAGTCGTTTTCAGCCAATTTTCTGGATTTTTGAAAATTTCACTTTTTTGTGAAAATATCCACTAAATGAGGGAATAATATGTGTGAGGGTACCCCAGGAGAGTTCCAGATGTGTGTGGGAAGAATATATATCCCACGGGGGTAAAATTGAAAAAAGTTGAAAAAAATTTTTTTTTAGACTTAGTCATTTTTCTGGCATTTATCAGACTTTTAGATATGGGAAATGGCATTGAGCGTTCCGATTTCAGTTCCAGAGCGATTCACCCAATGAGTCCTTGATATTTAGTCATTTTCAGCCAATTTTCTGGATTTTTGAAAATTTCACTTTTTTGTGAAAATATCCACTAAATGAGGGAATAATATGTGTGAGGGTACCCCAGGAGAGTTCCAAATGTGTGTGGGAAGAATATATATCCCACGGGGGTAAAATTGAAAAAAAATTTTTTTTGGACTTAGTCATTTTTCCGGCGTTTATCAGACTTTCAGATAGGGGAAATGTCAGTGAGCGTTCCGATTTCAGTTCCAGAGTGATTCGCCCAATGAGTCCTTGCTATTTAGTTGTTTTCAGCCAATTTTCTGGATTTTTGAAAATTTCACTTTTTTGTGAAAATATCCACTAAATGAGGGAATAATATGTATGAGGGTACCCCAGGAGAGTTTCAAATGTGTGTGGAAAGAATATATATCCCACGGGGGTAAAATTGAATAAAGTAGAAAAATTTTTTTTTTGGGACTTAGTCATTTTTTCGGCGTTTATCAGACTTTCAGATAGGGGAAATGTCAGTGAGCATTCCGATTTCAGTTCCAGAGCGATTCGCCCAATGAGTCCTTGATATTTAGTCATTTTCAGCCAATTTTCTGGATTTTTCAAAATTTCACTTTTTTGTGAAAATATCCACTAAATGAGGGAATAATATGTGTGAGGGTACCCCAGGAGAGTTCCAAATGTGTGTGGGAAGAATATATATCCCACGGGGGTAAAATTGAAAAAAGTTGAAAAAAATTTTTTTTTGGACTTAGTCATTTTTCTGGCGTTTATCAGACTTTCAGATAGGGGAAATGTCAGTGAGCGTTCCGATTTCAGTTCCAGAGCGATTCGTCCAATGAGTCCTTGATATTTAGTCGTTTTCAGCCAATTTTCTGGATTTTTGAAAATTTAACTTTTTTGTGAAAATATCCACTAAATGAGGGAATAATATGTGTGAGGGTACCCCAGGAGAGTTCCAAATGTGTGTGGGAAGAATATATATCCCACGGGGGTAAAATTGAAAAAAGTTGAGAAAAAATTTTTTTTGGACTTAGTCGTTTTTCCGACGTTTATCAGACTTTCAGATAGGGGAAATGTCAGTGAGCATTCCGATTTCAGTTCCAGAGCGATTCGCCCAATGAGTCTTTGATATTTAGTCATTTTCAGCCAATTTTCTGGATTTTTCAAAATTTCACTTTTTTGTGAAAATATCCACTAAATGAGGGAATAATATGTATGAGGGTACCCCAGGAGAGTTTCAAATGTGTGTGGGAAGAATATATATCCCACGGGGGTAAAATTGAAAAAAGTTGAAAAAAATTTTTTTTTAGACTTAGTCATTTTTCTGGCATTTATCAGACTTTTAGATAGGGGAAATAGCAGTGAGCGTTCCGATTTCAGTTCCAGAGCGATTCACCCAATGAGTCCTTGATATTTAGTCATTTTCAGCCAATTTTCTGGATTTTTGAAAATTTAACTTTTTTGTGAAAATATCCACTAAATGAGGGAATAATATGTGTGAGGGTACCCCAGGAGAGTTCCAAATGTGTGTGGGAAGAATATATATCCCACGGGGGTAAAATTGAAGAAAGTTGAAAAAAAATTTTTTTTGGACTTAGTCGTTGTTCCGACGTTTATCAGACTTTCAGATAGGGGAAATGTCAGTGAGCATTCCGATTTCAGTTCCAGAGCGATTCGCCCAATGAATCTTTGATATTTAGTCATTTTCAGCCAATTTTCTGGATTTTTGAAAATTTCACTTTTTTGTGAAAATATCCACTAAATGAGGGAATAATATGTATGAGGGTACCCCAGGAGAGTTTCAAATGTGTGTGGGAAGAAAATATATCCCACGGGGGTAAAATTGAATAAAGTAGAAAAATTTTTTTTTTGGACTTAGTCATTTTTTCGGCGTTTATCAGACTTTCAGATAGGGGAAATGTCAGTGAGCATTCCGATTTCAGTTCCAGAGCGATTCGCCCAATGAGTCCTTGTTATTTAGTCGTTTTCAGACAATTTTCTGGATTTTTGAAAATTTAACTTTTTTGTGAAAATATCCACTAAATGAGGGAATAATATTTGTGAGGGTACCCCAGGAGAGTTCCAAATGTGTGTGGGAAGAATATATATCCCACGGGGGTAAAATTGAAGAAAGTTGAAAAAAAATTTTTTTTGGACTTAGTCATTTTTCTGGCATTTATCAGACTTTTAGATAGGGGAAATGCAGTGAGCGTTCCGATTTCAGTTCCAGAGCGATTCACCCAATGAGTCCTTGATATTTAGTCATTTTCAGCCAATTTTCTGGATTTTTGAAAATTTCACTTTTTTGTGAAAATATCCACTAAATGAGGGAATAATATGTGTGAGGGTACCCCAGGAGAGTTCCAAATGTGTGTGGGAAGAATATATATCCCACGGGGGTAAAATTGAAAAAAAAATTTTTTTGGACTTAGTCATTTTTCCGGCGTTTATCAGACTTTCAGATAGGGGAAATGTCAGTGAGCGTTCCGATTTCAGTTCCAGAGTGATTCGCTCAATGAGTCCTTGTTATTTAGTTGTTTTCAGCCAATTTTCTGGATTTTTGAAAATTTCACTTTTTTGTGAAAATATCCACTAAATGAGGGAATAATATGTGTGAGGGTACCCCAGGAGAGTTCCAGATGTGTGTGGGAAGAATATATATCCCACGGGGGTAAAATTGAAAAAAGTTGAAAAAAATTTTTTTTTAGACTTAGTCATTTTTCTGGCATTTATCAGACTTTTAGATATGGGAAATGGCATTGAGCGTTCCGATTTCAGTTCCAGAGCGATTCACCCAATGAGTCCTTGATATTTAGTCATTTTCAGCCAATTTTCTGGATTTTTGAAAATTTCACTTTTTTGTGAAAATATCCACTAAATGAGGGAATAATATGTGTGAGGGTACCCCAGGAGAGTTCCAAATGTGTGTGGGAAGAATATATATCCCACGGGGGTAAAATTGAAAAAAAATTTTTTTTGGACTTAGTCATTTTTCCGGCGTTTATCAGACTTTCAGATAGGGGAAATGTCAGTGAGCGTTCCGATTTCAGTTCCAGAGTGATTCGCCCAATGAGTCCTTGCTATTTAGTTGTTTTCAGCCAATTTTCTGGATTTTTGAAAATTTCACTTTTTTGTGAAAATATCCACTAAATGAGGGAATAATATGTATGAGGGTACCCCAGGAGAGTTTCAAATGTGTGTGGAAAGAATATATATCCCACGGGGGTAAAATTGAATAAAGTAGAAAAATTTTTTTTTTGGGACTTAGTCATTTTTTCGGCGTTTATCAGACTTTCAGATAGGGGAAATGTCAGTGAGCATTCCGATTTCAGTTCCAGAGCGATTCGCCCAATGAGTCCTTGATATTTAGTCATTTTCAGCCAATTTTCTGGATTTTTCAAAATTTCACTTTTTTGTGAAAATATCCACTAAATGAGGGAATAATATGTGTGAGGGTACCCCAGGAGAGTTCCAAATGTGTGTGGGAAGAATATATATCCCACGGGGGTAAAATTGAAAAAAGTTGAAAAAAATTTTTTTTTGGACTTAGTCATTTTTCTGGCGTTTATCAGACTTTCAGATAGGGGAAATGTCAGTGAGCGTTCCGATTTCAGTTCCAGAGCGATTCGTCCAATGAGTCCTTGATATTTAGTCGTTTTCAGCCAATTTTCTGGATTTTTGAAAATTTAACTTTTTTGTGAAAATATCCACTAAATGAGGGAATAATATGTGTGAGGGTACCCCAGGAGAGTTCCAAATGTGTGTGGGAAGAATATATATCCCACGGGGGTAAAATTGAAAAAAGTTGAGAAAAAATTTTTTTTGGACTTAGTCGTTTTTCCGACGTTTATCAGACTTTCAGATAGGGGAAATGTCAGTGAGCATTCCGATTTCAGTTCCAGAGCGATTCGCCCAATGAGTCTTTGATATTTAGTCATTTTCAGCCAATTTTCTGGATTTTTCAAAATTTCACTTTTTTGTGAAAATATCCACTAAATGAGGGAATAATATGTATGAGGGTACCCCAGGAGAGTTTCAAATGTGTGTGGGAAGAATATATATCCCACGGGGGTAAAATTGAAAAAAGTTGAAAAAAATTTTTTTTTAGACTTAGTCATTTTTCTGGCATTTATCAGACTTTTAGATAGGGGAAATAGCAGTGAGCGTTCCGATTTCAGTTCCAGAGCGATTCACCCAATGAGTCCTTGATATTTAGTCATTTTCAGCCAATTTTCTGGATTTTTGAAAATTTAACTTTTTTGTGAAAATATCCACTAAATGAGGGAATAATATGTGTGAGGGTACCCCAGGAGAGTTCCAAATGTGTGTGGGAAGAATATATATCCCACGGGGGTAAAATTGAAGAAAGTTGAAAAAAAATTTTTTTTGGACTTAGTCGTTGTTCCGACGTTTATCAGACTTTCAGATAGGGGAAATGTCAGTGAGCATTCCGATTTCAGTTCCAGAGCGATTCGCCCAATGAATCTTTGATATTTAGTCATTTTCAGCCAATTTTCTGGATTTTTGAAAATTTCACTTTTTTGTGAAAATATCCACTAAATGAGGGAATAATATGTATGAGGGTACCCCAGGAGAGTTTCAAATGTGTGTGGGAAGAAAATATATCCCACGGGGGTAAAATTGAATAAAGTAGAAAAATTTTTTTTTTGGACTTAGTCATTTTTTCGGCGTTTATCAGACTTTCAGATAGGGGAAATGTCAGTGAGCATTCCGATTTCAGTTCCAGAGCGATTCGCCCAATGAGTCCTTGTTATTTAGTCGTTTTCAGACAATTTTCTGGATTTTTGAAAATTTAACTTTTTTGTGAAAATATCCACTAAATGAGGGAATAATATTTGTGAGGGTACCCCAGGAGAGTTCCAAATGTGTGTGGGAAGAATATATATCCCACGGGGGTAAAATTGAAGAAAGTTGAAAAAAAATTTTTTTTGGACTTAGTCATTTTTCTGGCATTTATCAGACTTTTAGATAGGGGAAATGCAGTGAGCGTTCCGATTTCAGTTCCAGAGCGATTCACCCAATGAGTCCTTGATATTTAGTCATTTTCAGCCAATTTTCTGGATTTTTGAAAATTTCACTTTTTTGTGAAAATATCCACTAAATGAGGGAATAATATGTGTGAGGGTACCCCAGGAGAGTTCCAAATGTGTGTGGGAAGAATATATATCCCACGGGGGTAAAATTGAAAAAAAAATTTTTTTGGACTTAGTCATTTTTCCGGCGTTTATCAGACTTTCAGATAGGGGAAATGTCAGTGAGCGTTCCGATTTCAGTTCCAGAGTGATTCGCTCAATGAGTCCTTGTTATTTAGTTGTTTTCAGCCAATTTTCTGGATTTTTGAAAATTTCACTTTTTTGTGAAAATATCCACTAAATGAGGGAATAATATGTGTGAGGGTACCCCAGGAGAGTTCCAAATGTTTGTGGGTAGAATATATATCCCACGGGGGTAAAATTGAAAAAAGTTGAAAAAAATTTTTTTTTGGACTTAGTCATTTTTCTGGCATTTATCAGACTTTCCCATAGGGGAAATGTCAGTGAGCGCACCGATTTCAATTCCAGAGTGATTCGCCCAATGAGTCCTTGTTATTTAGTTGTTTTCAGCCAATTATCTGGATTTTTGAAAATTTCACTTTTTTGTGAAAATATCCACTAAATGAGGGATTAATATGTGTGAGGGTACCCCAGGAGAGTTCCAAATGTGTGTGGGAAGAATATATATCCCACGGGGGTAAAATTGAAAAAAGTTGAAAAAAATTATTTTTTGGACTTAGTCATTTTTCTGGCGTTTATCAGACTTTCAGATAGGGGAAATGTCAGTGAGCGTTCCGATTTCAGTTCCAGAGCGATTCGCCCAATGAGTCCTTGATATTTAGTCGTTTTCAGCCAATTTTCTGGATTTTTGAAAATTTCACTTTTTTGTGAAAATATCCACTAAATGAGGGAATAATATGTGTGAGGGTACCCCAGGAGAGTTCCAAATGTGTGTGGGAAGAATATATATCCCACGGGGGTAAAATTGAAAAGAGTTGAAAAAAATTTTTTTTTGGACTTAGTCATTTTTCTGCCGTTTATCAGACTTTCACATAGGGGAAATGTCAGTGAGCGTTCCGATTTCAGTTCCAGAGTGATTCGCCCAATGAGTCCTTGTTACTTAGTTGTTTTCAGCCAATTTTCTGGATTTTTGAAAATTTCACTTTTTTGTGAAAATATCCACTAAATGAGGGAATAAGTACCCCAGGAGAGTTCCAAATGTGTGTGGGAAGAATATATATCCCACGGGGGTAAAATTGAAAAAAAAATTTTTTTGGACTTAGTCATTTTTCCGGCGTTTATCAGACTTTCAGATAGGGGAAATGTCAGTGAGCATTCCGATTTCAGTTCCAGAGCGATTCGCCCAATGAGTCCTTGTTATTTAGTCGTTTTCAGACAATTTTCTGGATTTTTGAAAATTTAACTTTTTTGTGAAAATATCCACTAAATGAGGGAATAATATGTGTGAGGGTACCCCAGGAGAGTTCCAAATGTGTTTGGGAAGAATATATATCCCACGGGGGTAAAATTGAAGAAAGTTGAAAAAAAATTTTTTTTGGACTTAGTCATTTTTCCGGCGTTTATCAGACTTTCAGATAGGGGAAATGTCAGTGAGCGTTCCGATTTCAGTTCCAGAGTGATTCGCCCAATGAGTCCTTGTTATTTAGTTGTTTTCAGCCAATTTTCTGGATTTTTGAATATTTCACTTTTTTGTGAAAATATCCACTAAATGAGGGAATAATATGTGTGAGGGTACCCCAGGAGAGTTCGAAATGTGTGTGGGTAGAATATATATCCCACGGGGGTAAAATTGAAAAAAGTTGAGAAAAATTTTTTTTTGGACTTAGTCGTTTTTCCGACGTTTATCAGACTTTCAGATAGGGGAAATGTCAGTGAGCATTCCGATTTCAGTTCCAGAGCGATTCGCCCAATGAGTCTTTGATATTTAGTCATTTTCAGCCAATTTTCTGGATTTTTCAAAATTTCACTTTTTTGTGAAAATATCCACTAAATGAGGGAATAATATGTATGAGGGTACCCCAGGAGAGTTTCAAATGTGTGTGGGAAGAATATATATCCCACGGGGGTAAAATTGAAAAAAGTTGAAAAAAATTTTTTTTTAGACTTAGTCATTTTTCTGGCATTTATCAGACTTTTAGATAGGGGAAATAGCAGTGAGCGTTCCGATTTCAGTTCCAGAGCGATTCACCCAATGAGTCCTTGATATTTAGTCATTTTCAGCCAATTTTCTGGATTTTTGAAAATTTCACTTTTTTGTGAAAATATCCACTAAATGAGGGAATAATATGTGTGAGGGTACCCCAGGAGAGTTCCAAATGTTAGTGGGTAGAATATATATCCCACGGGGGTAAAATTGAAAAAAGTTGAAAAAAAATTTTTTTTGGACTTAGTCATTTTTCTGGCGTTTATCAGACTTTCAGATAGGGGAAATGTCAGTGAGCGTTCCGATTTCAGTTCCAGAGCGATTCGCCCAATGAGTCCTTGATATTTAGTCATTTTCAGCCAATTTTCTGGATTTTTCAAAATTTCACTTTTTTGTGAAAATATCCACTAAATGAGGGAATAATATGTATGAGGGTACCCCAGGAGAGTTTCAAATGTGTGTGGGAAGAATATATATCCCACGGGGGTAAAATTGAAAAAAGTTGAAAAAAATTTTTTTTTAGACTTAGTCATTTTTCTGGCATTTATCAGACTTTTAGATAGGGGAAATAGCAGTGAGCGTTCCGATTTCAGTTCCAGAGCGATTCACCCAATGAGTCCTTGATATTTAGTCATTTTCAGCCAATTTTCTGGATTTTTGAAAATTTAACTTTTTTGTGAAAATATCCACTAAATGAGGGAATAATATGTGTGAGGGTACCCCAGGAGAGTTCCAAATGTGTGTGGGAAGAATATATATCCCACGGGGGTAAAATTGAAGAAAGTTGAAAAAAATTTTTTTTGGGACTTAGTCGTTGTTCCGACGTTTATCAGACTTTCAGATAGGGGAAATGTCAGTGAGCATTCCGATTTCAGTTCCAGAGCGATTCGCCCAATGAATCTTTGATATTTAGTCATTTTCAGCCAATTTTCTGGATTTTTGAAAATTTCACTTTTTTGTGAAAATATCCACTAAATGAGGGAATAATATGTATGAGGGTACCCCAGGAGAGTTTCAAATGTGTGTGGGAAGAAAATATATCCCACGGGGGTAAAATTGAATAAAGTAGAAAAATTTTTTTTTTGGACTTAGTCATTTTTTCGGCGTTTATCAGACTTTCAGATAGGGGAAATGTCAGTGAGCATTCCGATTTCAGTTCCAGAGCGATTCGCCCAATGAGTCCTTGTTATTTAGTCGTTTTCAGACAATTTTCTGGATTTTTGAAAATTTAACTTTTTTGTGAAAATATCCACTAAATGAGGGAATAATATGTGTGAGGGTACCCCAGGAGAGTTCCAAATGTGTGTGGGTAGAATATATATCCCACGGGGGTAAAATTGAAAAAAGTTGAAAAAAAATTTTTTTTGGACTTAGTCGTTGTTCCGACGTTTATCAGACTTTCAGATAGGGGAAATGTCAGTGAGCATTCCGATTTCAGTTCCAGAGCGATTCGCCCAATGAGTCTTTGATATTTAGTCATTTTCAGCCAATTTTCTGGATTTTTGAAAATTTCACTTTTTTGTGAAAATATCCACTAAATGAGGGAATAATATGTATGAGGGTACCCCAGGAGAGCTTCAAATGTGTGTGGGAAGAATATATATCCCACGGGGGTAAAATTGAATAAAGTAGAAAAATTTTTTTTTTTGGACTTAGTCATTTTTTCTGCGTTTATCAGACTTTCAGATAGGGGAAATGTCAGTGAGCATTCCGATTTCAGTTCCAGAGTGATTCGCCCAATGAGTCCTTGATATTTAGTCATTTTCAGCCAATTTTCTGGATTTTTGAAAATTTCACTTTTTTGTGAAAATATCCACTAAATGAGGGAATAATATGTGTGAGGGTACCCCAGGAGAGTTCCAAATGTGTGTGGGAAGAATATATATCCCACGGGGGTAAAATTTAAAAAAAATTTTTTTTGGACTTAGTCATTTTTCCGGCGTTTATCAGACTTTCAGATAGGGGAAATGTCAGTGAGCGTTCCGATATCAGTTCCAGAGTGATTCACCCAATGAGTCCTTGTTATTTAGTTGTTTTCAGCCAATTTTCTGGATTTTTGAAAATTTCACTTTTTTGTGAAAATATCCACTAAATGAGGGAATAATATGTGTGAGGGTACCCCAGGAGAGTTCGAAATGTGTGTGGGTAGAATATATATCCCACGGGGGTAAAATTGAAAAAAGTAGAAAAAAAATTTTTTTTGGACTTAGTCGTTTTTCCGACGTTTATCAGACTTTCAGATAGGGGAAATGTCAGTGAGCATTCCGATTTCAGTTCCAGAGCGATTCGCCCAATGAGTCTTTGATATTTAGTCATTTTCAGCCAATTTTCTGGATTTTTGAAAATTTCACTTTTTTGTGAAAATATCCACTAAATGAGGGAATAATATGTATGAGGGTACCCCAGGAGAGTTCCAAATGTGTGTGGGAAGAATATATATCCCACGGGGGTAAAATTGAAAAAAGTTGAAAAAAATTTTTTTTTAGACTTAGTCATTTTTCTGGCATTTATCAGACTTTTAGATAGGGGAAATGGCAGTGAGCGTTCCGATTTCAGTTCCAGAGCATTCACCCAATGAGTCCTTGATATTTAGTCATTTTCAGCCAATTTTCTGGATTTTTGAAAATTTCACTTTTTTGTGAAAATATCCACTAAATGAGGGAATAAGTACCCCAGGAGAGTTCCAAATGTGTGTGGGAAGAATATATATCCCACGGGGGTAAAATTGAAAAAAAATTTTTTTTGGACTTAGTCATTTTTCCGGCGTTTATCAGACTTTCAGATAGGGGAAATGTCAGTGAGCATTCCGATTTCAGTTCCAGAGTGATTCGCCCAATGAGTCCTTGTTATTTAGTTGTTTTCAGCCAATTTTCTGGATTTTTGAAAATTTCACTTTTTTGTGAAAATATCCACTAAATGAGGGAATAATATGTGTGAGGGTACCCCAGGAGAGTTCCAAATGTGTGTGGGAAGAATATATATCCCACGGGGGTAAAATTGAAAAAAGTTGAAAAAAATTATTTTTTGGACTTAGTCATTTTTCTGGCGTTTATCAGACTTTCAGATAGGGGAAATGTCAGTGAGCGTTCCAATTTCAGTTCCAGAGTGATTCGCCCCATGAGTCCTTGTTATTTAGTTGTTTTCAGCCAATTTTCTGGATTTTTGAAAATTTCACTTTTTTGTGAAAATATCCACTAAATGAGGGATTAATATGTGTGAGGGTACCCCAGGAGAGTTCCAAATGTGTGTGGGTAGAATATATATCCCACGGGGATAAAATTGAAAAAAGTTGAAAAAAATTTTTTTTTTGGACTTAGTCATTTTTCTGCCGTTTATCAGACTTTCACATAGGGGAAATGTCAGTGAGCGTTCCGATTTCAGTTCCAGAGTGATTCGCCCAATGAGTCCTTGTTACTTAGTTGTTTTCAGCCAATTTTCTGGATTTTTGAAAATTTAACTTTTTTGTGAAAATATCCACTAAATGAGGGAATAAGTACCCCAGGAGAGTTCCAAATGTGTGTGGGAAGAATATATATCCCACGGGGGTAAAATTGAAAAAAAATTTTTTTTGGACTTAGTCATTTTTCCGGCGTTTATCAGACTTTCAGATAGGGGAAATGTCAGTGAGCATTCCGATTTCAGTTCCAGAGTGATTCGCCCAATGAGTCCTTGTTATTTAGTTGTTTTCAGCCAATTTTCTGGATTTTTGAAAATTTCACTTTTTTGTGAAAATATCCACTAAATGAGGGAATAATATGTGTGAGGGTACCCCAGGAGAGTTCCAAATGTGTGTGGGAAGAATATATATCCCACGGGGGTAAAATTGAAAAGAGTTGAAAAAAAAATTTTTTTGGACTTAGTCATTTTTCCGGCGTTTATCAGACTTTCAGATAGGGGAAATGTCAGTGAGCGTTCCAATTTCAGTTCCAGAGTGATTCGCCCAATGAGTCCTTGTTATTTAGTTGTTTTCAGCCAATTTTCTGGATTTTTGAAAATTTCACTTTTTTGTGAAAATATCCACTAAATGAGGGAATAATATGTGTGAGGGTACCCCAGGAGAGTTCCAAATGTGTGTGGGAAGAATATATATCCCACGGGGGTAAAATTGAAAAAAGTTGAAAAAAATTATTTTTTGGACTTAGTCATTTTTCTGGCGTTTATCAGACTTTCAGATAGGGGAAATGTCAGTGAGCGTTCCAATTTCAGTTCCAGAGTGATTCGCCCAATGAGTCCTTGTTATTTAGTTGTTTTCAGCAAATTTTCTGGATTTTTGAAAATTTCACTTTTTTGTGAAAATATCCACTAAATGAGGGAATAATATGTGTGAGGGTACCCCAGGAGAGTTCCAAATGTGTGTGGGTAGAATATATATCCCACGGGGGTAAAATTGAAAAAAGTTGAAGAAAAAAATTTTTTGGACTTATTCATTTTTCCGGCGTTTATCAGACTTTCAGATAGGGGAAATGTCAGTGAGCGTTCCAATTTCAGTTCCAGAGTGATTCGCCCAATGAGTCCTTGTTATTTAGTTGTTTTCAGCCAATTTTCTGGATTTTTGAAAATTTCACTTTTTTGTGAAAATATCCACTAAATGAGGGAATAATATGTGTGAGGGTACCCCAGGAGAGTTCCAAATGTGTGTGGGAAGAATATATATCCCACGGGGGTAAAATTGAAAAACGTTGAAAAAAAATTTTTTTTGGACTTAGTCATTTTTCCGGCGTTTATCAGACTTTTAGATAGGGGAAATGGCAGTGAGCGTTCCGATTTCAGTTCCAGAGCGATTCACCCAATGAGTCCTTGATATTTAGTCATTTTCAGCCAATTTTCAGGATTTTTGAAAATTTCACTTTTTTGTGAAAATATCCACTAAATGAGGGAATAAGTACCCCAGGAGAGTTCCAAATGTGTGTGGGAAGAATATATATCCCACGGGGGTAAAATTGAAAAAAAATTTTTTTGGACTTAGTCATTTTTCCGGCGTTTATCAGACTTTCAGATAGGGGAAATGTCAGTGAGCATTCCGATTTCAGTTCCAGAGTGATTCGCCCAATGAGTCCTTGTTATTTAGTTGTTTTCAGCCAATTTTCTGGATTTTTGAAAATTTCACTTTTTTGTGAAAATATCCACTAAATGAGGGAATAATATGTGTGAGGGTACCCCAAGAGAGTTCCAAATGTGTGTGGGAAGAATATATATCCCACGGGGGTAAAATTGAAAAGAGTTGAAAAAAAATTTTTTTTGGACTTAGTCATTTTTCTGCCGTTTATCAGACTTTCACATAGGGGAAATGTCAGTGAGCGTTCCGATTTCAGTTCCAGAGTGATTCGCCCAATGAGTCCTTGTTACTTAGTTGTTTTCAGCCAATTTTCTGGATTTTTGAAAATGTCACTTTTTTGTGAAAATATCCACTAAATGAGGGAATAATATGTGTGAGGGTACCCCAGGAGAGTTCCAAATGTGTGTGGGAAGAATATATATCCCACGGGGGTAAAATTGAAAAAAGTTGAAAAAAATTATTTTTTGGACTTAGTCATTTTTCTGGCGTTTATCAGACTTTCAGATAGGGGAAATGTCAGTGAGCGTTCTGATTTCAGTTCCAGAGCGATTCGCCCAATGAGTCCTTGATATTTAGTCGTTTTCAGCCAATTTTCTGGATTTTTGAAAATTTCACTTTTTTGTGAAAATATCCACTAAATGAGGGAATAAGTACCCCAGGAGAGATCCAAATGTGTGTGGGAAGAATATATATCCCACGGGGGTAAAATTGAAAAAAGTTGAAAAAAATTATTTTTTGGACTTAGTCATTTTTCTGGCGTTTATCAGACTTTCAGATAGGGGAAATGTCAGTGAGCGTTCCAATTTCAGTTCCAGAGCGATTCGCCCAATGAGTCATTGATATTTAGTCGTTTTCAGCCAATTTTCTGGATTTTTGAAAATTTCACTTTTTTGTGAAAATATCCACTAAATGAGGGAATAATATGTGTGAGGGTACCCCAGGAGAGTTCCAAATGTGTGTGGGAAGAATATATATCCCACGGGGGTAAAATTGAAAAACGTTGAAAAAAAATTTTTTTTGGACTTAGTCATTTTTCCGGCGTTTATCAGACTTTTAGATAGGGGAAATGGCAGTGAGCGTTCCGATTTCAGTTCCAGAGCGATTCACCCAATGAGTCCTTGATATTTAGTCATTTTCAGCCAATTTTCTGGATTTTTGAAAATTTCACTTTTTTGTGAAAATATCCACTAAATGAGGGAATAAGTACCCCAGGAGAGTTCCAAATGTGTGTGGGAAGAATATATATCCCACGGGGGTAAAATTGAAAAAAAATTTTTTTTGGACTTAGTCATTTTTCCGGCGTTTATCAGACTTTCAGATAGCGGAAATGTCAGTGAGCATTCCGATTTCAGTTCCAGAGTGATTCGCCCAATGAGTCCTTGTTATTTAGTTGTTTTCAGCCAATTTTCTGGATTTTTGAAAATTTCACTTTTTTGTGAAAATATCCACTAAATGAGGGAATAATATGTGTGAGAGTACCCCAGGAGAGTTCCAAATGTGTGTGGGTAGAATATATATCCCACGGGGATAAAATTGAAAAAAGTTGAAAAAAATTTTTTTTTGGACTTAATCATTTTTCTGCCGTTTATCAGACTTTCACATAGGGGAAATGTCAGTGAGCGTTCCGATTTCAGTTCCAGAGTGATTCGCCCAATGAGTCCTTGTTACTTAGTTGTTTTCAGCCAATTTTCTGGATTTTTGAAAATTTAACTTTTTTGTGAAAATATCCACTAAATGAGGGAATAATATGTGTGAGGGTACCCCAGGAGAGTTCCAAATGTGTGTGGGAAGAATATATATCCCACGGGGGTAAAATTGAAAAACGTTGAAAAAAAATTTTTTTTTGCCTTAGTCATTTTTCCGGCGTTTATCAGACTTTTAGATAGGGGAAATGGCAGTGAGCGTTCCGATTTCAGTTCCAGAGCGATTCACCCAATGAGTCCTTGATATTTAGTCATTTTCAGCCAATTTTCTGGATTTTTGAAAATTTCACTTTTTTGTGAAAATATCCACTAAATGAGGGAATAAGTACCCCAGGAGAGTTCCAAATGTGTGTGGGAAGAATATATATCCCACGGGGGTAAAATTGAAAAAAGTTGAAAAAAATTATTTTTTGGACTTAGTCATTTTTCTGGCGTTTATCAGACTTTCAGATAGGGGAAATGTCAGTGAGCGTTCCAATTTCAGTTCCAGAGCGATTCGCCCAATGAGTCCTTGATATTTAGTCGTTTTCAGCCAATTTTCTGGATTTTTGAAAATTTCACTTTTTTGTGAAAATATCCACTAAATGAGGGAATAATATGTGTGAGGGTACCCCAGGAGAGTTCCAAATGTGTGTGGGAAGAATATATATCCCACGGGGGTAAAATTGAAAAAAGTTGAAAAAAAATTTTTTTTGGACTTAGTCATTTTTCCGGCGTTTATCAGACTTTTAGATAGGGGAAATGTCAGTGAGCGTTCCGATTTCAGTTCCAGAGTGATTCGCCCAATGAGTCCTTGTTATTTAGTTGTTTTCAGGCAATTTTCTGGATTTTTGAAAATTTCACTTTTTTGTGAAAATATCCACTAAATGAGGGAATAATATGTGTGAGGGTACCCCAGGAGAGTTCCAAATGTGTGTGGGAAGAATATGTATCCCACGGGGGTAAAATTGAAAAAAGTTGAAAAAAATTATTTTTTGGACTTAGTCATTTTTCTGGCGTTTATCAGACTTTCAGATAGGGGAAATGTCAGTGAGCGTTCCAATTTCAGTTCCAGAGTGATTCGCCCAATGAGTCCTTGTTATTTAGTTGTTTTCAGCAAATTTTCTGGATTTTTGAAAATTTCACTTTTTTGTGAAAATATCCACTAAATGAGGGAATAATATGTGTGAGGGTACCCCAGGAGAGTTCCAAATGTGTGTGGGTAGAATATATATCCCACGGGGGTAAAATTGAAAAAAGTTGAAGAAAAAAATTTTTTGGACTTATTCATTTTTCCGGCGTTTATCAGACTTTCAGATAGGGGAAATGTCAGTGAGCGTTCCAATTTCAGTTCCAGAGTGATTCGCCCAATGAGTCCTTGTTATTTAGTTGTTTTCAGCCAATTTTCTGGATTTTTGAAAATTTCACTTTTTTGTGAAAATATCCACTAAATGAGGGAATAATATGTGTGAGGGTACCCCAGGAGAGTTCCAAATGTGTGTGGGAAGAATATATATCCCACGGGGGTAAAATTGAAAAACGTTGAAAAAAAATTTTTTTTGGACTTAGTCATTTTTCCGGCGTTTATCAGACTTTTAGATAGGGGAAATGGCAGTGAGCGTTCCGATTTCAGTTCCAGAGCGATTCACCCAATGAGTCCTTGATATTTAGTCATTTTCAGCCAATTTTCAGGATTTTTGAAAATTTCACTTTTTTGTGAAAATATCCACTAAATGAGGGAATAAGTACCCCAGGAGAGTTCCAAATGTGTGTTGGAAGAATATATATCCCACGGGGGTAAAATTGAAAAAAAATTTTTTTGGACTTAGTCATTTTTCCGGCGTTTATCAGACTTTCAGATAGGGGAAATGTCAGTGAGCATTCCGATTTCAGTTCCAGAGTGATTCGCCCAATGAGTCCTTGTTATTTAGTTGTTTTCAGCCAATTTTCTGGATTTTTGAAAATTTCACTTTTTTGTGAAAATATCCACTAAATGAGGGAATAATATGTGTGAGGGTACCCCAGGAGAGTTCCAAATGTGTGTGGGAAGAATATATATCCCACGGGGGTAAAATTGAAAAGAGTTGAAAAAAAATTTTTTTTGGACTTAGTCATTTTTCTGCCGTTTATCAGACTTTCACATAGGGGAAATGTCAGTGAGCGTTCCGATTTCAGTTCCAGAGTGATTCGCCCAATGAGTCCTTGTTACTTAGTTGTTTTCAGCCAATTTTCTGGATTTTTGAAAATTTCACTTTTTTGTGAAAATATCCACTAAATGAGGGAATAATATGTGTGAGGGTACCCCAGGAGAGTTCCAAATGTGTGTGGGAAGAATATATATCCCACGGGGGTAAAATTGAAAAAAGTTGAAAAAAATTATTTTTTGGACTTAGTCATTTTTCTGGCGTTTATCAGACTTTCAGATAGGGGAAATGTCAGTGAGCGTTCTGATTTCAGTTCCAGAGCGATTCGCCCAATGAGTCCTTGATATTTAGTCGTTTTCAGCCAATTTTCTGGATTTTTGAAAATTTCACTTTTTTGTGAAAATATCCACTAAATGAGGGAATAAGTACCCCAGGAGAGATCCAAATGTGTGTGGGAAGAATATATATCCCACGGGGGTAAAATTGAAAAAAGTTGAAAAAAATTATTTTTTGGACTTAGTCATTTTTCTGGCGTTTATCAGACTTTCAGATAGGGGAAATGTCAGTGAGCGTTCCAATTTCAGTTCCAGAGCGATTCGCCCAATGAGTCATTGATATTTAGTCGTTTTCAGCCAATTTTCTGGATTTTTGAAAATTTCACTTTTTTGTGAAAATATCCACTAAATGAGGGAATAATATGTGTGAGGGTACCCCAGGAGAGTTCCAAATGTGTGTGGGAAGAATATATATCCCACGGGGGTAAAATTGAAAAACGTTGAAAAACAATTTTTTTTGGACTTAGTCATTTTTCCGGCGTTTATCAGACTTTTAGATAGGGGAAATGGCAGTGAGCGTTCCGATTTCAGTTCCAGAGCGATTCACCCAATGAGTCCTTGATATTTAGTCATTTTCAGCCAATTTTCTGGATTTTTGAAAATTTCACTTTTTTGTGAAAATATCCACTAAATGAGGGAATAAGTACCCCAGGAGAGTTCCAAATGTGTGTGGGAAGAATATATATCCCACGGGGGTAAAATTGAAAAAAAATTTTTTTTGGACTTAGTCATTTTTCCGGCGTTTATCAGACTTTCAGATAGCGGAAATGTCAGTGAGCATTCCGATTTCAGTTCCAGAGTGATTCGCCCAATGAGTCCTTGTTATTTAGTTGTTTTCAGCCAATTTTCTGGATTTTTGAAAATTTCACTTTTTTGTGAAAATATCCACTAAATGAGGGAATAATATGTGTGAGAGTACCCCAGGAGAGTTCCAAATGTGTGTGGGTAGAATATATATCCCACGGGGATAAAATTGAAAAAAGTTGAAAAAAATTTTTTTTTGGACTTAATCATTTTTCTGCCGTTTATCAGACTTTCACATAGGGGAAATGTCAGTGAGCGTTCCGATTTCAGTTCCAGAGTGATTCGCCCAATGAGTCCTTGTTACTTAGTTGTTTTCAGCCAATTTTCTGGATTTTTGAAAATTTAACTTTTTTGTGAAAATATCCACTAAATGAGGGAATAATATGTGTGAGGGTACCCCAGGAGAGTTCCAAATGTGTGTGGGAAGAATATATATCCCACGGGGGTAAAATTGAAAAACGTTGAAAAAAAATTTTTTTTTGCCTTAGTCATTTTTCCGGCGTTTATCAGACTTTTAGATAGGGGAAATGGCAGTGAGCGTTCCGATTTCAGTTCCAGAGCGATTCACCCAATGAGTCCTTGATATTTAGTCATTTTCAGCCAATTTTCTGGATTTTTGAAAATTTCACTTTTTTGTGAAAATATCCACTAAATGAGGGAATAAGTACCCCAGGAGAGTTCCAAATGTGTGTGGGAAGAATATATATCCCACGGGGGTAAAATTGAAAAAAGTTGAAAAAAATTATTTTTTGGACTTAGTCATTTTTCTGGCGTTTATCAGACTTTCAGATAGGGGAAATGTCAGTGAGCGTTCCAATTTCAGTTCCAGAGCGATTCGCCCAATGAGTCCTTGATATTTAGTCGTTTTCAGCCAATTTTCTGGATTTTTGAAAATTTCACTTTTTTGTGAAAATATCCACTAAATGAGGGAATAATATGTGTGAGGGTACCCCAGGAGAGTTCCAAATGTGTGTGGGAAGAATATATATCCCACGGGGGTAAAATTGAAAAACGTTGAAAAAAAATTTTTTTTGGACTTAGTCATTTTTCCGGCGTTTATCAGACTTTTAGATAGGGGAAATGGCAGTGAGCGTTCCGATTGCAGTTCCAGAGCGATTCACCCAATGAGTCCTTGATATTTAGTCATTTTCAGCCAATTTTCTGGATTTTTGAAAATTTCACTTTTTTGTGAAAATATCCACTAAATGAGGGAATAAGTACCCCAGGAGAGTTCCAAATGTGTGTGGGAAGAATATATATCCCACGGGGGTAAAATTGAAAAAAGTTGAAAAAAATTTTTTTTTGGACTTAGTCATTTTTCCGGCGTTTATCAGACTTTTAGATAGGGGAAATGTCAGTGAGCGTTCCGATTTCAGTTCCAGAGTGATTCGCCCAATGAGTCCTTGTTATTTAGTTGTTTTCAGGCAATTTTCTGGATTTTTGAAAATTTCACTTTTTTGTGAAAATATCCACTAAATGAGGGAATAATATGTGTGAGGGTACCCCAGGAGAGTTCCAAATGTGTGTGGGAAGAATATATATCCCACGGGGGTAAAATTGAAAAACGTTGAAAAAAATTTTTTTTTGGACTTAGTCATTTTTCTGGCGTTTATCAGACTTTCAGATAGGGGATATGTCAGTGAGCGTTCCGATTTCAGTTCCAGAGCGTTTCGCCCAATGAGTCCTTGATATTTAGTCGTTTTCAGACAATTTTCTGGATTTTTGAAAATTTCACTTTTTTGCGAAAATATCCACTAAATGAGGGAATAATATGTGTGAGGGTACCCCAGGAGAGTTCCAAATGTGTGTGGGAAGAATATATATCCCACGGGGGTAAAATTGAAAAAAGTTGAAAAAAATTATTGTTTGGACTTAGTCATTTTTCTGGCGTTTATCAGACTTTCAGATAGGGGAAATGTCAGTGAGCGTTCCGATTTCAGTTCCAGAGCGATTCGCCCAATGAGTCCTTGATATTTAGTCGTTTTCAGCCAATTTTCTGGATTTTTGAAAATTTCACTTTTTTGTGAAAATATCCACTAAATGAGGGAATAATATGTGTGAGGGTACCCCAGGAGAGTTCCAAATGTGTGTGGGAAGAATATATATCCCACGGGGGTAAAATTGAAAAAAGTTGAAAAAAATTATTTTTTGGACTTAGTCATTTTTCTGGCGTTTATCAGACTTTCAGATAGGGGAAATGTCAGTGAGCGTTCCGATTTCAGTTCCAGAGCGATTCGCCCAATGAGTCCTTGATATTTAGTCGTTTTCAGACAATTTTCTGGATTTTTGAAAATTTCACTTTTTTGTGAAAATATCCACTAAATGAGGGAATAATATGTGTGAGGGTACCCCAGGAGAGTTCCAAATGTGTGTGGGAAGAATATATATCCCACGGGGGTAAAATTGAAAAGAGTTGAAAAAAAATTTTTTTTGGACTTCGTCATTTTTCCGGCGTTTATCAGACTTTCAGATAGGGGAAATGTCAGTGAGCGTTCCGATTTCAGTTCCAGAGCGATTCGCCCAATGAGTCCTTGATATTTAGTCGTTTTCAGCCAATTTTCTGGATTTTTGAAAATTTCACTTTTTTGTGAAAATATCCACTAAATGAGGGAATAATATGTGTGAGGGAACCCCAGGAGAGTTCCAAATGTGTGTGGGAAGAATATATATCCCACGGGGGTAAAATTGAAAAGAGTTGAAAAAAAATTTTTTTTGGACTTAGTCATTTTTCCGGCGTTTATCAGACTTTCAGATAGGGGAAATGTCAGTGAGCGTTCCAATTTCAGTTCCAGAGTGATTCGCCCAATGAGTCCTTGTTATTTAGTTGTTTTCAGCCAATTTTCTGGATTTTTGAAAATTTCACTTTTTTGTGAAAATATCCACTAAATGAGGGAATAATATGTGTGAGGGTACCCCAGGAGAGTTCCAAATGTGTGTGGGTAGAATATATATCCCACGGGGGTAAAATTGAAAAAAGTTGAAGAAAAATTTTTTTTGGACTTAGTCATTTTTCCGGCGTTTAACAGACTTTCAGATAGGGGAAATGTCAGTGAGCGTTCCGATTTCAGTTCCAGAGTGATTCGCCCAATGAGTCCTTGTTATTTAGTTGTTTTCAGCCAATTTTCTGGATTTTTGAAAATTTCACTTTTTTGTGAAAATATCCACTAAATGAGGGAATAATATGTGTGAGGGTACCCCAGGAGAGTTCCAAATGTGTGTGGGTAGAATATATATCCCACGGGGGTAAAATTGAAAAAAGTTGAAAAAAATTTTTTTTTGGACTTAGTCATTTTTCCGGCGTTTATCAGACTTTCAGATAGGGGAAATGTCAGTGAGCGTTCCAATTTCAGTTCCAGAGTGATTCGCCCAATGAGTCCTTGTTATTTAGTTGTTTTCAGCCAATTTTCTGGATTTTTGAAAATTTCACTTTTTTGTGAAAATATCCACTAAATGAGGGAATAATATGTGTGAGGGTACCCCAGGAGAGTTCCAAATGTGTGTGGGAAGAATATATATCCCACGGGGGTAAAATTGAAAAAAGTTGAAAAAAAAATTTTTTTGGACTGTCATTTTTCCGGCGTTTATCAGACTTTTAGATAGGGGAAATGACAGTGAGCGTTCCGATTTCAGTTCCAGAGCGATTCACCCAATGAGTCCTTGATATTTAGTCATTTTCAGCCAATTTTCTGGATTTTTGAAAATTTCACTTTTTTGTGAAAATATCCACTAAATGAGGGAATAAGTACCCCAGGAGAGTTCCAAATGTGTGTGGGAAGAATACATATCCCACGGGGGTAAAATTGAAAAAAAATTTTTTTTGGACTTAGTCATTTTTCTGGCGTTTATCAGACTTTCAGATAGGGGAAATGTCAGTGAGCGTTCCAATTTCAGTTCCAGAGCGATTCGCCCAATGAGTCCTTGATATTTAGTCCTTTTCAGCCAATTTTCTGGATTTTTGAAAATTTCACTTTTTTGTGAAAATATCCACTAAATGAGGGAATAATATGTGTGAGGGTACCCCAGGAGAGTTCCAAATGTGTTTGGGAAGAATATATATCCCACGGGGGTAAAATTGAAAAAAGTTGAAAAAAATTATTTTTTGGACTTAGTCATTTTTCTGGCGTTTATCAGACTTTCAGATAGGGGAAATGTCAGTGAGCGTTCCGATTTCAGTTCCAGAGCGATTCGCCCAATGAGTCCTTGATATTTAGTCGTTTTCAGCCAATTTTCTGGATTTTTGAAAATTTCACTTTTTTGTGAAAATATCCACTAAATGAGGGAATAATATGTGTGAGGGAACCCCAGGAGAGTTCCAAATGTGTGTGGGAAGAATATATATCCCACGGGGGTAAAATTGAAAAGAGTTGAAAAAAAATTTTTTTTGGACTTAGTCATTTTTCCGGCGTTTATCAGACTTTCAGATAGGGGAAATGTCAGTGAGCGTTCCAATTTCAGTTCCAGAGTGATTCGCCCAATGAGTCCTTGTTATTTAGTTGTTTTCAGCCAATTTTCTGGATTTTTGAAAATTTCACTTTTTTGTGAAAATATCCACTAAATGAGGGAATAATATGTGTGAGAGTACCCCAGGAGAGTTCCAAATGTGTGTGGGTAGAATATATATCCCACGGGGATAAAATTGAAAAAAGTTGAAAAAAATTTTTTTTTGGACTTAATCATTTTTCTGCCGTTTATCAGACTTTCACATAGGGGAAATGTCAGTGAGCGTTCCGATTTCAGTTCCAGAGTGATTCGCCCAATGAGTCCTTGTTACTTAGTTGTTTTCAGCCAATTTTCTGGATTTTTGAAAATTTAACTTTTTTGTGAAAATATCCACTAAATGAGGGAATAATATGTGTGAGGGTACCCCAGGAGAGTTCCAAATGTGTGTGGGAAGAATATATATCCCACGGGGGTAAAATTGAAAAACGTTGAAAAAAAATTTTTTTTTGCCTTAGTCATTTTTCCGGCGTTTATCAGACTTTTAGATAGGGGAAATGGCAGTGAGCGTTCCGATTTCAGTTCCAGAGCGATTCACCCAATGAGTCCTTGATATTTAGTCATTTTCAGCCAATTTTCTGGATTTTTGAAAATTTCACTTTTTTGTGAAAATATCCACTAAATGAGGGAATAAGTACCCCAGGAGAGTTCCAAATGTGTGTGGGAAGAATATATATCCCACGGGGGTAAAATTGAAAAAAGTTGAAAAAAATTATTTTTTGGACTTAGTCATTTTTCTGGCGTTTATCAGACTTTCAGATAGGGGAAATGTCAGTGAGCGTTCCAATTTCAGTTCCAGAGCGATTCGCCCAATGAGTCCTTGATATTTAGTCCTTTTCAGCCAATTTTCTGGATTTTTGAAAATTTCACTTTTTTGTGAAAATATCCACTAAATGAGGGAATAATATGTGTGAGGGTACCCCAGGAGAGTTCCAAATGTGTTTGGGAAGAATATATATCCCACGGGGGTAAAATTGAAAAAAGTTGAAAAAAATTATTTTTTGGACTTAGTCATTTTTCTGGCGTTTATCAGACTTTCAGATAGGGGAAATGTCAGTGAGCGTTCCGATTTCAGTTCCAGAGCGATTCGCCCAATGAGTCCTTGATATTTAGTCGTTTTCAGCCAATTTTCTGGATTTTTGAAAATTTCACTTTTTTGTGAAAATATCCACTAAATGAGAGAATAATATGTGTGAGGGAACCCCAGGAGAGTTCCAAATGTGTGTGGGAAGAATATATATCCCACGGGGGTAAAATTGAAAAGAGTTGAAAAAAAATTTTTTTTGGACTTAGTCATTTTTCCGGCGTTTATCAGACTTTCAGATAGGGGAAATGTCAGTGAGCGTTCCAATTTCAGTTCCAGAGTGATTCGCCCAATGAGTCCTTGTTATTTAGTTGTTTTCAGCCAATTTTCTGGATTTTTGAAAATTTCACTTTTTTGTGAAAATATCCACTAAATGAGGGAATAATATGTGTGAGGGTACCCCAGGAGAGTTCCAAATGTGTGTGGGTAGAATATATATCCCACGGGGGTAAAATTGGAAAAAGTTGAAGAAAAATTTTTTTTGGACTTAGTCATTTTTCCGGCGTTTATCAGACTTTCAGATAGGGGAAATGTCAGTGAGCGTTCCAATTTCAGTTCCAGAGTGATTCGCCCAACGAGTCCTTGTTATTTAGTTGTTTTCAGCCAATTTTCTGGATTTTTGAAAATTTCACTTTTTTGTGAAAATATCCACTAAATGAGGGAATAATATGTGTGAGGGTACCCCAGGAGAGTTCCAAATGTGTGTGGGTAGAATATATATCCCACGGGGGTAAAATTGAAAAAAGTTGAAAAAAAATTTTTTTTGGACTTAGTCATTTTTCCCGCGTTTATCAGACTTTCAGATAGGGGAAATGTCAGTGAGCGTTCCAATTTCAGTTCCAGAGTGATTCGCCCAATGAGTCCTTGTTATTTAGTTGTTTTCAGCCAATTTTCTGGATTTTTGAAAATTTAACTTTTTTGTGAAAATATCCACTAAATGAGGGAATAATATGTGTGAGGGTACCCCAGGAGAGTTCCAAATGTGTGTGGCAAGAATATATATCCCACGGGGGTAAAATTGAAAAAAGTTGAAAAAAAAATTTTTTTGGACTGTCATTTTTCCGGCGTTTATCAGACTTTTAGATAGGGGAAATGGCAGTGAGCGTTCCGATTGCAGTTCCAGAGCGATTCACCCAATGAGTCCTTGATATTTAGTCATTTTCAGCCAATTTTCTGGATTTTTGAAAATTTCACTTTTTTGTGAAAATATCCACTAAATGAGGGAATAAGTACCCCAGGAGAGTTCCAAATGTGTGTGGGAAGAATATATATCCCACGGGGGTAAAATTGAAAAAAGTTGAAAAAAAATTTTTTTTGGACTTAGTCATTTTTCCGGCGTTTATCAGACTTTTAGATAGGGGAAATGTCAGTGAGCGTTCCGATTTCAGTTCCAGAGTGATTCGCCCAATGAGTCCTTGTTATTTAGTTGTTTTCAGGCAATTTTCTGGATTTTTGAAAATTTCACTTTTTTGTGAAAATATCCACTAAATGAGGGAATAATATGTGTGAGGGTACCCCAGGAGAGTTCCAAATGTGTGTGGGAAGAATATATATCCCACGGGGGTAAAATTGAAAAACGTTGAAAAAAATTTTTTTTTGGACTTAGTCATTTTTCTGGCGTTTATCAGACTTTCAGATAGGGGAAATGTCAGTGAGCGTTCCAATTTCAGTTCCAGAGCGATTCGCCCAATGAGTCCTTGATATTTAGTCGTTTTCAGCCAATTTTCTGGATTTTTGAAAATTTCACTTTTTTGTGAAAATATCCACTAAATGAGGGAATAAGTACCCCAGGAGAGTTCCAAATGTGTTTGGGAAGAATATATATCCCACGGGGGTAAAATTGAAAAAAGTTGAAAAAAAATTTTTTTTGGACTTAGTCATTTTTCTGGCGTTTATCAGACTTTCAGATAGGGGAAATGTCAGTGAGCGTTCCGATTTCAGTTCCAGAGCGATTCGCCCAATGAGTCCTTGATATTTAGTCGTTTTCAGCCAATTTTCTGGATTTTTGAAAATTTCACTTTTTTGTGAAAATATCCACTAAATGAGGGAATAATATGTGTGAGGGTACCCCAGGAGAGTTCCAAATGTGTGTGGGAAGAATATATATCCCACGGGGGTAAAATTGAAAAAAGTTGAAAAAAATTATTTTTTGGACTTAGTCATTTTTCTGGCGTTTATCAGACTTTCAGATAGGGGAAATGTCAGTGAGCGTTCCGATTTCAGTTCCAGAGCGATTCGCCCAATGAGTCCTTGATATTTAGTCGTTTTCAGACAATTTTCTGGATTTTTGAAAATTTCACTTTTTTGTGAAAATATCCACTAAATGAGGGAATAATATGTGTGAGGGTACCCCAGGAGAGTTCCAAATGTGTGTGGGAAGAATATATATCCCACGGGGGTAAAATTGAAAAGAGTTGAAAAAAAATTTTTTTTGGACTTCGTCATTTTTCCGGCGTTTATCAGACTTTCAGATAGGGGAAATGTCAGTGAGCGTTCCGATTTCAGTTCCAGAGCAATTCGCCCAATGAGTCCTTGATATTTAGTCGTTTTCAGCCAATTTTCTGGATTTTTGAAAATTTCACTTTTTTGTGAAAATATCCACTAAATGAGGGAATAATATGTGTGAGGGAACCCCAGGAGAGTTCCAAATGTGTGTGGGAAGAATATATATCCCACGGGGGTAAAATTGAAAAGAGTTGAAAAAAAATTTTTTTTGGACTTAGTCATTTTTCCGGCGTTTATCAGACTTTCAGATAGGGGAAATGTCAGTGAGCGTTCCAATTTCAGTTCCAGAGTGATTCGCCCAATGAGTCCTTGTTATTTAGTTGTTTTCAGCCAATTTTCTGGATTTTTGAAAATTTCACTTTTTTGTGAAAATATCCACTAAATGAGGGAATAATATGTGTGAGGGTACCCCAGGAGAGTTCCAAATGTGTGTGGGTAGAATATATATCCCACGGGGGTAAAATTGAAAAAAGTTGAAGAAAAATTTTTTTTGGACTTAGTCATTTTTCTGGCGTTTATCAGACTTTCAGATAGGGGAAATGTCAGTGAGCGTTCCAATTTCAGTTCCAGAGCGATTCGCCCAATGAGTCCTTGATATTTAGTCCTTTTCAGCCAATTTTCTGGATTTTTGAAAATTTCACTTTTTTGTGAAAATATCCACTAAATGAGGGAATAATATGTGTGAGGGTACCCCAGGAGAGTTCCAAATGTGTTTGGGAAGAATATATATCCCACGGGGGTAAAATTGAAAAAAGTTGAAAAAAATTATTTTTTGGACTTAGTCATTTTTCTGGCGTTTATCAGACTTTCAGATAGGGGAAATGTCAGTGAGCATTCCGATTTCAGTTCCAGAGCGATTCGCCCAATGAGTCCTTGATATTTAGTCGTTTTCAGCCAATTTTCTGGATTTTTGAAAATTTCACTTTTTTGTGAAAATATCCACTAAATGAGGGAATAATATGTGTGAGGGAACCCCAGGAGAGTTCCAAATGTGTGTGGGAAGAATATATATCCCACGGGGGTAAAATTGAAAAGAGTTGAAAAAAAATTTTTTTTGGACTTAGTCATTTTTCCGGCGTTTATCAGACTTTCAGATAGGGGAAATGTCAGTGAGCGTTCCAATTTCAGTTCCAGAGTGATTCGCCCAATGAGTCCTTGTTATTTAGTTGTTTTCAGCCAATTTTCTGGATTTTTGAAAATTTCACTTTTTTGTGAAAATATCCACTAAATGAGGGAATAATATGTGTGAGGGTACCCCAGGAGAGTTCCAAATGTGTGTGGGTAGAATATATATCCCACGGGGGTAAAATTGAAAAAAGTTGAAGAAAAATTTTTTTTGGACTTAGTCATTTTTCCGGCGTTTATCAGACTTTCAGATAGGGGAAATGTCAGTGAGCGTTCCAATTTCAGTTCCAGAGTGATTCGCCCAATGAGTCCTTGTTATTTAGTTGTTTTCAGCCAATTTTCTGGATTTTTGAAAATTTAACTTTTTTGTGAAAATATCCACTAAATGAGGGAATAATATGTGTGAGGGTACCCCAGGAGAGTTCCAAATGTGTGTGGGAAGAATATATATCCCACGGGGGTAAAATTGAAAAAAGTTGAAAAAAAAATTTTTTTGGACTGTCATTTTTCCGGCGTTTATCAGACTTTTAGATAGGGGAAATGGCAGTGAGCGTTCCGATTTCAGTTCCAGAGTGATTCACCCAATGAGTCCTTGATATTTAGTCATTTTCAGCCAATTTTCTGGATTTTTGAAAATTTCACTTTTTTGTGAAAATATCCACTAAATGAGGGAATAAGTACCCCAGGAGAGTTCCAAATGTGTGTGGGAAGAATACATATCCCACGGGGGTAAAATTGAAAAAAAATTTTTTTTGGACTTAGTCATTTTTCTGGCGTTTATCAGACTTTCAGATAGGGGAAATGTCAGTGAGCGTTCCAATTTCAGTTCCAGAGCGATTCGCCCAATGAGTCCTTGATATTTAGTCCTTTTCAGCCAATTTTCTGGATTTTTGAAAATTTCACTTTTTTGTGAAAATATCCACTAAATGAGGGAATAATATGTGTGAGGGTACCCCAGGAGAGTTCCAAATGTGTTTGGGAAGAATATATATCCCACGGGGGTAAAATTGAAAAAAGTTGAAAAAAATTATTTTTTGGACTTAGTCATTTTTCTGGCGTTTATCAGACTTTCAGATAGGGGAAATGTCAGTGAGCGTTCCGATTTCAGTTCCAGAGCGATTCGCCCAATGAGTCCTTGATATTTAGTCGTTTTCAGCCAATTTTCTGGATTTTTGAAAATTTCACTTTTTTGTGAAAATATCCACTAAATGAGGGAATAATATGTGTGAGGGAACCCCAGGAGAGTTCCAAATGTGTGTGGGAAGAATATATATCCCACGGGGGTAAAATTGAAAAGAGTTGAAAAAAAATTTTTTTTGGACTTAGTCATTTTTCTGGCGTTTATCAGACTTTCAGATAGGGGAAATGTCAGTGAGCGTTCCAATTTCAGTTCCAGAGTGATTCGCCCAATGAGTCCTTGTTATTTAGTTGTTTTCAGCCAATTTTCTGGATTTTTGAAAATTTCACTTTTTTGTGAAAATATCCACTAAATGAGGGAATAATATGTGTGAGGGTACCCCAGGAGAGTTCCAAATGTGTGTGGGTAGAATATATATCCCACGGGGGTAAAATTGAAAAAAGTTGAAGAAAAATTTTTTTTGGACTTAGTCATTTTTCCGGCGTTTATCAGACTTTCAGATAGGGGAAATGTCAGTGAGCGTTCCAATTTCAGTTCCAGAGTGATTCGCCCAACGAGTCCTTGTTATTTAGTTGTTTTCAGCCAATTTTCTGGATTTTTGAAAATTTCACTTTTTTGTGAAAATATCCACTAAATGAGGGAATAATATGTGTGAGGGTACCCCAGGAGAGTTCCAAATGTGTGTGGGTAGAATATATATCCCACGGGGGTAAAATTGAAAAAAGTTGAAAAAAAATTTTTTTTGGACTTAGTCATTTTTCCCGCGTTTATCAGACTTTCAGATAGGGGAAATGTCAGTGAGCGTTCCAATTTCAGTTCCAGAGTGATTCGCCCAATGAGTCCTTGTTATTTAGTTGTTTTCAGCCAATTTTCTGGATTTTTGAAAATTTAACTTTTTTGTGAAAATATCCACTAAATGAGGGAATAATATGTGTGAGGGTACCCCAGGAGAGTTCCAAATGTGTGTGGGAAGAATATATATCCCACGGGGGTAAAATTGAAAAAAGTTGAAAAAAAAATTTTTTTGGACTGTCATTTTTCCGGCGTTTATCAGACTTTTAGATAGGGGAAATGGCAGTGAGCGTTCCGATTTCAGTTCCAGAGTGATTCACCCAATGAGTCCTTGATATTTAGTCATTTTCAGCCAATTTTCTGGATTTTTGAAAATTTCACTTTTTTGTGAAAATATCCACTAAATGAGGGAATAAGTACCCCAGGAGAGTTCCAAATGTGTGTGGGAAGAATACATATCCCACGGGGGTAAAATTGAAAAAAAATTTTTTTTGGACTTAGTCATTTTTCCGGCGTTTATCAGACTTTCAGATAGGGGAAATGTCAGTGAGCGTTCCAATTTCAGTTCCAGAGTAATTCGCCCAATGAGTCCTTGTTATTTAGTTGTTTTCAGCCAATTTTCTGGATTTTTGAAAATTTCACTTTTTTGTGAAAATATCCACTAAATGAGGGAATAATATGTGTGAGGGTACCCCAGGAGAGTTCCAAATGTGTGTGGGTAGAATATATATCCCACGGGGGTAAAATTGAAAAAAGTTGAAGAAAAATTTTTTTTGGACTTAGTCATTTTTCTGGCGTTTATCAGACTTTCAGATAGGGGAAATGTCAGTGAGCGTTCCAATTTCAGTTCCAGAGTGATTCGCCCAACGAGTCCTTGTTATTTAGTTGTTTTCAGCCAATTTTCTGGATTTTTGAAAATTTCACTTTTTTGTGAAAATATCCACTAAATGAGGGAATAATATGTGTGAGGGTACCCCAGGAGAGTTCCAAATGTGTGTGGGTAGAATATATATCCCACGGGGGTAAAATTGAAAAAAGTTGAAAAAAAATTTTTTTTGGACTTAGTCATTTTTCCCGCGTTTATCAGACTTTCAGATAGGGGAAATGTCAGTGAGCGTTCCAATTTCAGTTCCAGAGTGATTCGCCCAATGAGTCCTTGTTATTTAGTTGTTTTCAGCCAATTTTCTGGATTTTTGAAAATTTAACTTTTTTGTGAAAATATCCACTAAATGAGGGAATAATATGTGTGAGGGTACCCCAGGAGAGTTCCAAATGTGTGTGGGAAGAATATATATCCCACGGGGGTAAAATTGAAAAAAGTTGAAAAAAAATTTTTTTTGGACTTAGTCATTTTTCCGGCGTTTATCAGACTTTTAGATAGGGGAAATGGCAGTGAGCGTTCCGATTTCAGTTCCAGAGCGATTCACCCAATGAGTCCTTGATATTTAGTCATTTTCAGGCAATTTTCTGGATTTTTGAAAATTTCACTTTTTTGTGAAAATATCCACTAAATGAGGGAATAAGTACCCCAGGAGAGTTCCAAATGTGTGTGGGAAGAATATATATCCCACGGGGGTAAAATTGAAAAAAATTTTTTTTGGACTTAGTCATTTTTCTGGCGTTTATCAGACTTTCAGATAGGGGAAATGTCAGTGAGCGTTCCAATTTCAGTTCCAGAGCGATTCGCCCAATGAGTCCTTGATATTTAGTCGTTTTCAGCCAATTTTCTGGATTTTTGAAAATTTCACTTTTTTGCGAAAATATCCACTAAATGAGGGAATAATATGTGTGAGGGTACCCCAGGAGAGTTCCAAATGTGTGTGGGAAGAATATATATCCCACGGGGGTAAAATTGAAAAAAGTTGAAAAAAATTATTTTTTGGACTTAGTCATTTTTCTGGCGTTTATCAGACTTTCAGATAGGGCAAATGTCAGTGAGCGTTCCGATTTCAGTTCCAGAGCGATTCACCCAATGAGTCCTTGATATTTAGTCGTTTTCAGCCAATTTTCTGGATTTTTGAAAATTTCACTTTTTTGTGAAAATATCCACTAAATGAGGGAATAATATGTGTGAGGGTACCCCAGGAGAGTTCCAAATGTGTGTGGGTAGAATATATATCCCACGGGGGTAAAATTGAAAAAAGTTGAAAAAAAATTTTTTTTGGACTTAGTCATTTTTCCGGCGTTTATCAGACTTTCAGATAGGGGAAATGTCAGTGAGCGTTCCAATTTCAGTTCCAGAGTGATTCGCCCAATGAGTCCTTGTTATTTAGTTGTTTTCAGCCAATTTTCTGGATTTTTGAAAATTTAACTTTTTTGTGAAAATATCCACTAAATGAGGGAATAATATGTGTGAGGGTAACCCAGGAGAGTTCCAAATGTGTGTGGGAAGAATATATATCCCACGGGGGTAAAATTGAAAAAAGTTGAAAAAAAAATTTTTTTGGACTGTCATTTTTCCGGCGTTTATCAGACTTTTAATTACGGGAAATGGCAGTGAGCGTTCCGATTTCAGTTCCAGAGCGATTCACCCAATGAGTCCTTGATATTTAGTCATTTTCAGCCAATTTTCTGGATTTTTGAAAATTTCACTTTTTTGTGAAAATATCCACTAAATGAGGGAATAAGTACCCCAGGAGAGTTCCAAATGTGTGTGGGAAGAATACATATCCCACGGGGGTAAAATTGAAAAAAAATTTTTTTTGGACTTAGTCATTTTTCTGGCGTTTATCAGACTTTCAGATAGGGGAAATGTCAGTAAGCGTTCCAATTTCAGTTCCAGAGCGATTCGCCCAATGAGTCCTTGATATTTAGTCCTTTTCAGCCAATTTTCTGGATTTTTGAAAATTTCACTTTTTTGTGAAAATATCCACTAAATGAGGGAATAATATGTGTGAGGGTACCCCAGGAGAGTTCCAAATGTGTTTGGGAAGAATATATATCCCACGGGGGTAAAATTGAAAAAAGTTGAAAAAAATTATTTTTTGGACTTAGTCATTTTTCTGGCGTTTATCAGACTTTCAGATAGGGGAAATGTCAGTGAGCGTTCCGATTTCAGTTCCAGAGCGATTCGCCCAATGAGTCCTTGATATTTAGTCGTTTTCAGCCAATTTTCTGGATTTTTGAAAATTTCACTTTTTTGTGAAAATATCCACTAAATGAGGGAATAATATGTGTGAGGGAACCCCAGGAGAGTTCCAAATGTGTGTGGGAAGAATATATATCCCACGGGGGTAAAATTGAAAAGAGTTGAAAAAAAATTTTTTTTGGACTTAGTCATTTTTCCGGCGTTTATCAGACTTTCAGATAGGGGAAATGTCAGTGAGCGTTCCAATTTCAGTTCCAGAGTGATTCGCCCAATGAGTCCTTGTTATTTAGTTGTTTTCAGCCAATTTTCTGGATTTTTGAAAATGTCACTTTTTTGTGAAAATATCCACTAAATGAGGGAATAATATGTGTGAGGGTACCCCAGGAGAGTTCCAAATGTGTGTGGGTAGAATATATATCCCACGGGGGTAAAATTGAAAAAAGTTGAAAAAAAATTTTTTTTGGACTTAGTCATTTTTCCCGCGTTTATCAGACTTTCAGATAGGGGAAATGTCAGTGAGCGTTCCAATTTCAGTTCCAGAGTGATTCGCCCAATGAGTCCTTGTTATTTAGTTGTTTTCAGCCAATTTTCTGGATTTTTGAAAATTTAACTTTTTTGTGAAAATATCCACTAAATGAGGGAATAATATGTGTGAGGGTACCCCAGGAGAGTTCCAAATGTGTGTGGGAAGAATATATATCCCACGGGGGTAAAATTGAAAAAAGTTGAAAAAAAAATTTTTTTGGACTTAGTCATTTTTCCGGCGTTTATCAGACTTTTAGATAGGGGAAATGGCAGTGAGCGTTCCGATTTCAGTTCCAGAGCGATTCACCCAATGAGTCCTTGATATTTAGTCATTTTCAGGCAATTTTCTGGATTTTTGAAAATTTCACTTTTTTGTGAAAATATCCACTAAATGAGGGAATAAGTACCCCAGGAGAGTTCCAAATGTGTGTGGGAAGAATATATATCCCACGGGGGTAAAATTGAAAAAAATTTTTTTTGGACTTAGTCATTTTTCTGGCGTTTATCAGACTTTCAGATAGGGGAAATGTCAGTGAGCGTTCCAATTTCAGTTCCAGAGCGATTCGCCCAATGAGTCCTTGATATTTTGTCGTTTTCAGCCAATTTTCTGGATTTTTGAAAATTTCACTTTTTTGTGAAAATATCCACTAAATGAGGGAATAATATGTGTGAGGGTACCCCAGGAGAGTTCCAAATGTGTGTGGGAAGAATATATATCCCACGGGGGTAAAATTGAAAAAAGTTGAAAAAAATTATTTTTTGGACTTAGTCATTTTTCCGGCGTTTATCAGACTTTCAGATAGGGGAAATGTCAGTGAGCGTTCCGATTTCAGTTCCAGAGCGATTCGCCCAATGAGTCCTTGATATTTAGTCGTTTTCAGCCAATTTTCTGGATTTTTGAAAATTTCACTTTTTTGTGAAAATATCCACTAAATGAGGGAATAATATGTGTGAGGGAACCCCAGGAGAGTTCCAAATGTGTGTGGGAAGAATATATATCCCACGGGGGTAAAATTGAAAAGAGTTGAAAAAAAATTTTTTTTGGACTTAGTCATTTTTCCGGCGTTTATCAGACTTTCAGATAGGGGAAATGTCAGTGAGCGTTCCAATTTCAGTTCCAGAGTGATTCGCCCAATGAGTCCTTGTTATTTAGTTGTTTTCAGCCAATTTTCTGGATTTTTGAAAATTTCACTTTTTTGTGAAAATATCCACTAAATGAGGGAATAATATGTGTGAGGGTACCCCAGGAGAGTTCCAAATGTGTGTGGGTAGAATATATATCCCACGGGGGTAAAATTGAAAAAAGTTGAAGAAAAATTTTTTTTGGACTTAGTCATTTTTCCGGCGTTTATCAGACTTTCAGATAGGGGAAATGTCAGTGAGCGTTCCGATTTCAGTTCCAGAGTGATTCGCCCAATGAGTCCTTGATATTTAGTCGTTTTCAGCCAATTTTCTGGATTTTTGAAAATTTCACTTTTTTTGTGAAAATATCCACTAAATGAGGGAATAATATGTGTGAGGGTACCCCAGGAGAGTTCCAAATGTGTGTGGGAAGAATATATATCCCACGGGGGTAAAATTGAAAAAAGTTGAAAAAAATTATTTTTTGGACTTAGTCATTTTTCTGGCGTTTATCAGACTTTCAGATAGGGGAAATGTCAGTGAGCGTTCCGATTTCAGTTCCAGAGCGATTCGCCCAATGAGTCCTTGATGTTTAGTCATTTTCAGCCAATTTTCTGGATTTTTGAAAATTTCACTTTTTTGTGAAAATATCCACTAAATGAGGGAATAATATGTGTGAGGGAACCCAGGAGAGTTCCAAATGTGTGTGGGAAGAATATATATCCCACGGGGGTAAAATTGAAAAGAGTTGAAAAAAAATTTTTTTTGGACTTAGTCATTTTTCCGGCGTTTATCAGACTTTCAGATAGGGGAAATGTCAGTGAGCGTTCCAATTTCAGTTCCAGAGTGATTCGCCCAATGAGTCCTTCTTATTTAGTTGTTTTCAGCCAATTTTCTGGATTTTTGAAAATTTCACTTTTTTGTGAAAATATCCACTAAATGAGGGAATAATATGTGTGAGGGTACCCCAGGAGAGTTCCAAATGTGTGTGGGTAGAATATATATCCCACGGGGGTAAAATTGAAAAAAGTTGAAAAAAAAATTTTTTTGGACTTAGTCATTTTTCCGGCGTTTATCAGACTTTTAGATAGGGGAAATGGCAGTGAGCGTTCCGATTTCAGTTCCAGAGCGATTCACCCAATGAGTCCTTGATATTTAGTCATTTTCAGGCAATTTTCTGGATTTTTGAAAATTTCACTTTTTTGTGAAAATATCCACTAAATGAGGGAATAAGTACCCCAGGAGAGTTCCAAATGTGTGTGGGAAGAATATATATCCCACGGGGGTAAAATTGAAAAAAATTTTTTTTGGACTTAGTCATTTTTCTGGCGTTTATCAGACTTTCAGATAGGGGAAATGTCAGTGAGCGTTCCAATTTCAGTTCCAGAGCGATTCGCCCAATGAGTCCTTGATATTTTGTCGTTTTCAGCCAATTTTCTGGATTTTTGAAAATTTCACTTTTTTGTGAAAATATCCACTAAATGAGGGAATAATATGTGTGAGGGTACCCCAGGAGAGTTCCAAATGTGTGTGGGAAGAATATATATCCCACGGGGGTAAAATTGAAAAAAGTTGAAAAAAATTATTTTTTGGACTTAGTCATTTTTCCGGCGTTTATCAGACTTTCAGATAGGGGAAATGTCAGTGAGCGTTCCGATTTCAGTTCCAGAGCGATTCGCCCAATGAGTCCTTGATATTTAGTCGTTTTCAGCCAATTTTCTGGATTTTTGAAAATTTCACTTTTTTGTGAAAATATCCACTAAATGAGGGAATAATATGTGTGAGGGAACCCCAGGAGAGTTCCAAATGTGTGTGGGAAGAATATATATCCCACGGGGGTAAAATTGAAAAGAGTTGAAAAAAAATTTTTTTTGGACTTAGTCATTTTTCCGGCGTTTATCAGACTTTCAGATAGGGGAAATGTCAGTGAGCGTTCCAATTTCAGTTCCAGAGTGATTCGCCCAATGAGTCCTTGTTATTTAGTTGTTTTCAGCCAATTTTCTGGATTTTTGAAAATTTCACTTTTTTGTGAAAATATCCACTAAATGAGGGAATAATATGTGTGAGGGTACCCCAGGAGAGTTCCAAATGTGTGTGGGTAGAATATATATCCCACGGGGGTAAAATTGAAAAAAGTTGAAGAAAAATTTTTTTTGGACTTAGTCATTTTTCCGGCGTTTATCAGACTTTCAGATAGGGGAAATGTCAGTGAGCGTTCCGATTTCAGTTCCAGAGTGATTCGCCCAATGAGTCCTTGATATTTAGTCGTTTTCAGCCAATTTTCTGGATTTTTGAAAATTTCACTTTTTTTGTGAAAATATCCACTAAATGAGGGAATAATATGTGTGAGGGTACCCCAGGAGAGTTCCAAATGTGTGTGGGAAGAATATATATCCCACGGGGGTAAAATTGAAAAAAGTTGAAAAAAATTATTTTTTGGACTTAGTCATTTTTCTGGCGTTTATCAGACTTTCAGATAGGGGAAATGTCAGTGAGCGTTCCGATTTCAGTTCCAGAGCGATTCGCCCAATGAGTCCTTGATGTTTAGTCATTTTCAGCCAATTTTCTGGATTTTTGAAAATTTCACTTTTTTGTGAAAATATCCACTAAATGAGGGAATAATATGTGTGAGGGAACCCAGGAGAGTTCCAAATGTGTGTGGGAAGAATATATATCCCACGGGGGTAAAATTGAAAAGAGTTGAAAAAAAATTTTTTTTGGACTTAGTCATTTTTCCGGCGTTTATCAGACTTTCAGATAGGGGAAATGTCAGTGAGCGTTCCAATTTCAGTTCCAGAGTGATTCGCCCAATGAGTCCTTCTTATTTAGTTGTTTTCAGCCAATTTTCTGGATTTTTGAAAATTTCACTTTTTTGTGAAAATATCCACTAAATGAGGGAATAATATGTGTGAGGGTACCCCAGGAGAGTTCCAAATGTGTGTGGGTAGAATATATATCCCACGGGGGTAAAATTGAAAAAAGTTGAAAAAAAAATTTTTTTGGACTTAGTCATTTTTCCGGCGTTTATCAGACTTTTAGATAGGGGAAATGGCAGTGAGCGTTCCGATTTCAGTTCCAGAGCGATTCACCCAATGAGTCCTTGATATTTAGTCATTTTCAGGCAATTTTCTGGATTTTTGAAAATTTCACTTTTTTGTGAAAATATCCACTAAATGAGGGAATAAGTACCCCAGGAGAGTTCCAAATGTGTGTGGGAAGAATATATATCCCACGGGGGTAAAATTGAAAAAAATTTTTTTTGGACTTAGTCATTTTTCTGGCGTTTATCAGACTTTCAGATAGGGGAAATGTCAGTGAGCGTTCCAATTTCAGTTCCAGAGCGATTCGCCCAATGAGTCCTTGATATTTTGTCGTTTTCAGCCAATTTTCTGGATTTTTGAAAATTTCACTTTTTTGTGAAAATATCCACTAAATGAGGGAATAATATGTGTGAGGGTACCCCAGGAGAGTTCCAAATGTGTGTGGGAAGAATATATATCCCACGGGGGTAAAATTGAAAAAAGTTGAAAAAAATTATTTTTTGGACTTAGTCATTTTTCCGGCGTTTATCAGACTTTCAGATAGGGGAAATGTCAGTGAGCGTTCCGATTTCAGTTCCAGAGCGATTCGCCCAATGAGTCCTTGATATTTAGTCGTTTTCAGCCAATTTTCTGGATTTTTGAAAATTTCACTTTTTTGTGAAAATATCCACTAAATGAGGGAATAATATGTGTGAGGGAACCCCAGGAGAGTTCCAAATGTGTGTGGGAAGAATATATATCCCACGGGGGTAAAATTGAAAAGAGTTGAAAAAAAATTTTTTTTGGACTTAGTCATTTTTCCGGCGTTTATCAGACTTTCAGATAGGGGAAATGTCAGTGAGCGTTCCAATTTCAGTTCCAGAGTGATTCGCCCAATGAGTCCTTGTTATTTAGTTGTTTTCAGCCAATTTTCTGGATTTTTGAAAATTTCACTTTTTTGTGAAAATATCCACTAAATGAGGGAATAATATGTGTGAGGGTACCCCAGGAGAGTTCCAAATGTGTGTGGGTAGAATATATATCCCACGGGGGTAAAATTGAAAAAAGTTGAAGAAAAATTTTTTTTGGACTTAGTCATTTTTCCGGCGTTTATCAGACTTTCAGATAGGGGAAATGTCAGTGAGCGTTCCGATTTCAGTTCCAGAGTGATTCGCCCAATGAGTCCTTGATATTTAGTCGTTTTCAGCCAATTTTCTGGATTTTTGAAAATTTCACTTTTTTTGTGAAAATATCCACTAAATGAGGGAATAATATGTGTGAGGGTACCCCAGGAGAGTTCCAAATGTGTGTGGGAAGAATATATATCCCACGGGGGTAAAATTGAAAAAAGTTGAAAAAAATTATTTTTTGGACTTAGTCATTTTTCTGGCGTTTATCAGACTTTCAGATAGGGGAAATGTCAGTGAGCGTTCCGATTTCAGTTCCAGAGCGATTCGCCCAATGAGTCCTTGATGTTTAGTCATTTTCAGCCAATTTTCTGGATTTTTGAAAATTTCACTTTTTTGTGAAAATATCCACTAAATGAGGGAATAATATGTGTGAGGGAACCCAGGAGAGTTCCAAATGTGTGTGGGAAGAATATATATCCCACGGGGGTAAAATTGAAAAGAGTTGAAAAAAAATTTTTTTTGGACTTAGTCATTTTTCCGGCGTTTATCAGACTTTCAGATAGGGGAAATGTCAGTGAGCGTTCCAATTTCAGTTCCAGAGTGATTCGCCCAATGAGTCCTTCTTATTTAGTTGTTTTCAGCCAATTTTCTGGATTTTTGAAAATTTCACTTTTTTGTGAAAATATCCACTAAATGAGGGAATAATATGTGTGAGGGTACCCCAGGAGAGTTCCAAATGTGTGTGGGTAGAATATATATCCCACGGGGGTAAAATTGAAAAAAGTTGAAAAAAAAATTTTTTTGGACTTAGTCATTTTTCCGGCGTTTATCAGACTTTTAGATAGGGGAAATGGCAGTGAGTGTTCCGATTTCAGTTCCAGAGCGATTCACTCAATGAGTCCTTGATATTTAGTCATTTTCAGCCAATTTTCTGGATTTTTGAAAATTTCACTTTTTTGTGAAAATATCCACTAAATGAGGGAATAAGTACCCCAGGAGAGTTCCAAATGTGTGTGGGAAGAATATATATCCCACGGGGGTAAAATTGAAAAAAACATTTTTTTGGACTTAGTCATTTTTCCGGCGTTTATCAGACTTTCAGATAGGGGAAATGTCAGTGAGCGTTCCGATTTCAGTTCCAGAGTGATTCGCCCAATGAGTCCTTGTTATTTAGTTGTTTTCAGCCAATTTTCTGGATTTTTGAAAATTTAACTTTTTTGTGAAAATATCCACTAAATGAGGGAATAATATGTGTGAGGGTACCCCAGGAGAGTTCCAAATGTGTGTGGGAAGAATATATATCCCATGGGGGTAAAATTGAAAAGAGTTGAAAAAAAATTTTTTTTGGACTTAGTCATTTTTCCGGCATTTATCAGACTTTCAGATAGGGGAAATGTCAGTGAGCGTTCCGATTTCAGTTCCAGAGCGATTCGCCCAATGAGTCCTTGATATTTAGTCGTTTTCAGCCAATTTTCTGGATTTTTGAAAATTTCACTTTTTTTGTGAAAATATACACTAAATGAGGGAATAATATGTGTGAGGGTACCCCAGGAGAGTTCCAAATGTGTGTGGGAAGAATATATATCCCACGGGGGTAAAATTGAAAAAAGTTGAAAAAAAAATTTTTTTGGACTTAGTCATTTTTCCGGCGTTTATCAGACTTTTAGATAGGGGAAATGGCAGTGAGTGTTCCGATTTCAGTTCCAGAGCGATTCACCCAATGAGTCCTTGATATTTAGTCATTTTCAGCCAATTTTCTGGATTTTTGAAAATTTCACTTTTTTGTGAAAATATCCACTAAATGAGGGAATAAGTACCCCAGGAGAGTTCCAAATGTGTGTGGGAAGAATATATATCCCACGGGGGTAAAATTGAAAAAAACATTTTTTTGGACTTAGTCATTTTTCCGGCGTTTATCAGACTTTCAGATAGGGGAAATGTCAGTGAGCGTTCCGATTTCAGTTCCAGAGTGATTCGCCCAATGAGTCCTTGTTATTTAGTTGTTTTCAGCCAATTTTCTGGATTTTTGAAAATTTAACTTTTTTGTGAAAATATCCACTAAATGAGGGAATAATATGTGTGAGGGAACCCCAGGAGAGTTCCAAATGTGTGTGGGAAGAATATATATCCCACGGGGGTAAAATTGAAAAGAGTTGAAAAAAAATTTTTTTTGGACTTAGTCATTTTTCCGGCGTTTATCAGACTTTCAGATAGGGGAAATGTCAGTGAGCGTTCCAATTTCAGTTCCAGAGTGATTCGCCCAATGAGTCCTTGTTATTTAGTTGTTTTCAGCCAATTTTCTGGATTTTTGAAAATTTCACTTTTTTGTGAAAATATCCACTAAATGAGGGAATAATATGTGTGAGGGTACCCCAGGAGAGTTCCAAATGTGTGTGGGTAGAATATATATCCCACGGGGGTAAAATTGAAAAAAGTTAAAGAAAAATTTTTTTTGGACTTAGTCATTTTTCCGGCGTTTATCAGACTTTCAGATAGGGGAAATGTCAGTGAGCGTTCCAATTTCAGTTCCAGAGTGATTCGCCCAACGAGTCCTTGTTATTTAGTTGTTTTCAGCCAATTTTCTGGATTTTTGAAAATTTCACTTTTTTGTGAAAATATCCACTAAATGAGGGAATAATATGTGTGAGGGTACCCCAGGAGAGTTCCAAATGTGTGTGGGTAGAATATATATCCCACGGGGGTAAAATTGAAAAAAGTTGAAAAAAAATTTTTTTTGGACTTAGTCATTTTTCCCGCGTTTATCAGACTTTCAGATAGGGGAAATGTCAGTGAGCGTTCCGATTTCAGTTCCAGAGTGATTCGCCCAATGAGTCCTTGTTATTTAGTTGTTTTCAGCCAATTTTCTGGATTTTTGAAAATTTAACTTTTTTGTGAAAATATCCACTAAATGAGGGAATAATATGTGTGAGGGTACCCCAGGAGAGTTCCAAATGTGTGTGGGAAGAATATATATCCCACGGGGGTAAAATTGAAAAAATGTGAAAAAAAAATTTTTTTGGACTTAGTCATTTTTCCGGCGTTTATCAGACTTTTAGATAGGGGAAATGGCAGTGAGCGTTCCGATTTCAGTTCCAGAGCGATTCACCCAATGAGTCCTTGATATTTAGTCATTTTCCAGCAATTTTCTGGATTTTTGAAAATTTCACTTTTTTGTGAAAATATCCACTAAATGAGGGAATAAGTACCCCAGGAGAGTTCCAAATGTGTGTGGGAAGAATATATATCCCACGGGGGTAAAATTGAAAAAAAATTTTTTTGGACTTAGTCATTTTTCTGGCGTTTATCAGACTTTCAGATAGGGGAAATGTCAGTGAGCGTTCCGATTTCAGTTCCAGAGCGATTCGCCCAATGAGTCCTTGATGTTTAGTCGTTTTCAGCCAATTTTCTGGATTTTTGAAAATTTCACTTTTTTGTGAAAATATCCACTAAATGAGGGAATAATATGTGTGAGGGAACCCAGGAGAGTTCCAAATGTGTGTGGGAAGAATATATATCCCACGGGGGTAAAATTGAAAAGAGTTGAAAAAAATTTTTTTTTGGACTTAGTCATTTTTCCGGCGTTTATCAGACTTTCAGATAGGGGAAATGTCAGTGAGCGTTCCAATTTCAGTTCCAGAGTGATTCGCCCAATGAGTCCTTGTTATTTAGTTGTTTTCAGCCAATTTTCTGGATTTTTGAAAATTTCACTTTTTTGTGAAAATATCCACTAAATGAGGGAATAATATGTGTGAGGGTACCCCAGGAGAGTTCCAAATGTGTGTGGGTAGAATATATATCCCACGGGGGTAAAATTGAAAAAAGTTGAAAAAAAAATTTTTTTGAACTTAGTCATTTTTCCGGCGTTTATCAGACTTTTAGATAGGGGAAATGGCAGTGAGTGTTCCGATTTCAGTTCCAGAGCGATTCACCCAATGAGTCCTTGATATTTAGTCATTTTCAGCCAATTTTCTGGATTTTTGAAAATTTCACTTTTTTGTGAAAATATCCACTAAATGAGGGAATAAGTACCCCAGGAGAGTTCCAAATGTGTGTGGGAAGAATATATATCCCACGGGGGTAAAATTGAAAAAAACATTTTTTTGGACTTAGTCATTTTTCCGGCGTTTATCAGACTTTCAGATAGGGGAAATGTCAGTGAGCATTCCGATTTCAGTTCCAGAGTGATTCGCCCAATGAGTCCTTGTTATTTAGTTGTTTTCAGCCAATTTTCTGGATTTTTGAAAATTTAACTTTTTTGTGAAAATATCCACTAAATGAGGGAATAATATGTGTGAGGGTACCCCAGGAGAGTTCCAAATGTGTGTGGAAGAATATATATCCCATGGGGGTAAAATTGAAAAGAGTTGAAAAAAAATTTTTTTTGGACTTAGTCATTTTTCCGGCATTTATCAGACTTTCAGATAGGGGAAATGTCAGTGAGCGTTCCGATTTCAGTTCCAGAGCGATTCGCCCAATGAGTCCTTGATATTTAGTCGTTTTCAGCCAATTTTCTGGATTTTTGAAAATTTCACTTTTTTTGTGAAAATATCCACTAAATGAGGGAATAATATGTGTGAGGGTACCCCAGGAGAGTTCCAAATGTGTGTGGGAAGAATATATATCCCACGGGGGTAAAATTGAAAAAAGTTGAAAAAAAAATTTTTTTGGACTGTCATTTTTCCGGCGTTTATCAGACTTTTAGATAGGGGAAATGGCAGTGAGCGTTCCGATTTCAGTTCCAGAGCGATTCACCCAATGAGTCCTTGATATTTAGTCATTTTCAGCCAATTTTCTGGATTTTTGAAAATTTCACTTTTTTGTGAAAATATCCACTAAATGAGGGAATAAGTACCCCAGGAGAGTTCCAAATGTGTGTGGGAAGAATATATATCCCACGGGGGTAAAATTGAAAAAAAATTTTTTTTGGACTTAGTCATTTTTCTGGCGTTTATCAGACTTTCAGATAGGGGAAATGTCAGTGAGCGTTCCAATTTCAGTTCCAGAGCGATTCGCCCAATGAGTCCTTGATATTTAGTCCTTTTCAGCCAATTTTCTGGATTTTTGAAAATTTCACTTTTTTGTGAAAATATCCACTAAATGAGGGAATAATATGTGTGAGGGTACCCCAGGAGAGTTACAAATGTGTTTGGGAAGAATATATATCCCACGGGGGTAAAATTGAAAAAAGTTGAAAAAAATTATTTTTTGGACTTAGTCATTTTTCTGGCGTTTATCAGACTTTCAGATAGGGGAAATGTCAGTGAGCGTTCCGATTTCAGTTCCAGAGCGATTCGCCCAATGAGTCCTTGATATTTAGTCGTTTTCAGCCAATTTTCTGGATTTTTGAAAATTTCACTTTTTTGTGAAAATATCCACTAAATGAGGGAATAATATGTGTGAGGGAACCCCAGGAGAGTTCCAAATGTGTGTGGGAAGAATATATATCCCACGGGGGTAAAATTGAAAAGAGTTGAAAAAAAATTTTTTTTGGACTTAGTCATTTTTCCGGCGTTTATCAGACTTTCAGATAGGGGAAATGTCAGTGAGCGTTCCGATTTCAGTTCCAGAGTGATTCGCCCAATGAGTCCTTGATATTTAGTCGTTTTCAGCCAATTTTCTGGATTTTTGAAAATTTCACTTTTTTTGTGAAAATATCCACTAAATGAGGGAATAATATGTGTGAGGGTACCCCAGGAGAGTTCCAAATGTGTGTGGGAAGAATATATATCCCACGGGGGTAAAATTGAAAAAAGTTGAAAAAAATTATTTTTTGGACTTAGTCATTTTTCTGGCGTTTATCAGACTTTCAGATAGGGGAAATGTCAGTGAGCGTTCCGATTTCAGTTCCAGAGCGATTCGCCCAATGAGTCCTTGATGTTTAGTCATTTTCAGCCAATTTTCTGGATTTTTGAAAATTTCACTTTTTTGTGAAAATATCCACTAAATGAGGGAATAATATGTGTGAGGGAACCCAGGAGAGTTCCAAATGTGTGTGGGAAGAATATATATCCCACGGGGGTAAAATTGAAAAGAGTTGAAAAAAAATTTTTTTTGGACTTAGTCATTTTTCCGGCGTTTATCAGACTTTCAGATAGGGGAAATGTCAGTGAGCGTTCCAATTTCAGTTCCAGAGTGATTCGCCCAATGAGTCCTTCTTATTTAGTTGTTTTCAGCCAATTTTCTGGATTTTTGAAAATTTCACTTTTTTGTGAAAATATCCACTAAATGAGGGAATAATATGTGTGAGGGTACCCCAGGAGAGTTCCAAATGTGTGTGGGTAGAATATATATCCCACGGGGGTAAAATTGAAAAAAGTTGAAAAAAAAATTTTTTTGGACTTAGTCATTTTTCCGGCGTTTATCAGACTTTTAGATAGGGGAAATGGCAGTGAGTGTTCCGATTTCAGTTCCAGAGCGATTCACTCAATGAGTCCTTGATATTTAGTCATTTTCAGCCAATTTTCTGGATTTTTGAAAATTTCACTTTTTTGTGAAAATATCCACTAAATGAGGGAATAAGTACCCCAGGAGAGTTCCAAATGTGTGTGGGAAGAATATATATCCCACGGGGGTAAAATTGAAAAAAACATTTTTTTGGACTTAGTCATTTTTCCGGCGTTTATCAGACTTTCAGATAGGGGAAATGTCAGTGAGCGTTCCGATTTCAGTTCCAGAGTGATTCGCCCAATGAGTCCTTGTTATTTAGTTGTTTTCAGCCAATTTTCTGGATTTTTGAAAATTTAACTTTTTTGTGAAAATATCCACTAAATGAGGGAATAATATGTGTGAGGGTACCCCAGGAGAGTTCCAAATGTGTGTGGGAAGAATATATATCCCATGGGGGTAAAATTGAAAAGAGTTGAAAAAAAATTTTTTTTGGACTTAGTCATTTTTCCGGCATTTATCAGACTTTCAGATAGGGGAAATGTCAGTGAGCGTTCCGATTTCAGTTCCAGAGCGATTCGCCCAATGAGTCCTTGATATTTAGTCGTTTTCAGCCAATTTTCTGGATTTTTGAAAATTTCACTTTTTTTGTGAAAATATACACTAAATGAGGGAATAATATGTGTGAGGGTACCCCAGGAGAGTTCCAAATGTGTGTGGGAAGAATATATATCCCACGGGGGTAAAATTGAAAAAAGTTGAAAAAAAAATTTTTTTGGACTTAGTCATTTTTCCGGCGTTTATCAGACTTTTAGATAGGGGAAATGGCAGTGAGTGTTCCGATTTCAGTTCCAGAGCGATTCACCCAATGAGTCCTTGATATTTAGTCATTTTCAGCCAATTTTCTGGATTTTTGAAAATTTCACTTTTTTGTGAAAATATCCACTAAATGAGGGAATAAGTACCCCAGGAGAGTTCCAAATGTGTGTGGGAAGAATATATATCCCACGGGGGTAAAATTGAAAAAAACATTTTTTTGGACTTAGTCATTTTTCCGGCGTTTATCAGACTTTCAGATAGGGGAAATGTCAGTGAGCGTTCCGATTTCAGTTCCAGAGTGATTCGCCCAATGAGTCCTTGTTATTTAGTTGTTTTCAGCCAATTTTCTGGATTTTTGAAAATTTAACTTTTTTGTGAAAATATCCACTAAATGAGGGAATAATATGTGTGAGGGAACCCCAGGAGAGTTCCAAATGTGTGTGGGAAGAATATATATCCCACGGGGGTAAAATTGAAAAGAGTTGAAAAAAAATTTTTTTTGGACTTAGTCATTTTTCCGGCGTTTATCAGACTTTCAGATAGGGGAAATGTCAGTGAGCGTTCCAATTTCAGTTCCAGAGTGATTCGCCCAATGAGTCCTTGTTATTTAGTTGTTTTCAGCCAATTTTCTGGATTTTTGAAAATTTCACTTTTTTGTGAAAATATCCACTAAATGAGGGAATAATATGTGTGAGGGTACCCCAGGAGAGTTCCAAATGTGTGTGGGTAGAATATATATCCCACGGGGGTAAAATTGAAAAAAGTTAAAGAAAAATTTTTTTTGGACTTAGTCATTTTTCCGGCGTTTATCAGACTTTCAGATAGGGGAAATGTCAGTGAGCGTTCCAATTTCAGTTCCAGAGTGATTCGCCCAACGATTCCTTGTTATTTAGTTGTTTTCAGCCAATTTTCTGGATTTTTGAAAATTTCACTTTTTTGTGAAAATATCCACTAAATGAGGGAATAATATGTGTGAGGGTACCCCAGGAGAGTTCCAAATGTGTGTGGGTAGAATATATATCCCACGGGGGTAAAATTGAAAAAAGTTGAAAAAAAATTTTTTTTGGACTTAGTCATTTTTCCCGCGTTTATCAGACTTTCAGATAGGGGAAATGTCAGTGAGCGTTCCGATTTCAGTTCCAGAGTGATTCGCCCAATGAGTCCTTGTTATTTAGTTGTTTTCAGCCAATTTTCTGGATTTTTGAAAATTTAACTTTTTTGTGAAAATATCCACTAAATGAGGGAATAATATGTGTGAGGGTACCCCAGGAGAGTTCCAAATGTGTGTGGGAAGAATATATATCCCACGGGGGTAAAATTGAAAAAATGTGAAAAAAAAATTTTTTTGGACTTAGTCATTTTTCCGGCGTTTATCAGACTTTTAGATAGGGGAAATGGCAGTGAGCGTTCCGATTTCAGTTCCAGAGCGATTCACCCAATGAGTCCTTGATATTTAGTCATTTTCCAGCAATTTTCTGGATTTTTGAAAATTTCACTTTTTTGTGAAAATATCCACTAAATGAGGGAATAAGTACCCCAGGAGAGTTCCAAATGTGTGTGGGAAGAATATATATCCCACGGGGGTAAAATTGAAAAAAAATTTTTTTGGACTTAGTCATTTTTCTGGCGTTTATCAGACTTTCAGATAGGGGAAATGTCAGTGAGCGTTCCGATTTCAGTTCCAGAGCGATTCGCCCAATGAGTCCTTGATGTTTAGTCGTTTTCAGCCAATTTTCTGGATTTTTGAAAATTTCACTTTTTTGTGAAAATATCCACTAAATGAGGGAATAATATGTGTGAGGGAACCCAGGAGAGTTCCAAATGTGTGTGGGAAGAATATATATCCCACGGGGGTAAAATTGAAAAGAGTTGAAAAAAATTTTTTTTTGGACTTAGTCATTTTTCCGGCGTTTATCAGACTTTCAGATAGGGGAAATGTCAGTGAGCGTTCCAATTTCAGTTCCAGAGTGATTCGCCCAATGAGTCCTTGTTATTTAGTTGTTTTCAGCCAATTTTCTGGATTTTTGAAAATTTCACTTTTTTGTGAAAATATCCACTAAATGAGGGAATAATATGTGTGAGGGTACCCCAGGAGAGTTCCAAATGTGTGTGGGTAGAATATATATCCCACGGGGGTAAAATTGAAAAAAGTTGAAAAAAAAATTTTTTTGAACTTAGTCATTTTTCCGGCGTTTATCAGACTTTTAGATAGGGGAAATGGCAGTGAGTGTTCCGATTTCAGTTCCAGAGCGATTCACCCAATGAGTCCTTGATATTTAGTCATTTTCAGCCAATTTTCTGGATTTTTGAAAATTTCACTTTTTTGTGAAAATATCCACTAAATGAGGGAATAAGTACCCCAGGAGAGTTCCAAATGTGTGTGGGAAGAATATATATCCCACGGGGGTAAAATTGAAAAAAACATTTTTTTGGACTTAGTCATTTTTCCGGCGTTTATCAGACTTTCAGATAGGGGAAATGTCAGTGAGCATTCCGATTTCAGTTCCAGAGTGATTCGCCCAATGAGTCCTTGTTATTTAGTTGTTTTCAGCCAATTTTCTGGATTTTTGAAAATTTAACTTTTTTGTGAAAATATCCACTAAATGAGGGAATAATATGTGTGAGGGTACCCCAGGAGAGTTCCAAATGTGTGTGGAAGAATATATATCCCATGGGGGTAAAATTGAAAAGAGTTGAAAAAAAATTTTTTTTGGACTTAGTCATTTTTCCGGCATTTATCAGACTTTCAGATAGGGGAAATGTCAGTGAGCGTTCCGATTTCAGTTCCAGAGCGATTCGCCCAATGAGTCCTTGATATTTAGTCGTTTTCAGCCAATTTTCTGGATTTTTGAAAATTTCACTTTTTTTGTGAAAATATCCACTAAATGAGGGAATAATATGTGTGAGGGTACCCCAGGAGAGTTCCAAATGTGTGTGGGAAGAATATATATCCCACGGGGGTAAAATTGAAAAAAGTTGAAAAAAAAATTTTTTTGGACTGTCATTTTTCCGGCGTTTATCAGACTTTTAGATAGGGGAAATGGCAGTGAGCGTTCCGATTTCAGTTCCAGAGCGATTCACCCAATGAGTCCTTGATATTTAGTCATTTTCAGCCAATTTTCTGGATTTTTGAAAATTTCACTTTTTTGTGAAAATATCCACTAAATCAGGGAATAAGTACCCCAGGAGAGTTCCAAATGTGTGTGGGAAGAATATATATCCCACGGGGGTAAAATTGAAAAAAAATTTTTTTTGGACTTAGTCATTTTTCTGGCGTTTATCAGACTTTCAGATAGGGGAAATGTCAGTGAGCGTTCCAATTTCAGTTCCAGAGCGATTCGCCCAATGAGTCCTTGATATTTAGTCCTTTTCAGCCAATTTTCTGGATTTTTGAAAATTTCACTTTTTTGTGAAAATATCCACTAAATGAGGGAATAATATGTGTGAGGGTACCCCAGGAGAGTTACAAATGTGTTTGGGAAGAATATATATCCCACGGGGGTAAAATTGAAAAAAGTTGAAAAAAATTATTTTTTGGACTTAGTCATTTTTCTGGCGTTTATCAGACTTTCAGATAGGGGAAATGTCAGTGAGCGTTCCGATTTCAGTTCCAGAGCGATTCGCCCAATGAGTCCTTGATATTTAGTCGTTTTCAGCCAATTTTCTGGATTTTTGAAAATTTCACTTTTTTGTGAAAATATCCACTAAATGAGGGAATAATATGTGTGAGGGAACCCCAGGAGAGTTCCAAATGTGTGTGGGAAGAATATATATCCCACGGGGGTAAAATTGAAAAGAGTTGAAAAAAAATTTTTTTTGGACTTAGTCATTTTTCCGGCGTTTATCAGACTTTCAGATAGGGGAAATGTCAGTGAGCGTTCCAATTTCAGTTCCAGAGTGATTCGCCCAATGAGTCCTTGTTATTTAGTTGTTTTCAGCCAATTTTCTGGATTTTTGAAAATTTCACTTTTTTGTGAAAATATCCACTAAATGAGGGAATAATATGTGTGAGGGTACCCCAGGAGAGTTCCAAATGTGTGTGGGTAGAATATATATCCCACGTGGGTAAAATTGAAAAAAGTTGAAGAAAAATTTTTTTTGGACTTAGTCATTTTTCCGGCGTTTATCAGACTTTCAGATAGGGGAAATGTCAGTGAGCGTTCCAATTTCAGTTCCAGAGTGATTCGCCCAATGAGTCCTTGTTATTTAGTTGTTTTCAGCCAATTTTCTGGATTTTTGAAAATTTCACTTTTTTGTGAAAATATCCACTAAATGAGGGAATAATATGTGTGAGGGTACCCCAGGAGAGTTCCAAATGTGTGTGGGTAGAATATATATCCCACGGGGGTAAAATTGAAAAAAGTTGAAAAAAAATTTTTTTTTGACTTAGTCATTTTTCCGGCGTTTATCAGACTTTCAGATAGGGGAAATGTCAGTGAGCGTTCCAATTTCAGTTCCAGAGTGATTCGCCCAATGAGTCCTTGTTATTTAGTTGTTTTCAGCCAATTTTCTGGATTTTTGAAAATTTAACTTTTTTGTGAAAATATCCACTAAATGAGGGAATAATATGTGTGAGGGTACCCCAGGAGAGTTCCAAATGTGTGTGGGAAGAATATATATCCCACGGGGGTAAAATTGAAAAAAAAAATTTTTTTGGACTGTCATTTTTCCGGCGTTTATCAGACTTTTAGATAGGGGAAATGGCAGTGAGCGTTCCGATTTCAGTTCCAGAGCGATTCACCCAATGAGTCCTTGATATTTAGTCATTTTCAGCCAATTTTCTGGATTTTTGAAAATTTCACTTTTTTGTGAAAATATCCACTAAATGAGGGAATAAGTACCCCAGGAGAGTTCCAAATGTGTGTGGGAAGAATATATATCCCACGGGGGTAAAATTGAAAAAAAATTTTTTTTGGACTTAGTCATTTTTCTGGCGTTTATCAAACTTTCAGATAGGGGAAATGTCAGTGAGCGTTCCAATTTCAGTTCCAGAGCGATTCGCCCAATGAGTCCTTGATATTTAGTCGTTTTCAGCCAATTTTCTGGATTTTTGAAAATTTCACTTTTTTGTGAAAATATCCACTAAATGAGGGAATAATATGTGTGAGGGAACCCCAGGAGAGTTCCAAATGTGTGTGGGAAGAATATATATCCCACGGGGGTAAAATTGAAAAGAGTTGAAAAAAAATTTTTTTTGGACTTAGTCATTTTTCCGGCGTTTATCAGACTTTCAGATAGGGGAAATGTCAGTGAGCGTTCCAATTTCAGTTCCAGAGTGATTCGCCCAATGAGTCCTTGTTATTTAGTTGTTTTCAGCCAATTTTCTGGATTTTTGAAAATTTCACTTTTTTGTGAAAATATCCACTAAATGAGGGAATAATATGTGTGAGGGTACCCCAGGAGAGTTCCAAATGTGTGTGGGTAGAATATATATCCCACGTGGGTAAAATTGAAAAAAGTTGAAGAAAAATTTTTTTTGGACTTAGTCATTTTTCCGGCGTTTATCAGACTTTCAGATAGGGGAAATGTCAGTGAGCGTTCCAATTTCAGTTCCAGAGTGATTCGCCCAATGAGTCCTTGTTATTTAGTTGTTTTCAGCCAATTTTCTGGATTTTTGAAAATTTCACTTTTTTGTGAAAATATCCACTAAATGAGGGAATAATATGTGTGAGGGTACCCCAGGAGAGTTCCAAATGTGTGTGGGTAGAATATATATCCCACGGGGGTAAAATTGAAAAAAGTTGAAAAAAAATTTTTTTTTGACTTAGTCATTTTTCCGGCGTTTATCAGACTTTCAGATAGGGGAAATGTCAGTGAGCGTTCCAATTTCAGTTCCAGAGTGATTCGCCCAATGAGTCCTTGTTATTTAGTTGTTTTCAGCCAATTTTCTGGATTTTTGAAAATTTAACTTTTTTGTGAAAATATCCACTAAATGAGGGAATAATATGTGTGAGGGTACCCCAGGAGAGTTCCAAATGTGTGTGGGAAGAATATATATCCCACGGGGGTAAAATTGAAAAAAAAAATTTTTTTGGACTGTCATTTTTCCGGCGTTTATCAGACTTTTAGATAGGGGAAATGGCAGTGAGCGTTCCGATTTCAGTTCCAGAGCGATTCACCCAATGAGTCCTTGATATTTAGTCATTTTCAGCCAATTTTCTGGATTTTTGAAAATTTCACTTTTTTGTGAAAATATCCACTAAATGAGGGAATAAGTACCCCAGGAGAGTTCCAAATGTGTGTGGGAAGAATATATATCCCACGGGGGTAAAATTGAAAAAAAATTTTTTTTGGACTTAGTCATTTTTCTGGCGTTTATCAAACTTTCAGATAGGGGAAATGTCAGTGAGCGTTCCAATTTCAGTTCCAGAGCGATTCGCCCAATGAGTCCTTGATATTTAGTCCTTTTCAGCCAATTTTCTGGATTTTTGAAAATTTCACTTTTTTGTGAAAATATCCACTAAATGAGGGAATAATATGTGTGAGGGTACCCCAGGAGAGTTACAAATGTGTTTGGGAAGAATATATATCCCACGGGGGTAAAATTGAAAAAAGTTGAAAAAAATTATTTTTTGGACTTAGTCATTTTTCTGGCGTTTATCAGACTTTCAGATAGGGGAAATGTCAGTGAGCGTTCCGATTTCAGTTCCAGAGCGATTCGCCCAATGAGTCCTTGATATTTAGTCGTTTTCAGCCAATTTTCTGGATTTTTGAAAATTTCACTTTTTTGTGAAAATATCCACTAAATGAGGGAATAATATGTGTGAGGGAACCCCAGGAGAGTTCCAAATGTGTGTGGGAAGAATATATATCCCACGGGGGTAAAATTGAAAAGAGTTGAAAAAAAATTTTTTTTGGACTTAGTCATTTTTCCGGCGTTTATCAGACTTTCAGATAGGGGAAATGTCAGTGAGCGTTCCAATTTCAGTTCCAGAGTGATTCGCCCAATGAGTCCTTGTTATTTAGTTGTTTTCAGCCAATTTTCTGGATTTTTGAAAATTTCACTTTTTTGTGAAAATATCCACTAAATGAGGGAATAATATGTGTGAGGGTACCCCAGGAGAGTTCCAAATGTGTGTGGGTAGAATATATATCCCACGTGGGTAAAATTGAAAAAAGTTGAAGAAAAATTTTTTTTGGACTTAGTCATTTTTCCGGCGTTTATCAGACTTTCAGATAGGGGAAATGTCAGTGAGCGTTCCAATTTCAGTTCCAGAGTGATTCGCCCAATGAGTCCTTGTTATTTAGTTGTTTTCAGCCAATTTTCTGGATTTTTGAAAATTTCACTTTTTTGTGAAAATATCCACTAAATGAGGGAATAATATGTGTGAGGGTACCCCAGGAGAGTTCCAAATGTGTGTGGGTAGAATATATATCCCACGGGGGTAAAATTGAAAAAAGTTGAAAAAAAATTTTTTTTTGACTTAGTCATTTTTCCGGCGTTTATCAGACTTTCAGATAGGGGAAATGTCAGTGAGCGTTCCAATTTCAGTTCCAGAGTGATTCGCCCAATGAGTCCTTGTTATTTAGTTGTTTTCAGCCAATTTTCTGGATTTTTGAAAATTTAACTTTTTTGTGAAAATATCCACTAAATGAGGGAATAATATGTGTGAGGGTACCCCAGGAGAGTTCCAAATGTGTGTGGGAAGAATATATATCCCACGGGGGTAAAATTGAAAAAAGTTGAAAAAAAAAATTTTTTTGGACTGTCATTTTTCCGGCGTTTATCAGACTTTTAGATAGGGGAAATGGCAGTGAGCGTTCCGATTTCAGTTCCAGAGCGATTCACCCAATGAGTCCTTGATATTTAGTCATTTTCAGCCAATTTTCTGGATTTTTGAAAATTTCACTTTTTTGTGAAAATATCCACTAAATTAGGGAATAAGTACCCCAGGAGAGTTCCAAATGTGTGTGGGAAGAATATATATCCCACGGGGGTAAAATTGAAAAAAAATTTTTTTTGGACTTAGTCATTTTTCTGGCGTTTATCAAACTTTCAGATAGGGGAAATGTCAGTGAGCGTTCCAATTTCAGTTCCAGAGCGATTCGCCCAATGAGTCCTTGATATTTAGTCCTTTTCAGCCAATTTTCTGGATTTTTGAAAATTTCACTTTTTTGTGAAAATATCCACTAAATGAGGGAATAATATGTGTGAGGGTACCCCAGGAGAGTTCCAAATGTGTGTGGGAAGAATATATATCCCACGGGGGTAAAATTGAAAAAAGTTGAAAAAAATTATTTTTTGGACTTAGTCATTTTTCTGGCGTTTATCAGACTTTCAGATAGGGGAAATGTCAGTGAGCGTTCCAATTTCAGTTCCAGAGTGATTCGCCCAATGAGTCCTTGTTATTTAGTTGTTTTTAGCCAATTTTCTGGATTTTTGAAAATTTAACTTTTTTGTGAAAATATCCACTAAATGAGGGAATAATATGTGTGAGGGTACCCCAGGAGAGTTCCAAATGTGTGTGGGAAGAATATATATCCCACGGGGGTAAAATTGAAAAAAGTTGAAAAAAAAATTTTTTTGGACTTAGTCATTTTTCCGGCGTTTATCAGACTTTTAGATAGGGGAAATGGCAGTGAGCGTTCCGATTTCAGTTCCAGAGCGATTCACCCAATGAGTCCTTGATATTTAGTCATTTTCAGCCAATTTTCTGGATTTTTGAAAATTTCACTTTTTTGTGAAAATATCCACTAAATGAGGGAATAATATGTGTGAGGGTACCCCAGGAGAGTTACAAATGTGTTTGGGAAGAATATATATCCCACGGGGGTAAAATTGAAAAAAGTTGAAAAAAATTATTTTTTGGACTTAGTCATTTTTCTGGCGTTTATCAGACTTTCAGATAGGGGAAATGTCAGTGAGCGTTCCGATTTCAGTTCCAGAGCGATTCGCCCAAAGAGTCCTTGATATTTAGTCGTTTTCAGCCAATTTTCTGGATTTTTGAAAATTTCACTTTTTTGTGAAAATATCCACTAAATGAGGGAATAATATGTGTGAGGGAACCCCAGGAGAGTTCCAAATGTGTGTGGGAAGAATATATATCCCACGGGGGTAAAATTGAAAAGAGTTGAAAAAAAATTTTTTTTGGACTTAGTCATTTTTCCGGCGTTTATCAGACTTTCAGATAGGGGAAATGTCAGTGAGCGTTCCAATTTCAGTTCCAGAGTGATTCGCCCAATGAGTCCTTGTTATTTAGTTGTTTTCAGCCAATTTTCTGGATTTTTGAAAATTTCACTTTTTTGTGAAAATATCCACTAAATGAGGGAATAATATGTGTGAGGGTACCCCAGGAGAGTTCCAAATGTGTGTGGGTAGAATATATATCCCACGTGGGTAAAATTGAAAAAAGTTGAAGAAAAATTTTTTTTGGACTTAGTCATTTTTCCGGCGTTTATCAGACTTTCAGATAGGGGAAATGTCAGTGAGCGTTCCAATTTCAGTTCCAGAGTGATTCGCCCAATGAGTCCTTGTTATTTAGTTGTTTTCAGCCAATTTTCTGGATTTTTGAAAATTTCACTTTTTTGTGAAAATATCCACTAAATGAGGGAATAATATGTGTGAGGGTACCCCAGGAGAGTTCCAAATGTGTGTGGGTAGAATATATATCCCACGGGGGTAAAATTGAAAAAAGTTGAAAAAAAATTTTTTTTTGACTTAGTCATTTTTCCGGCGTTTATCAGACTTTCAGATAGGGGAAATGTCAGTGAGCGTTCCAATTTCAGTTCCAGAGTGATTCGCCCAATGAGTCCTTGTTATTTAGTTGTTTTCAGCCAATTTTCTGGATTTTTGAAAATTTAACTTTTTTGTGAAAATATCCACTAAATGAGGGAATAATATGTGTGAGGGTACCCCAGGAGAGTTCCAAATGTGTGTGGGAAGAATATATATCCCACGGGGGTAAAATTGAAAAAAGTTAAAAAAAAAAATTTTTTTCGACTGTCATTTTTCCGGCGTTTATCAGACTTTTAGATAGGGGAAATGGCAGTGAGCGTTCCGATTTCAGTTCCAGAGCGATTCACCCAATGAGTCCTTGATATTTAGTCATTTTCAGCCAATTTTCTGGATTTTTGAAAATTTCACTTTTTTGTGAAAATATCCACTAAATGAGGGAATAAGTACCCCAGGAGAGTTCCAAATGTGTGTGGGAAGAATATATATCCCACGGGGGTAAAATTGAAAAAAAATTTTTTTTGGACTTAGTCATTTTTCTGGCGTTTATCAAACTTTCAGATAGGGGAAATGTCAGTGAGCGTTCCAATTTCAGTTCCAGAGCGATTCGCCCAATGAGTCCTTGATATTTAGTCCTTTTCAGCCAATTTTCTGGATTTTTGAAAATTTCACTTTTTTGTGAAAATATCCACTAAATGAGGGAATAATATGTGTGAGGGTACCCCAGGAGAGCTACAAATGTGTTTGGGAAGAATATATATCCCACGGGGGTAAAATTGAAAAAAGTTGAAAAAAATTATTTTTTGGACTTAGTCATTTTTCTGGCGTTTATCAGACTTTCAGATAGGGGAAATGTCAGTGAGCGTTCCGATTTCAGTTCCAGAGCGATTCGCCCAATGAGTCCTTGATATTTAGTCGTTTTCAGCCAATTTTCTGGATTTTTGAAAATTTCACTTTTTTGTGAAAATATCCACTAAATGAGGGAATAATATGTGTGAGGGAACCCCAGGAGAGTTCCAAATGTGTGTGGGAAGAATATATATCCCACGGGGGTAAAATTGAAAAGAGTTGAAAAAAATTTTTTTTTGGACTTAGTCATTTTTCCGGCGTTTATCAGACTTTCAGATAGGGGAAATGTCAGTGAGCGTTCCAATTTCAGTTCCAGAGTGATTCGCCCAATGAGTCCTTGTTATTTAGTTGTTTTCAGCCAATTTTCTGGATTTTTGAAAATTTCACTTTTTTGTGAAAATATCCACTAAATGAGGGAATAATATGTGTGAGGGTACCCCAGGAGAGTTCCAAATGTGTGTGGGTAGAATATATATCCCACGTGGGTAAAATTGAAAAAAGTTGAAGAAAAATTTTTTTTGGACTTAGTCATTTTTCCGGCGTTTATCAGACTTTCAGATAGGGGAAATGTCAGTGAGCGTTCCAATTTCAGTTCCAGAGTGATTCGCCCAATGAGTCCTTGTTATTTAGTTGTTTTCAGCCAATTTTCTGGATTTTTGAAAATTTCACTTTTTTGTGAAAATATCCACTAAATGAGGGAATAATATGTGTGAGGGTACCCCAGGAGAGTTCCAAATGTGTGTGGGTAGAATATATATCCCACGGGGGTAAAATTGAAAAAAGTTGAAAAAAAATTTTTTTTTGACTTAGTCATTTTTCCGGCGTTTATCAGACTTTCAGATAGGGGAAATGTCAGTGAGCGTTCCAATTTCAGTTCCAGAGTGATTCGCCCAATGAGTCCTTGTTATTTAGTTGTTTTCAGCCAATTTTCTGGATTTTTGAAAATTTAACTTTTTTGTGAAAATATCCACTAAATGAGGGAATAATATGTGTGAGGGTACCCCAGGAGAGTTCCAAATGTGTGTGGGAAGAATATATATCCCACGGGGGTAAAATTGAAAAAAGTTGAAAAAAAAAATTTTTTTGGACTGTCATTTTTCCGGCGTTTATCAGACTTTTAGATAGGGGAAATGGCAGTGAGCGTTCCGATTTCAGTTCCAGAGCGATTCACCCAATGAGTCCTTGATATTTAGTCATTTTCAGCCAATTTTCTGGATTTTTGAAAATTTCACTTTTTTGTGAAAATATCCACTAAATGAGGGAATAAGTACCCCAGGAGAGTTCCAAATGTGTGTGGGAAGAATATATATCCCACGGGGGTAAAATTGAAAAAAAATTTTTTTTGGACTTAGTCATTTTTCTGGCGTTTATCAAACTTTCAGATAGGGGAAATGTCAGTGAGCGTTCCAATTTCAGTTCCAGAGCGATTCGCCCAATGAGTCCTTGATATTTAGTCCTTTTCAGCCAATTTTCTGGATTTTTGAAAATTTCACTTTTTTGTGAAAATATCCACTAAATGAGGGAATAATATGTGTGAGGGTACCCCAGGAGAGTTCCAAATGTGTGTGGGAAGAATATATATCCCACGGGGGTAAAATTGAAAAAAGTTGAAAAAAATTATTTTTTGGACTTAGTCATTTTTCTGGCGTTTATCAGACTTTCAGATAGGGGAAATGTCAGTGAGCGTTCCAATTTCAGTTCCAGAGTGATTCGCCCAATGAGTCCTTGTTGTTTAGTTGTTTTCAGCCAATTTTCTGGATTTTTGAAAATTTAACTTTTTTGTGAAAATATCCACTAAATGAGGGAATAATATGTGTGAGGGTACCCCAGGAGAGTTCCAAATGTGTGTGGGAAGAATATATATCCCACGGGGGTAAAATTGAAAAAAGTTGAAAAAAAAATTTTTTTGGACTTAGTCATTTTTCCGGCGTTTATCAGACTTTTAGATAGGGGAAATGGCAGTGAGCGTTCCGATTTCAGTTCCAGAGCGATTCACCCAATGAGTCCTTGATATTTAGTCATTTTCAGCCAATTTTCTGGATTTTTGAAAATTTCACTTTTTTGTGAAAATATCCACTAAATGAGGGAATAAGTACCCCAGGAGAGTTCCAAATGTGTGTGGGAAGAATATATATCCCACGGGGGTAAAATTGAAAAAATTTTTTTTGGACTTAGTCATTTTTCTGGCGTTTATCAGACTTTCAGATAGGGGAAATTTCAGTGAGCGTTCCAATTTCAGTTCCAGAGCGATTCGCCCAATGAGTCCTTGATATTTAGTCGTTTTCAGCCAATTTTCTGGATTTTTGAAAATTTCACTTTTTTGCGAAAATATCCACTAAATGAGGGAATAATATGTGTGAGGGTACCCCAGGAGAGTTCCAAATGTGTGTGGGAAGAATATATATCCCACGGGGGTAAAATTGAAAAAAGTTGAAAAAAATTATTTTTTGGACTTAGTCATTTTTCTGGCGTTTATCAGACTTTCAGATAGGGCAAATGTCAGTGAGCGTTCCGATTTCAGTTCCAGAGCGATTCGCCCAATGAGTCCTTGATATTTAGTCGTTTTCAGCCAATTTTCTGGATTTTTGAAAATTTCACTTTTTTGTGAAAATATCCACTAAATGAGGGAATAATATGTGTGAGGGTACCCCAGGAGAGTTCCAAATGTGTGTGGGAAGAATATATATCCCACGGGGGTAAAATTGAAAAAAGTTGAAAAAAATTATTTTTTGGACTTAGTCATTTTTCCGGCGTTTTTCAGACTTTCAGATAGGGGAAATGTCAGTGAGCGTTCCGATTTCAGTTCCAGAGCGATTCGCCCAATGAGTCCTTGATATTTAGTCGTTTTCAGCCAATTTTCTGGATTTTTGAAAATTTCACTTTTTCGTGAAAATATCCACTAAATGAGGGAATAATATGTGTGAGGGAACCCCAGGAGAGTTCCAAATGTGTGTGGGAAGAATATATATCCCACGGGGGTAAAATTGAAAAGAGTTGAAAAAAAATTTTTTTTGGACTTAGTCATTTTTCCGGCGTTTATCAGACTTTCAGATAGGGGAAATGTCAGTGAGCGTTCCAATTTCAGTTCCAGAGTGATTCGCCCAATGAGTCCTTGTTATTTAGTTGTTTTCAGCCAATTTTCTGGATTTTTGAAAATTTCACTTTTTTGTGAAAATATCCACTAAATGAGGGAATAATATGTGTGAGGGTACCCCAGGAGAGTTCCAAATGTGTGTGGGTAGAATATATATCCCACGGGGGTAAAATTGAAAAAAGTTGAAGAAAATTTTTTTTTGGATTTAGTCATTTTTCCGGCGTTTATCAGACTTTCAGATAGGGGAAATGTCAGTGAGCGTTCCGATTTCAGTTCCAGAGCGATTCGCCCAATGAGTCCTTGATATTTAGTCGTTTTCAGCCAATTTTCTGGATTTTTGAAAATTTAACTTTTTTGTGAAAATATCCACTAAATGAGGGAATAATATGTGTGAGGGTACCCCAGGAGAGTTCCAAATGTGTGTGGGAAGAATATATATCCCACGGGGGTAAAATTGAAAAAAGTTGAAAAAAATTATTTTTTGGACTTAGTCATTTTTCTGGCGTTTATCAGACTTTCAGATAGGGGAAATGTCAGTGAGCGTTCCGATTTCAGTTCCAGAGCGATTCGCCCAATGAGTCCTTGATATTTAGTCGTTTTCAGCCAATTTTCTGGATTTTTGAAAATTTCACTTTTTTGTGAAAATATCCACTAAATGAGGGAATAATATGTGTGAGGGAACCCCAGGAGAGTTCCAAATGTGTGTGGGAAGAATATATATCCCACGGGGGTAAAATTGAAAAGAGTTGAAAAAAAATTTTTTTTGGACTTAGTCATTTTTCCGGCGTTTATCAGACTTTCAGATAGGGGAAATGTCAGTGAGCGTTCCAATTTCAGTTCCAGAGTGATTCGCCCAATGAGTCCTTGTTATTTAGTTGTTTTCAGCCAATATTCTGGATTTTTGAAAATTTAACTTTTTTGTGAAAATATCCACTAAATGAGGGATTAATATGTGTGAGGGTACCCCAGGAGAGTTCCAAATGTGTGTGGGAAGAATATATATCCCACGGGGGTAAAATTGAAAAAAGTTGAAAATAAAATTTTTTTGGACTTAGTCATTTTTCCGGCGTTTATCAGACTTTTAGATAGGGGAAATGGCAGTGAGCGTTCCGATTTCAGTTCCAGAGCGATTCACCCAATGAGTCCTTGATATTTAGTCATTTTCAGCCAATTTTCTGGATTTTTGAAAATTTCACTTTTTTGTGAAAATATCCACTAAATGAGGGAATAAGTACCCCAGGAGAGTTCCAAATGTGTGTGGGAAGAATATATATCCCACGGGGGTAAAATTGAAAAAAATTTTTTTTGGACTTAGTCATTTTTCTGGCGTTTATCAGACTTTCAGATAGGGGAAATGTCAGTGAGCGTTCCAATTTCAGTTCCAGAGCGATTCGCCCAATGAGTCCTTGATATTTAGTCGTTTTCAGCCAATTTTCTGGATTTTTGAAAATTTCACTTTTTTGCGAAAATATCCACTAAATGAGGGAATAATATGTGTGAGGGTACCCCAGGAGAGTTCCAAATGTGTGTGGGAAGAATATATATCCCACGGGGGTAAAATTGAAAAAAGTTGAAAAAAATTATTTTTTGGACTTAGTCATTTTTCTGGCGTTTATCAGACTTTCAGATAGGGCAAATGTCAGTGAGCGTTCCGATTTCAGTTCCAGAGCGATTCGCCCAATGAGTCCTTGATATTTAGTCGTTTTCAGCCAATTTTCTGGATTTTTGAAAATTTCACTTTTTTGTGAAAATATCCACTAAATGAGGGAATAATATGTGTGAGGGAACCCCAGGAGAGTTCCAAATGTGTGTGGGAAGAATATATATCCCACGGGGGTAAAATTGAAAAGAGTTGAAAAAAAATTTTTTTTGGACTTAGTCATTTTTCCGGCGTTTATCAGACTTTCAGATAGGGGAAATGTCAGTGAGCGTTCCAATTTCAGTTCCAGAGTGATTCGCCCAATGAGTCCTTGTTATTTAGTTGTTTTCAGCCAATTTTCTGGATTTTTGAAAATTTCACTTTTTTGTGAAAATATCCACTAAATGAGGGAATAATATGTGTGAGGGTACCCCAGGAGAGTTCCAAATGTGTGTGGGTAGAATATATATCCCACGTGGGTAAAATTGAAAAAAGTTGAAGAAAAATTTTTTTTGGACTTAGTCATTTTTCCGGCGTTTATCAGACTTTCAGATAGGGGAAATGTCAGTGAGCGTTCCAATTTCAGTTCCAGAGTGATTCGCCCAATGAGTCCTTGTTATTTAGTTGTTTTCAGCCAATTTTCTGGATTTTTGAAAATTTCACTTTTTTGTGAAAATATCCACTAAATGAGGGAATAATATGTGTGAGGGTACCCCAGGAGAGTTCCAAATGTGTGTGGGTAGAATATATATCCCACGGGGGTAAAATTGAAAAAAGTTGAAAAAAATTTTTTTTTGACTTAGTCATTTTTCCGGCGTTTATCAGACTTTCAGATAGGGGAAATGTCAGTGAGCGTTCCAATTTCAGTTCCAGAGTGATTCGCCCAATGAGTCCTTGTTATTTAGTTGTTTTCAGCCAATTTTCTGGATTTTTGAAAATTTAACTTTTTTGTGAAAATATCCACTAAATGAGGGAATAATATGTGTGAGGGTACCCCAGGAGAGTTCCAAATGTGTGTGGGAAGAATATATATCCCACGGGGGTAAAATTGAAAAAAGTTGAAAAAAAAAATTTTTTTGGACTGTCATTTTTCCGGCGTTTATCAGACTTTTAGATAGGGGAAATGGCAGTGAGCGTTCCGATTTCAGTTCCAGAGCGATTCACCCAATGAGTCCTTGATATTTAGTCATTTTCAGCCAATTTTCTGGATTTTTGAAAATTTCACTTTTTTGTGAAAATATCCACTAAATGAGGGAATAAGTACCCCAGGAGAGTTCCAAATGTGTGTGGGAAGAATATATATCCCACGGGGGTAAAATTGAAAAAAAAATTTTTTTGGACTTAGTCATTTTTCTGGCGTTTATCAAACTTTCAGATAGGGGAAATGTCAGTGAGCGTTCCAATTTCAGTTCCAGAGCGATTCGCCCAATGAGTCCTTGATATTTAGTCCTTTTCAGCCAATTTTCTGGATTTTTGAAAATTTCACTTTTTTGTGTAAATATCCACTAAATGAGGGAATAATATGTGTGAGGGTACCCCAGGAGAGTTCCAAATGTGTGTGGGAAGAATATATATCCCACGGGGGTAAAATTGAAAAAAGTTGAAAAAAATTATTTTTTGGACTTAGTCATTTTTCTGGCGTTTATCAGACTTTCAGATAGGGGAAATGTCAGTGAGCGTTCCAATTTCAGTTCCAGAGTGATTCGCCCAATGAGTCCTTGTTGTTTAGTTGTTTTCAGCCAATTTTCTGGATTTTTGAAAATTTAACTTTTTTGTGAAAATATCCACTAAATGAGGGAATAATATGTGTGAGGGTACCCCAGGAGAGTTCCAAATGTGTGTGGGAAGAATATATATCCCACGGGGGTAAAATTGAAAAAAGTTGAAAAAAAAATTTTTTTGGACTTAGTCATTTTTCCGGCGTTTATCAGACTTTTAGATAGGGGAAATGGCAGTGAGCGTTCCGATTTCAGTTCCAGAGCGATTCACCCAATGAGTCCTTGATATTTAGTCATTTTCAGCCAATTTTCTGGATTTTTGAAAATTTCACTTTTTTGTGAAAATATCCACTAAATGAGGGAATAAGTACCCCAGGAGAGTTCCAAATGTGTGTGGGAAGAATATATATCCCACGGGGGTAAAATTGAAAAAATTTTTTTTGGACTTAGTCATTTTTCTGGCGTTTATCAGACTTTCAGATAGGGGAAATTTCAGTGAGCGTTCCAATTTCAGTTCCAGAGCGATTCGCCCAATGAGTCCTTGATATTTAGTCGTTTTCAGCCAATTTTCTGGATTTTTGAAAATTTCACTTTTTTGCGAAAATATCCACTAAATGAGGGAATAATATGTGTGAGGGTACCCCAGGAGAGTTCCAAATGTGTGTGGGAAGAATATATATCCCACGGGGGTAAAATTGAAAAAAGTTGAAAAAAATTATTTTTTGGACTTAGTCATTTTTCTGGCGTTTATCAGACTTTCAGATAGGGCAAATGTCAGTGAGCGTTCCGATTTCAGTTCCAGAGCGATTCGCCCAATGAGTCCTTGATATTTAGTCGTTTTCAGCCAATTTTCTGGATTTTTGAAAATTTCACTTTTTTGTGAAAATATCCACTAAATGAGGGAATAATATGTGTGAGGGTACCCCAGGAGAGTTCCAAATGTGTGTGGGAAGAATATATATCCCACGGGGGTAAAATTGAAAAAATTTGAAAAAAATTATTTTTTGGACTTAGTCATTTTTCCGGCGTTTATCAGACTTTCAGATAGGGGAAATGTCAGTGAGCGTTCCGATTTCAGTTCCAGAGCGATTCGCCCAATGAGTCCTTGATATTTAGTCGTTTTCAGCCAATTTTCTGGATTTTTGAAAATTTCACTTTTTCGTGAAAATATCCACTAAATGAGGGAATAATATGTGTGAGGGAACCCCAGGAGAGTTCCAAATGTGTGTGGGAAGAATATATATCCCACGGGGGTAAAATTGAAAAAAGTTGAAAAAAATTATTTTTTGGACTTAGTCATTTTTCTGGCGTTTATCAGACTTTCAGATAGGGGAAATGTCAGTGAGCGTTCCAATTTCAGTTCCAGAGTGATTCGCCCAATGAGTCCTTGTTGTTTAGTTGTTTTCAGCCAATTTTCTGGATTTTTGAAAATTTAACTTTTTTGTGAAAATATCCACTAAATGAGGGAATAATATGTGTGAGGGTACCCCAGGAGAGTTCCAAATGTGTGTGGGAAGAATATATATCCCACGGGGGTAAAATTGAAAAAAGTTGAAAAAAAAATTTTTTTGGACTTAGTCATTTTTCCGGCGTTTATCAGACTTTTAGATAGGGGAAATGGCAGTGAGCGTTCCGATTTCAGTTCCAGAGCGATTCACCCAATGAGTCCTTGATATTTAGTCATTTTCAGCCAATTTTCTGGATTTTTGAAAATTTCACTTTTTTGTGAAAATATCCACTAAATGAGGGAATAAGTACCCCAGGAGAGTTCCAAATGTGTGTGGGAAGAATATATATCCCACGGGGGTAAAATTGAAAAAATTTTTTTTGGACTTAGTCATTTTTCTGGCGTTTATCAGACTTTCAGATAGGGGAAATTTCAGTGAGCGTTCCAATTTCAGTTCCAGAGCGATTCGCCCAATGAGTCCTTGATATTTAGTCGTTTTCAGCCAATTTTCTGGATTTTTGAAAATTTCACTTTTTTGCGAAAATATCCACTAAATGAGGGAATAATATGTGTGAGGGTACCCCAGGAGAGTTCCAAATGTGTGTGGGAAGAATATATATCCCACGGGGGTAAAATTGAAAAAAGTTGAAAAAAATTATTTTTTGGACTTAGTCATTTTTCTGGCGTTTATCAGACTTTCAGATAGGGCAAATGTCAGTGAGCGTTCCGATTTCAGTTCCAGAGCGATTCGCCCAATGAGTCCTTGATATTTAGTCGTTTTCAGCCAATTTTCTGGATTTTTGAAAATTTCACTTTTTTGTGAAAATATCCACTAAATGAGGGAATAATATGTGTGAGGGTACCCCAGGAGAGTTCCAAATGTGTGTGGGAAGAATATATATCCCACGGGGGTAAAATTGAAAAAATTTGAAAAAAATTATTTTTTGGACTTAGTCATTTTTCCGGCGTTTATCAGACTTTCAGATAGGGGAAATGTCAGTGAGCGTTCCGATTTCAGTTCCAGAGCGATTCGCCCAATGAGTCCTTGATATTTAGTCGTTTTCAGCCAATTTTCTGGATTTTTGAAAATTTCACTTTTTCGTGAAAATATCCACTAAATGAGGGAATAATATGTGTGAGGGAACCCCAGGAGAGTTCCAAATGTGTGTGGGAAGAATATATATCCCACGGGGGTAAAATTGAAAAGAGTTGAAAAAAAATTTTTTTTGGACTTAGTCATTTTTCCGGCGTTTATCAGACTTTCAGATAGGGGAAATGTCAGTGAGCGTTCCAATTTCAGTTCCAGAGTGATTCGCCCAATGAGTCCTTGTTATTTAGTTGTTTTCAGCCAATTTTCTGGATTTTTGAAAATTTCACTTTTTTGTGAAAATATCCACTAAATGAGGGAATAATATGTGTGAGGGTACCCCAGGAGAGTTCCAAATGTGTGTGGGTAGAATATATATCCCACGGGGGTAAAATTGAAAAAAGTTGAAGAAAATTTTTTTTTGGATTTAGTCATTTTTCCGGCGTTTATCAGACTTTCAGATAGGGGAAATGTCAGTGAGCGTTCCGATTTCAGTTCCAGAGCGATTCGCCCAATGAGTCCTTGATATTTAGTCGTTTTCAGCCAATTTTCTGGATTTTTGAAAATTTAACTTTTTTGTGAAAATATCCACTAAATGAGGGAATAATATGTGTGAGGGTACCCCAGGAGAGTTCCAAATGTGTGTGGGAAGAATATATATCCCACGGGGGTAAAATTGAAAAAAGTTGAAAAAAATTATTTTTTGGACTTAGTCATTTTTCTGGCGTTTATCAGACTTTCAGATAGGGGAAATGTCAGTGAGCGTTCCGATTTCAGTTCCAGAGCGATTCGCCCAATGAGTCCTTGATATTTAGTCGTTTTCAGCCAATTTTCTGGATTTTTGAAAATTTCACTTTTTTGTGAAAATATCCACTAAATGAGGGAATAATATGTGTGAGGGAACCCCAGGAGAGTTCCAAATGTGTGTGGGAAGAATATATATCCCACGGGGGTAAAATTGAAAAGAGTTGAAAAAAAATTTTTTTTGGACTTAGTCATTTTTCCGGCGTTTATCAGACTTTCAGATAGGGGAAATGTCAGTGAGCGTTCCAATTTCAGTTCCAGAGTGATTCGCCCAATGAGTCCTTGTTATTTAGTTGTTTTCAGCCAATATTCTGGATTTTTGAAAATTTAACTTTTTTGTGAAAATATCCACTAAATGAGGGATTAATATGTGTGAGGGTACCCCAGGAGAGTTCCAAATGTGTGTGGGAAGAATATATATCCCACGGGGGTAAAATTGAAAAAAGTTGAAAATAAAATTTTTTTGGACTTAGGCATTTTTCCGGCGTTTATCAGACTTTTAGATAGGGGAAATGGCAGTGAGCGTTCCGATTTCAGTTCCAGAGCGATTCACCCAATGAGTCCTTGATATTTAGTCATTTTCAGCCAATTTTCTGGATTTTTGAAAATTTCACTTTTTTGTGAAAATATCCACTAAATGAGGGAATAAGTACCCCAGGAGAGTTCCAAATGTGTGTGGGAAGAATATATATCCCACGGGGGTAAAATTGAAAAAAATTTTTTTTGGACTTAGTCATTTTTCTGGCGTTTATCAGACTTTCAGATAGGGGAAATGTCAGTGAGCGTTCCAATTTCTGTTCCAGAGCGATTCGCCCAATGAGTCCTTGATATTTAGTCGTTTTCAGCCAATTTTCTGGATTTTTGAAAATTTCACTTTTTTGCGAAAATATCCACTAAATGAGGGAATAATATGTGTGAGGGTACCCCAGGAGAGTTCCAAATGTGTGTGGGAAGAATATATATCCCACGGGGGTAAAATTGAAAAAAGTTGAAAAAAATTATTTTTTGGACTTAGTCATTTTTCTGGCGTTTATCAGACTTTCAGATAGGGCAAATGTCAGTGAGCGTTCCGATTTCAGTTCCAGAGCGATTCGCCCAATGAGTCCTTGATATTTAGTCGTTTTCAGCCAATTTTCTGGATTTTTGAAAATTTCACTTTTTTGTGAAAATATCCACTAAATGAGGGAATAATATGTGTGAGGGTACCCCAGGAGAGTTCCAAATGTGTGTGGGAAGAATATATATCCCACGGGGGTAAAATTGAAAAGAGTTGAAAAAAATTTTTTTTTGGACTTAGTCATTTTTCCGGCATTTATCAGACTTTCAGATAGGGGAAATGTCAGTGAGCGTTCCGATTTCAGTTCCAGAGCGATTCGCCCAATGAGTCCTTGATATTTAGTCGTTTTCAGCCAATTTTCTGGATTTTTGAAAATTTCACTTTTTTGTGAAAATATCCACTAAATGAGGGAATAATATGTGTGAGGGTACCCCAGGAGAGTTCCAAATGTGTGTGGGAAGAATATATATCCCACGGGGGTAAAATTGAAAAAAGTTGAAAAAAATTATTTTTTGGACTTAGTCATTTTTCCGGCGTTTATCAGACTTTCAGATAGGGGAAATGTCAGTGAGCGTTCCGATTTCAGTTCCAGAGCGATTCGCCCAATGAGTCCTTGTTATTTAGTTGTTTTCAGCCAATTTTCTGGATTTTTGAAAATTTCACTTTTTTGTGAAAATATCCACTAAATGAGGGAATAAGTACCCCAGGAGAGTTCCAAATGTGTGTGGGAAGAATATATATCCCACGGGGGTAAAATTGAAAAAAACATTTTTTTGGACTTAGTCATTTTTCTGGCGTTTATCAGACTTTCAGATAGGGGAAATGTCAGTGAGCGTTCCGATTTCAGTTCCAGAGCGATTCGCCCAATGAGTCCTTGATATTTAGTCGTTTTCAGCGAATTTTCTGGATTTTTGAAAATTTCACTTTTTTGTGAAAATATCCACTAAATGAGGGAATAATATGTGTGAAGGAACCCCAGGAGAGTTCCAAATGTGTGTGGGAAGAATATATATCCCACGGGGGTAAAATTGAAAAGAGTTGAAAAAAAATTTTTTTTGGACTTAGTCATTTTTCCGGCGTTTATCAGACTTTCAGATAGGGGAAATGTCAGTGAGCGTTCCAATTTCAGTTCCAGAGTGATTCGCCCAATGAGTCCTTGATATTTAGTCATTTTCAGCCAATTTTCTGCATTTTTGAAAATTTCACTTTTTTGTGAAAATATCCACTAAATGAGGGAATAAGTACCCCAGGAGAGTTCCAAATGTGTGTGGGAAGAATATATATCCCACGGGGGTAAAATTGAAAAAAAATTTTTTTTGGACTTAGTCATTTTTCCGGCGTTTATCAGACTTTCAGATAAGGGAAATGTCAGTGAGCATTCCGATTTCAGTTCCAGAGTGATTCGCCCAATGAGTCCTTGTTATTTAGTTGTTTTCAGCCAATTTTCTGGATTTTTGAAAATTTCACTTTTTTGTGAAAATATCCACTAAATGAGGGAATAATATGTGTGAGGGTACCCCAGGAGAGTTCCAAATGTGTGTGGGAAGAATATATATCCCACGGGGGTAAAATTGAAAAAAGTTGAAAAAAATTTTTTTTTGGACTTAGTCAATTTTCTGGCGTTTATCAGACTTTCAGATAGGGGAAATGTCAGTGAGCATTCCGATTTCAGTTCCAGAGTGATTCGCCCAATGAGTCCTTGTTATTTAGTTGTTTTCAGGCAATTTTCTGGATTTTTGAAAATTTCACTTTTTTGTGAAAATATCCACTAAATGAGGGAATAATATGTGTGAGGGTACCCCAGGAGAGTTCCAAATGTGTGTGGGAAGAATATATATCCCACGGGGGTAAAATTGAAAAAAGTTGAAAAAAATTATTTTTTGGACTTAGTCATTTTTCCGGCGTTTATCAGACTTTCAGATAGGGGAAATGTCAGTGAGCGTTCCGATTTCAGTTCCAGAGCGATTCGCCCAATGAGTCCTTGTTATTTAGTTGTTTTCAGCCAATTTTCTGGATTTTTGAAAATTTCACTTTTTTGTGAAAATATCCACTAAATGAGGGAATAAGTACCCCAGGAGAGTTCCAAATGTGTGTGGGAAGAATATATATCCCACGGGGGTAAAATTGAAAAAAACATTTTTTTGGACTTAGTCATTTTTCTGGCGTTTATCAGACTTTCAGATAGGGGAAATGTCAGTGAGCGTTCCGATTTCAGTTCCAGAGCGATTCGCCCAATGAGTCCTTGATATTTAGTCGTTTTCAGCCAATTTTTTGGATTTTTGAAAATTTCACTTTTTTGTGAAAATATCCACTAAATGAGGGAATAATATGTGTGAGGGTACCCCAGGAGAGTTCCAAATGTGTGTGGGAAGAATATATATCCCACGGGGGTAAAATTGAAAAGAGTTGAAAAAAAATTTTTTTTGGACTTAGTCATTTTTCCGGCGTTTATCAGACTTTCAGATAGGGGAAATGTCAGTGAGCGTTTCGATTTCAGTTCCAGAGCGATTCGCCCAATGAGTCCTTGATATTTAGTCGTTTTCAGCCAATTTTCTGGATTTTTGAAAATTTCACTTTTTTGTGAAAATATCCACTAAATGAGGGAATAATATGTGTGAGGGAACCCCAGGAGAGTTCCAAATGTGTGTGGGAAGAATATATATCCCACGGGGGTAAAATTGAAAAGAGTTGAAAAAAAATTTTTTTTGGACTTAGTCATTTTTCCGGCGTTTATCAGACTTTCAGATAGGGGAAATGTCAGTGAGCGTTCCAATTTCAGTTCCAGAGTGATTCGCCCAATGAGTCCTTGATATTTAGTCATTTTCAGCCAATTTTCTGCATTTTTGAAAATTTCACTTTTTTGTGAAAATATCCACTAAATGAGGGAATAAGTACCCCAGGAGAGTTCCAAATGTGTGTGGGAAGAATATATATCCCACGGGGGTAAAATTGAAAAAAAATTTTTTTTGGACTTAGTCATTTTTCCGGCGTTTATCAGACTTTCAGATAAGGGAAATGTCAGTGAGCATTCCGATTTCAGTTCCAGAGTGATTCGCCCAATGAGTCCTTGTTATTTAGTTGTTTTCAGCCAATTTTCTGGATTTTTGAAAATTTCACTTTTTTGTGAAAATATCCACTAAATGAGGGAATAATATGTGTGAGGGTACCCCAAGAGAGTTCCAAATGTGTGTGGGAAGAATATATATCCCACGGGGGTAAAATTGAAAAAAGTTGAAAAAAATTTTTTTTTGGACTTAGTCAATTTTCTGGCGTTTATCAGACTTTCAGATAGGGGAAATGTCAGTGAGCATTCCGATTTCAGTTCCAGAGTGATTCGCCCAATGAGTCCTTGTTATTTAGTTGTTTTCAGGCAATTTTCTGGATTTTTGAAAATTTCACTTTTTTGTGAAAATATCCACTAAATGAGGGAATAATATGTGTGAGGGTACCCCAGGAGAGTTCCAAATGTGTGTGGGAAGAATATATATCCCACGGGGGTAAAATTGAAAAAAGTTGAAAAAAATTATTTTTTGGACTTAGTCATTTTTCCGGCGTTTATCAGACTTTCAGATAGGGGAAATGTCAGTGAGCGTTCCGATTTCAGTTCCAGAGCGATTCGCCCAATGAGTCCTTGTTATTTAGTTGTTTTCAGCCAATTTTCTGGATTTTTGAAAATTTCACTTTTTTGTGAAAATATCCACTAAATGAGGGAATAAGTACCCCAGGAGAGTTCCAAATGTGTGTGGGAAGAATATATATCCCACGGGGGTAAAATTGAAAAAAACATTTTTTTGGACTTAGTCATTTTTCTGGCGTTTATCAGACTTTCAGATAGGGGAAATGTCAGTGAGCGTTCCGATTTCAGTTCCAGAGCGATTCGCCCAATGAGTCCTTGATATTTAGTCGTTTTCAGCCAATTTTTTGGATTTTTGAAAATTTCACTTTTTTGTGAAAATATCCACTAAATGAGGGAATAATATGTGTGAGGGTACCCCAGGAGAGTTCCAAATGTGTGTGGGAAGAATATATATCCCACGGGGGTAAAATTGAAAAGAGTTGAAAAAAAATTTTTTTTGGACTTAGTCATTTTTCCGGCGTTTATCAGACTTTCAGATAGGGGAAATGTCAGTGAGCGTTTCGATTTCAGTTCCAGAGCGATTCGCCCAATGAGTCCTTGATATTTAGTCGTTTTCAGCCAATTTTCTGGATTTTTGAAAATTTCACTTTTTTGTGAAAATATCCACTAAATGAGGGAATAATATGTGTGAGGGAACCCCAGGAGAGTTCCAAATGTGTGTGGGAAGAATATATATCCCACGGGGGTAAAATTGAAAAGAGTTGAAAAAAAATTTTTTTTGGACTTAGTCATTTTTCCGGCGTTTATCAGACTTTCAGATAGGGGAAATGTCAGTGAGCGTTCCAATTTCAGTTCCAGAGTGATTCGCCCAATGAGTCCTTGATATTTAGTCATTTTCAGCCAATTTTCTGCATTTTTGAAAATTTCACTTTTTTGTGAAAATATCCACTAAATGAGGGAATAAGTACCCCAGGAGAGTTCCAAATGTGTGTGGGAAGAATATATATCCCACGGGGGTAAAATTGAAAAAAAATTTTTTTTGGACTTAGTCATTTTTCCGGCGTTTATCAGACTTTCAGATAAGGGAAATGTCAGTGAGCATTCCGATTTCAGTTCCAGAGTGATTCGCCCAATGAGTCCTTGTTATTTAGTTGTTTTCAGCCAATTTTCTGGATTTTTGAAAATTTCACTTTTTTGTGAAAATATCCACTAAATGAGGGAATAATATGTGTGAGGGTACCCCAAGAGAGTTCCAAATGTGTGTGGGAAGAATATATATCCCACGGGGGTAAAATTGAAAAAAGTTGAAAAACATTTTTTTTTGGACTTAGTCAATTTTCTGGCGTTTATCAGACTTTCAGATAGGGGAAATGTCAGTGAGCATTCCGATTTCAGTTCCAGAGTGATTCGCCCAATGAGTCCTTGTTATTTAGTTGTTTTCAGGCAATTTTCTGGATTTTTGAAAATTTCACTTTTTTGTGAAAATATCCACTAAATGAGGGAATAATATGTGTGAGGGTACCCCAGGAGAGTTCCAAATGTGTGTGGGAAGAATATATATCCCACGGGGGTAAAATTGAAAAAAGTTGAAAAAAAATTTTTTTTGGACTTAGTCATTTTTCTGGCGTTTATCAGACTTTCAGATAGGGGAAATGTCAGTGAGCGTTCCAATTTCAGTTCCAGAGCGATTCGCCCAATGAGTCCTTGATATTTAGTCGTTTTCAGCCAATTTTCTGGATTTTTGAAAATTTCACTTTTTTGTGAAAATATCCACTAAATGAGGGAATAAGTACCCCAGGAGAGTTCCAAATGTGTGTGGGAAGAATATATATCCCACGGGGGTAAAATTGAAAAAAACATTTTTTTGGACTTAGTCATTTTTCTGGCGTTTATCAGACTTTCAGATAGGGGAAATGTCAGTGAGCGTTCCGATTTCAGTTCCAGAGCGATTCGCCCAATGAGTCCTTGATATTTAGTCGTTTTCAGCCAATTTTTTGGATTTTTGAAAATTTCACTTTTTTGTGAAAATATCCACTAAATGAGGGAATAATATGTGTGAGGGAACCCCAGGAGAGTTCCAAATGTGTGTGGGAAGAATATATATCCCACGGGGGTAAAATTGAAAAGAGTTGAAAAAAAATTTTTTTTGGACTTAGTCATTTTTCCGGCGTTTATCAGACTTTCAGATAGGGGAAATGTCAGTGAGCGTTCCAATTTCAGTTCCAGAGTGATTCGCCCAATGAGTCCTTGATATTTAGTCATTTTCAGCCAATTTTCTGCATTTTTGAAAATTTCACTTTTTTGTGAAAATATCCACTAAATGAGGGAATAAGTACCCCAGGAGAGTTCCAAATGTGTGTGGGAAGAATATATATCCCACGGGGGTAAAATTGAAAAAAAATTTTTTTTGGACTTAGTCATTTTTCCGGCGTTTATCAGACTTTCAGATAAGGGAAATGTCAGTGAGCATTCCGATTTCAGTTCCAGAGTGATTCGCCCAATGAGTCCTTGTTATTTAGTTGTTTTCAGCCAATTTTCTGGATTTTTGAAAATTTCACTTTTTTGTGAAAATATCCACTAAATGAGGGAATAATATGTGTGAGGGTACCCCAAGAGAGTTCCAAATGTGTGTGGGAAGAATATATATCCCACGGGGGTAAAATTGAAAAAAGTTGAAAAAAATTTTTTTTTGGACTTAGTCAATTTTCTGGCGTTTATCAGACTTTCAGATAGGGGAAATGTCAGTGAGCATTCCGATTTCAGTTCCAGAGTGATTCGCCCAATGAGTCCTTGTTATTTAGTTGTTTTCAGGCAATTTTCTGGATTTTTGAAAATTTCACTTTTTTGTGAAAATATCCACTAAATGAGGGAATAATATGTGTGAGGGTACCCCAGGAGAGTTCCAAATGTGTGTGGGAAGAATATATATCCCACGGGGGTAAAATTGAAAAAAGTTGAAAAAAAATTTTTTTTGGACTTAGTCATTTTTCTGGCGTTTATCAGACTTTCAGATAGGGGAAATGTCAGTGAGCGTTCCAATTTCAGTTCCAGAGCGATTCGCCCAATGAGTCCTTGATATTTAGTCGTTTTCAGCCAATTTTCTGGATTTTTGAAAATTTCACTTTTTTGTGAAAATATCCACTAAATGAGGGAATAAGTACCCCAGGAGAGTTCCAAATGTGTGTGGGAAGAATATATATCCCACGGGGGTAAAATTGAAAAAAACATTTTTTTGGACTTAGTCATTTTTCTGGCGTTTATCAGACTTTCAGATAGGGGAAATGTCAGTGAGCGTTCCGATTTCAGTTCCAGAGCGATTCGCCCAATGAGTCCTTGATATTTAGTCGTTTTCAGCCAATTTTTTGGATTTTTGAAAATTTCACTTTTTTGTGAAAATATCCACTAAATGAGGGAATAATATGTGTGAGGGTACCCCAGGAGAGTTCCAAATGTGTGTGGGAAGAATATATATCCCACGGGGGTAAAATTGAAAAGAGTTGAAAAAAAATTTTTTTTGGACTTAGTCATTTTTCCGGCGTTTATCAGACTTTCAGATAGGGGAAATGTCAGTGAGCGTTTCGATTTCAGTTCCAGAGCGATTCGCCCAATGAGTCCTTGTTATTTAGTTGTTTTCAGGCAATTTTCTGGATTTTTGAAAATTTCACTTTTTTGTGAAAATATCCACTAAATGAGGGAATAATATGTGTGAGGGTACCCCAGGAGAGTTCCAAATGTGTGTGGGAAGAATATATATCCCACGGGGGTAAAATTGAAAAAAGTTGAAAAAAAATTTTTTTTGGACTTAGTCATTTTTCTGGCGTTTATCAGACTTTCAGATAGGGGAAATGTCAGTGAGCGTTCCAATTTCAGTTCCAGAGCGATTCGCCCAATGAGTCCTTGATATTTAGTCGTTTTCAGCCAATTTTCTGGATTTTTGAAAATTTCACTTTTTTGTGAAAATATCCACTAAATGAGGGAATAAGTTCCCCAGGAGAGTTCCAAATGTGTGTGGGAAGAATATATATCCCACGGGGGTAAAATTGAAAAAAAATTTTTTTTGGACTTAGTCATTTTTCCGGCGTTTATCAGACTTTCAGATAAGGGAAATGTCAGTGAGCATTCCGATTTCAGTTCCAGAGTGATTCGCCCAATGAGTCCTTGTTATTTAGTTGTTTTCAGGCAATTTTCTGGATTTTTGAAAATTTCACTTTTTTGTGAAAATATCCACTAAATGAGGGAATAATATGTGTGAGGGTACCCCAGGAGAGTTCCAAATGTGTGTGGGAAGAATATATATCCCACGGGGGTAAAATTGAAAAAAGTTGAAAAAAAATTTTTTTTGGACTTAGTCATTTTTCTGGCGTTTATCAGACTTTCAGATAGGGGAAATGTCAGTGAGCGTTCCAATTTCAGTTCCAGAGCGATTCGCCCAATGAGTCCTTGATATTTAGTCGTTTTCAGCCAATTTTCTGGATTTTTGAAAATTTCACTTTTTTGTGAAAATATCCACTAAATGAGGGAATAAGTTCCCCAGGAGAGTTCCAAATGTGTGTGGGAAGAATATATATCCCACAGGGGTAAAATTGAAAAAAAAATTTTTTTGGACTTAGTCATTTTTCTGGCGTTTATCAGACTTTCAGATAGGGGATATGTCAGTGAGCGTTCCGATTTCAGTTCCAGAGCGTTTCGCCCAATGAGTCATTGATATTTAGTCGTTTTCAGCCAATTTTCTGGATTTTTGAAAATTTCACTTTTTTTGTGAAAATATCCACTAAATGAGGGAATAATATGTGTGAGGGTACCCCAGGAGAGTTCCAAATGTGTGTGGGAAGAATATATATCCCACGAGGGTAAAATTGAAAAGAGTTGAAAAAAAATTTTTTTTGGACTTAGTCATTTTTCCGGCATTTATCAGACTTTCAGATAGGGGAAATGTCAGTGAGCGTTCCGATTTCAGTTCCAGAGCGATTCGCCCAATGAGTCCTTGTTATTTAGTTGTTTTCAGGCAATTTTCTGGATTTTTGAAAATTTCACTTTTTTGTGAAAATATCCACTAAATGAGGGAATAAGTACCCCAGGAGAGTTCCAAATGTGTGTGGGAAGAATATATATCCCACGGGGGTAAAATTGAAAAAAACATTTTTTTGGACTTAGTCATTTTTCTGGCGTTTATCAGACTTTCAGATAGGGGAAATGTCAGTGAGCGTTCCGATTTCAGTTCCAGAGCGATTCGCCCAATGAGTCCTTGATATTTAGTCGTTTTCAGCCAATTTTTTGGATTTTTGAAAATTTCACTTTTTTGTGAAAATATCCACTAAATGAGGGAATAATATGTGTGAGGGTACCCCAGGAGAGTTCCAAATGTGTGTGGGAAGAATATATATCCCACGGGGGTAAAATTGAAAAGAGTTGAAAAAAAATTTTTTTTGGACTTAGTCATTTTTCCGGCGTTTATCAGACTTTCAGATAGGGGAAATGTCAGTGAGCGTTTCGATTTCAGTTCCAGAGCGATTCGCCCAATGAGTCCTTGTTATTTAGTTGTTTTCAGGCAATTTTCTGGATTTTTGAAAATTTCACTTTTTTGTGAAAATATCCACTAAATGAGGGAATAATATGTGTGAGGGTACCCCAGGAGAGTTCCAAATGTGTGTGGGAAGAATATATATCCCACGGGGGTAAAATTGAAAAAAGTTGAAAAAAAATTTTTTTTGGACTTAGTCATTTTTCTGGCGTTTATCAGACTTTCAGATAGGGGAAATGTCAGTGAGCGTTCCAATTTCAGTTCCAGAGCGATTCGCCCAATGAGTCCTTGATATTTAGTCGTTTTCAGCCAATTTTCTGGATTTTTGAAAATTTCACTTTTTTGTGAAAATATCCACTAAATGAGGGAATAAGTTCCCCAGGAGAGTTCCAAATGTGTGTGGGAAGAATATATATCCCACGGGGGTAAAATTGAAAAAAAATTTTTTTTGGACTTAGTCATTTTTCCGGCGTTTATCAGACTTTCAGATAAGGGAAATGTCAGTGAGCATTCCGATTTCAGTTCCAGAGTGATTCGCCCAATGAGTCCTTGTTATTTAGTTGTTTTCAGCCAATTTTCTGGATTTTTGAAAATTTCACTTTTTTGTGAAAATATCCACTAAATGAGGGAATAATATGTGTGAGGGTACCCCAAGAGAGTTCCAAATGTGTGTGGGAAGAATATATATCCCACGGGGGTAAAATTGAAAAAAGTTGAAAAAAATTTTTTTTTGGACTTAGTCAATTTTCTGGCGTTTATCAGACTTTCAGATAGGGGAAATGTCAGTGAGCATTCCGATTTCAGTTCCAGAGTGATTCGCCCAATGAGTCCTTGTTATTTAGTTGTTTTCAGGCAATTTTCTGGATTTTTGAAAATTTCACTTTTTTGTGAAAATATCCACTAAATGAGGGAATAATATGTGTGAGGGTACCCCAGGAGAGTTCCAAATGTGTGTGGGAAGAATATATATCCCACGGGGGTAAAATTGAAAAAAGTTGAAAAAAAATTTTTTTTGGACTTAGTCATTTTTCTGGCGTTTATCAGACTTTCAGATAGGGGAAATGTCAGTGAGCGTTCCAATTTCAGTTCCAGAGCGATTCGCCCAATGAGTCCTTGATATTTAGTCGTTTTCAGCCAATTTTCTGGATTTTTGAAAATTTCACTTTTTTGTGAAAATATCCACTAAATGAGGGAATAAGTTCCCCAGGAGAGTTCCAAATGTGTGTGGGAAGAATATATATCCCACAGGGGTAAAATTGAAAAAAAAATTTTTTTGGACTTAGTCATTTTTCTGGCGTTTATCAGACTTTCAGATAGGGGATATGTCAGTGAGCGTTCCGATTTCAGTTCCAGAGCGTTTCGCCCAATGAGTCATTGATATTTAGTCGTTTTCAGCCAATTTTCTGGATTTTTGAAAATTTCACTTTTTTTGTGAAAATATCCACTAAATGAGGGAATAATATGTGTGAGGGTACCCCAGGAGAGTTCCAAATGTGTGTGGGAAGAATATATATCCCACGAGGGTAAAATTGAAAAGAGTTGAAAAAAAATTTTTTTTGGACTTAGTCATTTTTCCGGCATTTATCAGACTTTCAGATAGGGGAAATGTCAGTGAGCGTTCCGATTTCAGTTCCAGAGCGATTCGCCCAATGAGTCCTTGTTATTTAGTTGTTTTCAGCCAATTTTCTGGATTTTTGAAAATTTCACTTTTTTGTGAAAATATCCACTAAATGAGGGAATAATATGTGTGAGGGTACCCCAAGAGAGTTCCAAATGTGTGTGGGAAGAATATATATCCCACGGGGGTAAAATTGAAAAAAGTTGAAAAAAATTTTTTTTTGGACTTAGTCATTTTTCTGGCGTTTATCAGACTTTCAGATAGGGGAAATGTCAGTGAGCGTTCCAATTTCAGTTCCAGAGCGATTCGCCCAATGAGTCCTTGATATTTAGTCGTTTTCAGCCAATTTTCTGGATTTTTGAAAATTTCACTTTTTTGTGAAAATATCCACTAAATGAGGGAATAAGTTCCCCAGGAGAGTTCCAAATGTGTGTGGGAAGAATATATATCCCACAGGGGTAAAATTGAAAAAAAATTTTTTTTGGACTTAGTCATTTTTCTGGCGTTTATCAGACTTTCAGATAGGGGATATGTCAGTGAGTGTTCCGATTTCAGTTCCAGAGCGTTTCGCCCAATGAGTCATTGATATTTAGTCGTTTTCAGCCAATTTTCTGGATTTTTGAAAATTTCACTTTTTTTGTGAAAATATCCACTAAATGAGGGAATAATATGTGTGAGGGTACCCCAGGAGAGTTCCAAATGTGTGTGGGAAGAATATATATCCCACGAGGGTAAAATTGAAAAGAGTTGAAAAAAAATTTTTTTTGGACTTAGTCATTTTTCCGGCATTTATCAGACTTTCAGATAGGGGAAATGTCAGTGAGCGTTCCGATTTCAGTTCCAGAGCGATTCGCCCAATGAGTCCTTGATATTTAGTCGTTTTCAGCCAATATTCTGGATTTTTAAAAAATTTCACTTTTTTGTGAAAATATCCACTAAATGAGGGAATAATATGTGTGAGGTTACCCCAGGAGAGTTCCAAATGTGTGTGGGAAGAATATATATCCCACGGGGGTAAAATTGAAAAAAGTTGAAAAAAAATTTTTTTGGGACTTAGTCATTTTTCCGGCGTTTATCAGACTTTTAGATAGGGGAAATGTCAGTGAGCGTTCCGATTTCAGTTCCAGAGTGATTCGCCCAATGAGTCCTTGTTATTTAGTTGTTTTCAGGCAATTTTCTGGATTTTTGAAAATTTCACTTTTTTGTGAAAATATCCACTAAATGAGGGAATAATATGTGTGAGGGTACCCCAGGAGAGTTCCAAATGTGTGTGGGAAGAATATATATCCCACGGGGGTAAAATTGAAAAAAGTTGAAAAAAAATTTTTTTTGGACTTAGTCATTTTTCTGGCGTTTATCAGACTTTCAGATAGGGGAAATGTCAGTGAGCGTTCCAATTTCAGTTCCAGAGCGATTCGCCCAATGAGTCCTTGATATTTAGTCGTTTTCAGCCAATTTTCTGGATTTTTGAAAATTTCACTTTTTTGTGAAAATATCCACTAAATGAGGGAATAAGTTCCCCAGGAGAGTTCCAAATGTGTGTGGGAAGAATATATATCCCACGGGGGTAAAATTGAAAAAAAATTTTTTTTGGACTTAGTCATTTTTCCGGCGTTTATCAGACTTTTAGATAGGGGAAATGGCAGTGAGCGTTCCGATTTCAGTTCCAGAGCGATTCACCCAATGAGTCCTTGATATTTAGTCATTTTCAGCCAATTTTCTGGATTTTGAAAATTTCACTTTTTTGTGAAAATATCCACTAAATGAGGGAATAAGTACCCCAGGAGAGTTCCAAATGTGTGTGGGAAGAATATATATCCCACGGGGGTAAAATTGAAAAAAAAATTTTTTTGGACTTAGTCATTTTTCCGGCGTTTATCGGACTTTCAGATAGGGGAAATGTCAGTGAGCATTCCGATTTCAGTTCCAGAGTGATTCGCCCAATGAGTCCTTGTTATTTAGTTGTTTTCAGCCAATTTTCTGGATTTTTGAAAATTTCACTTTTTTGTGAAAATATCCACTAAATGAGGGAATAATATGTGTGAGGGTACCCCAGGAGAGTTCCAAATGTGTGTGGGAAGAATATATATCCCACGGGGGTAAAATTGAAAAAAGTTGAAAAAAATTTTTTTTTGGACTTAGTCATTTTTCTGGCGTTTATCAGACTTTCAGATAGGGGAAATGTCAGTGAGCGTTCCGATTTTAGTTCCAGAGCGATTCGCCCAATGAGTCCTTGATATTTAGTCGTTTTCAGCCAATGTTCTGGATTTTTGAAAATTTCACTTTTTTGTGAAAATATCCACTAAATGAGGGAATAATATGTGTGAGGTTACCCCAGGAGAGTTCCAAATGTGTGTGGGAAGAATATATATCCCACGGGGGTAAAATTGAAAAAAGTTGAAAAAAATTATTTTTTGGACTTAGTCATTTTTCTGGCGTTTATCAGACTTTCAGATAGGGGAAATGTCAGTGAGCGTTCCAATTTCAGTTCCAGAGCGATTCGCCCAATGAGTCCTTGATATTTAGTCGTTTTCAGCCAATTTTCTGGATTTTTGAAAATTTCACTTTTTTGTGAAAATATCCACTAAATGAGGGAATAAGTACCCCAGGAGAGTTCCAAATGTGTGTGGGAAGAATATATATCCCACGGGGGTAAAATTGAAAAAAAATTTTTTTTGGACTTAGTCATTTTTCCGGCGTTTATCAGACTTTCAGATAGGGGAAATGTCAGTGAGCGTTCCAATTTCAGTTCCAGAGCCATTCGCCCAATGAGTCCTTGATATTTAGTCGTTTTCAGCCAATTTTCTGGATTTTTGAAAATTTCACTTTTTTGTGAAAATATCCACTAAATGAGGGAATAAGTACCCCAGGAGAGTTCCAAATGTGTGTGGGAAGAATATATATCCCACGGGGGTAAAATTGAAAAAAAATTTTTTTTGGACTTAGTCATTTTTCCGGCGTTTATCAGACTTTCAGATAGGGGAAATGTCAGTGAGCGTTCCAATTTCAGTTCCAGAGCGATTCGCCCAATGAGTCCTTGATATTTAGTCGTTTTCAGCCAATTTTCTGGATTTTTGAAAATTTCACTTTTTTGTGAAAATATCCACTAAATGAGGGAATAATATGTGTGAGGGTACCCCAGGAGAGTTCCAAATGTGTGTGGGAAGAATATATATCCCACGGGGGTAAAATTGAAAAAAGTTGAAAAAAAATTTTTTTTGGACTTAGTCATTTTTCTGGCGTTTATCAGACTTTCAGATAGGGGAAATGTCAGTGAGCATTCTGATTTCAGTTCCAGAGCGATTCGCCCAATGAGTTCTTGCTATTTAGTCGTTTTCAGCCAATTTTCTGGATTTTTGAAAATTTCACTTTTTTGTGAAAATATCCACTAAATGAGGAAATAAGTACCCCAGGAGAGTTCCAAATGTGTGTGGGAAGAATATATATCCCACGGGGGTAAAATTGAAAAAAAAATTTTTTTGGACTTAGTCATTTTTCCGGCGTTTATCAGACTTTTAGATAGGGGAAATGTCAGTGAGCGTTCCAATTTCAGTTCCAGAGCGATTCGACCAATGAGTCCTTGATATTTAGTCGTTTTCAGCCAATTTTCTGGATTTTTGAAAATTTCACTTTTTTGTGAAAATATCCACTAAATGAGGGAATAAGTTCCCCAGGAGAGTTCCAAATGTGTGTGGGAAGAATATATATCCCACGGGGGTAAAATTGAAAAAAAATTTTTTTTGGACTTAGTCAATTTTCTGGCGTTTATCAGACTTTCAGATAGGGGAAATGTCAGTGAGCATTCCGATTTCAGTTCCAGAGTGATTCGCCCAATGAGTCCTTGTTATTTAGTTGTTTTCAGGCAATTTTCTGGATTTTTGAAAATTTCACTTTTTTGTGAAAATATCCACTAAATGAGGGAATAATATGTGTGAGGGTACCCCAGGAGAGTTCCAAATGTGTGTGGGAAGAATATATATCCCACGGGGGTAAAATTGAAAAAAGTTGAAAAAAAATTTTTTTTGGACTTAGTCATTTTTCTGGCGTTTATCAGACTTTCAGATAGGGGAAATGTCAGTGAGCGTTCCAATTTCAGTTCCAGAGCGATTCGCCCAATGAGTCCTTGATATTTAGTCGTTTTCAGCCAATTTTCTGGATTTTTGAAAATTTCACTTTTTTGTGAAAATATCCACTAAATGAGGGAATAAGTTCCCCAGGAGAGTTCCAAATGTGTGTGGGAAGAATATATATCCCACAGGGGTAAAATTGAAAAAAAAATTTTTTTGGACTTAGTCATTTTTCTGGCGTTTATCAGACTTTCAGATAGGGGATATGTCAGTGAGCGTTCCGATTTCAGTTCCAGAGCGTTTCGCCCAATGAGTCATTGATATTTAGTCGTTTTCAGCCAATTTTCTGGATTTTTGAAAATTTCACTTTTTTTGTGAAAATATCCACTAAATGAGGGAATAATATGTGTGAGGGTACCCCAGGAGAGTTCCAAATGTGTGTGGGAAGAATATATATCCCACGAGGGTAAAATTGAAAAGAGTTGAAAAAAAATTTTTTTTGGACTTAGTCATTTTTCCGGCATTTATCAGACTTTCAGATAGGGGAAATGTCAGTGAGCGTTCCGATTTCAGTTCCAGAGCGATTCGCCCAATGAGTCCTTGTTATTTAGTTGTTTTCAGCCAATTTTCTGGATTTTTGAAAATTTCACTTTTTTGTGAAAATATCCACTAAATGAGGGAATAATATGTGTGAGGGTACCCCAAGAGAGTTCCAAATGTGTGTGGGAAGAATATATATCCCACGGGGGTAAAATTGAAAAAAGTTGAAAAAAATTTTTTTTTGGACTTAGTCATTTTTCTGGCGTTTATCAGACTTTCAGATAGGGGAAATGTCAGTGAGCGTTCCAATTTCAGTTCCAGAGCGATTCGCCCAATGAGTCCTTGATATTTAGTCGTTTTCAGCCAATTTTCTGGATTTTTGAAAATTTCACTTTTTTGTGAAAATATCCACTAAATGAGGGAATAAGTTCCCCAGGAGAGTTCCAAATGTGTGTGGGAAGAATATATATCCCACAGGGGTAAAATTGAAAAAAAATTTTTTTTGGACTTAGTCATTTTTCTGGCGTTTATCAGACTTTCAGATAGGGGATATGTCAGTGAGTGTTCCGATTTCAGTTCCAGAGCGTTTCGCCCAATGAGTCATTGATATTTAGTCGTTTTCAGCCAATTTTCTGGATTTTTGAAAATTTCACTTTTTTTGTGAAAATATCCACTAAATGAGGGAATAATATGTGTGAGGGTACCCCAGGAGAGTTCCAAATGTGTGTGGGAAGAATATATATCCCACGAGGGTAAAATTGAAAAGAGTTGAAAAAAAATTTTTTTTGGACTTAGTCATTTTTCCGGCATTTATCAGACTTTCAGATAGGGGAAATGTCAGTGAGCGTTCCGATTTCAGTTCCAGAGCGATTCGCCCAATGAGTCCTTGATATTTAGTCGTTTTCAGCCAATATTCTGGATTTTTAAAAAATTTCACTTTTTTGTGAAAATATCCACTAAATGAGGGAATAATATGTGTGAGGTTACCCCAGGAGAGTTCCAAATGTGTGTGGGAAGAATATATATCCCACGGGGGTAAAATTGAAAAAAGTTGAAAAAAAATTTTTTTGGGACTTAGTCATTTTTCCGGCGTTTATCAGACTTTTAGATAGGGGAAATGTCAGTGAGCGTTCCGATTTCAGTTCCAGAGTGATTCGCCCAATGAGTCCTTGTTATTTAGTTGTTTTCAGGCAATTTTCTGGATTTTTGAAAATTTCACTTTTTTGTGAAAATATCCACTAAATGAGGGAATAATATGTGTGAGGGTACCCCAGGAGAGTTCCAAATGTGTGTGGGAAGAATATATATCCCACGGGGGTAAAATTGAAAAAAGTTGAAAAAAAATTTTTTTTGGACTTAGTCATTTTTCTGGCGTTTATCAGACTTTCAGATAGGGGAAATGTCAGTGAGCGTTCCAATTTCAGTTCCAGAGCGATTCGCCCAATGAGTCCTTGATATTTAGTCGTTTTCAGCCAATTTTCTGGATTTTTGAAAATTTCACTTTTTTGTGAAAATATCCACTAAATGAGGGAATAAGTTCCCCAGGAGAGTTCCAAATGTGTGTGGGAAGAATATATATCCCACGGGGGTAAAATTGAAAAAAAATTTTTTTTGGACTTAGTCATTTTTCCGGCGTTTATCAGACTTTTAGATAGGGGAAATGGCAGTGAGCGTTCCGATTTCAGTTCCAGAGCGATTCACCCAATGAGTCCTTGATATTTAGTCATTTTCAGCCAATTTTCTGGATTTTGAAAATTTCACTTTTTTGTGAAAATATCCACTAAATGAGGGAATAAGTACCCCAGGAGAGTTCCAAATGTGTGTGGGAAGAATATATATCCCACGGGGGTAAAATTGAAAAAAAAATTTTTTTGGACTTAGTCATTTTTCCGGCGTTTATCGGACTTTCAGATAGGGGAAATGTCAGTGAGCATTCCGATTTCAGTTCCAGAGTGATTCGCCCAATGAGTCCTTGTTATTTAGTTGTTTTCAGCCAATTTTCTGGATTTTTGAAAATTTCACTTTTTTGTGAAAATATCCACTAAATGAGGGAATAATATGTGTGAGGGTACCCCAGGAGAGTTCCAAATGTGTGTGGGAAGAATATATATCCCACGGGGGTAAAATTGAAAAAAGTTGAAAAAAATTTTTTTTTGGACTTAGTCATTTTTCTGGCGTTTATCAGACTTTCAGATAGGGGAAATGTCAGTGAGCGTTCCGATTTTAGTTCCAGAGCGATTCGCCCAATGAGTCCTTGATATTTAGTCGTTTTCAGCCAATGTTCTGGATTTTTGAAAATTTCACTTTTTTGTGAAAATATCCACTAAATGAGGGAATAATATGTGTGAGGTTACCCCAGGAGAGTTCCAAATGTGTGTGGGAAGAATATATATCCCACGGGGGTAAAATTGAAAAAAGTTGAAAAAAATTATTTTTTGGACTTAGTCATTTTTCTGGCGTTTATCAGACTTTCAGATAGGGGAAATGTCAGTGAGCGTTCCAATTTCAGTTCCAGAGCGATTCGCCCAATGAGTCCTTGATATTTAGTCGTTTTCAGCCAATTTTCTGGATTTTTGAAAATTTCACTTTTTTGTGAAAATATCCACTAAATGAGGGAATAAGTACCCCAGGAGAGTTCCAAATGTGTGTGGGAAGAATATATATCCCACGGGGGTAAAATTGAAAAAAAATTTTTTTTGGACTTAGTCATTTTTCCGGCGTTTATCAGACTTTCAGATAGGGGAAATGTCAGTGAGCGTTCCAATTTCAGTTCCAGAGCCATTCGCCCAATGAGTCCTTGATATTTAGTCGTTTTCAGCCAATTTTCTGGATTTTTGAAAATTTCACTTTTTTGTGAAAATATCCACTAAATGAGGGAATAAGTACCCCAGGAGAGTTCCAAATGTGTGTGGGAAGAATATATATCCCACGGGGGTAAAATTGAAAAAAAATTTTTTTTGGACTTAGTCATTTTTCCGGCGTTTATCAGACTTTCAGATAGGGGAAATGTCAGTGAGCGTTCCAATTTCAGTTCCAGAGCGATTCGCCCAATGAGTCCTTGATATTTAGTCGTTTTCAGCCAATTTTCTGGATTTTTGAAAATTTCACTTTTTTGTGAAAATATCCACTAAATGAGGGAATAATATGTGTGAGGGTACCCCAGGAGAGTTCCAAATGTGTGTGGGAAGAATATATATCCCACGGGGGTAAAATTGAAAAAAGTTGAAAAAAAATTTTTTTTGGACTTAGTCATTTTTCTGGCGTTTATCAGACTTTCAGATAGGGGAAATGTCAGTGAGCATTCTGATTTCAGTTCCAGAGCGATTCGCCCAATGAGTTCTTGCTATTTAGTCGTTTTCAGCCAATTTTCTGGATTTTTGAAAATTTCACTTTTTTGTGAAAATATCCACTAAATGAGGAAATAAGTACCCCAGGAGAGTTCCAAATGTGTGTGGGAAGAATATATATCCCACGGGGGTAAAATTGAAAAAAAAATTTTTTTGGACTTAGTCATTTTTCCGGCGTTTATCAGACTTTTAGATAGGGGAAATGTCAGTGAGCGTTCCAATTTCAGTTCCAGAGCGATTCGACCAATGAGTCCTTGATATTTAGTCGTTTTCAGCCAATTTTCTGGATTTTTGAAAATTTCACTTTTTTGTGAAAATATCCACTAAATGAGGGAATAATTTGTGTGAGGGTACCCCAGGAGAATTCCAAATGTGTGTGGGAAGAATATATATCCCACGGGGGTAAAATTGAAAAAAAAATTTTTTTGGACTTAGTCATTTTTCCGGCGTTTATCAGACTTTCAGATAGGGGAAATGGCAGTGAGCGTTCCGATTTCAGTTCCAGAGCGATTCACCCAATGAGTCCTTGATATTTAGTCATTTTCAGCCAATTTTCTGGATTTTTGAAAATTTCACTTTTTTGTGAAAATATCCACTAAATGAGGGAATAATATGTGTGAGGGTACCCCAGGAGAGTTCCAAATGTGTGTGGGAAGAATATATATCCCACGGGCGTAAAATTGAAAAACGTTGAAAAAAATTTTTTTTTGGACTTAGTCATTTTTCTGGCGTTTATCAGACTTTCAGATAGGGGAAATGTCAGTGAGCGTTCCAATTTCAGTTCCAGAGCGATTCGCCCAATGAGTCCTTGATATTTAGTCGTTTTCAGCCAATTTTCTGGATTTTTGAAAATTTCACTTTTTTTGCGAAAATATCCACTAAATGAGGGAATAATATATGTGAGGGTACCCCAGGAGAGTTCCAAATGTGTGTGGGAAGAATATATATCCCACGGGGGTAAAATTGAAAAAAGTTGAAAAAAATAATTTTTTGGACTTAGTCATTTTTCTGGCGTTTATCAGACTTTCAGATAGGGGAAATGTCAGTGAGCGTTCCGATTTCAGTTCCAGAGCGATTCGCCCAATGAGTCCTTGATATTTAGTAGTTTTCAACCAATTTTCTGGATTTTTGAAAATTTCACTTTTTTGTGAAAATATCCACTAAATGAGGGAATAATATGTGTGAGGGAACCCCAGGAGAGTTCCAAATGTGTGTGGGAAGAATATATATCCCACGGGGGTAAAATTGAAAAAAGTTGAAGAAAAATTTTTTTTGGACTTAGTCATTTTTCCGGCGTTTATCAGACTTTCAGATAGGGGAAATGTCAGTGAGCGTTCCAATTTCAGTTCCAGAGTGTTTCGCCCAATGAGTCCTTGTTATTTAGTTGTTTTCAGCCAATTTTCTGGATTTTTGAAAATTTCACTTTTTTGTGAAAATATCCACTAAATGAGGGAATAATATGTGTGAGGGTACCCCAGGAGAGTTCCAAATGTGTGTGGGTAGAATATATATCCCACGGGGGTAAAATTGAAAAAAGTTGAAAAAAAATTTTTTTTGGACTTAGTCATTTTTCCGGCGTTTATCAGACTTTCAGATAGGGGAAATGTCAGTGAGCGTTCCAATTTCAGTTCCAGAGCGATTCGCCCAATGAGTCCTTGATATTTAGTCGTTTTCAGCCAATTTTCTGGATTTTTGAAAATTTCACTTTTTTGTGAAAATATCCACTAAATGAGGGAATAATATGTGTGAGGTTACCCCAGGAGAGTTCCAAATGTGTGTGGGAAGAATATATATTCCACGGGGGTAAAATTGAAAAAAGTTGAAAAAAATTATTTTTTGGACTTAGTCATTTTTCTGGCGTTTATCAGACTTTCAGATAGGGGAAATGTCAGTGAGCGTTCCAATTTCAGTTCCAGAGCGATTCGCCCAATGAGTCCTTGATATTTAGTCGTTTTCAGCCAATTTTCTGGATTTTTGAAAATTTCACTTTTTTGTGAAAATATCCACTAAATGAGGGAATAAGTACCCCAGGAGAGTTCCAAATGTGTGTGGGAAGAATATATATCCCACGGGGGTAAAATTGAAAAAAAATTTTTTTTGGACTTAGTCATTTTTCCGGCGTTTATCAGACTTTTAGATAGGGGAAATGTCAGTGAGCGTTCCGATTTCAGTTCCAGAGTGATTCGCCCAATGAGTCCTTGTTATTTAGTTGTTTTCAGCCAATTTTCTGGATTTTTGAAAATTTAACTTTTTTGTGAAAATATCCACTAAATGAGGGAATAATATGTGTGAGGGTACCCCAGGAGAGTTCCAAATGTGTGTGGGAAGAATATATATCCCACGGGGGTAAAATTGAAAAAAGTTGAAAAAAATTTTTTTTTGGACTTAGTCATTTTTCTGGCGTTTATCAGACTTTCAGATAGGGGAAATGTCAGTGAGCATTCCGATTTCAGTTCCAGAGTGATTCGCCCAATGAGTCCTTGTTATTTAGTTGTTTTCAGGCAATTTTCTGGATTTTTGAAAATTTCACTTTTTTGTGAAAATATCCACTAAATGAGGGAATAATATGTGTGAGGGTACCCCAGGAGAGTTCCAAATGTGTGTGGGAAGAATATATATCCCACGGGGGTAAAATTGAAAAAAGTTGAAAAAAAAATTTTTTTGGACTTAGTCATTTTTCTGGCGTTTATCAGACTTTCAGATATGGGAAATGTCAGTGAGCGTTCCGATTTCAGTTCCAGAGCGATTCGCCCAATGAGTCCTTGATATTTAGTCGTTTTCAGCCAATTTTCTGGATTTTTGAAAATTTCACTTTTTTGTGAAAATATCCACTAAATGAGGGAATAAGTACCCCAGGAGAGTTCCAAATGTGTGTGGGAAGAATATATATCCCACGGGGGTAAAATTGAAAAAAAATTTTTTTTGGACTTAGTCATTTTTCCGGCGTTTATCAGACTTTTAGATAGGGGAAATGTCAGTGAGCGTTCCGATTTCAGTTCCAGAGTGATTCGCCCAATGAGTCCTTGTTATTTAGTTGTTTTCAGGCAATTTTCTGGATTTTTGAAAATTTCACTTTTTTGTGAAAATATCCACTTAATGAGGGAATAATATGTGTGAGGGTACCCCAGGAGAGTTCCAAATGTGTGTGGGAAGAATATATATCCCACGGGGGTAAAATTGAAAAACGTTGAAAAAAATTTTTTTTTGGACTTAGTCATTTTTCTGGCGTTTATCAGACTTTCAGATAGGGGAAATGTCAGTGAGCGTTCCAATTTCAGTTCCAGAGCGATTCGCCCAATGAGTCCTTGATATTTAGTCGTTTTCAGCCAATTTTCTGGATTTTTGAAAATTTCACTTTTTTGTGAAAATATCCACTAAATGAGGGAATAAGTACCCCAGGAGAGTTCCAAATGTGTGTGGGAAGAATATATATCCCACGGGGGTAAAATTGAAAAAAAAATTTTTTTGGACTTAGTCATTTTTCCGGCGTTTATCAGACTTTTAGATAGGGGAAATGTCAGTGAGCGTTCCAATTTCAGTTCCAGAGCGATTCGACCAATGAGTCCTTGATATTTAGTCGATTTCAGCCAATTTTGTGGATTTTTGAAAATTTCACTTTTTTGTGAAAATATCCACTAAATGAGGGAATAATATGTGTGAGGGTACCCCAGGAGAATTCCAAATGTGTGTGGGAAGAATTTATATCCCACGGGGGTAAAATTGAAAAAAGTTGAAAAAAATTTTTTTTTAGACTTAGTCATTTTTCTGGCGTTTATCAGACTTTCAGATAGGGGATATGTCAGTGAGCGTTCCGATTTCAGTTCCAGAGCGTTTCGCCCAATGAGTCCTTGATATTTAGTCGTTTTCAGCCAATTTTCTGGATTTTTGAAAATTTCACTTTTTTGTGAAAATATCCACTAAATGAGGGAATAAGTACCCCAGGAGAGTTCCAAATGGGTGTGGGAAGAATATATATCCCACGGGGGTAAAATTGAAAAAAAATTTTTTTTGGACTTAGTCATTTTTCCGGCGTTTATCAGACTTTCAGATAGGGGAAATGGCAGTGAGCGTTCCAATTTCAGTTCCAGAGCGATTCACCCTATGAGTCCTTGATATTTAGTCGTTTTCAGCCAATTTTCTGGATTTTTGAAAATTTCACTTTTTTGTGAAAATATCCACTAAATGAGGGAATAATATGTGTGAGGGTACCCCAGGAGAGTTCCAAATGTGTGTGGGAAGAATATATATCCCACGGGGGTAAAATTGAAAAAAGTTGAAAAAAAATTTTTTTTGGACTTAGTCATTTTTCCGGCGTTTATCAGACTTTTAGATAGGGGAAATGTCAGTGAGCGTTCCGATTTCAGTTCCAGAGTGATTCGCCCAATGAGTCCTTGTTATTTAGTTGTTTTCAGGCAATTTTCTGGATTTTTGAAAATTTCACTTTTTTGTGAAAATATCCACTAAATGAGGGAATAATATGTGTGAGGGTACCCCAGGAGAGTTCCAAATGTGTGTGGGAAGAATATATATCCCACGGGGGTAAAATTGAAAAACGTTGAAAAAAATTTTTTTTTGGACTTAGTCATTTTTCTGGCGTTTATCAGACTTTCAGATAGGGGAAATGTCAGTGAGCGTTCCAATTTCAGTTCCAGAGCGATTCGCCCAATGAGTCCTTGATATTTAGTCGTTTTCAGCCAATTTTCTGGATTTTTGAAAATTTCACTTTTTTGTGAAAATATCCACTAAATGAGGGAATAAGTACCCCAGGAGAGTTCCAAATGTGTGTGGGAAGAATATATATCCCACGGGGGTAAAATTGAAAAAAAAATTTTTTTGGACTTAGTCATTTTTCCGGCGTTTATCAGACTTTCAGATAGGGGAAATGGCAGTGAGCGTTCCGATTTCAGTTCCAGAGCGATTCACCCAATGAGTCCTTGATATTTAGTCATTTTCAGCCAATTTTCTGGATTTTTGAAAATTTCACTTTTTTGTGAAAATATCCACTAAATGAGGGAATAATATGTGTGAGGGTACCCCAGGAGAGTTCCAAATGTGTGTGGGAAGAATATATATCCCACGGGGGTAAAATTGAAAAACGTTGAAAAAAATTTTTTTTTGGACTTAGTCATTTTTCTGGCGTTTATCAGACTTTCAGATAGGGGAAATGTCAGTGAGCGTTCCAATTTCAGTTCCAGAGCGATTCGCCCAATGAGTCCTTGATATTTAGTCGTTTTCAGCCAATTTTCTGGATTTTTGAAAATTTCACTTTTTTGTGAAAATATCCACTAAATGAGGGAATAAGTACCCCAGGAGAGTTCCAAATGTGTGTGGGAAGAATATAGATCCCACGGGGGTAAAATTGAAAAAAAAATTTTTTTGGACTTAGTCATTTTTCCGGCGTTTATCAGACTTTCAGATAGGGGAAATGGCAGTGAGCGTTCCGATTTCAGTTCCAGAGCGATTCACCCAATGAGTCCTTGATATTTAGTCGTTTTCAGCCAATTTTCTGGATTTTTGAAAATTTCACTTTTTTGTGAAAATATCCACTAAATGAGGGAATAAGTACCCCAGGAGAGTTCCAAATGTGTGTGGGAAGAATATATATCCCACGGGGGTAAAATTGAAAAAAAATTTTTTTTGGACTTAGTCATTTTTCCGGCGTTTATCAGACTTTTAGATAGGGGAAATGTCAGTGAGCGTTCCGATTTCAGTTCCAGAGTGATTCGCCCAATGAGTCCTTGTTATTTAGTTGTTTTCAGGCAATTTTCTGGATTTTTGAAAATTTCACTTTTTTGTGAAAATATCCACTTAATGAGGGAATAATATGTGTGAGGGTACCCCAGGAGATTTCAAATGTGTGTGGGAAGAATATATATCCCACGGGGGTAAAATTGAAAAACGTTGAAAAAAATTTTTTTTTGGACTTAGTCATTTTTCTGGCGTTTATCAGACTTTCAGATAGGGGAAATGTCAGTGAGCGTTCCAATTTCAGTTCCAGAGCGATTCGCCCAATGAGTCCTTGATATTTAGTCGTTTTCAGCCAATTTTCTGGATTTTTGAAAATTTCACTTTTTTGTGAAAATATCCACTAAATGAGGGAATAAGTACCCCAGGAGAGTTCCAAATGTGTGTGGGAAGAATATATATCCCACGGGGGTAAAATTGAAAAAAAAATTTTTTTGGACTTAGTCATTTTTCCGGCGTTTATCAGACTTTTAGATAGGGGAAATGTCAGTGAGCGTTCCAATTTCAGTTCCAGAGCGATTCGACCAATGAGTCCTTGATATTTAGTCGATTTCAGCCAATTTTGTGGATTTTTGAAAATTTCACTTTTTTGTGAAAATATCCACTAAATGAGGGAATAATATGTGTGAGGGTACCCCAGGAGAATTCCAAATGTGTGTGGGAAGAATTTATATCCCACGGGGGTAAAATTGAAAAAAGTTGAAAAAAATTTTTTTTTGGACTTAGTCATTTTTCTGGCGTTTATCAGACTTTCAGATAGGGGATATGTCAGTGAGCGTTCCGATTTCAGTTCCAGAGCGTTTCGCCCAATGAGTCCTTGATATTTAGTCGTTTTCAGCCAATTTTCTGGATTTTTGAAAATTTCACTTTTTTGTGAAAATATCCACTAAATGAGGGAATAAGTACCCCAGGAGAGTTCCAAATGGGTGTGGGAAGAATATATATCCCACGGGGGTAAAATTGAAAAAAAAATTTTTTTGGACTTAGTCATTTTTCCGGCGTTTATCAGACTTTCAGATAGGGGAAATGGCAGTGAGCGTTCCGATTTCAGTTCCAGAGCGATTCACCCAATGAGTCCTTGATATTTAGTCATTTTCAGCCAATTTTCTGGATTTTTGAAAATTTCACTTTTTTGTGAAAATATCCACTAAATGAGGGAATAATATGTGTGAGGGTACCCCAGGAGAGTTCCAAATGTGTGTGGGAAGAATATATATCCCACGGGGGTAAAATTGAAAAACGTTGAAAAAAATTTTTTTTTGGACTTAGTCATTTTTCTGGCGTTTATCAGACTTTCAGATAGGGGAAATGTCAGTGAGCGTTCCAATTTCAGTTCCAGAGCGATTCGCCCAATGAGTCCTTGATATTTAGTCGTTTTCAGCCAATTTTCTGGATTTTTGAAAATTTCACTTTTTTGTGAAAATATCCACTAAATGAGGGAATAAGTACCCCAGGAGAGTTCCAAATGTGTGTGGGAAGAATATAGATCCCACGGGGGTAAAATTGAAAAAAAAATTTTTTTGGACTTAGTCATTTTTCCGGCGTTTATCAGACTTTCAGATAGGGGAAATGGCAGTGAGCGTTCCGATTTCAGTTCCAGAGCGATTCACCCAATGAGTCCTTGATATTTAGTCGTTTTCAGCCAATTTTCTGGATTTTTGAAAATTTCACTTTTTTGTGAAAATATCCACTAAATGAGAGAATAATATGTGTGAGGGTACCCCAGGAGAGTTCCAAATGTGTGTGGGAAGAATATATATCCCACGGGGGTAAAATTGAAAAAAGTTGAAAAAAAATTTTTTTTGGACTTAGTCATTTTTCCGGCGTTTATCAGACTTTTAGATAGGGGAAATGTCAGTGAGCGTTCCGATTTCAGTTCCAGAGTGATTCGCCCAATGAGTCCTTGTTATTTAGTTGTTTTCAGGCAATTTTCTGGATTTTTGAAAATTTCACTTTTTTGTGAAAATATCCACTAATTGAGGGAATAATATGTGTGAGGGTACCCCAGGAGAGTTCCAAATGTGTGTGGGAAGAATATATATCCCACGGGGGTAAAATTGAAAAACGTTGAAAAAAATTTTTTTTTGGACTTAGTCATTTTTCTGGCGTTTATCAGACTTTCAGATAGGGGAAATGTCAGTGAGCGTTCCAATTTCAGTTCCAGAGCGATTCGCCCAATGAGTCCTTGATATTTAGTCGTTTTCAGCCAATTTTCTGGATTTTTGAAAATTTCACTTTTTTGTGAAAATATCCACTAAATGAGGGAATAAGTACCCCAGGAGAGTTCCAAATGTGTGTGGGAAGAATATATATCCCACGGGGGTAAAATTGAAAAAAAAATTTTTTTGGACTTAGTCATTTTTCCGGCGTTTATCAGACTTTCAGATAGGGGAAATGGCAGTGAGCGTTCCGATTTCAGTTCCAGAGCGATTCACCCAATGAGTCCTTGATATTTAGTCATTTTCAGCCAATTTTCTGGATTTTTGAAAATTTCATTTTTTTGTGAAAATATCCACTAAATGAGGGAATAATATGTGTGAGGGTACCCCAGGAGAGTTCCAAATGTGTGTGGGAAGAATATATATCCCACGGGGGTAAAATTGAAAAACGTTGAAAAAAATTTTTTTTTGGACTTAGTCATTTTTCTGGCGTTTATCAGACTTTCAGATAGGGGAAAAGTCAGTGAGCGTTCCAATTTCAGTTCCACAGCGATTCGCCCAATGAGTCCTTGATATTTAGTCGTTTTCAGCCAATTTTCTGGATTTTTGAAAATTTCACTTTTTTGCGAAAATATCCACTAAATGAGGGAATAATATGTGTGAGGGTACCCCAGGAGAGTTCCAAATGTGTGTGGGAAGAATATATATCCCACGGGGGTAAAATTGAAAAAAGTTGAAAAAAATTATTTTTTGGACTTAGTCATTTTTCTGGCGTTTATCAGACTTTCAGATAGGGGAAATGTCAGTGAGCGTTCCGATTTCAGTTCCAGAGCGATTCGCACAATGAGACCTTGATATTTAGTCGTTTTCAGCCAATTTTCTGGATTTTTGAAAATTTCATTTTTTTGTGAAAATATCCACTAAATGAGGGAATAATATGTGTGAGGGTACCCCAGGAGAGTTCCAAATGTGTGTGGGAAGAATATATATCCCACGGGGGTAAAATTGAAAAGAGTTGAAAAAAAATTTTTTTTGGACTTAGTCATTTTTCCGGCGTTTATCAGACTTTCAGATAGGGGAAATGTCAGAGATCGTTCCGATTTCAGTTCCAGAGCGATTCGCCCAATGAGTCCTTGATATTTAGTCGTTTTCAGCCAATTTTCTGGATTTTTGAAAATTTCACTTTTTTGTGAAAATATCCACTAAATGAGGGAATAATATGTGTGAGGGAACCCCAGGAGAGTTCCAAATGTGTGTGGGAAGAATATGTATCCCACGGGGGTAAAATTGAAAAAAGTTGAAGAAAAATTTTTTTTGGACTTAGTCATTTTTCCGGCGTTTATCAGACTTTCAGATAGGGGAAATGTCAGTGAGCGTTCCAATTTCAGTTCCAGAGTGATTCGCCCAATGAGTCCTTGTTATTTAGTTGTTTTCAGCCAATTTTCTGGATTTTTGAAAATTTCACTTTTTTGTGAAAATATCCACTAAATGAGGGAATAATATGTGTGAGGGTACCCCAGGAGAGTTCCAAATGTGTGTGGGTAGAATATATATCCCACGGGGGTAAAATTGAAAAAAGTTGAAAAAAAATTTTTTTTGGACTTAGTCATTTTTCCGGCGTTTATCAGACTTTCAGATAGGGGAAATGTCAGTGAGCGTTCCAATTTCAGTTCCAGAGTGATTCGCCCAATGAGTCCTTGTTATTTAGTTGTTTTCAGCCAATTTTCTGGATTTTTGAAAATTTAACTTTTTTGTGAAAATATCCACTAAATGAGGGAATAATATGTGTGAGGGTACCCCAGGAGAGTTCCAAATGTGTGTGGGAAGAATATATATCCCACGGGGGTAAAATTGAAAAAAGTTGAAAAAAAAATTTTTTTGGACTTAGTCATTTTTCCGGCGTTTATCAGACTTTTAGATAGGGGAAATGGCAGTGAGCGTTCCGATTTCAGTTCCAGAGCGATTCACCCAATGAGTCCTTGATATTTAGTCAATTTCAGCCAATTTTCTGGATTTTTGAATATTTCACTTTTTTGTGAAAATATCCACTAAATGAGGGAATAAGTACCCCAGGAGAGTTCCAAATGTGTGTGGGAAGAATATATATCCCACGGGGGTAAAATTGAAAAAAAATTTTTTTTGGACTTAGTCATTTTTCTGGCGTTTATCAGACTTTCAGATAGGGGAAATGTCAGTGAGCGTTCCAATTTCAGTTCCAGAGCGATTCGCCCACTGAGTCCTTGATATTTAGTCGTTTTCAGCCAATTTTCTGGATTTTTGAAAATTTCACTTTTTTGCGAAAATATCCACTAAATGAGGGAATAATATGTGTGAGGGTACCCCAGGAGAGTTCCAAATGTGTGTGGGAAGAATATATATCCCACGGGGGTAAAATTGAAAAGAGTTGAAAAAAATTTTTTTTTGGACTTAGTCATTTTTCCGGCATTTATCAGACTTTCAGATAGGGGAAATGTCACTGAGCGTTCCGATTTCAGTTCCAGAGCGATTCGCCCAATGAGTCCTTGATATTTAGTCGTTTTCAGCCAATTTTCTGGATTTTTGAAAATTTCACTTTTTTGCGAAAATATCCACTAAATGAGGGAATAATATGTGTGAGGGTACCCCAGGAGAGTTCCAAATGTGTGTGGGAAGAATATATATCCCACGGGGGTAAAATTGAAAAGAGTTGAAAAAAATTTTTTTTTGGACTTAGTCATTTTTCTGGCGTTTATCAGACTTTCAGATAGGGGAAATGTCAGTGAGCGTTCCGATTTCAGTTCCAGAGTGATTCGCCCAATGAGTCCTTGTTATTTAGTTGTTTTCAGGCAATTTTCTGGATTTTTGAAAATTTCACTTTTTTGTGAAAATATCCACTAAATGAGGGAATAATATGTGTGAGGGTACCCCAGGAGAGTTCCAAATGTGTGTGGGAAGAATATATATCCCACGGGGGTAAAATTGAAAAAAAAATTTTTTTGGACTTAGTCATTTTTCCGGCGTTTATCAGACTTTTAGATAGGGGAAATGTCAGTGAGCGTTCCAATTTCAGTTCCAGAGCGATTCGACCAATGAGTCCTTGATATTTAGTCGTTTTCAGCCAATTTTCTGGATTTTTGAAAATTTCACTTTTTTGTGAAAATGTCCACTAAATGAGGGAATAATATGTGTGAGGGTACCCCAGGAGAATTCCAAATGTGTGTGGGAAGAATATATATCCCATGGGGGTAAAATTGAAAAAAGTTGAAAAAAATTTTTTTTTGGACTTAGTCATTTTTCTGGCGTTTATCAGACTTTCAGATAGGGGATATGTCAGTGAGCGTTCCGATTTCAGTTCCAGAGCGTTTCGCCCAATGAGTCCTTGATATTTAGTCGTTTTCAGCCAATTTTCTGGATTTTTGAAAATTTCACTTTTTTGTGAAAATATCCACTAAATGAGGGAATAAGTACCCCAGGAGAGTTCCAAATGTGTGTGGGAAGAATATATATCCCACGGGGGTAAAATTGAAAAAAAAATTTTTTTGGACTTAGTCATTTTTCCGGCGTTTATCAGACTTTCAGATAGGGGAAATGGCAGTGAGCGTTCCGATTTCAGTTCCAGAGCGATTCACCCAATGAGTCCTTGATATTTAGTCATTTTCAGCCAATTTTCTGGATTTTTGAAAATTTCACTTTTTTGTGAAAATATCCACTAAATGAGGGAATAATATGTGTGAGGGTACCCCAGGAGAGTTCCAAATGTGTGTGGGAAGAATATATATCCCACGGGGGTAAAATTGTAAAAAGTTGAAAAAAATTATTTTTTGGACTTAGTCATTTTTCTGGCGTTTATCAGACTTTCAGATAGGGGAAATGTCAGTGAGCGTTCCGATTTCAGTTCCAGAGCGATTCGCCCAATGAGTCCTTGATATTTAGTCGTTTTCAGCCAATTTTCTGGATTTTTGAAAATTTCACTTTTTTGTGAAAATATCCACTAAATGAGGGAATAAGTACCCCAGGAGAGTTCCAAATGGGTGTGGGAAGAATATATATCCCACAGGGGTAAAATTGAAAAAAAAATTTTTTTGGACTTAGTCATTTTTCCGGCGTTTATCAGACTTTCAGATAGGGGAAATGGCAGTGAGCGTTCCGATTTCAGTTCCAGAGCGATTCACCCAATGAGTCCTTGATATTTAGTCGTTTTCAGCCAATTTTCTGGATTTTTGAAAATTTCACTTTTTTGTGAAAATATCCACTAAATGAGGGAATAATATGTGTGAGGGTACCCCAGGAGAGTTCCAAATGTGTGTGGGAAGAATATATATCCCACGGGGGTAAAATTGAAAAAAGTTGAAAAAAAATTTTTTTTGGACTTAGTCATTTTTCCGGCGTTTATCAGACTTTTAGATAGGGGAAATGTCAGTGAGCGTTCCGATTTCAGTTCCAGAGTGATTCGCCCAATGAGTCCTTGTTATTTAGTTGTTTTCAGGCAATTTTCTGGATTTTTGAAAATTTCACTTTTTTGTGAAAATATCCACTAAATGAGGGAATAATATGTGTGAGGGTACCCCAGGAGAGTTCCAAATGTGTGTGGGAAGAATATATATCCCACGGGGGTAAAATTGAAAAAAAAATTTTTTTGGACTTAGTCATTTTTCTGGCGTTTATCAGACTTTCAGATAGGGGAAATGTCAGTGAGCGTTCCAATTTCAGTTCCAGAGCGATTCGCCCAATGAGTCCTTGATATTTAGTCGTTTTCAGCCAATTTTCTGGATTTTTGAAAATTTCACTTTTTTGTGAAAATATCCACTAAATGAGGGAATAAGTACCCCAGGAGAGTTCCAAATGTGTGTGGGAAGAATATATATCCCACGGGGGTAAAATTGAAAAAAAAATTTTTTTGGACTTAGTCATTTTTCCGGCGTTTATCAGACTTTCAGATAGGGGAAATGGCAGTGAGCGTTCCGATTTCAGTTCCAGAGCGATTCACCCAATGAGTCCTTGATATTTAGTCATTTTCAGCCAATTTTCTGGATTTTTGAAAATTTCACTTTTTTGTGAAAATATCCAGTAAATGAGGGAATAATATGTGTGAGGGTACCCCAGGAGAGTTCCAAATGTGTGTGGGAAGAATATATATCCCACGGGGGTAAAATTGAAAAACGTTGAAAAAAATTTTTTTTTGGACTTAGTCATTTTTCTGGCGTTTATCAGACTTTCAGATAGGGGAAATGTCAGTGAGCGTTCCAATTTCAGTTCCAGAGCGATTCGCCCAATGAGTCCTTGATATTTAGTCGTTTTCAGCCAATTTTCTGGATTTTTGAAAATTTCACTTTTTTGTGAAAATATCCACTAAATGAGGGAATAAGTACCCCAGGAGAGTTCCAAATGTGTGTGGGAAGAATATATATCCCACGGGGGTAAAATTGAAAAAAAAATTTTTTTGGACTTAGTCATTTTTCCGGCGTTTATCAGACTTTTAGATAGGGGAAATGTCAGTGAGCGTTCCAATTTCAGTTCCAGAGCGATTCGACCAATGAGTCCTTGATATTTAGTCGTTTTCAGCCAATTTTCTGGATTTTTGAAAATTTCACTTTTTTGTGAAAATATCCACTAAATGAGGGAATAATATGTGTGAGGGAACCCAGGAGAATTCCAAATGTGTGTGGGAAGAATATATATCCCACGGGGGTAAAATTGAAAAAAGTTGAAAAAAATTTTTTTTTGGACTTAGTCATTTTTCTGGCGTTTATCAGACTTTCAGATAGGGGATATGTCAGTGAGCGTTCCGATTTCAGTTCCAGAGCGTTTCGCCCAATGAGTCCTTGATATTTAGTCGTTTTCAGCCAATTTTCTGGATTTTTGAAAATTTCACTTTTTTGTGAAAATATCCACTAAATGAGGGAATAAGTACCCCAGGAGAGTTAAAAAATGTGTGTGGGAAGAATATAGATCCCACGGGGGTAAAATTGAAAAAAAAATTTTTTTGGACTTAGTCATTTTTCCGGCGTTTATCAGACTTTCAGATAGGGGAAATGGCAGTGAGCGTTCCGATTTCAGTTCCAGAGCGATTCACCCAATGAGTCCTTGATATTTAGTCGTTTTCAGCCAATTTTCTGGATTTTTGAAAATTTCACTTTTTTGTGAAAATATCCACTAAATGAGGGAATAATATGTGTGAGGGAACCCCAGGAGAGTTCCAAATGTGTGTGGGAAGAATATATATCCCACGGGGGTAAAATTGAAAAAAGTTGAAAAAAAATTTTTTTTGGACTTAGTCATTTTTCCGGCGTTTATCAGACTTTTAGATAGGGGAAATGTCAGTGAGCGTTCCGATTTCAGTTCCAGAGTGATTCGCCCAATGAGTCCTTGTTATTTAGTTGTTTTCAGGCAATTTTCTGGATTTTTGAAAATTTCACTTTTTTGTGAAAATATCCACTAAATGAGGGAATAATATGTGTGAGGGTACCCCAGGAGAGTTCCAAATGTGTGTGGGAAGAATATATATCCCACGGGGGTAAAATTGAAAAACGTTGAAAAAAATTTTTTTTTGGACTTAGTCATTTTTCTGGCGTTTATCAGACTTTCAGATAGGGGAAATGTCAGTGAGCGTTCCAATTTCAGTTCCAGAGCGATTCGCCCAATGAGTCCTTGATATTTAGTCGTTTTCAGCCAATTTTCTGGATTTTTGAAAATTTCACTTTTTTGTGAAAATATCCACTAAATGAGGGAATAAGTACCCCAGGAGAGTTCCAAATGTGTGTGGGAAGAATATATATCCCACGGGGGTAAAATTGAAAAAAAAATTTTTTTGGACTTAGTCATTTTTCCGGCGTTTATCAGACTTTCAGATAGGGGAAATGGCAGTGAGCGTTCCGATTTCAGTTCCAGAGCGATTCACCCAATGAGTCCTTGATATTTAGTCATTTTCAGCCAATTTTCTGGATTTTTGAAAATTTCACTTTTTTGTGAAAATATCCACTAAATGAGGGAATAATATGTGTGAGGGTACCCCAGGAGAGTTCCAAATGTGTGTGGGAAGAATATATATCCCACGGGGGTAAAATTGAAAAACGTTGAAAAAAATTTTTTTTTAGACTTAGTCATTTTTCTGGCGTTTATCAGACTTTCAGATAGGGGAAATGTCAGTGAGCGTTCCAATTTCAGTTCCAGAGCGATTCGCCCAATGAGTCCTTGATATTTAGTCGTTTTCAGCCAATTTTCTGGATTTTTGAAAATTTCACTTTTTTGTGAAAATATCCACTAAATGAGGGAATAAGTACCCCAGGAGAGTTCCAAATGTGTGTGGGAAGAATATATATCCCACGGGGGTAAAATTGAAAAAAAAATTTTTTTGGACTTAGTCATTTTTCCGGCGTTTATCAGACTTTTAGATAGGGGAAATGTCAGTGAGCGTTCCAATTTCAGTTCCAGAGCGATTCGACCAATGAGTCCTTGATATTTAGTCGTTTTCAGCCAATTTTCTGGATTTTTGAAAATTTCACTTTTTTGTGAAAATATCCACTAAATGAGGGAATAATATGTGTGAGGGTACCCCAGGAGAGTTCCAAATGTGTGTGGGAAGAATATATATCCCACGGGGGTAAAATTGAAAAAAGTTGAAAAAAAATTTTTTTTGGACTTAGTCATTTTTCCGGCGTTTATCAGACTTTTAGATAGGGGAAATGTCAGTGAGCGTTCCGATTTCAGTTCCAGAGTGATTCGCCCAATGAGTCCTTGTTATTTAGTTGTTTTCAGGCAATTTTCTGGATTTTTGAAAATTTCACTTTTTTGTGAAAATATCCACTAAATGAGGGAATAATATGTGTGAGGGTACCCCAGGAGAGTTCCAAATGTGTGTGGGAAGAATATATATCCCACGGGGGTAAAATTGAAAAAAAAATTTTTTTGGACTTAGTCATTTTTCTGGCGTTTATCAGACTTTCAGATAGGGGAAATGTCAGTGAGCGTTCCAATTTCAGTTCCAGAGCGATTCGCCCAATGAGTCCTTGATATTTAGTCGTTTTCAGCCAATTTTCTGGATTTTTGAAAATTTCACTTTTTTGTGAAAATATCCACTAAATGAGGGAATAAGTACCCCAGGAGAGTTCCAAATGTGTGTGGGAAGAATATATATCCCACGGGGGTAAAATTGAAAAAAAAATTTTTTTGGACTTAGTCATTTTTCCGGCGTTTATCAGACTTTCAGATAGGGGAAATGGCAGTGAGCGTTCCGATTTCAGTTCCAGAGCGATTCACCCAATGAGTCCTTGATATTTAGTCATTTTCAGCCAATTTTCTGGATTTTTGAAAATTTCACTTTTTTGTGAAAATATCCAGTAAATGAGGGAATAATATGTGTGAGGGTACCCCAGGAGAGTTCCAAATGTGTGTGGGAAGAATATATATCCCACGGGGGTAAAATTGAAAAACGTTGAAAAAAATTTTTTTTTGGACTTAGTCATTTTTCTGGCGTTTATCAGACTTTCAGATAGGGGAAATGTCAGTGAGCGTTCCAATTTCAGTTCCAGAGCGATTCGCCCAATGAGTCCTTGATATTTAGTCGTTTTCAGCCAATTTTCTGGATTTTTGAAAATTTCACTTTTTTGTGAAAATATCCACTAAATGAGGGAATAAGTACCCCAGGAGAGTTCCAAATGTGTGTGGGAAGAATATATATCCCACGGGGGTAAAATTGAAAAAAAAATTTTTTTGGACTTAGTCATTTTTCCGGCGTTTATCAGACTTTTAGATAGGGGAAATGTCAGTGAGCGTTCCAATTTCAGTTCCAGAGCGATTCGACCAATGAGTCCTTGATATTTAGTCGTTTTCAGCCAATTTTCTGGATTTTTGAAAATTTCACTTTTTTGTGAAAATATCCACTAAATGAGGGAATAATATGTGTGAGGGAACCCAGGAGAATTCCAAATGTGTGTGGGAAGAATATATATCCCACGGGGGTAAAATTGAAAAAAGTTGAAAAAAATTTTTTTTTGGACTTAGTCATTTTTCTGGCGTTTATCAGACTTTCAGATAGGGGATATGTCAGTGAGCGTTCCGATTTCAGTTCCAGAGCGTTTCGCCCAATGAGTCCTTGATATTTAGTCGTTTTCAGCCAATTTTCTGGATTTTTGAAAATTTCACTTTTTTGTGAAAATATCCACTAAATGAGGGAATAAGTACCCCAGGAGAGTTAAAAAATGTGTGTGGGAAGAATATAGATCCCACGGGGGTAAAATTGAAAAAAAAATTTTTTTGGACTTAGTCATTTTTCCGGCGTTTATCAGACTTTCAGATAGGGGAAATGGCAGTGAGCGTTCCGATTTCAGTTCCAGAGCGATTCACCCAATGAGTCCTTGATATTTAGTCGTTTTCAGCCAATTTTCTGGATTTTTGAAAATTTCACTTTTTTGTGAAAATATCCACTAAATGAGGGAATAATATGTGTGAGGGAACCCCAGGAGAGTTCCAAATGTGTGTGGGAAGAATATATATCCCACGGGGGTAAAATTGGAAAAAGTTGAAAAAAAATTTTTTTTGGACTTAGTCATTTTTCCGGCGTTTATCAGACTTTTAGATAGGGGAAATGTCAGTGAGCGTTCCGATTTCAGTTCCAGAGTGATTCGCCCAATGAGTCCTTGTTATTTAGTTGTTTTCAGGCAATTTTCTGGATTTTTGAAAATTTCACTTTTTTGTGAAAATATCCACTAAATGAGGGAATAATATGTGTGAGGGTACCCCAGGAGAGTTCCAAATGTGTGTGGGAAGAATATATATCCCACGGGGGTAAAATTGAAAAACGTTGAAAAAAATTTTTTTTTGGACTTAGTCATTTTTCTGGCGTTTATCAGACTTTCAGATAGGGGAAATGTCAGTGAGCGTTCCAATTTCAGTTCCAGAGCGATTCGCCCAATGAGTCCTTGATATTTAGTCGTTTTCAGCCAATTTTCTGGATTTTTGAAAATTTCACTTTTTTGTGAAAATATCCACTAAATGAGGGAATAAGTACCCCAGGAGAGTTCCAAATGTGTGTGGGAAGAATATATATCCCACGGGGGTAAAATTGAAAAAAAAATTTTTTTGGACTTAGTCATTTTTCCGGCGTTTATCAGACTTTCAGATAGGGGAAATGGCAGTGAGCGTTCCGATTTCAGTTCCAGAGCGATTCACCCAATGAGTCCTTGATATTTAGTCATTTTCAGCCAATTTTCTGGATTTTTGAAAATTTCACTTTTTTGTGAAAATATCCACTAAATGAGGGAATAATATGTGTGAGGGTACCCCAGGAGAGTTCCAAATGTGTGTGGGAAGAATATATATCCCACGGGGGTAAAATTGAAAAACGTTGAAAAAAATTTTTTTTTAGACTTAGTCATTTTTCTGGCGTTTATCAGACTTTCAGATAGGGGAAATGTCAGTGAGCGTTCCAATTTCAGTTCCAGAGCGATTCGCCCAATGAGTCCTTGATATTTAGTCGTTTTCAGCCAATTTTCTGGATTTTTGAAAATTTCACTTTTTTGTGAAAATATCCACTAAATGAGGGAATAAGTACCCCAGGAGAGTTCCAAATGTGTGTGGGAAGAATATATATCCCACGGGGGTAAAATTGAAAAAAAAATTTTTTTGGACTTAGTCATTTTTCCGGCGTTTATCAGACTTTTAGATAGGGGAAATGTCAGTGAGCGTTCCAATTTCAGTTCCAGAGCGATTCGACCAATGAGTCCTTGATATTTAGTCGTTTTCAGCCAATTTTCTGGATTTTTGAAAATTTCACTTTTTTGTGAAAATATCCACTAAATGAGGGAATAATATGTGTGAGGGTACCCCAGGAGAATTCCAAATGTGTGTGGGAAGAATATATATCCCACGGGGGTAAAATTGAAAAAAGTTGAAAAAAATTTTTTTTTGGACTTAGTCATTTTTCTGGCGTTTATCAGACTTTCAGATAGGGGATATGTCAGTGAGCGTTCCGATTTCAGTTCCAGAGCGTTTCGCCCAATGAGTCCTTGATATTTAGTCGTTTTCAGCCAATTTTCTGGATTTTTGAAAATTTCACTTTTTTGTGAAAATATCCACTAAATGAGGGAATAAGTACCCCAGGAGAGTTCCAAATGTGTGTGGGAAGAATATAGATCCCACGGGGGTAAAATTGAAAAAAAAAATTTTTTGGACTTAGTCATTTTTCCGGCGTTTATCAGACTTTCAGATAGGGGAAATGGCAGTGAGCGTTCCGATTTCAGTTCCAGAGCGATTCACCCAATGAGTCCTTGATATTTAGTCGTTTTCAGCCAATTTTCTGGATTTTTGAAAATTTCACTTTTTTGTGAAAATATCCACTAAATGAGGGAATAATATGTGTGAGGGTACCCCAGGAGAGTTCCAAATGTGTGTGGGAAGAATATATATCCCACGGGGGTAAAATTGAAAAAAGTTGAAAAAAAATTTTTTTTGGACTTAGTCATTTTTCCGGCGTTTATCAGACTTTTAGATAGGGGAAATGTCAGTGAGCATTCCGATTTCAGTTCCAGAGTGATTCGCCCAATGAGTCCTTGTTATTTAGTTGTTTTCAGGCAATTTTCTGGATTTTTGAAAATTTCACTTTTTTGTGAAAATATCCACTAAATGAGGGAATAATATGTGTGAGGGTACCCCAGGAGAATTCCAAATGTGTGTGGGAAGAATATATATCCCACGGGGGTAAAATTGAAAAAAGTTGAAAAAAATTTTTTTTTGGACTTAGTCATTTTTCTGGCGTTTATCAGACTTTCAGATAGGGGATATGTCAGTGAGCGTTCCGATTTCAGTTCCAGAGCGTTTCGCCCAATGAGTCCTTGATATTTAGTCGTTTTCAGCCAATTTTCTGGATTTTTGAAAATTTCACTTTTTTGTGAAAATATCCACTAAATGAGGGAATAAGTACCCCAGGAGAGTTCCAAATGTGTGTGGGAAGAATATAGATCCCACGGGGGTAAAATTGAAAAAAAAAATTTTTTGGACTTAGTCATTTTTCCGGCGTTTATCAGACTTTCAGATAGGGGAAATGGCAGTGAGCGTTCCGATTTCAGTTCCAGAGCGATTCACCCAATGAGTCCTTGATATTTAGTCGTTTTCAGCCAATTTTCTGGATTTTTGAAAATTTCACTTTTTTGTGAAAATATCCACTAAATGAGGGAATAATATGTGTGAGGGTACCCCAGGAGAGTTCCAAATGTGTGTGGGAAGAATATATATCCCACGGGGGTAAAATTGAAAAAAGTTGAAAAAAAATTTTTTTTGGACTTAGTCATTTTTCCGGCGTTTATCAGACTTTTAGATAGGGGAAATGTCAGTGAGCATTCCGATTTCAGTTCCAGAGTGATTCGCCCAATGAGTCCTTGTTATTTAGTTGTTTTCAGGCAATTTTCTGGATTTTTGAAAATTTCACTTTTTTGTGAAAATATCCACTAAATGAGGGAATAATATGTGTGAGGGTACCCCAGGAGAGTTCCAAATGTGTGTGGGAAGAATATATATCCCACGGGGGTAAAATTGAAAAACGTTGAAAAAAATTATTTTTTGGACTTAGTCATTTTTCTGGCGTTTATCAGACTTTCAGATAGGGGAAATGTCAGTGAGCGTTCCAATTTCAGTTCCAGAGCGATTCGCCCAATGAGTCCTTGATATTTAGTCGTTTTCAGCCAATTTTCTGGATTTTTGAAAATTTCACTTTTTTGTGAAAATATCCACTAAATGAGGGAATAAGTACCCCAGGAGAGTTCCAAATGTGTGTGGGAAGAATATATATCCCACGGGGGTAAAATTGAAAAAAAAATTTTTTTGGACTTAGTCATTTTTCCGGCGTTTATCAGACTTTCAGATAGGGGAAATGGCAGTGAGCGTTCCGATTTCAGTTCCAGAGCGATTCACCCAATGAGTCCTTGATATTTAGTCATTTTCAGCCAATTTTCTGGATTTTTGAAAATTTCACTTTTTTGTGAAAATATCCAGTAAATGAGGGAATAATATGTGTGAGGGTACCCCAGGAGAGTTCCAAATGTGTGTGGGAAGAATATATATCCCACGGGGGTAAAATTGAAAAACGTTGAAAAAAATTTTTTTTTGGACTTAGTCATTTTTCTGGCGTTTATCAGACTTTCAGATAGGGGAAATGTCAGTGAGCGTTCCAATTTCAGTTCCAGAGCGATTCGCCCAATGAGTCCTTGATATTTAGTCGTTTTCAGCCAATTTTCTGGATTTTTGAAAATTTCACTTTTTTGTGAAAATATCCACTAAATGAGGGAATAAGTACCCCAGGAGAGTTCCAAATGTGTGTGGGAAGAATATATATCCCACGGGGGTAAAATTGAAAAAAAAATTTTTTTGGACTTAGTCATTTTTCCGGCGTTTATCAGACTTTTAGATAGGGGAAATGTCAGTGAGCGTTCCAATTTCAGTTCCAGAGCGATTCGACCAATGAGTCCTTGATATTTAGTCGTTTTCAGCCAATTTTCTGGATTTTTGAAAATTTCACTTTTTTGTGAAAATATCCACTAAATGAGGGAATAATATGTGTGAGGGAACCCAGGAGAATTCCAAATGTGTGTGGGAAGAATATATATCCCACGGGGGTAAAATTGAAAAAAGTTGAAAAAAATTTTTTTTTGGACTTAGTCATTTTTCTGGCGTTTATCAGACTTTCAGATAGGGGATATGTCAGTGAGCGTTCCGATTTCAGTTCCAGAGCGTTTCGCCCAATGAGTCCTTGATATTTAGTCGTTTTCAGCCAATTTTCTGGATTTTTGAAAATTTCACTTTTTTGTGAAAATATCCACTAAATGAGGGAATAAGTACCCCAGGAGAGTTAAAAAATGTGTGTGGGAAGAATATAGATCCCACGGGGGTAAAATTGAAAAAAAAATTTTTTTGGACTTAGTCATTTTTCCGGCGTTTATCAGACTTTCAGATAGGGGAAATGGCAGTGAGCGTTCCGATTTCAGTTCCAGAGCGATTCACCCAATGAGTCCTTGATATTTAGTCGTTTTCAGCCAATTTTCTGGATTTTTGAAAATTTCACTTTTTTGTGAAAATATCCACTAAATGAGGGAATAATATGTGTGAGGGAACCCCAGGAGAGTTCCAAATGTGTGTGGGAAGAATATATATCCCACGGGGGTAAAATTGGAAAAAGTTGAAAAAAAATTTTTTTTGGACTTAGTCATTTTTCCGGCGTTTATCAGACTTTTAGATAGGGGAAATGTCAGTGAGCGTTCCGATTTCAGTTCCAGAGTGATTCGCCCAATGAGTCCTTGTTATTTAGTTGTTTTCAGGCAATTTTCTGGATTTTTGAAAATTTCACTTTTTTGTGAAAATATCCACTAAATGAGGGAATAATATGTGTGAGGGTACCCCAGGAGAGTTCCAAATGTGTGTGGGAAGAATATATATCCCACGGGGGTAAAATTGAAAAACGTTGAAAAAAATTTTTTTTTGGACTTAGTCATTTTTCTGGCGTTTATCAGACTTTCAGATAGGGGAAATGTCAGTGAGCGTTCCAATTTCAGTTCCAGAGCGATTCGCCCAATGAGTCCTTGATATTTAGTCGTTTTCAGCCAATTTTCTGGATTTTTGAAAATTTCACTTTTTTGTGAAAATATCCACTAAATGAGGGAATAAGTACCCCAGGAGAGTTCCAAATGTGTGTGGGAAGAATATATATCCCACGGGGGTAAAATTGAAAAAAAAATTTTTTTGGACTTAGTCATTTTTCCGGCGTTTATCAGACTTTCAGATAGGGGAAATGGCAGTGAGCGTTCCGATTTCAGTTCCAGAGCGATTCACCCAATGAGTCCTTGATATTTAGTCATTTTCAGCCAATTTTCTGGATTTTTGAAAATTTCACTTTTTTGTGAAAATATCCACTAAATGAGGGAATAATATGTGTGAGGGTACCCCAGGAGAGTTCCAAATGTGTGTGGGAAGAATATATATCCCACGGGGGTAAAATTGAAAAACGTTGAAAAAAATTTTTTTTTAGACTTAGTCATTTTTCTGGCGTTTATCAGACTTTCAGATAGGGGAAATGTCAGTGAGCGTTCCAATTTCAGTTCCAGAGCGATTCGCCCAATGAGTCCTTGATATTTAGTCGTTTTCAGCCAATTTTCTGGATTTTTGAAAATTTCACTTTTTTGTGAAAATATCCACTAAATGAGGGAATAAGTACCCCAGGAGAGTTCCAAATGTGTGTGGGAAGAATATATATCCCACGGGGGTAAAATTGAAAAAAAAATTTTTTTGGACTTAGTCATTTTTCCGGCGTTTATCAGACTTTTAGATAGGGGAAATGTCAGTGAGCGTTCCAATTTCAGTTCCAGAGCGATTCGACCAATGAGTCCTTGATATTTAGTCGTTTTCAGCCAATTTTCTGGATTTTTGAAAATTTCACTTTTTTGTGAAAATATCCACTAAATGAGGGAATAATATGTGTGAGGGTACCCCAGGAGAATTCCAAATGTGTGTGGGAAGAATATATATCCCACGGGGGTAAAATTGAAAAAAGTTGAAAAAAATTTTTTTTTGGACTTAGTCATTTTTCTGGCGTTTATCAGACTTTCAGATAGGGGATATGTCAGTGAGCGTTCCGATTTCAGTTCCAGAGCGTTTCGCCCAATGAGTCCTTGATATTTAGTCGTTTTCAGCCAATTTTCTGGATTTTTGAAAATTTCACTTTTTTGTGAAAATATCCACTAAATGAGGGAATAAGTACCCCAGGAGAGTTCCAAATGTGTGTGGGAAGAATATAGATCCCACGGGGGTAAAATTGAAAAAAAAAATTTTTTGGACTTAGTCATTTTTCCGGCGTTTATCAGACTTTCAGATAGGGGAAATGGCAGTGAGCGTTCCGATTTCAGTTCCAGAGCGATTCACCCAATGAGTCCTTGATATTTAGTCGTTTTCAGCCAATTTTCTGGATTTTTGAAAATTTCACTTTTTTGTGAAAATATCCACTAAATGAGGGAATAATATGTGTGAGGGTACCCCAGGAGAGTTCCAAATGTGTGTGGGAAGAATATATATCCCACGGGGGTAAAATTGAAAAAAGTTGAAAAAAAATTTTTTTTGGACTTAGTCATTTTTCCGGCGTTTATCAGACTTTTAGATAGGGGAAATGTCAGTGAGCATTCCGATTTCAGTTCCAGAGTGATTCGCCCAATGAGTCCTTGTTATTTAGTTGTTTTCAGGCAATTTTCTGGATTTTTGAAAATTTCACTTTTTTGTGAAAATATCCACTAAATGAGGGAATAATATGTGTGAGGGTACCCCAGGAGAATTCCAAATGTGTGTGGGAAGAATATATATCCCACGGGGGTAAAATTGAAAAAAGTTGAAAAAAATTTTTTTTTGGACTTAGTCATTTTTCTGGCGTTTATCAGACTTTCAGATAGGGGATATGTCAGTGAGCGTTCCGATTTCAGTTCCAGAGCGTTTCGCCCAATGAGTCCTTGATATTTAGTCGTTTTCAGCCAATTTTCTGGATTTTTGAAAATTTCACTTTTTTGTGAAAATATCCACTAAATGAGGGAATAAGTACCCCAGGAGAGTTCCAAATGTGTGTGGGAAGAATATAGATCCCACGGGGGTAAAATTGAAAAAAAAAATTTTTTGGACTTAGTCATTTTTCCGGCGTTTATCAGACTTTCAGATAGGGGAAATGGCAGTGAGCGTTCCGATTTCAGTTCCAGAGCGATTCACCCAATGAGTCCTTGATATTTAGTCGTTTTCAGCCAATTTTCTGGATTTTTGAAAATTTCACTTTTTTGTGAAAATATCCACTAAATGAGGGAATAATATGTGTGAGGGTACCCCAGGAGAGTTCCAAATGTGTGTGGGAAGAATATATATCCCACGGGGGTAAAATTGAAAAAAGTTGAAAAAAAATTTTTTTTGGACTTAGTCATTTTTCCGGCGTTTATCAGACTTTTAGATAGGGGAAATGTCAGTGAGCATTCCGATTTCAGTTCCAGAGTGATTCGCCCAATGAGTCCTTGTTATTTAGTTGTTTTCAGGCAATTTTCTGGATTTTTGAAAATTTCACTTTTTTGTGAAAATATCCACTAAATGAGGGAATAATATGTGTGAGGGTACCCCAGGAGAGTTCCAAATGTGTGTGGGAAGAATATATATCCCACGGGGGTAAAATTGAAAAACGTTGAAAAAAATTTTTTTTTGGACTTAGTCATTTTTCTGGCGTTTATCAGACTTTCAGATAGGGGAAATGTCAGTGAGCGTTCCAATTTCAGTTCCAGAGCGATTCGCCCAATGAGTCCTTGATATTTAGTCGTTTTCAGCCAATTTTCTGGATTTTTGAAAATTTCACTTTTTTGTGAAAATATCCACTAAATGAGGGAATAAGTACCCCAGGAGAGTTCCAAATGTGTGTGGGAAGAATATATATCCCACGGGGGTAAAATTGAAAAAAAAATTTTTTTGGACTTAGTCATTTTTCCGGCGTTTATCAGACTTTCAGATAGGGGAAATGGCAGTGAGCGTTCCGATTTCAGTTCCAGAGCGATTCACCCAATGAGTCCTTGATATTTAGTCATTTTCAGCCAATTTTCTGGATTTTTGAAAATTTCACTTTTTTGTGAAAATATCCACTAAATGAGGGAATAATATGTGTGAGGGTACCCCAGGAGAGTTCCAAATGTGTGTGGGAAGAATATATATCCCACGGGGGTAAAATTGAAAAACGTTGAAAAAAATTTTTTTTTGGACTTAGTCATTTTTCTGGCGTTTATCAGACTTTCAGATAGGGGAAATGTCAGTGAGCGTTCCAATTTCAGTTCCAGAGCGATTCGCCCAATGAGTCCTTGATATTTAGTCGTTTTCAGCCAATTTTCTGGATTTTTGAAAATTTCACTTTTTTGTGAAAATATCCACTAAATGAGGGAATAAGTACCCCAGGAGAGTTCCAAATGTGTGTGGGAAGAATATATATCCCACGGGGGTAAAATTGAAAAAAAAATTTTTTTGGACTTAGTCATTTTTCCGGCGTTTATCAGACTTTTAGATAGGGGAAATGTCAGTGAGCGTTCCAATTTCAGTTCCAGAGCGATTCGACCAATGAGTCCTTGATATTTAGTCGTTTTCAGCCAATTTTCTGGATTTTTGAAAATTTCACTTTTTTGTGAAAATATCCACTAAATGAGGGAATAATATGTGTGAGGGTACCCCAGGAGAGTTCCAAATGTGTGTGGGAAGAATATATATCCCACGGGGGTAAAATTGAAAAGAGTTGAAAAAAAATTTTTTTTGGACTTAGTCATTTTTCTGGCGTTTATCAGACTTTCAGATAGGGGAAATGTCAGTGAGCGTTCCGATTTCAGTTCCAGAGTGATTCGCCCAATGAGTCCTTGTTATTTAGTTGTTTTCAGGCAATTTTCTGGATTTTTGAAAATTTCACTTTTTTGTGAAAATATCCACTAAATGAGGGAATAATATGTGTGAGGGTACCCCAGGAGAGTTCCAAATGTGTGTGGGAAGAATATATATCCCACGGGGGTAAAATTGAAAAAAAAATTTTTTTGGACTTAGTCATTTTTCCGGCGTTTATCAGACTTTTAGATAGGGGAAATGTCAGTGAGCGTTCCAATTTCAGTTCCAGAGCGATTCGACCAATGAGTCCTTGATATTTAGTCGTTTTCAGCCAATTTTCTGGATTTTTGAAAATTTCACTTTTTTGTGAAAATGTCCACTAAATGAGGCAATAATATGTGTGAGGGTACCCCAGGAGAATTCCAAATGTGTGTGGGAAGAATATATATCCCACGGGGGTAAAATTGAAAAACGTTGAAAAAAATTTTTTTTTGGACTTAGTCATTTTTCTGGCGTTTATCAGACTTTCAGATAGGGGAAATGTCAGTGAGCGTTCCAATTTCAGTTCCAGAGCGATTCGCCCAATGAGTCCTTGATATTTAGTCGTTTTCAGCCAATTTTCTGGATTTTTGAAAATTTCACTTTTTTGTGAAAATATCCACTAAATGAGGGAATAAGTACCCCAGGAGAGTTCCAAATGTGTGTGGGAAGAATATATATCCCACGGGGGTAAAATTGAAAAAAAAATTTTTTTGGACTTAGTCATTTTTCCGGCGTTTATCAGACTTTTAGATAGGGGAAATGTCAGTGAGCGTTCCAATTTCAGTTCCAGAGCGATTCGACCAATGAGTCCTTGATATTTAGTCGTTTTCAGCCAATTTTCTGGATTTTTGAAAATTTCACTTTTTTGTGAAAATATCCACTAAATGAGGGAATAATATGTGTGAGGGTACCCCAGGAGAGTTCCAAATGTGTGTGGGAAGAATATATATCCCACGGGGGTAAAATTGAAAAAAGTTGAAAAAAAATTTTTTTTGGACTTAGTCATTTTTCCGGCGTTTATCAGACTTTTAGATAGGGGAAATGTCAGTGAGCGTTCCGATTTCAGTTCCAGAGTGATTCGCCCAATGAGTCCTTGTTATTTAGTTGTTTTCAGGCAATTTTCTGGATTTTTGAAAATTTCACTTTTTTGTGAAAATATCCACTAAATGAGGGAATAATATGTGTGAGGGTACCCCAGGAGAGTTCCAAATGTGTGTGGGAAGAATATATATCCCACGGGGGTAAAATTGAAAAACTTTGAAAAAAATTTTTTTTTGGACTTAGTCATTTTTCTGGCGTTTATCAGACTTTCAGATAGGGGAAATGTCAGTGAGCGTTCCAATTTCAGTTCCAGAGCGATTCGCCCAATGAGTCCTTGATATTTAGTCGTTTTCAGCCAATTTTCTGTATTTTTGAAAATTTCACTTTTTTGTGAAAATATCCACTAAATGAGGGAATAAGTACCCCAGGAGAGTTCCAAATGTGTGTGGGAAGAATATATATCCCACGGGGGTAAAATTGAAAAAAAAATTTTTTTGGACTTAGTCATTTTTCCGGCGTTTATCAGACTTTCAGATAGGGGAAATGGCAGTGAGCGTTCCGATTTCAGTTCCAGAGCGATTCACCCAATGAGTCCTTGATATTTAGTCGTTTTCAGCCAATTTTCTGGATTTTTGAAAATTTCACTTTTTTGCGAAAATATCCACTAAATGAGGGAATAATATGTGTGAGGGTACCCCAGGAGAGTTCCAAATGTGTGTGGGAAGAATATATATCCCACGGGGGTAAAATTGAAAAAAGTTGAAAAAAATTATTTTTTGGACTTAGTCATTTTTCTGGCGTTTATCAGACTTTCAGATAGGGGAAATGTCAGTGAGCGTTCCGATTTCAGTTCCAGAGCGATTCGCACAATGAGTCCTTGATATTTAGTCGTTTTCAGCCAATTTTCTGGATTTTTGAAAATTTCACTTTTTTGTGAAAATATCCACTAAATGAGGGAATAATATGTGTGAGGGTACCCCAGGAGAGTTCCAAATGTGTGTGGGAAGAATATATATCCCACGGGGGTAAAATTGAAAAGAGTTGAAAAAAAATTTTTTTTGGACTTAGTCATTTTTCTGGCGTTTATCAGACTTTCAGATAGGGGAAATGTCAGTGAGCGTTCCGATTTCAGTTCCAGAGCGATTCACCCAATGAGTCCTTGATATTTAGTCGTTTTCAGCCAATTTTCTGGATTTTTGAAAATTTCACTTTTTTGTGAAAATATCCACTAAATGAGGGAATAATATGTGTGAGGGTACCCCAGGAGAGTTCCAAATGTGTGTGGGAAGAATATATATCCCACAGGGGTAAAATTGTAAAAAGTTGAAAAAAATTATTTTTTGGACTTAGTCATTTTTCTGGCGTTTATCAGACTTTCAGATAGGGGAAATGTCAGTGAGCGTTCCGATTTCAGTTCCAGAGTGATTCGCCCAATGAGTCCTTGTTATTTAGTTGTTTTCAGCCAATTTTCTGGATTTTTGAAAATTTAACTTTTTTGTGAAAATATCCACTAAATGAGGGAATAATATGTGTGAGGGTACCCCAGGAGAGTTCCAAATGTGTGTGGGTAGAATATATATCCCACGGGGGTAAAATTGAAAAAAGTTGAAAAAAAATTTTTTTTGGACTTAGTCATTTTTCCGGCGTTTATCAGACTTTCAGATAGGGGAAATGTCAGTGATCGTTCCGATTTCAGTTCCAGAGTGATTCGCCCAATGAGTCCTTGATATTTAGTCGTTTTCAGCCAATTTTCTGGATTTTTGAAAATTTCACTTTTTTGTGAAAATATCCACTAAATGAGGGAATAATATGTGTGAGGGAACCCCAGGAGAGTTCCAAATGTGTGTGGGAAGAATATATATCCCACGGGGGTAAAATTGAAAAAAGTTGAAGAAAAATTTTTTTTGGACTTAGTCATTTTTCCGGCGTTTATCAGACTTTCAGATAGGGGAAATGTCAGTGAGCGTTCCAATTTCAGTTCCAGAGTGATTCGCCCAATGAGTCCTTGTTATTTAGTTGTTTTCAGCCAATTTTCTGGATTTTTGAAAATTTCACTTTTTTGTGAAAATATCCACTAAATGAGGGAATAATATGTGTGAGGGTACCCCAGGAGAGTTCCAAATGTGTGTGGGTAGAATATATATCCCACGGGGGTAAAATTGAAAAAAGTTGAAAAAAAATTTTTTTTGGACTTAGTCATTTTTCCGGCGTTTATCAGACTTTTAGATAGGGGAAATGGCAGTGAGCGTTCCGATTTCAGTTCCAGAGCGATTCACCCAATGAGTCCTTGATATTTAGTCAATTTCAGCCAATTTTCTGGATTTTTGAAAATTTCACTTTTTTGTGAAAATATCCACTAAATGAGGGAATAAGTACCCCAGGAGAGTTCCAAATGTGTGTGGGAAGAATATATATCCCACGGGGGTAAAATTGAAAAAAAATTTTTTTTGGACTTAGTCATTTTTCTGGCGTTTATCAGACTTTCAGATAGGGGATATGTCAGTGAGCGTTCCGATTTCAGTTCCAGAGCGTTTCGCCCAATGAGTCCTTGATATTTAGTCGTTTTCAGCCAATTTTCTGGATTTTTGAAAATTTCACTTTTTTGTGAAAATATCCACTAAATGAGGGAATAAGTACCCCAGGAGAGTTCCAAATGTGTGTGGGAAGAATATAGATCCCACGGGGGTAAAATTGAAAAAAAAATTTTTTTGGACTTAGTCATTTTTCCGGCGTTTATCAGACTTTCAGATAGGGGAAATGGCAGTGAGCGTTCCGATTTCAGTTCCAGAGCGATTCACCCAATGAGTCCTTGATATTTAGTCGTTTTCAGCCAATTTTCTGGATTTTTGAAAATTTCACTTTTTTGTGAAAATATCCACTAAATGAGGGAATAATATGTGTGAGGGTACCCCAGGAGAGTTCCAAATGTGTGTGGGAAGAATATATATCCCACGGGGGTAAAATTGAAAAAAGTTGAAAAAAAATTTTTTTTGGACTTAGTCATTTTTCCGGCGTTTATCAGACTTTTAGATAGGGGAAATGTCAGTGAGCGTTCCGATTTCAGTTCCAGAGTGATTCGCCCAATGAGTCCTTGTTATTTAGTTGTTTTCAGGCAATTTTCTGGATTTTTGAAAATTTCACTTTTTTGTGAAAATATCCACTAAATGAGGGAATAATATGTGTGAGGGTACCCCAGGAGAGTTCCAAATGTGTGTGGGAAGAATATATATCCCACGGGGGTAAAATTGAAAAACTTTGAAAAAAATTTTTTTTTGGACTTAGTCATTTTTCTGGCGTTTATCAGACTTTCAGATAGGGGAAATGTCAGTGAGCGTTCCAATTTCAGTTCCAGAGCGATTCGCCCAATGAGTCCTTGATATTTAGTCGTTTTCAGCCAATTTTCTGTATTTTTGAAAATTTCACTTTTTTGTGAAAATATCCACTAAATGAGGGAATAAGTACCCCAGGAGAGTTCCAAATGTGTGTGGGAAGAATATATATCCCACGGGGGTAAAATTGAAAAAAAAATTTTTTTGGACTTAGTCATTTTTCCGGCGTTTATCAGACTTTCAGATAGGGGAAATGGCAGTGAGCGTTCCGATTTCAGTTCCAGAGCGATTCACCCAATGAGTCCTTGATATTTAGTCGTTTTCAGCCAATTTTCTGGATTTTTGAAAATTTCACTTTTTTGCGAAAATATCCACTAAATGAGGGAATAATATGTGTGAGGGTACCCCAGGAGAGTTCCAAATGTGTGTGGGAAGAATATATATCCCACGGGGGTAAAATTGAAAAAAGTTGAAAAAAATTATTTTTTGGACTTAGTCATTTTTCTGGCGTTTATCAGACTTTCAGATAGGGGAAATGTCAGTGAGCGTTCCGATTTCAGTTCCAGAGCGATTCGCACAATGAGTCCTTGATATTTAGTCGTTTTCAGCCAATTTTCTGGATTTTTGAAAATTTCACTTTTTTGTGAAAATATCCACTAAATGAGGGAATAATATGTGTGAGGGTACCCCAGGAGAGTTCCAAATGTGTGTGGGAAGAATATATATCCCACGGGGGTAAAATTGAAAAGAGTTGAAAAAAAATTTTTTTTGGACTTAGTCATTTTTCTGGCGTTTATCAGACTTTCAGATAGGGGAAATGTCAGTGAGCGTTCCGATTTCAGTTCCAGAGCGATTCACCCAATGAGTCCTTGATATTTAGTCGTTTTCAGCCAATTTTCTGGATTTTTGAAAATTTCACTTTTTTGTGAAAATATCCACTAAATGAGGGAATAATATGTGTGAGGGTACCCCAGGAGAGTTCCAAATGTGTGTGGGAAGAATATATATCCCACAGGGGTAAAATTGTAAAAAGTTGAAAAAAATTATTTTTTGGACTTAGTCATTTTTCTGGCGTTTATCAGACTTTCAGATAGGGGAAATGTCAGTGAGCGTTCCGATTTCAGTTCCAGAGTGATTCGCCCAATGAGTCCTTGTTATTTAGTTGTTTTCAGCCAATTTTCTGGATTTTTGAAAATTTAACTTTTTTGTGAAAATATCCACTAAATGAGGGAATAATATGTGTGAGGGTACCCCAGGAGAGTTCCAAATGTGTGTGGGTAGAATATATATCCCACGGGGGTAAAATTGAAAAAAGTTGAAAAAAAATTTTTTTTGGACTTAGTCATTTTTCCGGCGTTTATCAGACTTTCAGATAGGGGAAATGTCAGTGATCGTTCCGATTTCAGTTCCAGAGTGATTCGCCCAATGAGTCCTTGATATTTAGTCGTTTTCAGCCAATTTTCTGGATTTTTGAAAATTTCACTTTTTTGTGAAAATATCCACTAAATGAGGGAATAATATGTGTGAGGGTACCCCAGGAGAGTTCCAAATGTGTGTGGGAAGAATATATATCCCACGGGGGTAAAATTGAAAAGAGTTGAAAACATTTTTTTTTTGGACTTAGTCATTTTTCCGGCATTTATCAGACTTTCAGATAGGGGAAATGTCAGTGAGCGTTCCGATTTCAGTTCCAAAGCGATTCGCCCAATGAGTCCTTGATATTTAGTCGTTTTCAGCCAATTTTCTGGATTTTTGAAAATTTCACTTTTTTGTGAAAATATCCACTAAATGAGGGAATAATATGTGTGAGGGTACCCCAGGAGAGTTCCAAATGTGTGTGGGTAGAATATATATCCCACGGGGGTAAAATTGAAAAAAGTTGAAAAAAAATTTTTTTTGGACTTAGTCATTTTTCCGGCGTTTATCAGACTTTTAGATAGGGGAAATGGCAGTGAGCGTTCCGATTTCAGTTCCAGAGCGATTCACCCAATGAGTCCTTGATATTTAGTCAATTTCAGCCAATTTTCTGGATTTTTGAAAATTTCACTTTTTTGTGAAAATATCCACTAAATGAGGGAATAAGTACCCCAGGAGAGTTCCAAATGTGTGTGGGAAGAATATATATCCCACGGGGGTAAAATTGAAAAAAAATTTTTTTTGGACTTAGTCATTTTTCTGGCGTTTATCAGACTTTCAGATAGGGGAAATGTCAGTGAGCGTTTCAATTTCAGTTCCAGAGCGATTCGCCCAATGAGTCCTTGATATTTAGTCGTTTTCAGCCAATTTTCTGGATTTTTGAAAATTTCACTTTTTTGCGAAAATATCCACTAAATGAGGGAATAATATGTGTGAGGGTACCCCAGGAGAGTTCCAAATGTGTGTGGGAAGAATATATATCCCACGGGGGTAAAATTGAAAAGAGTTGAAAAAATTTTTTTTTTGGACTTAGTCATTTTTCCGGCATTTATCAGACTTTCAGATAGGGGAAATGTCAGTGAGCGTTCCGATTTCAGTTCCAAAGCGATTCGCCCAATGAGTCCTTGATATTTAGTCGTTTTCAGCCAATTTTCTGGATTTTTGAAAATTTCACTTTTTTGTGAAAATATCCACTAAATGAGGGAATAATATGTGTGAGGGTACCCCAGGAGAGTTCCAAATGTGTGTGGGAAGAATATATATCCCACGGGGGTAAAATTGTAAAAAGTTGAAAAAAATTATTTTTTGGACTTAGTCATTTTTCTGGCGTTTATCAGACTTTCAGATAGGGGAAATGTCAGTGAGCGTTCCGATTTCAGTTCCAGAGTGATTCGCCCAATGAGTCCTTGTTATTTAGTTGTTTTCAGCCAATTTTCTGGATTTTTGAAAATTTAACTTTTTTGTGAAAATATCCACTAAATGAGGGAATAATATGTGTGAGGGTACCCCAGGAGAGTTCCAAATGTGTGTGGGTAGAATATATATCCCACGGGGGTAAAATTGAAAAAAGTTGAAAAAAAATTTTTTTTGGACTTAGTCATTTTTCCGGCGTTTATCAGACTTTCAGATAGGGGAAATGTCAGTGATCGTTCCGATTTCAGTTCCAGAGTGATTCGCCCAATGAGTCCTTGATATTTAGTCGTTTTCAGCCAATTTTCTGGATTTTTGAAAATTTCACTTTTTTGTGAAAATATCCACTAAATGAGGGAATAATATGTGTGAGGGAACCCCAGGAGAGTTCCAAATGTGTGTGGGAAGAATATATATCCCACGGGGGTAAAATTGAAAAAAGTTGAAGAAAAATTTTTTTTGGACTTAGTCATTTTTCCGGCGTTTATCAGACTTTCAGATAGGGGAAATGTCAGTGAGCGTTCCAATTTCAGTTCCAGAGTGATTCGCCCAATGAGTCCTTGTTATTTAGTTGTTTTCAGCCAATTTTCTGGATTTTTGAAAATTTCACTTTTTTGTGAAAATATCCACTAAATGAGGGAATAATATGTGTGAGGGTACCCCAGGAGAGTTCCAAATGTGTGTGGGTAGAATATATATCCCACGGGGGTAAAATTGAAAAAAGTTGAAAAAAAATTTTTTTTGGACTTAGTCATTTTTCCGGCGTTTATCAGACTTTCAGATAGGGGAAATGTCAGTGAGCGTTCCAATTTCAGTTCCAGAGTGATTCGCCCAATGAGTCCTTGTTATTTAGTTGTTTTCAGCCAATTTTCTGGATTTTTGAAAATTTAACTGTTTTGTGAAAATATCCACTAAATGAGGGAATAATATGTGTGAGGGTACCCCAGGAGAGTTCCAAATGTGTGTGGGAAGAATATATATCCCACGGGGGTAAAATTGAAAAAAGTTGAAAAAAAAATTTTTTTGGACTTAGTCATTTTTCCGGCGTTTATCAGACTTTTAGATAGGGGAAATGGCAGTGAGCGTTCCGATTTCAGTTCCAGAGCGATTCACCCAATGAGTCCTTGATATTTAGTCAATTTCAGCCAATTTTCTGGATTTTTGAAAATTTCACTTTTTTGTGAAAATATCCACTAAATGAGGGAATAAGTACCCCAGGAGAGTTCCAAATGTGTGTGGGAAGAATATATATCCCACGGGGGTAAAATTGAAAAAAAATTTTTTTTGGACTTAGTCATTTTTCTGGCGTTTATCAGACTTTCAGATAGGGGAAATGTCAGTGAGCGTTCCAATTTCAGTTCCAGAGCGATTCGCCCAATGAGTCCTTGATATTTAGTCGTTTTCAGCCAATTTTCTGGATTTTTGAAAATTTCACTTTTTTGCGAAAATATCCACTAAATGAGGGAATAATATGTGTGAGGGTACCCCAGGAGAGTTCCAAATGTGTGTGGGAAGAATATATATCCCACGGGGGTAAAATTGAAAAGAGTTGAAAAAATTTTTTTTTTGGACTTAGTCATTTTTCCGGCATTTATCAGACTTTCAGATAGGGGAAATGTCAGTGAGCGTTCCGATTTCAGTTCCAAAGCGATTCGCCCAATGAGTCCTTGATATTTAGTCGTTTTCAGCCAATTTTCTGGATTTTTGAAAATTTCACTTTTTTGCGAAAATATCCACTAAATGAGGGAATAATATGTGTGAGGGTACCCCAGGAGAGTTCCAAATGTGTGTGGGAAGAATATATATCCCACGGGGGTAAAATTGAAAAAAGTTGAAAAAAATTATTTTTTGGACTTAGTCATTTTTCTGGCGTTTATCAGACTTTCAGATAGGGGAAATGTCAGTGAGCGTTCCGATTTCAGTTCCAGAGCGATTCGCACAATGAGTCCTTGATATTTAGTCGTTTTCAGCCAATTTTCTGGATTTTTGAAAATTTCACTTTTTTGTGAAAATATCCACTAAATGAGGGAATAATATGTGTGAGGGTACCCCAGGAGAGTTCCAAATGTGTGTGGGAAGAATATATATCCCACGGGGGTAAAATTGAAAAGAGTTGAAAAAAAATTTTTTTTGGACTTAGTCATTTTTCCGGCGTTTATCAGACTTTCAGATAGGGGAAATGTCAGAGATCGTTCCGATTTCAGTTCCAGAGCGATTCGCCCAATGAGTCCTTGATATTTAGTCGTTTTCAGCCAATTTTCTGGATTTTTGAAAATTTCACTTTTTTGTGAAAATATCCACTAAATGAGGGAATAATATGTGTGAGGGAACCCCAGGAGAGTTCCAAATGTGTGTGGGAAGAATATATATCCCACGGGGGTAAAATTGAAAAAAGTTGAAGAAAAATTTTTTTTGGACTTAGTCATTTTTCCGGCGTTTATCAGACTTTCAGATAGGGGAAATGTCAGTGAGCGTTCCAATTTCAGTTCCAGAGTGATTCGCCCAATGAGTCCTTGTTATTTAGTTGTTTTCAGCCAATTTTCTGGATTTTTGAAAATTTCACTTTTTTGTGAAAATATCCACTAAATGAGGGAATAATATGTGTGAGGGTACCCCAGGAGAGTTCCAAATGTGTGTGGGTAGAATATATATCCCACGGGGGTAAAATTGAAAAAAAAATTTTTTTGGACTTAGTCATTTTTCCGGCGTTTATCAGACTTTTAGATAGGGGAAATGTCAGTGAGCGTTCCAATTTCAGTTCCAGAGCGATTCGACCAATGAGTCCTTGATATTTAGTCGTTTTCAGCCAATTTTCTGGATTTTTGAAAATTTCACTTTTTTGTGAAAATGTCCACTAAATGAGGGAATAATATGTGTGAGGGTACCCCAGGAGAATTCCAAATGTGTGTGGGAAGAATATATATCCCACGGGGGTAAAATTGAAAAAAGTTGAAAAAAATTTTTTTTTGGACTTAGTCATTTTTCTGGCGTTTATCAGACTTTCAGATAGGGGATATGTCAGTGAGCGTTCCGATTTCAGTTCCAGAGCGTTTCGCCCAATGAGTCCTTGATATTTAGTCGTTTTCAGCCAATTTTCTGGATTTTTGAAAATTTCACTTTTTTGTGAAAATATCCACTAAATGAGGGAATAAGTACCCCAGGAGAGTTCCAAATGTGTGTGGGAAGAATATATATCCCACGGGGGTAAAATTGAAAAAAAAATTTTTTTGGACTTAGTCATTTTTCCGGCGTTTATCAGACTTTCAGATAGGGGAAATGGCAGTGAGCGTTCCGATTTCAGTTCCAGAGCGATTCACCCAATGAGTCCTTGATATTTAGTCATTTTCAGCCAATTTTCTGGATTTTTGAAAATTTCACTTTTTTGTGAAAATATCCACTAAATGAGGGAATAATATGTGTGAGGGTACCCCAGGAGAGTTCCAAATGTGTGTGGGAAGAATATATATCCCACGGGGGTAAAATTGTAAAAAGTTGAAAAAAATTATTTTTTGGACTTAGTCATTTTTCTGGCGTTTATCAGACTTTCAGATAGGGGAAATGTCAGTGAGCGTTCCGATTTCAGTTCCAGAGCGATTCGCCCAATGAGTCCTTGATATTTAGTCGTTTTCAGCCAATTTTCTGGATTTTTGAAAATTTCACTTTTTTGCGAAAATATCCACTAAATGAGGGAATAATATGTGTGAGGGTACCCCAGGAGAGTTCCAAATGTGTGTGGGAAGAATATATATCCCACGGGGGTAAAATTGAAAAGAGTTGAAAAAATTTTTTTTTTGGACTTAGTCATTTTTCCGGCATTTATCAGACTTTCAGATAGGGGAAATGTCAGTGAGCGTTCCGATTTCAGTTCCAGAGCGATTCGCCCAATGAGTCCTTGATATTTAGTCGTTTTCAGCCAATTTTCTGGATTTTTGAAAATTTCACTTTTTTGCGAAAATATCCACTAAATGAGGGAATAATATGTGTGAGGGTACCCCAGGAGAGTTCCAAATGTGTGTGGGAAGAATATATATCCCACGGGGGTAAAATTGAAAAGAGTTGAAAAAAAATTTTTTTTGGACTTAGTCATTTTTCTGGCGTTTATCAGACTTTCAGATAGGGGAAATGTCAGTGAGCGTTCCGATTTCAGTTCCAGAGTGATTCGCCCAATGAGTCCTTGTTATTTAGTTGTTTTCAGGCAATTTTCTGGATTTTTGAAAATTTCACTTTTTTGTGAAAATATCCACTAAATGAGGGAATAATATGTGTGAGGGTACCCCAGGAGAGTTCCAAATGTGTGTGGGAAGAATATATATCCCACGGGGGTAAAATTGAAAAAAAAATTTTTTTGGACTTAGTCATTTTTCCGGCGTTTATCAGACTTTTAGATAGGGGAAATGTCAGTGAGCGTTCCAATTTCAGTTCCAGAGCGATTCGACCAATGAGTCCTTGATATTTAGTCGTTTTCAGCCAATTTTCTGGATTTTTGAAAATTTCACTTTTTTGTGAAAATGTCCACTAAATGAGGCAATAATATGTGTGAGGGTACCCCAGGAGAATTCCAAATGTGTGTGGGAAGAATATATATCCCACGGGGGTAAAATTGAAAAAAGTTGAAAAAAATTTTTTTTTGGACTTAGTCATTTTTCTGGCGTTTATCAGACTTTCAGATAGGGGATATGTCAGTGAGCGTTCCGATTTCAGTTCCAGAGCGTTTCGCCCAATGAGTCCTTGATATTTAGTCGTTTTCAGCCAATTTTCTGGATTTTTGAAAATTTCACTTTTTTGTGAAAATATCCACTAAATGAGGGAATAAGTACCCCAGGAGAGTTCCAAATGTGTGTGGGAAGAATATATATCCCACGGGGGTAAAATTGAAAAAAAAATTTTTTTGGACTTAGTCATTTTTCCGGCGTTTATCAGACTTTCAGATAGGGGAAATGGCAGTGAGCGTTCCGATTTCAGTTCCAGAGCGATTCACCCAATGAGTCCTTGATATTTAGTCGTTTTCAGCCAATTTTCTGGATTTTTGAAAATTTCACTTTTTTGTGAAAATATCCACTAAATGAGGGAATAATATGTGTGAGGGTACCCCAGGAGAGTTCCAAATGTGTGTGGGAAGAATATATATCCCACAGGGGTAAAATTGTAAAAAGTTGAAAAAAATTATTTTTTGGACTTAGTCATTTTTCTGGCGTTTATCAGACTTTCAGATAGGGGAAATGTCAGTGAGCGTTCCGATTTCAGTTCCAGAGTGATTCGCCCAATGAGTCCTTGTTATTTAGTTGTTTTCAGCCAATTTTCTGGATTTTTGAAAATTTAACTTTTTTGTGAAAATATCCACTAAATGAGGGAATAATATGTGTGAGGGTACCCCAGGAGAGTTCCAAATGTGTGTGGGTAGAATATATATCCCACGGGGGTAAAATTGAAAAAAGTTGAAAAAAAATTTTTTTTGGACTTAGTCATTTTTCCGGCGTTTATCAGACTTTCAGATAGGGGAAATGTCAGTGATCGTTCCGATTTCAGTTCCAGAGCGATTCGCCCAATGAGTCCTTGATATTTAGTCGTTTTCAGCCAATTTTCTGGATTTTTGAAAATTTCACTTTTTTGTGAAAATATCCACTAAATGAGGGAATAATATGTGTGAGGGAACCCCAGGAGAGTTCCAAATGTGTGTGGGAAGAATATATATCCCACGGGGGTAAAATTGAAAAAAGTTGAAGAAAAATTTTTTTTGGACTTAGTCATTTTTCCGGCGTTTATCAGACTTTCAGATAGGGGAAATGTCAGTGAGCGTTCCAATTTCAGTTCCAGAGTGATTCGCCCAATGAGTCCTTGTTATTTAGTTGTTTTCAGCCAATTTTCTGGATTTTTGAAAATTTCACTTTTTTGTGAAAATATCCACTAAATGAGGGAATAATATGTGTGAGGGTACCCCAGGAGAGTTCCAAATGTGTGTGGGTAGAATATATATCCCACGGGGGTAAAATTGAAAAAAGTTGAAAAAAAATTTTTTTTGGACTTAGTCATTTTTCCGGCGTTTATCAGACTTTCAGATAGGGGAAATGTCAGTGAGCGTTCCAATTTCAGTTCCAGAGTGATTCGCCCAATGAGTCCTTGTTATTTAGTTGTTTTCAGCCAATTTTCTGGATTTTTGAAAATTTAACTGTTTTGTGAAAATATCCACTAAATGAGGGAATAATATGTGTGAGGGTACCCCAGGAGAGTTCCAAATGTGTGTGGGAAGAATATATATCCCACGGGGGTAAAATTGAAAAAAGTTGAAAAAAAAATTTTTTTGGACTTAGTCATTTTTCCGGCGTTTATCAGACTTTTAGATAGGGGAAATGGCAGTGAGCGTTCCGATTTCAGTTCCAGAGCGATTCACCCAATGAGTCCTTGATATTTAGTCAATTTCAGCCAATTTTCTGGATTTTTGAAAATTTCACTTTTTTGTGAAAATATCCACTAAATGAGGGAATAAGTACCCCAGGAGAGTTCCAAATGTGTGTGGGAAGAATATATATCCCACGGGGGTAAAATTGAAAAAAAATTTTTTTTGGACTTAGTCATTTTTCTGGCGTTTATCAGACTTTCAGATAGGGGAAATGTCAGTGAGCGTTCCGATTTCAGTTCCAGAGCGATTCGCACAATGAGTCCTTGATATTTAGTCGTTTTCAGCCAATTTTCTGGATTTTTGAAAATTTCACTTTTTTGTGAAAATATCCACTAAATGAGGGAATAATATGTGTGAGGGTACCCCAGGAGAGTTCCAAATGTGTGTGGAAGAATATATATCCCACGGGGGTAAAATTGAAAAGAGTTGAAAAAAAATTTTTTTTGGACTTAGTCATTTTTCCGGCGTTTATCAGACTTTCAGATAGGGGAAATGTCAGAGATCGTTCCGATTTCAGTTCCAGAGCGATTCGCCCAATGAGTCCTTGATATTTAGTCGTTTTCAGCCAATTTTCTGGATTTTTGAAAATTTCACTTTTTTGTGAAAATATCCACTAAATGAGGGAATAATATGTGTGAGGGAACCCCAGGAGAGTTCCAAATGTGTGTGGGAAGAATATATATCCCACGGGGGTAAAATTGAAAAAAGTTGAAGAAAAATTTTTTTTGGACTTAGTCATTTTTCCGGCGTTTATCAGACTTTCAGATAGGGGAAATGTCAGTGAGCATTCCAATTTCAGTTCCAGAGTGATTCGCCCAATGAGTCCTTGTTATTTAGTTGTTTTCAGCCAATTTTCTGGATTTTTGAAAATTTCACTTTTTTGTGAAAATATCCACTAAATGAGGGAATAATATGTGTGAGGGTACCCCAGGAGAGTTCCAAATGTGTGTGGGTAGAATATATATCCCACGGGGGTAAAATTGAAAAAAGTTGAAAAAAAATTTTTTTTGGACTTAGTCATTTTTCCGGCGTTTATCAGACTTTCAGATAGGGGAAATGTCAGTGAGCGTTCCAATTTCAGTTCCAGAGTGATTCGCCCAATGAGTCCTTGTTATTTAGTTGTTTTCAGCCAATTTTCTGGATTTTTGAAAATTTAACTTTTTTGTGAAAATATCCACTAAATGAGGGAATAATATGTGTGAGGGTACCCCAGGAGAGTTCCAAATGTGTGTGGGAAGAATATATATCCCACGGGGGTAAAATTGAAAAAAGTTGAAAAAAAAATTTTTTTGGACTTAGTCATTTTTCCGGCGTTTATCAGACTTTTAGATAGGGGAAATGGCAGTGAGCGTTCCGATTTCAGTTCCAGAGCGATTCACCCAATGAGTCCTTGATATTTAGTCAATTTCAGCCAATTTTCTGGATTTTTGAAAATTTCACTTTTTTGTGAAAATATCCACTAAATGAGGGAATAAGTACCCCAGGAGAGTTCCAAATGTGTGTGGGAAGAATATATATCCCACGGGGGTAAAATTGAAAAAAAATTTTTTTTGGACTTAGTCATTTTTCCGGCATTTATCAGACTTTCAGATAGGGGAAATGTCACTGAGCGTTCCGATTTCAGTTCCAGAGCGATTCGCCCAATGAGTCCTTGATATTTAGTCGTTTTCAGCCAATTTTCTGGATTTTTGAAAATTTCACTTTTTTGCGAAAATATCCACTAAATGAGGGAATAATATGTGTGAGGGTACCCCAGGAGAGTTCCAAATGTGTGTGGGAAGAATATATATCCCACGGGGGTAAAATTGAAAAGAGTTGAAAAAAATTTTTTTTTGGACTTAGTCATTTTTCTGGCGTTTATCAGACTTTCAGATAGGGGAAATGTCAGTGAGCGTTCCGATTTCAGTTCCAGAGTGATTCGCCCAATGAGTCCTTGTTATTTAGTTGTTTTCAGGCAATTTTCTGGATTTTTGAAAATTTCACTTTTTTGTGAAAATATCCACTAAATGAGGGAATAATATGTGTGAGGGTACCCCAGGAGAGTTCCAAATGTGTGTGGGAAGAATATATATCCCACGGGGGTAAAATTGAAAAAAAAATTTTTTTGGACTTAGTCATTTTTCCGGCGTTTATCAGACTTTTAGATAGGGGAAATGTCAGTGAGCGTTCCAATTTCAGTTCCAGAGCGATTCGACCAATGAGTCCTTGATATTTAGTCGTTTTCAGCCAATTTTCTGGATTTTTGAAAATTTCACTTTTTTGTGAAAATGTCCACTAAATGAGGGAATAATATGTGTGAGGGTACCCCAGGAGAATTCCAAATGTGTGTGGGAAGAATATATATCCCACGGGGGTAAAATTGAAAAAAGTTGAAAAAAATTTTTTTTTGGACTTAGTCATTTTTCTGGCGTTTATCAGACTTTCAGATAGGGGATATGTCAGTGAGCGTTCCGATTTCAGTTCCAGAGCGTTTCGCCCAATGAGTCCTTGATATTTAGTCGTTTTCAGCCAATTTTCTGGATTTTTGAAAATTTCACTTTTTTGTGAAAATATCCACTAAATGAGGGAATAAGTACCCCAGGAGAGTTCCAAATGTGTGTGGGAAGAATATATATCCCACGGGGGTAAAATTGAAAAAAAAATTTTTTTGGACTTAGTCATTTTTCCGGCGTTTATCAGACTTTCAGATAGGGGAAATGGCAGTGAGCGTTCCGATTTCAGTTCCAGAGCGATTCACCCAATGAGTCCTTGATATTTAGTCATTTTCAGCCAATTTTCTGGATTTTTGAAAATTTCACTTTTTTGTGAAAATATCCACTAAATGAGGGAATAATATGTGTGAGGGTACCCCAGGAGAGTTCCAAATGTGTGTGGGAAGAATATATATCCCACGGGGGTAAAATTGTAAAAAGTTGAAAAAAATTATTTTTTGGACTTAGTCATTTTTCTGGCGTTTATCAGACTTTCAGATAGGGGAAATGTCAGTGAGCGTTCCGATTTCAGTTCCAGAGCGATTCGCCCAATGAGTCCTTGATATTTAGTCGTTTTCAGCCAATTTTCTGGATTTTTGAAAATTTCACTTTTTTGCGAAAATATCCACTAAATGAGGGAATAATATGTGTGAGGGTACCCCAGGAGAGTTCCAAATGTGTGTGGGAAGAATATATATCCCACGGGGGTAAAATTGAAAAGAGTTGAAAAAATTTTTTTTTTGGACTTAGTCATTTTTCCGGCATTTATCAGACTTTCAGATAGGGGAAATGTCAGTGAGCGTTCCGATTTCAGTTCCAGAGCGATTCGCCCAATGAGTCCTTGATATTTAGTCGTTTTCAGCCAATTTTCTGGATTTTTGAAAATTTCACTTTTTTGTGAAAATATCAACTAAATTAGGGAATAATATGTGTGAGGGTACCCCAGGAGAGTTCCAAATGTGTGTGGGAAGAATATATATCCCACGGGGGTAAAATTGAAAAAAGTTGAAGAAAAATTTTTTTTGGACTTAGTCATTTTTCCGGCGTTTATCAGACTTTCAGATAGGGGAAATGTCAGTGAGCGTTCCAATTTCAGTTCCAGAGTGATTCGCCCAATGAGTCCTTGTTATTTAGTTGTTTTCAGCCAATTTTCTGGATTTTTGAAAATTTCACTTTTTTGTGAAAATATCCACTAAATGAGGGAATAATATGTGTGAGGGTACCCCAGGAGAGTTCCAAATGTGTGTGGGTAGAATATATATCCCACGGGGGTAAAATTGAAAAAAGTTGAAAAAAAATTTTTTTTGGACTTAGTCATTTTTCCGGCGTTTATCAGACTTTCAGATAGGGGAAATGTCAGTGAGCGTTCCAATTTCAGTTCCAGAGTGATTCGCCCAATGAGTCCTTGTTATTTAGTTGTTTTCAGCCAATTTTCTGGATTTTTGAAAATTTAACTGTTTTGTGAAAATATCCACTAAATGAGGGAATAATATGTGTGAGGGTACCCCAGGAGAGTTCCAAATGTGTGTGGGAAGAATATATATCCCACGGGGGTAAAATTGAAAAAAGTTGAAAAAAAAATTTTTTTGGACTTAGTCATTTTTCCGGCGTTTATCAGACTTTTAGATAGGGGAAATGGCAGTGAGCGTTCCGATTTCAGTTCCAGAGCGATTCACCCAATGAGTCCTTGATATTTAGTCAATTTCAGCCAATTTTCTGGATTTTTGAAAATTTCACTTTTTTGTGAAAATATCCACTAAATGAGGGAATAAGTACCCCAGGAGAGTTCCAAATGTGTGTGGGAAGAATATATATCCCACGGGGGTAAAATTGAAAAAAAATTTTTTTTGGACTTAGTCATTTTTCTGGCGTTTATCAGACTTTCAGATAGGGGAAATGTCAGTGAGCGTTCCAATTTCAGTTCCAGAGCGATTCGCCCAATGAGTCCTTGATATTTAGTCGTTTTCAGCCAATTTTCTGGATTTTTGAAAATTTCACTTTTTTGCGAAAATATCCACTAAATGAGGGAATAATATGTGTGAGGGTACCCCAGGAGAGTTCCAAATGTGTGTGGGAAGAATATATATCCCACGGGGGTAAAATTGAAAAGAGTTGAAAAAATTTTTTTTTTGGACTTAGTCATTTTTCCGGCATTTATCAGACTTTCAGATAGGGGAAATGTCAGTGAGCGTTCCGATTTCAGTTCCAAAGCGATTCGCCCAATGAGTCCTTGATATTTAGTCGTTTTCAGCCAATTTTCTGGATTTTTGAAAATTTCACTTTTTTGTGAAAATATCCACTAAATGAGGGAATAATATGTGTGAGGGTACCCCAGGAGAGTTCCAAATGTGTGTGGGAAGAATATATATCCCACGGGGGTAAAATTGTAAAAAGTTGAAAAAAATTATTTTTTGGACTTAGTCATTTTTCTGGCGTTTATCAGACTTTCAGATAGGGGAAATGTCAGTGAGCGTTCCGATTTCAGTTCCAGAGTGATTCGCCCAATGAGTCCTTGTTATTTAGTTGTTTTCAGCCAATTTTCTGGATTTTTGAAAATTTCACTTTTTTGTGAAAATATCCACTAAATGAGGGAATAAGTACCCCAGGAGAGTTCCAAATGTGTGTGGGAAGAATATATATCCCACGGGGGTAAAATTGAAAAAAAATTTTTTTTGGACTTAGTCATTTTTCTGGCGTTTATCAGACTTTCAGATAGGGGAAATGTCAGTGAGCGTTCCAATTTCAGTTCCAGAGCGATTCGCCCAATGAGTCCTTGATATTTAGTCGTTTTCAGCCAATTTTCTGGATTTTTGAAAATTTCACTTTTTTGCGAAAATATCCACTAAATGAGGGAATAATATGTGTGAGGGTACCCCAGGAGAGTTCCAAATGTGTGTGGGAAGAATATATATCCCACGGGGGTAAAATTGTAAAAAGTTGAAAAAAATTATTTTTTGGACTTAGTCATTTTTCTGGCGTTTATCAGACTTTCAGATAGGGGAAATGTCAGTGAGCGTTCCAATTTCAGTTCCAGAGTGATTCGCCCAATGAGTCCTTGTTATTTAGTTGTTTTCAGCCAATTTTCTGGATTTTTGAAAATTTCACTTTTTTGTGAAAATATCCACTAAATGAGGGAATAATATGTGTGAGGGTACCCCAGGAGAGTTCCAAATGTGTGTGGGTAGAATATATATCCCACGGGGGTAAAATTGAAAAAAGTTGAAAAAAAATTTTTTTTGGACTTAGTCATTTTTCCGGCGTTTATCAGACTTTCAGATAGGGGAAATGTCAGTGAGCGTTCCAATTTCAGTTCCAGAGTGATTCGCCCAATGAGTCCTTGTTATTTAGTTGTTTTCAGCCAATTTTCTGGATTTTTGAAAATTTAACTTTTTTGTGAAAATATCCACTAAATGAGGGAATAATATGTGTGAGGGTACCCCAGGAGAGTTCCAAATGTGTGTGGGAAGAATATATATCCCACGGGGGTAAAATTGAAAAAAGTTGAAAAAAAAATTTTTTTGGACTTAGTCATTTTTCCGGCGTTTATCAGACTTTTAGATAGGGGAAATGGCAGTGAGCGTTCCAATTTCAGTTCCAGAGCGATTCACCCAATGAGTCCTTGATATTTAGTCAATTTCAGCCAATTTTCTGGATTTTTGAAAATTTCACTTTTTTGTGAAAATATCCACTAAATGAGGGAATAAGTACCCCAGGAGAGTTCCAAATGTGTGTGGGAAGAATATATATCCCACGGGGGTAAAATTGAAAAAAAATTTTTTTTGGACTTAGTCATTTTTCTGGCGTTTATCAGACTTTCAGATAGGGGAAATGTCAGTGAGCGTTCCAATTTCAGTTCCAGAGCGATTCGCCCAATGAGTCCTTGATATTTAGTCGTTTTCAGCCAATTTTCTAGATTTTTGAAAATTTCACTTTTTTGCGAAAATATCCACTAAATGAGGGTATAATATGTGTGAGGGTACCCCAGGAGAGTTCCAAATGTGTGTGGGAAGAATATATATCCCACGGGGGTAAAATTGAAAAGAGTTGAAAAAAATTTTTTTTTGGACTTAGTCATTTTTCCGGCATTTATCAGACTTTCAGATAGGGGAAATGTTAGTGAGCGTTCCCATTTCAGTTCCAGAGCGATTCGCCCAATGAGTCCTTGATATTTAGTCGTTTTCAGCCAATTTTCTGGATTTTTGAAAATTTCACTTTTTTGTGAAAATATCCACTAAATGAGGGAATAATATGTGTGAGGGTACCCCAGGAGAGTTCCAAATGTGTGTGGGTAGAATATATATCCCACGGGGGTAAAATTGAAAAAAGTTGAAGAAAAATTTTTTTTGGTCTTAGTCATTTTTCTGGCGTTTATCAGACTTTCAGATAGGGGAAATGTCAGTGAGCGTTCCGATTTCAGTTCCAGAGCGATTCGCCCAATGAGTCCTTGATATTTAGTCGTTTTCAGCCAATTTTCTGGATTTTTGAAAATTTCACTTTTTTGTGAAAATATCCACTAAATGAGGGAATAATATGTGTGAGGGAACCCCAGGAGAGTTCCAAATGTGTGTGGGAAGAATATATATCCCACGGGGGTAAAATTGAAAAGAGTTGAAAAAAAATTTTTTTTGGACTTAGTCATTTTTCCGGCGTTTATCAGACTTTCAGATAGGGGAAATGTCAGTGAGCGTTCCGATTTCAGTTCCAGAGCGATTCGCCCAATGAGTCCTTGATATTTAGTCGTTTTCAGCCAATTTTCTGGATTTTTGAAAATTTCACTTTTTTGTGAAAATATCCACTAAATGAGGGAATAATATGTGTGAGGGAACCCCAGGAGAGTTCCAAATGTGTGTGGGAAGAATATATATCCCACGGGGGTAAAATTGAAAAGAGTTGAAAAAAATTTTTTTTTGGACTTAGTCATTTTTCCGGCGTTTATCAGACTTTCAGATAGGGGAAATGTCAGTGAGCGTTCCAATTTCAGTTCCAGAGTGATTCGCCCAATGAGTACTTGTTATTTAGTTGTTTTCAGCCAATTTTCTGGATTTTTGAAAATTTCACTTTTTTGTGAAAATATCCACTAAATGAGGGAATAATATGTGTGAGGGTACCCCAGGAGAGTTCCAAATGTGTGTGGGTAGAATATATATCCCACGGGGGTAAAATTGAAAAAAGTTGAAAAAAAAATTTTTTTGGACTTAGTCATTTTTCCGGCGTTTATCAGACTTTTAGATAGGGGAAATGGCAGTGAGCGTTCCGATTTCAGTTCCAGAGCAATTCACCCAATGAGTCCTTGATATTTAGTCATTTTCAGCCAATTTTCTGGATTTTTGAAAATTTCACTTTTTTGTGAAAATATCCACTAAATGAGGGAATAAGTACCCCAGGAGAGTTCCAAATGTGTGTGGGAAGAATATATATCCCACGGGGGTAAAATTGAAAAAAAAATTTTTTTTTGGACTTAGTCATTTTTCCGGCGTTTATCAGACTTTCAGATAGGGGAAATGTCAGTGAGCATTCCGATTTCAGTTCCAGAGTGATTCGCCCAATGAGTCCTTGTTATTTAGTTGTTTTCAGCCAATTTTCTGGATTTTTGAAAATTTCACTTTTTTGTGAAAATATCCACTAAATGAGGGAATAATATGTGTGAGGGTACCCCAGGAGAGTCCCAAATGTGTGTGGGAAGAATATATATCCCACGGGGGTAAAATTTAAAAAAGTTTAAAAAAATTTTTTTTTGGACTTAGTCATTTTTCCGGCGTTTATCAGACTTTCACATAGGGGAAATGTCAGTGAGCGTTCCGATTTCAGTTCCAGAGTGATTCGCCCAATGAGTCCTTGTTATTTAGTCGTTTTCAGCCAATTTTCTGGATTTTTGAAAATTTCACTTTTTTGTGAAAATATCCACTAAATGAGGGAATAATATGTGTGAGGGTACCCCAGGAGAGTTCCAAATGTGTGTGGGAAGAATATATATCCCACGGGGGTAAAATTGAAAAAAGTTGAAAAAAATTATTTTTTGGACTTAGTCATTTTTCTGGCGTTTATCAGACTTTCAGATAGGGGAAATGTCAGTGAGCGTTCCGATTTCAGTTCCAGAGCGATTCGCCCAATGAGTCCTTGATATTTAGTCGTTTTCAGCCAATTTTCTGGATTTTTGAAAATTTCACTTTTTTGTGAAAATATCCACTAAATGAGGGAATAATATGTGTGAGGGAACCCCAGGAGAGTTCCAAATGTGTGTGGGAAGAATATATATCCCACGGGGGTAAAATTGAAAAGAGTTGAAAAAAAATTTTTTTTGGACTTAGTCATTTTTCCGGCGTTTATCAGACTTTCAGATAGGGGAAATGTCAGTGAGCGTTCCAATTTCAGTTCCAGAGTGATTCGCCCAATGAGTCCTTGTTATTTAGTTGTTTTCAGCCAATTTTCTGGATTTTTGAAAATTTCCCTTTTTTGTGAAAATATCCACTAAATGAGGGAATAATATGTGTGAGGGTACCCCAGGAGAGTTCCAAATGTGTGTGGGTAGAATATATATCCCACGGGGGTAAAATTGAAAAAAGTTGAAAAAAATTATTTTTTGGACTTAGTCATTTTTCTGGCGTTTATCAGACTTTCAGATAGGGGAAATGTCAGTGAGCGTTCCGATTTCAGTTCCAGAGTGATTCGCCCAATGAGTCCTTGATATTTAGTCGTTTTCAGCCAATTTTCTGGATTTTTGAAAATTTCACTTTTTTGTGAAAATATCCACTAAATGAGGGAATAATATGTGTGAGGGTACCCCAGGAGAGTTCCAAATGTGTGTGGGTAGAATATATATCCCACGGGGGTAAAATTGAAAAAAGTTGAAAAAAAAATTTTTTTGGACTTAGTCATTTTTCCGGCGTTTATCAGACTTTCAGATAGGGGAAATGTCAGTGAGCATTCCGATTTCAGTTCCAGAGTGATTCGCCCAATGAGTCCTTGTTATTTAGTTGTTTTCAGCCAATTTTCTGGATTTTTGAAAATTTCACTTTTTTGTGAAAATATCCACTAAATGAGGGAATAATATGTGTGAGGGTACCCCAGGAGAGTTCCAAATGTGTGTGGGAAGAATATATATCCCACGGGGGTAAAATTGAAAAAAGTTGAAAAAAATTATTTTTTGGACTTAGTCATTTTTCTGGCGTTTATCAGACTTTCAGATAGGGGAAATGTCAGTGAGCGTTCCGATTTCAGTTCCAGAGCGATTCGCCCAATGAGTCCTTGATATTTAGTCGTTTTCAGCCAATTTTCTGGATTTTTGAAAATTTCACTTTTTTGTGAAAATATCCACTAAATGAGGGAATAATATGTGTGAGGGAACCCCAGGAGAGTTCCAAATGTGTGTGGGAAGAATATATATCCCACGGGGGTAAAATTGAAAAGAGTTGAAAAAAAATTTTTTTTGGACTTAGTCATTTTTCCGGCGTTTATCAGACTTTCAGATAGGGGAAATGTCAGTGAGCGTTCCGATTTCAGTTCCAGAGCGATTCGCCCAATGAGTCCTTGATATTTAGTCGTTTTCAGCCAATTTTCTGGATTTTTGAAAATTTCACTTTTTTGTGAAAATATCCACTAAATGAGGGAATAATATGTGTGAGGGTACCCCAGGAGAGTCCCAAATGTGTGTGGGAAGAATATATATCCCACGGGGGTAAAATTTAAAAAAGTTTAAAAAAAATTTTTTTTGGACTTAGTCATTTTTCCGGCGTTTATCAGACTTTCACATAGGGGAAATGTCAGTGAGCGTTCCGATTTCAGTTCCAGAGTGATTCGCCCAATGAGTCCTTGTTATTTAGTCGTTTTCAGCCAATTTTCTGGATTTTTGAAAATTTCACTTTTTTGTGAAAATATCCACTAAATGAGGGAATAATATGTGTGAGGGTACCCCAGGAGAGTTCCAAATGTGTGTGGGAAGAATATATATCCCACGGGGGTAAAATTGAAAAAAGTTGAAAAAAATTATTTTTTGGACTTAGTCATTTTTCTGGCGTTAATCAGACTTTCAGATAGGGGAAATGTCAGTGAGCGTTCCGATTTCAGTTCCAGAGCGATTCGCCCAATGAGTCCTTGATATTTAGTCGTTTTCAGCCAATTTTCTGGATTTTTGAAAATTTCACTTTTTTGTGAAAATATCCACTAAATGAGGGAATAATATGTGTGAGGGAACCCCAGGAGAGTTCCAAATGTGTGTGGGAAGAATATATATCCCACGGGGGTAAAATTGAAAAGAGTTGAAAAAAAATTTTTTTTGGACTTAGTCATTTTTCCGGCGTTTATCAGACTTTCAGATAGGGGAAATGTCAGTGAGCGTTCCGATTTCAGTTCCAGAGCGATTCGCCCAATGAGTCCTTGATATTTAGTCGTTTTCAGCCAATTTTCTGGATTTTTGAAAATTTCACTTTTTTGTGAAAATATCCACTAAATGAGGGAATAATATGTGTGAGGGTACCCCAGGAGAGTCCCAAATGTGTGTGGGAAGAATATATATCCCACGGGGGTAAAATTTAAAAAAGTTTAAAAAAAATTTTTTTTGGACTTAGTCATTTTTCCGGCGTTTATCAGACTTTCACATAGGGGAAATGTCAGTGAGCGTTCCGATTTCAGTTCCAGAGTGATTCGCCCAATGAGTCCTTGTTATTTAGTCGTTTTCAGCCAATTTTCTGGATTTTTGAAAATTTCACTTTTTTGTGAAAATATCCACTAAATGAGGGAATAATATGTGTGAGGGTACCCCAGGAGAGTTCCAAATGTGTGTGGGAAGAATATATATCCCACGGGGGTAAAATTGAAAAAAGTTGAAAAAAATTATTTTTTGGACTTAGTCATTTTTCTGGCGTTTATCAGACTTTCAGATAGGGGAAATGTCAGTGAGCGTTCCGATTTCAGTTCCAGAGCGATTCGCCCAATGAGTCCTTGATATTTAGTCATTTTCAGCCAATTTTCTGGATTTTTGAAAATTTCACTTTTTTGTGAAAATATCCACTAAATGAGGGAATAATATGTGTGAGGGTACCCCAGGAGAGTTCCAAATGTGTGTGGGAAGAATATATATCCCACGGGGGTAAAATTGAAAAGAGTTGAAAAAAAATTTTTTTTGGACTTAGTCATTTTTCCGGCGTTTATCAGACTTTCAGATAGGGGAAATGTCAGTGAGCGTTCCAATTTCAGTTCCAGAGTGATTCGCCCAATGAGTCCTTGTTATTTAGTTGTTTTCAGCCAATTTTCTGGATTTTTGAAAATTTCCCTTTTTTGTGAAAATATCCACTAAATGAGGGAATAATATGTGTGAGGGTACCCCAGGAGAGTTCCAAATGTGTGTGGGTAGAATATATATCCCACGGGGGTAAAATTGAAAAAAGTTGAAGAAAAATTTTTTTTGGACTTAGTCATTTTTCCGGCGTTTATCAGACTTTCACATAGGGGAAATGTCAGTGAGCGTTCCGATTTCAGTTCCAGAGTGATTTGCCCAATGAGTCCTTGTTATTTAGTCGTTTTCAGCCAATTTTCTGGATTTTTGAAAATTTCACTTTTTTGTGAAAATATCCACTAAATGAGGGAATAATATGTGTGAGGGTACCCCAGGAGAGTTCCAAATGTGTGTGGGAAGAATATATATCCCACGGGGGTAAAATTGAAAAGAGTTGAAAAAAAATTTTTTTTGGACTTAGTCATTTTTCCGGCGTTTATCAGACTTTCAGATAGGGGAAATGTCAGTGAGCGTTCCAATTTCAGTTCCAGAGTGATTCGCCCAATGAGTCCTTGTTATTTAGTTGTTTTCAGCCAATTTTCTGGATTTTTGAAAATTTCCCTTTTTTGTGAAAATATCCACTAAATGAGGGAATAATATGTGTGAGGGTACCCCAGGAGAGTTCCAAATGTGTGTGGGTAGAATATATATCCCACGGGGGTAAAATTGAAAAAAGTTGAAGAAAAATTTTTTTTGGACTTAGTCATTTTTCCGGCGTTTATCAGACTTTCACATAGGGGAAATGTCAGTGAGCGTTCCGATTTCAGTTCCAGAGTGATTTGCCCAATGAGTCCTTGTTATTTAGTCGTTTTCAGCCAATTTTCTGGATTTTTGAAAATTTCACTTTTTTGTGAAAATATCCACTAAATGAGGGAATAATATGTGTGAGGGTACCCCAGGAGAGTTCCAAATGTGTGTGGGAAGAATATATATCCCACGGGGGTAAAATTGAAAAGAGTTGAAAAAAAATTTTTTTTGGACTTAGTCATTTTTCCGGCGTTTATCAGACTTTCAGATAGGGGAAATGTCAGTGAGCGTTCCGATTTCAGTTCCAGAGCGATTCGCCAAATGAGTCCTTGATATTTAGTCGTTTTCAGCCAATTTTCTGGATTTTTGAAAATTTCACTTTTTTGTGAAAATATCCACTAAATGAGGGAATAATATGTGTGAGGGTACCCCAGGAGAGTTCCAAATGTGTGTGGGAAGAATATATATCCCACGGGGGTAAAATTGAAAAAAGTTGAAAAAAATTATTTTTTGGACTTAGTCATTTTTCTGGCGTTTATCAGACTTTCAGATAGGGGAAATGTCAGTGAGCGTTCCGATTTCAGTTCCAGAGTGATTCGCCCAATGAGTCCTTGTTATTTAGTCGTTTTCAGCCAATTTTCTGGATTTTTGAAAATTTCACTTTTTTGTGAAAATATCCACTAAATGAGGGAATAATATGTGTGAGGGTACCCCAGGAGAGTTCCAAATGTGTGTGGGAAGAATATATATCCCACGGGGGTAAAATTGAAAAAAGTTGAAAAAAATTATTTTTTGGACTTAGTCATTTTTCTGGCGTTTATCAGACTTTCAGATAGGGGAAATGTCAGTGAGCGTTCCGATTTCAGTTCCAGAGCGATTCGCCCAATGAGTCCTTGATATTTAGTCGTTTTCAGCCAATTTTCTGGATTTTTGAAAATTTCACTTTTTTGTGAAAATATCCACTAAATGAGGGAATAATATGTGTGAGGGAACCCCAGGAGAGTTCCAAATGTGTGTGGGAAGAATATATATCCCACGGGGGTAAAATTGAAAAGAGTTGAAAAAAAATTTTTTTTGGACTTAGTCATTTTTCCGGCGTTTATCAGACTTTCAGATAGGGAAAATGTCAGTGAGCGTTCCAATTTCAGTTCCAGAGTGATTCGCCCAATGAGTCCTTGTTATTTAGTTGTTTTCAGCCAATTTTCTGGATTTTTGAAAATTTCCCTTTTTTGTGAAAATATCCACTAAATGAGGGAATAATATGTGTGAGGGTACCCCAGGAGAGTTCCAAATGTGTGTGGGTAGAATATATATCCCACGGGGGTAAAATTGAAAAAAGTTGAAAAAAATTATTTTTTGGACTTAGTCATTTTTCTGGCGTTTATCAGACTTTCAGATAGGGGAAATGTCAGTGAGCGTTCCGATTTCAGTTCCAGAGTGATTCGCCCAATGAGTCCTTGATATTTAGTCGTTTTCAGCCAATTTTCTGGATTTTTGAAAATTTCACTTTTTTGTGAAAATATCCACTAAATGAGGGAATAATATGTGTGAGGGTACCCCAGGAGAGTTCCAAATGTGTGTGGGTAGAATATATATCCCACGGGGGTAAAATTGAAAAAAGTTGAAAAAAAAATTTTTTTGGACTTAGTCATTTTTCCGGCGTTTATCAGACTTTCAGATAGGGGAAATGTCAGTGAGCATTCCGATTTCAGTTCCAGAGTGATTCGCCCAATGAGTCCTTGTTATTTAGTTGTTTTCAGCCAATTTTCTGGATTTTTGAAAATTTCACTTTTTTGTGAAAATATGCACTAAATGAGGGAATAATATGTGTGAGGGTTCCCCAGGAGAGTCCCAAATGTGTGTGGGAAGAATATATATCCCACGGGGGTAAAATTTAAAAAAGTTTAAAAAAATTTTTTTTTGGACTTAGTCATTTTTCCGGCGTTTATCAGACTTTCACATAGGGGAAATGTCAGTGAGCGTTCCGATTTCAGTTCCAGAGTGATTCGCCCAATGAGTCCTTGTTATTTAGTCGTTTTCAGCCAATTTTCTGGATTTTTGAAAATTTCACTTTTTTGTGAAAATATCCACTAAATGAGGGAATAATATGTGTGAGGGTACCCCAGGAGAGTTCCAAATGTGTGTGGGAAGAATATATATCCCACGGGGGTAAAATTGAAAAAAGTTGAAAAAAATTATTTTTTGGACTTAGTCATTTTTCTGGCGTTTATCAGACTTTCAGATAGGGGAAATGTCAGTGAGCGTTCCGATTTCAGTTCCAGAGCGATTCGCCCAATGAGTCCTTGATATTTAGTCGTTTTCAGCCAATTTTCTGGATTTTTGAAAATTTCACTTTTTTGTGAAAATATCCACTAAATGAGGGAATAATATGTGTGAGGGAACCCCAGGAGAGTTCCAAATGTGTGTGGGAAGAATATATATCCCACGGGGGTAAAATTGAAAAGAGTTGAAAAAAAATTTTTTTTGGACTTAGTCATTTTTCCGGCGTTTATCAGACTTTCAGATAGGGGAAATGTCAGTGAGCGTTCCGATTTCAGTTCCAGAGCGATTCGCCCAATGAGTCCTTGATATTTAGTCGTTTTCAGCCAATTTTCTGGATTTTTGAAAATTTCACTTTTTTGTGAAAATATCCACTAAATGAGGGAATAATATGTGTGAGGGAACCCCAGGAGAGTTCCAAATGTGTGTGGGAAGAATATATATCCCACGGGGGTAAAATTGAAAAGAGTTGAAAAAAAATTTTTTTTGGACTTAGTCATTTTTCCGGCGTTTATCAGACTTTCAGATAGGGGAAATGTCAGTGAGCGTTCCAATTTCAGTTCCAGAGTGATTCGCCCAATGAGTACTTGTTATTTAGTTGTTTTCAGCCAATTTTCTGGATTTTTGAAAATTTCACTTTTTTGTGAAAATATCCACTAAATGAGGGAATAATATGTGTGAGGGTACCCCAGGAGAGTTCCAAATGTGTGTGGGTAGAATATATATCCCACGGGGGTAAAATTGAAAAAAGTTGAAAAAAAAATTTTTTTGGACTTAGTCATTTTTCCGGCGTTTATCAGACTTTTAGATAGGGGAAATGGCAGTGAGCGTTACGATTTCAGTTCCAGAGCGATTCACCCAATGAGTCCTTGATATTTAGTCATTTTCAGCCAATTTTCTGGATTTTTGAAAATTTCACTTTTTTGTGAAAATATCCACTAAATGAGGGAATAAGTACCCCAGGAGAGTTCCAAATGTGTGTGGGAAGAATATATATCCCACGGGGGTAAAATTGAAAAAAAAATTTTTTTGGACTTAGTCATTTTTCCGGCGTTTATCAGACTTTCAGATAGGGGAAATGTCAGTGAGCATTCCGATTTCAGTTCCAAAGTGATTCGCCCAATGAGTCCTTGTTATTTAGTTGTTTTCAGCCAATTTTCTGGATTTTTGAAAATTTCACTTTTTTGTGAAAATATCCACTAAATGAGGGAATAATATGTGTGAGGGTACCCCAGGAGAGTCCCAAATGTGTGTGGGAAGAATATACATCCCACGGGGGTAAAATTTAAAAAAGTTTAAAAAAATTTTTTTTTGGACTTAGTCATTTTTCCGGCGTTTATCAGACTTTCACATAGGGGAAATGTCAGTGAGCGTTCCGATTTCAGTTCCAGAGTGATTCGCCCAATGAGTCCTTGTTATTTAGTCGTTTTCAGCCAATTTTCTGGATTTTTGAAAATTTCACTTTTTTGTGAAAATATCCACTAAATGAGGGAATAATATGTGTGAGGGTACCCCAGGAGAGTTCCAAATGTGTGTGGGAAGAATATATATCCCACGGGGGTAAAATTGAAAAAAGTTGAAAAAAATTATTTTTTGGACTTAGTCATTTTTCTGGCGTTTATCAGACTTTCAGATAGGGGAAATGTCAGTGAGCGTTCCGATTTCAGTTCCAGAGTGATTCGCCCAATGAGTCCTTGATATTTAGTCGTTTTCAGCCAATTTTCTGGATTTTTGAAAATTTCACTTTTTTGTGAAAATATCCACTAAATGAGGGAATAATATGTGTGAGGGAACCCCAGGAGAGTTCCAAATGTGTGTGGGAAGAATATATATCCCACGGGGGTAAAATTGAAAAGAGTTGAAAAAAAATTTTTTTTGGACTTAGTCATTTTTCCGGCGTTTATCAGACTTTCAGATAGGGGAAATGTCAGTGAGCGTTCCGATTTCAGTTCCAGAGCGATTCGCCAAATGAGTCCTTGATATTTAGTCGTTTTCAGCCAATTTTCTGGATTTTTGAAAATTTCACTTTTTTGTGAAAATATCCACTAAATGAGGGAATAATATGTGTGAGGGTACCCCAGGAGAGTTCCAAATGTGTGTGGGAAGAATATATATCCCACGGGGGTAAAATTGAAAAAAGTTGAAAAAAATTATTTTTTGGACTTAGTCATTTTTCTGGCGTTTATCAGACTTTCAGATAGGGGAAATGTCAGTGAGCGTTCCGATTTCAGTTCCAGAGCGATTCGCCCAATGAGTCCTTGATATTTAGTCGTTTTCAGCCAATTTTCTGGATTTTTGAAAATTTCACTTTTTTGTGAAAATATCCACTAAATGAGGGAATAATATGTGTGAGGGTACCCCAGGAGAGTTCCAAATGTGTGTGGGAAGAATATATATCCCACGGGGGTAAAATTGAAAAGAGTTGAAAAAAAATTTTTTTTGGACTTAGTCATTTTTCCGGCGTTTATCAGACTTTCAGATAGGGGAAATGTCAGTGAGCGTTCCGATTTCAGTTCCAGAGCGATTCGCCCAATGAGTCCTTGATATTTAGTCGTTTTCAGCCAATTTTCTGGATTTTTGAAAATTTCACTTTTTTGTGAAAATATCCACTAAATGAGGGAATAATATGTGTGAGGGTACCCCAGGAGAGTTCCAAATGTGTGTGGGAAGAATATATATCCCACGGGGGTAAAATTGAAAAGAGTTGAAAAAAAATTTTTTTTGGACTTAGTCATTTTTCCGGCGTTTATCAGACTTTCAGATAGGGGAAATGTCAGTGAGCGTTCCAATTTCAGTTCCAGAGTGATTCGCCCAATGAGTACTTGTTATTTAGTTGTTTTCAGCCAATTTTCTGGATTTTTGAAAATTTCACTTTTTTGTGAAAATATCCACTAAATGAGGGAATAATATGTGTGAGGGTACCCCAGGAGAGTTCCAAATGTGTGTGGGTAGAATATATATCCCACGGGGGTAAAATTGAAAAAAGTTGAAAAAAAAATTTTTTTGGACTTAGTCATTTTTCCGGCGTTTATCAGACTTTTAGATAGGGGAAATGGCAGTGAGCGTTCCGATTTCAGTTCCAGAGCGATTCACCCAATGAGTCCTTGATATTTAGTCATTTTCAGCCAATTTTCTGGATTTTTGAAAATTTCACTTTTTTGTGAAAATATCCACTAAATGAGGGAATAAGTACCCCAGGAGAGTTCCAAATGTGTGTGGGAAGAATATATATCCCACGGGGGTAAAATTGAAAAAAAAATTTTTTTGGACTTAGTCATTTTTCCGGCGTTTATCAGACTTTCAGATAGGGGAAATGTCAGTGAGCATTCCGATTTCAGTTCCAGAGTGATTCGCCCAATGAGTCCTTGTTATTTAGTTGTTTTCAGCCAATTTTCTGGATTTTTGAAAATTTCACTTTTTTGTGAAAATATCCACTAAATGAGGGAATAATATGTGTGAGGGTACCCCAGGAGAGTCCCAAATGTGTGTGGGAAGAATATATATCCCACGGGGGTAAAATTTAAAAAAGTTTAAAAAAATTTTTTTTTGGACTTAGTCATTTTTCCGGCGTTTATCAGACTTTCACATAGGGGAAATGTCAGTGAGCGTTCCGATTTCAGTTCCAGTTCCAGTTCTCATTTGCCCAATGAGTCCTTGTTATTTAGTCGTTTTCAGCCAATTTTCTGGATTTTTGAAAATTTCACTTTTTTGTGAAAATATCCACTAAATGAGGGAATAATATGTGTGAGGGTACCCCAGGAGAGTTCCAAATGTGTGTGGGAAGAATATATATCCCACGGGGGTAAAATTGAAAAAAGTTGAAAAAAATTATTTTTTGGACTTAGTCATTTTTCTGGCGTTTATCAGACTTTCAGATAGGGGAAATGTCAGTGAGCGTTCCGATTTCAGTTCCAGAGTGATTCGCCCAATGAGTCCTTGATATTTAGTCGTTTTCAGCCAATTTTCTGGATTTTTGAAAATTTCACTTTTTTGTGAAAATATCCACTAAATGAGGGAATAATATGTGTGAGGGAACCCCAGGAGAGTTCCAAATGTGTGTGGGAAGAATATATATCCCACGGGGGTAAAATTGAAAAGAGTTGAAAAAAAATTTTTTTTGGACTTAGTCATTTTTCCGGCGTTTATCAGACTTTCAGATAGGGGAAATGTCAGTGAGCATTCCGATTTCAGTTCCAGAGCGATTCGCCAAATGAGTCCTTGATATTTAGTCGTTTTCAGCCAATTTTCTGGATTTTTGAAAATTTCACTTTTTTGTGAAAATATCCACTAAATGAGGGAATAATATGTGTGAGGGTACCCCAGGAGAGTTCCAAATGTGTGTGGGAAGAATATATATCCCACGGGGGTAAAATTGAAAAAAGTTGAAAAAAATTATTTTTTGGACTTAGTCATTTTTCTGGCGTTTATCAGACTTTCAGATAGGGGAAATGTCAGTGAGCGTTCCGATTTCAGTTCCAGAGCGATTCGCCCAATGAGTCCTTGATATTTAGTCGTTTTCAGCCAATTTTCTGGATTTTTGAAAATTTCACTTTTTTGTGAAAATATCCACTAAATGAGGGAATAATATGTGTGAAGGTACCCCAGGAGAGTTCCAAATGTGTGTGGGAAGAATATATATCCCACGGGGGTAAAATTGAAAAGAGTTGAAAAAAAATTTTTTTTGGACTTAGTCATTTTTCCGGCGTTTATCAGACTTTCAGATAGGGGAAATGTCAGTGAGCGTTCCGATTTCAGTTCCAGAGCGATTCGCCCAATGAGTCCTTGATATTTAGTCGTTTTCAGCCAATTTTCTGGATTTTTGAAAATTTCACTTTTTTGTGAAAATATCCACTAAATGAGGGAATAATATGTGTGAGGGTACCCCAGGAGAGTTCCAAATGTGTGTGGGAAGAATATATATCCCACGGGGGTAAAATTGAAAAGAGTTGAAAAAAAATTTTTTTTGGACTTAGTCATTTTTCCGGCGTTTATCAGACTTTCAGATAGGGGAAATGTCAGTGAGCGTTCCAATTTCAGTTCCAGAGTGATTCGCCCAATGAGTACTTGTTATTTAGTTGTTTTCAGCCAATTTTCTGGATTTTTGAAAATTTCACTTTTTTGTGAAAATATCCACTAAATGAGGGAATAATATGTGTGAGGGTACCCCAGGAGAGTTCCAAATGTGTGTGGGTAGAATATATATCCCACGGGGGTAAAATTGAAAAAAGTTGAAAAAAAAATTTTTTTAGACTTAGTCATTTTTCCGGCGTTTATCAGACTTTTAGATAGGGGAAATGGCAGTGAGCGTTCCGATTTCAGTTCCAGAGCGATTCACCCAATGAGTCCTTGATATTTAGTCATTTTCAGCCAATTTTCTGGATTTTTGAAAATTTCACTTTTTTGTGAAAATATCCACTAAATGAGGGAATAAGTACCCCAGGAGAGTTCCAAATGTGTGTGGGAAGAATATATATCCCACGGGGGTAAAATTGAAAAAAAAATTTTTTTGGACTTAGTCATTTTTCCGGTGTTTATCAGACTTTCAGATAGGGGAAATGTCAGTGAGCATTCCGATTTCAGTTCCAGAGTGATTCGCCCAATGAGTCCTTGTTATTTAGTTGTTTTCAGCCAATTTTCTGGATTTTTGAAAATTTCACTTTTTTGTGAAAATATCCACTAAATGAGGGAATAATATGTGTGAGGGTACCCCAGGAGAGTCCCAAATGTGTGTGGGAAGAATATATATCCCACGGGGGTAAAATTTAAAAAAGTTTAAAAAAAATTTTTTTTGGACTTAGTCATTTTTCCGGCGTTTATCAGACTTTCACATAGGGGAAATGTCAGTGAGCGTTCCGATTTCAGTTCCAGTTCCAGTTCTCATTTGCCCAATGAGTCCTTGTTATTTAGTCGTTTTCAGCCAATTTTCTGGATTTTTGAAAATTTCACTTTTTTGTGAAAATATCCACTAAATGAGGGAATAATATGTGTGAGGGTACCCCAGGAGAGTCCCAAATGTGTGTGGGAAGAATATATATCCCACGGGGGTAAAATTGAAAAAAGTTGAAAAAAATTATTTTTTGGACTTAGTCATTTTTCTGGCGTTTATCAGACTTTCAGATAGGGGAAATGTCAGTGAGGGTTCCGATTTCAGTTCCAGAGTGATTCGCCCAATGAGTCCTTGATATTTAGTAGTTTTCAGCCAATTTTCTGGATTTTTGAAAATTTAACTTTTTTGTGAAAATATCCAATAAATGATTGAATAATATGTGTGAGGGTACCCCAGGAGAGTTCCAAATGTGTGTGGGAAGAATATATATCCCACAGGGTAAAATTGAAAAAAGTTGAAAAAAATTATTTTTTGGACTTAGTCATTTTTCTGGCGTTTATCAGACTTTCAGATAGGGGAAATGTCAGTGAGGGTTCCGATTTCAGTTCCAGAGTGATTCGCCCAATGAGTCCTTGTTATTTAGTTGTTTTCAGCCAATTTTCTGGATTTTTGAAAATTTCACTTTTTTGTGAAAATATCCACTAAATGAGGGAATAATATGTGTGAGGGTACCCCAGGTGAGTTCCAAATGTGTGTGGGAAGAATATATATCCCACGGGGGTAAAATTGAAAAAAGTTGAAAAAAATTATTTTTTGGACTTAGTCATTTTTCTGGCGTTTATCAGACTTTCAGATAGGGGAAATGTCAGTGAGGGTTCCGATTTCAGTTCCAGAGTGATTCGCCCAATGAGTCCTTGTTATTTAGTTGTTTTCAGCCAATTTTCTGGATTTTTGAAAATTTCACTTTTTTGTGAAAATATCCACTAAATGAGGGAATAATATGTGTGAGGGTACCCCAGGTGAGTTCCAAATGTGTGTGGGAAGAATATATATCCCACGGGGGTAAAATTGAAAAAAGTTGAAAAAAATTATTTTTTGGACTTAGTCATTTTTCTGGCGTTTATCAGACTTTCAGATAGGGGAAATGTCAGTGAGCGTTCCGATTTCAGTTCCAGAGCGATTCGCCCAATGAGTCCTTGATATTTAGTCGTTTTCAGCCAATTTTCTGGATTTTTGAAAATTTCACTTTTTTGTGAAAATATCCACTAAATGAGGGAATAATATGTGTGAGGGTACCCCAGGAGAGTTCCAAATGTGTGTGGGAAGAATATATATCCCACGGGGGTAAAATTGAAAAAAGTTGAAAAAAATTTTTTTTTTGGACTTAGTCATTTTTCTGGCGTTTATCAGACTTTCAGATAGGGGATATGTCAGTGAGCGTTCCAATTTCAGTTCCAGAGCGTTTCGCCCAATGAGTCCTTGATATTTAGTCGTTTTCAGCCAATTTTCTGGATTTTTGAAAATTTCACTTTTTTGTGAAAATATCCACTAAATGAGGGAATAATATGTGTGAGGGTACCCCAGGAGAGTTCCAAATGTGTGTGGGAAGAATATATATCCCACGGGGGTAAAATTGAAAAGAGTTGAAAAAAAATTTTTTTTGGACTTAGTCATTTTTCCGGCGTTTATCAGACTTTCAGATAGGGGAAATGTCAGTGAGCGTTCCGATTTCAGTTCCAGAGCGATTCGCCCAATGAGTCCTTGATATTTAGTCGTTTTCAGCCAATTTTCTGGATTTTTGAAAATTTCACTTTTTTGTGAAAATATCCACTAAATGAGGGAATAAGTACCCCAGGAGAGTTCCAAATGTGTGTGGGAAGAATATATATCCCACGGGGGTAAAATTGAAAAAAAAATTTTTTTGGACTTAGTCATTTTTCCGGCGTTTATCAGACTTTCAGATAGGAGAAATGTCAGTGAGCGTTCCGATTTCAGTTCCAGAGCGATTCGCCCAATGAGTCCTTGATATTTAGTAGTTTTCAGCCAATTTTCTGGATTTTTGAAAATTTAACTTTTTTGTGAAAATATCCACTAAATGATTGAATAATATGTGTGAGGGTACCCCAGGAGAGTTCCAAATGTGTGTGGGAAGAATATATATCCCACGGGGTAAAATTGAAAAAAGTTGAAAAAAAATATTTTTTGGACTTAGTCATTTTTCCGGCGTTTATCAGACTTTCAGATAGGGGAAATGTCAGTGAGCGTTCCAATTTCAGTTCCAGAGTGATTCGCCCAATGAGTCCTTGTTATTTAGTTGTTTTCAGCCAATTTTCTGGATTTTTGAAAATTTCACTTTTTTGTGAAAATATCCACTAAATGAGGGAATAATATGTGTGAGGGTACCCCAGGAGAGTTCCAAATGTGTGTGGGAAGAATATATATCCCACGGGGGTAAAATTGAAAAGAGTTGAAAAAAAAATTTTTTTGGACTTAGTCATTTTTCCGGCGTTTATCAGTCTTTCAGACAGGGGAAATGTCAGTGAGCGTTCCAATTTCAGTTCCAGAGTGATTTGCCCAATGAGTCCTTGTTATTTAGTTGTTTTCAGCCAATTTTCTGGATTTTTGAAAATTTCACTTTTTTGTGAAAATATCCACTAAATGAGGGAATAATATGTGTGAGGGTACCCCAGGTGAGTTCCAAATGTGTGTGGGAAGAATATATATCCCACAGGGGTAAAATTGAAAAAAGTTGAAAAAAATTATTTTTTGGACTTAGTCATTTTTCTGGCGTTTATCAGACTTTCAGATAGGGGAAATGTCAGTGAGGGTTCCGATTTCAGTTCCAGAGTGATTCGCCCAATGAGTCCTTGATATTTAGTAGTTTTCAGCCAATTTTCTGGATTTTTGAAAATTTAACTTTTTTGTGAAAATATCCACTAAATGAGGGAATAATATGTGTGAGGGTACCCCAGGAGAGTTCCAAATGTGTGTGGGAAGAATATATATCCCACGGGGGTAAAATTGAAAAAAGTTGAAAAAAAATATTTTTTGGACTTAGTCATTTTTCTGGCGTTTATCAGACTTTCAGATAGGGGAAATGTCAGTGAGCGTTCCGATTTCAGTTCCAGAGCGATTCGCCCAATGAGTCCTTGATATTTAGTCGTTTTCAGCCAATTTTCTGGATTTTTGAAAATTTCACTTTTTTGTGAAAATATCCACTAAATGAGGGAATAATATGTGTGAGGGTACCCCAGGAGAGTTCCAAATGTGTGTGGGAAGAATATATATCCCACGGGGGTAAAATTGAAAAGAGTTGAAAAAAAAATTTTTTTGGACTTAGTCATTTTTCCGGCGTTTATCAGACTTTCAGATAGGGGAAATGTCAGTGAGCATTCCAATTTCAGTTCCAGAGTGATTCGCCCAATGAGTCCTTGTTATTTAGTTATTTTCAGCCAATTTTCTGGATTTTTGAAAATTTCACTTTTTTGTGAAAATATCCACTAAATGAGGGAATAATATGTGTGAGGGTACCCCAGGAGAGTTCCAAATGTGTGTGGGAAGAATATATATCCCACGGGGGTAAAATTGAAAAAAGTTGAAAAAAATTTTTTTTTGTACTTACTCATTTTTCCGGCGTTTATCAGACTTTCACATAGGGGAAATGTCAGTGAGCGTTCCGATTTCAGTTCCAGAGTGATTCGCCCAATGAGTCCTTGTTTTTTAGTTGTTTTCAGCCAATTTTCTGGATTTTTGAAAATTTCACTTTTTTGTGAAAATATCCACTAAATGAGGGAATAATATATGTGAGGGTACCCCAGGAGAGTTCCAAATGTGTGTGGGAAGAATATATATCCCACGGGGGTAAAATTGAAAAAAGTTGAAAAAAATTTTTTTTTGGACTTAGTCATTTTTCTGGCGTTTATCAGACTTTCAGATAGGGGAAATGTCAGTGAGCGTTCCAATTTCAGTTCCAGAGTGATTCGCCCAATGAGTCCTTGTTATTTAGTTGTTTTCAGCCAATTTTCTGGATTTTTGAAAATTTCACTTTTTTGTGAAATATCCACTAAATGAGGGAATAATATGTGTGAGGGTACCCCAGGAGAGTTCCAAATGTGTGTGGGAAGAATATATATCCCACGGGGGTAAAATTGAAAAAAGTTGAAAAAATTTTTTTTTTGGACTTAGTCATTTTTCTGGCGTTTATCAGACTTTCAGATAGGGGAAATGTCAGTGAGGGTTCCGATTTCAGTTCCAGAGCGATTCGCCCAATGAGTCCTTGATATTTAGTAGTTTTCAGCCAATTTTCTGGATTTTTGAAAATTTAACTTTTTTGTGAAAATATCCACTAAATGAGGGAATAATATGTGTGAGGGTACCCCAGGAGAGTTCCAAATGTGTGTGGGAAGAATACATATCCCACGGGGGTAAAATTGAAAAAAGTTGAAAAAAATTTTTTTTTGGACTTAGTCATTTTTCTGGCGTTTATCAGACTTTCAGATAGGGGAAATGTCAGTGAGGGTTCCGATTTCAGTTCCAGAGTGATTCGCCCAATGAGTCCATGATATTTAGTAGTTTTCAGCCAATTTTCTGGATTTTTGAAAATTTAACTTTTTTGTGAAAATATCCACTAAATGAGGGAATAATATGTGTGAGGGTACCCCAGGAGAGTTCCAAATGTGTGTGGGAAGAATATATATCCCACGGGGATAAAATTGAAAAAAGTTGAAAAAAATTATTTTTTGGACTTAGTCATTTTTCTGGCGTTTATCAGACTTTCAGATAGGGGAAATGTCAGTGAGCGTTCCGATTTCAGTTCCAGAGCGATTCGCCCAATGAGTCCTTGATATTTAGTCGTTTTCAGCCAATTTTCTGGATTTTTGAAAATTTCACTTTTTTGTGAAAATATCCACTAAATGAGGGAATAATATGTGTGAGGGTACCCCAGGAGAGTTCCAAATGTGTGTGGGAAGAATATATATCCCACGGGGGTAAAATTGAAAAGAGTTGAAAAAAAAATTTTTTTGGACTTAGTCATTTTTCCGGCGTTTATCAGACTTTCAGATAGGGGAAATGTCAGTGAGCATTCCAATTTCAGTTCCAGAGTGATTCGCCCAATGAGTCCTTGTTATTTAGTTATTTTCAGCCAATTTTCTGGATTTTTGAAAATTTCACTTTTTTGTGAAAATATCCACTAAATGAGGGAATAATATGTGTGAGGGTACCCCAGGAAAGTTCCAAATGTGTGTGGGAAGAATATATATCCCACGGGGGTAAAATTGAAAAAAGTTGAAATAATTTTTTTTTTGGACTTACTCATTTTTCCGGCGTTTATCAGACTTTCACATAGGGGAAATGTCAGTGAGCGTTCCGATTTCAGTTCCAGAGTGATTCGCCCAATGAGTCCTTGTTTTTTAGTTGTTTTCAGCCAATTTTCTGGATTTTTGAAAATTTCACTTTTTTGTGAAAATATCCACTAAATGAGGGAATGATATATGTGAGGGTACCCCAGGAGAGTTCCAAATGTGTGTGGGAAGAATATATATCCCACGGGGGTAAAATTGAAAAAAGTTGAAAAAAATTTTTTTTTGGACTTAGTCATTTTTCTGGCGTTTATCAGACTTTCAGATAGGGGAAATGTCAGTGAGGGTTCCGATTTCAGTTCCAGAGCGATTCGCCCAATGAGTCCTTGATATTTAGTAGTTTTCAGCCAATTTTCTGGATTTTTGAAAATTTTACTTTTTTGTGAAAATATCCACTAAATGAGGGAATAATATGTGTGAGGGTACCCCAGGAGAGTTCCAAATGTGTGTGGGAAGAATATATATCCCACGGGGGTAAAATTGAAAAAAGTTGAAAAAAAATATTTTTTGGACTTAGTCATTTTTCCGGCGTTTATCAGACTTTCAGATAGGGGAAATGTCAGTGAGCGTTCCAATTTCAGTTCCAGAGTGATTCGCCCAATGAGTCCTTGTTATTTAGTTATTTTCAGCCAATTTTCTGGATTTTTGAAAATTTCACTTTTTTGTGAAAATATCCACTAAATGAGGGAATAATATGTGTGAGGGTACCCCAGGAGAGTTCCAAATGTGTGTGGGAAGAATATATATCCCACGGGGGTAAAATTGAAAAAAGTTGAAAAAATTTTTTTTTTGGACTTACTCATTTTTCCGGCGTTTATCAGACTTTCACATAGGGGAAATGTCAGTGAGCGTTCCGATTTCAGTTCCAGAGTGATTCGCCCAATGAGTCCTTGTTTTTTAGTTGTTTTCAGCCAATTTTCTGGATTTTTGAAAATTTCACTTTTTTGTGAAAATATCCACTAAATGAGGGAATAATATATGTGAGGGTACCCCAGGAGAGTTCCAAATGTGTGTGGGAAGAATATATATCCCACGGGGGTAAAATTGAAAAAAGTTGAAAAAAATTTTTTTTTGGACTTAGTCATTTTTCTGGCGTTTATCAGACTTTCAGATAGGGGAAATGTCAGTGAGCGTTCCAATTTCAGTTCCAGAGTGATTCGCCCAATGAGTCCTTGTTATTTAGTTGTTTTCAGCCAATTTTCTGGATTTTTGAAAATTTCACTTTTTTGTGAAATATCCACTAAATGAGGGAATAATATGTGTGAGGGTACCACAGGAGAGTTCCAAATGTGTGTGGGAAGAATATATATCCCACGGGGGTAAAATTGAAAAAAGTTGAAAAAAAATATTTTTTGGACTTAGTCATTTTTCTGGCGTTTATCAGACTTTCAGATAGGGGAAATGTCAGTGAGGGTTCCGATTTCAGTTCCAGAGCGATTCGCCCAATGAGTCCTTGATATTTAGTAGTTTTCAGCCAATTTTCTGGATTTTTGAAAATTTAACTTTTTTGTGAAAATATCCACTAAATGAGGGAATAATATGTGTGAGGGTACCCCAGGAGAGTTCCAAATGTGTGTGGGAAGAATATATATCCCACGGGGGTAAAATTGAAAAAAGTTGAAAAAATTTTTTTTTTGGACTTACTCATTTTTCCGGCGTTTATCAGACTTTCACATAGGGGAAATGTCAGTGAGCGTTCCGATTTCAGTTCCAGAGTGATTCGCCCAATGAGTCCTTGTTATTTAGTTGTTTTCAGCCAATTTTCTGGATTTTTGAAAATTTAACTTTTTTGTGAAAATATCCACTAAATGAGGGAATAATATATGTGAGGGTACCCCAGGAGAGTTCCAAATGTGTGTGGGAAGAATATATATCCCACGGGGGGTAAAATTGAAAAAAGTTGAAAAAAATTTTTTTTTGGACTTAGTCATTTTTCTGGCGTTTATCAGACTTTCAGATAGGGGAAATGTCAGTGAGGGTTCCGATTTCAGTTCCAGAGCGATTCGCCCAATGAGTCCTTGATATTTAGTAGTTTTCAGCCAATTTTCTGGATTTTTGAAAATTTAACTTTTTTGTGAAAATATCCACTAAATGAGGGAATAATATGTGTGAGGGTACCCCAGGAGAGTTCCAAATGTGTGTGGGAAGAATATATATCCCACGGGGGTAAAATTGAAAAAGTTGAAAAAAATTATTTTTTGGACTTAGTCATTTTTCTGGCGTTTATCAGACTTTCAGATAGGGGAAATGTCAGTGAGCGTTCCGATTTCAGTTCCAGAGCGATTCGCCCAATGAGTCCTTAATATTTAGTCGTTTTCATCCAATTTTCTGGATTTTTGAAAATTTCACTTTTTTGTGAAAATATCCACTAAATGAGGGAATAATATGTGTGAGGGTACCCCAGGAGAGTTCCAAATGTGTGTGGGAAGAATATATATCCCACAGGGGTAAAATTGAAAAAAGTTGAAAAAAATTATTTTTTGGACTTAGTCATTTTTCTGGCGTTTATCAGACTTTCAGATAGGGGAAATGTCAGTGAGCGTTCCGATTTCAGTTCCAGAGCGATTCGCCCAATGAGTCCTTGATATTTAGTCGTTTTCAGCCAATTTTCTGGATTTTTGAAAATTTCACTTTTTTGTGAAAATATCCACTAAATGAGGGAATAATATGTGTGAGGGTACCCCAGGAGAGTTCCAAATGTGTGTGGGAAGAATATATATCCCACGGGGGTAAAATTGAAAAAAGTTGAAAAAATTTTTTTTTTGGACTTAGTCATTTTTCCGGCGTTTATCAGACTTTCAGATAGGGGAAATGTCAGTGAGCGTTCCGATTTCAGTTCCAGAGCGATTCGCCCAATGAGTCCTTGATATTTAGTCGTTTTCAGCCAATTTTCTGGATTTTTGAAAATTTCACTTTTTTGTGAAAATATCCACTAAATGAGGGAATAATATGTGTGAGGGTACCCCAGGAGAGTTCCAAATGTGTGTGGGAAGAATATATATCCCACGGGGGTAAAATTGAAAAGAGTTGAAAAAAAATTTTTTTTGGACTTAGTCATTTTTCCGGCGTTTATCAGACTTTCAGATAGGGGAAATGTCAGTGAGCGTTCCAATTTCAGTTCCAGAGTGATTCGCCCAATGAGTCCTTGTTATTTAGTTGTTTTCAGCCAATTTTCTGGATTTTTGAAAATTTCACTTTTTTGTGAAAATATCCACTAAATGAGGGAATAATATATGTGAGGGTACCCCAGGAGAGTTCCAAATGTGTGTGGGAAGAATATATATCCCACGGGGGTAAAATTGAAAAAAGTTGAAAAAAAATTTTTTTTTTGACTTAGTCATTTTTCTGGCGTTTATCAGACTTTCAGATAGGGGAAATGTCAGTGAGGGTTCCGATTTCAGTTCCAGAGCGATTCGCCCAATGAGTCCTTGAAATTTAGTCGTTTTCAGCCAATTTTCTGGATTTTTGAAAATTTAACTTTTTTGTGAAAATATCCACTAAATGAGGGAATAATATGTGTGGGGGTACCACAGTAGAGTTCCAAATGTGTGTGGGAAGAATATATATCCCACGGGGGTAAAATTGAAAAAAGTTGAAAAAAATTTTTTTTTGGACTTAGTCATTTTTCTGGCGTTTATCAGACTTTCAGATAGGGGAAATGTCAGTGAGCGTTCCGATTTCAGTTCCAGAGCGATTCGCCCAATGAGTCCTTGATATTTAGTCGTTTTCAGCCAATTTTCTGGATTTTTAAAAATTTCACTTTTTTGTGAAAATATCCACTAAATGAGGGAATGATATGTGTGAGGGTACCCCAGGAGAGTTCCAAATGTGTGTGGGAAGAATATATATCCCACGGGGATAGAATTGAAAAGAGTTGAAAAAAAAATTTTTTTGGACTTAGTCATTTTTCCGGCGTTTATCAGACTTTCAGATAGGGGAAATGTCATTGAGCGTTCCAATTTCAGTTCCAGAGTGATTCGCCCAATGAGTCCTTGTTATTTAGTTGTTTTCAGCCAATTTTCTGGATTTTTCAAAATTTCACTTTTTTGTGAAAATATCCACTAAATGAGGGAATAATATGTGTGAGGGTACCCCAGGAGAGTTCCAAATGTGTGTGGGAAGAATATATATCCCACGGGGGTAAAATTGAAAAAAGTTGAAAAAAATTATTTTTTGGACTTAGTCATTTTTCTGGCGTTTATCAGACTTTCAGATAGGGGAAATGTCAGTGAGCGTTCCGATTTCAGTTCCAGAGCGATTCGCCCAATGAGTCCTTGATATTTAGTTGTTTTCAGCCAATTTTCTGGATTTTTGAAAATTTCACTTTTTTGCGAAAATATCCACTAAATGAGGGAATAATATATGTGAGCGTACCCCAGGAGAGTTCCAAATGTGTGTGGGAAGAATATATATCCCACGGGGGTAAAATTGAAAAAAGTTGAAAAAAATTTTTTTTTGGACTTAGTCATTTTTCTGGCGTTTATCAGACTTTCAGATAGGGGAAATGTCAGTGAGGGTTCCGATTTCAGTTCCAGAGCGATTCGCCCAATGAGTCCTTGATATTTAGTCGTTTTCAGCCAATTTTCTGGATTTTTGAAAATTTAACTTTTTTGTGAAAATATCCACTAAATGAGGGAATAATATGTGTGAGGGTACCCCAGGAGAGTTACAAATGTGTGTGGGAAGAATATATATCCCACGGGGGTAAAATTGAAAAAAGTTTAAAAAAATTATTTTTTGGACTTAGTCATTTTTCTGGCGTTTATCAGACTTTCAGATAGGGGAAATGTCAGTGAGCGTTCCGATTTCAGTTCCAGAGCGATTCGCCCAATGAGTCCTTGATATTTAGTCGTTTTCAGCCAATTTTCTGGATTTTTGAAAATTTCACTTTTTTGTGAAAATATCCACTAAATGAGGGAATAATATGTGTGAGGGTACCCCAGGAGAGTTCCAAATGTGTGTGGGAAGAATATATATCCCACGGGGGTAAAATTGAAAAGAGTTGAAAAAAAATTTTTTTTGGACTTAGTCATTTTTCCGGCGTTTATCAGACTTTCAGATAGGGGAAATGTCAGTGAGCGTTCCAATTTCAGTTCCAGAGTGATTCGCCCAATGAGTCCTTGTTATTTAGTTGTTTTCAGCCAATTTTCTGGATTTTTGAAAATTTCACTTTTTTGTGAAAATATCCACTAAATGAGGGAATAATATATGTGAGGGTACCCCAGGAGAGTTCCAAATGTGTGTGGGAAGAATATATATCCCACGGGGGTAAAATTGAAAAAAGTTGAAAAAAAATATTTTTTGGACTTAGTCATTTTTCCGGCGTTTATCAGACTTTCAGATAGGGGAAATGTCAGTGAGCGTTCCAATTTCAGTTCCAGAGTGATTCGCCCAATGAGTCCTTGTTATTTAGTTGTTTTCAGCCAATTTTCTGGATTTTTGAAAATTTAACTTTTTTGTGAAAATATCCACTAAATGAGGGAATAATATGTGTGAGGGTACCCCAGGAGAGTTCCAAATGTGTGTGGGAAGAATATATATCCCACGGGGGTAAAATTGAAAAAAGTTGAAAAAATTTTTTTTTTGGACTTACTCATTTTTCCGGCGTTTATCAGACTTTCACATAGGGGAAATGTCAGTGAGCGTTCCGATTTCAGTTCCAGAGTGATTCGCCCAATGAGTCCTTGTTATTTAGTTGTTTTCAGCCAATTTTCTGGATTTTTGAAAATTTAACTTTTTTGTGAAAATATCCACTAAATGAGGGAATAATATATGTGAGGGTACCCCAGGAGAGTTCCAAATGTGTGTGGGAAGAATATATATCCCACGGGGGGTAAAATTGAAAAAAGTTGAAAAAAATTTTTTTTTGGACTTAGTCATTTTTCTGGCGTTTATCAGACTTTCAGATAGGGGAAATGTCAGTGAGGGTTCCGATTTCAGTTCCAGAGCGATTCGCCCAATGAGTCCTTGATATTTAGTAGTTTTCAGCCAATTTTCTGGATTTTTGAAAATTTAACTTTTTTGTGAAAATATCCACTAAATGAGGGAATAATATGTGTGAGGGTACCCCAGGAGAGTTCCAAATGTGTGTGGGAAGAATATATATCCCACGGGGGTAAAATTGAAAAAGTTGAAAAAAATTATTTTTTGGACTTAGTCATTTTTCTGGCGTTTATCAGACTTTCAGATAGGGGAAATGTCAGTGAGCGTTCCGATTTCAGTTCCAGAGCGATTCGCCCAATGAGTCCTTAATATTTAGTCGTTTTCATCCAATTTTCTGGATTTTTGAAAATTTCACTTTTTTGTGAAAATATCCACTAAATGAGGGAATAATATGTGTGAGGGTACCCCAGGAGAGTTCCAAATGTGTGTGGGAAGAATATATATCCCACAGGGGTAAAATTGAAAAAAGTTGAAAAAAATTATTTTTTGGACTTAGTCATTTTTCTGGCGTTTATCAGACTTTCAGATAGGGGAAATGTCAGTGAGCGTTCCGATTTCAGTTCCAGAGCGATTCGCCCAATGAGTCCTTGATATTTAGTCGTTTTCAGCCAATTTTCTGGATTTTTGAAAATTTCACTTTTTTGTGAAAATATCCACTAAATGAGGGAATAATATGTGTGAGGGTACCCCAGGAGAGTTCCAAATGTGTGTGGGAAGAATATATATCCCACGGGGGTAAAATTGAAAAAAGTTGAAAAAATTTTTTTTTTGGACTTAGTCATTTTTCCGGCGTTTATCAGACTTTCAGATAGGGGAAATGTCAGTGAGCGTTCCGATTTCAGTTCCAGAGCGATTCGCCCAATGAGTCCTTGATATTTAGTCGTTTTCAGCCAATTTTCTGGATTTTTGAAAATTTCACTTTTTTGTGAAAATATCCACTAAATGAGGGAATAATATGTGTGAGGGTACCCCAGGAGAGTTCCAAATGTGTGTGGGAAGAATATATATCCCACGGGGGTAAAATTGAAAAAAGTTGAAAAAATTTTTTTTTTGGACTTAGTCATTTTTCCGGCGTTTATCAGACTTTCAGATAGGGGAAATGTCAGTGAGCGTTCCGATTTCAGTTCCAGAGCGATTCGCCCAATGAGTCCTTGATATTTAGTCGTTTTCAGCCAATTTTCTGGATTTTTGAAAATTTCACTTTTTTGTGAAAATATCCACTAAATGAGGGAATAATATGTGTGAGGGTACCCCAGGAGAGTTCCAAATGTGTGTGGGAAGAATATATATCCCACGGGGGTAAAATTGAAAAGAGTTGAAAAAAAATTTTTTTTGGACTTAGTCATTTTTCCGGCGTTTATCAGACTTTCAGATAGGGGAAATGTCAGTGAGCGTTCCAATTTCAGTTCCAGAGTGATTCGCCCAATGAGTCCTTGTTATTTAGTTGTTTTCAGCCAATTTTCTGGATTTTTGAAAATTTCACTTTTTTGTGAAAATATCCACTAAATGAGGGAATAATATATGTGAGGGTACCCCAGGAGAGTTCCAAATGTGTGTGGGAAGAATATATATCCCACGGGGGTAAAATTGAAAAAAGTTGAAAAAAAATTTTTTTTTTGACTTAGTCATTTTTCTGGCGTTTATCAGACTTTCAGATAGGGGAAATGTCAGTGAGGGTTCCGATTTCAGTTCCAGAGCGATTCGCCCAATGAGTCCTTGAAATTTAGTCGTTTTCAGCCAATTTTCTGGATTTTTGAAAATTTAACTTTTTTGTGAAAATATCCACTAAATGAGGGAATAATATGTGTGGGGGTACCACAGTAGAGTTCCAAATGTGTGTGGGAAGAATATATATCCCACGGGGGTAAAATTGAAAAAAGTTGAAAAAAATTTTTTTTTGGACTTAGTCATTTTTCTGGCGTTTATCAGACTTTCAGATAGGGGAAATGTCAGTGAGCGTTCCGATTTCAGTTCCAGAGCGATTCGCCCAATGAGTCCTTGATATTTAGTCGTTTTCAGCCAATTTTCTGGATTTTTAAAAATTTCACTTTTTTGTGAAAATATCCACTAAATGAGGGAATGATATGTGTGAGGGTACCCCAGGAGAGTTCCAAATGTGTGTGGGAAGAATATATATCCCACGGGGATAGAATTGAAAAGAGTTGAAAAAAAAATTTTTTTGGACTTAGTCATTTTTCCGGCGTTTATCAGACTTTCAGATAGGGGAAATGTCATTGAGCGTTCCAATTTCAGTTCCAGAGTGATTCGCCCAATGAGTCCTTGTTATTTAGTTGTTTTCAGCCAATTTTCTGGATTTTTCAAAATTTCACTTTTTTGTGAAAATATCCACTAAATGAGGGAATAATATGTGTGAGGGTACCCCAGGAGAGTTCCAAATGTGTGTGGGAAGAATATATATCCCACGGGGGTAAAATTGAAAAAAGTTGAAAAAAATTATTTTTTGGACTTAGTCATTTTTCTGGCGTTTATCAGACTTTCAGATAGGGGAAATGTCAGTGAGCGTTCCGATTTCAGTTCCAGAGCGATTCGCCCAATGAGTCCTTGATATTTAGTCGTTTTCAGCCAATTTTCTGGATTTTTGAAAATTTCACTTTTTTGTGAAAATATCCACTAAATGAGGGAATAATATCTGTGAGTGTACCCCAGGAGAGTTCCAAATGTGTGTGGGAAGAATATATATCCCACGGGGGTAAAATTGAAAAGAGTTGAAAAAAAAATTTTTTTGGACTTAGTCATTTTTCCGGCGTTTATCAGACTTTCAGATAGGGGAAATGTCAGTGAGCGTTCCGATTTCAGTTCCAGAGTGATTCGCCCAATGAGTCCTTGTTTTTTAGTTGTTTTCAGCCAATTTTCTGGATTTTTGAAAATTTCACTTTTTTGCGAAAATATCCACTAAATGAGGGAATAATATATGTGAGCGTACCCCAGGAGAGTTCCAAATGTGTGTGGGAAGAATATATATCCCACGGGGGTAAAATTGAAAAAAGTTGAAAAAAATTTTTTTTTGGACTTAGTCATTTTTCTGGCGTTTATCAGACTTTCAGATAGGGGAAATGTCAGTGAGGGTTCCGATTTCAGTTCCAGAGCGATTCGCCCAATGAGTCCTTGATATTTAGTCGTTTTCAGCCAATTTTCTGGATTTTTGAAAATTTAACTTTTTTGTGAAAATATCCACTAAATGAGGGAATAATATGTGTGAGGGTACCCCAGGAGAGTTACAAATGTGTGTGGGAAGAATATATATCCCACGGGGGTAAAATTGAAAAAAGTTGAAAAAAATTATTTTTTGGACTTTGTCATTTTTCTGGCGTTTATCAGACTTTCAGATAGGGGAAATGTCAGTGAGCGTTCCGATTTCAGTTCCAGAGCAATTCGCCCAATGAGTCCTTGATATTTAGTCGTTTTCAGCCAATTTTCTGGATTTTTGAAAATTTCACTTTTTTGTGAAAATATCCACTAAATGAGGGAATAATATGTGTGAGGGTACCCCAGGAGAGTTCCAAATGTGTGTGGGAAGAATATATATCCCACGGGGGTAAAATTGAAAAGAGTTGAAAAAAAATTTTTTTTGGACTTAGTCATTTTTCCGGCGTTTATCAGACTTTCAGATAGGGGAAATGTCAGTGAGCGTTCCAATTTCAGTTCCAGAGTGATTCGCCCAATGAGTCCTTGTTATTTAGTTGTTTTCAGCCAATTTTCTGGATTTTTGAAAATTTCACTTTTTTGTGAAAATATCCACTAAATGAGGGAATAATATATGTGAGGGTACCCCAGGAGAGTTCCAAATGTGTGTGGGAAGAATATATATCCCACGGGGGTAAAATTGAAAAAAGTTGAAAAAAAATATTTTTTGGACTTAGTCATTTTTCCGGCGTTTATCAGACTTTCAGATAGGGGAAATGTCAGTGAGCGTTCCAATTTCAGTTCCAGAGTGATTCGCCCAATGAGTCCTTGTTATTTAGTTGTTTTCAGCCAATTTTCTGGATTTTTGAAAATTTAACTTTTTTGTGAAAATATCCACTAAATGAGGGAATAATATATGTGAGGGTACCCCAGGAGAGTTCCAAATGTGTGTGGGAAGAATATATATCCCACGGGGGGTAAAATTGAAAAAAGTTGAAAAAAATTTTTTTTTGGACTTAGTCATTTTTCTGGCGTTTATCAGACTTTCAGATAGGGGAAATGTCAGTGAGCGTTCCAATTTCAGTTCCAGAGTGATTCGCCCAATGAGTCCTTGTTATTTAGTTGTTTTCAGCCAATTTTCTGGATTTTTGAAAATTTAACTTTTTTGTGAAAATATCCACTAAATGAGGGAATAATATATGTGAGGGTACCCCAGGAGAGTTCCAAATGTGTGTGGGAAGAATATATATCCCACGGGGGGTAAAATTGAAAAAAGTTGAAAAAAATTTTTTTTTGGACTTAGTCATTTTTCTGGCGTTTATCAGACTTTCAGATAGGGGAAATGTCAGTGAGGGTTCCGATTTCAGTTCCAGAGCGATTCGCCCAATGAGTCCTTGATATTTAGTAGTTTTCAGCCAATTTTCTGGATTTTTGAAAATTTAACTTTTTTGTGAAAATATCCACTAAATGAGGGAATAATATGTGTGAGGGTACCCCAGGAGAGTTCCAAATGTGTGTGGGAAGAATATATATCCCACAGGGGTAAAATTGAAAAAAGTTGAAAAAAATTATTTTTTGGACTTAGTCATTTTTCTGGCGTTTATCAGACTTTCAGATAGGGGAAATGTCAGTGAGCGTTCCGATTTCAGTTCCAGAGCGATTCGCCCAATGAGTCCTTGATATTTAGTCGTTTTCAGCCAATTTTCTGGATTTTTGAAAATTTCACTTTTTTGTGAAAATATCCACTAAATGAGGGAATAATATCTGTGAGTGTACCCCAGGAGAGTTCCAAATGTGTGTGGGAAGAATATATATCCCACGGGGGTAAAATTGAAAAGAGTTGAAAAAAAAATTTTTTTGGACTTAGTCATTTTTCCGGCGTTTATCAGACTTTCAGATAGGGGAAATGTCAGTGAGCGTTCCGATTTCAGTTCCAGAGTGATTCGCCCAATGAGTCCTTGTTTTTTAGTTGTTTTCAGCCAATTTTCTGGATTTTTGAAAATTTCACTTTTTTGCGAAAATATCCACTAAATGAGGGAATAATATATGTGAGCGTACCCCAGGAGAGTTCCAAATGTGTGTGGGAAGAATATATATCCCACGGGGGTAAAATTGAAAAAAGTTGAAAAAAATTTTTTTTTGGACTTAGTCATTTTTCTGGCGTTTATCAGACTTTCAGATAGGGGAAATGTCAGTGAGGGTTCCGATTTCAGTTCCAGAGCGATTCGCCCAATGAGTCCTTGATATTTAGTCGTTTTCAGCCAATTTTCTGGATTTTTGAAAATTTAACTTTTTTGTGAAAATATCCACTAAATGAGGGAATAATATGTGTGAGGGTACCCCAGGAGAGTTACAAATGTGTGTGGGAAGAATATATATCCCACGGGGGTAAAATTGAAAAAAGTTGAAAAAAATTATTTTTTGGACTTAGTCATTTTTCTGGCGTTTATCAGACTTTCAGATAGGGGAAATGTCAGTGAGCGTTCCGATTTCAGTTCCAGAGCGATTCGCCCAATGAGTCCTTGATATTTAGTCGTTTTCAGCCAATTTTCTGGATTTTTGAAAATTTCACTTTTTTGTGAAAATATCCACTAAATGAGGGAATAATATGTGTGAGGGTACCCCAGGAGAGTTCCAAATGTGTGTTGGAAGAATATATATCCCACGGGGGTAAAATTGAAAAGAGTTGAAAAAAAATTTTTTTTGGACTTAGTCATTTTTCCGGCGTTTATCAGACTTTCAGATAGGGGAAATGTCAGTGAGCGTTCCAATTTCAGTTCCAGAGTGATTCGCCCAATGAGTCCTTGTTATTTAGTTGTTTTCAGCCAATTTTCTGGATTTTTGAAAATTTCACTTTTTTGTGAAAATATCCACTAAATGAGGGAATAATATATGTGAGGGTACCCCAGGAGAGTTCCAAATGTGTGTGGGAAGAATATATATCCCACGGGGGTAAAATTGAAAAAAGTTGAAAAAAAATATTTTTTGGACTTAGTCATTTTTCCGGCGTTTATCAGACTTTCAGATAGGGGAAATGTCAGTGAGCGTTCCAATTTCAGTTCCAGAGTGATTCGCCCAATGAGTCCTTGTTATTTAGTTGTTTTCAGCCAATTTTCTGGATTTTTGAAAATTTAACTTTTTTGTGAAAATATCCACTAAATGAGGGAATAATATATGTGAGGGTACCCCAGGAGAGTTCCAAATGTGTGTGGGAAGAATATATATCCCACGGGGGGTAAAATTGAAAAAAGTTGAAAAAAATTTTTTTTTGGACTTAGTCATTTTTCTGGCGTTTATCAGACTTTCAGATAGGGGAAATGTCAGTGAGCGTTCCAATTTCAGTTCCAGAGTGATTCGCCCAATGAGTCCTTGTTATTTAGTTGTTTTCAGCCAATTTTCTGGATTTTTGAAAATTTAACTTTTTTGTGAAAATATCCACTAAATGAGGGAATAATATATGTGAGGGTACCCCAGGAGAGTTCCAAATGTGTGTGGGAAGAATATATATCCCACGGGGGGTAAAATTGAAAAAAGTTGAAAAAAATTTTTTTTTGGACTTAGTCATTTTTCTGGCGTTTATCAGACTTTCAGATAGGGGAAATGTCAGTGAGGGTTCCGATTTCAGTTCCAGAGCGATTCGCCCAATGAGTCCTTGATATTTAGTAGTTTTCAGCCAATTTTCTGGATTTTTGAAAATTTAACTTTTTTGTGAAAATATCCACTAAATGAGGGAATAATATGTGTGAGGGTACCCCAGGAGAGTTCCAAATGTGTGTGGGAAGAATATATATCCCACAGGGGTAAAATTGAAAAAAGTTGAAAAAAATTATTTTTTGGACTTAGTCATTTTTCTGGCGTTTATCAGACTTTCAGATAGGGGAAATGTCAGTGAGCGTTCCGATTTCAGTTCCAGAGCGATTCGCCCAATGAGTCCTTGATATTTAGTCGTTTTCAGCCAATTTTCTGGATTTTTGAAAATTTCACTTTTTTGTGAAAATATCCACTAAATGAGGGAATAATATCTGTGAGTGTACCCCAGGAGAGTTCCAAATGTGTGTGGGAAGAATATATATCCCACGGGGGTAAAATTGAAAAGAGTTGAAAAAAAAATTTTTTTGGACTTAGTCATTTTTCCGGCGTTTATCAGACTTTCAGATAGGGGAAATGTCAGTGAGCGTTCCGATTTCAGTTCCAGAGTGATTCGCCCAATGAGTCCTTGTTTTTTAGTTGTTTTCAGCCAATTTTCTGGATTTTTGAAAATTTCACTTTTTTGCGAAAATATCCACTAAATGAGGGAATAATATATGTGAGCGTACCCCAGGAGAGTTCCAAATGTGTGTGGGAAGAATATATATCCCACGGGGGTAAAATTGAAAAAAGTTGAAAAAAATTTTTTTTTGGACTTAGTCATTTTTCTGGCGTTTATCAGACTTTCAGATAGGGGAAATGTCAGTGAGGGTTCCGATTTCAGTTCCAGAGCGATTCGCCCAATGAGTCCTTGATATTTAGTCGTTTTCAGCCAATTTTCTGGATTTTTGAAAATTTAACTTTTTTGTGAAAATATCCACTAAATGAGGGAATAATATGTGTGAGGGTACCCCAGGAGAGTTACAAATGTGTGTGGGAAGAATATATATCCCACGGGGGTAAAATTGAAAAAAGTTGAAAAAAATTATTTTTTGGACTTAGTCATTTTTCTGGCGTTTATCAGACTTTCAGATAGGGGAAATGTCAGTGAGCGTTCCGATTTCAGTTCCAGAGCGATTCGCCCAATGAGTCCTTGATATTTAGTCGTTTTCAGCCAATTTTCTGGATTTTTGAAAATTTCACTTTTTTGTGAAAATATCCACTAAATGAGGGAATAATATGTGTGAGGGTACCCCAGGAGAGTTCCAAATGTGTGTTGGAAGAATATATATCCCACGGGGGTAAAATTGAAAAGAGTTGAAAAAAAATTTTTTTTGGACTTAGTCATTTTTCCGGCGTTTATCAGACTTTCAGATAGGGGAAATGTCAGTGAGCGTTCCAATTTCAGTTCCAGAGTGATTCGCCCAATGAGTCCTTGTTATTTAGTTGTTTTCAGCCAATTTTCTGGATTTTTGAAAATTTCACTTTTTTGTGAAAATATCCACTAAATGAGGGAATAATATATGTGAGGGTACCCCAGGAGAGTTCCAAATGTGTGTGGGAAGAATATATATCCCACGGGGGTAAAATTGAAAAAAGTTGAAAAAAAATATTTTTTGGACTTAGTCATTTTTCCGGCGTTTATCAGACTTTCAGATAGGGGAAATGTCAGTGAGCGTTCCAATTTCAGTTCCAGAGTGATTCGCCCAATGAGTCCTTGTTATTTAGTTGTTTTCAGCCAATTTTCTGGATTTTTGAAAATTTAACTTTTTTGTGAAAATATCCACTAAATGAGGGAATAATATATGTGAGGGTACCCCAGGAGAGTTCCAAATGTGTGTGGGAAGAATATATATCCCACGGGGGGTAAAATTGAAAAAAGTTGAAAAAAATTTTTTTTTGGACTTAGTCATTTTTCTGGCGTTTATCAGACTTTCAGATAGGGGAAATGTCAGTGAGCGTTCCAATTTCAGTTCCAGAGTGATTCGCCCAATGAGTCCTTGTTATTTAGTTGTTTTCAGCCAATTTTCTGGATTTTTGAAAATTTAACTTTTTTGTGAAAATATCCACTAAATGAGGGAATAATATATGTGAGGGTACCCCAGGAGAGTTCCAAATGTGTGTGGGAAGAATATATATCCCACGGGGGGTAAAATTGAAAAAAGTTGAAAAAAATTTTTTTTTGGACTTAGTCATTTTTCTGGCGTTTATCAGACTTTCAGATAGGGGAAATGTCAGTGAGGGTTCCGATTTCAGTTCCAGAGCGATTCGCCCAATGAGTCCTTGATATTTAGTAGTTTTCAGCCAATTTTCTGGATTTTTGAAAATTTAACTTTTTTGTGAAAATATCCACTAAATGAGGGAATAATATGTGTGAGGGTACCCCAGGAGAGTTCCAAATGTGTGTGGGAAGAATATATATCCCACGGGGGTAAAATTGAAAAAGTTGAAAAAAATTATTTTTTGGACTTAGTCATTTTTCTGGCGTTTATCAGACTTTCAGATAGGGGAAATGTCAGTGAGCGTTCCGATTTCAGTTCCAGAGCGATTCGCCCAATGAGTCCTTAATATTTAGTCGTTTTCATCCAATTTTCTGGATTTTTGAAAATTTCACTTTTTTGTGAAAATATCCACTAAATGAGGGAATAATATGTGTGAGGGTACCCCAGGAGAGTTCCAAATGTGTGTGGGAAGAATATATATCCCACAGGGGTAAAATTGAAAAAAGTTGAAAAAAATTATTTTTTGGACTTAGTCATTTTTCTGGCGTTTATCAGACTTTCAGATAGGGGAAATGTCAGTGAGCGTTCCGATTTCAGTTCCAGAGCGATTCGCCCAATGAGTCCTTGATATTTAGTCGTTTTCAGCCAATTTTCTGGATTTTTGAAAATTTCACTTTTTTGTGAAAATATCCACTAAATGAGGGAATAATATGTGTGAGGGTACCCCAGGAGAGTTCCAAATGTGTGTGGGAAGAATATATATCCCACGGGGGTAAAATTGAAAAAAGTTGAAAAAATTTTTTTTTTGGACTTAGTCATTTTTCCGGCGTTTATCAGACTTTCACATAGGGGAAATGTCAGTGAGCGTTCCGATTTCAGTTCCAGAGTGATTCGCCCAATGAGTCCTTGTTTTTTAGTTGTTTTCAGCCAATTTTCTGGATTTTTGAAAATTTCACTTTTTTGCGAAAATATCCACTAAATGAGGGAATAATATATGTGAGCGTACCCCAGGAGAGTTCCAAATGTGTGTGGGAAGAATATATATCCCACGGGGGTAAAATTGAAAAAAGTTGAAAAAAATTTTTTTTTGGACTTAGTCATTTTTCTGGCGTTTATCAGACTTTCAGATAGGGGAAATGTCAGTGAGGGTTCCGATTTCAGTTCCAGAGCGATTCGCCCAATGAGTCCTTGATATTTAGTCGTTTTCAGCCAATTTTCTGGATTTTTGAAAATTTAACTTTTTTGTGAAAATATCCACTAAATGAGGGAATAATATGTGTGAGGGTACCCCAGGAGAGTTACAAATGTGTGTGGGAAGAATATATATCCCACGGGGGTAAAATTGAAAAAAGTTGAAAAAAATTATTTTTTGGACTTAGTCATTTTTCTGGCGTTTATCAGACTTTCAGATAGGGGAAATGTCAGTGAGCGTTCCGATTTCAGTTCCAGAGCGATTCGCCCAATGAGTCCTTGATATTTAGTCGTTTTCAGCCAATTTTCTGGATTTTTGAAAATTTCACTTTTTTGTGAAAATATCCACTAAATGAGGGAATAATATGTGTGAGGGTACCCCAGGAGAGTTCCAAATGTGTGTGGGAAGAATATATATCCCACGGGGGTAAAATTGAAAAGAGTTGAAAAAAAATTTTTTTTGGACTTAGTCATTTTTCCGGCGTTTATCAGACTTTCAGATAGGGGAAATGTCAGTGAGCGTTCCAATTTCAGTTCCAGAGTGATTCGCCCAATGAGTCCTTGTTATTTAGTTGTTTTCAGCCAATTTTCTGGATTTTTGAAAATTTCACTTTTTTGTGAAAATATCCACTAAATGAGGGAATAATATATGTGAGGGTACCCCAGGAGAGTTCCAAATGTGTGTGGGAAGAATATATATCCCACGGGGGTAAAATTGAAAAAAGTTGAAAAAATTTTTTTTTTTTTACTTAGTCATTTTTCTGGCGTTTATCAGACTTTCAGATAGGGGAAATGTCAGTGAGGGTTCCGATTTCAGTTCCAGAGCGATTCGCCCAATGAGTCCTTGATATTTAGTCGTTTTCAGCCAATTTTCTGGATTTTTGAAAATTTAACTTTTTTGTGAAAATATCCACTAAATGAGGGAATAATATGTGTGAGGGTACCACAGTAGAGTTCCAAATGTGTGTGGGAAGAATATATATCCCACGGGGGTAAAATTGAAAAAAGTTGAAAAAAATTTTTTTTTGGACTTAGTCATTTTTCTGGCGTTTATCAGACTTTCAGATAGGGGAAATGTCAGTGAGCGTTCCGATTTCAGTTCCAGAGCGATTCGCCCAATGAGTCCTTGATATTTAGTCGTTTTCAGCCAATTTTCTGGATTTTTAAAAATTTCACTTTTTTGTGAAAATATCCACTAAATGAGGGAATGATATGTGTCAGGGTACCCCAGGAGAGTTCCAAATGTGTGTGGGAAGAATATATATCCCACGGGGATAGAATTGAAAAGAGTTGAAAAAAAAATTTTTTTGGACTTAGTCATTTTTCCGGCGTTTATCAGACTTTCAGATAGGGGAAATGTCATTGAGCGTTCCAATTTCAGTTCCAGAGTGATTCGCCCAATGAGTCCTTGTTATTTAGTTGTTTTCAGCCAATTTTCTGGATTTTTGAAAATTTCACTTTTTTGCGAAAATATCCACTAAATGAGGGAATAATATATGTGAGCGTACCCCAGGAGAGTTCCAAATGTGTGTGGGAAGAATATATATCCCACGGGGGTAAAATTGAAAAAAGTTGAAAAAAATTTTTTTTTGGACTTAGTCATTTTTCTGGCGTTTATCAGACTTTCAGATAGGGGAAATGTCAGTGAGCGTTCCGATTTCAGTTCCAGAGCGATTCGCCCAATGAGTCCTTGATATTTAGTCGTTTTCAGCCAATTTTCTGGATTTTTGAAAATTTCACTTTTTTGTGAAAATATCCACTAAATGAGGGAATAATATGTGTGAGGGTACCCCAGGAGAGTTCCAAATGTGTGTGGGAAGAATATATATCCCACGGGGGTAAAATTGAAAAGAGTTGAAAAAAAATTTTTTTTGGACTTAGTCATTTTTCCGGCGTTTATCAGACTTTCAGATAGGGGAAATGTCAGTGAGCGTTCCAATTTCAGTTCCAGAGTGATTCGCCCAATGAGTCCTTGTTATTTAGTTGTTTTCAGCCAATTTTCTGGATTTTTGAAAATTTCACTTTTTTGTGAAAATATCCACTAAATGAGGGAATAATATATGTGAGGGTACCCCAGGAGAGTTCCAAATGTGTGTGGGAAGAATATATATCCCACGGGGGTAAAATTGAAAAAAGTTGAAAAAAAATATTTTTTGGACTTAGTCATTTTTCCGGCGTTTATCAGACTTTCAGATAGGGGAAATGTCAGTGAGCGTTCCAATTTCAGTTCCAGAGTGATTCGCCCAATGAGTCCTTGTTATTTAGTTGTTTTCAGCCAATTTTCTGGATTTTTGAAAATTTAACTTTTTTGTGAAAATATCCACTAAATGAGGGAATAATATATGTGAGGGTACCCCAGGAGAGTTCCAAATGTGTGTGGGAAGAATATATATCCCACGGGGGGTAAAATTGAAAAAAGTTGAAAAAAATTTTTTTTTGGACTTAGTCATTTTTCTGGCGTTTATCAGACTTTCAGATAGGGGAAATGTCAGTGAGCGTTCCAATTTCAGTTCCAGAGTGATTCGCCCAATGAGTCCTTGTTATTTAGTTGTTTTCAGCCAATTTTCTGGATTTTTGAAAATTTAACTTTTTTGTGAAAATATCCACTAAATGAGGGAATAATATATGTGAGGGTACCCCAGGAGAGTTCCAAATGTGTGTGGGAAGAATATATATCCCACGGGGGGTAAAATTGAAAAAAGTTGAAAAAAATTTTTTTTTGGACTTAGTCATTTTTCTGGCGTTTATCAGACTTTCAGATAGGGGAAATGTCAGTGAGGGTTCCGATTTCAGTTCCAGAGCGATTCGCCCAATGAGTCCTTGATATTTAGTAGTTTTCAGCCAATTTTCTGGATTTTTGAAAATTTAACTTTTTTGTGAAAATATCCACTAAATGAGGGAATAATATGTGTGAGGGTACCCCAGGAGAGTTCCAAATGTGTGTGGGAAGAATATATATCCCACGGGGGTAAAATTGAAAAAGTTGAAAAAAATTATTTTTTGGACTTAGTCATTTTTCTGGCGTTTATCAGACTTTCAGATAGGGGAAATGTCAGTGAGCGTTCCGATTTCAGTTCCAGAGCGATTCGCCCAATGAGTCCTTAATATTTAGTCGTTTTCATCCAATTTTCTGGATTTTTGAAAATTTCACTTTTTTGTGAAAATATCCACTAAATGAGGGAATAATATGTGTGAGGGTACCCCAGGAGAGTTCCAAATGTGTGTGGGAAGAATATATATCCCACAGGGGTAAAATTGAAAAAAGTTGAAAAAAATTATTTTTTGGACTTAGTCATTTTTCTGGCGTTTATCAGACTTTCAGATAGGGGAAATGTCAGTGAGCGTTCCGATTTCAGTTCCAGAGCGATTCGCCCAATGAGTCCTTGATATTTAGTCGTTTTCAGCCAATTTTCTGGATTTTTGAAAATTTCACTTTTTTGTGAAAATATCCACTAAATGAGGGAATAATATGTGTGAGGGTACCCCAGGAGAGTTCCAAATGTGTGTGGGAAGAATATATATCCCACGGGGGTAAAATTGAAAAAAGTTGAAAAAATTTTTTTTTTGGACTTAGTCATTTTTCCGGCGTTTATCAGACTTTCACATAGGGGAAATGTCAGTGAGCGTTCCGATTTCAGTTCCAGAGTGATTCGCCCAATGAGTCCTTGTTTTTTAGTTGTTTTCAGCCAATTTTCTGGATTTTTGAAAATTTCACTTTTTTGCGAAAATATCCACTAAATGAGGGAATAATATATGTGAGCGTACCCCAGGAGAGTTCCAAATGTGTGTGGGAAGAATATATATCCCACGGGGGTAAAATTGAAAAAAGTTGAAAAAAATTTTTTTTTGGACTTAGTCATTTTTCTGGCGTTTATCAGACTTTCAGATAGGGGAAATGTCAGTGAGGGTTCCGATTTCAGTTCCAGAGCGATTCGCCCAATGAGTCCTTGATATTTAGTCGTTTTCAGCCAATTTTCTGGATTTTTGAAAATTTAACTTTTTTGTGAAAATATCCACTAAATGAGGGAATAATATGTGTGAGGGTACCCCAGGAGAGTTACAAATGTGTGTGGGAAGAATATATATCCCACGGGGGTAAAATTGAAAAAAGTTGAAAAAAATTATTTTTTGGACTTAGTCATTTTTCTGGCGTTTATCAGACTTTCAGATAGGGGAAATGTCAGTGAGCGTTCCGATTTCAGTTCCAGAGCGATTCGCCCAATGAGTCCTTGATATTTAGTCGTTTTCAGCCAATTTTCTGGATTTTTGAAAATTTCACTTTTTTGTGAAAATATCCACTAAATGAGGGAATAATATGTGTGAGGGTACCCCAGGAGAGTTCCAAATGTGTGTGGGAAGAATATATATCCCACGGGGGTAAAATTGAAAAGAGTTGAAAAAAAATTTTTTTTGGACTTAGTCATTTTTCCGGCGTTTATCAGACTTTCAGATAGGGGAAATGTCAGTGAGCGTTCCAATTTCAGTTCCAGAGTGATTCGCCCAATGAGTCCTTGTTATTTAGTTGTTTTCAGCCAATTTTCTGGATTTTTGAAAATTTCACTTTTTTGTGAAAATATCCACTAAATGAGGGAATAATATATGTGAGGGTACCCCAGGAGAGTTCCAAATGTGTGTGGGAAGAATATATATCCCACGGGGGTAAAATTGAAAAAAGTTGAAAAAATTTTTTTTTTTTTACTTAGTCATTTTTCTGGCGTTTATCAGACTTTCAGATAGGGGAAATGTCAGTGAGGGTTCCGATTTCAGTTCCAGAGCGATTCGCCCAATGAGTCCTTGATATTTAGTCGTTTTCAGCCAATTTTCTGGATTTTTGAAAATTTAACTTTTTTGTGAAAATATCCACTAAATGAGGGAATAATATGTGTGAGGGTACCACAGTAGAGTTCCAAATGTGTGTGGGAAGAATATATATCCCACGGGGGTAAAATTGAAAAAAGTTGAAAAAAATTTTTTTTTGGACTTAGTCATTTTTCTGGCGTTTATCAGACTTTCAGATAGGGGAAATGTCAGTGAGCGTTCCGATTTCAGTTCCAGAGCGATTCGCCCAATGAGTCCTTGATATTTAGTCGTTTTCAGCCAATTTTCTGGATTTTTAAAAATTTCACTTTTTTGTGAAAATATCCACTAAATGAGGGAATGATATGTGTCAGGGTACCCCAGGAGAGTTCCAAATGTGTGTGGGAAGAATATATATCCCACGGGGATAGAATTGAAAAGAGTTGAAAAAAAAATTTTTTTGGACTTAGTCATTTTTCTGGCGTTTATCAGACTTTCAGATAGGGGAAATGTCAGTGAGGGTTCCGATTTCAGTTCCAGAGCGATTCGCCCAATGAGTCCTTGATATTTAGTCGTTTTCAGCCAATTTTCTGGATTTTTGAAAATTTAACTTTTTTGTGAAAATATCCACTAAATGAGGGAATAATATGTGTGAGGGTACCCCAGGAGAGTTACAAATGTGTGTGGGAAGAATATATATCCCACGGGGGTAAAATTGAAAAAAGTTGAAAAAAATTATTTTTTGGACTTAGTCATTTTTCTGGCGTTTATCAGACTTTCAGATAGGGGAAATGTCAGTGAGCGTTCCGATTTCAGTTCCAGAGCGATTCGCCCAATGAGTCCTTGATATTTAGTCGTTTTCAGCCAATTTTCTGGATTTTTGAAAATTTCACTTTTTTGTGAAAATATCCACTAAATGAGGGAATAATATGTGTGAGGGTACCCCAGGAGAGTTCCAAATGTGTGTGGGAAGAATATATATCCCACGGGGGTAAAATTGAAAAGAGTTGAAAAAAAATTTTTTTTTGGACTTAGTCATTTTTCCGGCGTTTATCAGACTTTCAGATAGGGGAAATGTCAGTGAGCGTTCCAATTTCAGTTCCAGAGTGATTCGCCCAATGAGTCCTTATTATTTAGTTGTTTTCAGCCAATTTTCTGGATTTTTGAAAATTTCACTTTTTTGTGAAAATATCCACTAAATGAGGGAATAATATATGTGAGGGTACCCCAGGAGAGTTCCAAATGTGTGTGGGAAGAATATATATCCCACGGGGGTAAAATTGAAAAAAGTTGAAAAAAATTTTTTTTTTTGACTTAGTCATTTTTCTGGCGTTTATCAGACTTTCAGATAGGGGAAATGTCAGTGAGGGTTCCGATTTCAGTTCCAGAGCGATTCGCCCAATGAGTCCTTGATATTTAGTCGTTTTCAGCCAATTTTCTGGATTTTTGAAAATTTAACTTTTTTGTGAAAATATCCACTAAATGAGGGAATAATATGTGTGAGGGTACCACAGTAGAGTTCCAAATGTGTGTGGGAAGAATATATATCCCACGGGGGTAAAATTGAAAAGAGTTGAAAAAAAATTTTTTTTGGACTTAGTCATTTTTCCGGCGTTTATCAGACTTTCAGATAGGGGAAATGTCAGTGAGCATTCCAATTTCAGTTCCAGAGTGATTCGCCCAATGAGTCCTTGTTATTTAGTTGTTTTCAGCCAATTTTCTGGATTTTTGAAAATTTCACTTTTTTGTGAAAATATCCACTAAATGAGGGAATAATATATGTGAGGGTACCCCAGGAGAGTTCCAAATGTGTGTGGGAAGAATATATATCCCACGGGGGTAAAATTGAAAAAAGTTGAAAAAATTTTTTTTTTTTGACTTAGTCATTTTTCTGGCGTTTATCAGACTTTCAGATAGGGGAAATGTCAGTGAGGGTTCCGATTTCAGTTCCAGAGCGATTCGCCCAATGAGTCCTTGATATTTAGTCGTTTTCAGCCAATTTTCTGGATTTTTGAAAATTTAACTTTTTTGTGAAAATATCCACTAAATGAGGGAATAATATGTGTGAGGGTACCACAGTAGAGTTCCAAATGTGTGTGGGAAGAATATATATCCCACGGGGGTAAAATTGAAAAAAGTTGAAAAAAATTTTTTTTTGGACTTAGTCATTTTTCTGGCGTTTATCAGACTTTCAGATAGGGGAAATGTCAGTGAGCGTTCCGATTTCAGTTCCAGAGCGATTCGCCCAATGAGTCCTTGATATTTAGTCGTTTTCAGCCAATTTTCTGGATTTTTAAAAATTTCACTTTTTTGTGAAAATATCCACTAAATGAGGGAATGATATGTGTGAGGGTACCCCAGGAGAGTTCCAAATGTGTGTGGGAAGAATATATATCCCACGGGGATAGAATTGAAAAGAGTTGAAAAAAAAATTTTTTTGGACTTAGTCATTTTTCCGGCGTTTATCAGACTTTCAGATAGGGGAAATGTCATTGAGCGTTCCAATTTCAGTTCCAGAGTGATTCGCCCAATGAGTCCTTGTTATTTAGTTGTTTTCAGCCAATTTTCTGGATTTTTCAAAATTTCACTTTTTTGTGAAAATATCCACTAAATGAGGGAATAATATGTGTGAGGGTACCCCAGGAGAGTTCCAAATGTGTGTGGGAAGAATATATATCCCACGGGGGTAAAATTGAAAAAAGTTGAAAAAAATTATTTTTTGGACTTAGTCATTTTTCTGGCGTTTATCAGACTTTCAGATAGGGGAAATGTCAGTGAGCGTTCCGATTTCAGTTCCAGAGCGATTCGCCCAATGAGTCCTTGATATTTAGTCGTTTTCAGCCAATTTTCTGGATTTTTGAAAATTTCACTTTTTTCTGAAAATATCCACTAAATGAGGGAATAATATCTGTGAGTGTACCCCAGGAGAGTTCCAAATGTGTGTGGGAAGAATATATATCCCACGGGGGTAAAATTGAAAAGAGTTGAAAAAAAAATTTTTTTGGACTTAGTCATTTTTCCGGCGTTTATCAGACTTTCAGATAGGGGAAATGTCAGTGAGCGTTCCGATTTCAGTTCCAGAGTGATTCGCCCAATGAGTCCTTGTTTTTTAGTTGTTTTCAGCCAATTTTCTGGATTTTTGAAAATTTCACTTTTTTGCGAAAATATCCAGTAAATGAGGGAATAATATATGTGAGTGTACCCCAGGAGAGTTCCAAATGTGTGTGGGAAGAATATATATCCCACGGGGGTAAAATTGAAAAAAGTTGAAAAAAATTTTTTTTTGGACTTAGTCATTTTTCTGGCGTTTATCAGACTTTCAGATAGGGGAAATGTCAGTGAGGGTTCCGATTTCAGTTCCAGAGCGATTCGCCCAATGAGTCCTTGATATTTAGTCGTTTTCAGCCAATTTTCTGGATTTTTGAAAATTTAACTTTTTTGTGAAAATATCCACTAAATGAGGGAATAATATGTGTGAGGGTACCCCAGGAGAGTTACAAATGTGTGTGGGAAGAATATATATCCCACGGGGGTAAAATTGAAAAAAGTTGAAAAAAATTATTTTTTGGACTTAGTCATTTTTCTGGCGTTTATCAAACTTTCAGATAGGGGAAATGTCAGTGAGCGTTCCGATTTCAGTTCCAGAGCGATTCGCCCAATGAGTCCTTGATATTTAGTCGTTTTCAGCCAATTTTCTGGATTTTTCAAAATTTCACTTTTTTGTGAAAATATCCACTAAATGAGGGAATAATATCTGTGAGTGTACCCCAGGAGAGTTCCAAATGTGTGTGGGAAGAATATATATCCCACGGGGGTAAAATTGAAAAGAGTTGAAAAAAAAATTTTTTTGGACTTAGTCATTTTTCCGGCGTTTATCAGACTTTCAGATAGGGGAAATGTCAGTGAGCGTTCCGATTTCAGTTCCAGAGTGATTCGCCCAATGAGTCCTTGTTTTTTAGTTGTTTTCAGCCAATTTTCTGGATTTTTGAAAATTTCACTTTTTTGCAAAAATATCCACTAAATGAGGGAATAATATATGTGAGCGTACCCCAGGAGAGTTCCAAATGTGTGTGGGAAGAATATATATCCCACGGGGGTAAAATTGAAAAAAGTTGAAAAAAATTTTTTTTTGGACTTAGTCATTTTTCTGGCGTTTATCAGACTTTCAGATAGGGGAAATGTCAGTGAGGGTTCCGATTTCAGTTCCAGAGCGATTCGCCCAATGAGTCCTTGATATTTAGTCGTTTTCAGCCAATTTTCTGGATTTTTGAAAATTTAACTTTTTTGTGAAAATATCCACTAAATGAGGGAATAATATGTGTGAGGGTACCCCAGGAGAGTTACAAATGTGTGTGGGAAGAATATATATCCCACGGGGGTAAAATTGAAAAAAGTTGAAAAAAATTATTTTTTGGACTTAGTCATTTTTCTGGCGTTTATCAGACTTTCAGATAGGGGAAATGTCAGTGAGCGTTCCGATTTCAGTTCCAGAGCGATTCGCCCAATGAGTCCTTGATATTTAGTCGTTTTCAGCCAATTTTCTGGATTTTTGAAAATTTCACTTTTTTGTGAAAATATCCACTAAATGAGGGAATAATATGTGTGAGGGTACCCCAGGAGAGTTCCAAATGTGTGTGGGAAGAATATATATCCCACGGGGGTAAAATTGAAAAGAGTTGAAAAAAAATTTTTTTTGGACTTAGTCATTTTTCCGGCGTTTATCAGACTTTCAGATAGGGGAAATGTCAGTGAGCGTTCCAATTTCAGTTCCAGAGTGATTCGCCCAATGAGTCCTTGTTATTTAGTTGTTTTCAGCCAATTTTCTGGATTTTTGAAAATTTCACTTTTTTGTGAAAATATCCACTAAATGAGGGAATAATATATGTGAGGGTACCCCAGGAGAGTTCCAAATGTGTGTGGGAAGAATATATATCCCACGGGGGTAAAATTGAAAAAAGTTGAAAAAATTTTTTTTTTTTGACTTAGTCATTTTTCTGGCGTTTATCAGACTTTCAGATAGGGGAAATGTCAGTGAGGGTTCCGATTTCAGTTCCAGAGCGATTCGCCCAATGAGTCCTTGATATTTAGTCGTTTTCAGCCAATTTTCTGGATTTTTGAAAATTTAACTTTTTTGTGAAAATATCCACTAAATGAGGGAATAATATGTGTGAGGGTACCACAGTAGAGTTCCAAATGTGTGTGGGAAGAATATATATCCCACGGGGGTAAAATTGAAAAAAGTTGAAAAAAATTTTTTTTTGGACTTAGTCATTTTTCTGGCGTTTATCAGACTTTCAGATAGGGGAAATGTCAGTGAGCGTTCCGATTTCAGTTCCAGAGCGATTCGCCCAATGAGTCCTTGATATTTAGTCGTTTTCAGCCAATTTTCTGGATTTTTAAAAATTTCACTTTTTTGTGAAAATATCCACTAAATGAGGGAATGATATGTGTGAGGGTACCCCAGGAGAGTTCCAAATGTGTGTGGGAAGAATATATATCCCACGGGGATAGAATTGAAAAGAGTTGAAAAAAAAATTTTTTTGGACTTAGTCATTTTTCCGGCGTTTATCAGACTTTCAGATAGGGGAAATGTCATTGAGCGTTCCAATTTCAGTTCCAGAGTGATTCGCCCAATGAGTCCTTGTTATTTAGTTGTTTTCAGCCAATTTTCTGGATTTTTCAAAATTTCACTTTTTTGTGAAAATATCCACTAAATGAGGGAATAATATGTGTGAGGGTACCCCAGGAGAGTTCCAAATGTGTGTGGGAAGAATATATATCCTACGGGGGTAAAATTGAAAAAAGTTGAAAAAAATGATTTTTTGGACTTAGTCATTTTTCTGGCGTTTATCAGACTTTCAGATAGGGGAAATGTCAGTGAGCGTTCCGATTTCAGTACCACAGCGATTCGCCCAATGAGTCCTTGATATTTAGTCGCTTTCAGCCAATTTTCTGGATTTTTGAAAATTTCACTTTTTTGTGAAAATATCCACTAAATGAGGGAATAATATGTGTGAGGGTACCCCAGGAGAGTTCCAAATGTGTGTGGGAAGAATATATATCCCACGGGGGTAAAATTGAAAAACGTTGAAAAAAATTTTTTTTTGGACTTAGTCATTTTTCTGGCGTTTATCAGACTTTCAGATAGGGGAAATGTCAGTGAGCGTTCCGATTTCAGTTCCAGAGCGATTCGCCCAATGAGTCCTTGATATTTAGTCGTTTTCAGCCAATTTTCTGGATTTTTGAAAATTTCACTTTTTTGTGAAAATATCCACTAAATGAGGGAATGATATGTGTGAGGGTACCCCAGGAGAGTTCCAAATGTGTGTGGGAAGAATATATATCCCACGGGGATAGAATTGAAAAGAGTTGAAAAAAAAATTTTTTTGGACTTAGTCATTTTTCCGGCGTTTATCAGACTTTCAGATAGGGGAAATGTCATTGAGCATTCCAATTTCAGTTCCAGAGTGATTCGCCCAATGAGTCCTTGTTATTTAGTTGTTTTCAGCCAATTTTCTGGATTTTTCAAAATTTCACTTTTTTGTGAAAATATCCACTAAATGAGGGAATAATATGTGTGAGGGTACCCCAGGAGAGTTCCAAATGTGTGTGGGAAGAATATATATCCCACGGGGGTAAAATTGAAAAAAGTTGAAAAAAATTATTTTTTGGACTTAGTCATTTTTCTGGCGTTTATCAGACTTTCAGATAGGGGAAATGTCAGTGAGCGTTCCGATTTCAGTTCCAGAGTGATTCGCCCAATGAGTCCTTGTTATTTAGTTGTTTTCAGCCAATTTTCTGGATTTTTGAAAATTTCACTTTTTTGTGAAAATATCCACTAAATGAGGGAATAATATGTGTGAGGGTACCCCAGGAGAGTTCCAAATGTGTGTGGGAAGAATATATATCCCACGGGGGTAAAATTGAAAAAAGTTGAAAAAAATTATTTTTTGGACTTAGTCATTTTTCTGGCGTTTATCAGACTTTCAGATAGGGGAAATGTCAGTGAGCGTTCCGATTTCAGTACCACAGCGATTCGCCCAATGAGTCCTTGATATTTAGTCGCTTTCAGCCAATTTTCTGGATTTTTGAAAATTTCACTTTTTTGTGAAAATATCCACTAAATGAGGGAATAATATGTGTGAGGGTACCCCAGGAGAGTTCCAAATGTGTGTGGGAAGAATATATATCCCACGGGGGTAAAATTGAAAAAAGTTGAAAAAAATTATTTTTTGGACTTAGTCATTTTTCTGGCGTTTATCAGACTTTCAGATAGGGGAAATGTCAGTGAGCATTCCGATTTCAGTTCCAGAGCGATTCGCCCAATGAGTCCTTGATATTTAGTCGTTTTCAGCCAATTTTCTGGATTTTTGAAAATTTCACTTTTTTGTGAAAATATCCACTAAATGAGGGAATAATATGTGTGAGGATACCCCAGGAGAGTTCCAAATGTGTGTGGGAAGAATATATATCCCACGGGGGTAAAATTGAAAAAAGTTGAAAAAAATTTTTTTTTGTACTTAGTCATTTTTCTGGCGTTTATCAGACTTTCAGTTAGGGGAAATGTCAGTGAGCGTTCCGATTTCAGTTCCAGAGCGATTCGCCCAATGAGTCCTTGATATTTAGTCGTTTTCAGCCAATTTTCTGGATTTTTGAAAATTTAACTTTTTTGTGAAAATATCCACTAAATGAGGGAATAATATGTGTGAGGGTACCCCAGGAGAGTTCCAAATGTTTGTGGGTAGAATATATATCCCACGGGGGTAAAATTGAAAAAAGTTGAAAAAAATTTTTTTTTGGACTTAGTCATTTTACTGGCGTTTATCAAACTTTCAGATAGGGGAAATGTCAGTGAGCGTTCCGATTTCAGTTCCAGAGCGATTCGCCCAATGAGTCCTTGATATTTAGTCGTTTTCAGCCAATTTTCTGGATTTTTGAAAATTTCACTTTTTTGTGAAAATATCCACTAAATGAGGGAATAATATGTGTGAGGGTACCCCAGGAGAGTTCCAAATGTGTGTGGGAAGAATATATATCCCACGGGGGTAAAATTGAAAAAAAATTTTTTTTGGACTTAGTCATTTTTCCGGCGTTTATCAGACTTTCAGATAGGGGAAATGTCAGTGAGCGTTCCGATTTCAGTTCCAGAGCGATTCGCCCAATGAGTCCTTGATATTTAGTCGTTTTCAGCCAATTTTCTGGATTTTTGAAAATTTCACTTTTTTGTGAAAATATCCACTAAATGAGGGAATAATATGTGTGAGGGTACCCCAGGAGAGTTCCAAATGTGTGTGGGAAGAATATATATCCCACGGGGGTAAAATTGAAAAAAAATTTTTTTTGGACTTAGTCATTTTTCCTGCGTTTATCAGACTTTCAGATAGGGGAAATGTCAGTGAGCGTTCCGATTTCAGTTCCAGAGCGATTCGCCCAATGAGTCCTTGATATTTAGTCATTTTCAGCCAATTTTCTGGATTTTTGAAAATTTAACTTTTTTGTGAAAATATCCACTAAATGAGGGAATAATATGTGTGAGGGTACCCCAGGAGAGTTCCAAATGTGTGTGGGAAGAATATATATCCCACGGGGGTAAAATTGAAAAAAGTTGAAAAAAATTTTTTTTTAGACTTAGTCATTTTTCTGGCATTTATCAGACTTTTAGATATGGGAAATGGCATTGAGCGTTCCGATTTCAGTTCCAGAGCGATTCACCCAATGAGTCCTTGATATTTAGTCATTTTCAGCCAATTTTCTGGATTTTTGAAAATTTCACTTTTTTGTGAAAATATCCACTAAATGAGGGAATAATATGTGTGAGGGTACCCCAGGAGAGTTCCAAATGTGTGTGGGAAGAATATATATCCCACGGGGGTAAAATTGAAAAAAAAATTTTTTTGGACTTAGTCATTTTTCCGGCGTTTATCAGACTTTCAGATAGGGGAAATGTCAGTGAGCGTTCCGATTTCAGTTCCAGAGTGATTCGCCCAATGAGTCCTTGCTATTTAGTTGTTTTCAGCCAATTTTCTGGATTTTTGAAAATTTCACTTTTTTGTGAAAATATCCACTAAATGAGGGAATAATATGTATGAGGGTACCCCAGGAGAGTTTCAAATGTGTGTGGAAAGAATATATATCCCACGGGGGTAAAATTGAATAAAGTAGAAAAATTTTTTTTTTGGGACTTAGTCATTTTTTCGGCGTTTATCAGACTTTCAGATAGGGGAAATGTCAGTGAGCATTCCGATTTCAGTTCCAGAGCGATTCGCCCAATGAGTCCTTGATATTTAGTCATTTTCAGCCAATTTTCTGGATTTTTCAAAATTTCACTTTTTTGTGAAAATATCCACTAAATGAGGGAATAATATGTGTGAGGGTACCCCAGGAGAGTTCCAAATGTGTGTGGGAAGAATATATATCCCACGGGGGTAAAATTGAAAAAAGTTGAAAAAAATTTTTTTTTGGACTTAGTCATTTTTCTGGCGTTTATCAGACTTTCAGATAGGGGAAATGTCAGTGAGCGTTCCGATTTCAGTTCCAGAGCGATTCGTCCAATGAGTCCTTGATATTTAGTCGTTTTCAGCCAATTTTCTGGATTTTTGAAAATTTAACTTTTTTGTGAAAATATCCACTAAATGAGGGAATAATATGTGTGAGGGTACCCCAGGAGAGTTCCAAATGTGTGTGGGAAGAATATATATCCCACGGGGGTAAAATTGAAAAAAGTTGAAAAAAATTTTTTTTTGGACTTAGTCATTTTTCTGGCGTTTATCAAACTTTCAGATAGGGGAAATGTCAGTGAGCGTTCCGATTTCAGTTCCAGAGTGATTCGCCCAATGAGTCTTTGATATTTAGTCATTTTCAGCCAATTTTCTGGATTTTTGAAAATTTCACTTTTTTGTGAAAATATCCACTAAATGAGGGAATAATATGTATGAGGGTACCCCAGGCGAGTTTCAAATGTGTGTGGGAAGAATATATATCCCACGGGGGTAAAATTGAATAAAGTAGAAAAATTTTTTTTTTGGACTTAGTCATTTTTTCGGCGTTTATCAGACTTTCAGATAGGGGAAATGTCAGTGAGCATTCCGATTTCAGTTCCAGAGCGATTCGCCCAATGAGTCCTTGTTATTTAGTCGTTTTCAGACAATTTTCTGGATTTTTGAAAATTTTACTTTTTTGTGAAAATATCCACTAAATGAGGGAATAATATGTGTGAGGGTACCCCAGGAGAGTTCCAAATGTGTTTGGGAAGAATATATATCCCACGGGGGTAAAATTGAAGAAAGTTGAAAAAAAAATTTTTTTGGACTTAGTCATTTTTCCGGCGTTTATCAGACTTTCAGATAGGGGAAATGTCAGTGAGCGTTCCGATTTCAGTTCCAGAGTGATTCGCCCAATGAGTCCTTGTTATTTAGTTGTTTTCAGCCAATTTTCTGGATTTTTGAATATTTCACTTTTTTGTGAAAATATCCACTAAATGAGGGAATAATATGTGTGAGGGTACCCCAGGAGAGTTCGAAATGTGTGTGGGTAGAATATATATCCCACGGGGGTAAAATTGAAAAAAGTTGAGAAAAATTTTTTTTTGGACTTAGTCGTTTTTCCGACGTTTGTCAGACTTTCAGATAGGGGAAATGTCAGTGAGCATTCCGATTTCAGTTCCAGAGCGATTCGCCCAATGAGTCTTTGATATTTAGTCATTTTCAGCCAATTTTCTGGATTTTTCAAAATTTCACTTTTTTGTGAAAATATCCACTAAATGAGGGAATAATATGTATGAGGGTACCCCAGGAGAGTTTCAAATGTGTGTGGGAAGAATATATATCCCACGGGGGTAAAATTGAAAAAAGTTGAAAAAAATTTTTTTTTAGACTTAGTCATTTTTCTGGCATTTATCAGACTTTTAGATAGGGGAAATAGCAGTGAGCGTTCCGATTTCAGTTCCAGAGCGATTCACCCAATGAGTCCTTGATATTTAGTCATTTTCAGCCAATTTTCTGGATTTTTGAAAATTTCACTTTTTTGTGAAAATATCCACTAAATGAGGGAATAATATGTGTGAGGGTACCCCAGGAGAGTTCCAAATGTTTGTGGGTAGAATATATATCCCACGGGGGTAAAATTGAAAAAAGTTGAAAAAAAATTTTTTTTGGACTTAGTCATTTTTCTGCCGTTTATCAGACTTTCAGATAGGGGAAATGTCAGTGAGCGTTCCGATTTCAGTTCCAGAGCGATTCGCCCAATGAGTCCTTGATATTTAGTCGTTTTCAGCCAATTTTCTGGATTTTTGAAAATTTCACTTTTTTGTGAAAATATCCACTAAATGAGGGAATAATATGTGTGAGGGTACCCCAGGAGAGTTCCAAATGTGTGTGGGAAGAATATATATCCCACGGGGGTAAAATTGAAGAAAGTTGAAAAAAAATTTTTTTTGGACTTAGTCGTTGTTCCGACGTTTATCAGACTTTCAGATAGGGGAAATGTCAGTGAGCATTCCGATTTCAGTTCCAGAGCGATTCGCCCAATGAATCTTTGATATTTAGTCATTTTCAGCCAATTTTCTGGATTTTTGAAAATTTCACTTTTTTGTGAAAATATCCACTAAATGAGGGAATAATATGTATGAGGGTACCCCAGGAGAGTTTCAAATGTGTGTGGGAAGAAACTATATCCCACGGGGGTAAAATTGAATAAAGTAGAAAAATTTTTTTTTTGGACTTAGTCATTTTTTCGGCGTTTATCAGACTTTCAGATAGGGGAAATGTCAGTGAGCATTCCGATTTCAGTTCCAGAGCGATTCGCCCAATGAGTCCTTGTTATTTAGTCGTTTTCAGACAATTTTCTGGATTTTTGAAAATTTAACTTTTTTGTGAAAATATCCACTAAATGAGGGAATAATATGTGTGAGGGTACCCCAGGAGAGTTCCAAATGTGTGTGGGTAGAATATATATCCCACGGGGGTAAAATTGAAAAAAGTTGAAAAAAAATTTTTTTTGGACTTAGTCGTTGTTCCGACGTTTATCAGACTTTCAGATAGGGGAAATGTCAGTGAGCATTCCGATTTCAGTTCCAGAGTGATTCGCCCAATGAGTCCTTGTTATTTAGTCGTTTTCAGACAATTTTCTGGATTTTTGAAAATTTAACTTTTTTGTGAAAATATCCACTAAATGAGGGAATAATATTTGTGAGGGTACCCCAGGAGAGTTCCAAATGTGTGTGGGAAGAATATATATCCCACGGGGGTAAAATTGAAGAAAGTTGAAAAAAAATTTTTTTTGGACTTAGTCATTTTTCTGGCATTTATCAGACTTTTAGATAGGGGAAATGGCAGTGAGCGTTCCGATTTCAGTTCCAGAGCGATTCACCCAATGAGTCCTTGATATTTAGTCATTTTCAGCCAATTTTCTGGATTTTTGAAAATTTCACTTTTTTGTGAAAATATCCACTAAATGAGGGAATAATATGTGTGAGGGTACCCCAGGAGAGTTCCAAATGTGTGTGGGAAGAATATATATCCCACGGGGGTAAAATTGAAAAAAAAATTTTTTTGGACTTAGTCATTTTTCCGGCGTTTATCAGACTTTCAGATAGGGGAAATGTCAGTGAGCGTTCCGATTTCAGTTCCAGAGTGATTCGCTCAATGAGTCCTTGTTATTTAGTTGTTTTCAGCCAATTTTCTGGATTTTTGAAAATTTCACTTTTTTGTGAAAATATCCACTAAATGAGGGAATAATATGTGTGAGGGTACCCCAGGAGAGTTCCAAATGTTTGTGGGTAGAATATATATCCCACGGGGGTAAAATTGAAAAAAGTTGAAAAAAATTTTTTTTTGGACTTAGTCATTTTTCTGGCATTTATCAGACTTTCCCATAGGGGAAATGTCAGTGAGCGCACCGATTTCAATTCCAGAGTGATTCGCCCAATGAGTCCTTGTTATTTAGTTGTTTTCAGCCAATTATCTGGATTTTTGAAAATTTCACTTTTTTGTGAAAATATCCACTAAATGAGGGATTAATATGTGTGAGGGTACCCCAGGAGAGTTCCAAATGTGTGTGGGAAGAATATATATCCCACGGGGGTAAAATTGAAAAGAGTTGAAAAAAATTTTTTTTTGGACTTAGTCATTTTTCTTCCGTTTATCAGACTTTCACATAGGGGAAATGTCAGTGAGCGTTCCGATTTCAGTTCCAGAGTGATTCGCCCAATGAGTCCTTGTTACTTAGTTGTTTTCAGCCAATTTTCTGGATTTTTGAAAATTTCACTTTTTTGTGAAAATATCCACTAAATGAGGGAATAAGTACCCCAGGAGAGTTCCAAATGTGTGTGGGAAGAATATATATCCCACGGGGGTAAAATTGAAAAAAAAATTTTTTTGGACTTAGTCATTTTTCCGGCGTTTATCAGACTTTCAGATAGGGGAAATGTCAGTGAGCATTCCGATTTCAGTTCCAGAGCGATTCGCCCAATGAGTCCTTGTTATTTAGTCGTTTTCAGACAATTTTCTGGATTTTTGAAAATTTAACTTTTTTGTGAAAATATCCACTAAATGAGGGAATAATATGTGTGAGGGTACCCCAGGAGAGTTCCAAATGTGTGTGGGTAGAATATATATCCCACGGGGGTAAAATTGAAAAAAGTTGAAAAAAAATTTTTTTTGGACTTAGTCGTTGTTCCGACGTTTATCAGACTTTCAGATAGGGGAAATGTCAGTGAGCATTCCGATTTCAGTTCCAGAGCGATTCGCCCAATGAGTCTTTGATATTTAGTCATTTTCAGCCAATTTTCTGGATTTTTGAAAATTTCACTTTTTTGTGAAAATATCCACTAAATGAGGGAATAATATGTATGAGGGTACCCCAGGAGAGTTTCAAATGTGTGTGGGAAGAATATATATCCCACGGGGGTAAAATTGAATAAAGTAGAAAAATTTTTTTTTTTGGACTTAGTCATTTTTTCTGCGTTTATCAGACTTTCAGATAGGGGAAATGTCAGTGAGCATTCCGATTTCAGTTCCAGAGTGATTCGCCCAATGAGTCCTTGATATTTAGTCATTTTCAGCCAATTTTCTGGATTTTTGAAAATTTCACTTTTTTGTGAAAATATCCACTAAATGAGGGAATAATATGTGTGAGGGTACCCCAGGAGAGTTCCAAATGTGTGTGGGAAGAATATATATCCCACGGGGGTAAAATTTTAAAAAATTTTTTTTTGGACTTAGTCATTTTTCCGGCGTTTATCAGACTTTCAGATAGGGGAAATGTCAGTGAGCGTTCCGATATCAGTTCCAGAGTGATTCACCCAATGAGTCCTTGTTATTTAGTTGTTTTCAGCCAATTTTCTGGATTTTTGAAAATTTCACTTTTTTGTGAAAATATCCACTAAATGAGGGAATAATATGTGTGAGGGTACCCCAGGAGAGTTCGAAATGTGTGTGGGTAGAATATATATCCCACGGGGGTAAAATTGAAAAAAGTAGAAAAAAAATTTTTTTTGGACTTAGTCGTTTTTCCGACGTTTATCAGACTTTCAGATAGGGGAAATGTCAGTGAGCATTCCGATTTCAGTTCCAGAGCGATTCGCCCAATGAGTCTTTGATATTTAGTCATTTTCAGCCAATTTTCTGGATTTTTGAAAATTTCACTTTTTTGTGAAAATATCCACTAAATGAGGGAATAATATGTATGAGGGTACCCCAGGAGAGTTCCAAATGTGTGTGGGAAGAATATATATCCCACGGGGGTAAAATTGAAAAAAGTTGAAAAAAATTTTTTTTTAGACTTAGTCATTTTTCTGGCATTTATCAGACTTTTAGATAGGGGAAATGGCAGTGAGCGTTCCGATTTCAGTTCCAGAGCGATTCACCCAATGAGTCCTTGATATTTAGTCATTTTCAGCCAATTTTCTGGATTTTTGAAAATTTCACTTTTTTGTGAAAATATCCACTAAATGAGGGAATAAGTACCCCAGGAGAGTTCCAAATGTGTGTGGGAAGAATATATATCCCACGGGGGTAAAATTGAAAAAAAATTTTTTTTGGACTTAGTCATTTTTCCGGCGTTTATCAGACTTTCAGATAGGGGAAATGTCAGTGAGCATTCCGATTTCAGTTCCAGAGTGATTCGCCCAATGAGTCCTTGTTATTTAGTTGTTTTCAGCCAATTTTCTGGATTTTTGAAAATTTCACTTTTTTGTGAAAATATCCACTAAATGAGGGAATAATATGTGTGAGGGTACCCCAGGAGAGTTCCAAATGTGTGTGGGAAGAATATATATCCCACGGGGGTAAAATTGAAGAAAGTTGAAAAAAATTTTTTTTTGGACTTAGTCGTTGTTCCGACGTTTATCAGACTTTCAGATAGGGGAAATGTCAGTGAGCATTCCGATTTCAGTTCCAGAGCGATTCGCCCAATGAATCTTTGATATTTAGTCATTTTCAGCCAATTTTCTGGATTTTTGAAAATTTCACTTTTTTGTGAAAATATCCACTAAATGAGGGAATAATATGTATGAGGGTACCCCAGGAGAGTTTCAAATGTGTGTGGGAAGAAAATATATCCCACGGGGGTAAAATTGAATAAAGTAGAAAAATTTTTTTTTTGGACTTAGTCATTTTTTCGGCGTTTATCAGACTTTCAGATAGGGGAAATGTCAGTGAGCATTCCGATTTCAGTTCCAGAGCGATTCGCCCAATGAGTCCTTGTTATTTAGTCGTTTTCAGACAATTTTCTGGATTTTTGAAAATTTAACTTTTTTGTGAAAATATCCACTAAATGAGGGAATAATATGTGTGACGGTACCCCAGGAGAGTTCCAAATGTGTGTGGGTAGAATATATATCCCACGGGGGTAAAATTGAAAAAAGTTGAAAAAAAATTTTTTTTGGACTTAGTCGTTGTTCCGACGTTTATCAGACTTTCAGATAGGGGAAATGTCAGTGAGCATTCCGATTTCAGTTCCAGAGCGATTCGCCCAATGAGTCTTTGATATTTAGTCATTTTCAGCCAATTTTCTGGATTTTTGAAAATTTCACTTTTTTGTGAAAATATCCACTAAATGAGGGAATAATATGTATGAGGGTACCCCAGGAGAGTTTCAAATGTGTGTGGGAAGAATATATATCCCACGGGGGTAAAATTGAATAAAGTAGAAAAATTTTTTTTTTTGGACTTAGTCATTTTTTCTGCGTTTATCAGACTTTCAGATAGGGGAAATGTCAGTGAGCATTCCGATTTCAGTTCCAGAGTGATTCGCCCAATGAGTCCTTGATATTTAGTCATTTTCAGCCAATTTTCTGGATTTTTGAAAATTTCACTTTTTTGTGAAAATATCCACTAAATGAGGGAATAATATGTGTGAGGGTACCCCAGGAGAGTTCCAAATGTGTGTGGGAAGAATATATATCCCACGGGGGTAAAATTTTAAAAAATTTTTTTTTGGACTTAGTCATTTTTCCGGCGTTTATCAGACTTTCAGATAGGGGAAATGTCAGTGAGCGTTCCGATATCAGTTCCAGAGTGATTCACCCAATGAGTCCTTGTTATTTAGTTGTTTTCAGCCAATTTTCTGGATTTTTGAAAATTTCACTTTTTTGTGAAAATATCCACTAAATGAGGGAATAATATGTGTGAGGGTACCCCAGGAGAGTTCGAAATGTGTGTGGGTAGAATATATATCCCACGGGGGTAAAATTGAAAAAAGTAGAAAAAAAAATTTTTTTGGACTTAGTCGTTTTTCCGACGTTTATCAGACTTTCAGATAGGGGAAATGTCAGTGAGCATTCCGATTTCAGTTCCAGAGCGATTCGCCCAATGAGTCTTTGATATTTAGTCATTTTCAGCCAATTTTCTGGATTTTTGAAAATTTCACTTTTTTGTGAAAATATCCACTAAATGAGGGAATAATATGTATGAGGGTACCCCAGGAGAGTTCCAAATGTGTGTGGGAAGAATATATATCCCACGGGGGTAAAATTGAAAAAAGTTGAAAAAAATTTTTTTTTAGACTTAGTCATTTTTCTGGCATTTATCAGACTTTTAGATAGGGGAAATGGCAGTGAGCGTTCCGATTTCAGTTCCAGAGCGATTCACCCAATGAGTCCTTGATATTTAGTCATTTTCAGCCAATTTTCTGGATTTTTGAAAATTTCACTTTTTTGTGAAAATATCCACTAAATGAGGGAATAAGTACCCCAGGAGAGTTCCAAATGTGTGTGGGAAGAATATATATCCCACGGGGGTAAAATTGAAAACAAATTTTTTTTGGACTTAGTCATTTTTCCGGCGTTTATCAGACTTTCAGATAGGGGAAATGTCAGTGAGCATTCCGATTTCAGTTCCAGAGTGATTCGCCCAATGAGTCCTTGTTATTTAGTTGTTTTCAGCCAATTTTCTGGATTTTTGAAAATTTCACTTTTTTGTGAAAATATCCACTAAATGAGGGAATAATATGTGTGAGGGTACCCCAGGAGAGTTCCAAATGTGTGTGGGAAGAATATATATCCCACGGGTGTAAAATTGAAAAGAGTTGAAAAAAAAATTTTTTTGGACTTAGTCATTTTTCTGGCGTTTATCAGACTTTCAGATAGGGGAAATGTCAGTGAGCGTTCCAATTTCAGTTCCAGAGTGATTCGCCCAATGAGTCCTTGTTATTTAGTTGTTTTCAGCAAATTTTCTGGATTTTTGAAAATTTCACTTTTTTGTGAAAATATCCACTAAATGAGGGAATAATATGTGTGAGGGTACCCCAGGAGAGTTCCAAATGTGTGTGGGTAGAATATATATCCCACGGGGGTAAAATTGAAAAAAGTTGAAGAAAAAAATTTTTTGGACTTATTAATTTTTCCGGCGTTTATCAGACTTTCAGATAGGGGAAATGTCAGTGAGCGTTCCAATTTCAGTTCCAGAGTGATTCGCCCAATGAGTCCTTGTTATTTAGTTGTTTTCAGCCAATTTTCTGGATTTTTGAAAATTTCACTTTTTTGTGAAAATATCCACTAAATGAGGGAATAATATGTGTGAGGGTACCCCAGGAGAGTTCCAAATGTGTGTGGGAAGAATATATATCCCACGGGGGTAAAATTGAAAAACGTTGAAAAAAAATTTTTTTTGGACTTAGTCATTTTTCCGGCGTTTATCAGACTTTTAGATAGGGGAAATGGCAGTGAGCGTTCCGATTTCAGTTCCAGAGCGATTCACCCAATGAGTCCTTGATATTTAGTCATTTTCAGCCAATTTTCAGGATTTTTGAAAATTTCACTTTTTTGTGAAAATATCCACTAAATGAGGGAATAAGTACCCCAGGAGAGTTCCAAATGTGTGTGGGAAGAATATATATCCCACGGGGGTAAAATTGAAAAAAAATTTTTTTGGACTTAGTCATTTTTCCGGCGTTTATCAGACTTTCAGATAGGGGAAATGTCAGTGAGCATTCCGATTTCAGTTCCAGAGTGATTCGCCCAATGAGTCCTTGTTATTTAGTTGTTTTCAGCCAATTTTCTGGATTTTTGAAAATTTCACTTTTTTGTGAAAATATCCACTAAATGAGGGAATAATATGTGTGAGGGTACCCCAGGAGAGTTCCAAATGTGTGTGGGAAGAATATATATCCCACGGGGGTAAAATTGAAAAGAGTTGAAAAAAAATTTTTTTTGGACTTAGTCATTTTTCTGCCGTTTATCAGACTTTCACATAGGGGAAATGTCAGTGAGCGTTCCGATTTCAGTTCCAGAGTGATTCGCCCAATGAGTGCTTGTTACTTAGTTGTTTTCAGCCAATTTTCTGGATTTTTGAAAATTTCACTTTTTTTGTGAAAATATCCACTAAATGAGGGAATAATATGTGTGAGGGTACCCCAGGAGAGTTCCAAATGTGTGTGGGAAGAATATATATCCCACGGGGGTAAAATTGAAAAAAGTTGAAAAAAATTATTTTTTGGACTTAGTCATTTTTCTGGCGTTTATCAGACTTTCAGATAGGGGAAATGTCAGTGAGCGTTCTGATTTCAGTTCCAGAGCGATTCGCCCAATGAGTCCTTGATATTTAGTCGTTTTCAGCCAATTTTATGGATTTTTGAAAATTTCACTTTTTTGTGAAAATATCCACTAAATGAGGGAATAATATGTGTGAGGGTACCCCAGGAGAGTTCCAAATGTGTGTGGGAAGAATATATATCCCACGGGGGTAAAATTGAAAAGAGTTGAAAAAAATTTTTTTTTGGACTTAGTCATTTTTCCGGCGTTTATCAGACTTTCAGATAGGGGAAATGTCAGTGAGCGTTCCGATTTCAGTTCCAGAGCGATTCGCCCCATGAGTCCTTGATATTTAGTTGTTTTCAGCCAATTTTCTGGATTTTTGAAAATTTCACTTTTTTGTGAAAATATCCACTAAATGAGGGAATAATATGTGTGAGGGTACCCCAGGAGAGTTCCAAATGTGTGTGGGTAGAATATATATCCCACGGGGGTAAAATTGAAAAAAGTTGAAGAAAAATTTTTTTTGGACTTAGTCATTTTTCCGGCGTTTATCAGACTTTCAGATAGGGGAAATGTCAGTGAGCGTTCCAATTTCAGTTCCAGAGTGATTCGCCCAATGAGTCCTTGTTATTTAGTTGTTTTCAGCCAATTTTCTGGATTTTTGAAAATTTCACTTTTTTGTGAAAATATCCACTAAATGAGGGAATAATATGTGTGAGAGTACCCCAGGAGAGTTCCAAATGTGTGTGGGTAGAATATATATCCCACGGGGATAAAATTGAAAAAAGTTGAAAAAAATTTTTTTTTGGACTTAGTCATTTTTCTGCCGTTTATCAGACTTTCACATAAGGGAAATGTCAGTGAGCGTTCCGATTTCAGTTCCAGAGTGATTCGCCCAATGAGTCCTTGTTACTTAGTTGTTTTCAGCCAATTTTCTGGATTTTTGAAAATTTAACTTTTTTGTGAAAATATCCACTAAATGAGGGAATAATATGTGTGAGGGTACCCCAGGAGAGTTCCAAATGTGTGTGGGAAGAATATATATCCCACGGGGGTAAAATTGAAAAAAGTTGAAAAAAATTATTTTTTGGACTTAGTCATTTTTCTGGCGTTTATCAGACTTTCAGATAGGGGAAATGTCAGTGAGCGTTCTGATTTCAGTTCCAGAGCGATTCGCCCAATGAGTCCTTGATATTTAGTCGTTTTCAGCCAATTTTATGGATTTTTGAAAATTTCACTTTTTTGTGAAAATATCCACTAAATGAGGGAATAATATGTGTGAGGGTACCCCAGGAGAGTTCCAAATGTGTGTGGGAAGAATATATATCCCACGGGGGTAAAATTGAAAAGAGTTGAAAAAAATTTTTTTTTGGACTTAGTCATTTTTCCGGCGTTTATCAGACTTTCAGATAGGGGAAATGTCAGTGAGCGTTCCGATTTCAGTTCCAGAGCGATTCGCCCCATGAGTCCTTGATATTTAGTTGTTTTCAGCCAATTTTCTGGATTTTTGAAAATTTCACTTTTTTGTGAAAATATCCACTAAATGAGGGAATAATATGTGTGAGGGTACCCCAGGAGAGTTCCAAATGTGTGTGGGTAGAATATATATCCCACGGGGGTAAAATTGAAAAAAGTTGAAGAAAAATTTTTTTTGGACTTAGTCATTTTTCCGGCGTTTATCAGACTTTCAGATAGGGGAAATGTCAGTGAGCGTTCCAATTTCAGTTCCAGAGTGATTCGCCCAATGAGTCCTTGTTATTTAGTTGTTTTCAGCCAATTTTCTGGATTTTTGAAAATTTCACTTTTTTGTGAAAATATCCACTAAATGAGGGAATAAGTACCCCAGGAGAGTTCCAAATGTGTGTGGGAAGAATATATATCCCACGGGGGTAAAATTGAAAAAAAATTTTTTTTGGACTTAGTCATTTTTCCGGCGTTTATCAGACTTTCAGATAGCGGAAATGTCAGTGAGCATTCCGATTTCAGTTCCAGAGTGATTCGCCCAATGAGTCCTTGTTATTTAGTTGTTTTCAGCCAATTTTCTGGATTTTTGAAAATTTCACTTTTTTGTGAAAATATCCACTAAATGAGGGAATAATATGTGTGAGAGTACCCCAGGAGAGTTCCAAATGTGTGTGGGTAGAATATATATCCCACGGGGATAAAATTGAAAAAAGTTGAAAAAAATTTTTTTTTGGACTTAATCATTTTTCTGCCGTTTATCAGACTTTCACATAGGGGAAATGTCAGTGAGCGTTCCGATTTCAGTTCCAGAGTGATTCGCCCAATGAGTCCTTGTTACTTAGTTGTTTTCAGCCAATTTTCTGGATTTTTGAAAATTTAACTTTTTTGTGAAAATATCCACTAAATGAGGGAATAATATGTGTGAGGGTACCCCAGGAGAGTTCCAAATGTGTGTGGGAAGAATATATATCCCACGGGGGTAAAATTGAAAAACGTTGAAAAAAAATTTTTTTTTGACTTAGTCATTTTTCCGGCGTTTATCAGACTTTTAGATAGGGGAAATGGCAGTGAGCGTTCCGATTTCAGTTCCAGAGCGATTCACCCAATGAGTCCTTGATATTTAGTCATTTTCAGCCAATTTTCTGGATTTTTGAAAATTTCACTTTTTTGTGAAAATATCCACTAAATGAGGGAATAAGTACCCCAGGAGAGTTCCAAATGTGTGTGGGAAGAATATATATCCCACGGGGGTAAAATTGAAAAAAGTTGAAAAAAATTATTTTTTGGACTTAGTCATTTTTCTGGCGTTTATCAGACTTTCAGATAGGGGAAATGTCAGTGAGCGTTCCAATTTCAGTTCCAGAGCGATTCGCCCAATGAGTCCTTGATATTTAGTCGTTTTCAGCCAATTTTCTGGATTTTTGAAAATTTCACTTTTTTGTGAAAATATCCACTAAATGAGGGAATAATATGTGTGAGGGTACCCCAGGAGAGTTCCAAATGTGTGTGGGAAGAATATATATCCCACGGGGGTAAAATTGAAAAACGTTGAAAAAAAATTTTTTTTGGACTTAGTCATTTTTCCGGCGTTTATCAGACTTTTAGATAGGGGAAATGGCAGTGAGCGTTCCGATTGCAGTTCTAGAGCGATTCACCCAATGAGTCCTTGATATTTAGTCATTTTCAGCCAATTTTCTGGATTTTTGAAAATTTCACTTTTTTGTGAAAATATCCACTAAATGAGGGAATAAGTACCCCAGGAGAGTTCCAAATGTGTGTGGGAAGAATATATATCCCACGGGGGTAAAATTGAAAAAAGTTGAAAAAAAATTTTTTTTGGACTTAGTCATTTTTCCGGCGTTTATCAGACTTTTAGATAGGGGAAATGTCAGTGAGCGTTCCGATTTCAGTTCCAGAGTGATTCGCCCAATGAGTCCTTGTTATTTAGTTGTTTTCAGGCAATTTTCTGGATTTTTGAAAATTTCACTTTTTTGTGAAAATATCCACTAAATGAGGGAATAATATGTGTGAGGGTACCCCAGGAGAGTTCCAAATGTGTGTGGGAAGAATATATATCCCACGGGGGTAAAATTGAAAAACGTTGAAAAAAATTTTTTTTTGGACTTAGTCATTTTTCTGGCGTTTATCAGACTTTCAGATAGGGGAAATGTCAGTGAGCGTTCCAATTTCAGTTCCAGAGCGATTCGCCCAATGAGTCCTTGATATTTAGTCGTTTTCAGCCAATTTTCTGGATTTTTGAAAATTTCACTTTTTTGTGAAAATATCCACTAAATGAGGGAATAAGTACCCCAGGAGAGTTCCAAATGTGTTTGGGAAGAATATATATCCCACGGGGGTAAAATTGAAAAAAGTTGAAAAAAATTTTTTTTTGGACTTAGTCATTTTTCTGGCGTTTATCAGACTTTCAGATAGGGGATATGTCAGTGAGCGTTCCGATTTCAGTTCCAGAGCGTTTCGCCCAATGAGTCCTTGATATTTAGTCGTTTTCAGACAATTTTCTGGATTTTTGAAAATTTCACTTTTTTGCGAAAATATCCACTAAATGAGGGAATAATATGTGTGAGGGTACCCCAGGAGAGTTCCAAATGTGTGTGGGAAGAATATATATCCCACGGGGGTAAAATTGAAAAAAGTTGAAAAAAATTATTGTTTGGACTTAGTCATTTTTCTGGCGTTTATCAGACTTTCAGATAGGGGAAATGTCAGTGAGCGTTCCGATTTCAGTTCCAGAGCGATTCGCCCAATGAGTCCTTGATATTTAGTCGTTTTCAGCCAATTTTCTGGATTTTTGAAAATTTCACTTTTTTGTGAAAATATCCACTAAATGAGGGAATAATATGTGTGAGGGTACCCCAGGAGAGTTCCAAATGTGTGTGGGAAGAATATATATCCCACGGGGGTAAAATTGAAAAAAGTTGAAAAAAATTATTTTTTGGACTTAGTCATTTTTCTGGCGTTTATCAGACTTTCAGATAGGGGAAATGTCAGTGAGCGTTCCGATTTCAGTTCCAGAGCGATTCGCCCAATGAGTCCTTGATATTTAGTCGTTTTCAGACAATTTTCTGGATTTTTGAAAATTTCACTTTTTTGTGAAAATATCCACTAAATGAGGGAATAATATGTGTGAGGGTACCCCAGGAGAGTTCCAAATGTGTGTGGGAAGAATATATATCCCACGGGGGTAAAATTGAAAAAAGTTGAAAAAAATTATTTTTTGGACTTAGTCATTTTTCCGGCGTTTATCAGACTTTCAGATAGGGGAAATGTCAGTGAGCGTTCCGATTTCAGTTCCAGAGCGATTCGCCCAATGAGTCCTTGATATTTAGTCGTTTTCAGACAATTTTCTGGATTTTTGAAAATTTCACTTTTTTGTGAAAATATCCACTAAATGAGGGAATAATATGTGTGAGGGTACCCCAGGAGAGTTCCAAATGTGTGTGGGAAGAATATATATCCCACGGGGGTAAAATTGAAAAGAGTTGAAAAAAAATTTTTTTTGGACTTAGTCATTTTTCCGGCGTTTATCAGACTTTCAGATAGGGGAAATGTCAGTGAGCGTTCCAATTTCAGTTCCAGAGTGATTCGCCCAATGAGTCCTTGTTATTTAGTTGTTTTCAGCCAATTTTCTGGATTTTTGAAAATTTCACTTTTTTGTGAAAATATCCACTAAATGAGGGAATAATATGTGTGAGGGTACCCCAGGAGAGTTCCAAATGTGTGTGGGTAGAATATATATCCCACGGGGGTAAAATTGAAAAAAGTTGAAGAAAAATTTTTTTTGGACTTAGTCATTTTTCCGGCGTTTATCAGACTTTCAGATAGGGGAAATGTCAGTGAGCGTTCCAATTTCAGTTCCAGAGTGATTCGCCCAATGAGTCCTTGTTATTTAGTTGTTTTCAGCCAATTTTCTGGATTTTTGAAAATTTCACTTTTTTGTGAAAATATCCACTAAATGAGGGAATAATATGTGTGAGGGTACCCCAGGAGAGTTCCAAATGTGTGTGGGAAGAATATATATCCCACGGGGTTAAAATTGAAAAAAGTTGAAAAAAATTATTGTTTGGACTTAGTCATTTTTCTGGCGTTTATCAGACTTTCAGATAGGGGAAATGTCAGTGAGCGTTCCGATTTCAGTTCCAGAGCGATTCGCCCAATGAGTCCTTGATATTTAGTCGTTTTCAGCCAATTTTCTGGATTTTTGAAAATTTCACTTTTTTGTGAAAATATCCACTAAATGAGGGAATAATATGTGTGAGGGTACCCCAGGAGAGTTCCAAATGTGTGTGGGAAGAATATATATCCCACGGGGGTAAAATTGAAAAAAGTTGAAAAAAATTATTTTTTGGACTTAGTCATTTTTCTGGCGTTTATCAGACTTTCAGATAGGGGAAATGTCAGTGAGCGTTCCGATTTCAGTTCCAGAGCGATTCGCCCAATGAGTCCTTGATATTTAGTCGTTTTCAGACAATTTTCTGGATTTTTGAAAATTTCACTTTTTTGTGAAAATATCCACTAAATGAGGGAATAATATGTGTGAGGGTACCCCAGGAGAGTTCCAAATGTGTGTGGGAAGAATATATATCCCACGGGGGTAAAATTGAAAAAAGTTGAAAAAAATTATTTTTTGGACTTAGTCATTTTTCCGGCGTTTATCAGACTTTCAGATAGGGGAAATGTCAGTGAGCGTTCCGATTTCAGTTCCAGAGCGATTCGCCCAATGAGTCCTTGATATTTAGTCGTTTTCAGACAATTTTCTGGATTTTTGAAAATTTCACTTTTTTGTGAAAATATCCACTAAATGAGGGAATAATATGTGTGAGGGTACCCCAGGAGAGTTCCAAATGTGTGTGGGAAGAATATATATCCCACGGGGGTAAAATTGAAAAGAGTTGAAAAAAAATTTTTTTTGGACTTCGTCATTTTTCCGGCGTTTATCAGACTTTCAGATAGGGGAAATGTCAGTGAGCGTTCCGATTTCAGTTCCAGAGCGATTCGCCCAATGAGTCCTTGATATTTAGTCGTTTTCAGCCAATTTTCTGGATTTTTGAAAATTTCACTTTTTTGTGAAAATATCCACTAAATGAGGGAATAATATGTGTGAGGGAACCCCAGGAGAGTTCCAAATGTGTGTGGGAAGAATATATATCCCACGGGGGTAAAATTGAAAAGAGTTGAAAAAAAATTTTTTTTGGACTTAGTCATTTTTCCGGCGTTTATCAGACTTTCAGATAGGGGAAATGTCAGTGAGCGTTCCAATTTCAGTTCCAGAGTGATTCGCCCAATGAGTCCTTGTTATTTAGTTGTTTTCAGCCAATTTTCTGGATTTTTGAAAATTTCACTTTTTTGTGAAAATATCCACTAAATGAGGGAATAATATGTGTGAGGGTACCCCAGGAGAGTTCCAAATGTGTGTGGGTAGAATATATATCCCACGGGGGTAAAATTGAAAAAAGTTGAAGAAAAATTTTTTTTGGACTTAGTCATTTTTCCGGCGTTTATCAGACTTTCAGATAGGGGAAATGTCAGTGAGCGTTCCAATTTCAGTTCCAGAGTGATTCGCCCAATGAGTCCTTGTTATTTAGTTGTTTTCAGCCAATTTTCTGGATTTTTGAAAATTTCACTTTTTTGTGAAAATATCCACTAAATGAGGGAATAATATGTGTGAGGGTACCCCAGGAGAGTTCCAAATGTGTGTGGGTAGAATATATATCCCACGGGGGTAAAATTGAAAAAAGTTGAAAAAAAATTTTTTTTGGACTTAGTCATTTTTCCGGCGTTTATCAGACTTTCAGATAGGGGAAATGTCAGTGAGCGTTCCAATTTCAGTTCCAGAGTGATTCGCCCAATGAGTCCTTGTTATTTAGTTGTTTTCAGCCAATTTTCTGGATTTTTGAAAATTTAACTTTTTTGTGAAAATATCCACTAAATGAGGGAATAATATGTGTGAGGGTACCCCAGGAGAGTTCCAAATGTGTGTGGGAAGAATATATATCCCACGGGGGTAAAATTGAAAAAAGTTGAAAAAAAAATTTTTTTGGACTGTCATTTTTCCGGCGTTTATCAGACTTTTAGATAGGGGAAATGGCAGTGAGCGTTCCGATTTCAGTTCCAGAGCGATTCACCCAATGAGTCCTTGATATTTAGTCATTTTCAGCCAATTTTCTGGATTTTTGAAAATTTCACTTTTTTGTGAAAATATCCACTAAATGAGGGAATAAGTACCCCAGGAGAGTTCCAAATGTGTGTGGGAAGAATACATATCCCACGGGGGTAAAATTGAAAAAAAATTTTTTTTGGACTTAGTCATTTTTCTGGCGTTTATCAGACTTTCAGATAGGGGAAATGTCAGTGAGCGTTCCAATTTCAGTTCCAGAGCGATTCGCCCAATGAGTCCTTGATATTTAGTCCTTTTCAGCCAATTTTCTGGATTTTTGAAAATTTCACTTTTTTGTGAAAATATCCACTAAATGAGGGAATAATATGTGTGAGGGTACCCCAGGAGAGTTCCAAATGTGTTTGGGAAGAATATATATCCCACGGGGGTAAAATTGAAAAAAGTTGAAAAAAATTATTTTTTGGACTTAGTCATTTTTCTGGCGTTTATCAGACTTTCAGATAGGGGAAATGTCAGTGAGCGTTCCGATTTCAGTTCCAGAGCGATTCGCCCAATGAGTCCTTGATATTTAGTCGTTTTCAGCCAATTTTCTGGATTTTTGAAAATTTCACTTTTTTGTGAAAATATCCACTAAATGAGGGAATAATATGTGTGAGGGAACCCCAGGAGAGTTCCAAATGTGTGTGGGAAGAATATATATCCCATGGGGGTAAAATTGAAAAGAGTTGAAAAAAAATTTTTTTTGGACTTAGTCATTTTTCCGGCGTTTATCAGACTTTCAGATAGGGGAAATGTCAGTGAGCGTTCCAATTTCAGTTCCAGAGTGATTCGCCCAATGAGTCCTTGTTATTTAGTTGTTTTCAGCCAATTTTCTGGATTTTTGAAAATTTCACTTTTTTGTGAAAATATCCACTAAATGAGGGAATAATATGTGTGAGGGTACCCCAGGAGAGTTCCAAATGTGTGTGGGTAGAATATATATCCCACGGGGGTAAAATTGAAAAAAGTTGAAGAAAAATTTTTTTTGGACTTAGTCATTTTTCCGGCGTTTATCAGACTTTCAGATAGGGGAAATGTCAGTGAGCGTTCCAATTTCAGTTCCAGAGTGATTCGCCCAACGAGTCCTTGTTATTTAGTTGTTTTCAGCCAATTTTCTGGATTTTTGAAAATTTCACTTTTTTGTGAAAATATCCACTAAATGAGGGAATAATATGTGTGAGGGTACCCCAGGAGAGTTCCAAATGTGTGTGGGTAGAATATATATCCCACGGGGGTAAAATTGAAAAAAGTTGAAAAAAAATTTTTTTTGGACTTAGTCATTTTTCCCGCGTTTATCAGACTTTCAAATAGGGGAAATGTCAGTGAGCGTTCCAATTTCAGTTCCAGAGTGATTCGCCCAATGAGTCCTTGTTATTTAGTTGTTTTCAGCCAATTTTCTGGATTTTTGAAAATTTAACTTTTTTGTGAAAATATCCACTAAATGAGGGAATAATATGTGTGAGGGTACCCCAGGAGAGTTCCAAATGTGTGTGGGAAGAATATATATCCCACGGGGGTAAAATTGAAAAAAGTTGAAAAAAAAATTTTTTTGGACTGTCATTTTTCCGGCGTTTATCAGACTTTTAGATAGGGGAAATGGCAGTGAGCGTTCCGATTTCAGTTCCAGAGCGATTCACCCAATGAGTCCTTGATATTTAGTCATTTTCAGCCAATTTTCTGGATTTTTGAAAATTTCACTTTTTTGTGAAAATATCCACTAAATGAGGGAATAAGTACCCCAGGAGAGTTCCAAATGTGTGTGGGAAGAATATATATCCCACGGGGGTAAAATTGAAAAAAGTTGAAAAAAAATTTTTTTTGGACTTAGTCATTTTTCCGGCGTTTATCAGACTTTTAGATAGGGGAAATGTCAGTGAGCGTTCCGATTTCAGTTCCAGAGTGATTCGCCCAATGAGTCCTTGTTATTTAGTTGTTTTCAGGCAATTTTCTGGATTTTTGAAAATTTCACTTTTTTGTGAAAATATCCACTAAATGAGGGAATAATATGTGTGAGGGTACCCCAGGAGAGTTCCAAATGTGTGTGGGAAGAATATATATCCCACGGGGGTAAAATTGAAAAACGTTGAAAAAAATTTTTTTTTGGACTTAGTCATTTTTCTGGCGTTTATCAGACTTTCAGATAGGGGAAATGTCAGTGAGCGTTCCAATTTCAGTTCCAGAGCGATTCGCCCAATGAGTCCTTGATATTTAGTCGTTTTCAGCCAATTTTCTGGATTTTTGAAAATTTCACTTTTTTGTGAAAATATCCACTAAATGAGGGAATAAGTACCCCAGGAGAGTTCCAAATGTGTTTGGGAAGAATATATATCCCACGGGGGTAAAATTGAAAAAAGTTGAAAAAAATTTTTTTTTGGACTTAGTCATTTTTCTGGCGTTTATCAGACTTTCAGATAGGGGAAATGTCAGTGAGCGTTCCGATTTCAGTTCCAGAGCGATTCGCCCAATGAGTCCTTGATATTTAGTCGTTTTCAGACAATTTTCTGGATTTTTGAAAATTTCACTTTTTTGTGAAAATATCCACTAAATGAGGGAATAATATGTGTGAGGGTACCCCAGGAGAGTTCCAAATGTGTGTGGGAAGAATATATATCCCACGGGGGTAAAATTGAAAAGAGTTGAAAAAAAATTTTTTTTGGACTTCGTCATTTTTCCGGCGTTTATCAGACTTTCAGATAGGGGAAATGTCAGTGAGCGTTCCGATTTCAGTTCCAGAGCAATTCGCTCAATGAGTCCTTGATATTTAGTCGTTTTCAGCCAATTTTCTGGATTTTTGAAAATTTCACTTTTTTGTGAAAATATCCACTAAATGAGGGAATAATATGTGTGAGGGAACCCCAGGAGAGTTCCAAATGTGTGTGGGAAGAATATATATCCCACGGGGGTAAATTTGAAAAGAGTTGAAAAAAATTTTTTTTTGGACTTAGTCATTTTTCCGGCGTTTATCAGACTTTCAGATAGGGGAAATGTCAGTGAGCGTTCCAATTTCAGTTCCAGAGTGATTCGCCCAATGAGTTCTTGTTATTTAGTTGTTTTCAGCCAATTTTCTGGATTTTTGAAAATTTCACTTTTTTGTGAAAATATCCACTAAATGAGGGAATAATATGTGTGAGGGTACCCCAGGAGAGTTCCAAATGTGTGTGGGTAGAATATATATCCCACGGGGGTAAAATTGAAAAAAGTTGAAGAAAAATTTTTTTTGGACTTAGTCATTTTTCCGGCGTTTATCAGACTTTCAGATAGGGGAAATGTCAGTGAGCGTTCCAATTTCAGTTCCAGAGTGATTCGCCCAATGAGTCCTTGTTATTTAGTTGTTTTCAGCCAATTTTCTGGATTTTTGAAAATTTCACTTTTTTGTGAAAATATCCACTAAATGAGGGAATAATATGTGTGAGGGTACCCCAGGAGAGTTCCAAATGTGTGTGGGTAGAATATATATCCCACGGGGGTAAAATTGAAAAAAGTTGAAGAAAAATTTTTTTTGGACTTAGTCATTTTTCCGGCGTTTATCAGACTTTCAGATAGGGGAAATGTCAGTGAGCGTTCCAATTTCAGTTCCAGAGTGATTCGCCCAATGAGTCCTTGTTATTTAGTTGTTTTCAGCCAATTTTCTGGATTTTTGAAAATTTAACTTTTTTGTGAAAATATCCACTAAATGAGGGAATAATATGTGTGAGGGTACCCCAGGAGAGTTCCAAATGTGTGTGGGAAGAATATATATCCCACGGGGGTAAAATTGAAAAAAGTTGAAAAAAAAATTTTTTTGGACTGTCATTTTTCCGGCGTTTATCAGACTTTTAGATAGGGGAAATGGCAGTGAGCGTTCCGATTTCAGTTCCAGAGTGATTCACCCAATGAGTCCTTGATATTTAGTCATTTTCAGCCAATTTTCTGGATTTTTGAAAATTTCACTTTTTTGTGAAAATATCCACTAAATGAGGGAATAAGTACCCCAGGAGAGTTCCAAATGTGTGTGGGAAGAATACATATCCCACGGGGGTAAAATTGAAAAAAAATTTTTTTTGGACTTAGTCATTTTTCTGGCGTGAGGGAATAAGTACCCCAGGAGAGTTCCAAATGTGTGTGGGAAGAATACATATCCCACGGGGGTAAAATTGAAAAAAAAATTTTTTTGGACTTAGTCATTTTTCTGGCGTTTATCAGACTTTCAGATAGGGGAAATGTCAGTGAGCGTTCCAATTTCAGTTCCAGAGCGATTCGCCCAATGAGTCCTTGATATTTAGTCCTTTTCAGCCAATTTTCTGGATTTTTGAAAATTTCACTTTTTTGTGAAAATATCCACTAAATGAGGGAATAATATGTGTGAGGGTACCCCAGGAGAGTTCCAAATGTGTTTGGGAAGAATATATATCCCACGGGGGTAAAATTGAAAAAAGTTGAAAAAAATTATTTTTTGGACTTAGTCATTTTTCTGGCGTTTATCAGACTTTCAGATAGGGGAAATGTCAGTGAGCATTCCGATTTCAGTTCCAGAGCGATTCGCCCAATGAGTCCTTGATATTTAGTCGTTTTCAGCCAATTTTCTGGATTTTTGAAAATTTCACTTTTTTGTGAAAATATCCACTAAATGAGGGAATAATATGTGTGAGGGAACCCCAGGAGAGTTCCAAATGTGTGTGGGAAGAATATATATCCCACGGGGGTAAAATTGAAAAGAGTTGAAAAAAAATTTTTTTTGGACTTAGTCATTTTTCCGGCGTTTATCAGACTTTCAGATAGGGGAAATGTCAGTGAGCGTTCCAATTTCAGTTCCAGAGTGATTCGCCCAATGAGTCCTTGTTATTTAGTTGTTTTCAGCCAATTTTCTGGATTTTTGAAAATTTCACTTTTTTGTGAAAATATCCACTAAATGAGGGAATAATATGTGTGAGGGTACCCCAGGAGAGTTCCAAATGTGTGTGGGTAGAATTTATATCCCACGGGGGTAAAATTGAAAAAAGTTGAAAAAAAATTTTTTTTGGACTTAGTCATTTTTCCCGCGTTTATCAGACTTTCAGATAGGGGAAATGTCAGTGAGCGTTCCAATTTCAGTTCCAGAGTGATTCGCCCAATGAGTCCTTGTTATTTAGTTGTTTTCAGCCAATTTTCTGGATTTTTGAAAATTTAACTTTTTTGTGAAAATATCCACTAAATGAGGGAATAATATGTGTGAGGGTACCCCAGGAGAGTTCCAAATGTGTGTGGGAAGAATATATATCCCACGGGGGTAAAATTGAAAAAAGTTGAAAAAAAAATTTTTTTGGACTTAGTCATTTTTCCGGCGTTTATCAGACTTTTAGATAGGGGAAATGGCAGTGAGCGTTCCGATTTCAGTTCCAGAGCGATTCACCCAATGAGTCCTTGATATTTAGTCATTTTCAGGCAATTTTCTGGATTTTTGAAAATTTCACTTTTTTGTGAAAATATCCACTAAATGAGGGAATAAGTACCCCAGGAGAGTTCCAAATGTGTGTGGGAAGAATATATATCCCACGGGGGTAAAATTGAAAAAAATTTTTTTTGGACTTAGTCATTTTTCTGGCGTTTATCAGACTTTCAGATAGGGGAAATGTCAGTGAGCGTTCCAATTTCAGTTCCAGAGCGATTCGCCCAATGAGTCCTTGATATTTAGTCGTTTTCAGCCAATTTTCTGGATTTTTGAAAATTTCACTTTTTTGCGAAAATATCCACTAAATGAGGGAATAATATGTGTGAGGGTACCCCAGGAGAGTTCCAAATGTGTGTGGGAAGAATATATATCCCACGGGGGTAAAATTGAAAAAAGTTGAAAAAAATTATTTTTTGGACTTAGTCATTTTTCTGGCGTTTATCAGACTTTCAGATAGGGCAAATGTCAGTGAGCGTTCCGATTTCAGTTCCAGAGCGATTCACCCAATGAGTCCTTGATATTTAGTCGTTTTCAGCCAATTTTCTGGATTTTTGAAAATTTCACTTTTTTGTGAAAATATCCACTAAATGAGGGAATAATATGTGTGAGGGTACCCCAGGAGAGTTCCAAATGTGTGTGGGTAGAATATATATCCCACGGGGGTAAAATTGAAAAAAGTTGAAAAAAAATTTTTTTTGGACTTAGTCATTTTTCCGGCGTTTATCAGACTTTCAGATAGGGGAAATGTCAGTGAGCGTTCCAATTTCAGTTCCAGAGTGATTCGCCCAATGAGTCCTTGTTATTTAGTTGTTTTCAGCCAATTTTCTGGATTTTTGAAAATTTAACTTTTTTGTGAAAATATCCACTAAATGAGGGAATAATATGTGTGAGGGTAACCCAGGAGAGTTCCAAATGTGTGTGGGAAGAATATATATCCCACGGGGGTAAAATTGAAAAAAGTTGAAAAAAAAATTTTTTTGGACTGTCATTTTTCCGGCGTTTATCAGACTTTTAGATAGGGGAAATGGCAGTGAGCGTTCCGATTTCAGTTCCAGAGCGATTCACCCAATGAGTCCTTGATATTTAGTCATTTTCAGCCAATTTTCTGGATTTTTGAAAATTTCACTTTTTTGTGAAAATATCCACTAAATGAGGGAATAAGTACCCCAGGAGAGTTCCAAATGTGTGTGGGAAGAATACATATCCCACGGGGGTAAAATTGAAAAAAAATTTTTTTTGGACTTAGTCATTTTTCTGGCGTTTATCAGACTTTCAGATAGGGGAAATGTCAGTAAGCGTTCCAATTTCAGTTCCAGAGCGATTCGCCCAATGAGTCCTTGATATTTAGTCCTTTTCAGCCAATTTTCTGGATTTTTGAAAATTTCACTTTTTTGTGAAAATATCCACTAAATGAGGGAATAATATGTGTGAGGGTACCCCAGGAGAGTTCCAAATGTGTTTGGGAAGAATATATATCCCACGGGGGTAAAATTGAAAAAAGTTGAAAAAAATTATTTTTTGGACTTAGTCATTTTTCTGGCGTTTATCAGACTTTCAGATAGGGGAAATGTCAGTGAGCGTTCCGATTTCAGTTCCAGAGCGATTCGCCCAATGAGTCCTTGATATTTAGTCGTTTTCAGCCAATTTTCTGGATTTTTGAAAATTTCACTTTTTTGTGAAAATATCCACTAAATGAGGGAATAATATGTGTGAGGGAACCCCAGGAGAGTTCCAAATGTGTGTGGGAAGAATATATATCCCACGGGGGTAAAATTGAAAAGAGTTGAAAAAAAATTTTTTTTGGACTTAGTCATTTTTCCGGCGTTTATCAGACTTTCAGATAGGGGAAATGTCAGTGAGCGTTCCAATTTCAGTTCCAGAGTGATTCGCCCAATGAGTCCTTGTTATTTAGTTGTTTTCAGCCAATTTTCTGGATTTTTGAAAATTTCACTTTTTTGTGAAAATATCCACTAAATGAGGGAATAATATGTGTGAGGGTACCCCAGGAGAGTTCCAAATGTGTGTGGGTAGAATATATATCCCACGGGGGTAAAATTGAAAAAAGTTGAAGAAAAATTTTTTTTGGACTTAGTCATTTTTCCGGCGTTTATCAGACTTTCAGATAGGGGAAATGTCAGTGAGCGTTCCAATTTCAGTTCCAGAGTGATTCGCCCAACGAGTCCTTGTTATTTAGTTGTTTTCAGCCAATTTTCTGGATTTTTGAAAATTTCACTTTTTTGTGAAAATATCCACTAAATGAGGGAATAATATGTGTGAGGGTACCCCAGGAGAGTTCCAAATGTGTGTGGGTAGAATATATATCCCACGGGGGTAAAATTGAAAAAAGTTGAAAAAAAATTTTTTTTGGACTTAGTCATTTTTCCCGCGTTTATCAGACTTTCAGATAGGGGAAATGTCAGTGAGCGTTCCAATTTCAGTTCCAGAGTGATTCGCCCAATGAGTCCTTGTTATTTAGTTGTTTTCAGCCAATTTTCTGGATTTTTGAAAATTTAACTTTTTTGTGAAAATATCCACTAAATGAGGGAATAATATGTGTGAGGGTACCCCAGGAGAGTTCCAAATGTGTGTGGGAAGAATATATATCCCACGGGGGTAAAATTGAAAAAAGTTGAAAAAAAAAATTTTTTTGGACTTAGTCATTTTTCCGGCGTTTATCAGACTTTTAGATAGGGGAAATGGCAGTGAGCGTTCCGATTTCAGTTCCAGAGCGATTCACCCAATGAGTCCTTGATATTTAGTCATTTTCAGGCAATTTTCTGGATTTTTGAAAATTTCACTTTTTTGTGAAAATATCCACTAAATGAGGGAATAAGTACCCCAGGAGAGTTCCAAATGTGTGTGGGAAGAATATATATCCCACGGGGGTAAAATTGAAAAAAATTTTTTTTGGACTTAGTCATTTTTCTGGCGTTTATCAGACTTTCAGATAGGGGAAATGTCAGTGAGCGTTCCAATTTCAGTTCCAGAGCGATTCGCCCAATGAGTCCTTGATATTTAGTCATTTTCAGCCAATTTTCTGGATTTTTGAAAATTTCACTTTTTTGCGAAAATATCCACTAAATGAGGGAATAATATGTGTGAGGGTACCCCAGGAGAGTTCCAAATGTGTGTGGGAAGAATATATATCCCACGGGGGTAAAATTGAAAAAAGTTGAAAAAAATTATTTTTTGGACTTAGTCATTTTTCTGGCGTTTATCAGACTTTCAGATAGGGCAAATGTCAGTGAGCGTTCCGATTTCAGTTCCAGAGCGATTCGCCCAATGAGTCCTTGATATTTAGTCGTTTTCAGCCAATTTTCTGGATTTTTGAAAATTTCACTTTTTTGTGAAAATATCCACTAAATGAGGGAATAATATGTGTGAGGGAACCCCAGGAGAGTTCCAAATGTGTGTGGGAAGAATATATATCCCACGGGGGTAAAATTGAAAAGAGTTGAAAAAAAATTTTTTTTGGACTTAGTCATTTTTCCGGCGTTTATCAGACTTTCAGATAGGGGAAATGTCAGTGAGCGTTCCAATTTCAGTTCCAGAGTGATTCGCCCAATGAGTCCTTGTTATTTAGTTGTTTTCAGCCAATTTTCTGGATTTTTGAAAATTTCACTTTTTTGTGAAAATATCCACTAAATGAGGGAATAATATGTGTGAGGGTACCCCAGGAGAGTTCCAAATGTGTGTGGGTAGAATATATATCCCACGGGGGTAAAATTGAAAAAAGTTGAAGAAAAATTTTTTTTGGACTTAGTCATTTTTCCGGCGTTTATCAGACTTTCAGATAGGGGAAATGTCAGTGAGCGTTCCGATTTCAGTTCCAGAGTGATTCGCCCAATGAGTCCTTGATATTTAGTCGTTTTCAGCCAATTTTCTGGATTTTTGAAAATTTCACTTTTTTTGTGAAAATATCCACTAAATGAGGGAATAATATGTGTGAGGGTACCCCAGGAGAGTTCCAAATGTGTGTGGGAAGAATATATATCCCACGGGGGTAAAATTGAAAAAAGTTGAAAAAAATTATTTTTTGGACTTAGTCATTTTTCTGGCGTTTATCAGACTTTCAGATAGGGGAAATGTCAGTGAGCGTTCCGATTTCAGTTCCAGAGCGATTCGCCCAATGAGTCCTTGATGTTTAGTCGTTTTCAGCCAATTTTCTGGATTTTTGAAAATTTCACTTTTTTGTGAAAATATCCACTAAATGAGGGAATAATATGTGTGAGGGAACCCAGGAGAGTTCCAAATGTGTGTGGGAAGAATATATATCCCACGGGGGTAAAATTGAAAAGAGTTGAAAAAAAATTTTTTTTGGACTTAGTCATTTTTCCGGCGTTTATCAGACTTTCAGATAGGGGAAATGTCAGTGAGCGTTCCAATTTCAGTTCCAGAGTGATTCGCCCAATGAGTCCTTGTTATTTAGTTGTTTTCAGCCAATTTTCTGGATTTTTGAAAATTTCACTTTTTTGTGAAAATATCCACTAAATGAGGGAATAATATGTGTGAGGGTACCCCAGGAGAGTTCCAAATGTGTGTGGGTAGAATATATATCCCACGGGGGTAAAATTGAAAAAAGTTGAAAAAAAAATTTTTTTGGACTTAGTCATTTTTCGGGCGTTTATCAGACTTTTAGATAGGGGAAATGGCAGTGAGTGTTCCGATTTCAGTTCCAGAGCGATTCACTCAATGAGTCCTTGATATTTAGTCATTTTCAGCCAATTTTCTGGATTTTTGAAAATTTCACTTTTTTGTGAAAATATCCACTAAATGAGGGAAAAGTACCCCAGGAGAGTTCCAAATGTGTGTGGGAAGAATATATATCCCACGGGGGTAAAATTGAAAAAAACATTTTTTTGGACTTAGTCATTTTTCCGGCGTTTATCAGACTTTCAGATAGGGGAAATGTCAGTGAGCGTTCCGATTTCAGTTCCAGAGTGATTCGCCCAATGAGTCCTTGTTATTTAGTTGTTTTCAGCCAATTTTCTGGATTTTTGAAAATTTAACTTTTTTGTGAAAATATCCACTAAATGAGGGAATAATATGTGTGAGGGTACCCCAGGAGAGTTCCAAATGTGTGTGGGAAGAATATATATCCCATGGGGGTAAAATTGAAAAGAGTTGAAAAAAAATTTTTTTTGGACTTAGTCATTTTTCCGGCATTTATCAGACTTTCAGATAGGGGAAATGTCAATGAGCGTTCCGATTTCAGTTCCAGAGCGATTCGCCCAATGAGTCCTTGATATTTAGTCGTTTTCAGCCAATTTTCTGGATTTTTGAAAATTTCACTTTTTTTGTGAAAATATCCACTAAATGAGGGAATAATATGTGTGAGGGTACCCCAGGAGAGTTCCAAATGTGTGTGGGAAGAATATATATCCCACGGGGGTAAAATTGAAAAAAGTTGAAAAAAAAATTTTTTTGGACTTAGTCATTTTTCCGGCGTTTATCAGACTTTTAGATAGGGGAAATGGCAGTGAGTGTTCCGATTTCAGTTCCAGAGCGATTCACCCAATGAGTCCTTGATATTTAGTCATTTTCAGCCAATTTTCTGGATTTTTGAAAATTTCACTTTTTTGTGAAAATATCCACTAAATGAGGGAATAAGTACCCCAGGAGAGTTCCAAATGTGTGTGGGAAGAATATATATCCCACGGGGGTAAAATTGAAAAAAACATTTTTTTGGACTTAGTCATTTTTCCGGCGTTTATCAGACTTTCAGATAGGGGAAATGTCAGTGAGCGTTCCGATTTCAGTTCCAGAGTGATTCGCCCAATGAGTCCTTGTTATTTAGTTGTTTTCAGCCAATTTTCTGGATTTTTGAAAATTTAACTTTTTTGTGAAAATATCCACTAAATGAGGGAATAATATGTGTGAGGGTACCCCAGGAGAGTTCCAAATGTGTGTGGGAAGAATATATATCCCATGGGGGTAAAATTGAAAAGAGTTGAAAAAAAATTTTTTTTGGAGTTAGTCATTTTTCCGGCATTTATCAGACTTTCAGATAGGGGAAATGTCAGTGAGCGTTCCGATTTCAGTTCCAGAGCGATTCGCCCAATGAGTCCTTGATATTTAGTCGTTTTCAGCCAATTTTCTGGATTTTTGAAAATTTCACTTTTTTTGTGAAAATATCCACTAAATGAGGGAATAATATGTGTGAGGGTACCCCAGGAGAGTTCCAAATGTGTGTGGGAAGAATATATATCCCACGGGGGTAAAATTGAAAAAAGTTGAAAAAAAAATTTTTTTGGACTGTCATTTTTCCGGCGTTTATCAGACTTTTAGATAGGGGAAATGGCAGTGAGCGTTCCGATTTCAGTTCCAGAGCGATTCACCCAATGAGTCCTTGATATTTAGTCATTTTCAGCCAATTTTCTGGATTTTTGAAAATTTCACTTTTTTGTGAAAATATCCACTAAATGAGGGAATAAGTACCCCAGGAGAGTTCCAAATGTGTGTGGGAAGAATATATATCCCACGGGGGTAAAATTGAAAAAAAATTTTTTTTGGACTTAGTCATTTTTCTGGCGTTTATCAGACTTTCAGATAGGGGAAATGTCAGTGAGCGTTCCAATTTCAGTTCCAGAGCGATTCGCCCAATGAGTCCTTGATATTTAGTCCTTTTCAGCCAATTTTCTGGATTTTTGAAAATTTCACTTTTTTGTGAAAATATCCACTAAATGAGGGAATAATATGTGTGAGGGTACCCCAGGAGAGTTACAAATGTGTTTGGGAAGAATATATATCCCACGGGGGTAAAATTGAAAAAAGTTGAAAAAAATTATTTTTTGGACTTAGTCATTTTTCTGGCGTTTATCAGACTTTCAGATAGGGGAAATGTCAGTGAGCGTTCCGATTTCAGTTCCAGAGCGATTCGCCCAATGAGTCCTTGATATTTAGTCGTTTTCAGCCAATTTTCTGGATTTTTGAAAATTTCACTTTTTTGTGAAAATATCCACTAAATGAGGGAACAATATGTGTGAGGGAACCCCAGGAGAGTTCCAAATATGTGTGGGAAGAATATATATCCCACGGGGGTAAAATTGAAAAGAGTTGAAAAAAAATTTTTTTTGGACTTAGTCATTTTTCCGGCGTTTATCAGACTTTCAGATAGGGGAAATGTCAGTGAGCGTTCCAATTTCAGTTCCAGAGTGATTCGCCCAATGAGTCCTTGTTATTTAGTTGTTTTCAGCCAATTTTCTGGATTTTTGAAAATTTCACTTTTTTGTGAAAATATCCACTAAATGAGGGAATAATATGTGTGAGGGTACCCCAGGAGAGTTCCAAATGTGTGTGGGTAGAATATATATCCCACGGGGGTAAAATTGAAAAAAGTTGAAGAAAAATTTTTTTTGGACTTAGTCATTTTTCCGGCGTTTATCAGACTTTCAGATAGGGGAAATGTCAGTGAGCGTTCCAATTTCAGTTCCAGAGTGATTCGCCCAACGAGTCCTTGTTATTTAGTTGTTTTCAGCCAATTTTCTGGATTTTTGAAAATTTCACTTTTTTGTGAAAATATCCACTAAATGAGGGAATAATATGTGTGAGGGTACCCCAGGAGAGTTCCAAATGTGTGTGGGTAGAATATATATCCCACGGGGGTAAAATTGAAAAAAGTTGAAAAAAAATTTTTTTTGGACTTAGTCATTTTTCCCGCGTTTATCAGACTTTCAGATAGGGGAAATGTCAGTGAGCGTTCCAATTTCAGTTCCAGAGTGATTCGCCCAATGAGTCCTTGTTATTTAGTTGTTTTCAGCCAATTTTCTGGATTTTTGAAAATTTAACTTTTTTGTGAAAATATCCACTAAATGAGGGAATAATATGTGTGAGGGTACCCCAGGAGAGTTCCAAATGTGTGTGGGAAGAATATATATCCCACGGGGGTAAAATTGAAAAAAGTTGAAAAAAAAATTTTTTTGGACTTAGTCATTTTTCCGGCGTTTATCAGACTTTTAGATAGGGGAAATGGCAGTGAGCGTTCCGATTTCAGTTCCAGAGCGATTCACCCAATGAGTCCTTGATATTTAGTCATTTTCAGGCAATTTTCTGGATTTTTGAAAATTTCACTTTTTTGTGAAAATATCCACTAAATGAGGGAATAAGTACCCCAGGAGAGTTCCAAATGTGTGTGGGAAGAATATATATCCCACGGGGGTAAAATTGAAAAAAATTTTTTTTGGACTTAGTCATTTTTCTGGCGTTTATCAGACTTTCAGATAGGGGAAATGTCAGTGAGCGTTCCAATTTCAGTTCCAGAGCGATTCGCCCAATGAGTCCTTGATATTTAGTCGTTTTCAGCCAATTTTCTGGATTTTTGAAAATTTCACTTTTTTGCGAAAATATCCACTAAATGAGGGAATAATATGTGTGAGGGTACCCCAGGAGAGTTCCAAATGTGTGTGGGAAGAATATATATCCCACGGGGGTGAAATTGAAAAAAGTTGAAAAAAATTATTTTTTGGACTTAGTCATTTTTCCGGCGTTTATCAGACTTTCAGATAGGGGAAATGTCAGTGAGCGTTCCGATTTCAGTTCCAGAGCGATTCGCCCAATGAGTCCTTGATATTTAGTCGTTTTCAGCCAATTTTCTGGATTTTTGAAAATTTCACTTTTTTGTGAAAATATCCACTAAATGAGGGAATAATATGTGTGAGGGAACCCCAGGAGAGTTCCAAATGTGTGTGGGAAGAATATATATCCCACGGGGGTAAAATTGAAAAGAGTTGAAAAAAAATTTTTTTTGGACTTAGTCATTTTTCCGGCGTTTATCAGACTTTCAGATAGGGGAAATGTCAGTGAGCGTTCCAATTTCAGTTCCAGAGTGATTCGCCCAATGAGTCCTTGTTATTTAGTCGTTTTCAGCCAATTTTCTGGATTTTTGAAAATTTCACTTTTTTTGTGAAAATATCCACTAAATGAGGGAATAATATGTGTGAGGGTACCCCAGGAGAGTTCCAAATGTGTGTGGGAAGAATATATATCCCACGGGGGTAAAATTGAAAAAAGTTGAAAAAAATTATTTTTTGAACTTAGTCATTTTTCTGGCGTTTATCAGACTTTCAGATAGGGGAAATGTCAGTGAGCGTTCCGATTTCAGTTCCAGAGCGATTCGCCCAATGAGTCCTTGTTATTTAGTTGTTTTCAGCCAATTTTCTGGATTTTTGAAAATTTCACTTTTTTGTGAAAATATCCACTAAATGAGGGAATAATATGTGTGAGGGTACCCCAGGAGAGTTCCAAATGTGTGTGGGTAGAATATATATCCCACGGGGGTAAAATTGAAAAAAGTTGAAAAAAAAATTTTTTTGGACTTAGTCATTTTTCCGGCGTTTATCAGACTTTTAGATAGGGGAAATGGCAGTGAGTGTTCCGATTTCAGTTCCAGAGCGATTCACCCAATGAGTCCTTGATATTTAGTCATTTTCAGCCAATTTTCTGGATTTTTGAAAATTTCACTTTTTTGTGAAAATATCCACTAAATGAGGGAATAAGTACCCCAGGAGAGTTCCAAATGTGTGTGGGAAGAATATATATCCCACGGGGGTAAAATTGAAAAAAACATTTTTTTGGACTTAGTCATTTTTCCGGCGTTTATCAGACTTTCAGATAGGGGAAATGTCAGTGAGCGTTCCGATTTCAGTTCCAGAGTGATTCGCCCAATGAGTCCTTGTTATTTAGTTGTTTTCAGCCAATTTTCTGGATTTTTGAAAATTTAACTTTTTTGTGAAAATATCCACTAAATGAGGGAATAATATGTGTGAGGGTACCCCAGGAGAGTTCCAAATGTGTGTGGGAAGAATATATATCCCATGGGGGTAAAATTGAAAAGAGTTGAAAAAAAATTTTTTTTGGACTTAGTCATTTTTCCGGCATTTATCAGACTTTCAGATAGGGGAAATGTCAGTGAGCGTTCCGATTTCAGTTCCAGAGCGATTCGCCCAATGAGTCCTTGATATTTAGTCGTTTTCAGCCAATTTTCTGGATTTTTGAAAATTTCACTTTTTTTGTGAAAATATCCACTAAATGAGGGAATAATATGTGTGAGGGTACCCCAGGAGAGTTCCAAATGTGTGTGGGAAGAATATATATCCCACGGGGGTAAAATTGAAAAAAGTTGAAAAAAAAATTTTTTTGGACTTAGTCATTTTTCCGGCGTTTATCAGACTTTTAGATAGGGGAAATGGCAGTGAGTGTTCCGATTTCAGTTCCAGAGCGATTCACCCAATGAGTCCTTGATATTTAGTCATTTTCAGCCAATTTTCTGGATTTTTGAAAATTTCACTTTTTTGTGAAAATATCCACTAAATGAGGGAATAAGTACCCCAGGAGAGTTCCAAATGTGTGTGGGAAGAATATATATCCCACGGGGGTAAAATTGAAAAAAACATTTTTTTGGACTTAGTCATTTTTCCGGCGTTTATCAGACTTTCAGATAGGGGAAATGTCAGTGAGCGTTCCGATTTCAGTTCCAGAGTGATTCGCCCAATGAGTCCTTGTTATTTAGTTGTTTTCAGCCAATTTTCTGGATTTTTGAAAATTTAACTTTTTTGTGAAAATATCCACTAAATGAGGGAATAATATGTGTGAGGGTACCCCAGGAGAGTTCCAAATGTGTGTGGGAAGAATATATATCCCATGGGGGTAAAATTGAAAAGAGTTGAAAAAAAATTTTTTTTGGACTTAGTCATTTTTCCGGCATTTATCAGACTTTCAGATAGGGGAAATGTCAGTGAGCGTTCCGATTTCAGTTCCAGAGCGATTCGCCCAATGAGTCCTTGATATTTAGTCGTTTTCAGCCAATTTTCTGGATTTTTGAAAATTTCACTTTTTTTGTGAAAATATCCACTAAATGAGGGAATAATATGTGTGAGGGTACCCCAGGAGAGTTCCAAATGTGTGTGGGAAGAATAAATATCCCACGGGGGTAAAATTGAAAAAAGTTGAAAAAAAAATTTTTTTGGACTGTCATTTTTCCGGCGTTTATCAGACTTTTAGATAGGGGAAATGGCAGTGAGCGTTCCGATTTCAGTTCCAGAGCGATTCACCCAATGAGTCCTTGATATTTAGTCATTTTCAGCCAATTTTCTGGATTTTTGAAAATTTCACTTTTTTGTGAAAATATCCACTAAATGAGGGAATAAGTACCCCAGGAGAGTTCCAAATGTGTGTGGGAAGAATATATATCCCACGGGGGTAAAATTGAAAAAAACATTTTTTTGGACTTAGTCATTTTTCCGGCGTTTATCAGACTTTCAGATAGGGGAAATGTCAGTGAGCGTTCCGATTTCAGTTCCAGAGTGATTCGCCCAATGAGTCCTTGTTATTTAGTTGTTTTCAGCCAATTTTCTGGATTTTTGAAAATTTAACTTTTTTGTGAAAATATCCACTAAATGAGGGAATAATATGTGTGAGGGTACCCCAGGAGAGTTCCAAATGTGTGTGGGAAGAATATATATCCCATGGGGGTAAAATTGAAAAGAGTTGAAAAAAAATTTTTTTTGGACTTAGTCATTTTTCCGGCATTTATCAGACTTTCAGATAGGGGAAATGTCAGTGAGCGTTCCGATTTCAGTTCCAGAGCGATTCGCCCAATGAGTCCTTGATATTTAGTCGTTTTCAGCCAATTTTCTGGATTTTTGAAAATTTCACTTTTTTTGTGAAAATATCCACTAAATGAGGGAATAATATGTGTGAGGGTACCCCAGGAGAGTTCCAAATGTGTGTGGGAAGAATATATATCCCACGGGGGTAAAATTGAAAAAAGTTGAAAAAAAAATTTTTTTGGACTTAGTCATTTTTCCGGCGTTTATCAGACTTTTAGATAGGGGAAATGGCAGTGAGTGTTCCGATTTCAGTTCCAGAGCGATTCACCCAATGAGTCCTTGATATTTAGTCATTTTCAGCCAATTTTCTGGATTTTTGAAAATTTCACTTTTTTGTGAAAATATCCACTAAATGAGGGAATAAGTACCCCAGGAGAGTTCCAAATGTGTGTGGGAAGAATATATATCCCACGGGGGTAAAATTGAAAAAAACATTTTTTTGGACTTAGTCATTTTTCCGGCGTTTATCAGACTTTCAGATAGGGGAAATGTCAGTGAGCGTTCCGATTTCAGTTCCAGAGTGATTCGCCCAATGAGTCCTTGTTATTTAGTTGTTTTCAGCCAATTTTCTGGATTTTTGAAAATTTAACTTTTTTGTGAAAATATCCACTAAATGAGGGAATAATATGTGTGAGGGTACCCCAGGAGAGTTCCAAATGTGTGTGGGAAGAATATATATCCCATGGGGGTAAAATTGAAAAGAGTTGAAAAAAAATTTTTTTTGGACTTAGTCATTTTTCCGGCATTTATCAGACTTTCAGATAGGGGAAATGTCAGTGAGCGTTCCGATTTCAGTTCCAGAGCGATTCGCCCAATGAGTCCTTGATATTTAGTCGTTTTCAGCCAATTTTCTGGATTTTTGAAAATTTCACTTTTTTTGTGAAAATATCCACTAAATGAGGGAATAATATGTGTGAGGGTACCCCAGGAGAGTTCCAAATGTGTGTGGGAAGAATATATATCCCACGGGGGTAAAATTGAAAAAAGTTGAAAAAAAAATTTTTTTGGACTGTCATTTTTCCGGCGTTTATCAGACTTTTAGATAGGGGAAATGGCAGTGAGCGTTCCGATTTCAGTTCCAGAGCGATTCACCCAATGAGTCCTTGATATTTAGTCATTTTCAGCCAATTTTCTGGATTTTTGAAAATTTCACTTTTTTGTGAAAATATCCACTAAATGAGGGAATAAGTACCCCAGGAGAGTTCCAAATGTGTGTGGGAAGAATATATATCCCACGGGGGTAAAATTGAAAAAAACATTTTTTTGGACTTAGTCATTTTTCCGGCGTTTATCAGACTTTCAGATAGGGGAAATGTCAGTGAGCGTTCCGATTTCAGTTCCAGAGTGATTCGCCCAATGAGTCCTTGTTATTTAGTTGTTTTCAGCCAATTTTCTGGATTTTTGAAAATTTAACTTTTTTGTGAAAATATCCACTAAATGAGGGAATAATATGTGTGAGGGTACCCCAGGAGAGTTCCAAATGTGTGTGGGAAGAATATATATCCCATGGGGGTAAAATTGAAAAGAGTTGAAAAAAAATTTTTTTTGGACTTAGTCATTTTTCCGGCATTTATCAGACTTTCAGATAGGGGAAATGTCAGTGAGCGTTCCGATTTCAGTTCCAGAGCGATTCGCCCAATGAGTCCTTGATATTTAGTCGTTTTCAGCCAATTTTCTGGATTTTTGAAAATTTCACTTTTTTTGTGAAAATATCCACTAAATGAGGGAATAATATGTGTGAGGGTACCCCAGGAGAGTTCCAAATGTGTGTGGGAAGAATATATATCCCACGGGGGTAAAATTGAAAAAAGTTGAAAAAAAAATTTTTTTGGACTTAGTCATTTTTCCGGCGTTTATCAGACTTTTAGATAGGGGAAATGGCAGTGAGTGTTCCGATTTCAGTTCCAGAGCGATTCACCCAATGAGTCCTTGATATTTAGTCATTTTCAGCCAATTTTCTGGATTTTTGAAAATTTCACTTTTTTGTGAAAATATCCACTAAATGAGGGAATAAGTACCCCAGGAGAGTTCCAAATGTGTGTGGGAAGAATATATATCCCACGGGGGTAAAATTGAAAAAAACATTTTTTTGGACTTAGTCATTTTTCCGGCGTTTATCAGACTTTCAGATAGGGGAAATGTCAGTGAGCGTTCCGATTTCAGTTCCAGAGTGATTCGCCCAATGAGTCCTTGTTATTTAGTTGTTTTCAGCCAATTTTCTGGATTTTTGAAAATTTAACTTTTTTGTGAAAATATCCACTAAATGAGGGAATAATATGTGTGAGGGTACCCCAGGAGAGTTCCAAATGTGTGTGGGAAGAATATATATCCCATGGGGGTAAAATTGAAAAGAGTTGAAAAAAAATTTTTTTTGGACTTAGTCATTTTTCCGGCATTTATCAGACTTTCAGATAGGGGAAATGTCAGTGAGCGTTCCGATTTCAGTTCCAGAGCGATTCGCCCAATGAGTCCTTGATATTTAGTCGTTTTCAGCCAATTTTCTGGATTTTTGAAAATTTCACTTTTTTTGTGAAAATATCCACTAAATGAGGGAATAATATGTGTGAGGGTACCCCAGGAGAGTTCCAAATGTGTGTGGGAAGAATATATATCCCACGGGGGTAAAATTGAAAAAAGTTGAAAAAAAAATTTTTTTGGACTGTCATTTTTCCGGCGTTTATCAGACTTTTAGATAGGGGAAATGGCAGTGAGCGTTCCGATTTCAGTTCCAGAGCGATTCACCCAATGAGTCCTTGATATTTAGTCATTTTCAGCCAATTTTCTGGATTTTTGAAAATTTCACTTTTTTGTGAAAATATCCACTAAATGAGGGAATAAGTACCCCAGGAGAGTTCCAAATGTGTGTGGGAAGAATATATATCCCACGGGGGTAAAATTGAAAAAAAATTTTTTTTGGACTTAGTCATTTTTCTGGCGTTTATCAAACTTTCAGATAGGGGAAATGTCAGTGAGCGTTCCAATTTCAGTTCCAGAGCGATTCGCCCAATGAGTCCTTGATATTTAGTCCTTTTCAGCCAATTTTCTGGATTTTTGAAAATTTCACTTTTTTGTGAAAATATCCACTAAATGAGGGAATAATATGTGTGAGGGTACCCCAGGAGAGTTACAAATGTGTTTGGGAAGAATATATATCCCACGGGGGTAAAATTGAAAAAAGTTGAAAAAAATTATTTTTTGGACTTAGTCATTTTTCTGGCGTTTATCAGACTTTCAGATAGGGGAAATGTCAGTGAGCGTTCCGATTTCAGTTCCAGAGCGATTCGCCCAATGAGTCCTTGATATTTAGTCGTTTTCAGCCAATTTTCTGGATTTTTGAAAATTTCACTTTTTTGTGAAAATATCCACTAAATGAGGGAATAATATGTGTGAGGGAACCCCAGGAGAGTTCCAAATGTGTGTGGGAAGAATATATATCCCACGGGGGTAAAATTGAAAAGAGTTGAAAAAAAATTTTTTTTGGACTTAGTCATTTTTCCGGCGTTTATCAGACTTTCAGATAGGGGAAATGTCAGTGAGCGTTCCAATTTCAGTTCCAGAGTGATTCGCCCAATGAGTCCTTGTTATTTAGTTGTTTTCAGCCAATTTTCTGGATTTTTGAAAATTTCACTTTTTTGTGAAAATATCCACTAAATGAGGGAATAATATGTGTGAGGGTACCCCAGGAGAGTTCCAAATGTGTGTGGGTAGAATATATATCCCACGTGGGTAAAATTGAAAAAAGTTGAAGAAAAATTTTTTTTGGACTTAGTCATTTTTCCGGCGTTTATCAGACTTTCAGATATGGGAAATGTCAGTGAGCGTTCCAATTTCAGTTCCAGAGTGATTCGCCCAATGAGTCCTTGTTATTTAGTTGTTTCCAGCCAATTTTCTGGATTTTTGAAAATTTCACTTTTTTGTGAAAATATCCACTAAATGAGGGAATAATATGTGTGAGGGTACCCCAGGAGAGTTCCAAATGTGTGTGGGAAGAATATATATCCCACGGGGGTAAAATTGAAAAAAGTTGAAAAAAAAATTTTTTTGGACTTAGTCATTTTTCCGGCGTTTATCAGACTTTTAGATAGGGGAAATGGCAGTGAGCGTTCCGATTTCAGTTCCAGAGCGATTCACCCAATGAGTCCTTGATATTTAGTCATTTTCAGCCAATTTTCTGGATTTTTGAAAATTTCACTTTTTTGTGAAAATATCCACTAAATGAGGGAATAATATGTGTGAGGGTACCCCAGGAGAGTTACAAATGTGTTTGGGAAGAATATATATCCCACGGGGGTAAAATTGAAAAAAGTTGAAAAAAATTATTTTTTGGACTTAGTCATTTTTCTGGCGTTTATCAGACTTTCAGATAGGGTAAATGTCAGTGAGCGTTCCGATTTCAGTTCCAGAGCGATTCGCCCAAAGAGTCCTTGATATTTAGTCGTTTTCAGCCAATTTTCTGGATTTTTGAAAATTTCACTTTTTTGTGAAAATATCCACTAAATGAGGGAATAATATGTGTGAGGGAACCCCAGGAGAGTTCCAAATGTGTGTGGGAAGAATATATATCCCACGGGGGTAAAATTGAAAAGAGTTGAAAAAAAATTTTTTTTGGACTTAGTCATTTTTCCGGCGTTTATCAGACTTTCAGATAGGGGAAATGTCAGTGAGCGTTCCAATTTCAGTTCCAGAGTGATTCGCCCAATGAGTCCTTGTTATTTAGTTGTTTTCAGCCAATTTTCTGGATTTTTGAAAATTTCACTTTTTTGTGAAAATATCCACTAAATGAGGGAATAATATGTGTGAGGGTACCCCAGGAGAGTTCCAAATGTGTGTGGGTAGAATATATATCCCACGTGGGTAAAATTGAAAAAAGTTGAAGAAAAATTTTTTTTGGACTTAGTCATTTTTCCGGCGTTTATCAGACTTTCAGATAGGGGAAATGTCAGTGAGCGTTCCAATTTCAGTTCCAGAGTGATTCGCCCAATGAGTCCTTGTTATTTAGTTGTTTTCAGCCAATTTTCTGGATTTTTGAAAATTTAACTTTTTTGTGAAAATATCCACTAAATGAGGGAATAATATGTGTGAGGGTACCCCAGGAGAGTTCCAAATGTGTGTGGGAAGAATATATATCCCACGGGGGTAAAATTGAAAAAAGTTGAAAAAAAAAATTTTTTTCGACTGTCATTTTTCCGGCGTTTATCAGACTTTTAGATAGGGGAAATGGCAGTGAGCGTTCCGATTTCAGTTCCAGAGCGATTCACCCAATGAGTCCTTGATATTTAGTCATTTTCAGCCAATTTTCTGGATTTTTGAAAATTTCACTTTTTTGTGAAAATATCCACTAAATGAGGGAATAAGTACCCCAGGAGAGTTCCAAATGTGTGTGGGAAGAATATATATCCCACGGGGGTAAAATTGAAAAAAAATTTTTTTGGACTTAGTCATTTTTCTGGCGTTTATCAAACTTTCAGATAGGGGAAATGTCAGTGAGCGTTCCAATTTCAGTTCCAGAGCGATTCGCCCAATGAGTCCTTGATATTTAGTCCTTTTCAGCCAATTTTCTGGATTTTTGAAAATTTCACTTTTTTGTGAAAATATCCACTAAATGAGGGAATAATATGTGTGAGGGTACCCCAGGAGAGTTACAAATGTGTTTGGGAAGAATATATATCCCACGGGGGTAAAATTGAAAAAAGTTGAAAAAAATTATTTTTTGGACTTAGTCATTTTTCTGGCGTTTATCAGACTTTCAGATAGGGGAAATGTCAGTGAGCGTTCCGATTTCAGTTCCAGAGCGATTCGCCCAATGAGTCCTTGATATTTAGTCGTTTTCAGCCAATTTTCTGGATTTTTGAAAATTTCACTTTTTTGTGAAAATATCCACTAAATGAGGGAATAATATGTGTGAGGGAACCCCAGGAGAGTTCCAAATGTGTGTGGGAAGAATATATATCCCACGGGGGTAAAATTGAAAAGAGTTGAAAAAAAATTTTTTTTGGACTTAGTCATTTTTCCGGCGTTTATCAGACTTTCAGATAGGGGAAATGTCAGTGAGCGTTCCAATTTCAGTTCCAGAGTGATTCGCCCAATGAGTCCTTGTTATTTAGTTGTTTTCAGCCAATTTTCTGGATTTTTGAAAATTTCACTTTTTTGTGAAAATATCCACTAAATGAGGGAATAATGTGTGAGGGTACCCCAGGAGAGTTCCAAATGTGTGTGGGTAGAATATATATCCCACGTGGGTAAAATTGAAAAAAGTTGAAGAAAAATTTTTTTTGGACTTAGTCATTTTTCTGGCGTTTATCAGACTTTCAGATAGGGGAAATGTCAGTGAGCGTTCCAATTTCAGTTCCAGAGTGATTCGCCCAATGAGTCCTTGTTATTTAGTTGTTTTCAGCCAATTTTCTGGATTTTTGAAAATTTCACTTTTTTGTGAAAATATCCACTAAATGAGGGAATAATATGTGTGAGGGTACCCCAGGAGAGTTCCAAATGTGTGTGGGTAGAATATATATCCCACGGGGGTAAAATTGAAAAAAGTTGAAAAAAAATTTTTTTTTGACTTAGTCATTTTTCCGGCGTTTATCAGACTTTCAGATAGGGGAAATGTCAGTGAGCGTTCCAATTTCAGTTCCAGAGTGATTCGCCCAATGAGTCCTTGTTATTTAGTTGTTTTCAGCCAATTTTCTGGATTTTTGAAAATTTAACTTTTTTGTGAAAATATCCACTAAATGAGGGAATAATATGTGTGAGGGTACCCCAGGAGAGTTCCAAATGTGTGTGGGAAGAATATATATCCCACGGGGGTAAAATTGAAAAAAGTTGAAAAATAAAATTTTTTTGGACTGTCATTTTTCCGGCGTTTATCAGACTTTTAGATAGGGGAAATGGCAGTGAGCGTTCCGATTTCAGTTCCAGAGCGATTCACCCAATGAGTCCGTGATATTTAGTCATTTTCAGCCAATTTTCTGGATTTTTGAAAATTTCACTTTTTTGTGAAAATATCCACTAAATGAGGGAATAAGTACCCCAGGAGAGTTCCAAATGTGTGTGGGAAGAATATATATCCCACGGGGGTAAAATTGAAAAAAATTTTTTTTGGACTTAGTCATTTTTCTGGCGTTTATCAGACTTTCAGATAGGGGAAATGTCAGTGAGCGTTCCAATTTCAGTTCCAGAGCGATTCGCCCAATGAGTCCTTGATATTTAGTCGTTTTCAGCCAATTTTCTGGATTTTTGAAAATTTCACTTTTTTGCGAAAATATCCACTAAATGAGGGAATAATATGTGTGAGGGTACCCCAGGAGAGTTCCAAATGTGTGTGGGAAGAATATATATCCCACGGGGGTAAAATTGAAAAAAGTTGAAAAAAATTATTTTTTGGACTTAGTCATTTTTCTGGCGTTTATCAGACTTTCAGATAGGGCAAATGTCAGTGAGCGTTCCGATTTCAGTTCCAGAGCGATTCGCCCAATGAGTCCTTGATATTTAGTCGTTTTCAGCCAATTTTCTGGATTTTTGAAAATTTCACTTTTTTGTGAAAATATCCACTAAATGAGGGAATAAGTACCCCAGGAGAGTTCCAAATGTGTGTGGGAAGAATATATATCCCACGGGGGTAAAATTGAAAAAAACATTTTTTTGGACTTAGTCATTTTTCTGGCGTTTATCAGACTTTCAGATAGGGGAAATGTCAGTGAGCGTTCCGATTTCAGTTCCAGAGCGATTCGCCCAATGAGTCCTTGATATTTAGTCGTTTTCAGCCAATTTTTTGGATTTTTGAAAATTTCACTTTTTTGTGAAAATATCCACTAAATGAGGGAATAATATGTGTGAGGGTACCCCAGGAGAGTTCCAAATGTGTGTGGGAAGAATATATATCCCACGGGGGTAAAATTGAAAAGAGTTGAAAAAAATTTTTTTTGGACTTAGTCATTTTTCCGGCGTTTATCAGACTTTCAGATAGGGGAAATGTCAGTGAGCGTTTCGATTTCAGTTCCAGAGCGATTCGCCCAATGAGTCCTTGATATTTAGTCGTTTTCAGCCAATTTTCTGGATTTTTGAAAATTTCACTTTTTTGTGAAAATATCCACTAAATGAGGGAATAATATGTGTGAGGGAACCCCAGGAGAGTTCCAAATGTGTGTGGGAAGAATATATATCCCACGGGGGTAAAATTGAAAAGAGTTGAAAAAAAATTTTTTTTGGACTTAGTCATTTTTCCGGCGTTTATCAGACTTTCAGATAGGGGAAATGTCAGTGAGCGTTCCAATTTCAGTTCCAGAGTGATTCGCCCAATGAGTCCTTGATATTTAGTCATTTTCAGCCAATTTTCTGCATTTTTGAAAATTTCACTTTTTTGTGAAAATATCCACTAAATGAGGGAATAAGTACCCCAGGAGAGTTCCAAATGTGTGTGGGAAGAATATATATCCCACGGGGGTAAAATTGAAAAAAAATTTTTTTTGGACTTAGTCATTTTTCCGGCGTTTATCAGACTTTCAGATAAGGGAAATGTCAGTGAGCATTCCGATTTCAGTTCCAGAGTGATTCGCCCAATGAGTCCTTGTTATTTAGTTGTTTTCAGCCAATTTTCTGGATTTTTGAAAATTTCACTTTTTTGTGAAAATATCCACTAAATGAGGGAATAATATGTGTGAGGGTACCCCAGGAGAGTTCCAAATGTGTGTGGGAAGAATATATATCCCACGGGGGTAAAATTGAAAAAAGTTGAAAACAATTTTTTTTTGGACTTAGTCAATTTTCTGGCGTTTATCAGACTTTCAGATAGGGGAAATGTCAGTGAGCATTCCGATTTCAGTTCCAGAGTGATTCGCCCAATGAGTCCTTGTTATTTAGTTGTTTTCAGGCAATTTTCTGGATTTTTGAAAATTTCACTTTTTTGTGAAAATATCCACTAAATGAGGGAATAATATGTGTGAGGGTACCCCAGGAGAGTTCCAAATGTGTGTGGGAAGAATATATATCCCACGGGGGTAAAATTGAAAAAAGTTGAAAAAAATTATTTTTTGGACTTAGTCATTTTTCCGGCGTTTATCAGACTTTCAGATAGGGGAAATGTCAGTGAGCGTTCCAATTTCAGTTCCAGAGTGATTCGCCCAATGAGTCCTTGATATTTAGTCATTTTCAGCCAATTTTCTGCATTTTTGAAAATTTCACTTTTTTGTGAAAATATCCACTAAATGAGGGAATAAGTACCCCAGGAGAGTTCCAAATGTGTGTGGGAACAATATATATCCCACGGGGGTAAAATTGAAAAAAAATTTTTTTTGGACTTAGTCATTTTTCCGGCGTTTATCAGACTTTCAGATAAGGGAAATGTCAGTGAGCATTCCGATTTCAGTTCCAGAGTGATTCGCCCAATGAGTCCTTGTTATTTAGTTGTTTTCAGCCAATTTTCTGGATTTTTGAAAATTTCACTTTTTTGTGAAAATATCCACTAAATGAGGGAATAATATGTGTGAGGGTACCCCAGGAGAGTTCCAAATGTGTGTGGGAAGAATATATATCCCACGGGGGTAAAATTGAAAAAAGTTGAAAAAAAATTTTTTTTGGACTTAGTCATTTTTCTGGCGTTTATCAGACTTTCAGATAGGGGAAATGTCAGTGAGCGTTCCAATTTCAGTTCCAGAGCGATTCGCCCAATGAGTCCTTGATATTTAGTCGTTTTCAGCCAATTTTCTGGATTTTTGAAAATTTCACTTTTTTGTGAAAATATCCACTAAATGAGGGAATAAGTTCCCCAGGAGAGTTCCAAATGTGTGTGGGAAGAATATATATCCCACAGGGGTAAAATTGAAAAAAAAATTTTTTTGGACTTAGTCATTTTTCTGGCGTTTATCAGACTTTCAGATAGGGGATATGTCAGTGAGCGTTCCGATTTCAGTTCCAGAGCGTTTCGCCCAATGAGTCATTGATATTTAGTCGTTTTCAGCCAATTTTCTGGATTTTTGAAAATTTCACTTTTTTTGTGAAAATATCCACTAAATGAGGGAATAATATGTGTGAGGGTACCCCAGGAGAGTTCCAAATGTGTGTGGGAAGAATATATATCCCACGAGGGTAAAATTGAAAAGAGTTGAAAAAAAATTTTTTTTGGACTTAGTCATTTTTCCGGCATTTATCAGACTTTCAGATAGGGGAAATGTCAGTGAGCGTTCCGATTTCAGTTCCAGAGCGATTCGCCCAATGAGTCCTTGATATTTAGTCGTTTTCAGCCAAGTTTCTGGATTTTTAAAAAATTTCACTTTTTTGTGAAAATATCCACTAAATGAGGGAATAATATGTGTGAGGTTACCCCAGGAGAGTTCCAAATGTGTGTGGGAAGAATATATATCCCACGGGGGTAAAATTGAAAAAAGTTGAAAAAAAATTTTTTTTGGACTTAGTCATTTTTCCGGCGTTTATCAGACTTTTAGATAGGGGAAATGTCAGTGAGCGTTCCGATTTCAGTTCCAGAGTGATTCGCCCAATGAGTCCTTGTTATTTAGTTGTTTTCAGGCAATTTTCTGGATTTTTGAAAATTTCACTTTTTTGTGAAAATATCCACTAAATGAGGGAATAATATGTGTGAGGGTACCCCAGGAGAGTTCCAAATGTGTGTGGGAAGAATATATATCCCACGGGGGTAAAATTGAAAAACGTTGAAAAAAATTTTTTTTTGGACTTAGTCATTTTTCTGGCGTTTATCAGACTTTCAGATAGGGGAAATGTCAGTGAGCGTTCCAATTTCAGTTCCAGAGCGATTCGCCCAATGAGTCCTTGATATTTAGACGTTTTCAGCCAATTTTCTGGATTTTTGAAAATTTCACTTTTTTGTGAAAATATCCACTAAATGAGGGAATAAGTACCCCAGGAGAGTTCCAAATGTGTGTGGGAAGAATATATTTCCCACGGGGGTAAAATTGAAAAAAAATTTTTTTTGGACTTAGTCATTTTTCCGGCGTTTATCAGACTTTTAGATAGGGGAAATGGCAGTGAGCGTTCCGATTTCAGTTCCAGAGCGATTCACCCAATGAGTCCTTGATATTTAGTCATTTTCAGCCAATTTTCTGGATTTTGAAAATTTCACTTTTTTGTGAAAATATCCACTAAATGAGGGAATAAGTACCCCAGGAGAGTTCCAAATGTGTGTGGGAAGAATATATATCCCACGGGGGTAAAATTGAAAAAAAAATTTTTTTGGACTTAGTCATTTTTCCGGCGTTTATCGGACTTTCAGATAGGGGAAATGTCAGTGAGCATTCCGATTTCAGTTCCAGAGTGATTCGCCCAATGAGTCCTTGTTATTTAGTTGTTTTCAGCCAATTTTCTGGATTTTTGAAAATTTCACTTTTTTGTGAAAATATCCACTAAATGAGGGAATAATATGTGTGAGGGTACCCCAGGAGAGTTCCAAATGTGTGTGGGAAGAATATATATCCCACGGGGGTAAAATTGAAAAAAGTTGAAAAAAATTATTTTTTGGACTTAGTCATTTTTCTGGCGTTTATCAGACTTTCAGATAGGGGAAATGTCAGTGAGCATTCCGATTTCAGTTCCAGAGTGATTCGCCCAATGAGTCCTTGATATTTAGTCGTTTTCAGCCAATTTTCTGGATTTTTGAAAATTTCACTTTTTTGTGAAAATATCCACTAAATGAGGGAATAAGTTCCCCAGGAGAGTTCCAAATGTGTGTGGGAAGAATATATATCCCACGGGGGTAAAATTGAAAAAAAAATTTTTTTGGACTTAGTCAATTTTCTGGCGTTTATCAGACTTTCAGATAGGGGAAATGTCAGTGAGCATTCCGATTTCAGTTCCAGAGTGATTCGCCCAATGAGTCCTTGTTATTTAGTTGTTTTCAGGCAATTTTCTGGATTTTTGAAAATTTCACTTTTTTGTGAAAATATCCACTAAATGAGGGAATAATATGTGTGAGGGTACCCCAGGAGAGTTCCAAATGTGTGTGGGAAGAATATATATCCCACGGGGGTAAAATTGAAAAAAGTTGAAAAAAATTATTTTTTGGACTTAGTCATTTTTCCGGCGTTTATCAGACTTTCAGATAGGGGAAATGTCAGTGAGCGTTCCGATTTCAGTTCCAGAGCGATTCGCCCAATGAGTCCTTGTTATTTAGTTGTTTTCAGGCAATTTTCTGGATTTTTGAAAATTTCACTTTTTTGTGAAAATATCCACTAAATGAGGGAATAAGTACCCCAGGAGAGTTCCAAATGTGTGTGGGAAGAATATATATCCCACGGGGGTAAAATTGAAAAAAGTTGAAAAAAAATTTTTTTTGGACTTAGTCATTTTTCTGGCGTTTATCAGACTTTCAGATAGGGGAAATGTCAGTGAGCGTTCCAATTTCAGTTCCAGAGCGATTCGCCCAATGAGTCCTTGATATTTAGACGTTTTCAGCCAATTTTCTGGATTTTTGAAAATTTCACTTTTTTGTGAAAATATCCACTAAATGAGGGAATAAGTACCCCAGGAGAGTTCCAAATGTGTGTGGGAAGAATATATTTCCCACGGGGGTAAAATTGAAAAAAAATTTTTTTTGGACTTAGTCATTTTTCCGGCGTTTATCAGACTTTTAGATAGGGGAAATGGCAGTGAGCATTCCGATTTCAGTTCCAGAGCGATTCACCCAATGAGTCCTTGATATTTAGTCATTTTCAGCCAATTTTCTGGATTTTGAAAATTTCACTTTTTTGTGAAAATATCCACTAAATGAGGGAATAAGTACCCCAGGAGAGTTCCAAATGTGTGTGGGAAGAATATATATCCCACGGGGGTAAAATTGAAAAAAAAATTTTTTTGGACTTAGTCATTTTTCCGGCGTTTATCGGACTTTCAGATAGGGGAAATGTCAGTGAGCATTCCGATTTCAGTTCCAAAGTGATTCGCCCAATGAGTCCTTGTTATTTAGTTGTTTTCAGCCAATTTTCTGGATTTTTGAAAATTTCACTTTTTTGTGAAAATATCCACTAAATGAGGGAATAATATGTGTGAGGGTACCCCAGGAGAGTTCCAAATGTGTGTGGGAAGAATATATATCCCACGGGGGTAAAATTGAAAAAAGTTGAAAAAAATTATTTTTTGGACTTAGTCATTTTTCTGGCGTTTATCAGACTTTCAGATAGGGGAAATGTCAGTGAGCATTCCGATTTCAGTTCCAGAGTGATTCGCCCAATGAGTCCTTGATATTTAGTCGTTTTCAGCCAATTTTCTGGATTTTTGAAAATTTCACTTTTTTGTGAAAATATCCACTAAATGAGGGAATAAGTTCCCCAGGAGAGTTCCAAATGTGTGTGGGAAGAATATATATCCCACGGGGGTAAAATTGAAAAAAAAATTTTTTTGGACTTAGTCATTTTTCTGGCGTTTATCAGACTTTCAGATAGGGGATATGTCAGTGAGCGTTCCGATTTCAGTTCCAGAGCGTTTCGCCCAATGAGTCCTTGATATTTAGTTGTTTTCAGCCAATTTTCTGGATTTTTGAAAATTTCACTTTTTTGTGAAAATATCCACTAAATGAGGGAATAATATGTGTGAGGGTACCCCAGGAGAGTTCCAAATGTGTGTGGGAAGAATATATATCCCACGGGGGTAAAATTGAAAAAAGTTGAAAAAAATTTTTTTTTGGACTTAGTCATTTTTCTGGCGTTTATCAGACTTTCAGATAGGGGAAATGTCAGTGAGCGTTCCGATTTTAGTTCCAGAGCGATTCGCCCAATGAGTCCTTGATATTTAGTCGTTTTCAGCCAATTTTCTGGATTTTTGAAAATTTCACTTTTTTGTGAAAATATCCACTAAATGAGGGAATAATATGTGTGAGGTTACCCCAGGAGAGTTCCAAATGTGTGTGGGAAGAATATATATCCCACGGGGGTAAAATTGAAAAAAGTTGAAAAAAATTATTTTTTGGACTTAGTCATTTTTCTGGCGTTTATCAGACTTTCAGATAGGGGAAATGTCAGTGAGCGTTCCAATTTCAGTTCCAGAGCGATTCGCCCAATGAGTCCTTGATATTTAGTCGTTTTCAGCCAATTTTCTGGATTTTTGAAAATTTCACTTTTTTGTGAAAATATCCACTAAATGAGGGAATAAGTACCCCAGGAGAGTTCCAAATGTGTGTGGGAAGAATATATATCCCACGGGGGTAAAATTGAAAAAAAAATTTTTTTGGACTTAGTCATTTTTCCGGCGTTTATCAGACTTTCAGATAGGGGAAATGTCAGTGAGCGTTCCAATTTCAGTTCCAGAGCCATTCGCCCAATGAGTCCTTGATATTTAGTCGTTTTCAGCCAATTTTCTGGATTTTTGAAAATTTCACTTTTTTGTGAAAATATCCACTAAATGAGGGAATAAGTACCCCAGGAGAGTTCCAAATGTGTGTGGGAAGAATATATATCCCACGGGGGTAAAATTGAAAAAAAATTTTTTTTGGACTTAGTCATTTTTCCGGCGTTTATCAGACTTTCAGATAGGGGAAATGTCAGTGAGCGTTCCAATTTCAGTTCCAGAGCGATTCGCCCAATGAGTCCTTGATATTTAGTAGTTTTCAGCCAATTTTCTGGATTTTTGAAAATTTCACTTTTTTGTGAAAATATCCACTAAATGAGGGAATAATATGTGTGAGGGTACCCCAGGAGAGTTCCAAATGTGTGTGGGAAGAATATATATCCCACGGGCGTAAAATTGAAAAACGTTGAAAAAAATTTTTTTTTGGACTTAGTAATTTTTCTGGCGTTTATCAGACTTTCAGATAGGGGAAATGTCAGTGAGCGTTCCAATTTCAGTTCCAGAGCGATTCGCCCAATGAGTCCTTGATATTTAGTCGTTTTCAGCCAATTTTCTGGATTTTTGAAAATTTCACTTTTTTTGCGAAAATATCCACTAAATGAGGGAATAATATATGTGAGGGTACCCCAGGAGAGTTCCAAATGTGTGTGGGAAGAATATATATCCCACGGGGGTAAAATTGAAAAAAGTTGAAAAAAATAATTTTTTGGACTTAGTCATTTTTCTGGCGTTTATCAGACTTTCAGATAGGGGAAATGTCAGTGAGCGTTCCGATTTCAGTTCCAGAGCGATTCGCCCAATGAGTCCTTGATATTTAGTAGTTTTCAACCAATTTTCTGGATTTTTGAAAATTTCACTTTTTTGTGAAAATATCCACTAAATGAGGGAATAATATGTGTGAGGGAACCCCAGGAGAGTTCCAAATGTGTGTGGGAAGAATATATATCCCACGGGGGTAAAATTGAAAAAAGTTGAAGAAAAATTTTTTTTGGACTTAGTCATTTTTCCGGCGTTTATCAGACTTTCAGATAGGGGAAATGTCAGTGAGCGTTCCAATTTCAGTTCCAGAGTGTTTCGCCCAATGAGTCCTTTTTATTTAGTTGTTTTCAGCCAATTTTCTGGATTTTTGAAAATTTCACTTTTTTGTGAAAATATCCACTAAATGAGGGAATAATATGTGTGAGGGTACCCCAGGAGAGTTCCAAATGTGTGTGGGTAGAATATATATCCCACGGGGGTAAAATTGAAAAAAGTTGAAAAAAAATTTTTTTTGGACTTAGTCATTTTTCCGGCGTTTATCAGACTTTCAGATAGGGGAAATGTCAGTGAGCGTTCCAATTTCAGTTCCAGAGTGATTCGCCCAATGAGTCCTTGTTATTTAGTTGTTTTCAGCCAATTTTCTGGATTTTTGAAAATTTAACTTTTTTGTGAAAATATCCACTAAATGAGGGAATAATATGTGTGAGGGTACCCCAGGAGAGTTCCAAATGTGTGTGGGAAGAATATATATCCCACGGGGGTAAAATTGAAAAAAGTTGAAAAAAAAATTTTTTTGGACTTAGTCATTTTTCCGGTGTTTATCAGACTTTTAGATAGGGGAAATGGCAGTGAGCGTTCCGATTTCAGTTCCAGAGCGATTCACCCAATGAGTCCTTGATATTTAGTCAATTTCAGCCAATTTTCTGGATTTTTGAAAATTTCACTTTTTTGTGAAAATATCCACTAAATGAGGGAATAAGTACCCCAGGAGAGTTCCAAATGTGTGTGGGAAGAATATATATCCCACGGGGGTAAAATTGAAAAAAAATTTTTTTTGGACTTAGTCATTTTTCTGGCGTTTATCAGACTTTCAGATAGGGGAAATGTCAGTGAGCGTTCCAATTTCAGTTCCAGAGCGATTCGCCCAATGAGTCCTTGATATTTAGTCATTTTCAGCCAATTTTCTGGATTTTTGAAAATTTCACTTTTTTGTGAAAATATCCACTAAATGAGGGAATAATATGTGTGAGGTTACCCCAGGAGAGTTCCAAATGTGTGTGGGAAGAATATATATTCCACGGGGGTAAAATTGAAAAAAGTTGAAAAAAATTATTTTTTGGACTTAGTCATTTTTCTGGCGTTTATCAGACTTTCAGATAGGGGAAATGTCAGTGAGCGTTCCAATTTCAGTTCCAGAGCGATTCGCCCAATGAGTCCTTGATATTTAGTCGTTTTCAGCCAATTTTCTGGATTTTTGAAAATTTCACTTTTTTGTGAAAATATCCACTAAATGAGGGAATAAGTATCCCAGGAGAGTTCCAAATGTGTGTGGGAAGAATATATATCCCACGGGGGTAAAATTGAAAAAAAATTTTTTTTGGACTTAGTCATTTTTCCGGCGTTTATCAGACTTTTAGATAGGGGAAATGTCAGTGAGCGTTCCGATTTCAGTTCCAGAGTGATTCGCCCAATGAGTCCTTGTTATTTAGTTGTTTTCAGCCAATTTTCTGGATTTTTGAAAATTTCACTTTTTTGTGAAAATATCCACTAAATGAGGGAATAATATGTGTGAGGGTACCCCAGGAGAGTTCCAAATGTGTGTGGGAAGAATATATATCCCACGGGGGTAAAATTGAAAAAAGTTGAAAAAAAAATTTTTTTGGACTTAGTCATTTTTCTGGCGTTTATCAGACTTTCAGATATGGGAAATGTCAGTGAGCGTTCCGATTTCAGTTCCAGAGCGATTCGCCCAATGAGTCCTTGATATTTAGTCGTTTTCAGCCAATTTTCTGGATTTTTGAAAATTTCACTTTTTTGTGAAAATATCCACTAAATGAGGGAATAAGTACCCCAGGAGAGTTCCAAATGTGTGTGGGAAGAATATATATCCCACGGGGGTAAAATTGAAAAAAAATTTTTTTTGGACTTAGTCATTTTTCCGGCGTTTATCAGACTTTTAGATAGGGGAAATGTCAGTGAGCGTTCTGATTTCAGTTCCAGAGTGATTCGCCCAATGAGTCCTTGTTATTTAGTTGTTTTCAGGCAATTTTCTGGATTTTTGAAAATTTCACTTTTTTGTGAAAATATCCACTTAATGAGGGAATAATATGTGTGAGGGTACCCCAGGAGAGTTCCAAATGTGTGTGGGAAGAATATATATCCCACGGGGGTAAAATTGAAAAACGTTGAAAAAAATTTTTTTTTGGACTTAGTCATTTTTCTGGCGTTTATCAGACTTTCAGATAGGGGAAATGTCAGTGAGCGTTCCAATTTCAGTTCCAGAGCGATTCGCCCAATGAGTCCTTGATATTTAGTCGTTTTCAGCCAATTTTCTGGATTTTTGAAAATTTCACTTTTTTGTGAAAATATCCACTAAATGAGGGAATAAGTACCCCAGGAGAGTTCCAAATGTGTGTGGGAAGAATATATATCCCACGGGGGTAAAATTGAAAAAAAAATTTTTTTGGACTTAGTCATTTTTCCGGCGTTTATCAGACTTTTAGATAGGGGAAATGTCAGTGAGCGTTCCAATTTCAGTTCCAGAGCGATTCGACCAATGAGTCCTTGATATTTAGTCGTTTTCAGCCAATTTTCTGGATTTTTGAAAATTTCACTTTTTTGTGAAAATATCCACTAAATGAGGGAATAATATGTGTGAGGGTACCCCAGGAGAATTCCAAATGTGTGTGGGAAGAATTTATATCCCACGGGGGTAAAATTGAAAAAAGTTGAAAAAAATTTTTTTTTGGACTTAGTCATTTTTCTGGCGTTTATCAGACTTTCAGATAGGGGATATGTCAGTGAGCGTTCCGATTTCAGTTCCAGAGCGTTTCGCCCAATGAGTCCTTGATATTTAGTCGTTTTCAGCCAATTTTCTGGATTTTTGAAAATTTCACTTTTTTGTGAAAATATCCACTAAATGAGGGAATAAGTACCCCAGGAGAGTTCCAAATGGGTGTGGGAAGAATATATATCCCACGGGGGTAAAATTGAAAAAAAAATTTTTTTGGACTTAGTCATTTTTCCGGCGTTTATCAGACTTTCAGATAGGGGAAATGGCAGTGAGCGTTCCGATTTCAGTTCCAGAGCGATTCACCCAATGAGTCCTTGATATTTAGTCGTTTTCAGCCAATTTTCTGGATTTTTGAAAATTTCACTTTTTTGTGAAAATATCCACTAAATGAGGGAATAATATGTGTGAGGGTACCCCAGGAGAGTTCCAAATGTGTGTGGGAAGAATATATATCCCACGGGGGTAAAATTGAAAAAAGTTGAAAAAAATTTTTTTTTGGACTTAGTCATTTTTCCGGCGTTTATCAGACTTTTAGATAGGGGAAATGTCAGTGAGCGTTCCGATTTCAGTTCCAGAGTGATTCGCCCAATGAGTCCTTGTTATTTAGTTGTTTTCAGGCAATTTTCTGGATTTTTGAAAATTTCACTTTTTTGTGAAAATATCCACTAAATGAGGGAATAATATGTGTGAGGGTACCCCAGGAGAGTTCCAAATGTGTGTGGGAAGAATATATATCCCACGGGGGTAAAATTGAAAAACGTTGAAAAAAAATTTTTTTTGGACTTAGTCATTTTTCTGGCGTTTATCAGACTTTCAGATAGGGGAAATGTCAGTGAGCGTTCCAATTTCAGTTCCAGAGCGATTCGCCCAATGAGTCCTTGATATTTAGTCGTTTTCAGCCAATTTTCTGGATTTTTGAAAATTTCACTTTTTTGTGAAAATATCCACTAAATGAGGGAATAAGTACCCCAGGAGAGTTCCAAATGTGTGTGGGAAGAATATATATCCCACGGGGGTAAAATTGAAAAAAAAATTTTTTTGGACTTAGTCATTTTTCCGGCGTTTATCAGACTTTCAGATAGGGGAAATGGCAGTGAGCGTTCCGATTTCAGTTCCAGAGCGATTCACCCAATGAGTCCTTGATATTTAGTCATTTTCAGCCAATTTTCTGGATTTTTGAAAATTTCACTTTTTTGTGAAAATATCCACTAAATGAGGGAATAATATGTGTGAGGGTACCCCAGGAGAGTTCCAAATGTGTGTGGGAAGAATATATATCCCACGGGGGTAAAATTGAAAAACGTTGAAAAAAATTTTTTTTTGGACTTAGTCATTTTTCTGGCGTTTATCAGACTTTCAGATAGGGGAAATGTCAGTGAGCGTTCCAATTTCAGTTCCAGAGCGATTCGCCCAATGAGTCCTTGATATTTAGTCGTTTTCAGCCAATTTTCTGGATTTTTGAAAATTTCACTTTTTTGTGAAAATATCCACTAAATGAGGGAATAAGTACCCCAGGAGAGTTCCAAATGTGTGTGGGAAGAATATAGATCCCACGGGGGTAAAATTGAAAAAAAAATTTTTTTGGACTTAGTCATTTTTCCGGCGTTTATCAGACTTTCAGATAGGGGAAATGGCAGTGAGCGTTCCGATTTCAGTTCCAGAGCGATTCACCCAATGAGTCCTTGATATTTAGTCGTTTTCAGCCAATTTTCTGGATTTTTGAAAATTTCACTTTTTTGTGAAAATATCCACTAAATGAGGGAATAATATGTGTGAGGGTACCCCAGGAGAGTTCCAAATGTGTGTGGGAAGAATATATATCCCACGGGGGTAAAATTGAAAAAAGTTGAAAAAAAATTTTTTTTGGACTTAGTCATTTTTCCGGCGTTTATCAGACTTTTAGATAGGGGAAATGTCAGTGAGCGTTCCGATTTCAGTTCCAGAGTGATTCGCCCAATGAGTCCTTGTTATTTAGTTGTTTTCAGGCAATTTTCTGGATTTTTGAAAATTTCACTTTTTTGTGAAAATATCCACTAAATGAGGGAATAATATGTGTGAGGGTACCCCAGGAGAGTTCCAAATGTGTGTGGGAAGAATATATATCCCACGGGGGTAAAATTGAAAAACGTTGAAAAAAATTTTTTTTTGGACTTAGTCATTTTTCTGGCGTTTATCAGACTTTCAGATAGGGGAAATGTCAGTGAGCGTTCCAATTTCAGTTCCAGAGCGATTCGCCCAATGAGTCCTTGATATTTAGTCGTTTTCAGCCAATTTTCTGGATTTTTGAAAATTTCACTTTTTTGTGAAAATATCCACTAAATGAGGGAATAAGTACCCCAGGAGAGTGCCAAATGTGTGTGGGAAGAATATATATCCCACGGGGGTAAAATTGAAAAAAAAATTTTTTTGGACTTAGTCATTTTTCCGGCGTTTATCAGACTTTCAGATAGGGGAAATGTCAGATATCGTTCCGATTTCAGTTCCAGAGCGATTCGCCCAATGAGTCCTTGATATTTAGTCGTTTTCAGCCAATTTTCTGGATTTTTGAAAATTTCACTTTTTTGTGAAAATATCCACTAAATGAGGGAATAATATGTGTGAGGGTACCCCAGGAGAGTTCCAAATGTGTGTGGGAAGAATATATATCCCACGGGGGTAAAATTGAAAAGAGTTGAAAAAAAATTTTTTTTGGACTTAAGTCATTTTTCCGGCGTTTATCAGACTTTCAGATAGGGGAAATGTCAGAGATCGTTCCGATTTCAGTTCCAGAGCGATTCGCCCAATGAGTCCTTGATATTTAGTCGTTTTCAGCCAATTTTCTGGATTTTTGAAAATTTCACTTTTTTGTGAAAATATCCACTAAATGAGGGAATAATATGTGTGAGGGAACCCCAGGAGAGTTCCAAATGTGTGTGGGAAGAATATATATCCCACGGGGGTAAAATTGAAAAAAGTTGAAGAAAATTTTTTTTTGGACTTAGTCATTTTTCCGGCGTTTATCAGACTTTCAGATAGGGGAAATGTCAGTGAGCGTTCCAATTTCAGTTCCAGAGTGATTCGCCCAATGAGTCCTTGTTATTTAGTTGTTTTCAGCCAATTTTCTGGATTTTTGAAAATTTCACTTTTTTGTGAAAATATCCACTAAATGAGGGAATAATATGTGTGAGGGTACCCCAGGAGAGTTCCAAATGTGTGTGGGTAGAATATATATCCCACGGGGGTAAAATTGAAAAAAGTTGAAAAAAAAATTTTTTTGGACTTAGTCATTTTTCCGGCGTTTATCAGACTTTCAGATAGGGGAAATGTCAGTGAGCGTTCCAATTTCAGTTCCAGAGTGATTCGCCCAATGAGTCCTTGTTATTTAGTTGTTTTCAGCCAATTTTCTGGATTTTTGAAAATTTCACTTTTTTGTGAAAATATCCACTAAATGAGGGAATAAGTACCCCAGGAGAGTACCAAATGTGTGTGGGAAGAATATATATCCCACGGGGGTAAAATTGAAAAAAAAATTTTTTTGGACTTAGTCATTTTTCCGGCGTTTATCAGACTTTCAGATAGGGGAAATGGCAGTGAGCGTTCCGATTTCAGTTCCAGAGCGATTCACCCAATGAGTCCTTGATATTTAGTCGTTTTCAGCCAATTTTCTGGATTTTTGAAAATTTCACTTTTTTGTGAAAATATCCACTAAATGAGGGAATAATATGTGTGAGGGTACCCCAGGAGAGTTCCAAATGTGTGTGGGAAGAATATATATCCCACGGGGGTAAAATTGAAAAAAGTTGAAAAAAAATTTTTTTTGGACTTAGTCATTTTTCTGGCGTTTATCAGACTTTTAGATAGGGGAAATGTCAGTGAGCGTTCCGATTTCAGTTCCAGAGTGATTCGCCCAATGAGTCCTTGTTATTTAGTTGTTTTCAGGCAATTTTCTGGATTTTTGAAAATTTCACTTTTTTGTGAAAATATCCACTAAATGAGGGAATAATATGTGTGAGGGTACCCCAGGAGAGTTCCAAATGTGTGTGGGAAGAATATATATCCCACGGGGGTAAAATTGAAAAACGTTGAAAAAAATTTTTTTTTGGACTTAGTCATTTTTCTGGCGTTTATCAGACTTTCAGATAGGGGAAATGTCAGTGAGCGTTCCAATTTCAGTTCCAGAGCGATTCGCCCAATGAGTCCTTGATATTTAGTCGTTTTCAGCCAATTTTCTGGATTTTTGAAAATTTCACTTCTTTGTGAAAATATCCACTAAATGAGGGAATAAGTACCCCAGGAGAGTGCCAAATGTGTGTGGGAAGAATATATATCCCACGGGGGTAAAATTGAAAAAAAAATTTTTTTGGACTTAGTCATTTTTCCGGCGTTTATCAGACTTTCAGATAGGGGAAATGTCAGAGATCGTTCCGATTTCAGTTCCAGAGCGATTCGCCCAATGAGTCCTTGATATTTAGTCGTTTTCAGCCAATTTTCTGGATTTTTGAAAATTTCACTTTTTTGTGAAAATATCCACTAAATGAGGGAATAATATGTGTGAGGGTACCCCAGGAGAGTTCCAAATGTGTGTGGGAAGAATATATATCCCACGGGGGTAAAATTGAAAAGAGTTGAAAAAAAATTTTTTTTGGACTTAGTCATTTTTCCGGCGTTTATCAGACTTTCAGATAGGGGAAATGTCAGAGATCGTTCCGATTTCAGTTCCAGAGCGATTCGCCCAATGAGTCCTTGATATTTAGTCGTTTTCAGCCAATTTTCTGGATTTTTGAAAATTTCACTTTTTTGTGAAAATATCCACTAAATGAGGGAATAATATGTGTGAGGGAACCCCAGGAGAGTTCCAAATGTGTGTGGGAAGAATATATATCCCACGGGGGTAAAATTGAAAAAAGTTGAAGAAAATTTTTTTTTGGACTTAGTCATTTTTCCGGCGTTTATCAGACTTTCAGATAGGGGAAATGTCAGTGAGCGTTCCAATTTCAGTTCCAGAGTGATTCGCCCAATGAGTCCTTGTTATTTAGTTGTTTTCAGCCAATTTTCTGGATTTTTGAAAATTTCACTTTTTTGTGAAAATATCCACTAAATGAGGGAATAATATGTGTGAGGGTACCCCAGGAGAGTTCCAAATGTGTGTGGGTAGAATATATATCCCACGGGGGTAAAATTGAAAAAAGTTGAAAAAAAAATTTTTTTGGACTTAGTCATTTTTCCGGCGTTTATCAGACTTTCAGATAGGGGAAATGTCAGTGAGCGTTCCAATTTCAGTTCCAGAGTGATTCGCCCAATGAGTCCTTGTTATTTAGTTGTTTTCAGCCAATTTTCTGGATTTTTGAAAATTTCACTTTTTTGTGAAAATATCCACTAAATGAGGGAATAAGTACCCCAGGAGAGTACCAAATGTGTGTGGGAAGAATATATATCCCACGGGGGTAAAATTGAAAAAAAATTTTTTTTGGACTTAGTCATTTTTCTGGCGTTTATCAGACTTTCAGATAGGGGAAATGTCAGTGAGCGTTCCAATTTCAGTTCCAGAGCGATTCGCCCAATGAGTCCTTGATATTTAGTCGTTTTCAGCCAATTTTCTGGATTTTTGAAAATTTCACTTTTTTGCGAAAATATCCACTAAATGAGGGAATAATATGTGTGAGGGTACCCCAGGAGAGTTCCAAATGTGTGTGGGAAGAATATATATCCCACGGGGGTAAAATTGAAAAGAGTTGAAAAAAATTTTTTTTTGGACTTAGTCATTTTTCCGGCATTTATCAGACTTTCAGATAGGGGAAATGTCACTGAGCGTTCCGATTTCAGTTCCAGAGCGATTCGCCCAATGAGTCCTTGATATTTAGTCGTTTTCAGCCAATTTTCTGGATTTTTGAAAATTTCACTTTTTTGCGAAAATATCCACTAAATGAGGGAATAATATGTGTGAGGGTACCCCAGGAGAGTTCCAAATGTGTGTGGGAAGAATATATATCCCACGGGGGTAAAATTGAAAAGAGTTGAAAAAAATTTTTTTTTGGACTTAGTCATTTTTCTGGCGTTTATCAGACTTTCAGATAGGGGAAATGTCAGTGAGCGTTCCGATTTCAGTTCCAGAGTGATTCGCCCAATGAGTCCTTGTTATTTAGTTGTTTTCAGGCAATTTTCTGGATTTTTGAAAATTTCACTTTTTTGTGAAAATATCCACTAAATGAGGGAATAATATGTGTGAGGGTACCCCAGGAGAGTTCCAAATGTGTGTGGGAAGAATATATATCCCACGGGGGTAAAATTGAAAAGAGTTGAAAAAAATTTTTTTTTGGACTTAGTCATTTTTCTGGCGTTTATCAGACTTTCAGATAGGGGATATGTCAGTGAGCGTTCCGATTTCAGTTCCTGAGCGTTTCGCCCAATGAGTCCTTGATATTTAGTCGTTTTCAGCCAATTTTCTGGATTTTTGAAAATTTCACTTTTTTGTGAAAATATCCACTAAATGAGGGAATAAGTACCCCAGGAGAGTTCCAAATGTGTGTGGGAAGAATATATATCCCACGGGGGTAAAATTGAAAAAAAAATTTTTTTGGACTTAGTCATTTTTCCGGCGTTTATCAGACTTTCAGATAGGGGAAATGGCAGTGAGCGTTCCGATTTCAGTTCCAGAGCGATTCACCCAATGAGTCCTTGATATTTAGTCATTTTCAGCCAATTTTCTGGATTTTTGAAAATTTCAGTTTTTTGTGAAAATATCCACTAAATGAGGGAATAATATGTGTGAGGGTACCCCAGGAGAGTTCCAAATGTGTGTGGGAAGAATATATATCCCACGGGGGTAAAATTGTAAAAAGTTGAAAAAAATTATTTTTTGGACTTAGTCATTTTTCTGGCGTTTATCAGACTTTCAGATAGGGGAAATGTCAGTGAGCATTCCGATTTCAGTTCCAGAGCGATTCGCCCAATGAGTCCTTGATATTTAGTCGTTTTCAGCCAATTTTCTGGATTTTTGAAAATTTCACTTTTTTGTGAAAATATCCACTAAATGAGGGAATAAGTACCCCAGGAGAGTTCCAAATGGGTGTGGGAAGAATATATATCCCACGGGGGTAAAATTGAAAAAAAAATTTTTTTGGACTTAGTCATTTTTCCGGCGTTTATCAGACTTTCAGATAGGGGAAATGGCAGTGAGCGTTCCGATTTCAGTTCCAGAGCGATTCACCCAATGAGTCCTTGATATTTAGTCGTTTTCAGCCAATTTTCTGGATTTTTGAAAATTTCACTTTTTTGTGAAAATATCCACTAAATGAGGGAATAATATGTGTGAGGGTACCCCAGGAGAGTTCCAAATGTGTGTGGGAAGAATATATATCCCACGGGGGTAAAATTGAAAAAAGTTGAAAAAAAATTTTTTTTGGACTTAGTCATTTTTCCGGCGTTTATCAGACTTTTAGATAGGGGAAATGTCAGTGAGCGTTCCGATTTCAGTTCCAGAGTGATTCGCCCAATGAGTCCTTGTTATTTAGTTGTTTTCAGGCAATTTTCTGGATTTTTGAAAATTTCACTTTTTTGTGAAAATATCCACTAAATGAGGGAATAATATGTGTGAGGGTACCCCAGGAGAGTTCCAAATGTGTGTGGGAAGAATATATATCCCACGGGGGTAAAATTGAAAAAAAAATTTTTTTGGACTTAGTCATTTTTCTGGCGTTTATCAGACTTTCAGATAGGGGAAATGTCAGTGAGCGTTCCAATTTCAGTTCCAGAGCGATTCGCCCAATGAGTCCTTGATATTTAGTCGTTTTCAGCCAATTTTCTGGATTTTTGAAAATTTCACTTTTTTGTGAAAATATCCACTAAATGAGGGAATAAGTACCCCAGGAGAGTTCCAAATGTGTGTGGGAAGAATATATATCCCACGGGGGTAAAATTGAAAAAAAAATTTTTTTGGACTTAGTCATTTTTCCGGCGTTTATCAGACTTTCAGATAGGGGAAATGGCAGTGAGCGTTCCGATTTCAGTTCCAGAGCGATTCACCCAATGAGTCCTTGATATTTAGTCATTTTCAGCCAATTTTCTGGATTTTTGAAAATTTCACTTTTTTGTGAAAATATCCACTAAATGAGGGAATAATATGTGTGAGGGTACCCCAGGAGAGTTCCAAATGTGTGTGGGAAGAATATATATCCCACGGGGGTAAAATTGAAAAACGTTGAAAAAAATTTTTTTTTGGACTTAGTCATTTTTCTGGCGTTTATCAGACTTTCAGATAGGGGAAATGTCAGTGAGCGTTCCAATTTCAGTTCCAGAGCGATTCGCCCAATGAGTCCTTGATATTTAGTCGTTTTCAGCCAATTTTCTGGATTTTTGAAAATTTCACTTTTTTGTGAAAATATCCACTAAATGAGGGAATAAGTACCCCAGGAGAGTTCCAAATGTGTGTGGGAAGAATATATATCCCACGGGGGTAAAATTGAAAAAAAAATTTTTTTGGACTTAGTCATTTTTCCGGCGTTTATCAGACTTTTAGATAGGGGAAATGTCAGTGAGCGTTCCAATTTCAGTTCCAGAGCGATTCGACCAATGAGTCCTTGATATTTAGTCGTTTTCAGCCAATTTTCTGGATTTTTGAAAATTTCACTTTTTTGTGAAAATATCCACTAAATGAGGGAATAATGTGTGAGGGTACCCCAGGAGAATTCCAAATGTGTGTGGGAAGAATATATATCCCACGGGGGTAAAATTGAAAAAAGTTGAAAAAAATTTTTTTTTGGACTTAGTCATTTTTCTGGCGTTTATCAGACTTTCAGATAGGGGATATGTCAGTGAGCGTTCCGATTTCAGTTCCAGAGCGTTTCGCCCAATGAGTCCTTGATATTTAGTCGTTTTCAGCCAATTTTCTGGATTTTTGAAAATTTCACTTTTTTGTGAAAATATCCACTAAATGAGGGAATAAGTACCCCAGGAGAGTTCCAAATGTGTGTGGGAAGAATATAGATCCCACGGGGGTAAAATTGAAAAAAAAATTTTTTTGGACTTAGTCATTTTTCCGGCGTTTATCAGACTTTCAGATAGGGGAAATGGCAGTGAGCGTTCCGATTTCAGTTCCAGAGCGATTCACCCAATGAGTCCTTGATATTTAGTCGTTTTCAGCCAATTTTCTGGATTTTTGAAAATTTCACTTTTTTGTGAAAATATCCACTAAATGAGGGAATAATATGTGTGAGGGTACCCCAGGAGAGTTCCAAATGTGTGTGGGAAGAATATATATCCCACGGGGGTAAAATTGAAAAAAGTTGAAAAAAAATTTTTTTTGGCCTTAGTCATTTTTCCGGCGTTTATCAGACTTTTAGATAGGGGAAATGTCAGTGAGCGTTCCGATTTCAGTTCCAGAGTGATTCGCCCAATGAGTCCTTGTTATTTAGTTGTTTTCAGGCAATTTTCTGGATTTTTGAAAATTTCACTTTTTTGTGAAAATATCCACTAAATGAGGGAATAATATGTGTGAGGGTACCCCAGGAGAGTTCCAAATGTGTGTGGGAAGAATATATATCCCACGGGGGTAAAATTGAAAAAAGTTGAAAAAAATTATTTTTTGGACTTAGTCATTTTTCTGGCGTTTATCAGACTTTCAGATAGGGGAAATGTCAGTGAGCGTTCCGATTTCAGTTCCAGAGCGATTCGCACAATGAGTCCTTGATATTTAGTCGTTTTCAGCCAATTTTCTGGATTTTTGAAAATTTCACTTTTTTGTGAAAATATCCACTAAATGAGGGAATAATATGTGTGAGGGTACCCCAGGAGAGTTCCAAATGTGTGTGGGAAGAATATATATCCCACGGGGGTAAAATTGAAAAGAGTTGAAAAAAAATTTTTTTTGGACTTAGTCATTTTTCCGGCGTTTATCAGACTTTCAGATAGGGGAAATGTCAGTGAGCGTTCCAATTTCAGTTCCAGAGTGATTCGCCCAATGAGTCCTTGTTATTTAGTTGTTTTCAGCCAATTTTCTGGATTTTTGAAAATTTAACTTTTTTGTGAAAATATCCACTAAATGAGGGAATAATATGTGTGAGGGTACCCCAGGAGAGTTCCAAATGTGTGTGGGAAGAATATATATCCCACGGGGGTAAAATTGAAAAAAGTTGAAAAAAAAATTTTTTTGGACTTAGTCATTTTTCCGGCGTTTATCAGACTTTTAGATAGGGGAAATGGCAGTGAGCGTTCCGATTTCAGTTCCAGAGCGATTCACCCAATGAGTCCTTGATATTTAGTCAATTTCAGCCAATTTTCTGGATTTTTGAAAATTTCACTTTTTTGTGAAAATATCCACTAAATGAGGGAATAAGTACCCCAGGAGAGTTCCAAGTGTGTGTGGGAAGAATATATATCCCACGGGGGTAAAATTGAAAAAAAATTTTTTTTGGACTTAGTCATTTTTCTGGCGTTTATCAGACTTTCAGATAGGGGAAATGTCAGTGAGCGTTCCAATTTCAGTTCCAGAGCGATTCGCCCAATGAGTCCTTGATATTTAGTCGTTTTCAGCCAATTTTCTGGATTTTTGAAAATTTCACTTTTTTGCGAAAATATCCACTAAATGAGGGAATAATATGTGTGAGGGTACCCCAGGAGAGTTCCAAATGTGTGTGGGAAGAATATATATCCCACGGGGGTAAAATTGAAAAGAGTTGAAAAAAATTTTTTTTTGGACTTAGTCATTTTTCCGGCATTTATCAGACTTTCAGATAGGGGAAATGTCACTGAGCGTTCCGATTTCAGTTCCAGAGCGATTCGCCCAATGAGTCCTTGATATTTAGTCGTTTTCAGCCAATTTTCTGGATTTTTGAAAATTTCACTTTTTTGTGAAAATATCCACTAAATGAGGGAATAATATGTGTGAGGGTACCCCAGGAGAGTTCCAAATGTGTGTGGGAAGAATATATATCCCACGGGGGTAAAATTGAAAAGAGTTGAAAAAAATTTTTTTTTGGACTTAGTCATTTTTCTGGCGTTTATCAGACTTTCAGATAGGGGAAATGTCAGTGAGCGTTCCGATTTCAGTTCCAGAGTGATTCGCCCAATGAGTCCTTGTTATTTAGTTGTTTTCAGGCAATTTTCTGGATTTTTGAAAATTTCACTTTTTTGTGAAAATATCCACTAAATGAGGGAATAATATGTGTGAGGGTACCCCAGGAGAGTTCCAAATGTGTGTGGGAAGAATATATATCCCACGGGGGTAAAATTGAAAAAAAAATTTTTTTGGACTTAGTCATTTTTCCGGCGTTTATCAGACTTTTAGATAGGGGAAATGTCAGTGAGCGTTCCAATTTCAGTTCCAGAGCGATTCGACCAATGAGTCCTTGATATTTAGTCGTTTTCAGCCAATTTTCTGGATTTTTGAAAATTTCACTTTTTTGTGAAAATGTCCACTGAATGAGGGAATAATATGTGTGAGGGTACCCCAGGAGAATTCCAAATGTGTGTGGGAAGAATATATATCCCACGGGGGTAAAATTGAAAAAAGTTGAAAAAAATTTTTTTTTGGACTTAGTCATTTTTCTGGCGTTTATCAGACTTTCAGATAGGGGATATGTCAGTGAGCGTTCCGATTTCAGTTCCAGAGCGTTTCGCCCAATGAGTCCTTGATATTTAGTCGTTTTCAGCCAATTTTCTGGATTTTTGAAAATTTCACTTTTTTGTGAAAATATCCACTAAATGAGGGAATAAGTACCCCAGGAGAGTTCCAAATGTGTGTGGGAAGAATATATATCCCACGGGGGTAAAATTGAAAAAAAAATTTTTTTGGACTTAGTCATTTTTCCGGCGTTTATCAGACTTTCAGATAGGGGAAATGGCAGTGAGCGTTCCGATTTCAGTTCCAGAGCGATTCACCCAATGAGTCCTTGATATTTAGTCATTTTCAGCCAATTTTCTGGATTTTTGAAAATTTCACTTTTTTGTGAAAATATCCACTAAATGAGGGAATAATATGTGAGGGTACCCCAGGAGAGTTCCAAATGTGTGTGGGAAGAATATATATCCCACGGGGGTAAAATTGTAAAAAGTTGAAAAAAATTATTTTTTGGACTTAGTCATTTTTCTGGCGTTTATCAGACTTTCAGATAGGGGAAATGTCAGTGAGCATTCCGATTTCAGTTCCAGAGCGATTCGCCCAATGAGTCCTTGATATTTAGTCGTTTTCAGCCAATTTTCTGGATTTTTGAAAATTTCACTTTTTTGCGAAAATATCCACTAAATGAGGGAATAATATGTGTGAGGGTACCCCAGGAGAGTTCCAAATGTGTGTGGGAAGAATATATATCCCACGGGGGTAAAATTGAAAAGAGTTGAAAAAATTTTTTTTTTGGACTTAGTCATTTTTCCGGCATTTATCAGACTTTCAGATAGGGGAAATGTCAGTGAGCGTTCCGATTTCAGTTCCAGAGCGATTCGCCCAATGAGTCCTTGATATTTAGTCGTTTTCAGCCAATTTTCTGGATTTTTGAAAATTTCACTTTTTTGTGAAAATATCCACTAAATGAGGGAATAATATGTGTGAGGGTACCCCAGGAGAGTTCCAAATGTGTGTGGGAAGAATATATATCCCACGGGGGTAAAATTGTAAAAAGTTGAAAAAAATTATTTTTTGGACTTAGTCATTTTTCTGGCGTTTATCAGACTTTCAGATAGGGGAAATGTCAGTGAGCGTTCCGATTTCAGTTCCAGAGTGATTCGCCCAATGAGTCCTTGTTATTTAGTTGTTTTCAGCCAATTTTCTGGATTTTTGAAAATTTAACTTTTTTGTGAAAATATCCACTAAATGAGGGAATAATATGTGTGAGGGTACCCCAGGAGAGTTCCAAATGTGTGTGGGTAGAATATATGTCCCACGGGGGTAAAATTGAAAAAAGTTGAAAAAAAATTTTTTTTGGACTTAGTCATTTTTCCGGCGTTTATCAGACTTTCAGATAGGGGAAATGTCAGTGATCGTTCCGATTTCAGTTCCAGAGTGATTCGCCCAATGAGTCCTTGATATTTAGTCGTTTTCAGCCAATTTTCTGGATTTTTGAAAATTTCACTTTTTTGTGAAAATATCCACTAAATGAGGGAATAATATGTGTGAGGGAACCCCAGGAGAGTTCCAAATGTGTGTGGGAAGAATATATATCCCACGGGGGTAAAATTGAAAAAAAGTTGAAGAAAAATTTTTTTTGGACTTAGTCATTTTTCCGGCGTTTATCAGACTTTCAGATAGGGGAAATGTCAGTGAGCGTTCCAATTTCAGTTCCAGAGTGATTCGCCCAATGAGTCCTTGTTATTTAGTTGTTTTCAGCCAATTTTCTGGATTTTTGAAAATTTCACTTTTTTGTGAAAATATCCACTAAATGAGGGAATAATATGTGTGAGGGTACCCCAGGAGAGTTCCAAATGTGTGTGGGTAGAATATATATCCCACGGGGGTAAAATTGAAAAAAGTTGAAAAAAAATTTTTTTTGGACTTAGTCATTTTTCCGGCGTTTATCAGACTTTCAGATAGGGGAAATGTCAGTGAGCGTTCCAATTTCAGTTCCAGAGTGATTCGCCCAATGAGTCCTTGTTATTTAGTTGTTTTCAGCCAATTTTCTGGATTTTTGAAAATTTAACTGTTTTGTGAAAATATCCACTAAATGAGGGAATAATATGTGTGAGGGTACCCCAGGAGAGTTCCAAATGTGTGTGGGAAGAATATATATCCCACGGGGGTAAAATTGAAAAAAGTTGAAAAAAAAATTTTTTTGGACTTAGTCATTTTTCCGGCGTTTATCAGACTTTTAGATAGGGGAAATGGCAGTGAGCGTTCCGATTTCAGTTCCAGAGCGATTCACCCAATGAGTCCTTGATATTTAGTCAATTTCAGCCAATTTTCTGGATTTTTGAAAATTTCACTTTTTTGTGAAAATATCCACTAAATGAGGGAATAAGTACCCCAGGAGAGTTCCAAATGTGTGTGGGAAGAATATATATCCCACGGGGGTAAAATTGAAAAAAAATTTTTTTTTGACTTAGTCATTTTTCTGGCGTTTATCAGACTTTCAGATAGGGGAAATGTCAGTGAGCGTTCCAATTTCAGTTCCAGAGCGATTCGCCCAATGAGTCCTTGATATTTAGTCGTTTTCAGCCAATTTTCTGGATTTTTGAAAATTTCACTTTTTTGCGAAAATATCCACTAAATGAGGGAATAATATGTGTGAGGGTACCCCAGGAGAGTTCCAAATGTGTGTGGGAAGAATATATATCCCACGGGGGTAAAATTGAAAAGAGTTGAAAAAATTTTTTTTTTGGACTTAGTCATTTTTCCGGCATTTATCAGACTTTCAGATAGGGGAAATGTCAGTGAGCGTTCCGATTTCAGTTCCAAAGCGATTCGCCCAATGAGTCCTTGATATTTAGTCGTTTTCAGCCAATTTTCTGGATTTTTGAAAATTTCACTTTTTTGTGAAAATATCCACTAAATGAGGGAATAATATGTGTGAGGGTACCCCAGGAGAGTTCCAAATGTGTGTGGGAAGAATATATATCCCACGGGGGTAAAATTGTAAAAAGTTGAAAAAAATTATTTTTTGGACTTAGTCATTTTTCTGGCGTTTATCAGACTTTCAGATAGGGGAAATGTCAGTGAGCGTTCCGATTTCAGTTCCAGAGTGATTCGCCCAATGAGTCCTTGTTATTTAGTTGTTTTCAGCCAATTTTCTGGATTTTTGAAAATTTAACTTTTTTGTGAAAATATCCACTAAATGAGGGAATAATATGTGTGAGGGTACCCCAGGAGAGTTCCAAATGTGTGTGGGTAGAATATATATCCCACGGGGGTAAAATTGAAAAAAGTTGAAAAAAAATTTTTTTTGGACTTAGTCATTTTTCCGGCGTTTATCAGACTTTCAGATAGGGGAAATGTCAGTGATCGTTCCGATTTCAGTTCCAGAGTGATTCGCCCAATGAGTCCTTGATATTTAGTCGTTTTCAGCCAATTTTCTGGATTTTTGAAAATTTCACTTTTTTGTGAAAATATCCACTAAATGAGGGAATAATATGTGTGAGGGAACCCCAGGAGAGTTCCAAATGTGTGTGGGAAGAATATATATCCCACGGGGGTAAAATTGAAAAAAGTTGAAGAAAAATTTTTTTTGGACTTAGTCATTTTTCCGGCGTTTATCAGACTTTCAGATAGGGGAAATGTCAGTGAGCGTTCCAATTTCAGTTCCAGAGTGATTCGCCCAATGAGTCCTTGTTATTTAGTTGTTTTCAGCCAATTTTCTGGATTTTTGAAAATTTCACTTTTTTGTGAAAATATCCACTAAATGAGGGAATAATATGTGTGAGGGTACCCCAGGAGAGTTCCAAATGTGTGTGGGTAGAATATATATCCCACGGGGGTAAAATTGAAAAAAATTGAAAAAAAATTTTTTTTGGACTTAGTCATTTTTCCGGCGTTTATCAGACTTTCAGATAGGGGAAATGTCAGTGAGCGTTCCAATTTCAGTTCCAGAGTGATTCGCCCAATGAGTCCTTGTTATTTAGTTGTTTTCAGCCAATTTTCTGGATTTTTGAAAATTTAACTGTTTTGTGAAAATATCCACTAAATGAGGGAATAATATGTGTGAGGGTACCCCAGGAGAGTTCCAAATGTGTGTGGGAAGAATATATATCCCACGGGGGTAAAATTGAAAAAAGTTGAAAAAAAAATTTTTTTGGACTTAGTCATTTTTCCGGCGTTTATCAGACTTTTAGATAGGGGAAATGGCAGTGAGCGTTCCGATTTCAGTTCCAGAGCGATTCACCCAATGAGTCCTTGATATTTAGTCAATTTCAGCCAATTTTCTGGATTTTTGAAAATTTCACTTTTTTGTGAAAATATCCACTAAATGAGGGAATAAGTACCCCAGGAGAGTTCCAAATGTGTGTGGGAAGAATATATATCCCACGGGGGTAAAATTGAAAAAAAATTTTTTTTGGACTTAGTCATTTTTCCGGCGTTTATCAGACTTTCAGATAGGGGAAATGTCAGTGAGCATTCCAATTTCAGTTCCAGAGCGATTCGCCCAATGAGTCCTTGTTATTTAGTTGTTTTCAGCCAATTTTCTGGATTTTTGAAAATTTCACTTTTTTGTGAAAATATCCACTAAATGAGGGAATAATATGTGTGAGGGTACCCCAGGAGAGTCCCAAATGTGTGTGGGAAGAATATATATCCCACGGGGGTAAAATTTAAAAAAGTTTAAAAAAATTTTTTTTTGGACTTAGTCATTTTTCCGGCGTTTATCAGACTTTCACATAGGGGAAATGTCAGTGAGCGTTCCGATTTCAGTTCCAGAGTGATTCGCCCAATGAGTCCTTGTTATTTTGTCGTTTTCAGCCAATTTTCTGGATTTTTGAAAATTTCACTTTTTTGTGAAAATATCCACTAAATGAGGGAATAATATGTGTGAGGGTACCCCAGGAGAGTTCCAAATGTGTGTGGGAAGAATATATATCCCACGGGGGTAAAATTGAAAAAAGTTGAAAAAAATTATTTTTTGGACTTAGTCATTTTTCTGGCGTTTATCAGACTTTCAGATAGGGGAAATGTCAGTGAGCGTTCCGATTTCAGTTCCAGAGCGATTCGCCCAATGAGTCCTTGATATTTAGTCGTTTTCAGCCAATTTTCTGGATTTTTGAAAATTTCACTTTTTTGTGAAAATATCCACTAAATGAGGGAATAATATGTGTGAGGGAACCCCAGGAGATTTCCAAATGTGTGTGGGAAGAATATATATCCCACGGGGGTAAAATTGAAAAGAGTTGAAAAAAAATTTTTTTTGGACTTAGTCATTTTTCCGGCGTTTATCAGACTTTCAGATAGGGGAAATGTCAGTGAGCGTTCCAATTTCAGTTCCAGAGTGATTCGCCCAATGAGTCCTTGTTATTTAGTTGTTTTCAGCCAATTTTCTGGATTTTTGAAAATTTCCCTTTTTTGTGAAAATATCCACTAAATGAGGGAATAATATGTGTGAGGGTACCCCAGGAGAGTTCCAAATGTGTGTGGGTAGAATATATATCCCACGGGGGTAAAATTGAAAAAAGTTGAAGAAAAATTTTTTTTGGACTTAGTCATTTTTCCGGCGTTTATCAGACTTTCACATAGGGGAAATGTCAGTGAGCGTTCCGATTTCAGTTCCAGAGTGATTTGCCCAATGAGTCCTTGTTATTTAGTCGTTTTCAGCCAATTTTCTGGATTTTTGAAAATTTCACTTTTTTGTGAAAATATCCACTAAATGAGGGAATAATATGTGTGAGGGTACCCCAGGAGAGTTCCAAATGTGTGTGGGAAGAATATATATCCCACGGGGGTAAAATTGAAAAAAGTTGAAAAAAATTATTTTTTGGACTTAGTCATTTTTCTGGCGTTTATCAGACTTTCAGATAGGGGAAATGTCAGTGAGCGTTCCGATTTCAGTTCCAGAGTGATTCGCCCAATGAGTCCTTGATATTTAGTCGTTTTCAGCCAATTTTCTGGATTTTTGAAAATTTCACTTTTTTGTGAAAATATCCACTAAATGAGGGAATAATATGTGTGAGGGTACCCCAGGAGAGTTCCAAATGTGTGTGGGTAGAATATATATCCCACGGGGGTAAAATTGAAAAAAGTTGAAAAAAAAATTTTTTTGGACTTAGTCATTTTTCCGGCGTTTATCAGACTTTCAGATAGGGGAAATGTCAGTGAGCATTCCGATTTCAGTTCCAGAGTGATTCGCCCAATGAGTCCTTGTTATTTAGTTGTTTTCAGCCAATTTTCTGGATTTTTGAAAATTTCACTTTTTTGTGAAAATATCCACTAAATGAGGGAATAATATGTGTGAGGGTACCCCAGGAGAGTTCCAAATGTGTGTGGGAAGAATATATATCCCACGGGGGTAAAATTGAAAAAAGTTGAAAAAAATTATTTTTTGGACTTAGTCATTTTTCTGGCGTTTATCAGACTTTCAGATAGGGGAAATGTCAGTGAGCGTTCCGATTTCAGTTCCAGAGCGATTCGCCCAATGAGTCCTTGATATTTAGTCGTTTTCAGCCAATTTTCTGGATTTTTGAAAATTTCACTTTTTTGTGAAAATATCCACTAAATGAGGGAATAATATGTGTGAGGGAACCCCAGGAGAGTTCCAAATGTGTGTGGGAAGAATATATATCCCACGGGGGTAAAATTGAAAAGAGTTGAAAAAAAATTTTTTTTGGACTTAGTCATTTTTCCGGCGTTTATCAGACTTTCAGATAGGGGAAATGTCAGTGAGCGTTCCGATTTCAGTTCCAGAGCGATTCGCCCAATGAGTCCTTGATATTTAGTCGTTTTCAGCCAATTTTCTGGATTTTTGAAAATTTCACTTTTTTGTGAAAATATCCACTAAATGAGGGAATAATATGTGTGAGGGAACCCCAGGAGAGTTCCAAATGTGTGTGGGAAGAATATATATCCCACGGGGGTAAAATTGAAAAGAGTTGAAAAAAAATTTTTTTTGGACTTAGTCATTTTTCCGGCGTTTATCAGACTTTCAGATAGGGGAAATGTCAGTGAGCGTTCCAATTTCAGTTCCAGAGTGATTCGCCCAATGAGTACTTGTTATTTAGTTGTTTTCAGCCAATTTTCTGGATTTTTGAAAATTTCACTTTTTTGTGAAAATATCCACTAAATGAGGGAATAATATGTGTGAGGGTACCCCAGGAGAGTTCCAAATGTGTGTGGGTAGAATATATATCCCACGGGGGTAAAATTGAAAAAAGTTGAAAAAAAAATTTTTTTGGACTTAGTCATTTTTCCGGCGTTTATCAGACTTTTAGATAGGGGAAATGGCAGTGAGCGTTCCGATTTCAGTTCCAGAGCGATTCACCCAATGAGTCCTTGATATTTAGTCATTTTCAGCCAATTTTCTGGATTTTGAAAATTTCACTTTTTTGTGAAAATATCCACTAAATGAGGGAATAAGTACCCCAGGAGAGTTCCAAATGTGTGTGGGAAGAATATATATCCCACGGGGGTAAAATTGAAAAAAAAATTTTTTTGGACTTAGTCATTTTTCCGGCGTTTATCAGACTTTCAGATAGGGGAAATGTCAGTGAGCATTCCGATTTCAGTTCCAGAGTGATTCGCCCAATGAGTCCTTGTTATTTAGTTGTTTTCAGCCAATTTTCTGGATTTTTGAAAATTTCACTTTTTTGTGAAAATATCCACTAAATGAGGGAATAATATGTGTGAGGGTACCCCAGGAGAGTCCCAAATGTGTGTGGGAAGAATATATATCCCACGGGGGTAAAATTTAAAAAAGTTTTAAAAAATTTTTTTTTGGACTTAGTCATTTTTCCGGCGTTTATCAGACTTTCACATAGGGGAAATGTCAGTGAGCGTTCCGATTTCAGTTCCAGAGTGATTCGCCCAATGAGTCCTTGTTATTTAGTCGTTTTCAGCCAATTTTCTGGATTTTTGAAAATTTCACTTTTTTGTGAAAATATCCACTAAATGAGGGAATAATATGTGTGAGGGTACCCCAGGAGAGTTCCAAATGTGTGTGGGAAGAATATATATCCCACGGGGGTAAAATTGAAAAAAGTTGAAAAAAATTATTTTTTGGACTTAGTCATTTTTCTGGCGTTTATCAGACTTTCAGATAGGGGAAATGTCAGTGAGCGTTCCGATTTCAGTTCCAGAGCGATTCGCCCAATGAGTCCTTGATATTTAGTCATTTTCAGCCAATTTTCTGGATTTTTGAAAATTTCACTTTTTTGTGAAAATATCCACTAAATGAGGGAATAATATGTGTGAGGGAACCCCAGGAGAGTTCCAAATGTGTGTGGGAAGAATATATATCCCACGGGGGTAAAATTGAAAAGAGTTGAAAAAAAATTTTTTTTGGACTTAGTCATTTTTCCGGCGTTTATCAGACTTTCAGATAGGGGAAATGTCAGTGAGCGTTCCAATTTCAGTTCCAGAGTGATTCGCCCAATGAGTCCTTGTTATTTAGTTGTTTTCAGCCAATTTTCTGGATTTTTGAAAATTTCCCTTTTTTGTGAAAATATCCACTAAATGAGGGAATAATATGTGTGAGGGTACCCCAGGAGAGTTCCAAATGTGTGTGGGTAGAATATATATCCCACGGGGGTAAAATTGAAAAAAGTTGAAGAAAAATTTTTTTTGGACTTAGTCATTTTTCCGGCGTTTATCAGACTTTCACATAGGGGAAATGTCAGTGAGCGTTCCGATTTCAGTTCCAGAGTGATTTGCCCAATGAGTCCTTGTTATTTAGTCGTTTTCAGCCAATTTTCTGGATTTTTGAAAATTTCACTTTTTTGTGAAAATATCCACTAAATGAGGGAATAATATGTGTGAGGGTACCCCAGGAGAGTTCCAAATGTGTGTGGGAAGAATATATATCCCACGGGGGTAAAATTGAAAAAAGTTGAAAAAAATTATTTTTTGGACTTAGTCATTTTTCTGGCGTTTATCAGACTTTCAGATAGGGGAAATGTCAGTGAGCGTTCCGATTTCAGTTCCAGAGTGATTCGCCCAATGAGTCCTTGATATTTAGTCGTTTTCAGCCAATTTTCTGGATTTTTGAAAATTTCACTTTTTTGTGAAAATATCCACTAAATGAGGGAATAATATGTGTGAGGGAACCCCAGGAGAGTTCCAAATGTGTGTGGGAAGAATATATATCCCACGGGGGTAAAATTGAAAAGAGTTGAAAAAAAATTTTTTTTGGACTTAGTCATTTTTCCGGCGTTTATCAGACTTTCAGATAGGGGAAATGTCAGTGAGCGTTCCGATTTCAGTTCCAGAGCGATTCGCCAAATGAGTCCTTGATATTTAGTCGTTTTCAGCCAATTTTCTGGATTTTTGAAAATTTCACTTTTTTGTGAAAATATCCACTAAATGAGGGAATAATATGTGTGTGGGTACCCCAGGAGAGCTCCAAATGTGTGTGGGAAGAATATATATCCCACGGGGGTAAAATTGAAAAAAGTTGAAAAAAATTATTTTTTGGACTTAGTCATTTTTCTGGCGTTTATCAGACTTTCAGATAGGGGAAATGTCAGTGAGCGTTCCGATTTCAGTTCCAGAGCGATTCGCCCAATGAGTCCTTGATATTTAGTCGTTTTCAGCCAATTTTCTGGATTTTTGAAAATTTCACTTTTTTGTGAAAATATCCACTAAATGAGGGAATAATATGTGTGAGGGTACCCCAGGAGAGTTCCAAATGTGTGTGGGAAGAATATATATCCCACGGGGGTAAAATTGAAAAGAGTTGAAAAAAAATTTTTTTTGGACTGTCATTTTTCCGGCGTTTATCAGACTTTCAGATAGGGGAAATGTCAGTGAGCGTTCCGATTTCAGTTCCAGAGCGATTCGCCCAATGAGTCCTTGATATTTAGTCGTTTTCAGCCAATTTTCTGGATATTTGAAAATTTCACTTTTTGTGAAAATATCCACTAAATGAGGGAATAATATGTGTGAGGGTACCCCAGGAGAGTTCCAAATGTGTGTGGGAAGAATATATATCCCACGGGGGTAAAATTGAAAAGAGTTGAAAAAAAATTTTTTTTGGACTTAGTCATTTTTCCGGCGTTTATCAGACTTTCAGATAGGGGAAATGTCAGTGAGCGTTCCAATTTCAGTTCCAGAGTGATTCGCCCAATGAGTACTTGTTATTTAGTTGTTTTCAGCCAATTTTCTGGATTTTTGAAAATTTCACTTTTTTGTGAAAATATCCACTAAATGAGGGAATAATATGTGTGAGGGTACCCCAGGAGAGTTCCAAATGTGTGTGGGTAGAATATATATCCCACGGGGGTAAAATTGAAAAAAGTTGAAAAAAAAATTTTTTTGGACTTAGTCATTTTTCCGGCGTTTATCAGACTTTTAGATAGGGGAAATGGCAGTGAGCGTTCCGATTTCAGTTCCAGAGCGATTCACCCAATGAGTCCTTGATATTTAGTCATTTTCAGCCAATTTTCTGGATTTTTGAAAATTTCACTTTTTTGTGAAAATATCCACTAAATGAGGGAATAAGTACCCCAGGAGAGTTCCAAATGTGTGTGGGAAGAATATATATCCCACGGGGGTAAAATTGAAAAAAAAAATTTTTTGGACTTAGTCATTTTTCCGGCGTTTATCAGACTTTCAGATAGGGGAAATGTCAGTGAGCATTCCGATTTCAGTTCCAGAGTGATTCGCCCAATGAGTCCTTGTTATTTAGTTGTTTTCAGCCAATTTTCTGGATTTTTGAAAATTTCACTTTTTTGTGAAAATATCCACTAAATGAGGGAATAATATGTGTGAGGGTACCCCAGGAGAGTCCCAAATGTGTGTGGGAAGAATATATATCCCACGGGGGTAAAATTTAAAAAAGTTTAAAAAAATTTTTTTTTGGACTTAGTCATTTTTCCGGCGTTTATCAGACTTTCACATAGGGGAAATGTCAGTGAGCGTTCCGATTTCAGTTCCAGTTCCAGTTCTCATTTGCCCAATGAGTCCTTGTTATTTAGTCGTTTTCAGCCAATTTTCTGGATTTTTGAAAATTTCACTTTTTTGTGAAAATATCCACTAAATGAGGGAATAATATGTGTGAGGGTACCCCAGGAGAGTTCCAAATGTGTGTGGGTAGAATATATATCCCACGGGGGTAAAATTGAAAAAAGTTGAAAAAAATTATTTTTTGGACTTAGTCATTTTTCTGGCGTTTATCAGACTTTCAGATAGGGGAAATGTCAGTGAGCGTTCCGATTTCAGTTCCAGAGCGATTCGCCCAATGAGTCCTTGATATTTAGTCATTTTCAGCCAATTTTCTGGATTTTTGAAAATTTCACTTTTTTGTGAAAATATCCACTAAATGAGGGAATAATATGTGTGAGGGAACCCCAGGAGAGTTCCAAATGTGTGTGGGAAGAATATATATCCCACGGGGGTAAAATTGAAAAGAGTTGAAAAAAAATTTTTTTTGGACTTAGTCATTTTTCCGGCGTTTATCAGACTTTCAGATAGGGGAAATGTCAGTGAGCATTCCAATTTCAGTTCCAGAGTGATTCGCCCAATGAGTCCTTGTTATTTAGTTGTTTTCAGCCAATTTTCTGGATTTTTGAAAATTTCCCTTTTTTGTGAAAATATCCACTAAATGAGGGAATAATATGTGTGAGGGTACCCCAGGAGAGTTCCAAATGTGTGTGGGTAGAATATATATCCCACGGGGGTAAAATTGAAAAAAGTTGAAGAAAAATTTTTTTTGGACTTAGTCATTTTTCCGGCGTTTATCAGACTTTCACATAGGGGAAATGTCAGTGAGCGTTCCGATTTCAGTTCCAGAGTGATTTGCCCAATGAGTCCTTGTTATTTAGTCGTTTTCAGCCAATTTTCTGGATTTTTGAAAATTTCACTTTTTTGTGAAAATATCCACTAAATGAGGGAATAATATGTGTGAGGGTACCCCAGGAGAGTTCCAAATGTGTGTGGGAAGAATATATATCCCACGGGGGTAAAATTGAAAAAAGTTGAAAAAAATTATTTTTTGGACTTAGTCATTTTTCTGGCGTTTATCAGACTTTCAGATAGGGGAAATGTCAGTGAGCGTTCCGATTTCAGTTCCAGAGTGATTCGCCCAATGAGTCCTTGATATTTAGTCGTTTTCAGCCAATTTTCTGGATTTTTGAAAATTTCACTTTTTTGTGAAAATATCCACTAAATGAGGGAATAATATGTGTGAGGGAACCCCAGGAGAGTTCCAAATGTGTGTGGGAAGAATATATATCCCACGGGGGTAAAATTGAAAAGAGTTGAAAAAAAATTTTTTTTGGACTTAGTCATTTTTCCGGCGTTTATCAGACTTTCAGATAGGGGAAATGTCAGTGAGCGTTCCGATTTCAGTTCCAGAGCGATTCGCCAAATGAGTCCTTGATATTTAGTCGTTTTCAGCCAATTTTCTGGATTTTTGAAAATTTCACTTTTTTGTGAAAATATCCACTAAATGAGGGAATAATATGTGTGAGGGTACCCCAGGAGAGTTCCAAATGTGTGTGGGAAGAATATATATCCCACGGGGGTAAAATTGAAAAAAGTTGAAAAAAATTATTTTTTGGACTTAGTCATTTTTCTGGCGTTTATCAGACTTTCAGATAGGGGAAATGTCAGTGAGCGTTCCGATTTCAGTTCCAGAGCGATTCGCCCAATGAGTCCTTGATATTTAGTCGTTTTCAGCCAATTTTCTGGATTTTTGAAAATTTCACTTTTTTGTGAAAATATCCACTAAATGAGGGAATAATATGTGTGAGGGTACCCCAGGAGAGTTCCAAATGTGTGTGGGAAGAATATATATCCCACGGGGGTAAAATTGAAAAAAGTTGAAAAAAATTATTTTTTGGACTGTCATTTTTCTGGCGTTTATCAGACTTTCAGATAGGGGAAATGTCAGTGAGCGTTCCGATTTCAGTTCCAGAGCGATTCGCCCAATGAGTCCTTGATATTTAGTCGTTTTCAGCCAATTTTCTGGATTTTTGAAAATTTCACTTTTTTGTGAAAATATCCACTAAATGAGGGAATAATATGTGTGAGGGTACCCCAGGAGAGTTCCAAATGTGTGTGGGAAGAATATATATCCCACGGGGGTAAAATTGAAAAGAGTTGAAAAAAAATTTTTTTTGGACTTAGTCATTTTTCCGGCGTTTATCAGACTTTCAGATAGGGGAAATGTCAGTGAGCGTTCCGATTTCAGTTCCAGAGCGATTCGCCCAATGAGTCCTTGATATTTAGTCGTTTTCAGCCAATTTTCTGGATTTTTGAAAATTTCACTTTTTGTGAAAATATCCACTAAATGAGGGAATAATATGTGTGAGGGTACCCCAGGAGAGTTCCAAATGTGTGTGGGAAGAATATATATCCCACGGGGGTAAAATTGAAAAGAGTTGAAAAAAAATTTTTTTTGGACTTAGTCATTTTTCCGACGTTTATCAGACTTTCAGATAGGGGAAATGTCAGTGAGCGTTCCAATTTCAGTTCCAGAGTGATTCGCCCAATGAGTACTTGTTATTTAGTTGTTTTCAGCCAATTTTCTGGATTTTTGAAAATTTCACTTTTTTGTGAAAATATCCACTAAATGAGGGAATAATATGTGTGAGGGTACCCCAGGAGAGTTCCAAATGTGTGTGGGTAGAATATATATCCCACGGGGGTAAAATTGAAAAAAGTTGAAAAAAAAATTTTTTTGGACTTAGTCATTTTTCCGGCGTTTATCAGACTTTTAGATAGGGGAAATGGCAGTGAGCGTTCCGATTTCAGTTCCAGAGCGATTCACCCAATGAGTCCTTGATATTTAGTCATTTTCAGCCAATTTTCTGGATTTTTGAAAATTTCACTTTTTTGTGAAAATATCCACTAAATGAGGGAATAATATGTGTGAGGGTACCCCAGGAGAGTCCCAAATGTGTGTGGGAAGAATATATATCCCACGGGGGTAAAATTTAAAAAAGTTTAAAAAAATTTTTTTTTGGACTTAGTCATTTTTCCGGCGTTTATCAGACTTTCACATAGGGGAAATGTCAGTGAGCGTTCCGATTTCAGTTCCAGTTCCAGTTCTCATTTGCCCAATGAGTCCTTGTTATTTAGTCGTTTTCAGCCAATTTTCTGGATTTTTGAAAATTTCACTTTTTTGTGAAAATATCCACTAAATGAGGGAATAATATGTGTGAGGGAACCCCAGGAGAGTTCCAAATGTGTGTGGGAAGAATATATATCCCACGGGGGTAAAATTGAAAAGAGTTGAAAAAAAATTTTTTTTGGACTTAGTCATTTTTCCGGCGTTTATCAGACTTTCAGATAGGGGAAATGTCAGTGAGCGTTCCGATTTCAGTTCCAGAGCGATTCGCCAAATGAGTCCTTGATATTTAGTCGTTTTCAGCCAATTTTCTGGATTTTTGAAAATTTCACTTTTTTGTGAAAATATCCACTAAATGAGGGAATAATATGTGTGAGGGTACCCCAGGAGAGTTCCAAATGTGTGTGGGAAGAATATATATCCCACGGGGGTAAAATTGAAAAAAGTTGAAAAAAATTATTTTTTGGACTTAGTCATTTTTCTGGCGTTTATCAGACTTTCAGATAGGGGAAATGTCAGTGAGCGTTCCGATTTCAGTTCCAGAGCGATTCGCCAAATGAGTCCTTGATATTTAGTCGTTTTCAGCCAATTTTCTGGATTTTTGAAAATTTCACTTTTTTGTGAAAATATCCACTAAATGAGGGAATAAGTACCCCAGGAGAGTTCCAAATGTGTGTGGGAAGAATATATATCCCACGGGGGTAAAATTGAAAAAAAAATTTTTTTGGACTTAGTCATTTTTCCGGCGTTTATCAGACTTTCAGATAGGGGAAATGTCAGTGAGCATTCCGATTTCAGTTCCAGAGTGATTCGCCCAATGAGTCCTTGTTATTTAGTTGTTTTCAGCCAATTTTCTGGATTTTTGAAAATTTCACTTTTTTGTGAAAATATCCACTAAATGAGGGAATAATATGTGTGAGGGTACCCCAGGAGAGTCCCAAATGTGTGTGGGAAGAATATATATCCCACGGGGGTAAAATTTAAAAAAGTTGAAAAAAATTATTTTTTGGACTTAGTCATTTTTCTGGCGTTTATCAGACTTTCAGATAGGGGATATGTCAGTGAGCGTTCCAATTTCAGTTCCAGAGCGTTTCGCCCAATGAGTCCTTGATATTTAGTCGTTTTCAGCCAATTTTCTGGATTTTTGAAAATTTCACTTTTTTGTGAAAATATCCACTAAATGAGGGAATAATATGTGTGAGGGTACCCCAGGAGAGTTCCAAATGTGTGTGGGAAGAATATATATCCCACGGGGGTAAAATTGAAAAGAGTTGAAAAAAAATTTTTTTGGACTTAGTCATTTTTCCGGCGTTTATCAGACTTTCAGATAGGGGAAATGTCAGTGAGCGTTCCGATTTCAGTTCCAGAGCGATTCGCCCAATGAGTCCTTGATATTTAGTCGTTTTCAGCCAATTTTCTGGATTTTTGAAAATTTCACTTTTTTGTGAAAATATCCACTAAATGAGGGAATAAGTACCCCAGGAGAGTTCCAAATGTGTGTGGGAAGAATATATATCCCACGGGGGTAAAATTGAAAAAAAAATTTTTTTGGACTTAGTCATTTTTCCGGCGTTTATCAGACTTTCAGATAGGGGAAATGTCAGTGAGCGTTCCGATTTCAGTTCCAGAGCGATTCGCCCAATGAGTCCTTGATATTTAGTAGTTTTCAGCCAATTTTCTGGATTTTTGAAAATTTAACTTTTTTGTGAAAATATCCACTAAATGATTGAATAATATGTGTGAGGGTACCCCAGGAGAGTTCCAAATGTGTGTGGGAAGAATATATATCCCACGGGGTAAAATTGAAAAAAGTTGAAAAAAAATATTTTTTGGACTTAGTCATTTTTCCGGCGTTTATCAGACTTTCAGATAGGGGAAATGTCAGTGAGCGTTCCAATTTCAGTTCCAGAGTGATTCGCCCAATGAGTCCTTGTTATTTAGTTGTTTTCAGCCAATTTTCTGGATTTTTGAAAATTTCACTTTTTTGTGAAAATATCCACTAAATGAGGGAATAATATGTGTGAGGGTACCCCAGGAGAGTTCCAAATGTGTGTGGGAAGAATATATATCCCACGGGGGTAAAATTGAAAAGAGTTGAAAAAAAAATTTTTTTGGACTTAGTCATTTTTCCGGCGTTTATCAGTCTTTCAGACAGGGGAAATGTCAGTGAGCGTTCCAATTTCAGTTCCAGAGTGATTTGCCCAATGAGTCCTTGTTATTTAGTTGTTTTCAGCCAATTTTCTGGATTTTTGAAAATTTCACTTTTTTGTGAAAATATCCACTAAATGAGGGAATAATATGTGTGAGGGTACCCCAGGTGAGTTCCAAATGTGTGTGGGAAGAATATATATCCCACAGGGGTAAAATTGAAAAAAGTTGAAAAAAATTATTTTTTGGACTTAGTCATTTTTCTGGCGTTTATCAGACTTTCAGATAGGGGAAATGTCAGTGAGGGTTCCGATTTCAGTTCCAGAGTGATTCGCCCAATGAGTCCTTGATATTTAGTAGTTTTCAGCCAATTTTCTGGATTTTTGAAAATTTAACTTTTTTGTGAAAATATCCACTAAATGAGGGAATAATATGTGTGAGGGTACCCCAGGAGAGTTCCAAATGTGTGTGGGAAGAATATATATCCCACGGGGGTAAAATTGAAAAAAGTTGAAAAAAATTATTTTTTGGACTTAGTCATTTTTCTGGCGTTTATCAGACTTTCAGATAGGGGAAATGTCAGTGAGCGTTCCGATTTCAGTTCCAGAGCGATTCGCCCAATGAGTCCTTGATATTTAGTCGTTTTCAGCCAATTTTCTGGATTTTTGAAAATTTCACTTTTTTGTGAAAATATCCACTAAATGAGGGAATAATATGTGTGAGGGTACCCCAGGAGAGTTCCAAATGTGTGTGGGAAGAATATATATCCCACGGGGGTAAAATTGAAAAGAGTTGAAAAAAAATTTTTTTTGGACTGTCATTTTTCCGGCGTTTATCAGACTTTCAGATAGGGGAAATGTCAGTGAGCGTTCCGATTTCAGTTCCAGAGCGATTCGCCCAATGAGTCCTTGATATTTAGTCGTTTTCAGCCAATTTTCTGGATTTTTGAAAATTTCACTTTTTGTGAAAATATCCACTAAATGAGGGAATAATATGTGTGAGGGTACCCCAGGAGAGTTCCAAATGTGTGTGGGAAGAATATATATCCCACGGGGGTAAAATTGAAAAGAGTTGAAAAAAAATTTTTTTTGGACTTAGTCATTTTTCCGGCGTTTATCAGACTTTCAGATAGGGGAAATGTCAGTGAGCGTTCCAATTTCAGTTCCAGAGTGATTCGCCCAATGAGTACTTGTTATTTAGTTGTTTTCAGCCAATTTTCTGGATTTTTGAAAATTTCACTTTTTTGTGAAAATATCCACTAAATGAGGGAATAATATGTGTGAGGGTACCCCAGGAGAGTTCCAAATGTGTGTGGGTAGAATATATATCCCACGGGGGTAAAATTGAAAAAAGTTGAAAAAAAAATTTTTTTGGACTTAGTCATTTTTCCGGCGTTTATCAGACTTTTAGATAGGGGAAATGGCAGTGAGCGTTCCGATTTCAGTTCCAGAGCGATTCACCCAATGAGTCCTTGATATTTAGTCATTTTCAGCCAATTTTCTGGATTTTTGAAAATTTCACTTTTTTGTGAAAATATCCACTAAATGAGGGAATAAGTACCCCAGGAGAGTTCCAAATGTGTGTGGGAAGAATATATATCCCACGGGGGTAAAATTGAAAAAAAAAATTTTTTGGACTTAGTCATTTTTCCGGCGTTTATCAGACTTTCAGATAGGGGAAATGTCAGTGAGCGTTCCAATTTCAGTTCCAGAGTGATTCGCCCAATGAGTACTTGTTATTTAGTTGTTTTCAGCCAATTTTCTGGATTTTTGAAAATTTCACTTTTTTGTGAAAATATCCACTAAATGAGGGAATAATATGTGTGAGGGTACCCCAGGAGAGTTCCAAATGTGTGTGGGTAGAATATATATCCCACGGGGGTAAAATTGAAAAAAGTTGAAAAAAAAATTTTTTTGGACTTAGTCATTTTTCCGGCGTTTATCAGACTTTTAGATAGGGGAAATGGCAGTGAGCGTTCCGATTTCAGTTCCAGAGCGATTCACCCAATGAGTCCTTGATATTTAGTCATTTTCAGCCAATTTTCTGGATTTTTGAAAATTTCACTTTTTTGTGAAAATATCCACTAAATGAGGGAATAAGTACCCCAGGAGAGTTCCAAATGTGTGTGGGAAGAATATATATCCCACGGGGGTAAAATTGAAAAAAAAAATTTTTTGGACTTAGTCATTTTTCCGGCGTTTATCAGACTTTCAGATAGGGGAAATGTCAGTGAGCATTCCGATTTCAGTTCCAGAGTGATTCGCCCAATGAGTCCTTGTTATTTAGTTGTTTTCAGCCAATTTTCTGGATTTTTGAAAATTTCACTTTTTTGTGAAAATATCCACTAAATGAGGGAATAATATGTGTGAGGGTACCCCAGGAGAGTCCCAAATGTGTGTGGGAAGAATATATATCCCACGGGGGTAAAATTTAAAAAAGTTTAAAAAAATTTTTTTTTGGACTTAGTCATTTTTCCGGCGTTTATCAGACTTTCACATAGGGGAAATGTCAGTGAGCGTTCCGATTTCAGTTCCAGTTCCAGTTCTCATTTGCCCAATGAGTCCTTGTTATTTAGTCGTTTTCAGCCAATTTTCTGGATTTTTGAAAATTTCACTTTTTTGTGAAAATATCCACTAAATGAGGGAATAATATGTGTGAGGGTACCCCAGGAGAGTTCCAAATGTGTGTGGGTAGAATATATATCCCACGGGGGTAAAATTGAAAAAAGTTGAAAAAAATTATTTTTTGGACTTAGTCATTTTTCTGGCGTTTATCAGACTTTCAGATAGGGGAAATGTCAGTGAGCGTTCCGATTTCAGTTCCAGAGCGATTCGCCCAATGAGTCCTTGATATTTAGTCATTTTCAGCCAATTTTCTGGATTTTTGAAAATTTCACTTTTTTGTGAAAATATCCACTAAATGAGGGAATAATATGTGTGAGGGAACCCCAGGAGAGTTCCAAATGTGTGTGGGAAGAATATATATCCCACGGGGGTAAAATTGAAAAGAGTTGAAAAAAAATTTTTTTTGGACTTAGTCATTTTTCCGGCGTTTATCAGACTTTCAGATAGGGGAAATGTCAGTGAGCATTCCAATTTCAGTTCCAGAGTGATTCGCCCAATGAGTCCTTGTTATTTAGTTGTTTTCAGCCAATTTTCTGGATTTTTGAAAATTTCCCTTTTTTGTGAAAATATCCACTAAATGAGGGAATAATATGTGTGAGGGTACCCCAGGAGAGTTCCAAATGTGTGTGGGTAGAATATATATCCCACGGGGGTAAAATTGAAAAAAGTTGAAGAAAAATTTTTTTTGGACTTAGTCATTTTTCCGGCGTTTATCAGACTTTCACATAGGGGAAATGTCAGTGAGCGTTCCGATTTCAGTTCCAGAGTGATTTGCCCAATGAGTCCTTGTTATTTAGTCGTTTTCAGCCAATTTTCTGGATTTTTGAAAATTTCACTTTTTTGTGAAAATATCCACTAAATGAGGGAATAATATGTGTGAGGGTACCCCAGGAGAGTTCCAAATGTGTGTGGGAAGAATATATATCCCACGGGGGTAAAATTGAAAAAAGTTGAAAAAAATTATTTTTTGGACTTAGTCATTTTTCTGGCGTTTATCAGACTTTCAGATAGGGGAAATGTCAGTGAGCGTTCCGATTTCAGTTCCAGAGTGATTCGCCCAATGAGTCCTTGATATTTAGTCGTTTTCAGCCAATTTTCTGGATTTTTGAAAATTTCACTTTTTTGTGAAAATATCCACTAAATGAGGGAATAATATGTGTGAGGGAACCCCAGGAGAGTTCCAAATGTGTGTGGGAAGAATATATATCCCACGGGGGTAAAATTGAAAAGAGTTGAAAAAAAATTTTTTTTGGACTTAGTCATTTTTCCGGCGTTTATCAGACTTTCAGATAGGGGAAATGTCAGTGAGCGTTCCGATTTCAGTTCCAGAGCGATTCGCCAAATGAGTCCTTGATATTTAGTCGTTTTCAGCCAATTTTCTGGATTTTTGAAAATTTCACTTTTTTGTGAAAATATCCACTAAATGAGGGAATAATATGTGTGAGGGTACCCCAGGAGAGTTCCAAATGTGTGTGGGAAGAATATATATCCCACGGGGGTAAAATTGAAAAAAGTTGAAAAAAATTATTTTTTGGACTTAGTCATTTTTCTGGCGTTTATCAGACTTTCAGATAGGGGAAATGTCAGTGAGCGTTCCGATTTCAGTTCCAGAGCGATTCGCCCAATGAGTCCTTGATATTTAGTCGTTTTCAGCCAATTTTCTGGATTTTTGAAAATTTCACTTTTTTGTGAAAATATCCACTAAATGAGGGAATAATATGTGTGAGGGTACCCCAGGAGAGTTCCAAATGTGTGTGGGAAGAATATATATCCCACGGGGGTAAAATTGAAAAAAGTTGAAAAAAATTATTTTTTGGACTGTCATTTTTCTGGCGTTTATCAGACTTTCAGATAGGGGAAATGTCAGTGAGCGTTCCGATTTCAGTTCCAGAGCGATTCGCCCAATGAGTCCTTGATATTTAGTCGTTTTCAGCCAATTTTCTGGATTTTTGAAAATTTCACTTTTTTGTGAAAATATCCACTAAATGAGGGAATAATATGTGTGAGGGTACCCCAGGAGAGTTCCAAATGTGTGTGGGAAGAATATATATCCCACGGGGGTAAAATTGAAAAGAGTTGAAAAAAAATTTTTTTTGGACTTAGTCATTTTTCCGGCGTTTATCAGACTTTCAGATAGGGGAAATGTCAGTGAGCGTTCCGATTTCAGTTCCAGAGCGATTCGCCCAATGAGTCCTTGATATTTAGTCGTTTTCAGCCAATTTTCTGGATTTTTGAAAATTTCACTTTTTGTGAAAATATCCACTAAATGAGGGAATAATATGTGTGAGGGTACCCCAGGAGAGTTCCAAATGTGTGTGGGAAGAATATATATCCCACGGGGGTAAAATTGAAAAGAGTTGAAAAAAAATTTTTTTTGGACTTAGTCATTTTTCCGGCGTTTATCAGACTTTCAGATAGGGGAAATGTCAGTGAGCGTTCCAATTTCAGTTCCAGAGTGATTCGCCCAATGAGTACTTGTTATTTAGTTGTTTTCAGCCAATTTTCTGGATTTTTGAAAATTTCACTTTTTTGTGAAAATATCCACTAAATGAGGGAATAATATGTGTGAGGGTACCCCAGGAGAGTTCCAAATGTGTGTGGGTAGAATATATATCCCACGGGGGTAAAATTGAAAAAAGTTGAAAAAAAAATTTTTTTGGACTTAGTCATTTTTCCGGCGTTTATCAGACTTTTAGATAGGGGAAATGGCAGTGAGCGTTCCGATTTCAGTTCCAGAGCGATTCACCCAATGAGTCCTTGATATTTAGTCATTTTCAGCCAATTTTCTGGATTTTTGAAAATTTCACTTTTTTGTGAAAATATCCACTAAATGAGGGAATAATATGTGTGAGGGTACCCCAGGAGAGTCCCAAATGTGTGTGGGAAGAATATATATCCCACGGGGGTAAAATTTAAAAAAGTTTAAAAAAATTTTTTTTTGGACTTAGTCATTTTTCCGGCGTTTATCAGACTTTCACATAGGGGAAATGTCAGTGAGCGTTCCGATTTCAGTTCCAGTTCCAGTTCTCATTTGCCCAATGAGTCCTTGTTATTTAGTCGTTTTCAGCCAATTTTCTGGATTTTTGAAAATTTCACTTTTTTGTGAAAATATCCACTAAATGAGGGAATAATATGTGTGAGGGAACCCCAGGAGAGTTCCAAATGTGTGTGGGAAGAATATATATCCCACGGGGGTAAAATTGAAAAGAGTTGAAAAAAAATTTTTTTTGGACTTAGTCATTTTTCCGGCGTTTATCAGACTTTCAGATAGGGGAAATGTCAGTGAGCGTTCCGATTTCAGTTCCAGAGCGATTCGCCAAATGAGTCCTTGATATTTAGTCGTTTTCAGCCAATTTTCTGGATTTTTCAAAATTTCACTTTTTTGTGAAAATATCCACTAAATGAGGGAATAATATGTGTGAGGGTACCCCAGGAGAGTTCCAAATGTGTGTGGGAAGAATATATATCCCACGGGGGTAAAATTGAAAAAAGTTGAAAAAAATTATTTTTTGGACTTAGTCATTTTTCTGGCGTTTATCAGACTTTCAGATAGGGGAAATGTCAGTGAGCGTTCCGATTTCAGTTCCAGAGCGATTCGCCAAATGAGTCCTTGATATTTAGTCGTTTTCAGCCAATTTTCTGGATTTTTGAAAATTTCACTTTTTTGTGAAAATATCCACTAAATGAGGGAATAAGTACCCCAGGAGAGTTCCAAATGTGTGTGGGAAGAATATATATCCCACGGGGGTAAAATTGAAAAAAAATTTTTTTTGGACTTAGTCATTTTTCCGGCGTTTATCAGACTTTCAGATAGGGGAAATGTCAGTGAGCATTCCGATTTCAGTTCCAGAGTGATTCGCCCAATGAGTCCTTGTTATTTAGTTGTTTTCAGCCAATTTTCTGGATTTTTGAAAATTTCACTTTTTTGTGAAAATATCCACTAAATGAGGGAATAATATGTGTGAGGGTACCCCAGGAGAGTCCCAAATGTGTGTGGGAAGAATATATATCCCACGGGGGTAAAATTTAAAAAAGTTTAAAAAAATTTTTTTTTGGACTTAGTCATTTTTCCGGCGTTTATCAGACTTTCACATAGGGGAAATGTCAGTGAGCGTTCCGATTTCAGTTCCAGTTCCAGTTCTCATTTGCCCAATGAGTCCTTGTTATTTAGTCGTTTTCAGCCAATTTTCTGGATTTTTGAAAATTTCACTTTTTTGTGAAAATATCCACTAAATGAGGGAATAATATGTGTGAGGGTACCCCAGGAGAGTCCCAAATGTGTGTGGGAAGAATATATATCCCACGGGGGTAAAATTGAAAAAAGTTGAAAAAAATTATTTTTTGGACTTAGTCATTTTTCTGGCGTTTATCAGACTTTCAGATAGGGGAAATGTCAGTGAGGGTTCCGATTTCAGTTCCAGAGTGATTCGCCCAATGAGTCCTTGATATTTAGTTGTTTTCAGCCAATTTTCTGGATTTTTGAAAATTTCACTTTTTTGTGAAAATATCCACTAAATGAGGGAATAATATGTGTGAGGGTACCCCAGGAGAGTTCCAAATGTGTGTGGGAAGAATATATATCCCACGGGGGTAAAATTGAAAAGAGTTGAAAAAAAAATTTTTTTGGACTTAGTCATTTTTCCGGCGTTTATCAGTCTTTCAGACAGGGGAAATGTCAGTGAGCGTTCCAATTTCAGTTCCAGAGTGATTTGCCCAATGAGTCCTTGTTATTTAGTTGTTTTCAGCCAATTTTCTGGATTTTTGAAAATTTCACTTTTTTGTGAAAATATCCACTAAATGAGGGAATAATATGTGTGAGGGTACCCCAGGTGAGTTCCAAATGTGTGTGGGAAGAATATATATCCCACGGGGGTAAAATTGAAAAAAGTTGAAAAAAATTATTTTTTGGACTTAGTCATTTTTCTGGCGTTTATCAGACTTTCAGATAGGGGAAATGTCAGTGAGCGTTCCGATTTCAGTTCCAGAGCGATTCGCCCAATGAGTCCTTGATATTTAGTCGTTTTCAGCCAATTTTCTGGATTTTTGAAAATTTCACTTTTTTGTGAAAATATCCACTAAATGAGGGAATAATATGTGTGAGGGTACCCCAGGAGAGTTCCAAATGTGTGTGGGAAGAATATATATCCCAAGGGGGTAAAATTGAAAAAAGTTGAAAAAAATTTTTTTTTTGGACTTAGTCATTTTTCTGGCGTTTATCAGACTTTCAGATAGGGGATATGTCAGTGAGCGTTCCAATTTCAGTTCCAGAGCGTTTCGCCCAATGAGTCCTTGATATTTAGTCGTTTTCAGCCAATTTTCTGGATTTTTGAAAATTTCACTTTTTTGTGAAAATATCCACTAAATGAGGGAATAATATGTGTGAGGGTACCCCAGGAGAGTTCCAAATGTGTGTGGGAAGAATATATATCCCACGGGGGTAAAATTGAAAAGAGTTGAAAAAAAATTTTTTTTGGACTTAGTCATTTTTCCGGCGTTTATCAGACTTTCAGATAGGGGAAATGTCAGTGAGCGTTCCGATTTCAGTTCCAGAGCGATTCGCCCAATGAGTCCTTGATATTTAGTCGTTTTCAGCCAATTTTCTGGATTTTTGAAAATTTCACTTTTTTGTGAAAATATCCACTAAATGAGGGAATAAGTACCCCAGGAGAGTTCCAAATGTGTGTGGGAAGAATATATATCCCACGGGGGTAAAATTGAAAAAAAAATTTTTTTGGACTTAGTCATTTTTCCGGCGTTTATCAGACTTTCAGATAGGGGAAATGTCAGTGAGCGTTCCGATTTCAGTTCCAGAGCGATTCGCCCAATGAGTCCTTGATATTTAGTAGTTTTCAGCCAATTTTCTGGATTTTTGAAAATTTAACTTTTTTGTGAAAATATCCACTAAATGATTGAATAATATGTGTGAGGGTACCCCAGGAGAGTTCCAAATGTGTGTGGGAAGAATATATATCCCACGGGGTAAAATTGAAAAAAGTTGAAAAAAAATATTTTTTGGACTTAGTCATTTTTCCGGCGTTTATCAGACTTTCAGATAGGGGAAATGTCAGTGAGCGTTCCAATTTCAGTTCCAGAGTGATTCGCCCAATGAGTCCTTGTTATTTAGTTGTTTTCAGCCAATTTTCTGGATTTTTGAAAATTTCACTTTTTTGTGAAAATATCCACTAAATGAGGGAATAATATGTGTGAGGGTACCCCAGGAGAGTTCCAAATGTGTGTGGGAAGAATATATATCCCACGGGGGTAAAATTGAAAAGAGTTGAAAAAAAAATTTTTTTGGACTTAGTCATTTTTCCGGCGTTTATCAGTCTTTCAGACAGGGGAAATGTCAGTGAGCGTTCCAATTTCAGTTCCAGAGTGATTTGCCCAATGAGTCCTTGTTATTTAGTTGTTTTCAGCCAATTTTCTGGATTTTTGAAAATTTCACTTTTTTGTGAAAATATCCACTAAATGAGGGAATAATATGTGTGAGGGTACCCCAGGTGAGTTCCAAATGTGTGTGGGAAGAATATATATCCCACAGGGGTAAAATTGAAAAAAGTTGAAAAAAATTATTTTTTGGACTTAGTCATTTTTCTGGCGTTTATCAGACTTTCAGATAGGGGAAATGTCAGTGAGGGTTCCGATTTCAGTTCCAGAGTGATTCGCCCAATGAGTCCTTGATATTTAGTAGTTTTCAGCCAATTTTCTGGATTTTTGAAAATTTAACTTTTTTGTGAAAATATCCACTAAATGAGGGAATAATATGTGTGAGGGTACCCCAGGAGAGTTCCAAATGTGTGTGGGAAGAATATATATCCCACGGGGGTAAAATTGAAAAAAGTTGAAAAAAAATATTTTTTGGACTGGCATTTTTCTGGCGTTTATCAGACTTTCAGATAGGGGAAATGTCAGTGAGCGTTCCGATTTCAGTTCCAGAGCGATTCGCCCAATGAGTCCTTGATATTTAGTCGTTTTCAGCCAATTTTCTGGATTTTTGAAAATTTCACTTTTTTGTGAAAATATCCACTAAATGAGGGAATAATATGTGTGAGGGTACCCCAGGAGAGTTCCAAATGTGTGTGGGAAGAATATATATCCCACGGGGGTAAAATTGAAAAGAGTTGAAAAAAAAATTTTTTTGGACTTAGTCATTTTTCCGGCGTTTATCAGACTTTCAGATAGGGGAAATGTCAGTGAGCATTCCAATTTCAGTTCCAGAGTGATTCGCCCAATGAGTCCTTGTTATTTAGTTATTTTCAGCCAATTTTCTGGATTTTTGAAAATTTCACTTTTTTGTGAAATATCCACTAAATGAGGGAATAATATGTGTGAGGGTACCCCAGGAGAGTTCCAAATGTGTGTGGGAAGAATATATATCCCACGGGGGTAAAATTGAAAAAAGTTGAAAAAATTTTTTTTTGGGACTTAGTCATTTTTCTGGCGTTTATCAGACTTTCAGATAGGGGAAATGTCAGTGAGGGTTCCGATTTCAGTTCCAGAGTGATTCGCCCAATGAGTCCATGATATTTAGTAGTTTTCAGCCAATTTTCTGGATTTTTGAAAATTTAACTTTTTTGTGAAAATATCCACTAAATGAGGGAATAGTATGTGTGAGGGTACCCCAGGAGAGTTCCAAATGTGTGTGGGAAGAATATATATCCCACGGGGATAAAATTGAAAAAAGTTGAAAAAAATTATTTTTTGGACTTAGTCATTTTTCTGGCGTTTATCAGACTTTCAGATAGGGGAAATGTCAGTGAGCGTTCCGATTTCAGTTCCAGAGCGATTCGCTCAATGAGTCCTTGATATTTAGTCGTTTTCAGCCAATTTTCTGGATTTTTGAAAATTTCACTTTTTTGTGAAAATATCCACTAAATGAGGGAATAATATGTGTGAGGGTACCCCAGGAGAGTTCCAAATGTGTGTGGGAAGAATATATATCCCACGGGGGTAAAATTGAAAAGAGTTGAAAAAAAAATTTTTTTGGACTTAGTCATTTTTCCGGCGTTTATCAGACTTTCAGATAGGGGAAATGTCAGTGAGCATTCCAATTTCAGTTCCAGAGTGATTCGCCCAATGAGTCCTTGTTATTTAGTTATTTTCAGCCAATTTTCTGGATTTTTGAAAATTTCACTTTTTTGTGAAAATATCCACTAAATGAGGGAATAATATGTGTGAGGGTACCCCAGGAAAGTTCCAAATGTGTGTGGGAAGAATATATATCCCACGGGGGTAAAATTGAAAAAAGTTGAAATAATTTTTTTTTTGGACTTACTCATTTTTCCGGCGTTTATCAGACTTTCACATAGGGGAAATGTCAGTGAGCGTTCCGATTTCAGTTCCAGAGTGATTCGCCCAATGAGTCCTTGTTTTTTAGTTGTTTTCAGCCAATTTTCTGGATTTTTGAAAATTTCACTTTTTTGTGAAAATATCCACTAAATGAGGGAATAATATATGTGAGGGTACCCCAGGAGAGTTCCAAATGTGTGTGGGAAGAATATATATCCCACGGGGGTAAAATTGAAAAAAGTTGAAAAAAATTTTTTTTTGGACTTAGTCATTTTTCTGGCGTTTATCAGACTTTCAGATAGGGGAAATGTCAGTGAGGGTTCCGATTTCAGTTCCAGAGCGATTCGCCCAATGAGTCCTTGATATTTAGTAGTTTTCAGCCAATTTTCTGGATTTTTGAAAATTTAACTTTTTTGTGAAAATATCCACTAAATGAGGGAATAATATGTGTGAGCGTACCCCAGGAGAGTTCCAAATGTGTGTGGGAAGAATATATATCCCACGGGGGTAAAATTTAAAAAAGTTGAAAAAAAATATTTTTTGGACTTAGTCATTTTTCCGGCGTTTATCAGACTTTCAGATAGGGGAAATGTCAGTGAGCGTTCCAATGTCAGTTCCAGAGTGATTCGCCCAATGAGTCCTTGTTATTTAGTTTTCAGCCAATTTTCTGGATTTTTGAAAATTTCACTTTTTTGTGAAAATATCCACTAAATGAGGGAATAATATGTGTGAGGGTACCCCAGGAGAGTTCCAAATGTGTGTGGGAAGAATATATATCCCACGGGGGTAAAATTGAAAAGAGTTGAAAAAAAAATTTTTTTGGACTTAGTCATTTTTCCGGCGTTTATCAGACTTTCAGATAGGGGAAATGTCAGTGAGCATTCCAATTTCAGTTCCAGAGTGATTCGCCCAATGAGTCCTTGTTATTTAGTTATTTTCAGCCAATTTTCTGGATTTTTGAAAATTTCACTTTTTTGTGAAAATATCCACTAAATGAGGGAATAATATGTGTGAGGGTACCCCAGGAGAGTTCCAAATGTGTGTGGGAAGAATATATATCCCACGGGGGTAAAATTGAAAAAAGTTGAAAAAATTTTTTTTTTGGACTTACTCATTTTTCCGGCGTTTATCAGACTTTCACATAGGGGAAATGTCAGTGAGCGTTCCGATTTCAGTTCCAGAGTGATTCGCCCAATGAGTCCTTGTTTTTTAGTTGTTTTCAGCCAATTTTCTGGATTTTTGAAAATTTCACTTTTTTGTGAAAATATCCACTAAATGAGGGAATAATATATGTGAGGGTACCCCAGGAGAGTTCCAAATGTGTGTGGGAAGAATATATATCCCACGGGGGTAAAATTGAAAAAAGTTGAAAAAAATTTTTTTTTGGACTTAGTCATTTTTCTGGCGTTTATCAGACTTTCAGATAGGGGAAATGTCAGTGAGCGTTCCAATTTCAGTTCCAGAGTGATTCGCCCAATGAGTCCTTGTTATTTAGTTGTTTTCAGCCAATTTTCTGGATTTTTGAAAATTTCACTTTTTTGTGAAATATCCACTAAATGAGGGAATAATATGTGTGAGGGTACCACAGGAGAGTTCCAAATGTGTGTGGGAAGAATATATATCCCACGGGGGTAAAATTGAAAAAAGTTGAAAAAAAATATTTTTTGGACTTAGTCATTTTTCTGGCGTTTATCAGACTTTCAGATAGGGGAAATGTCAGTGAGGGTTCCGATTTCAGTTCCAGAGCGATTCGCCCAATGAGTACTTGATATTTAGTAGTTTTCAGCCAATTTTCTGGATTTTTGAAAATTTAACTTTTTTGTGAAAATATCCACTAAATGAGGGAATAATATGTGTGAGGGTACCCCAGGAGAGTTCCAAATGTGTGTGGGAAGAATATATATCCCACGGGGGTAAAATTGAAAAAAGTTGAAAAAATTTTTTTTTTGGACTTACTCATTTTTCCGGCGTTTATCAGACTTTCACATAGGGGAAATGTCAGTGAGCGTTCCGATTTCAGTTCCAGAGTGATTCGCCCAATGAGTCCTTGTTATTTAGTTGTTTTCAGCCAATTTTCTGGATTTTTGAAAATTTCACTTTTTTGTGAAAATATCCACTAAATGAGGGAATAATATATGTGAGGGTACCCCAGGAGAGTTCCAAATGTGTGTGGGAAGAATATATATCCCACGGGGGGTAAAATTGAAAAAAATTGAAAAAAATTTTTTTTTGGACTTAGTCATTTTTCTGGCGTTTATCAGACTTTCAGATAGGGGAAATGTCAGTGAGGGTTCCGATTTCAGTTCCAGAGCGATTCGCCCAATGAGTCCTTGATATTTAGTAGTTTTCAGCCAATTTTCTGGATTTTTGAAAATTTAACTTTTTTGTGAAAATATCCACTAAATGAGGGAATAATATGTGTGAGGGTACCCCAGGAGAGTTCCAAATGTGTGTGGGAAGAATATATATCCCACGGGGGTAAAATTGAAAAAAGTTGAAAAAAAATATTTTTTGGACTTAGTCATTTTTCCGGCGTTTATCAGACTTTCAGATAGGGGAAATGTCAGTGAGCGTTCCAATTTCAGTTCCAGAGTGATTCGCCCAATGAGTCCTTGTTATTTAGTTGTTTTCAGCCAATTTTCTGGATTTTTGAAAATTTAACTTTTTTGTGAAAATATCCACTAAATGAGGGAATAATATATGTGAGGGTACCCCAGGAGAGTTCCAAATGTGTGTGGGAAGAATATATATCCCACGGGGGGTAAAATTGAAAAAGTTGAAAAAAATTATTTTTTGGACTTAGTCATTTTTCTGGCGTTTATCAGACTTTCAGATAGGGGAAATGTCAGTGAGCGTTCCGATTTCAGTTCCAGAGCGATTCGCCCAATGAGTCCTTGATATTTAGTCGTTTTCATCCAATTTTCTGGATTTTTGAAAATTTAACTTTTTTGTGAAAATATCCACTAAATGAGGGAATAATATGTGTGAGGGTACCACAGTAGAGTTCCAAATGTGTGTGGGAAGAATATATATCCCACGGGGGTAAAATTGAAAAAAGTTGAAAAAAATTTTTTTTTGGACTTAGTCATTTTTCTAGCGTTTATCAGACTTTCAGATAGGGGAAATGTCAGTGAGCGTTCCGATTTCAGTTCCAGAGCGATTCGCCCAATGAGTCCTTGATATTTAGTCGTTTTCAGCCAATTTTCTGGATTTTTAAAATTTTCACTTTTTTGTGAAAATATCCACTAAATGAGGGAATGATATGTGTGAGGGTACCCCAGGAGAGTTCCAAATGTGTGTGGGAAGAATATATATCCCACGGGGATAGAATTGAAAAGAGTTGAAAAAAAAATTTTTTTGGACTTAGTCATTTTTCCGGCGTTTATCAGACTTTCAGATAGGGGAAATGTCATTGAGCGTTCCAATTTCAGTTCCAGAGTGATTCGCCCAATGAGTCCTTGTTATTTAGTTGTTTTCAGCCAATTTTCTGGATTTTTCAAAATTTCACTTTTTTGTGAAAATATCCACTAAATGAGGGAATAATATGTGTGAGGGTACCCCAGGAGAGTTCCAAATGTGTGTGGGAAGAATATATATCCCACGGGGGTAAAATTGAAAAAAGTTGAAAAAAATTATTTTTTGGACTTAGTCATTTTTCTGGCGTTTATCAGACTTTCAGATAGGGGAAATGTCAGTGAGCGTTCCGATTTCAGTTCCAGAGCGATTCGCCCAATGAGTCCTTGATATTTAGTCGTTTTCAGCCAATTTTCTGGATTTTTGAAAATGTCACTTTTTTGTGAAAATATCCACTAAATGAGGGAATAATATCTGTGAGTGTACCCCAGGAGAGTTCCAAATGTGTGTGGGAAGAATATATATCCCACGGGGGTAAAATTGAAAAGAGTTGAAAAAAAAATTTTTTTGGACTTAGTCATTTTTCCGGCGTTTATCAGACTTTCAGATAGGGGAAATGTCATTGAGCGTTCCAATTTCAATTCCAGAGTGATTCGCCCAATGAGTCCTTGTTATTTAGTTGTTTTCAGCCAATTTTCTGGATTTTTCAAAATTTCACTTTTTTGTGAAAATATCCACTAAATGAGGGAATAATATGTGTGAGGGTACCCCAGGAGAGTTCCAAATGTGTGTGGGAAGAATATATATCCTACGGGGGTAAAATTGAAAAAAGTTGAAAAAAATGATTTTTTGGACTTAGTCATTTTTCTGGCGTTTATCAGACTTTCAGATAGGGGAAATGTCAGTGAGCGTTCCGATTTCAGTACCACAGCGATTCGCCCAATGAGTCCTTGATATTTAGTCGCTTTCAGCCAATTTTCTGGATTTTTGAAAATTTCACTTTTTTGTGAAAATATCCACTAAATGAGGGAATAATATGTGTGAGGGTACCCCAGGAGAGTTCCAAATGTGTGTGGGAAGAATATATATCCCACGGGGGTAAAATTGAAAAACGTTGAAAAAAATTTTTTTTTGGACTTAGTCATTTTTCTGGCGTTTATCAGACTTTCAGATAGGGGAAATGTCAGTGAGCGTTCCGATTTCAGTTCCAGAGCGATTCGCCCAATGAGTCCTTGATATTTAGTCGTTTTCAGCCAATTTTCTGGATTTTTGAAAATTTCACTTTTTTGTGAAAATATCCACTAAATGAGGGAATGATATGTGTGAGGGTACCCCAGGAGAGTTCCAAATGTGTGTGGGAAGAATATATATCCCACGGGGATAGAATTGAAAAGAGTTGAAAAAAAAATTTTTTTGGACTTAGTCATTTTTCCGGCGTTTATCAGACTTTCAGATAGGGGAAATGTCATTGAGCGTTCCAATTTCAGTTCCAGAGTGATTCGCCCAATGAGTCCTTGTTATTTAGTTGTTTTCAGCCAATTTTCTGGATTTTTCAAAATTTCACTTTTTTGTGAAAATATCCACTAAATGAGGGAATAATATGTGTGAGGGTACCCCAGGAGAGTTCCAAATGTGTGTGGGAAGAATATATATCCCACGGGGGTAAAATTGAAAAAAGTTGAAAAAAATTATTTTTTGGACTTAGTCATTTTTCTGGCGTTTATCAGACTTTCAGATAGGGGAAATGTCAGTGAGCGTTCCGATTTCAGTACCACAGCGATTCGCCCAATGAGTCCTTGATATTTAGTCGCTTTCAGCCAATTTTCTGGATTTTTGAAAATTTCACTTTTTTGTGAAAATATCCACTAAATGAGGGAATAATATGTGTGAGGGTACCCCAGGAGAGTTCCAAATGTGTGTGGGAAGAATATATATCCCACGGGGGTAAAATTGAAAAAAGTTGAAAAAAATTATTTTTTGGACTTAGTCATTTTTCTGGCGTTTATCAGACTTTCAGATAGGGGAAATGTCAGTGAGCATTCCGATTTCAGTTCCAGAGCGATTCGCCCAATGAGTCCTTGATATTTAGTCGTTTTCAGCCAATTTTCTGGATTTTTGAAAATTTCACTTTTTTGTGAAAATATCCACTAAATGAGGGAATAATATGTGTGAGGATACCCCAGGAGAGTTCCAAATGTGTGTGGGAAGAATATATATCCCACGGGGGTAAAATTGAAAAAAGTTGAAAAAATTTTTTTTTTGGACTTAGTCATTTTTCCGGCGTTTATCAGACTTTCACATAGGGGAAATGTCAGTGAGGGTTCCGATTTCAGTTCCAGAGCGATTCGCCCAATGAGTCCTTGATATTTAGTCGTTTTCAGCCAATTTTCTGGATTTTTGAAAATTTAACTTTTTTGTGAAAATATCCACTAAATGAGGGAATAATATGTGTGAGGGTACCCCAGGAGAGTTACAAATGTGTGTGGGAAGAATATATATCCCACGGGGGTAAAATTGAAAAAAGTTGAAAAAAATTATTTTTTGGACTTAGTCATTTTTCTGGCGTTTATCAGACTTTCAGATAGGGGAAATGTCAGTGAGCGTTCCAATTTCAGTTCCAGAGCGATTCGCCCAATGAGTCCTTGATATTTAGTCGTTTTCAGCCAATTTTCTGGATTTTTGAAAATTTCACTTTTTTGTGAAAATATCCACTAAATGAGGGAATGATATGTGTGAGGGTACCCCAGGAGAGTTCCAAATGTGTGTGGGAAGAATATATATCCCACGGGGATAGAATTGAAAAGAGTTGAAAAAAAAATTTTTTTGGACTTAGTCATTTTTCCGGCGTTTATCAGACTTTCAGATAGGGGAAATGTCATTGAGCGTTCCAATTTCAGTTCCAGAGTGATTCGCCCAATGAGTCCTTGTTATTTAGTTGTTTTCAGCCAATTTTCTGGATTTTTCAAAATTTCACTTTTTTGTGAAAATATCCACTAAATGAGGGAATAATATGTGTGAGGGTACCCCAGGAGAGTTCCAAATGTGTGTGGGAAGAATATATATCCCACGGGGGTAAAATTGAAAAAAGTTGAAAAAAATTATTTTTTGGACTTAGTCATTTTTCTGGCGTTTATCAGACTTTCAGATAGGGGAAATGTCAGTGAGCGTTCCGATTTCAGTTCCAGAGCGATTCGCCCAATGAGTCCTTGATATTTAGTCGTTTTCAGCCAATTTTCTGGATTTTTGAAAATTTCACTTTTTTTGTGAAAATATCCACTAAATGAGGGAATAATATCTGTGAGGGTACCCCAGGAGAGTTCCAAATGTGTGTGGGAAGAATATATATCCCACGGGGGTAAAATTGAAAAGAGTTGAAAAAAAAATTTTTTTGGACTTAGTCATTTTTCCGGCGTTTATCAGACTTTCAGATAGGGGAAATGTCATTGAGCGTTCCAATTTCAGTTCCAGAGTGATTCGCCCAATGAGTCCTTGTTATTTAGTTGTTTTCAGCCAATTTTCTGGATTTTTCAAAATTTCACTTTTTTGTGAAAATATCCACTAAATGAGGGAATAATATGTGTGAGGGTACCCCAGGAGAGTTCCAAATGTGTGTGGGAAGAATATATATCCCACGGGGGTAAAATTGAAAAAAGTTGAAAAAAATTATTTTTTGGACTTAGTCATTTTTCTGGCGTTTATCAGACTTTCAGATAGGGGAAATGTCAGTGAGCGTTCCGATTTCAGTTCCAGAGCGATTCGCCCAATGAGTCCTTGATATTTAGTCGTTTTCAGCCAATTTTCTGGATTTTTGAAAATTTCACTTTTTTGTGAAAATATCCACTAAATGAGGGAATAATATCTGTGAGGGTACCCCAGGAGAGTTCCAAATGTGTGTGGGAAGAATATATATCCCACGGGGGTAAAATTGAAAAGAGTTGAAAAAAAAATTTTTTTGGACTTAGTCATTTTTCCGGCGTTTATCAGACTTTCAGATAGGGGAAATGTCATTGAGCATTCCAATTTCAGTTCCAGAGTGATTCGCCCAATGAGTCCTTGTTATTTAGTTGTTTTCAGCCAATTTTCTGGATTTTTGAAAATTTCACTTTTTTGTGAAAATATCCACTAAATGAGGGAATAATATGTGTGAGGGTACCCCAGGAGAGTTCCAAATGTGTGTGGGAAGAATATATATCCCACGGGGGTAAAATTGAAAAAAGTTGAAAAAATTTTTTTTTTGGACTTACTCATTTTTCCGGCGTTTATCAGACTTTCACATAGGGGAAATGTCAGTGAGCGTTCCGATTTCAGTTCCAGAGTGATTCGCCCAATGAGTCCTTGTTATTTAGTTGTTTTCAGCCAATTTTCTGGATTTTTCAAAATTTCACTTTTTTGTGAAAATATCCACTAAATGAGGGAATAATATATGTGAGGGTACCCCAGGAGAGTTCCAAATGTGTGTGGGAAGAATATATATCCCACGGGGGGTAAAATTGAAAAAAATTGAAAAAAATTTTTTTTTGGACTTAGTCATTTTTCTGGCGTTTATCAGACTTTCAGATAGGGGAAATGTCAGTGAGCGTTCCGATTTCAGTTCCAGAGCGATTCGCCCAATGAGTCCTTGATATTTAGTCGTTTTCAGCCAATTTTCTGGATTTTTGAAAATTTCACTTTTTTGTGAAAATATCCACTAAATGAGGGAATGATATGTGTGAGGGTACCCCAGGAGAGTTCCAAATGTGTGTGGGAAGAATATATATCCCACGGGGATAGAATTGAAAAGAGTTGAAAAAAAAATTTTTTTGGACTTAGTCATTTTTCCGGCGTTTATCAGACTTTCAGATAGGGGAAATGTCATTGAGCGTTCCAATTTCAGTTCCAGAGTGATTCGCCCAATGAGTCCTTGTTATTTAGTTGTTTTCAGCCAATTTTCTGGATTTTTCAAAATTTCACTTTTTTGTGAAAATATCCACTAAATGAGGGAATAATATGTGTGAGGGTACCCCAGGAGAGTTCCAAATGTGTGTGGGAAGAATATATATCCCACGGGGGTAAAATTGAAAAAAGTTGAAAAAAATTATTTTTTGGACTTAGTCATTTTTCTGGCGTTTATCAGACTTTCAGATAGGGGAAATGTCAGTGAGCGTTCCGATTTCAGTACCACAGCGATTCGCCCAATGAGTCCTTGATATTTAGTCGCTTTCAGCCAATTTTCTGGATTTTTGAAAATTTCACTTTTTTGTGAAAATATCCACTAAATGAGGGAATAATATGTGTGAGGGTACCCCAGGAGAGTTCCAAATGTGTGTGGGAAGAATATATATCCCACGGGGGTAAAATTGAAAAAAGTTGAAAAAAATTATTTTTTGGACTTAGTCATTTTTCTGGCGTTTATCAGACTTTCAGATAGGGGAAATGTCAGTGAGCGTTCCGATTTCAGTTCCAGAGCGATTCGCCCAATGAGTCCTTGATATTTAGTCGTTTTCAGCCAATTTTCTGGATTTTTGAAAATTTCACTTTTTTTGTGAAAATATCCACTAAATGAGGGAATAATATCTGTGAGGGTACCCCAGGAGAGTTCCAAATGTGTGTGGGAAGAATATATATCCCACGGGGGTAAAATTGAAAAGAGTTGAAAAAAAAATTTTTTTGGACTTAGTCATTTTTCCGGCGTTTATCAGACTTTCAGATAGGGGAAATGTCATTGAGCGTTCCAATTTCAGTTCCAGAGTGATTCGCCCAATGAGTCCTTGTTATTTAGTTGTTTTCAGCCAATTTTCTGGATTTTTCAAAATTTCACTTTTTTGTGAAAATATCCACTAAATGAGGGAATAATATGTGTGAGGGTACCCCAGGAGAGTTCCAAATGTGTGTGGGAAGAATATATATCCCACGGGGGTAAAATTGAAAAAAGTTGAAAAAAATTATTTTTTGGACTTAGTCATTTTTCTGGCGTTTATCAGACTTTCAGATAGGGGAAATGTCAGTGAGCGTTCCGATTTCAGTTCCAGAGCGATTCGCCCAATGAGTCCTTGATATTTAGTCGTTTTCAGCCAATTTTCTGGATTTTTGAAAATTTCACTTTTTTGTGAAAATATCCACTAAATGAGGGAATAATATCTGTGAGGGTACCCCAGGAGAGTTCCAAATGTGTGTGGGAAGAATATATATCCCACGGGGGTAAAATTGAAAAGAGATGAAAAAAAAATTTTTTTGGACTTAGTCATTTTTCCGGCGTTTATCAGACTTTCAGATAGGGGAAATGTCATTGAGCATTCCAATTTCAGTTCCAGAGTGATTCGCCCAATGAGTCCTTGTTATTTAGTTGTTTTCAGCCAATTTTCTGGATTTTTGAAAATTTCACTTTTTTGTGAAAATATCCACTAAATGAGGGAATAATATGTGTGAGGGTACCCCAGGAGAGTTCCAAATGTGTGTGGGAAGAATATATATCCCACGGGGGTAAAATTGAAAAAAGTTGAAAAAATTTTTTTTTTGGACTTACTCATTTTTCCGGCGTTTATCAGACTTTCACATAGGGGAAATGTCAGTGAGCGTTCCGATTTCAGTTCCAGAGTGATTCGCCCAATGAGTCCTTGTTATTTAGTTGTTTTCAGCCAATTTTCTGGATTTTTCAAAATTTCACTTTTTTGTGAAAATATCCACTAAATGAGGGAATAATATATGTGAGGGTACCCCAGGAGAGTTCCAAATGTGTGTGGGAAGAATATATATCCCACGGGGGGTAAAATTGAAAAAAATTGAAAAAAATTTTTTTTTGGACTTAGTCATTTTTCTGGCGTTTATCAGACTTTCAGATAGGGGAAATGTCAGTGAGCGTTCCGATTTCAGTTCCAGAGCGATTCGCCCAATGAGTCCTTGATATTTAGTCGTTTTCAGCCAATTTTCTGGATTTTTGAAAATTTCACTTTTTTGTGAAAATATCCACTAAATGAGGGAATGATATGTGTGAGGGTACCCCAGGAGAGTTCCAAATGTGTGTGGGAAGAATATATATCCCACGGGGATAGAATTGAAAAGAGTTGAAAAAAAAATTTTTTTGGACTTAGTCATTTTTCCGGCGTTTATCAGACTTTCAGATAGGGGAAATGTCATTGAGCGTTCCAATTTCAGTTCCAGAGTGATTCGCCCAATGAGTCCTTGTTATTTAGTTGTTTTCAGCCAATTTTCTGGATTTTTCAAAATTTCACTTTTTTGTGAAAATATCCACTAAATGAGGGAATAATATGTGTGAGGGTACCCCAGGAGAGTTCCAAATGTGTGTGGGAAGAATATATATCCCACGGGGGTAAAATTGAAAAAAGTTGAAAAAAATTATTTTTTGGACTTAGTCATTTTTCTGGCGTTTATCAGACTTTCAGATAGGGGAAATGTCAGTGAGCGTTCCGATTTCAGTACCACAGCGATTCGCCCAATGAGTCCTTGATATTTAGTCGCTTTCAGCCAATTTTCTGGATTTTTGAAAATTTCACTTTTTTGTGAAAATATCCACTAAATGAGGGAATAATATGTGTGAGGGTACCCCAGGAGAGTTCCAAATGTGTGTGGGAAGAATATATATCCCACGGGGGTAAAATTGAAAAAAGTTGAAAAAAATTATTTTTTGGACTTAGTCATTTTTCTGGCGTTTATCAGACTTTCAGATAGGGGAAATGTCAGTGAGCATTCCGATTTCAGTTCCAGAGCGATTCGCCCAATGAGTCCTTGATATTTAGTCGTTTTCAGCCAATTTTCTGGATTTTTGAAAATTTCACTTTTTTGTGAAAATATCCACTAAATGAGGGAATAATATGTGTGAGGATACCCCAGGAGAGTTCCAAATGTGTGTGGGAAGAATATATATCCCACGGGGGTAAAATTGAAAAAAGTTGAAAAAATTTTTTTTTTGGACTTAGTCATTTTTCCGGCGTTTATCAGACTTTCACATAGGGGAAATGTCAGTGAGGGTTCCGATTTCAGTTCCAGAGCGATTCGCCCAATGAGTCCTTGATATTTAGTCGTTTTCAGCCAATTTTCTGGATTTTTGAAAATTTAACTTTTTTGTGAAAATATCCACTAAATGAGGGAATAATATGTGTGAGGGTACCCCAGGAGAGTTACAAATGTGTGTGGGAAGAATATATATCCCACGGGGGTAAAATTGAAAAAAGTTGAAAAAAATTATTTTTTGGACTTAGTCATTTTTCTGGCGTTTATCAGACTTTCAGATAGGGGAAATGTCAGTGAGCGTTCCAATTTCAGTTCCAGAGCGATTCGCCCAATGAGTCCTTGATATTTAGTCGTTTTCAGCCAATTTTCTGGATTTTTGAAAATTTCACTTTTTTGTGAAAATATCCACTAAATGAGGGAATGATATGTGTGAGGGTACCCCAGGAGAGTTCCAAATGTGTGTGGGAAGAATATATATCCCACGGGGATAGAATTGAAAAGAGTTGAAAAAAAAATTTTTTTGGACTTAGTCATTTTTCCGGCGTTTATCAGACTTTCAGATAGGGGAAATGTCATTGAGCGTTCCAATTTCAGTTCCAGAGTGATTCGCCCAATGAGTCCTTGTTATTTAGTTGTTTTCAGCCAATTTTCTGGATTTTTCAAAATTTCACTTTTTTGTGAAAATATCCACTAAATGAGGGAATAATATGTGTGAGGGTACCCCAGGAGAGTTCCAAATGTGTGTGGGAAGAATATATATCCCACGGGGGTAAAATTGAAAAAAGTTGAAAAAAATTATTTTTTGGACTTAGTCATTTTTCTGGCGTTTATCAGACTTTCAGATAGGGGAAATGTCAGTGAGCGTTCCGATTTCAGTTCCAGAGCGATTCGCCCAATGAGTCCTTGATATTTAGTCGTTTTCAGCCAATTTTCTGGATTTTTGAAAATTTCACTTTTTTTGTGAAAATATCCACTAAATGAGGGAATAATATCTGTGAGGGTACCCCAGGAGAGTTCCAAATGTGTGTGGGAAGAATATATATCCCACGGGGGTAAAATTGAAAAGAGTTGAAAAAAAAATTTTTTTGGACTTAGTCATTTTTCCGGCGTTTATCAGACTTTCAGATAGGGGAAATGTCATTGAGCGTTCCAATTTCAGTTCCAGAGTGATTCGCCCAATGAGTCCTTGTTATTTAGTTGTTTTCAGCCAATTTTCTGGATTTTTCAAAATTTCACTTTTTTGTGAAAATATCCACTAAATGAGGGAATAATATGTGTGAGGGTACCCCAGGAGAGTTCCAAATGTGTGTGGGAAGAATATATATCCCACGGGGGTAAAATTGAAAAAAGTTGAAAAAAATTATTTTTTGGACTTAGTCATTTTTCTGGCGTTTATCAGACTTTCAGATAGGGGAAATGTCAGTGAGCGTTCCGATTTCAGTTCCAGAGCGATTCGCCCAATGAGTCCTTGATATTTAGTCGTTTTCAGCCAATTTTCTGGATTTTTGAAAATTTCACTTTTTTGTGAAAATATCCACTAAATGAGGGAATAATATCTGTGAGGGTACCCCAGGAGAGTTGCAAATGTGTGTGGGAAGAATATATATCCCACGAGGGTAAAATTGAAAAGAGTTGAAAAAAAAATTTTTTTGGACTTAGTCATTTTTCCGGCGTTTATCAGACTTTCAGATAGGGGAAATGTCATTGAGCATTCCAATTTCAGTTCCAGAGTGATTCGCCCAATGAGTCCTTGTTATTTAGTTGTTTTCAGCCAATTTTCTGGATTTTTGAAAATTTCACTTTTTTGTGAAAATATCCACTAAATGAGGGAATAATATGTGTGAGGGTACCCCAGGAGAGTTCCAAATGTGTGTGGGAAGAATATATATCCCACGGGGGTAAAATTGAAAAAAGTTGAAAAAATTTTTTTTTTGGACTTACTCATTTTTCCGGCGTTTATCAGACTTTCACATAGGGGAAATGTCAGTGAGCGTTCCGATTTCAGTTCCAGAGTGATTCGCCCAATGAGTCCTTGTTATTTAGTTGTTTTCAGCCAATTTTCTGGATTTTTCAAAATTTCACTTTTTTGTGAAAATATCCACTAAATGAGGGAATAATATATGTGAGGGTACCCCAGGAGAGTTCCAAATGTGTGTGGGAAGAATATATATCCCACGGGGGGTAAAATTGAAAAAAATTGAAAAAAATTTTTTTTTGGACTTAGTCATTTTTCTGGCGTTTATCAGACTTTCAGATAGGGGAAATGTCAGTGAGGGTTCCGATTTCAGTTCCAGAGCGATTCGCCCAATGAGTCCTTGATATTTAGTAGTTTTCAGCCAATTTTCTGGATTTTTGAAAATTTAACTTTTTTGTGAAAATATCCACTAAATGAGGGAATAATATGTGTGAGGGTACCCCAGGAGAGTTCCAAATGTGTGTGGGAAGAATATATATCCCACGGGGGTAAAATTGAAAAAAGTTGAAAAAAAATATTTTTTGGACTTAGTCATTTTTCCGGCGTTTATCAGACTTTCAGATAGGGGAAATGTCAGTGAGCGTTCCAATTTCAGTTCCAGAGTGATTCGCCCAATGAGTCCTTGTTATTTAGTTGTTTTCAGCCAATTTTCTGGATTTTTGAAAATTTAACTTTTTTGTGAAAATATCCACTAAATGAGGGAATAATATATGTGAGGGTACCCCAGGAGAGTTCCAAATGTGTGTGGGAAGAATATATATCCCACGGGGGGTAAAATTGAAAAAGTTGAAAAAAATTATTTTTTGGACTTAGTCATTTTTCTGGCGTTTATCAGACTTTCAGATAGGGGAAATGTCAGTGAGCGTTCCGATTTCAGTTCCAGAGCGATTCGCCCAATGAGTCCTTGATATTTAGTCGTTTTCATCCAATTTTCTGGATTTTTGAAAATTTAACTTTTTTGTGAAAATATCCACTAAATGAGGGAATAATATGTGTGAGGGTACCACAGTAGAGTTCCAAATGTGTGTGGGAAGAATATATATCCCACGGGGGTAAAATTGAAAAAAGTTGAAAAAAATTTTTTTTTGGACTTAGTCATTTTTCTAGCGTTTATCAGACTTTCAGATAGGGGAAATGTCAGTGAGCGTTCCGATTTCAGTTCCAGAGCGATTCGCCCAATGAGTCCTTGATATTTAGTCGTTTTCAGCCAATTTTCTGGATTTTTAAAATTTTCACTTTTTTGTGAAAATATCCACTAAATGAGGGAATGATATGTGTGAGGGTACCCCAGGAGAGTTCCAAATGTGTGTGGGAAGAATATATATCCCACGGGGATAGAATTGAAAAGAGTTGAAAAAAAAATTTTTTTGGACTTAGTCATTTTTCCGGCGTTTATCAGACTTTCAGATAGGGGAAATGTCATTGAGCGTTCCAATTTCAGTTCCAGAGTGATTCGCCCAATGAGTCCTTGTTATTTAGTTGTTTTCAGCCAATTTTCTGGATTTTTCAAAATTTCACTTTTTTGTGAAAATATCCACTAAATGAGGGAATAATATGTGTGAGGGTACCCCAGGAGAGTTCCAAATGTGTGTGGGAAGAATATATATCCCACGGGGGTAAAATTGAAAAAAGTTGAAAAAAATTATTTTTTGGACTTAGTCATTTTTCTGGCGTTTATCAGACTTTCAGATAGGGGAAATGTCAGTGAGCGTTCCGATTTCAGTTCCAGAGCGATTCGCCCAATGAGTCCTTGATATTTAGTCGTTTTCAGCCAATTTTCTGGATTTTTGAAAATGTCACTTTTTTGTGAAAATATCCACTAAATGAGGGAATAATATCTGTGAGTGTACCCCAGGAGAGTTCCAAATGTGTGTGGGAAGAATATATATCCCACGGGGGTAAAATTGAAAAGAGTTGAAAAAAAAATTTTTTTGGACTTAGTCATTTTTCCGGCGTTTATCAGACTTTCAGATAGGGGAAATGTCATTGAGCGTTCCAATTTCAATTCCAGAGTGATTCGCCCAATGAGTCCTTGTTATTTAGTTGTTTTCAGCCAATTTTCTGGATTTTTCAAAATTTCACTTTTTTGTGAAAATATCCACTAAATGAGGGAATAATATGTGTGAGGGTACCCCAGGAGAGTTCCAAATGTGTGTGGGAAGAATATATATCCTACGGGGGTAAAATTGAAAAAAGTTGAAAAAAATGATTTTTTGGACTTAGTCATTTTTCTGGCGTTTATCAGACTTTCAGATAGGGGAAATGTCAGTGAGCGTTCCGATTTCAGTACCACAGCGATTCGCCCAATGAGTCCTTGATATTTAGTCGCTTTCAGCCAATTTTCTGGATTTTTGAAAATTTCACTTTTTTGTGAAAATATCCACTAAATGAGGGAATAATATGTGTGAGGGTACCCCAGGAGAGTTCCAAATGTGTGTGGGAAGAATATATATCCCACGGGGGTAAAATTGAAAAACGTTGAAAAAAATTTTTTTTTGGACTTAGTCATTTTTCTGGCGTTTATCAGACTTTCAGATAGGGGAAATGTCAGTGAGCGTTCCGATTTCAGTTCCAGAGCGATTCGCCCAATGAGTCCTTGATATTTAGTCGTTTTCAGCCAATTTTCTGGATTTTTGAAAATTTCACTTTTTTGTGAAAATATCCACTAAATGAGGGAATGATATGTGTGAGGGTACCCCAGGAGAGTTCCAAATGTGTGTGGGAAGAATATATATCCCACGGGGATAGAATTGAAAAGAGTTGAAAAAAAAATTTTTTTGGACTTAGTCATTTTTCCGGCGTTTATCAGACTTTCAGATAGGGGAAATGTCATTGAGCGTTCCAATTTCAGTTCCAGAGTGATTCGCCCAATGAGTCCTTGTTATTTAGTTGTTTTCAGCCAATTTTCTGGATTTTTCAAAATTTCACTTTTTTGTGAAAATATCCACTAAATGAGGGAATAATATGTGTGAGGGTACCCCAGGAGAGTTCCAAATGTGTGTGGGAAGAATATATATCCCACGGGGGTAAAATTGAAAAAAGTTGAAAAAAATTATTTTTTGGACTTAGTCATTTTTCTGGCGTTTATCAGACTTTCAGATAGGGGAAATGTCAGTGAGCGTTCCGATTTCAGTACCACAGCGATTCGCCCAATGAGTCCTTGATATTTAGTCGCTTTCAGCCAATTTTCTGGATTTTTGAAAATTTCACTTTTTTGTGAAAATATCCACTAAATGAGGGAATAATATGTGTGAGGGTACCCCAGGAGAGTTCCAAATGTGTGTGGGAAGAATATATATCCCACGGGGGTAAAATTGAAAAAAGTTGAAAAAAATTATTTTTTGGACTTAGTCATTTTTCTGGCGTTTATCAGACTTTCAGATAGGGGAAATGTCAGTGAGCATTCCGATTTCAGTTCCAGAGCGATTCGCCCAATGAGTCCTTGATATTTAGTCGTTTTCAGCCAATTTTCTGGATTTTTGAAAATTTCACTTTTTTGTGAAAATATCCACTAAATGAGGGAATAATATGTGTGAGGATACCCCAGGAGAGTTCCAAATGTGTGTGGGAAGAATATATATCCCACGGGGGTAAAATTGAAAAAAGTTGAAAAAATTTTTTTTTTGGACTTAGTCATTTTTCCGGCGTTTATCAGACTTTCACATAGGGGAAATGTCAGTGAGGGTTCCGATTTCAGTTCCAGAGCGATTCGCCCAATGAGTCCTTGATATTTAGTCGTTTTCAGCCAATTTTCTGGATTTTTGAAAATTTAACTTTTTTGTGAATATATCCACTAAATGAGGGAATAATATGTGTGAGGGTACCCCAGGAGAGTTACAAATGTGTGTGGGAAGAATATATATCCCACGGGGGTAAAATTGAAAAAAGTTGAAAAAAATTATTTTTTGGACTTAGTCATTTTTCTGGCGTTTATCAGACTTTCAGATAGGGGAAATGTCAGTGAGCGTTCCAATTTCAGTTCCAGAGCGATTCGCCCAATGAGTCCTTGATATTTAGTCGTTTTCAGCCAATTTTCTGGATTTTTGAAAATTTCACTTTTTTGTGAAAATATCCACTAAATGAGGGAATGATATGTGTGAGGGTACCCCAGGAGAGTTCCAAATGTGTGTGGGAAGAATATATATCCCACGGGGATAGAATTGAAAAGAGTTGAAAAAAAAATTTTTTTGGACTTAGTCATTTTTCCGGCGTTTATCAGACTTTCAGATAGGGGAAATGTCATTGAGCGTTCCAATTTCAGTTCCAGAGTGATTCGCCCAATGAGTCCTTGTTATTTAGTTGTTTTCAGCCAATTTTCTGGATTTTTCAAAATTTCACTTTTTTGTGAAAATATCCACTAAATGAGGGAATAATATGTGTGAGGGTACCCCAGGAGAGTTCCAAATGTGTGTGGGAAGAATATATATCCCACGGGGGTAAAATTGAAAAAAGTTGAAAAAAATTATTTTTTGGACTTAGTCATTTTTCTGGCGTTTATCAGACTTTCAGATAGGGGAAATGTCAGTGAGCGTTCCGATTTCAGTTCCAGAGCGATTCGCCCAATGAGTCCTTGATATTTAGTCGTTTTCAGCCAATTTTCTGGATTTTTGAAAATTTCACTTTTTTTGTGAAAATATCCACTAAATGAGGGAATAATATCTGTGAGGGTACCCCAGGAGAGTTCCAAATGTGTGTGGGAAGAATATATATCCCACGGGGGTAAAATTGAAAAGAGTTGAAAAAAAAATTTTTTTGGACTTAGTCATTTTTCCGGCGTTTATCAGACTTTCAGATAGGGGAAATGTCATTGAGCGTTCCAATTTCAGTTCCAGAGTGATTCGCCCAATGAGTCCTTGTTATTTAGTTGTTTTCAGCCAATTTTCTGGATTTTTCAAAATTTCACTTTTTTGTGAAAATATCCACTAAATGAGGGAATAATATGTGTGAGGGTACCCCAGGAGAGTTCCAAATGTGTGTGGGAAGAATATATATCCCACGGGGGTAAAATTGAAAAAAGTTGAAAAAAATTATTTTTTGGACTTAGTCATTTTTCTGGCGTTTATCAGACTTTCAGATAGGGGAAATGTCAGTGAGCGTTCCGATTTCAGTTCCAGAGCGATTCGCCCAATGAGTCCTTGATATTTAGTCGTTTTCAGCCAATTTTCTGGATTTTTGAAAATTTCACTTTTTTGTGAAAATATCCACTAAATGAGGGAATAATATCTGTGAGGGTACCCCAGGAGAGTTCCAAATGTGTGTGGGAAGAATATATATCCCACGGGGGTAAAATTGAAAAGAGTTGAAAAAAAAATTTTTTTGGACTTAGTCATTTTTCCGGCGTTTATCAGACTTTCAGATAGGGGAAATGTCATTGAGCATTCCAATTTCAGTTCCAGAGTGATTCGCCCAATGAGTCCTTGTTATTTAGTTGTTTTCAGCCAATTTTCTGGATTTTTGAAAATTTCACTTTTTTGTGAAAATATCCACTAAATGAGGGAATAATATGTGTGAGGGTACCCCAGGAGAGTTCCAAATGTGTGTGGGAAGAATATATATCCCACGGGGGTAAAATTGAAAAAAGTTGAAAAAATTTTTTTTTTGGACTTACTCATTTTTCCGGCGTTTATCAGACTTTCACATAGGGGAAATGTCAGTGAGCGTTCCGATTTCAGTTCCAGAGTGATTCGCCCAATGAGTCCTTGTTATTTAGTTGTTTTCAGCCAATTTTCTGGATTTTTCAAAATTTCACTTTTTTGTGAAAATATCCACTAAATGAGGGAATAATATATGTGAGGGTACCCCAGGAGAGTTCCAAATGTGTGTGGGAAGAATATATATCCCACGGGGGGTAAAATTGAAAAAAATTGAAAAAAATTTTTTTTTGGACTTAGTCATTTTTCTGGCGTTTATCAGACTTTCAGATAGGGGAAATGTCAGTGAGCGTTCCGATTTCAGTTCCAGAGCGATTCGCCCAATGAGTCCTTGATATTTAGTCGTTTTCAGCCAATTTTCTGGATTTTTGAAAATTTCACTTTTTTGTGAAAATATCCACTAAATGAGGGAATGATATGTGTGAGGGTACCCCAGGAGAGTTCCAAATGTGTGTGGGAAGAATATATATCCCACGGGGATAGAATTGAAAAGAGTTGAAAAAAAAATTTTTTTGGACTTAGTCATTTTTCCGGCGTTTATCAGACTTTCAGATAGGGGAAATGTCATTGAGCGTTCCAATTTCAGTTCCAGAGTGATTCGCCCAATGAGTCCTTGTTATTTAGTTGTTTTCAGCCAATTTTCTGGATTTTTCAAAATTTCACTTTTTTGTGAAAATATCCACTAAATGAGGGAATAATATGTGTGAGGGTACCCCAGGAGAGTTCCAAATGTGTGTGGGAAGAATATATATCCCACGGGGGTAAAATTGAAAAAAGTTGAAAAAAATTATTTTTTGGACTTAGTCATTTTTCTGGCGTTTATCAGACTTTCAGATAGGGGAAATGTCAGTGAGCGTTCCGATTTCAGTACCACAGCGATTCGCCCAATGAGTCCTTGATATTTAGTCGCTTTCAGCCAATTTTCTGGATTTTTGAAAATTTCACTTTTTTGTGAAAATATCCACTAAATGAGGGAATAATATGTGTGAGGGTACCCCAGGAGAGTTCCAAATGTGTGTGGGAAGAATATATATCCCACGGGGGTAAAATTGAAAAAAGTTGAAAAAAATTATTTTTTGGACTTAGTCATTTTTCTGGCGTTTATCAGACTTTCAGATAGGGGAAATGTCAGTGAGCGTTCCGATTTCAGTTCCAGAGCGATTCGCCCAATGAGTCCTTGATATTTAGTCGTTTTCAGCCAATTTTCTGGATTTTTGAAAATTTCACTTTTTTTGTGAAAATATCCACTAAATGAGGGAATAATATCTGTGAGGGTACCCCAGGAGAGTTCCAAATGTGTGTGGGAAGAATATATATCCCACGGGGGTAAAATTGAAAAGAGTTGAAAAAAAAATTTTTTTGGACTTAGTCATTTTTCCGGCGTTTATCAGACTTTCAGATAGGGGAAATGTCATTGAGCGTTCCAATTTCAGTTCCAGAGTGATTCGCCCAATGAGTCCTTGTTATTTAGTTGTTTTCAGCCAATTTTCTGGATTTTTCAAAATTTCACTTTTTTGTGAAAATATCCACTAAATGAGGGAATAATATGTGTGAGGGTACCCCAGGAGAGTTCCAAATGTGTGTGGGAAGAATATATATCCCACGGGGGTAAAATTGAAAAAAGTTGAAAAAAATTATTTTTTGGACTTAGTCATTTTTCTGGCGTTTATCAGACTTTCAGATAGGGGAAATGTCAGTGAGCGTTCCGATTTCAGTTCCAGAGCGATTCGCCCAATGAGTCCTTGATATTTAGTCGTTTTCAGCCAATTTTCTGGATTTTTGAAAATTTCACTTTTTTGTGAAAATATCCACTAAATGAGGGAATAATATCTGTGAGGGTACCCCAGGAGAGTTCCAAATGTGTGTGGGAAGAATATATATCCCACGGGGGTAAAATTGAAAAGAGATGAAAAAAAAATTTTTTTGGACTTAGTCATTTTTCCGGCGTTTATCAGACTTTCAGATAGGGGAAATGTCATTGAGCATTCCAATTTCAGTTCCAGAGTGATTCGCCCAATGAGTCCTTGTTATTTAGTTGTTTTCAGCCAATTTTCTGGATTTTTGAAAATTTCACTTTTTTGTGAAAATATCCACTAAATGAGGGAATAATATGTGTGAGGGTACCCCAGGAGAGTTCCAAATGTGTGTGGGAAGAATATATATCCCACGGGGGTAAAATTGAAAAAAGTTGAAAAAATTTTTTTTTTGGACTTACTCATTTTTCCGGCGTTTATCAGACTTTCACATAGGGGAAATGTCAGTGAGCGTTCCGATTTCAGTTCCAGAGTGATTCGCCCAATGAGTCCTTGTTATTTAGTTGTTTTCAGCCAATTTTCTGGATTTTTCAAAATTTCACTTTTTTGTGAAAATATCCACTAAATGAGGGAATAATATATGTGAGGGTACCCCAGGAGAGTTCCAAATGTGTGTGGGAAGAATATATATCCCACGGGGGGTAAAATTGAAAAAAATTGAAAAAAATTTTTTTTTGGACTTAGTCATTTTTCTGGCGTTTATCAGACTTTCAGATAGGGGAAATGTCAGTGAGCGTTCCGATTTCAGTTCCAGAGCGATTCGCCCAATGAGTCCTTGATATTTAGTCGTTTTCAGCCAATTTTCTGGATTTTTGAAAATTTCACTTTTTTGTGAAAATATCCACTAAATGAGGGAATGATATGTGTGAGGGTACCCCAGGAGAGTTCCAAATGTGTGTGGGAAGAATATATATCCCACGGGGATAGAATTGAAAAGAGTTGAAAAAAAAATTTTTTTGGACTTAGTCATTTTTCCGGCGTTTATCAGACTTTCAGATAGGGGAAATGTCATTGAGCGTTCCAATTTCAGTTCCAGAGTGATTCGCCCAATGAGTCCTTGTTATTTAGTTGTTTTCAGCCAATTTTCTGGATTTTTCAAAATTTCACTTTTTTGTGAAAATATCCACTAAATGAGGGAATAATATGTGTGAGGGTACCCCAGGAGAGTTCCAAATGTGTGTGGGAAGAATATATATCCCACGGGGGTAAAATTGAAAAAAGTTGAAAAAAATTATTTTTTGGACTTAGTCATTTTTCTGGCGTTTATCAGACTTTCAGATAGGGGAAATGTCAGTGAGCGTTCCGATTTCAGTACCACAGCGATTCGCCCAATGAGTCCTTGATATTTAGTCGCTTTCAGCCAATTTTCTGGATTTTTGAAAATTTCACTTTTTTGTGAAAATATCCACTAAATGAGGGAATAATATGTGTGAGGGTACCCCAGGAGAGTTCCAAATGTGTGTGGGAAGAATATATATCCCACGGGGGTAAAATTGAAAAAAGTTGAAAAAAATTATTTTTTGGACTTAGTCATTTTTCTGGCGTTTATCAGACTTTCAGATAGGGGAAATGTCAGTGAGCATTCCGATTTCAGTTCCAGAGCGATTCGCCCAATGAGTCCTTGATATTTAGTCGTTTTCAGCCAATTTTCTGGATTTTTGAAAATTTCACTTTTTTGTGAAAATATCCACTAAATGAGGGAATAATATGTGTGAGGATACCCCAGGAGAGTTCCAAATGTGTGTGGGAAGAATATATATCCCACGGGGGTAAAATTGAAAAAAGTTGAAAAAATTTTTTTTTTGGACTTAGTCATTTTTCCGGCGTTTATCAGACTTTCACATAGGGGAAATGTCAGTGAGGGTTCCGATTTCAGTTCCAGAGCGATTCGCCCAATGAGTCCTTGATATTTAGTCGTTTTCAGCCAATTTTCTGGATTTTTGAAAATTTAACTTTTTTGTGAAAATATCCACTAAATGAGGGAATAATATGTGTGAGGGTACCCCAGGAGAGTTACAAATGTGTGTGGGAAGAATATATATCCCACGGGGGTAAAATTGAAAAAAGTTGAAAAAAATTATTTTTTGGACTTAGTCATTTTTCTGGCGTTTATCAGACTTTCAGATAGGGGAAATGTCAGTGAGCGTTCCAATTTCAGTTCCAGAGCGATTCGCCCAATGAGTCCTTGATATTTAGTCGTTTTCAGCCAATTTTCTGGATTTTTGAAAATTTCACTTTTTTGTGAAAATATCCACTAAATGAGGGAATGATATGTGTGAGGGTACCCCAGGAGAGTTCCAAATGTGTGTGGGAAGAATATATATCCCACGGGGATAGAATTGAAAAGAGTTGAAAAAAAAATTTTTTTGGACTTAGTCATTTTTCCGGCGTTTATCAGACTTTCAGATAGGGGAAATGTCATTGAGCGTTCCAATTTCAGTTCCAGAGTGATTCGCCCAATGAGTCCTTGTTATTTAGTTGTTTTCAGCCAATTTTCTGGATTTTTCAAAATTTCACTTTTTTGTGAAAATATCCACTAAATGAGGGAATAATATGTGTGAGGGTACCCCAGGAGAGTTCCAAATGTGTGTGGGAAGAATATATATCCCACGGGGGTAAAATTGAAAAAAGTTGAAAAAAATTATTTTTTGGACTTAGTCATTTTTCTGGCGTTTATCAGACTTTCAGATAGGGGAAATGTCAGTGAGCGTTCCGATTTCAGTTCCAGAGCGATTCGCCCAATGAGTCCTTGATATTTAGTCGTTTTCAGCCAATTTTCTGGATTTTTGAAAATTTCACTTTTTTTGTGAAAATATCCACTAAATGAGGGAATAATATCTGTGAGGGTACCCCAGGAGAGTTCCAAATGTGTGTGGGAAGAATATATATCCCACGGGGGTAAAATTGAAAAGAGTTGAAAAAAAAATTTTTTTGGACTTAGTCATTTTTCCGGCGTTTATCAGACTTTCAGATAGGGGAAATGTCATTGAGCGTTCCAATTTCAGTTCCAGAGTGATTCGCCCAATGAGTCCTTGTTATTTAGTTGTTTTCAGCCAATTTTCTGGATTTTTCAAAATTTCACTTTTTTGTGAAAATATCCACTAAATGAGGGAATAATATGTGTGAGGGTACCCCAGGAGAGTTCCAAATGTGTGTGGGAAGAATATATATCCCACGGGGGTAAAATTGAAAAAAGTTGAAAAAAATTATTTTTTGGACTTAGTCATTTTTCTGGCGTTTATCAGACTTTCAGATAGGGGAAATGTCAGTGAGCGTTCCGATTTCAGTTCCAGAGCGATTCGCCCAATGAGTCCTTGATATTTAGTCGTTTTCAGCCAATTTTCTGGATTTTTGAAAATTTCACTTTTTTGTGAAAATATCCACTAAATGAGGGAATAATATCTGTGAGGGTACCCCAGGAGAGTTCCAAATGTGTGTGGGAAGAATATATATCCCACGAGGGTAAAATTGAAAAGAGTTGAAAAAAAAATTTTTTTGGACTTAGTCATTTTTCCGGCGTTTATCAGACTTTCAGATAGGGGAAATGTCATTGAGCATTCCAATTTCAGTTCCAGAGTGATTCGCCCAATGAGTCCTTGTTATTTAGTTGTTTTCAGCCAATTTTCTGGATTTTTGAAAATTTCACTTTTTTGTGAAAATATCCACTAAATGAGGGAATAATATGTGTGAGGGTACCCCAGGAGAGTTCCAAATGTGTGTGGGAAGAATATATATCCCACGGGGGTAAAATTGAAAAAAGTTGAAAAAATTTTTTTTTTGGACTTACTCATTTTTCCGGCGTTTATCAGACTTTCACATAGGGGAAATGTCAGTGAGCGTTCCGATTTCAGTTCCAGAGTGATTCGCCCAATGAGTCCTTGTTATTTAGTTGTTTTCAGCCAATTTTCTGGATTTTTCAAAATTTCACTTTTTTGTGAAAATATCCACTAAATGAGGGAATAATATATGTGAGGGTACCCCAGGAGAGTTCCAAATGTGTGTGGTAAGAATATATATCCCACGGGGGGTAAAATTGAAAAAAATTGAAAAAAATTTTTTTTTGGACTTAGTCATTTTTCTGGCGTTTATCAGACTTTCAGATAGGGGAAATGTCAGTGAGGGTTCCGATTTCAGTTCCAGAGCGATTCGCCCAATGAGTCCTTGATATTTAGTAGTTTTCAGCCAATTTTCTGGATTTTTGAAAATTTAACTTTTTTGTGAAAATATCCACTAAATGAGGGAATAATATGTGTGAGGGTACCCCAGGAGAGTTCCAAATGTGTGTGGGAAGAATATATATCCCACGGGGGTAAAATTGAAAAAAGTTGAAAAAAAATATTTTTTGGACTTAGTCATTTTTCCGGCGTTTATCAGACTTTCAGATAGGGGAAATGTCAGTGAGCGTTCCAATTTCAGTTCCAGAGTGATTCGCCCAATGAGTCCTTGTTATTTAGTTGTTTTCAGCCAATTTTCTGGATTTTTGAAAATTTAACTTTTTTGTGAAAATATCCACTAAATGAGGGAATAATATATGTGAGGGTACCCCAGGAGAGTTCCAAATGTGTGTGGGAAGAATATATATCCCACGGGGGTAAAATTGAAAAAAGTTGAAAAAAATTTTTTTTTTGGACTTAGTCATTTTTCTGGCGTTTATCAGACTTTCAGATAGGGGAAATATCAGTGAGGGTTCCGATTTCAGTTCCAGAGCGATTCGCCCAATGAGTCCTTGATATTTAGTCGTTTTCAGCCAATTTTCTGGATTTTTGAAAATTTAACTTTTTTGTGAAAATATCCACTAAATGAGGGAATAATATGTGTGAGGGTACCACAGTAGAGTTCCAAATGTGTGTGGGAAGAATATATATCCCACGGGGGTAAAATTGAAAAAAGTTGAAAAAAATTTTTTTTTGGACTTAGTCATTTTTCTGGTGTTTATCAGACTTTCAGATAGGGGAAATGTCAGTGAGCGTTCCGATTTCAGTTCCAGAGCGATTCGCCCAATGAGTCCTTGATATTTAGTCGTTTTCAGCCAATTTTCTGGATTTTTGAAAATTTCACTTTTTTGTGAAAATATCCACTAAATGAGGGAATGATATGTGTGAGGGTACCCCAGGAGAGTTCCAAATGTGTGTGGGAAGAATATATATCCCACGGGGATAGAATTGAAAAGAGTTGAAAAAAAAATTTTTTTGGACTTAGTCATTTTTCCGGCGTTTATCAGACTTTCAGATAGGGGAAATGTCATTGAGCGTTCCAATTTCAGTTCCAGAGTGATTCGCCCAATGAGTCCTTGTTATTTAGTTGTTTTCAGCCAATTTTCTGGATTTTTCAAAATTTCACTTTTTTGTGAAAATATCCACTAAATGAGGGAATAATATGTGTGAGGGTACCCCAGGAGAGTTCCAAATGTGTGTGGGAAGAATATATATCCCACGGGGGTAAAATTGAAAAAAGTTGAAAAAAATTATTTTTTGGACTTAGTCATTTTTCTGGCGTTTATCAGACTTTCAGATAGGGGAAATGTCAGTGAGCGTTCCGATTTCAGTTCCAGAGCGATTCGCCCAATGAGTCCTTGATATTTAGTCGTTTTCAGCCAATTTTCTGGATTTTTGAAAATTTCACTTTTTTGTGAAAATATCCACTAAATGAGGGAATAATATCTGTGAGGGTACCCCAGGAGAGTTCCAAATGTGTGTGGGAAGAATATATATCCCACGGGGGTAAAATTGAAAAGAGTTGAAAAAAAAATTTTTTTGGACTTAGTCATTTTTCCGGCGTTTATCAGACTTTCAGATAGGGGAAATGTCATTGAGCGTTCCAATTTCAGTTCCAGAGTGATTCGCCCAATGAGTCCTTGTTATTTAGTTGTTTTCAGCCAATTTTCTGGATTTTTCAAAATTTCACTTTTTTGTGAAAATATCCACTAAATGAGGGAATAATATGTGTGAGGGTACCCCAGGAGAGTTCCAAATGTGTGTGGGAAGAATATATATCCCACGGGGGTAAAATTGAAAAAAGTTGAAAAAAATTATTTTTTGGACTTAGTCATTTTTCTGGCGTTTATCAGACTTTCAGATAGGGGAAATGTCAGTGAGCGTTCCGATTTCAGTTCCAGAGCGATTCGCCCAATGAGTCCTTGATATTTAGTCGTTTTCAGCCAATTTTCTGGATTTTTGAAAATTTCACTTTTTTGTGAAAATATCCACTAAATGAGGGAATAATATCTGTGAGGGTACCCCAGGAGAGTTCCAAATGTGTGTGGGAAGAATATATATCCCACGAGGGTAAAATTGAAAAGAGTTGAAAAAAAAATTTTTTTGGACTTAGTCATTTTTCCGGCGTTTATCAGACTTTCAGATAGGGGAAATGTCATTGAGCATTCCAATTTCAGTTCCAGAGTGATTCGCCCAATGAGTCCTTGTTATTTAGTTGTTTTCAGCCAATTTTCTGGATTTTTGAAAATTTCACTTTTTTGTGAAAATATCCACTAAATGAGGGAATAATATGTGTGAGGGTACCCCAGGAGAGTTCCAAATGTGTGTGGGAAGAATATATATCCCACGGGGGTAAAATTGAAAAAAGTTGAAAAAATTTTTTTTTTGGACTTACTCATTTTTCCGGCGTTTATCAGACTTTCAGATAGGGGAAATGTCAGTGAGCGTTCCAATTTCAGTTCCAGAGTGATTCGCCCAATGAGTCCTTGTTATTTAGTTGTTTTCAGCCAATTTTCTGGATTTTTGAAAATTTAACTTTTTTGTGAAAATATCCACTAAATGAGGGAATAATATATGTGAGGGTACCCCAGGAGAGTTCCAAATGTGTGTGGGAAGAATATATATCCCACGGGGGGTAAAATTGAAAAAGTTGAAAAAAATTATTTTTTGGACTTAGTCATTTTTCTGGCGTTTATCAGACTTTCAGATAGGGGAAATGTCAGTGAGCGTTCCGATTTCAGTTCCAGAGCGATTCGCCCAATGAGTCCTTGATATTTAGTCGTTTTCATCCAATTTTCTGGATTTTTGAAAATTTAACTTTTTTGTGAAAATATCCACTAAATGAGGGAATAATATGTGTGAGGGTACCACAGTAGAGTTCCAAATGTGTGTGGGAAGAATATATATCCCACGGGGGTAAAATTGAAAAAAGTTGAAAAAAATTTTTTTTTGGACTTAGTCATTTTTCTGGCGTTTATCAGACTTTCAGATAGGGGAAATGTCAGTGAGCGTTCCGATTTCAGTTCCAGAGCGATTCGCCCAATGAGTCCTTGATATTTAGTCGTTTTCAGCCAATTTTCTGGATTTTTAAAAATTTCACTTTTTTGTGAAAATATCCACTAAATGAGGGAATGATATGTGTGAGGGTACCCCAGGAGAGTTCCAAATGTGTGTGGGAAGAATATATATCCCACGGGGATAGAATTGAAAAGAGTTGAAAAAAAAATTTTTTTGGACTTAGTCATTTTTCCGGCGTTTATCAGACTTTCAGATAGGGGAAATGTCAGTGAGCGTTCCAATTTCAGTTCCAGAGTGATTCGCCCAATGAGTCCTTGTTATTTAGTTGTTTTCAGCCAATTTTCTGGATTTTTCAAAATTTCACTTTTTTGTGAAAATATCCACTAAATGAGGGAATAATATGTGTGAGGGTACCCCAGGAGAGTTCCAAATGTGTGTGGGAAGAATATATATCCCACGGGGGTAAAATTGAAAAAAGTTGAAAAAAATTATTTTTTGGACTTAGTCATTTTTCTGGCGTTTATCAGACTTTCAGATAGGGGAAATGTCAGTGAGCGTTCCGATTTCAGTTCCAGAGCGATTCGCCCAATGAGTCCTTGATATTTAGTCGTTTTCAGCCAATTTTCTGGATTTTTGAAAATTTCACTTTTTTGTGAAAATATCCACTAAATGAGGGAATAATATCTGTGAGTGTACCCCAGGAGAGTTCCAAATGTGTGTGGGAAGAATATATATCCCACGGGGGTAAAATTGAAAAGAGTTGAAAAAAAAATTTTTTTGGACTTAGTCATTTTTCCGGCGTTTATCAGACTTTCAGATAGGGGAAATGTCATTGAGCGTTCCAATTTCAATTCCAGAGTGATTCGCCCAATGAGTCCTTGTTATTTAGTTGTTTTCAGCCAATTTTCTGGATTTTTCAAAATTTCACTTTTTTGTGAAAATATCCACTAAATGAGGGAATAATATGTGTGAGGGTACCCCAGGAGAGTTCCAAATGTGTGTGGGAAGAATATATATCCTACGGGGGTAAAATTGAAAAAAGTTGAAAAAAATGATTTTTTGGACTTAGTCATTTTTCTGGCGTTTATCAGACTTTCAGATAGGGGAAATGTCAGTGAGCGTTCCGATTTCAGTTCCAGAGCGATTCGCCCAATGAGTCCTTGTTATTTAGTTGTTTTCAGCCAATTTTCTGGATTTTTGAAAATTTCACTTTTTTGTGAAAATATCCACTAAATGAGGGAATAATATGTGTGAGGGTACCCCAGGAGAGTTCCAAATGTGTGTGGGAAGAATATATATCCTACGGGGGTAAAATTGAAAAAAGTTGAAAAAAATGATTTTTTGGACTTAGTCATTTTTCTGGCGTTTATCAGACTTTCAGATAGGGGAAATGTCAGTGAGCGTTCCGATTTCAGTTCCAGAGCGATTCGCCCAATGAGTCCTTGTTATTTAGTTGTTTTCAGCCAATTTTCTGGATTTTTGAAAATTTCACTTTTTTGTGAAAATATCCACTAAATGAGGGAATAATATGTGTGAGGGTACCCCAGGAGAGTTCCAAATGTGTGTAGGAAGAATATATATCCTACGGGGGTAAAATTGAAAAAAGTTGAAAAAAATGATTTTTTGGACTTAGTCATTTTTCTGGCGTTTATCAGACTTTCAGATAGGGGAAATGTCAGTGAGCGTTCCGATTTCAGTTCCAGAGCGATTCGCCCAATGAGTCCCTGTTATTTAGTTGTTTTCAGCCAATTTTCTGGAGTTTTGAAAATTTCACTTTTTTGTGAAAATATCCACTAAATGAGGGAATAATATGTGTGAGGGTACCCCAGGAGAGTTCCAAATGTGTGTGGGAAGAATATATATCCCACGGGGGTAAAATTGAAAAAAGTTGAAAAAAAATATTTTTTGGACTTAGTCATTTTTCTGGCGTTTATCAGACTTTCAGATAGGGGAAATGTCAGTGAGCGTTCCGATTTCAGTACCACAGCGATTCGCCCAATGAGTCCTTGATATTTAGTCGCTTTCAGCCAATTTTCTGGATTTTTGAAAATTTCACTTTTTTGTGAAAATATCCACTAAATGAGGGAATAATATGTGTGAGGGTACCCCAGGAGAGTTCCAAATGTGTGTGGGAAGAATATATATCCCACGGGGGTAAAATTGAAAAGAGTTGAAAAAAAATTTTTTTTTGGACTTAGTCATTTTTCCGGCGTTTATCAGACTTTCAGATAGGGGAAATGTCAGTGAGCGTTCCAATTTCAGTTCCAGAGTGATTCGCCCAATGAGTCCTTGTTATTTAGTTGTTTTCAGCCAATTTTCTGGATTTTTGAAAATTTCACTTTTTTGTGAAAATATCCACTAAATGAGGGAATAATATGTGTGAGGGTACCCCAGGAGAGTTCCAAATGTGTGTGGGAAGAATATATATCCCACGGGGGTAAAATTGAAAAAAGTTGAAAAAAATTATTTTTTGGACTTAGTCATTTTTCTGGCGTTTATCAGACTTTCAGATAGGGGAAATGTCAGTGAGCATTCCGATTTCAGTTCCAGAGCGATTCGCCCAATGAGTCCTTGATATTTAGTCGTTTTCAGCCAATTTTCTGGATTTTTGAAAATTTCACTTTTTTGTGAAAATATCCACTAAATGAGGGAATAATATGTGTGAGGATACCCCAGGAGAGTTCCAAATGTGTGTGGGAAGAATATATATCCCACGGGGGTAAAATTGAAAAAAGTTGAAAAAATTTTTTTTTTGGACTTAGTCATTTTTCCGGCGTTTATCAGACTTTCACATAGGGGAAATGTCAGTGAGGGTTCCGATTTCAGTTCCAGAGCGATTCGCCCAATGAGTCCTTGATATTTAGTCGTTTTCAGCCAATTTTCTGGATTTTTGAAAATTTAACTTTTTTGTGAAAATATCCACTAAATGAGGGAATAATATGTGTGAGGGTACCCCAGGAGAGTTACAAATGTGTGTGGGAAGAATATATATCCCACGGGGGTAAAATTGAAAAAAGTTGAAAAAAATTATTTTTTGGACTTAGTCATTTTTCTGGCGTTTATCAGACTTTCAGATAGGGGAAATGTCAGTGAGCGTTCCGATTTCAGTTCCAGAGCGATTCGCCCAATGAGTCCTTGATATTTAGTCGTTTTCAGCCAATTTTCTGGATTTTTGAAAATTTCACTTTTTTGTGAAAATATCCACTAAATGAGGGAATAATATGTGTGAGGGTACCCCAGGAGAGTTCCAAATGTGTGTGGGAAGAATATATATCCCACGGGGGTAAAATTGAAAAGAGTTGAAAAAAAATTTTTTTTGGACTTAGTCATTTTTCCGGCGTTTATCAGACTTTCAGATAGGGGAAATGTCAGTGAGCGTTCCAATTTCAGTTCCAGAGTGATTCGCCCAATGAGTCCTTGTTATTTAGTTGTTTTCAGCCAATTTTCTGGATTTTTGAAAATTTCACTTTTTTGTGAAAATATCCACTAAATGAGGGAATAATATATGTGAGGGTACCCCAGGAGAGTTCCAAATGTGTGTGGGAAGAATATATATCCCACGGGGGTAAAATTGAAAAAAGTTGAAAAAAATTTTTTTTTTGGACTTAGTCATTTTTCTGGCGTTTATCAGACTTTCAGATAGGGGAAATATCAGTGAGGGTTCCGATTTCAGTTCCAGAGCGATTCGCCCAATGAGTCCTTGATATTTAGTCGTTTTCAGCCAATTTTCTGGATTTTTGAAAATTTAACTTTTTTGTGAAAATATCCACTAAATGAGGGAATAATATGTGTGAGGGTACCACAGTAGAGTTCCAAATGTGTGTGGGAAGAATATATATCCCACGGGGGTAAAATTGAAAAAAGTTGAAAAAAATTTTTTTTTGGACTTAGTCATTTTTCTGGTGTTTATCAGACTTTCAGATAGGGGAAATGTCAGTGAGCGTTCCGATTTCAGTTCCAGAGCGATTCGCCCAATGAGTCCTTGATATTTAGTCGTTTTCAGCCAATTTTCTGGATTTTTGAAAATTTCACTTTTTTGTGAAAATATCCACTAAATGAGGGAATGATATGTGTGAGGGTACCCCAGGAGAGTTCCAAATGTGTGTGGGAAGAATATATATCCCACGGGGATAGAATTGAAAAGAGTTGAAAAAAAAATTTTTTTGGACTTAGTCATTTTTCCGGCGTTTATCAGACTTTCAGATAGGGGAAATGTCATTGAGCGTTCCAATTTCAGTTCCAGAGTGATTCGCCCAATGAGTCCTTGTTATTTAGTTGTTTTCAGCCAATTTTCTGGATTTTTCAAAATTTCACTTTTTTGTGAAAATATCCACTAAATGAGGGAATAATATGTGTGAGGGTACCCCAGGAGAGTTCCAAATGTGTGTGGGAAGAATATATATCCCACGGGGGTAAAATTGAAAAAAGTTGAAAAAAATTATTTTTTGGACTTAGTCATTTTTCTGGCGTTTATCAGACTTTCAGATAGGGGAAATGTCAGTGAGCGTTCCGATTTCAGTTCCAGAGCGATTCGCCCAATGAGTCCTTGATATTTAGTCGTTTTCAGCCAATTTTCTGGATTTTTGAAAATTTCACTTTTTTGTGAAAATATCCACTAAATGAGGGAATAATATCTGTGAGGGTACCCCAGGAGAGTTCCAAATGTGTGTGGGAAGAATATATATCCCACGGGGGTAAAATTGAAAAGAGTTGAAAAAAAAATTTTTTTGGACTTAGTCATTTTTCCGGCGTTTATCAGACTTTCAGATAGGGGAAATGTCATTGAGCGTTCCAATTTCAGTTCCAGAGTGATTCGCCCAATGAGTCCTTGTTATTTAGTTGTTTTCAGCCAATTTTCTGGATTTTTGAAAATTTCACTTTTTTGTGAAAATATCCACTAAATGAGGGAATAATATATGTGAGGGTACCCCAGGAGAGTTCCAAATGTGTGTGGGAAGAATATATATCCCACGGGGGTAAAATTGAAAAAAGTTGAAAAAAATTATTTTTTGGACTTAGTCATTTTTCTGGCGTTTATCAGACTTTCAGATAGGGGAAATGTCAGTGAGCATTCCGATTTCAGTTCCAGAGCGATTCGCCCAATGAGTCCTTGATATTTAGTCGTTTTCAGCCAATTTTCTGGATTTTTGAAAATTTCACTTTTTTGTGAAAATATCCACTAAATGAGGGAATAATATGTGTGAGGGTACCCCAGGAGAGTTACAAATGTGTGTGGGAAGAATATATATCCCACGGGGGTAAAATTGAAAAAAGTTGAAAAAATTTTTTTTTTGGACTTAGTCATTTTTCCGGCGTTTATCAGACTTTCACATAGGGGAAATGTCAGTGAGCGTTCCGATTTCATTTCCAGAGTGATTCGCCCAATGAGTCCTTGTTTTTTAGTTGTTTTCAGCCAATTTTCTGGATTTTAGAAAATTTCACTTTTTTGTGAAAATATCCACTAAATGAGGGAATAATATATCTGAGGGTACCCCAGGAGAGTTCCAAATGTGTGTGGGAAGAATATATATCCCACGAGGGTAAAATTGAAAAAAGTTGAAAAAATTTTTTTTTTGGACTTACTCATTTTTCCGGCGTTTATCAGACTTTCACATAGGGGAAATGTCAGTGAGCGTTCCGATTTCAGTTCCAGAGTGATTCGCCCAATGAGACCTTGTTTTTTAGTTGTGTTCAGCCAATTTTCTGGATTTTTGAATATTTCACTTTTTTGTGAAAATATCCACTAAATGAGGGAATAATATATGTGAGGGTACCCCAGGAGAGTTCCAAATGTGTGTGGGAAGAATATATATCCCATGGGGGTAAAATTGAAAAAAGTTGAAAAAAATTTTTTTTTGGACATAGTCATTTTTCTGGCGTTTATCAGACTTTCAGATAGGGGAAATGTCAGTGAGCGTTCCAATTTCAGTTCCAGAGTGATTCGCCCAATGAGTCCTTGTTATTTAGTTGTTTTCAGCCAATTTTCTGGATTTTTGAAAATTTAACTTTTTTGTGAAAATATCCACTAAATGAGGGAATAATATATGTGAGGGTACCCCAGGAGAGTTCCAAATGTGTGTGGGAAGAATATATATCCCACGGGGGGTAAAATTGAAAAAAGTTGAAAAAAATTTTTTTTTGGACTTAGTCATTTTTCTGGCGTTTATCAGACTTTCAGATAGGGGAAATGTCAGTGAGGGTTCCGATTTCAGTTCCAGAGCGATTCGCCCAATGAGTCCTTGATATTTAGTAGTTTTCAGCCAATTTTCTGGATTTTTGAAAATTTAACTTTTTTGTGAAAATATCCACCAAATGAGGGAATAATATGTGTGAGGGTACCACAGTAGAGTTCCAAATGTGTGTGGGAAGAATATATATCCCACGGGGGTAAAATTGAAAAAAGTTGAAAAAAATTATTTTTTGGACTTAGTCATTTTTCTGGCGTTTATCAGACTTTCAGATAGGGGAAATGTCAGTGAGCGTTCCGATTTCAGTTCCAGAGCGATTCGCCCAATGAGTCCTTGATATTTAGTCGTTTTCAGCCAATTTTCTGGATTTTTGAAAATTTCACTTTTTTGTGAAAATATCCACTAAATGAGGGAATAATATGTGTGATGGTACCCCAGGAGAGTTCCAAATGTGTGTGGGAAGAATATATATCCCACGGGGGTAAAATTGAAAAGAGTTGAAAAAAAATTATTTTTTGGACTTAGTCATTTTTCCGGCGTTTATCAGACTTTCAGATAGGGGAAATGTCAGTGAGCGTTCCAATTTCAGTTCCAGAGTGATTCGCCCAATGAGTCCTTGTTATTTAGTTGTTTTCAGCCAATTTTCTGGATTTTTGAAAATTTCACTTTTTTGTGAAAATATCCACTAAATGAGGGAATAATATGTGTGAGGGTACCCCAGGAGAGTTCCAAATGTGTGTGGGAAGAATATATATCCCACGGGGGTAAAATTGAAAAAAGTTGAAAAAAATTATTTTTTGGACTTAGTCATTTTTCTGGCGTTTATCAGACTTTCAGATAGGGGAAATGTCAGTGAGCATTCCGATTTCAGTTCCAGAGCGATTCGCCCAATGAGTCCTTGATATTTAGTCGTTTTCAGCCAATTTTCTGGATTTTTGAAAATTTCACTTTTTTGTGAAAATATCCACTAAATGAGGGAATAATATGTGTGAGGGTACCCCAGGAGAGTTACAAATGTGTGTGGGAAGAATATATATCCCACGGGGGTAAAATTGAAAAGAGTTGAAAAAAAATTATTTTTTGGACTTAGTCATTTTTCCGGCGTTTATCAGACTTTCAGATAGGGGAAATGTCAGTGAGCGTTCCAATTTCAGTTCCAGAGTGATTCGCCCAATGCGTCCTTGTTATTTAGTTGTTTTCAGCCAATTTTCTGGATTTTTGAAAATTTCACTTTTTTGTGAAAATATCCACTAAATGAGGGAATAATATGTGTGAGGGTACCCCAGGAGAGTTCCAAATGTGTGTGGGAAGAATATATATCCCACGGGGGTAAAATTGAAAAAAGTTGAAAAAAATTATTTTTTGGACTTAGTCATTTTTCTGGCGTTTATCAGACTTTCAGATAGGGGAAATGTCAGTGAGCATTCCGATTTCAGTTCCAGAGCGATTCGCCCAATGAGTCCTTGATATTTAGTCGTTTTCAGCCAATTTTCTGGATTTTTGAAAATTTCACTTTTTTGTGAAAATATCCACTAAATGAGGGAATAATATGTGTGAGGGTACCCCAGGAGAGTTACAAATGTGTGTGGGAAGAATATATATCCCACGGGGGTAAAATTGAAAAAAGTTGAAAAAATTTTTTTTTTGGACTTAGTCATTTTTCCGGCGTTTATCAGACTTTCACATAGGGGAAATGTCAGTGAGCGTTCCGATTTCATTTCCAGAGTGATTCGCCCAATGAGTCCTTGTTTTTTAGTTGTTTTCAGCCAATTTTCTGGATTTTAGAAAATTTCACTTTTTTGTGAAAATATCCACTAAATGAGGGAATAATATATCTGAGGGTACCCCAGGAGAGTTCCAAATGTGTGTGGGAAGAATATATATCCCACGGGGGTAAAATTGAAAAAAGTTGAAAAAATTTTTTTTTTGGACTTAGTCATTTTTCTGGCGTTTATCAGACTTTCAGATAGGGGAAATGTCAGTGAGCATTCCAATTTCAGTTCCAGAGTGATTCGCCCAATGAGTCCTTGTTATTTAGTTATTTTCAGCCAATTTTCTGGATTTTTGAAAATTTCACTTTTTTGTGAAAATATCCACTAAATGAGGGAATAATATATGTGAGGGTACCCCAGGAGAGTTCCAAATGTGTGTGGGAAGAATATATATCCCACGGGGGGTAAAATTGAAAAAAGTTGAAAAAAATTTTTTTTTGGACTTAGTCATTTTTCTGGCGTTTATCAGACTTTCAGATAGGGGAAATGTCAGTGAGGGTTCCGATTTCAGTTCCAGAGCGATTCACCCAATGAGTCCTTGATATTTAGTAGTTTTCAGCCAATTTTCTGGATTTTTGAAAATTTAACTTTTTTGTGAAAATATCCACTAAATGAGGGAATAATATGTGTGAGGGTACCCCAGGAGAGTTCCAAATGTGTGTGGGAAGAATATATATCCCACGGGGGTAAAATTGAAAAAAGTTGAAAAAAAATATTTTTTGGACTTAGTCATTTTTCCGGCGTTTATCAGACTTTCAGATAGGGGAAATGTCAGTGAGCGTTCCAATTTCAGTTCCAGAGTGATTCGCCCAATGAGTCCTTGTTATTTAGTTGTTTTCAGCCAATTTTCTGGATTTTTGAAAATTTAACTTTTTTGTGAAAATATCCACTAAATGAGGGAATAATATATGTGAGGGTACCCCAGGAGAGTTCCAAATGTGTGTGGGAAGAATATATATCCCACGGGGGGTAAAATTGAAAAAAGTTGAAAAAAATTATTTTTTGGACTTAGTCATTTTTCTGGCGTTTATCAGACTTTCAGATAGGGGAAATGTCAGTGAGCGTTCCGATTTCAGTTCCAGAGCGATTCGCCCAATGAGTCCTTGATATTTAGTCGTTTTCAGCCAATTTTCTGGATTTTTGAAAATTTCACTTTTTTGTGAAAATATCCACTAAATGAGGGAATAATATATGTGAGGGTACCCCAGGAGAGTTCCAAATGTGTGTGGGAAGAATACATATCCCACGGGGGGTAAAATTGAAAAAAGTTGAAAAAAATTTTTTTTTGGACTTAGTCATTTTTCTGGCGTTTATCAGACTTTCAGATAGGGGAAATGTCAGTGAGGGTTCCGATTTCAGTTCCAGAGCGATTCGCCCAATGAGTCCTTGATATTTAGTAGTTTTCAGCCAATTTTCTGGATTTTTGAAAATTTAACTTTTTTGTGAAAATATCCACTAAATGAGGGAATAATATGTGTGAGGGTACCCCAGGAGAGTTCCAAATGTGTGTGGGAAGATTATATATCCCACGGGGGTAAAATTGAAAAAAGTTGAAAAAAAATATTTTTTGGACTTAGTCATTTTTCCGGCGTTTATCAGACTTTCAGATAGGGGAAATGTCAGTGAGCGTTCCAATTTCAGTTCCAGAGTGATTCGCCCAATGAGTCCTTGTTATTTAGTTGTTTTCAGCCAATTTTCTGGATTTTTGAACATTTCACTTTTTTGTGAAAATATCCACTAAATGAGGGAATAATATATGTGAGGGTACCCCAGGAGAGTTCCAAATGTGTGTGGGAAGAATATATATCCCACGGGGGGTAAAATTGAAAAAAGTTGAAAAAAATTTTTTTTTGGACTTAGTCATTTTTCTGGCGTTTATCAGACTTTCAGATAGGGGAAATGTCAGTGAGGGTTCCGATTTCAGTTCCAGAGCGATTCGCCCAATGAGTCCTTGATATTTAGTAGTTTTCAGCCAATTTTCTGGATTTTTGAAAATTTAACTTTTTTGTGAAAATATCCACTAAATTAGGGAATAATATGTGTGAGGGTACCCCAGGAGAGTTCCAAATGTGTGTGGGAAGAATATATATCCCACGGGGGTAAAATTGAAAAAAGTTGAAAAAAATTATTTTTTGGACTTAGTCATTTTTCTGGCGTTTATCAGACTTTCAGATAGGGGAAATGTCAGTGAGCGTTCCGATTTCAGTTCCAGAGCGATTCGCCCAATGCGTCCTTGATATTTAGTCGTTTTCAGCCAATTTTCTGGATTTTTGAAAATTTCACTTTTTTGTGAAAATATCCACTAAATGAGGGAATAATATATGTGAGGGTACCCCAGGAGAGTTCCAAATGTGTGTGGGAAGAATATATATCCCACGGGGGGTAAAATTGAAAAAAGTTGAAAAAAATTTTTTTTTGGACTTAGTCATTTTTCTGGCGTTTATCAGACTTTCAGATAGGGGAAATGTCAGTGAGGGTTCCGATTTCAGTTCCAGAGCGATTCGCCCAATGAGTCCTTGATATTTAGTAGTTTTCAGCCAATTTTCTGGATTTTTGAAAATTTAACTTTTTTGTGAAAATATCCACTAAATGAGGGAATAATATGTGTGAGGGTACCCCAGGAGAGTTCCAAATGTGTGTGGGAAGAATATATATCCCACGGGGGTAAAATTGAAAAAAGTTGAAAAAAATTATTTTTTGGACTTAGTCATTTTTCTGGCGTTTATCAGACTTTCAGATAGGGGAAATGTCAGTGAGCGTTCCGATTTCAGTTCCAGAGCGATTCGCCCAATGAGTCTTTGATATTTAGTCGTTTTCAGCCAATTTTCTGGATTTTTGAAAATTTCACTTTTTTGTGAAAATATCCACTAAATGAGGGAATAATATGTGTGAGGGTACCCCAGGAGAGTTCCAAATGTGTGTGGGAAGAATATATATCCCACGGGGGTAAAATTGAAAAGAGTTGAAAAAAAAATTTTTTTGGACTTAGTCATTTTTCCGGCGTTTATCAGACTTTCAGATAGGGGAAATGTCAGTGAGCGTTCCAATTTCAGTTCCAGAGTGATTCGCCCAATGAGTCCTTGTTATTTAGTTGTTTTCAGCCAATTTTCTGGATTTTTGAAAATTTCACTTTTTTGTGAAAATATCCACTAAATGAGGGAATAATATGTGTGAGGGTACCCCAGGAGAGTTCCAAATGTGTGTGGGAAGAATATAAATCCCACAGGGGTAAAATTGAAAAAAGTTGAAAAAAATTATTTTTTGGACTTAGTCATTTTTCTGGCGTTTATCAGACTTTCAGATAGGGGAAATGTCAGTGAGGGTTCCGATTTCAGTTCCAGAGCGATTCGCCCAATGAGTCCTTGATATTTAGTAGTTTTCAGCCAATTTTCTGGATTTTTGAAAATTTAACTTTTTTGTGAAAATATCCACCAAATGAGGGAATAATATGTGTGAGGGTACCACAGTAGAGTTCCAAATGTGTGTGGGAAGAATATATATCCCACGGGGGTAAAATTGAAAAGAGTTGAAAAAAAATTATTTTTTGGACTTAGTCATTTTTCCGGCGTTTATCAGACTTTCAGATAGGGGAAATGTCAGTGAGCGTTCCAATTTCAGTTCCAGAGTGATTCGCCCAATGAGTCCTTGTTATTTAGTTGTTTTCAGCCAATTTTCTGGATTTTTGAAAATTTCACTTTTTTGTGAAAATATCCACTAAATGAGGGAATAATATGTGTGAGGGTACCCCAGGAGAGTTCCAAATGTGTGTGGGAAGAATATATATCCCACGGGGGTAAAATTGAAAAAAGTTGAAAAAAATTATTTTTTGGACTTAGTCATTTTTCTGGCGTTTATCAGACTTTCAGATAGGGGAAATGTCAGTGAGCATTCCGATTTCAGTTCCAGAGCGATTCGCCCAATGAGTCCTTGATATTTAGTCGTTTTCAGCCAATTTTCTGGATTTTTGAAAATTTCACTTTTTTGTGAAAATATCCACTAAATGAGGGAATAATATGTGTGAGGGTACCCCAGGAGAGTTACAAATGTGTGTGGGAAGAATATATATCCCACGGGGGTAAAATTGAAAAAAGTTGAAAAAATTTTTTTTTTGGACTTAGTCATTTTTCCGGCGTTTATCAGACTTTCACATAGGGGAAATGTCAGTGAGCGTTCCGATTTCAGTTCCAGAGTGATTCGCCCAATGAGTCCTTGTTTTTTAGTTGTTTTCAGCCAATTTTCTGGATTTTAGAAAATTTCACTTTTTTGTGAAAATATCCACTAAATGAGGGAATAATATATCTGAGGGTACCCCAGGAGAGTTCCAAATGTGTGTGGGAAGAATATATATCCCACGGGGGTAAAATTGAAAAAAGTTGAAAAAAATTTTTTTTTGGACTTAGTCATTTTTCTGGCGTTTATCAGACTTTCAGATAGGGGAAATGTCAGTGAGCATTCCGATTTCAGTTCCAGAGTGATTCGCCCAATGAGACCTTGTTTTTTAGTTGTTTTCAGCCAATTTTCTGGATTTTTGAATATTTCACTTTTTTGTGAAAATATCCACTAAATGAGGGAATAATATATGTGAGGGTACCCCAGGAGAGTTCCAAATGTGTGTGGGAAGAATATATATCCCACGGGGGTAAAATTGAAAAAAGTTGAAAAAATTTTTTTTTTTGGACATAGTCATTTTTCTGGCGTTTATCAGACTTTCAGATAGGGGAAATGTCAGTGAGCGTTCCAATTTCAGTTCCAGAGTGATTCGCCCAATGAGTCCTTGTTATTTAGTAGTTTTCAGCCAATTTTCTGGATTTTTGAAAATTTAACTTTTTTGTGAAAATATCCACCAAATGAGGGAATAATATGTGTGAGGGTACCACAGTAGAGTTCCAAATGTGTGTGGGAAGAATATATATCCCACGGGGGTAAAATTGAAAAAAGTTGAAAAAAATTATTTTTTGGACTTAGTCATTTTTCTGGCGTTTATCAGACTTTCAGATAGGGGAAATGTCAGTGAGCGTTCCGATTTCAGTTCCAGAGCGATTCGCCCAATGAGTCCTTGATATTTAGTCGTTTTCAGCCAATTTTCTGGATTTTTGAAAATTTCACTTTTTTGTGAAAATATCCACTAAATGAGGGAATGATATGTGTGAGGGTACCCCAGGAGAGTTCCAAATGTGTGTGGGAAGAATATATATCCCACGGGGATAGAATTGAAAAGAGTTGAAAAAAAAAATTTTTTGGACTTAGTCATTTTTCCGGCGTTTATCAGACTTTCAGATAGGGGAAATGTCATTGAGCGTTCCAATTTCAGTTCCAGAGTGATTCGCCCAATGAGTCCTTGTTATTTAGTTGTTTTCAGCCAATTTTCTGGATTTTTCAAAATTTCACTTTTTTGTGAAAATATCCACTAAATGAGGGAATAATATGTGTGAGGGTACCCCAGGAGAGTTCCAAATGTGTGTGGGAAGAATATATATCCCACGGGGGTAAAATTGAAAAAAGTTGAAAAAAATTATTTTTTGGACTTAGTCATTTTTCTGGCGTTTATCAGACTTTCAGATAGGGGAAATGTCAGTGAGCGTTCCGATTTCAGTTCCAGAGCGATTCGCCCAATGAGTCCTTGATATTTAGTCGTTTTCAGCCAATTTTCTGGATTTTTGAAAATTTCACTTTTTTGTGAAAATATCCACTAAATGAGGGAATAATATCTGTGAGGGTACCCCAGGAGAGTTCCAAATGTGTGTGGGAAGAATATATATCCCACGGGGGTAAAATTGAAAAGAGTTGAAAAAAAAATTTTTTTGGACTTAGTCATTTTTCCGGCGTTTATCAGACTTTCAGATAGGGGAAATGTCATTGAGCGTTCCAATTTCATTTCCAGAGTGATTCGCCCAATGAGTCCTTGTTATTTAGTTGTTTTCAGCCAATTTTCTGGATTTTTGAAAATTTCACTTTTTTGTGAAAATATCCACTAAATGAGGGAATAATATGTGTGAGGGTACCCCAGGAGAGTTCCAAATGTGTGTGGGAAGAATATATATCCCACGGGGGTAAAATTGAAAAGAGTTGAAAAAAAATTATTTTTTGGACTTAGTCATTTTTCCGGCGTTTATCAGACTTTCAGATAGGGGAAATGTCAGTGAGCGTTCCAATTTCAGTTCCAGAGTGATTCGCCCAATGAGTCCTTGTTATTTAGTTGTTTTCAGCCAATTTTCTGGATTTTTGAAAATTTCACTTTTTTGTGAAAATATCCACTAAATGAGGGAATAATATGTGTGAGGGTACCCCAGGAGAGTTCCAAATGTGTGTGGGAAGAATATATATCCCACGGGGGTAAAATTGAAAAAAGTTGAAAAAAATTATTTTTTGGACTTAGTCATTTTTCTGGCGTTTATCAGACTTTCAGATAGGGGAAATGTCAGTGAACATTCCGATTTCAGTTCCAGAGCGATTCGCCCAATGAGTCCTTGATATTTAGTCGTTTTCAGCCATTTTTCTGGATTTTTGAAAATTTCACTTTTTTGTGAAAATATCCACTAAATGAGGGAATAATATGTGTGAGGGTACCCCAGGAGAGTTACAAATGTGTGTGGGAAGAATATATATCCCACAGGGGTAAAATTGAAAAAAGTTGAAAAAATTTTTTTTTTGGACTTAGTCATTTTTCCGGCGTTTATCAGACTTTCACATAGGGGAAATGTCAGTGAGCGTTCCGATTTCAGTTCCAGAGTGATTCGCCCAATGAGACCTTGTTTTTTAGTTGTTTTCAGCCAATTTTCTGGATTTTTGAATATTTCACTTTTTTGTGAAAATATCCACTAAATGAGGGAATAATATATGTGAGGGTACCCCAGGAGAGTTCCAAATGTGTGTGGGAAGAATATATATCCCACGGGGGTAAAATTGAAAAAAGTTGAAAAAAATTTTTTTTTGGACAGTCATTTTTCTGGCGTTTATCAGACTTTCAGATAGGGGAAATGTCAGTGAGCGTTCCAATTTCAGTTCCAGAGTGATTCGCCCAATGAGTCCTTGTTATTTAGTTGTTTTCAGCCAATTTTCTGGATTTTTGAAAATTTCACTTTTTTGTGAAAATATCCACTAAATGAGGGAATAATATATGTGAGGGTACCCCAGGAGAGTTCCAAATGTGTGTGGGAAGAATATATATCCCACGGGGGGTAAAATTGAAAAAAGTTGAAAAAAATTTTTTTTTGGACTTAGTCATTTTTCTGGCGTTTATCAGACTTTCAGATAGGGGAAATGTCAGTGAGGGTTCCGATTTCAGTTCCAGAGCGATTCGCCCAATGAGTCCTTGATATTTAGTAGTTTTCAGCCAATTTTCTGGATTTTTGAAAATTTAACTTTTTTGTGAAAATATCCACTAAATGAGGGAATAATATGTGTGAGGGTACCCCAGGAGAGTTCCAAATGTGTGTGGGAAGAATATATATCCCACAGGGGTAAAATTGAAAAAAGTTGAAAAAAATTATTTTTTGGACTTAGTCATTTTTCTGGCGTTTATCAGACTTTCAGATAGGGGAAATGTCAGTGAGCGTTCCGATTTCAGTTCCAGAGCGATTCGCCCAATGAGTCCTTGTTTTTTAGTTGTTTTCAGCCAATTTTCTGGATTTTTGAAAATTTCACTTTTTTGTGAAAATATCCACTAAATGAGGGAATAATATATGTGAGCGTACCCCAGGAGAGTTCCAAATGTGTGTGGGAAGAATATATATCCCACGGGGGTAAAATTGAAAAAAGTTGAAAAAAATTTTTTTTTGGACTTAGTCATTTTTCTGGCGTTTATCAGACTTTCAGATAGGGGAAATGTCAGTGAGGGTTCCGATTTCAGTTCCAGAGCGATTCGCCCAATGAGTCCTTGATATTTAGTAGTTTTCAGCCAATTTTCTGGATTTTTGAAAATTTCACTTTTTTGTGAAAATATCCACTAAATGAGGGAATGATATGTGTGAGGGTACCCCAGGAGAGTTCCAAATGTGTGTGGGAAGAATATATATCCCACGGGGGTAAAATTGAAAAGAGTTGAAAAAAAAATTTTTTTGGACTTAGTCATTTTTCCGGCGTTTATCAGACTTTCAAATAGGGGAAATGTCATTGAGCGTTCCAATTTCAGTTCCAGAGTGATTCGCCCAATGAGTCCTTGTTATTTAGTTGTTTTCAGCCAATTTACTGGATTTTTGAAAATTTCACTTTTTTGTGAAAATATCCACTAAATGAGGGAATAATATGTGTGAGGGTACCCCAGGAGAGTTCCAAATGTGTGTGGGAAGAATATATATCCCACGGGGGTAAAATTGAAAAAAGTTGAAAAAAATTATTTTTTGGACTTAATCATTTTTCTGGAGTTTATCAGACTTTCAGATAGGGGAAATGTCAGTGAGCGTTCCGATTTCAGTTCCACAGCGATTCGCCCAATGAGTCCTTGATATTTAGTCGCTTTCAGCCAATTTTCTGGATTTTTGAAAATTTCACTTTTTTGTGAAAATATCCACTAAATGAGGGAATAATATGTGTGAGGGTACCCCAGGAGAGTTCCAAATGTGTGTGGGTAGAATATATATCCCACGGGGGTAAAATTGAAAAAAGTTGAAAAAAATTTTTTTTTGGACTTAGTCATTTTTCTGGCGTTTATCAGACTTTCAGATAGGGGAAATGTCAGTGAGGGTTCCGATTTCAGTTCCAGAGCGATTCGCCCAATGAGTCCTTGATATTTAGTAGTTTTCAGCCAATTTTCTGGATTTTTGAAAATTTAACTTTTTTGTGAAAATCTCCACTAAATGAGGGAATAATATGTGTGAGGGTACCCCAGGAGAGTTCCAAATGTGTGTGGGAAGAATATATATCCCACGGGGGTAAAATTGAAAAAAGTTGAAAAAAATTATTTTTTGGACATAGTCATTTTTCTGGCGTTTATCAGACTTTCAGATAGGGGAAATGTCAGTGAGCGTTCCGATTTCAGTTCCACAGCGATTCGCCCAATGAGTCCTTGATATTTAGTCGCTTTCAGCCAATTTTCTGGATTTTTGAAAATTTCACTTTTTTGTGAAAATATCCACTAAATGAGGGAATAATATGTGTGAGGGTACCCCAGGAGAGTTCCAAATGTGTGTGGGTAGAATATATATCCCACGGGGGTAAAATTGAAAAAAGTTGAAAAAATTTTTTTTTTGGACTTAGTCATTTTTCCGGCGTTTATCAGACTTTCACATAGGGGAAATGTCAGTGAGCGTTCCGATTTCAGTTCCAGAGTGATTCGCCCAATGAGTCCTTGTTTTTTAGTTGTTTTCAGCCAATTTTCTGGATTTTAGAAAATTTCACTTTTTTTGTGAAAATATCCACTAAATGAGGGAATAATATATCTGAGGGTACCCCAGGAGAGTTCCAAATGTGTGTGGGAAGAATATATATCCCACGGGGGTAAAATTGAAAAAAGTTGAAAAAAATTTTTTTTGGGACTTAGTCATTTTTCTGGCGTTTATCAGACTTTCAGATAGGGGAAATGTCAGTGAGGGTTCCGATTTCAGTTCCAGAGCGATTCGCCCAATGAGTCCTTGATATTTAGTAGTTTTCAGCCAATTTTCTGGATTTTTGAAAATTTAACTTTTTTGTGAAAATCTCCACTAAATGAGGGAATAATATGTGTGAGGGTGCCCCAGGAGAGTTCCAAATGTGTGTGGGAAGAATATATATCCCACGGGGGTAAAATTTAAAAAATTTGAAAAAAATTATTTTTTGGACTTAGTCATTTTTCTGGCGTTTATCAGACTTTCAGATAGGGGAAATGTCAGTGAGCGTTCCGATTTCAGTTCCAGAGTGATTCGCCCAATGAGTCCTTGTTTTTTAGTTGTTTTCAGCCAATTTTCTGGATTTTTGAAAATTTCACTTTTTTGTGAAAATATCCACTAAATGAGGGAATAATATGTGTGAGGGTACCCCAGGAGAGTTCCAAATGTGTGTGGGAAGAATATATATCCCACAGGGGTAAAATTGAAAAAAGTTGAAAAAAATTATTTTTTGGACTTAGTCATTTTTCTGGCGTTTATCAGACTTTCAGATAGGGGAAATGTCAGTGAGCGTTCCGATTTCAGTTCCAGAGCGATTCGCCCAATGAGTCCTTGATATTTAGTCGTTTTCAGCCAATTTTCTGGATTTTTGAAAATTTCACTTTTTTGTGAAAATATCCACTAAATGAGGGAATAATATGTGTGAGGGTACCCCAGGAGAGTTCCAAATGTGTGTGGGAAGAATATATATCCCACGGGGGTAAAATTGAAAAAAGTTGAAAAAAATTTTTTTTTGGACTTAGTCATTTTTCCGGCGTTTATCAGACTTTCACATAGGGGAAATGTCAGTGAGCGTTCCGATTTCAGTTCCAGAGTGATTCGCCCAATGAGTCCTTGTTTTTTAGTTGTTTTCAGCCAATTTTCTGGATTTTTGAAAATTTCACTTTTTTGTGAAAATATCCACTAAATGAGGGAATAATATATGTGAGCGTACCCCAGGAGAGTTCCAAATGTGTGTGGGAAGAATATATATCCCACGGGGGTAAAATTGAAAAAAGTTGAAAAAAATTTTTTTTTGGACTTAGTCATTTTTCTGGCGTTTATCAGACTTTCAGATAGGGGAAATGTCAGTGAGGGTTCCGATTTCAGTTCCAGAGCGATTCGCCCAATGAGTCCTTGATATTTAGTAGTTTTCAGCCAATTTTCTGGATTTTTGAAAATTTCACTTTTTTGTGAAAATATCCACTAAATGAGGGAATAATATGTGTGAGGGTACCCCAGGAGAGTTCCAAATGTGTGTGGGAAGAATATATATCCCACGGGGGTAAAATTGAAAAAAGTTGAAAAAAATTATTTTTTGGACTTAATCATTTTTCTGGCGTTTATCAGACTTTCAGATAGGGGAAATGTCAGTGAGCGTTCCGATTTCAGTTCCACAGCGATTCGCCCAATGAGTCCTTGATATTTAGTCGCTTTCAGCCAATTTTCTGGATTTTAGAAAATTTCACTTTTTTTTTGAAAATATCCACTAAATGAGGGAATAATATATCTGAGGGTACCCCAGGAGAGTTCCAAATGTGAGTGGGAAGAATATATATCCCACGGGGGTAAAATTGAAAAAAGTTGAAAAAAATTTTTTTTAGGACTTAGTCATTTTTCTGGCGTTTATCAGACTTTCAGATAGGGGAAATGTCAGTGAGCGTTCCGATTTCAGTTCCAGAGTGATTCGCCCAATGAGTCCTTGTTTTTTAGTTGTTTTCAGCCAATTTTCTGGATTTTTGAAAATTTCACTTTTTTGTGAAAATATCCACTAAATGAGGGAATAATATATGTGAGGGTACCCCAGGAGAGTTCCAAATGTGTGTGGGAAGAATATATATCCCACGGGGGTAAAATTGAAAAAAGTTGAAAAAAATTTTTTTTTGGACTTAGTCATTTTTCTGGCGTTTATCAGACTTTCAGATAGGGGAAATGTCAGTGAGGGTTCCGATTTCAGTTCCAGAGCGATTCGCCCAATGAGTCCTTGATATTTAGTAGTTTTCAGCCAATTTTCTGGATTTTTGAAAATTTAACTTTTTTGTGAAAATCTCCACTAAATGAGGGAATAATATGTGTGAGGGTACCCCAGGAGAGTTCCAAATGTGTGTGGGAAGAATATATATCCCACGGGGGTAAAATTGAAAAAAGTTGAAAAAAATTATTTTTTGGACTTAGTCATTTTTCTGGCGTTTATCAGACTTTCAGATAGGGGAAATGTCAGTGAGCGTTCTGATTTCAGTTCCAGAGCGATTCGCCCAATGAGTCCTTGATATTAAGTCGTTTTCAGCCAATTTTCTGGATTTTTGAAAATTTCACTTTTTTGTGAAAATATCCACTAAATGAGGGAATAATATATGTGAGGGTACCCCAGGAGAGTTCCAAATGTGTGTGGGAAGAATATATATCGCACGGGGGTAAAATTGAAAAAAGTTGAAAAAAATTTTTTTTTGGACTTAGTCATTTTTCCGGCATTTATCAGACTTTCAGATAGGGGAAATGTCAGTGAGCGTTCCAATTTCAGTACCAGAGTGATTCGCCCAATGAGTCCTTGATATTTAGTCGTTTTCTGCCAATTTTCTGGATTTTTGAAAATTTCACTTTTTTGTGAAAATATTCACTAAATGAGGGAATAATATGTGTGAGGGTACCCCAGGAGAGTTCCAAATGTGTGTGGGAAGAATATATATCCCGCGGGGGTAAAATTGAAAAAAGTTGAAAATTTTTTTTGGGGGGATTTAGTAATTTTTCCGGCGTTTATCAGACTTTCAGATAGGGCAAATGTCAGTGAGCGTTCAAATTTCAGTTCCAGAGTGATTCGCCCAATGAGTCCTTGTTATTCAGTTGTTTTCAGCCAATTTTCTGGATTTTTGAAAATTTCACTTTTTTGTGAAAATATCCACTAAATGAGGGAATAATATGTGTGAGGGTACCCCAGGAGAGTTCCAAATCTGTGTGGGAAGAATATATATCCCACGGGGGTAAAATTGAAAAAAGTTGAAAAAAACTATTTTTTGGACTTAGTCATTTTTCTGGCGTTTATCAGACTTTCAGATAGGGGAAATGTCAGTGAGCGTTCCAATTTCAGTTCCAGAGTGATTCGCCCAATGTGTCCTTGTTTTTTAGTTGTTTTCAGCCAATTTTCTGGATTTTTGAAAATTTCACTTTTTAGTGAAAATATCCACTAAATGAGGGAATAATATGTGTGAGGGTATCCCAGGAGAGTTCCAAATGTGTGTGGGAAGAATATATATCCCACGGGGGTAAAATTGAAAAAAGTTGAAAAAAATTTTTTTTTGGACTTAGTCATTTTTCTGGCGTTTATCAGACTTTCAGATAGGGAAAATGTCAGTGAGGGTTCCGATTTCAGTTCCAGAGCGATTCGCCCAATGAGTACTTGTTTTTTAGTTGTTTTCAGCCAATTTTCTGGATTTTTGAAAATTTCACTTTTTTGTGAAAATATCCACTAAATGAGGGAATAATATGTGTGAGGGTACCCCAGGAGAGTTCCAAATGTGTGTGGGAAGAATATATATCCCACGGGGGTAAAATTGAAAAAAGTTGAAAAAAATTTTTTTTTGGACTTAGTCATTTTTCCGGCGTTTATCAGACTTTCAGATAGGGCGAATGTCAGTGAGCGTTCCGATTTCAGTTCCAGAGCGATTCGCCCAATGAGTCCTTGATATTTAGTCGTTTTCAGCCAATTTTCTGGATTTTTGAAAATTTAACTTTTTTGTGAAAATATCCACTAAATGAGGGAATAATATGTGTGAGGGTACCCCAGGAGAGTTCCAAATGTGTGTGGGAAGAATATATATCCCACGGGGGTAAAATTGAAAAAAGTTGAAAAAAATTATTTTTTGGACTTAGTCATTTTTCTGGCGTTTATCAGACTTTCAGATAGGGGAAATGTCAGTGAGCGTTCCGATTTCAGTTCCAGAGCGATTCGCCCAATGAGTCCTTGATATTTAGTCGTTTTCAGCCAATTTTCTGGATTTTTGAAAATTTCACTTTTTTGTGAAAATATCCACTAAATGAGGGAATAATATGTGTGAGGGTACCCCAGGAGAGTTCCAAATGTGTGTGGGAAGAATATATATCCCACGGGGGTAAAATTGAAAAGAGTTGAAAAAAAAATTTTTTTGGACTTAGTCATTTTTCCGGCGTTTATCAGACTTTCAGATAGGGGAAATGTCAGTGAGCGTTCCAATTTCAGTTCCAGAGTGATTCGCCCAATGAGTCCTTGTTATTTAGTTGTTTTCAGCCAATTTTCTGGATTTTTGAAAATTTAACTTTTTTGTGAAAATATCCACTAAATGAGGGAATAATATGTGTGAGGGTACCCCAGGAGAGTTCCAAATGTGTGTGGGAAGAATATATATCCCACGGGGGTAAAATTGAAAAAAGTTGAAAAAAATTATTTTTTGGACTTAGTCATTTTTCTGGCGTTTATCAGACTTTCAGATAGGGGAAATGTCAGTGAGCGTTCCGATTTCAGTTCCAGAGCGATTCGCCCAATGAGTCCTTAATATTTAGTCGTTTTCAGCCAATTTTCTGGATTTTTGAAAATTTAACTTTTTTGTGAAAATATCCACTAAATGAGGGAATAATATGTGTGAGGGTACCCCAGGAGAGTTCCAAATGTGTGTGGGAAGAATATATATCCCACGGGGGTAAAATTGAAAAAAGTTGAAAAAAATTATTTTTTGGACTTAGTCATTTTTCTGGCGTTTATCAGACTTTCAGATAGGGGAAATGTCAGTGAGCGTTCCGATTTCAGTTCCAGAGCGATTCGCCCAATGAGTCCTTGATATTTAGTCGTTTTCAGCCAATTTTCTGGATTTTTGAAAATTTCACTTTTTTGTGAAAATATCCACTAAATGAGGGAATAATATGTGTGAGGGTACCCCAGGAGAGTTCCAAATCTGTGTGGGAAGAATATATATCCCACGGGGGTAAAATTGAAAAGAGTTGAAAAAAAAATTTTTTTGGACTTAGTCATTTTTCCGGCGTTTATCAGACTTTCAGATAGGGGAAATGTCAGTGAGCGTTCCAATTTCAGTTCCAGAGTGATTCGCCCAATGAGTCCTTGTTATTTAGTTGTTTTCAGCCAATTTTCTGGATTTTTGAAAATTTAACTTTTTTGTGAAAATATCCACTAAATGAGGGAATAATATGTGTGAGGGTACCCCAGGAGAGTTCCAAATGTGTGTGGGAAGAATATATATCCCACGGGGGTAAAATTGAAAAAAGTTGAAAAAAATTATTTTTTGGACTTAGTCATTTTTCTGGCGTTTATCAGACTTTCAGATAGGGGAAATGTCAGTGAGCGTTCCGATTTCAGTTCCAGAGCGATTCGCCCAATGAGTCCTTGATATTTAGTCGTTTTCAGCCAATTTTCTGGATTTTTGAAAATTTCACTTTTTTGTGAAAATATCCACTAAATGAGGGAATAATATGTGTGAGGGTACCCCAGGAGAGTTCCAAATGTGTGTGGGAAGAATATATATCCCACGGGGGTAAAATTGAAAAGAGTTGAAAAAAAAATTTTTTTGGACTTAGTCATTTTTCCGGCGTTTATCAGACTTTCAGATAGGGGAAATGTCAGTGAGCGTTCCAATTTCAGTTCCAGAGTGATTCGCCCAATGAGTCCTTGTTATTTAGTTGTTTTCAGCCAATTTTCTGGATTTTTGAAAATTTCACTTTTTTGTGAAAATATCCACTAAATGAGGGAATAATATGTGTGAGGGTACCCCAGGAGAGTTCCAAATGTGTGTGGGAAGAATATATATCCCACAGGGGTAAAATTGAAAAAAGTTGAAAAAAATTATTTTTTAGACTTAGTCATTTTTCTGGCGTTTATCAGACTTTCAGATAGGGGAAATGTCAGTGAGCGTTCCGATTTCAGTTCCAGAGTGATTCGCCCAATGAGTCCTTGTTTTTTAGTTGTTTTCAGCCAATTTTCTGGATTTTTGAAAATTTCACTTTTTAGTGAAAATATCCACTAAATGAGGGAATAATATGTGTGAGGGTATCCCAGGAGAGTTCCAAATGTGTGTGGGAAGAATATATATCCCACGGGGGTAAAATTGAAAAAAGTTGAAAAAATTTTTTTTTTGGACTTAGTCATTTTTCCGGCGTTTATCAGACTTTCAGATAGGGCGAATGTCAGTGAGCGTTCCGATTTCAGTTCCAGAGCGATTCGCCCAATGAGTCCTTGATATTTAGTCGTTTTCAGCCAATTTTCTGGATTTTTGAAAATTTCACTTTTTTGTGAAAATATTCACTAAATGAGGGAATAATATGAGTGAGGGTACCCCAGGAGAGTTCCAAAAGTGTGTGGGTAGAATATATATCCCGCGGGGGTAAAATTGAAAAAAGTTGAAAAATTTTTTTGGGGGGATTTAGTCATTTTTCCGGCGTTTATCAGACTTTCAGATAGGGGAAATGTCAGTGAGCGTTCCAATTTCAGTTCCAGAGTGATTCGCCCAATGAGTCCTTGTTATTTAGTTGTTTTCAGCCAATTTTCTGGATTTTTGAAAATTTAACTTTTTTGTGAAAATATCCACTAAATGAGGGAATAATATGTGTGAGGGTACCCCAGGAGAGTTCCAAATGTGTGTGGGTAGAATATATATCCCACGGGGGTAAAATTGAAAAAAGTTGAAAAAATTTTTTTTTTGGACTTAGTCATTTTTCCGGCGTTTATCAGACTTTCACATAGGGGAAATGTCAGTGAGCGTTCCGATTTCAGTTCCAGAGTGATTCGCCCAATGAGTCCTTGTTTTTTAGTTGTTTTCAGCCAATTTTCTGGATTTTAGAAAATTTCACTTTTTTTGTGAAAATATCCACTAAATGAGGGAATAATATATCTGAGGGTACCCCAGGAGAGTTCCAAATGTGTGTGGGAAGAATATATATCCCACGGGGGTAAAATTGAAAAAAGTTGAAAAAAATTTTTTTTGGGACTTAGTCATTTTTCTGGCGTTTATCAGACTTTCAGATAGGGGAAATGTCAGTGAGGGTTCCGATTTCAGTTCCAGAGCGATTCGCCCAATGAGTCCTTGATATTTAGTAGTTTTCAGCCAATTTTCTGGATTTTTGAAAATTTAACTTTTTTGTGAAAATCTCCACTAAATGAGGGAATAATATGTGTGAGGGTGCCCCAGGAGAGTTCCAAATGTGTGTGGGAAGAATATATATCCCACGGGGGTAAAATTTAAAAAATTTGAAAAAAATTATTTTTTGGACTTAGTCATTTTTCTGGCGTTTATCAGACTTTCAGATAGGGGAAATGTCAGTGAGCGTTCCGATTTCAGTTCCAGAGTGATTCGCCCAATGAGTCCTTGTTTTTTAGTTGTTTTCAGCCAATTTTCTGGATTTTTGAAAATTTCACTTTTTTGTGAAAATATCCACTAAATGAGGGAATAATATGTGTGAGGGTACCCCAGGAGAGTTCCAAATGTGTGTGGGAAGAATATATATCCCACAGGGGTAAAATTGAAAAAAGTTGAAAAAAATTATTTTTTGGACTTAGTCATTTTTCTGGCGTTTATCAGACTTTCAGATAGGGGAAATGTCAGTGAGCGTTCCGATTTCAGTTCCAGAGCGATTCGCCCAATGAGTCCTTGATATTTAGTCGTTTTCAGCCAATTTTCTGGATTTTTGAAAATTTCACTTTTTTGTGAAAATATCCACTAAATGAGGGAATAATATGTGTGAGGGTACCCCAGGAGAGTTCCAAATGTGTGTGGGAAGAATATATATCCCACGGGGGTAAAATTGAAAAAAGTTGAAAAAAATTTTTTTTTGGACTTAGTCATTTTTCCGGCGTTTATCAGACTTTCACATAGGGGAAATGTCAGTGAGCGTTCCGATTTCAGTTCCAGAGTGATTCGCCCAATGAGTCCTTGTTTTTTAGTTGTTTTCAGCCAATTTTCTGGATTTTTGAAAATTTCACTTTTTTGTGAAAATATCCACTAAATGAGGGAATAATATATGTGAGCGTACCCCAGGAGAGTTCCAAATGTGTGTGGGAAGAATATATATCCCACGGGGGTAAAATTGAAAAAAGTTGAAAAAAATTTTTTTTTGGACTTAGTCATTTTTCTGGCGTTTATCAGACTTTCAGATAGGGGAAATGTCAGTGAGGGTTCCGATTTCAGTTCCAGAGCGATTCGCCCAATGAGTCCTTGATATTTAGTAGTTTTCAGCCAATTTTCTGGATTTTTGAAAATTTCACTTTTTTGTGAAAATATCCACTAAATGAGGGAATAATATGTGTGAGGGTACCCCAGGAGAGTTCCAAATGTGTGTGGGAAGAATATATATCCCACGGGGGTAAAATTGAAAAAAGTTGAAAAAAATTATTTTTTGGACTTAATCATTTTTCTGGCGTTTATCAGACTTTCAGATAGGGGAAATGTCAGTGAGCGTTCCGATTTCAGTTCCACAGCGATTCGCCCAATGAGTCCTTGATATTTAGTCGCTTTCAGCCAATTTTCTGGATTTTAGAAAATTTCACTTTTTTTTTGAAAATATCCACTAAATGAGGGAATAATATATCTGAGGGTACCCCAGGAGAGTTCCAAATGTGTGTGGGAAGAATATATATCCCACGGGGGTAAAATTGAAAAAAGTTGAAAAAAATTTTTTTTAGGACTTAGTCATTTTTCTGGCGTTTATCAGACTTTCAGATAGGGGAAATGTCAGTGAGCGTTCCGATTTCAGTTCCAGAGTGATTCGCCCAATGAGTCCTTGTTTTTTAGTTGTTTTCAGCCAATTTTCTGGATTTTTGAAAATTTCACTTTTTTGTGAAAATATCCACTAAATGAGGGAATAATATATGTGAGGGTACCCCAGGAGAGTTCCAAATGTGTGTGGGAAGAATATATATCCCACGGGGGTAAAATTGAAAAAAGTTGAAAAAAATTTTTTTTTGGACTTAGTCATTTTTCTGGCGTTTATCAGACTTTCAGATAGGGGAAATGTCAGTGAGGGTTCCGATTTCAGTTCCAGAGCGATTCGCCCAATGAGTCCTTGATATTTAGTAGTTTTCAGCCAATTTTCTGGATTTTTGAAAATTTAACTTTTTTGTGAAAATCTCCACTAAATGAGGGAATAATATGTGTGAGGGTACCCCAGGAGAGTTCCAAATGTGTGTGGGAAGAATATATATCCCACGGGGGTAAAATTGAAAAAAGTTGAAAAAAATTATTTTTTGGACTTAGTCATTTTTCTGGCGTTTATCAGACTTTCAGATAGGGGAAATGTCAGTGAGCGTTCTGATTTCAGTTCCAGAGCGATTCGCCCAATGAGTCCTTGATATTAAGTCGTTTTCAGCCAATTTTCTGGATTTTTGAAAATTTCACTTTTTTGTGAAAATATCCACTAAATGAGGGAATAATATATGTGAGGGTACCCCAGGAGAGTTCCAAATGTGTGTGGGAAGAATATATATCGCACGGGGGTAAAATTGAAAAAAGTTGAAAAAAATTTTTTTTTGGACTTAGTCATTTTTCCGGCATTTATCAGACTTTCAGATAGGGGAAATGTCAGTGAGCGTTCCAATTTCAGTACCAGAGTGATTCGCCCAATGAGTCCTTGATATTTAGTCGTTTTCTGCCAATTTTCTGGATTTTTGAAAATTTCACTTTTTTGTGAAAATATTCACTAAATGAGGGAATAATATGTGTGAGGGTACCCCAGGAGAGTTCCAAATGTGTGTGGGAAGAATATATATCCCGCGGGGGTAAAATTGAAAAAAGTTGAAAATTTTTTTTGGGGGGATTTAGTAATTTTTCCGGCGTTTATCAGACTTTCAGATAGGGCAAATGTCAGTGAGCGTTCAAATTTCAGTTCCAGAGTGATTCGCCCAATGAGTCCTTGTTATTCAGTTGTTTTCAGCCAATTTTCTGGATTTTTGAAAATTTCACTTTTTTGTGAAAATATCCACTAAATGAGGGAATAATATGTGTGAGGGTACCCCAGGAGAGTTCCAAATCTGTGTGGGAAGAATATATATCCCACGGGGGTAAAATTGAAAAAAGTTGAAAAAAAATATTTTTTGGACTTAGTCATTTTTCTGGCGTTTATCAGACTTTCAGATAGGGGAAATGTCAGTGAGCGTTCCAATTTCAGTTCCAGAGTGATTCGCCCAATGTGTCCTTGTTTTTTAGTTGTTTTCAGCCAATTTTCTGGATTTTTGAAAATTTCACTTTTTAGTGAAAATATCCACTAAATGAGGGAATAATATGTGTGAGGGTATCCCAGGAGAGTTCCAAATGTGTGTGGGAAGAATATATATCCCACGGGGGTAAAATTGAAAAAAGTTGAAAAAAATTTTTTTTTGGACTTAGTCATTTTTCTGGCGTTTATCAGACTTTCAGATAGGGAAAATGTCAGTGAGGGTTCCGATTTCAGTTCCAGAGCGATTCGCCCAATGAGTACTTGTTTTTTAGTTGTTTTCAGCCAATTTTCTGGATTTTTGAAAATTTCACTTTTTTGTGAAAATATCCACTAAATGAGGGAATAATATGTGTGAGGGTACCCCAGGAGAGTTCCAAATGTGTGTGGGAAGAATATATATCCCACGGGGGTAAAATTGAAAAAAGTTGAAAAAAATTTTTTTTTGGACTTAGTCATTTTTCCGGCGTTTATCAGACTTTCAGATAGGGCGAATGTCAGTGAGCGTTCCGATTTCAGTTCCAGAGCGATTCGCCCAATGAGTCCTTGATATTTAGTCGTTTTCAGCCAATTTTCTGGATTTTTGAAAATTTAACTTTTTTGTGAAAATATCCACTAAATGAGGGAATAATATGTGTGAGGGTACCCCAGGAGAGTTCCAAATGTGTGTGGGAAGAATATATATCCCACGGGGGTAAAATTGAAAAAAGTTGAAAAAAATTATTTTTTGGACTTAGTCATTTTTCTGGCGTTTATCAGACTTTCAGATAGGGGAAATGTCAGTGAGCGTTCCGATTTCAGTTCCAGAGCGATTCGCCCAATGAGTCCTTGATATTTAGTCGTTTTCAGCCAATTTTCTGGATTTTTGAAAATTTCACTTTTTTGTGAAAATATCCACTAAATGAGGGAATAATATGTGTGAGGGTACCCCAGGAGAGTTCCAAATGTGTGTGGGAAGAATATATATCCCACGGGGGTAAAATTGAAAAGAGTTGAAAAAAAAATTTTTTTGGACTTAGTCATTTTTCCGGCGTTTATCAGACTTTCAGATAGGGGAAATGTCAGTGAGCGTTCCAATTTCAGTTCCAGAGTGATTCGCCCAATGAGTCCTTGTTATTTAGTTGTTTTCAGCCAATTTTCTGGATTTTTGAAAATTTAACTTTTTTGTGAAAATATCCACTAAATGAGGGAATAATATGTGTGAGGGTACCCCAGGAGAGTTCCAAATGTGTGTGGGAAGAATATATATCCCACGGGGGTAAAATTGAAAAAAGTTGAAAAAAATTATTTTTTGGACTTAGTCATTTTTCTGGCGTTTATCAGACTTTCAGATAGGGGAAATGTCAGTGAGCGTTCCGATTTCAGTTCCAGAGCGATTCGCCCAATGAGTCCTTAATATTTAGTCGTTTTCAGCCAATTTTCTGGATTTTTGAAAATTTAACTTTTTTGTGAAAATATCCACTAAATGAGGGAATAATATGTGTGAGGGTACCCCAGGAGAGTTCCAAATGTGTGTGGGAAGAATATATATCCCACGGGGGTAAAATTGAAAAAAGTTGAAAAAAATTATTTTTTGGACTTAGTCATTTTTCTGGCGTTTATCAGACTTTCAGATAGGGGAAATGTCAGTGAGCGTTCCGATTTCAGTTCCAGAGCGATTCGCCCAATGAGTCCTTGATATTTAGTCGTTTTCAGCCAATTTTCTGGATTTTTGAAAATTTCACTTTTTTGTGAAAATATCCACTAAATGAGGGAATAATATGTGTGAGGGTACCCCAGGAGAGTTCCAAATGTGTGTGGGAAGAATATATATCCCACGGGGGTAAAATTGAAAAGAGTTGAAAAAAAAATTTTTTTGGACTTAGTCATTTTTCCGGCGTTTATCAGACTTTCAGATAGGGGAAATGTCAGTGAGCGTTCCAATTTCAGTTCCAGAGTGATTCGCCCAATGAGTCCTTGTTATTTAGTTGTTTTCAGCCAATTTTCTGGATTTTTGAAAATTTAACTTTTTTGTGAAAATATCCACTAAATGAGGGAATAATATGTGTGAGGGTACCCCAGGAGAGTTCCAAATGTGTGTGGGAAGAATATATATCCCACGGGGGTAAAATTGAAAAAAGTTGAAAAAAATTATTTTTTGGACTTAGTCATTTTTCTGGCGTTTATCAGACTTTCAGATAGGGGAAATGTCAGTGAGCGTTCCGATTTCAGTTCCAGAGCGATTCGCCCAATGAGTCCTTGATATTTAGTCGTTTTCAGCCAATTTTCTGGATTTTTGAAAATTTCACTTTTTTGTGAAAATATCCACTAAATGAGGGAATAATATGTGTGAGGGTACCCCAGGAGAGTTCCAAATGTGTGTGGGAAGAATATATATCCCACGGGGGTAAAATTGAAAAGAGTTGAAAAAAAAATTTTTTTGGACTTAGTCATTTTTCCGGCGTTTATCAGACTTTCAGATAGGGGAAATGTCAGTGAGCGTTCCAATTTCAGTTCCAGAGTGATTCGCCCAATGAGTCCTTGTTATTTAGTTGTTTTCAGCCAATTTTCTGGATTTTTGAAAATTTCACTTTTTTGTGAAAATATCCACTAAATGAGGGAATAATATGTGTGAGGGTACCCCAGGAGAGTTCCAAATGTGTGTGGGAAGAATATATATCCCACAGGGGTAAAATTGAAAAAAGTTGAAAAAAATTATTTTTTAGACTTAGTCATTTTTCTGGCGTTTATCAGACTTTCAGATAGGGGAAATGTCAGTGAGCGTTCCGATTTCAGTTCCAGAGTGATTCGCCCAATGAGTCCTTGTTTTTTAGTTGTTTTCAGCCAATTTTCTGGATTTTTGAAAATTTCACTTTTTAGTGAAAATATCCACTAAATGAGGGAATAATATGTGTGAGGGTATCCCAGGAGAGTTCCAAATGTGTGTGGGAAGAATATATATCCCACGGGGGTAAAATTGAAAAAAGTTGAAAAAATTTTTTTTTTGGACTTAGTCATTTTTCCGGCGTTTATCAGACTTTCAGATAGGGCGAATGTCAGTGAGCGTTCCGATTTCAGTTCCAGAGCGATTCGCCCAATGAGTCCTTGATATTTAGTCGTTTTCAGCCAATTTTCTGGATTTTTGAAAATTTCACTTTTTTGTGAAAATATTCACTAAATGAGGGAATAATATGTGTGAGGGTACCCCAGGAGAGTTCCAAAAGTGTGTGGGTAGAATATATATCCCGCGGGGGTAAAATTGAAAAAAGTTGAAAAATTTTTTTGGGGGGATTTAGTCATTTTTCCGGCGTTTATCAGACTTTCAGATAGGGGAAATGTCAGTGAGCGTTCCAATTTCAGTTCCAGAGTGATTCGCCCAATGAGTCCTTGTTATTTAGTTGTTTTCAGCCAATTTTCTGGATTTTTGAAAATTTAACTTTTTTGTGAAAATATCCACTAAATGAGGGAATAATATGTGTGAGGGTACCCCAGGAGAGTTCCAAATGTGTGTGGGAAGAATATATATCCCACAGGGGTAAAATTGAAAAAAGTTGAAAAAAATTATTTTTTGGACTTAGTCATTTTTCTGGCGTTTATCAGACTTTCAGATAGGGGAAATGTCAGTGAGCGTTCCGATTTCAGTTCCAGAGCGATTCGCCCAATGAGTCCTTGATATTTAGTCGTTTTCAGCCAATTTTCTGGATTTTTGAAAATTTCACTTTTTTGTGAAAATATCCACTAAATGAGGGAATAATATGTGTGAGGGTACCCCAGGAGAGTTCCAAATGTGTGTGGGAAGAATATATATCCCACGGGGGTAAAATTGAAAAGAGTTGAAAAAAAAATTTTTTTGGACTTAGTCATTTTTCCGGCGTTTATCAGACTTTCAGATAGGGGAAATGTCAGTGAGCGTTCCAATTTCAGTTCCAGAGTGATTCGCCCAATGAGTCCTTGTTATTTAGTTGTTTTCAGCCAATTTTCTGGATTTTTGAAAATTTCACTTTTTTGTGAAAATATCCACTAAATGAGGGAATAATATGTGTGAGGGTACCCCAGGAGAGTTCCAAATGTGTGTGGGAAGAATATATATCCCACAGGGGTAAAATTGAAAAAAGTTGAAAAAAATTATTTTTTAGACTTAGTCATTTTTCTGGCGTTTATCAGACTTTCAGATAGGGGAAAAGTCAGTGAGCGTTCCGATTTCAGTTCCAGAGTGATTCGCCCAATGAGTCCTTGTTTTTTAGTTGTTTTCAGCCAATTTTCTGGATTTTTGAAAATTTCACTTTTTAGTGAAAATATCCACTAAATGAGGGAATAATATGTGTGAGGGTATCCCAGGAGAGTTCCAAATGTGTGTGGGAAGAATATATATCCCACGGGGGTAAAATTGAAAAAAGTTGAAAAAAATTTTTTTTTGGACTTAGTCATTTTTCTGGCGTTTATCAGACTTTCAGATAGGGGAAATGTCAGTGAGGGTTCCGATTTCAGTTCCAGAGCGATTCGCCCAATGAGTCCTTGATATTTAGTCGTTTTCAGCCAATTTTCTGGATTTTTGAAAATTTAACTTTTTTGTGAAAATATACACTAAATGAGGGAATAATATGTGTGAGGGTACCCCAGGAGAGTTCCAAATGTGTGTGGGAAGAATATATATCCCACGGGGGTAAAATTGAAAAAAGTTGAAAAAAATTTTTTTTTGGACTTAGTCATTTTTCCGGCGTTTATCAGACTTTCAGATAGGGGAAATGTCAGTGAGCGTTCCGATTTCAGTTCCAGAGCGATTCGCCCAATGAGTCCTTAATATTTAGTCGTTTTCAGCCAATTTTCTGGATTTTTGAAAATTTAACTTTTTTGTGAAAATATCCACTAAATGAGGGAATAATATGTGTGAGGGTACCCCAGGAGAGTTCCAAATGTGTGTGGGAAGAATATATATCCCACGGGGGTAAAATTGAAAAAAGTTGAAAAAAATTATTTTTTGGACTTAGTCATTTTTCTGGCGTTTATCAGACTTTCAGATAGGGGAAATGTCAGTGAGCGTTCCGATTTCAGTTCCAGAGCGATTCGCCCAATGAGTCCTTGATATTTAGTCGTTTTCAGCCAATTTTCTGGATTTTTGAAAATTTCACTTTTTTGTGAAAATATCCACTAAATGAGGGAATAATATGTGTGAGGGTACCCCAGGAGAGTTCCAAATGTGTGTGGGAAGAATATATATCCCACGGGGGTAAAATTGAAAAGAGTTGAAAAAAAAATTTTTTTGGACTTAGTCATTTTTCCGGCGTTTATCAGACTTTCAGATAGGGGAAATGTCAGTGAGCGTTCCAATTTCAGTTCCAGAGTGATTCGCCCAATGAGTCCTTGTTATTTAGTTGTTTTCAGCCAATTTTCTGGATTTTTGAAAATTTAACTTTTTTGTGAAAATATCCACTAAATGAGGGAATAATATGTGTGAGGGTACCCCAGGAGAGTTCCAAATGTGTGTGGGAAGAATATATATCCCACGGGGGTAAAATTGAAAAAAGTTGAAAAAAATTATTTTTTGGACTTAGTCATTTTTCTGGCGTTTATCAGACTTTCAGATAGGGGAAATGTCAGTGAGCGTTCCGATTTCAGTTCCAGAGCGATTCGCCCAATGAGTCCTTGATATTTAGTCGTTTTCAGCCAATTTTCTGGATTTTTGAAAATTTCACTTTTTTGTGAAAATATCCACTAAATGAGGGAATAATATGTGTGAGGGTACCCCAGGAGAGTTCCAAATGTGTGTGGGAAGAATATATATCCCACGGGGGTAAAATTGAAAAGAGTTGAAAAAAAAATTTTTTTGGACTTAGTCATTTTTCCGGCGTTTATCAGACTTTCAGATAGGGGAAATGTCAGTGAGCGTTCCAATTTCAGTTCCAGAGTGATTCGCCCAATGAGTCCTTGTTATTTAGTTGTTTTCAGCCAATTTTCTGGATTTTTGAAAATTTCACTTTTTTGTGAAAATATCCACTAAATGAGGGAATAATATGTGTGAGGGTACCCCAGGAGAGTTCCAAATGTGTGTGGGAAGAATATATATCCCACGGGGGTAAAATTGAAAAAAGTTGAAAAAAATTATTTTTTGGACTTAGTCATTTTTCTGGCGTTTATCAGACTTTCAGATAGGGGAAATGTCAGTGAGCGTTCCGATTTCAGTTCCAGAGCGATTCGCCCAATGAGTCCTTGATATTTAGTCGTTTTCAGCCAATTTTCTGGATTTTTGAAAATTTCACTTTTTTGTGAAAATATCCACTAAATGAGGGAATAATATGTGTGAGGGTACCCCAGGAGAGTTCCAAATGTGTGTGGGAAGAATATATATCCCACGGGGGTAAAATTGAAAAGAGTTGAAAAAAAAATTTTTTTGGACTTAGTCATTTTTCCGGCGTTTATCAGACTTTCAGATAGGGGAAATGTCAGTGAGCGTTCCAATTTCAGTTCCAGAGTGATTCGCCCAATGAGTCCTTGTTATTTAGTTGTTTTCAGCCAATTTTCTGGATTTTTGAAAATTTCACTTTTTTGTGAAAATATCCACTAAATGAGGGAATAATATGTGTGAGGGTACCCCAGGAGAGTTCCAAATGTGTGTGGGAAGAATATATATCCCACAGGGGTAAAATTGAAAAAAGTTGAAAAAAATTATTTTTTAGACTTAGTCATTTTTCTGGCGTTTATCAGACTTTCAGATAGGGGAAATGTCAGTGAGCGTTCCGATTTCAGTTCCAGAGTGATTCGCCCAATGAGTCCTTGTTTTTTAGTTGTTTTCAGCCAATTTTCTGGATTTTTGAAAATTTCACTTTTTAGTGAAAATATCCACTAAATGAGGGAATAATATGTGTGAGGGTATCCCAGGAGAGTTCCAAATGTGTGTGGGAAGAATATATATCCCACGGGGGTAAAATTGAAAAAAGTTGAAAAAATTTTTTTTTTGGACTTAGTCATTTTTCCGGCGTTTATCTGACTTTCAGATAGGGCGAATGTCAGTGAGCGTTCCGATTTCAGTTCCAGAGCGATTCGCCCAATGAGTCCTTGATATTTAGTCGTTTTCAGCCAATTTTCTGGATTTTTGAAAATTTCACTTTTTTGTGAAAATATTCACTAAATGAGGGAATAATATGTGTGAGGGTACCCCAGGAGAGTTCCAAAAGTGTGTGGGTAGAATATATATCCCGCGGGGGTAAAATTGAAAAAAGTTGAAAAATTTTTTTGGGGGGATTTAGTCATTTTTCCGGCGTTTATCAGACTTTCAGATAGGGGAAATGTCAGTGAGCGTTCCAATTTCAGTTCCAGAGTGATTCGCCCAATGAGTCCTTGTTATTTAGTTGTTTTCAGCCAATTTTCTGGATTTTTGAAAATTTAACTTTTTTGTGAAAATATCCACTAAATGAGGGAATAATATGTGTGAGGGTACCCCAGGAGAGTTCCAAATGTGTGTGGGAAGAATATATATCCCACAGGGGTAAAATTGAAAAAAGTTGAAAAAAATTATTTTTTGGACTTAGTCATTTTTCTGGCGTTTATCAGACTTTCAGATAGGGGAAATGTCAGTGAGCGTTCCGATTTCAGTTCCAGAGCGATTCGCCCAATGAGTCCTTGATATTTAGTCGTTTTCAGCCAATTTTCTGGATTTTTGAAAATTTCACTTTTTTGTGAAAATATCCACTAAATGAGGGAATAATATGTGTGAGGGTACCCCAGGAGAGTTCCAAATGTGTGTGGGAAGAATATATATCCCACGGGGGTAAAATTGAAAAGAGTTGAAAAAAAAATTTTTTTGGACTTAGTCATTTTTCCGGCGTTTATCAGACTTTCAGATAGGGGAAATGTCAGTGAGCGTTCCAATTTCAGTTCCAGAGTGATTCGCCCAATGAGTCCTTGTTATTTAGTTGTTTTCAGCCAATTTTCTGGATTTTTGAAAATTTCACTTTTTTGTGAAAATATCCACTAAATGAGGGAATAATATGTGTGAGGGTACCCCAGGAGAGTTCCAAATGTGTGTGGGAAGAATATATATCCCACAGGGGTAAAATTGAAAAAAGTTGAAAAAAATTATTTTTTAGACTTAGTCATTTTTCTGGCGTTTATCAGACTTTCAGATAGGGGAAATGTCAGTGAGCGTTCCGATTTCAGTTCCAGAGTGATTCGCCCAATGAGTCCTTGTTTTTTAGTTGTTTTCAGCCAATTTTCTGGATTTTTGAAAATTTCACTTTTTAGTGAAAATATCCACTAAATGAGGGAATAATATGTGTGAGGGTATCCCAGGAGAGTTCCAAATGTGTGTGGGAAGAATATATATCCCACGGGGGTAAAATTGAAAAAAGTTGAAAAAAATTTTTTTTTGGACTTAGTCATTTTTCTGGCGTTTATCAGACTTTCAGATAGGGGAAATGTCAGTGAGGGTTCCGATTTCAGTTCCAGAGCGATTCGCCCAATGAGTCCTTGATATTTAGTCGTTTTCAGCCAATTTTCTGGATTTTTGAAAATTTAACTTTTTTGTGAAAATATACACTAAATGAGGGAATAATATGTGTGAGGGTACCCCAGGAGAGTTCCAAATGTGTGTGGGAAGAATATATATCCCACGGGGGTAAAATTGAAAAAAGTTGAAAAAAATTTTTTTTTGGACTTAGTCATTTTTCCGGCGTTTATCAGACTTTCAGATAGGGGAAATGTCAGTGAGCGTTCCGATTTCAGTTCCAGAGCGATTCGCCCAATGAGTCCTTAATATTTAGTCGTTTTCAGCCAATTTTCTGGATTTTTGAAAATTTAACTTTTTTGTGAAAATATCCACTAAATGAGGGAATAATATGTGTGAGGGTACCCCAGGAGAGTTCCAAATGTGTGTGGGAAGAATATATATCCCACGGGGGTAAAATTGAAAAAAGTTGAAAAAAATTATTTTTTGGACTTAGTCATTTTTCTGGCGTTTATCAGACTTTCAGATAGGGGAAATGTCAGTGAGCGTTCCGATTTCAGTTCCAGAGCGATTCGCCCAATGAGTCCTTGATATTTAGTCGTTTTCAGCCAATTTTCTGGATTTTTGAAAATTTCACTTTTTTGTGAAAATATCCACTAAATGAGGGAATAATATGTGTGAGGGTACCCCAGGAGAGTTCCAAATGTGTGTGGGAAGAATATATATCCCACGGGGGTAAAATTGAAAAGAGTTGAAAAAAAAATTTTTTTGGACTTAGTCATTTTTCCGGCGTTTATCAGACTTTCAGATAGGGGAAATGTCAGTGAGCGTTCCAATTTCAGTTCCAGAGTGATTCGCCCAATGAGTCCTTGTTATTTAGTTGTTTTCAGCCAATTTTCTGGATTTTTGAAAATTTCACTTTTTTGTGAAAATATCCACTAAATGAGGGAATAATATGTGTGAGGGTACCCCAGGAGAGTTCCAAATGTGTGTGGGAAGAATATATATCCCACAGGGGTAAAATTGAAAAAAGTTGAAAAAAATTATTTTTTAGACTTAGTCATTTTTCTGGCGTTTATCAGACTTTCAGATAGGGGAAATGTCAGTGAGCGTTCCGATTTCAGTTCCAGAGTGATTCGCCCAATGAGTCCTTGTTTTTTAGTTGTTTTCAGCCAATTTTCTGGATTTTTGAAAATTTCACTTTTTAGTGAAAATATCCACTAAATGAGGGAATAATATGTGTGAGGGTATCCCAGGAGAGTTCCAAATGTGTGTGGGAAGAATATATATCCCACGGGGGTAAAATTGAAAAAAGTTGAAAAAATTTTTTTTTTGGACTTAGTCATTTTTCCGGCGTTTATCAGACTTTCAGATAGGGCGAATGTCAGTGAGCGTTCCGATTTCAGTTCCAGAGCGATTCGCCCAATGAGTCCTTGATATTTAGTCGTTTTCAGCCAATTTTCTGGATTTTTGAAAATTTCACTTTTTTGTGAAAATATTCACTAAATGAGGGAATAATATGTGTGAGGGTACCCCAGGAGAGTTCCAAAAGTGTGTGGGTAGAATATATATCCCGCGGGGGTAAAATTGAAAAAAGTTGAAAAATTTTTTTGGGGGGATTTAGTCATTTTTCCGGCGTTTATCAGACTTTCAGATAGGGGAAATGTCAGTGAGCGTTCCAATTTCAGTTCCAGAGTGATTCGCCCAATGAGTCCTTGTTATTTAGTTGTTTTCAGCCAATTTTCTGGATTTTTGAAAATTTAACTTTTTTGTGAAAATATCCACTAAATGAGGGAATAATATGTGTGAGGGTACCCCAGGAGAGTTCCAAATGTGTGTGGGAAGAATATATATCCCACAGGGGTAAAATTGAAAAAAGTTGAAAAAAATTATTTTTTGGACTTAGTCATTTTTCTGGCGTTTATCAGACTTTCAGATAGGGGAAATGTCAGTGAGCGTTCCGATTTCAGTTCCAGAGCGATTCGCCCAATGAGTCCTTGATATTTAGTCGTTTTCAGCCAATTTTCTGGATTTTTGAAAATTTCACTTTTTTGTGAAAATATCCACTAAATGAGGGAATAATATGTGTGAGGGTACCCCAGGAGAGTTCCAAATGTGTGTGGGAAGAATATATATCCCACGGGGGTAAAATTGAAAAGAGTTGAAAAAAAAATTTTTTTGGACTTAGTCATTTTTCCGGCGTTTATCAGACTTTCAGATAGGGGAAATGTCAGTGAGCGTTCCAATTTCAGTTCCAGAGTGATTCGCCCAATGAGTCCTTGTTATTTAGTTGTTTTCAGCCAATTTTCTGGATTTTTGAAAATTTCACTTTTTTGTGAAAATATCCACTAAATGAGGGAATAATATGTGTGAGGGTACCCCAGGAGAGTTCCAAATGTGTGTGGGAAGAATATATATCCCACAGGGGTAAAATTGAAAAAAGTTGAAAAAAATTATTTTTTAGACTTAGTCATTTTTCTGGCGTTTATCAGACTTTCAGATAGGGGAAATGTCAGTGAGCGTTCCGATTTCAGTTCCAGAGTGATTCGCCCAATGAGTCCTTGTTTTTTAGTTGTTTTCAGCCAATTTTCTGGATTTTTGAAAATTTCACTTTTTAGTGAAAATATCCACTAAATGAGGGAATAATATGTGTGAGGGTATCCCAGGAGAGTTCCAAATGTGTGTGGGAAGAATATATATCCCACGGGGGTAAAATTGAAAAAAGTTGAAAAAAATTATTTTTTGGACTTAGTCATTTTTCTGGCGTTTATCAGACTTTCAGATAGGGGAAATGTCAGTGAGCGTTCCGATTTCAGTTCCAGAGCGATTCGCCCAATGAGTCCTTGATATTTAGTCGTTTTCAGCCAATTTTCTGGATTTTTGAAAATTTCACTTTTTTGTGAAAATATCCACTAAATGAGGGAATAATATGTGTGAGGGTACCCCAGGAGAGTTCCAAATGTGTGTGGGAAGAATATATATCCCACGGGGGTAAAATTGAAAAGAGTTGAAAAAAAAATTTTTTTGGACTTAGTCATTTTTCCGGCGTTTATCAGACTTTCAGATAGGGGAAATGTCAGTGAGCGTTCCAATTTCAGTTCCAGAGTGATTCGCCCAATGAGTCCTTGTTATTTAGTTGTTTTCAGCCAATTTTCTGGATTTTTGAAAATTTCACTTTTTTGTGAAAATATCCACTAAATGAGGGAATAATATGTGTGAGGGTACCCCAGGAGAGTTCCAAATGTGTGTGGGAAGAATATATATCCCACAGGGGTAAAATTGAAAAAAGTTGAAAAAAATTATTTTTTAGACTTAGTCATTTTTCTGGCGTTTATCAGACTTTCAGATAGGGGAAATGTCAGTGAGCGTTCCGATTTCAGTTCCAGAGTGATTCGCCCAATGAGTCCTTGTTTTTTAGTTGTTTTCAGCCAATTTTCTGGATTTTTGAAAATTTCACTTTTTAGTGAAAATATCCACTAAATGAGGGAATAATATGTGTGAGGGTATCCCAGGAGAGTTCCAAATGTGTGTGGGAAGAATATATATCCCACGGGGGTAAAATTGAAAAAAGTTGAAAAAAATTTTTTTTTGGACTTAGTCATTTTTCTGCCGTTTATCAGACTTTCAGATAGGGGAAATGTCAGTGAGGGTTCCGATTTCAGTTCCAGAGCGATTCGCCCAATGAGTCCTTGATATTTAGTCGTTTTCAGCCAATTTTCTGGATTTTTGAAAATTTAACTTTTTTGTGAAAATATACACTAAATGAGGGAATAATATGTGTGAGGGTACCCCAGGAGAGTTCCAAATGTGTGTGGGAAGAATATATATCCCACGGGGGTAAAATTGAAAAAAGTTGAAAAAAATTTTTTTTTGGACTTAGTCATTTTTCCGGCGTTTATCAGACTTTCAGATAGGGGAAATGTCAGTGAGCGTTCCGATTTCAGTTCCAGAGCGATTCGCCCAATGAGTCCTTAATATTTAGTCGTTTTCAGCCAATTTTCTGGATTTTTGAAAATTTAACTTTTTTGTGAAAATATCCACTAAATGAGGGAATAATATGTGTGAGGGTACCCCAGGAGAGTTCCAAATGTGTGTGGGAAGAATATATATCCCACGGGGGTAAAATTGAAAAAAGTTGAAAAAAATTATTTTTTGGACTTAGTCATTTTTCTGGCGTTTATCAGACTTTCAGATAGGGGAAATGTCAGTGAGCGTTCTGATTTCAGTTCCAGAGCGATTCGCCCAATGAGTCCTTGATATTTAGTCGTTTTCAGCCAATTTTCTGGATTTTTGAAAATTTCACTTTTTTGTGAAAATATCCACTAAATGAGGGAATAATATGTGTGAGGGTACCCCAGGAGAGTTCCAAATGTGTGTGGGAAGAATATATATCCCACGGGGGTAAAATTGAAAAGAGTTGAAAAAAAAATTTTTTTGGACTTAGTCATTTTTCCGGCGTTTATCAGACTTTCAGATAGGGGAAATGTCAGTGAGCGTTCCAATTTCAGTTCCAGAGTGATTCGCCCAATGAGTCCTTGTTATTTAGTTGTTTTCAGCCAATTTTCTGGATTTTTGAAAATTTAACTTTTTTGTGAAAATATCCACTAAATGAGGGAATAATATGTGTGAGGGTACCCCAGGAGAGTTCCAAATGTGTGTGGGAAGAATATATATCCCACGGGGGTAAAATTGAAAAAAGTTGAAAAAAATTATTTTTTGGACTTAGTCATTTTTCTGGCGTTTATCAGACTTTCAGATAGGGGAAATGTCAGTGAGCGTTCCGATTTCAGTTCCAGAGCGATTCGCCCAATGAGTCCTTGATATTTAGTCGTTTTCAGCCAATTTTCTGGATTTTTGAAAATTTCACTTTTTTGTGAAAATATCCACTAAATGAGGGAATAATATGTGTGAGGGTACCCCAGGAGAGTTCCAAATGTGTGTGGGAAGAATATATATCCCACGGGGGTAAAATTGAAAAGAGTTGAAAAAAAAATTTTTTTGGACTTAGTCATTTTTCTGGCGTTTATCAGACTTTCAGATAGGGGAAATGTCAGTGAGCGTTCCAATTTCAGTTCCAGAGTGATTCGCCCAATGAGTCCTTGTTATTTAGTTGTTTTCAGCCAATTTTCTGGATTTTTGAAAATTTCACTTTTTTGTGAAAATATCCACTAAATGAGGGAATAATATGTGTGAGGGTACCCCAGGAGAGTTCCAAATGTGTGTGGGAAGAATATATATCCCACAGGGGTAAAATTGAAAAAAGTTGAAAAAAATTATTTTTTAGACTTAGTCATTTTTCTGGCGTTTATCAGACTTTCAGATAGGGGAAATGTCAGTGAGCGTTCCGATTTCAGTTCCAGAGTGATTCGCCCAATGAGTCCTTGTTTTTTAGTTGTTTTCAGCCAATTTTCTGGATTTTTGAAAATTTCACTTTTTAGTGAAAATATCCACTAAATGAGGGAATAATATGTGTGAGGGTATCCCAGGAGAGTTCCAAATGTGTGTGGGAAGAATATATATCCCACGGGGGTAAAATTGAAAAAAGTTGAAAAAATTTTTTTTTTGGACTTAGTCATTTTTCCGGCGTTTATCAGACTTTCAGATAGGGCGAATGTCAGTGAGCGTTCCGATTTCAGTTCCAGAGCGATTCGCCCAATGAGTCCTTGATATTTAGTCGTTTTCAGCCAATTTTCTGGATTTTTGAAAATTTCACTTTTTTGTGAAAATATTCACTAAATGAGGGAATAATATGTGTGAGGGTACCCCAGGAGAGTTCCAAAAGTGTGTGGGTAGAATATATATCCCGCGGGGGTAAAATTGAAAAAAGTTGAAAAATTTTTTTGGGGGGATTTAGTCATTTTTCCGGCGTTTATCAGACTTTCAGATAGGGGAAATGTCAGTGAGCGTTCCAATTTCAGTTCCAGAGTGATTCGCCCAATGAGTCCTTGTTATTTAGTTGTTTTCAGCCAATTTTCTGGATTTTTGAAAATTTCACTTTTTTGTGAAAATATCCACTAAATGAGGGAATAATATGTGTGAGGGTACCCCAGGAGAGTTCCAAATGTGTGTGGGAAGAATATATATCCCACAGGGGTAAAATTGAAAAAAGTTGAAAAAAATTATTTTTTAGACTTAGTCATTTTTCTGGCGTTTATCAGACTTTCAGATAGGGGAAATGTCAGTGAGCGTTCCGATTTCAGTTCCAGAGTGATTCGCCCAATGAGTCCTTGTTTTTTAGTTGTTTTCAGCCAATTTTCTGGATTTTTGAAAATTTCACTTTTTAGTGAAAATATCCACTAAATGAGGGAATAATATGTGTGAGGGTATCCCAGGAGAGTTCCAAATGTGTGTGGGAAGAATATATATCCCACGGGGGTAAAATTGAAAAAAGTTGAAAAAAATTTTTTTTTGGACTTAGTCATTTTTCTGGCGTTTATCAGACTTTCAGATAGGGGAAATGTCAGTGAGGGTTCCGATTTCAGTTCCAGAGCGATTCGCCCAATGAGTCCTTGATATTTAGTCGTTTTCAGCCAATTTTCTGGATTTTTGAAAATTTAACTTTTTTGTGAAAATATACACTAAATGAGGGAATAATATGTGTGAGGGTACCCCAGGAGAGTTCCAAATGTGTGTGGGAAGAATATATATCCCACGGGGGTAAAATTGAAAAAAGTTGAAAAAAATTTTTTTTTGGACTTAGTCATTTTTCCGGCGTTTATCAGACTTTCAGATAGGGGAAATGTCAGTGAGCGTTCCGATTTCAGTTCCAGAGCGATTCGCCCAATGAGTCCTTAATATTTAGTCGTTTTCAGCCAATTTTCTGGATTTTTGAAAATTTAACTTTTTTGTGAAAATATCCACTAAATGAGGGAATAATATGTGTGAGGGTACCCCAGGAGAGTTCCAAATGTGTGTGGGAAGAATATATATCCCACGGGGGTAAAATTGAAAAAAGTTGAAAAAAATTATTTTTTGGACTTAGTCATTTTTCTGGCGTTTATCAGACTTTCAGATAGGGGAAATGTCAGTGAGCGTTCCGATTTCAGTTCCAGAGCGATTCGCCCAATGAGTCCTTGATATTTAGTCGTTTTCAGCCAATTTTCTGGATTTTTGAAAATTTAACTTTTTTGTGAAAATATCCACTAAATGAGGGAATAATATGTGTGAGGGTACCCCAGGAGAGTTCCAAATGTGTGTGGGAAGAATATATATCCCACGGGGGTAAAATTGAAAAGAGTTGAAAAAAAAATTTTTTTGGACTTAGTCATTTTTCCGGCGTTTATCAGACTTTCAGATAGGGGAAATGTCAGTGAGCGTTCCAATTTCAGTTCCAGAGTGATTCGCCCAATGAGTCCTTGTTATTTAGTTGTTTTCAGCCAATTTTCTGGATTTTTGAAAATTTAACTTTTTTGTGAAAATATCCACTAAATGAGGGAATAATATGTGTGAGGGTACCCCAGGAGAGTTCCAAATGTGTGTGGGAAGAATATATATCCCACGGGGGTAAAATTGAAAAAAGTTGAAAAAAATTATTTTTTGGACTTAGTCATTTTTCTGGCGTTTATCAGACTTTCAGATAGGGGAAATGTCAGTGAGCGTTCCGATTTCAGTTCCAGAGCGATTCGCCCAATGAGTCCTTGATATTTAGTCGTTTTCAGCCAATTTTCTGGATTTTTGAAAATTTCACTTTTTTGTGAAAATATCCACTAAATGAGGGAATAATATGTGTGAGGGTACCCCAGGAGAGTTCCAAATGTGTGTGGGAAGAATATATATCCCACGGGGGTAAAATTGAAAAGAGTTGAAAAAAAAATTTTTTTGGACTTAGTCATTTTTCCGGCGTTTATCAGACTTTCAGATAGGGGAAATGTCAGTGAGCGTTCCAATTTCAGTTCCAGAGTGATTCGCCCAATGAGTCCTTGTTATTTAGTTGTTTTCAGCCAATTTTCTGGATTTTTGAAAATTTCACTTTTTTGTGAAAATATCCACTAAATGAGGGAATAATATGTGTGAGGGTACCCCAGGAGAGTTCCAAATGTGTGTGGGAAGAATATATATCCCACAGGGGTAAAATTGAAAAAAGTTGAAAAAAATTATTTTTTAGACTTAGTCATTTTTCTGGCGTTTATCAGACTTTCAGATAGGGGAAATGTCAGTGAGCGTTCCGATTTCAGTTCCAGAGTGATTCGCCCAATGAGTCCTTGTTTTTTAGTTGTTTTCAGCCAATTTTCTGGATTTTTGAAAATTTCACTTTTTAGTGAAAATATCCACTAAATGAGGGAATAATATGTGTGAGGGTATCCCAGGAGAGTTCCAAATGTGTGTGGGAAGAATATATATCCCACGGGGGTAAAATTGAAAAAAGTTGAAAAAATTTTTTTTTTGGACTTAGTCATTTTTCCGGCGTTTATCAGACTTTCAGATAGGGCGAATGTCAGTGAGCGTTCCGATTTCAGTTCCAGAGCGATTCGCCCAATGAGTCCTTGATATTTAGTCGTTTTCAGCCAATTTTCTGGATTTTTGAAAATTTCACTTTTTTGTGAAAATATTCACTAAATGAGGGAATAATATGTGTGAGGGTACCCCAGGAGAGTTCCAAAAGTGTGTGGGTAGAATATATATCCCGCGGGGGTAAAATTGAAAAAAGTTGAAAAATTTTTTTGGGGGGATTTAGTCATTTTTCCGGCGTTTATCAGACTTTCAGATAGGGGAAATGTCAGTGAGCGTTCCGATTTCAGTTCCAGAGCGATTCACCCAATGAGTCCTTGATATTTAGTCGTTTTCAGCCAATTTTCTGGATTTTTGAAAATTTCACTTTTTTGTGAAAATATCCACTAAATGAGGGAATAATATGTGTGAGGGTACCCCAGGAGAGTTCCAAATGTGTGTGGGAAGAATATATATCCCACGGGGGTAAAATTGAAAAGAGTTGAAAAAAAAATTTTTTTGGACTTAGTCATTTTTCCGGCGTTTATCAGACTTTCAGATAGGGGAAATGTCAGTGAGCGTTCCAATTTCAGTTCCAGAGTGATTCGCCCAATGAGTCCTTGTTATTTAGTTGTTTTCAGCCAATTTTCTGGATTTTTGAAAATTTCACTTTTTTGTGAAAATATCCACTAAATGAGGGAATAATATGTGTGAGGGTACCCCAGGAGAGTTCCAAATGTGTGTGGGAAGAATATATATCCCACAGGGGTAAAATTGAAAAAAGTTGAAAAAAATTATTTTTTAGACTTAGTCATTTTTCTGGCGTTTATCAGACTTTCAGATAGGGGAAATGTCAGTGAGCGTTCCGATTTCAGTTCCAGAGTGATTCGCCCAATGAGTCCTTGTTTTTTAGTTGTTTTCAGCCAATTTTCTGGATTTTTGAAAATTTCACTTTTTAGTGAAAATATCCACTAAATGAGGGAATAATATGTGTGAGGGTATCCCAGGAGAGTTCCAAATGTGTGTGGGAAGAATATATATCCCACGGGGGTAAAATTGAAAAAAGTTGAAAAAAATTTTTTTTTGGACTTAGTCATTTTTCTGGCGTTTATCAGACTTTCAGATAGGGGAAATGTCAGTGAGGGTTCCGATTTCAGTTCCAGAGCGATTCGCCCAATGAGTCCTTGATATTTAGTCGTTTTCAGCCAATTTTCTGGATTTTTGAAAATTTAACTTTTTTGTGAAAATATACACTAAATGAGGGAATAATATGTGTGAGGGTACCCCAGGAGAGTTCCAAATGTGTGTGGGAAGAATATATATTCCACGGGGGTAAAATTGAAAAAAGTTGAAAAAAATTTTTTTTTGGACTTAGTCATTTTTCCGGCGTTTATCAGACTTTCAGATAGGGCGAATGTCAGTGAGCGTTCCGATTTCAGTTCCAGAGCGATTCGCCCAATGAGTCCTTGATATTTAGTCGTTTTCAGCCAATTTTCTGGATTTTTGAAAATTTCACTTTTTTGTGAAAATATTCACTAAATGAGGGAATAATATGTGTGAGGGTACCCCAGGAGAGTTCCAAAAGTGTGTGGGTAGAATATATATCCCGCGGGGGTAAAATTGAAAAAAGTTGAAAAATTTTTTGGGGGGGATTTAGTCATTTTTCCGGCGTTTATCAGACTTTCAGATAGGGGAAATGTCAGTGAGTGTTCCGATTTCAGTTCCAGAGCGATTCGCCCAATGAGTCCTTGTTTTTTAGTTGTTTTCAGCCAATTTTCTGGATTTTTGAAAATTTCACTTTTTTGTGAAAATATCCACTAAATGAGGGAATAATATGTGTGAGGGTACCCCAGGAGAGTTCCAAATGTGTGTGGGAAGAATATATATCCCACGGGGGTAAAATTGAAAAAAGTTGAAAAAAATTTTTTTTTGGACTTAGTCATTTTTCCGGCGTTTATCAGACTTTCAGATAGGGCGAATGTCAGTGAGCGTTCCGATTTCAGTTCCAGAGCGATTCGCCCAATGAGTCCTTGATATTTAGTCGTTTTCAGCCAATTTTCTGGATTTTTGAAAATTTAACTTTTTTGTGAAAATATCCACTAAATGAGGGAATAATATGTGTGAGGGTACCCCAGGAGAGTTCCAAATGTGTGTGGGAAGAATATATATCCCACGGGGGTAAAATTGAAAAAAGTTGAAAAAAATTATTTTTTGGACTTAGTCATTTTTCTGGCGTTTATCAGACTTTCAGATAGGGGAAATGTCAGTGAGCGTTCCGATTTCAGTTCCAGAGCTATTCGCCCAATGAGTCCTTGATATTTAGTCGTTTTCAGCCAATTTTCTGGATTTTTGAAAATTTCACTTTTTTGTGAAAATATCCACTAAATGAGGGAATAATATGTGTGAGGGTACCCCAGGAGAGTTCCAAATGTGTGTGGGAAGAATATATATCCCACGGGGGTAAAATTGAAAAAAGTTGAAAAAAATTATTTTTTGGACTTAGTCATTTTTCTGGCGTTTATCAGACTTTCAGATAGGGGAAATGTCAGTGAGCGTTCCGATTTCAGTTCCAGAGCGATTCGCCCAATGAGTCCTTGATATTTAGTCGTTTTCAGCCAATTTTCTGGATTTTTGAAAATTTCACTTTTTTGTGAAAATATCCACTAAATGAGGGAATAATATGTGTGAGGGTACCCCAGGAGAGTTCCAAATGTGTGTGGGAAGAATATATATCCCACGGGGGTAAAATTGAAAAGAGTTGAAAAAAAAATTTTTTTGGACTTAGTCATTTTTCCGGCGTTTATCAGACTTTCAGATAGGGGAAATGTCAGTGAGCGTTCCAATTTCAGTTCCAGAGTGATTCGCCCAATGAGTCCTTGTTATTTAGTTGTTTTCAGCCAATTTTCTGGATTTTTGAAAATTTCACTTTTTTGTGAAAATATCCACTAAATGAGGGAATAATATGTGTGAGGGTACCCCAGGAGAGTTCCAAATGTGTGTGGGAAGAATATATATCCCACAGGGGTAAAATTGAAAAAAGTTGAAAAAAATTATTTTTTGGACTTAGTCATTTTTCTGGCGTTTATCAGACTTTCAGATAGGGGAAATGTCAGTGAGCGTTCCGATTTCAGTTCCAGAGTGATTCGCCCAATGAGTCCTTGTTTTTTAGTTGTTTTCAGCCAATTTTCTGGATTTTTGAAAATTTCACTTTTTTGTGAAAATATCCACTAAATGAGGGAATAATATATGTGAGCGTACCCCAGGAGAGTTCCAAATGTGTGTGGGAAGAATATATATCCCACGGGGGTAAAATTGAAAAAAGTTGAAAAAAATTTTTTTTTGGACTTAGTCATTTTTCTGGCGTTTATCAGACTTTCAGATAGGGGAAATGTCAGTGAGGGTTCCGATTTCAGTTCCAGAGCGATTCGCCCAATGAGTCCTTGATATTTAGTAGTTTTCAGCCAATTTTCTGGATTTTTGAAAATTTCACTTTTTTGTGAAAATATCCACTAAATGAGGGAATGATATGTGTGAGGGTACCCCAGGAGAGTTCCAAATGTGTGTGGGAAGAATATATATCCCACGGGGGTAAAATTGAAAAGAGTTGAAAAAAAAATTTTTTTGGACTTAGTCATTTTTCCGGCGTTTATCAGACTTTCAGATAGGGGAAATGTCAGTGAGGGTTCCGATTTCAGTTCCAGAGCGATTCGCCCAATGAGTCCTTGTTTTTTAGTTGTTTTCAGCCAATTTTCTGGATTTTTGAAAATTTCACTTTTTTGTGAAAATATCCACTAAATGAGGGAATAATATGTGTGAGGGTACCCCAGGAGAGTTCCAAATGTGTGTGGGAAGAATATATATCCCACGGGGGTAAAATTGAAAAAAGTTGAAAAATATTATTTTTTGGACTTAGTCATTTTTCTTTCGTTTATCAGACTTTCAGATAGGGGAAATGTCAGTGAGCGTTCCGATTTCAGTTCCACAGCGATTCGCCCAATGAGTCCTTGATATTTAGTCGCTTTCAGCCAATTTTCTGGATTTTTGAAAATTTCACTTTTTTGTGAAAATATCCACTAAATGAGGGAATAATATGTGTGAGGGTACCCCAGGAGAGTTCCAAATGTGTGTGGGAAGAATATATATCCCACGGGGGTAAAATTGAAAAAAGTTGAAAAAAATTATTTTTTGGACTTAGTCATTTTTCTGGCGTTTATCAGACTTTCAGATAGGGGAAATGTCAGTGAGCGTTCCGATTTCAGTTCCAGAGCGATTCGCCCAATGAGTCCTTGATATTTAGTCGTTTTCAGCCAATTTTCTGGATTTTTGAAAATTTCACTTTTTTGTGAAAATATCCACTAAATGAGGGAATAATATGTGTGAGGGTACCCCAGGAGAGTTCCAAATGTGTGTGGGAAGAATATATATCCCACGGGGGTAAAATTGAAAAGAGTTGAAAAAAAAATTTTTTTGGACTTAGTCATTTTTCCGGCGTTTATCAGACTTTCAGATAGGGGAAATGTCAGTGAGCGTTCCAATTTCAGTTCCAGAGTGATTCGCCCAATGAGTCCTTGTTATTTAGTTGTTTTCAGCCAATTTTCTGGATTTTTGAAAATTTCACTTTTTTGTGAAAATATCCACTAAATGAGGGAATAATATGTGTGAGGGTACCCCAGGAGAGTTCCAAATGTGTGTGGGAAGAATATATATCCCACAGGGGTAAAATTGAAAAAAGTTGAAAAAAATTATTTTTTGGACTTAGTCATTTTTCTGGCGTTTATCAGACTTTCAGATAGGGGAAATGTCAGTGAGCGTTCCGATTTCAGTTCCAGAGTGATTCGCCCAATGAGTCCTTGTTTTTTAGTTGTTTTCAGCCAATTTTCTGGATTTTTGAAAATTTCACTTTTTTGTGAAAATATCCACTAAATGAGGGAATGATATGTGTGAGGGTACCCCAGGAGAGTTCCAAATGTGTGTGGGAAGAATATATATCCCACGGGGGTAAAATTGAAAAGAGTTGAAAAAAAAATTTTTTTGGACTTAGTCATTTTTCCGGCGTTTATCAGACTTTCAGATAGGGGAAATGTCAGTGAGCGTTCCGATTTCAGTTCCACAGCGATTCGCCCAATGAGTCCTTGATATTTAGTCGCTTTCAGCCAATTTTCTGGATTTTTGAAAATTTCACTTTTTTGTGAAAATATCCACTAAATGAGGGAATAATATGTGTGAGGGTACCCCAGGAGAGTTCCAAATGTGTGTGGGTAGAATATATATCCCACGGGGGTAAAATTGAAAAAAGTTGAAAAAAATTTTTTTTTGGACTTAGTCATTTTTCTGGCGTTTATCAGACTTTCAGATAGGGGAAATGTCAGTGAGGGTTCCGATTTCAGTTCCAGAGCGATTCGCCCAATGAGTCCTTGATATTTAGTAGTTTTCAGCCAATTTTCTGGATTTTTGAAAATTTAACTTTTTTGTGAAAATCTCCACTAAATGAGGGAATAATATGTGTGAGGGTACCCCAGGAGAGTTCCAAATGTGTGTGGGAAGAATATATATCCCACGGGGGTAAAATTTAAAAAATTTGAAAAAAATTATTTTTTGGACTTAGTCATTTTTCTGGCGTTTATCAGACTTTCAGATAGGGGAAATGTCAGTGAGCGTTCCGATTTCAGTTCCAGAGTGATTCGCCCAATGAGTCCTTGTTTTTTAGTTGTTTTCAGCCAATTTTCTGGATTTTTGAAAATTTCACTTTTTTGTGAAAATATCCACTAAATGAGGGAATAATATGTGTGAGGGTACCCCAGGAGAGTTCCAAATGTGTGTGGGAAGAATATATATCCCACGGGGGTAAAATTGAAAAAAGTTGAAAAAAATTATTTTTTGGACTTAGTCATTTTTCTTTCGTTTATCAGACTTTCAGATAGGGGAAATGTCAGTGAGCGTTCCGATTTCAGTTCCACAGCGATTCGCCCAATGAGTCCTTGATATTTAGTCGCTTTCAGCCAATTTTCTGGATTTTTGAAAATTTCACTTTTTTGTGAAAATATCCACTAAATGAGGGAATAATATGTGTGAGGGTACCCCAGGAGAGTTCCAAATGTGTGTGGGTAGAATATATATCCCACGGGGGTAAAATTGAAAAAAGTTGAAAAAATTTTTTTTTTGGACTTAGTCATTTTTCTGGCGTTTATCAGACTTTCAGATAGGGGAAATGTCAGTGAGGGTTCCGATTTCAGTTCCAGAGCGATTCGCCCAATGAGTCCTTGATATTTAGTAGTTTTCAGCCAATTTTCTGGATTTTTGAAAATTTAACTTTTTTGTGAAAATCTCCACTAAATGAGGGAATAATATGTGTGAGGGTACCCCAGGAGAGTTCCAAATGTGTGTGGGAAGAATATATATCCCACGGGGGTAAAATTTAAAAAATTTGAAAAAAATTATTTTTTGGACTTAGTCATTTTTCTGGCGTTTATCAGACTTTCAGATAGGGGAAATGTCAGTGAGCGTTCCGATTTCAGTTCCAGAGTGATTCGCCCAATGAGTCCTTGTTTTTTAGTTGTTTTCAGCCAATTTTCTGGATTTTTGAAAATTTCACTTTTTTGTGAAAATATCCACTAAATGAGGGAATAATATGTGTGAGGGTACCCCAGGAGAGTTCCAAATGTGTGTGGGAAGAATATATATCCCACAGGGGTAAAATTGAAAAAAGTTGAAAAAAATTATTTTTTGGACTTAGTCATTTTTCTGGCGTTTATCAGACTTTCAGATAGGGGAAATGTCAGTGAGCGTTCCGATTTCAGTTCCAGAGCGATTCGCCCAATGAGTCCTTGATATTTAGTCGTTTTCAGCCAATTTTCTGGATTTTTGAAAATTTCACTTTTTTGTGAAAATATCCACTAAATGAGGGAATAATATGTGTGAGGGTACCCCAGGAGAGTTCCAAATGTGTGTGGGAAGAATATATATCCCACGGGGGTAAAATTGAAAAAAGTTGAAAAAAATTTTTTTTTGGACTTAGTCATTTTTCCGGCGTTTATCAGACTTTCACATAGGGGAAATGTCAGTGAGCGTTCCGATTTCAGTTCCAGAGTGATTCGCCCAATGAGTCCTTGTTTTTTAGTTGTTTTCAGCCAATTTTCTGGATTTTTGAAAATTTCACTTTTTTGTGAAAATATCCACTAAATGAGGGAATAATATATGTGAGCGTACCCCAGGAGAGTTCCAAATGTGTGTGGGAAGAATATATATCCCACGGGGGTAAAATTGAAAAAAGTTGAAAAAAATTTTTTTTTGGACTTAGTCATTTTTCTGGCGTTTATCAGACTTTCAGATAGGGGAAATGTCAGTGAGGGTTCCGATTTCAGTTCCAGAGCGATTCGCCCAATGAGTCCTTGATATTTAGTAGTTTTCAGCCAATTTTCTGGATTTTTGAAAATTTCACTTTTTTGTGAAAATATCCACTAAATGAGGGAATAATATGTGTGAGGGTACCCCAGGAGAGTTCCAAATGTGTGTGGGAAGAATATATATCCCACGGGGGTAAAATTGAAAAAAGTTGAAAAAAATTATTTTTTGGACTTAATCATTTTTCTGGCGTTTATCAGACTTTCAGATAGGGGAAATGTCAGTGAGCGTTCCGATTTCAGTTCCACAGCGATTCGCCCAATGAGTCCTTGATATTTAGTCGCTTTCAGCCAATTTTCTGGATTTTTGAAAATTTCACTTTTTTGTGAAAATATCCACTAAATGAGGGAATAATATGTGTGAGGGTACCCCAGGAGAGTTCCAAATGTGTGTGGGTAGAATATATATCCCACGGGGGTAAAATTGAAAAAAGTTGAAAAAAATTTTTTTTTGGACTTAGTCATTTTTCTGGCGTTCATCAGACTTTCAGATAGGGGAAATGTCAGTGAGGGTTCCGATTTCAGTTCCAGAGCGATTCGCCCAATGAGTCCTTGATATTTAGTAGTTTTCAGCCAATTTTCTGGATTTTTGAAAATTTAACTTTTTTGTGAAAATCTCCACTAAATGAGGGAATAATATGTGTGAGGGTACCCCAGGAGAGTTCCAAATGTGTGTGGGAAGAATATATATCCCACGGGGGTAAAATTTAAAAAATTTGAAAAAAATTATTTTTTGGACTTAGTCATTTTTCTGGCGTTTATCAGACTTTCAGATAGGGGAAATGTCAGTGAGTGTTCCGATTTCAGTTCCAGAGCGATTCGCCCAATGAGTCCTTGTTTTTTAGTTGTTTTCAGCCAATTTTCTGGATTTTTGAAAATTTCACTTTTTTGTGAAAATATCCACTAAATGAGGGAATAATATGTGTGAGGGTACCCCAGGAGAGTTCCAAATGTGTGTGGGAAGAATATATATCCCACGGGGGTAAAATTGAAAAAAGTTGAAAAAAATTTTTTTTTGGACTTAGTCATTTTTCCGGCGTTTATCAGACTTTCAGATAGGGCGAATGTCAGTGAGCGTTCCGATTTCAGTTCCAGAGCGATTCGCCCAATGAGTCCTTGATATTTAGTCGTTTTCAGCCAATTTTCTGGATTTTTGAAAATTTAACTTTTTTGTGAAAATATCCACTAAATGAGGGAATAATATGTGTGAGGGTACCCCAGGAGAGTTCCAAATGTGTGTGGGAAGAATATATATCCCACGGGGGTAAAATTGAAAAAAGTTGAAAAAAATTATTTTTTGGACTTAGTCATTTTTCTGGCGTTTATCAGACTTTCAGATAGGGGAAATGTCAGTGAGCGTTCCGATTTCAGTTCCAGAGCTATTCGCCCAATGAGTCCTTGATATTTAGTCGTTTTCAGCCAATTTTCTGGATTTTTGAAAATTTCACTTTTTTGTGAAAATATCCACTAAATGAGGGAATAATATGTGTGAGGGTACCCCAGGAGAGTTCCAAATGTGTGTGGGAAGAATATATATCCCACGGGGGTAAAATTGAAAAAAGTTGAAAAAAATTATTTTTTGGACTTAGTCATTTTTCTGGCGTTTATCAGACTTTCAGATAGGGGAAATGTCAGTGAGCGTTCCGATTTCAGTTCCAGAGCGATTCGCCCAATGAGTCCTTGATATTTAGTCGTTTTCAGCCAATTTTCTGGATTTTTGAAAATTTCACTTTTTTGTGAAAATATCCACTAAATGAGGGAATAATATGTGTGAGGGTACCCCAGGAGAGTTCCAAATGTGTGTGGGAAGAATATATATCCCACGGGGGTAAAATTGAAAAGAGTTGAAAAAAAAATTTTTTTGGACTTAGTCATTTTTCCGGCGTTTATCAGACTTTCAGATAGGGGAAATGTCAGTGAGCGTTCCAATTTCAGTTCCAGAGTGATTCGCCAATGAGTCCTTGTTATTTAGTTGTTTTCAGCCAATTTTCTGGATTTTTGAAAATTTCACTTTTTTGTGAAAATATCCACTAAATGAGGGAATAATATGTGTGAGGGTACCCCAGGAGAGTTCCAAATGTGTGTGGGAAGAATATATATCCCACGGGGGTAAAATTGAAAAAAGTTGAAAAAAATTTTTTTTTGGACTTAGTCATTTTTCCGGCGTTTATCAGACTTTCAGATAGGGCGAATGTCAGTGAGCGTTCCGATTTCAGTTCCAGAGCGATTCGCCCAATGAGTCCTTGATATTTAGTCGTTTTCAGCCAATTTTCTGGATTTTTGAAAATTTCACTTTTTTGTGAAAATATCCACTAAATGAGGGAATAATATGTGTGAGGGTACCCCAGGAGAGTTCCAAATGTGTGTGGGAAGAATATATATCCCACGGGGGTAAAATTGAAAAAAGTTGAAAAAAATTATTTTTTGGACTTAGTCATTTTTCTGGCGTTTATCAGACTTTCAGATAGGGGAAATGTCAGTGAGCGTTCCGATTTCAGTTCCAGAGCGATTCGCCCAATGAGTCCTTGATATTTAGTCGTTTTCAGCCAATTTTCTGGATTTTTGAAAATTTCACTTTTTTGTGAAAATATCCACTAAATGAGGGAATAATATGTGTGAGGGTACCCCAGGAGAGTTCCAAATGTGTGTGGGAAGAATATATATCCCACGGGGGTAAAATTGAAAAGAGTTGAAAAAAAAATTTTTTTGGACTTAGTCATTTTTCCGGCGTTTATCAGACTTTCAGATAGGGGAAATGTCAGTGAGCGTTCCAATTTCAGTTCCAGAGTGATTCGCCCAATGAGTCCTTGTTATTTAGTTGTTTTCAGCCAATTTTCTGGATTTTTGAAAATTTCACTTTTTTGTGAAAATATCCACTAAATGAGGGAATAATATGTGTGAGGGTACCCCAGGAGAGTTCCAAATGTGTGTGGGAAGAATATATATCCCACAGGGGTAAAATTGAAAAAAGTTGAAAAAAATTATTTTTTGGACTTAGTCATTTTTCTGGTGTTTATCAGACTTTCAGATAGGGGAAATGTCAGTGAGCGTTCCGATTTCAGTTCCAGAGTGATTCGCCCATTGAGTCCTTGTTTTTTAGTTGTTTTCAGCCAATTTTCTGGATTTTTGAAAATTTCACTTTTTTGTGAAAATATCCACTAAATGAGGGAATAATATATGTGAGCGTACCCCAGGAGAGTTCCAAATGTGTGTGGGAAGAATATATATCCCACGGGGGTAAAATTGAAAAAAGTTGAAAAAAATTTTTTTTTGGACTTAGTCATTTTTCTGGCGTTTATCAGACTTTCAGATAGGGGAAATGTCAGTGAGGGTTCCGATTTCAGTTCCAGAGCGATTCGCCCAATGAGTCCTTGATATTTAGTAGTTTTCAGCCAATTTTCTGGATTTTTGAAAATTTCACTTTTTTGTGAAAATATCCACTAAATGAGGGAATGATATGTGTGAGGGTACCCCAGGAGAGTTCCAAATGTGTGTGGGAAGAATATATATCCCACGGGGGTAAAATTGAAAAGAGTTGAAAAAAAAATTTTTTTGGACTTAGTCATTTTTCCGGCGTTTATCAGACTTTCAGATAGGGGAAATGTCAGTGAGGGTTCCGATTTCAGTTCCAGAGCGATTCGCCCAATGAGTCCTTGTTTTTTAGTTGTTTTCAGCCAATTTTCTGGATTTTTGAAAATTTCACTTTTTTGTGAAAATATCCACTAAATGAGGGAATAATATGTGTGAGGGTACCCCAGGAGAGTTCCAAATGTGTGTGGGAAGAATATATATCCCACGGGGGTAAAATTGAAAAAAGTTGAAAAAAATTATTTTTTGGACTTAGTCATTTTTCTTTCGTTTATCAGACTTTCAGATAGGGGAAATGTCAGTGAGCGTTCCGATTTCAGTTCCACAGCGATTCGCCCAATGAGTCCTTGATATTTAGTCGCTTTCAGCCAATTTTCTGGATTTTTGAAAATTTCACTTTTTTGTGAAAATATCCACTAAATGAGGGAATAATATGTGTGAGGGTACCCCAGGAGAGTTCCAAATGTGTGTGGGAAGAATATATATCCCACGGGGGTAAAATTGAAAAAAGTTGAAAAAAATTATTTTTTGGACTTAGTCATTTTTCTGGCGTTTATCAGACTTTCAGATAGGGGAAATGTCAGTGAGCGTTCCGATTTCAGTTCCAGAGCGATTCGCCCAATGAGTCCTTGATATTTAGTCGTTTTCAGCCAATTTTCTGGATTTTTGAAAATTTCACTTTTTTGTGAAAATATCCACTAAATGAGGGAATAATATGTGTGAGGGTACCCCAGGAGAGTTCCAAATGTGTGTGGGAAGAATATATATCCCACGGGGGTAAAATTGAAAAGAGTTGAAAAAAAAATTTTTTTGGACTTAGTCATTTTTCCGGCGTTTATCAGACTTTCAGATAGGGGAAATGTCAGTGAGCGTTCCAATTTCAGTTCCAGAGTGATTCGCCCAATGAGTCCTTGTTATTTAGTTGTTTTCAGCCAATTTTCTGGATTTTTGAAAATTTCACTTTTTTGTGAAAATATCCACTAAATGAGGGAATAATATGTGTGAGGGTACCCCAGGAGAGTTCCAAATGTGTGTGGGAAGAATATATATCCCACGGGGGTAAAATTGAAAAGAGTTGAAAAAAAAATTTTTTTGGACTTAGTCATTTTTCCGGCGTTTATCAGACTTTCAGATAGGGGAAATGTCAGTGAGCGTTCCGATTTCAGTTCCACAGCGATTCGCCCAATGAGTCCTTGATATTTAGTCGCTTTCAGCCAATTTTCTGGATTTTTGAAAATTTCACTTTTTTGTGAAAATATCCACTAAATGAGGGAATAATATGTGTGAGGGTACCCCAGGAGAGTTCCAAATGTGTGTGGGTAGAATATATATCCCACGGGGGTAAAATTGAAAAAAGTTGAAAAAAATTTTTTTTTGGACTTAGTCATTTTTCTGGCGTTTATCAGACTTTCAGATAGGGGAAATGTCAGTGAGGGTTCCGATTTCAGTTCCAGAGCGATTCGCCCAATGAGTCCTTGATATTTAGTAGTTTTCAGCCAATTTTCTGGATTTTTGAAAATTTAACTTTTTTGTGAAAATCTCCACTAAATGAGGGAATAATATGTGTGAGGGTACCCCAGGAGAGTTCCAAATGTGTGTGGGAAGAATATATATCCCACGGGGGTAAAATTTAAAAAATTTGAAAAAAATTATTTTTTGGACTTAGTCATTTTTCTGGCGTTTATCAGACTTTCAGATAGGGGAAATGTCAGTGAGCGTTCCGATTTCAGTTCCAGAGTGATTCGCCCAATGAGTCCTTGTTTTTTAGTTGTTTTCAGCCAATTTTCTGGATTTTTGAAAATTTCACTTTTTTGTGAAAATATCCACTAAATGAGGGAATAATATGTGTGAGGGTACCCCAGGAGAGTTCCAAATGTGTGTGGGAAGAATATATATCCCACGGGGGTAAAATTGAAAAAAGTTGAAAAAAATTATTTTTTGGACTTAGTCATTTTTCTTTCGTTTATCAGACTTTCAGATAGGGGAAATGTCAGTGAGCGTTCCGATTTCAGTTCCACAGCGATTCGCCCAATGAGTCCTTGATATTTAGTCGCTTTCAGCCAATTTTCTGGATTTTTGAAAATTTCACTTTTTTGTGAAAATATCCACTAAATGAGGGAATAATATGTGTGAGGGTACCCCAGGAGAGTTCCAAATGTGTGTGGGTAGAATATATATCCCACGGGGGTAAAATTGAAAAAAGTTGAAAAAATTTTTTTTTTGGACTTAGTCATTTTTCCGGCGTTTATCAGACTTTCACATAGGGGAAATGTCAGTGAGCGTTCCGATTTCAGTTCCAGAGTGATTCGCCCAATGAGTCCTTGTTTTTTAGTTGTTTTCAGCCAATTTTCTGGATTTTAGAAAATTTCACTTTTTTTGTGAAAATATCCACTAAATGAGGGAATAATATATCTGAGGGTACCCCAGGAGAGTTCCAAATGTGTGTGGGAAGAATATATATCCCACGGGGGTAAAATTGAAAAAAGTTGAAAAAAATTTTTTTTGGGACTTAGTCATTTTTCTGGCGTTTATCAGACTTTCAGATAGGGGAAATGTCAGTGAGGGTTCCGATTTCAGTTCCAGAGCGATTCGCCCAATGAGTCCTTGATATTTAGTAGTTTTCAGCCAATTTTCTGGATTTTTGAAAATTTAACTTTTTTGTGAAAATCTCCACTAAATGAGGGAATAATATGTGTGAGGGTACCCCAGGAGAGTTCCAAATGTGTGTGGGAAGAATATATATCCCACGGGGGTAAAATTTAAAAAATTTGAAAAAAATTATTTTTTGGACTTAGTCATTTTTCTGGCGTTTATCAGACTTTCAGATAGGGGAAATGTCAGTGAGCGTTCCGATTTCAGTTCCAGAGTGATTCGCCCAATGAGTCCTTGTTTTTTAGTTGTTTTCAGCCAATTTTCTGGATTTTTGAAAATTTCACTTTTTTGTGAAAATATCCACTAAATGAGGGAATAATATGTGTGAGGGTACCCCAGGAGAGTTCCAAATGTGTGTGGGAAGAATATATATCCCACAGGGGTAAAATTGAAAAAAGTTGAAAAAAATTATTTTTTGGACTTAGTCATTTTTCTGGCGTTTATCAGACTTTCAGATAGGGGAAATGTCAGTGAGCGTTCCGATTTCAGTTCCAGAGCGATTCGCCCAATGAGTCCTTGATATTTAGTCGTTTTCAGCCAATTTTCTGGATTTTTGAAAATTTCACTTTTTTGTGAAAATATCCACTAAATGAGGGAATAATATGTGTGAGGGTACCCCAGGAGAGTTCCAAATGTGTGTGGGAAGAATATATATCCCACGGGGGTAAAATTGAAAAAAGTTGAAAAAAATTTTTTTTTGGACTTAGTCATTTTTCCGGCGTTTATCAGACTTTCACATAGGGGAAATGTCAGTGAGCGTTCCGATTTCAGTTCCAGAGTGATTCGCCCAATGAGTCCTTGTTTTTTAGTTGTTTTCAGCCAATTTTCTGGATTTTTGAAAATTTCACTTTTTTGTGAAAATATCCACTAAATGAGGGAATAATATATGTGAGCGTACCCCAGGAGAGTTCCAAATGTGTGTGGGAAGAATATATATCCCACGGGGGTAAAATTGAAAAAAGTTGAAAAAAATTTTTTTTTGGACTTAGTCATTTTTCTGGCGTTTATCAGACTTTCAGATAGGGGAAATGTCAGTGAGGGTTCCGATTTCAGTTCCAGAGCGATTCGCCCAATGAGTCCTTGATATTTAGTAGTTTTCAGCCAATTTTCTGGATTTTTGAAAATTTCACTTTTTTGTGAAAATATCCACTAAATGAGGGAATAATATGTGTGAGGGTACCCCAGGAGAGTTCCAAATGTGTGTGGGAAGAATATATATCCCACGGGGGTAAAATTGAAAAAAGTTGAAAAAAAATATTTTTTGGACTTAATCATTTTTCTGGCGTTTATCAGACTTTCAGATAGGGGAAATGTCAGTGAGCGTTCCGATTTCAGTTCCACAGCGATTCGCCCAATGAGTCCTTGATATTTAGTCGCTTTCAGCCAATTTTCTGGATTTTTGAAAATTTCACTTTTTTGTGAAAATCTCCACTAAATGAGGGAATAATATGTGTGAGGGTACCCCAGGAGAGTTCCAAATGTGTGTGGGAAGAATATATATCCCACGGGGGTAAAATTGAAAAAAGTTGAAAAAAATTATTTTTTGGACTTAGTCATTTTTCTGGCGTTTATCAGACTTTCAGATAGGGGAAATGTCAGTGAGCGTTCCGATTTCAGTTCCACAGCGATTCGCCCAATGAGTCCTTGATATTTAGTAGTTTTCAGCCAATTTTCTGGATTTTTGAAAATTTAACTTTTTTGTGAAAATCTCCACTAAATGAGGGAATAATATGTGTGAGGGTACCCCAGGAGAGTTCCAAATGTGTGTGGGAAGAATATATATCCCACGGGGGTAAAATTGAAAAAAGTTGAAAAAAATTATTTTTTGGACTTAGTCATTTTTCTGGCGTTTATCAGACTTTCAGATAGGGGAAATGTCAGTGAGCGTTCCGATTTCAGTTCCACAGCGATTCGCCCAATGAGTCCTTGATATTTAGTCGCTTTCAGCCAATTTTCTGGATTTTTGAAAATTTCACTTTTTTGTGAAAATATCCACTAAATGAGGGAATAATATGTGTGAGGGTACCCCAGGAGAGTTCCAAATGTGTGTGGGTAGAATATATATCCCACGGGGGTAAAATTGAAAAAAGTTGAAAAAATTTTTTTTTTGGACTTAGTCATTTTTCCGGCGTTTATCAGACTTTCACATAGGGGAAATGTCAGTGAGCGTTCCGATTTCAGTTCCAGAGTGATTCGCCCAATGAGTCCTTGTTTTTTAGTTGTTTTCAGCCAATTTTCTGGATTTTAGAAAATTTCACTTTTTTTGTGAAAATATCCACTAAATGAGGGAATAATATATCTGAGGGTACCCCAGGAGAGTTCCAAATGTGTGTGGGAAGAATATATATCCCACGGGGGTAAAATTGAAAAAAGTTGAAAAAAATTTTTTTTGGGACTTAGTCATTTTTCTGGCGTTTATCAGACTTTCAGATAGGGGAAATGTCAGTGAGGGTTCCGATTTCAGTTCCAGAGCGATTCGCCCAATGAGTCCTTGATATTTAGTAGTTTTCAGCCAATTTTCTGGATTTTTGAAAATTTAACTTTTTTGTGAAAATCTCCACTAAATGAGGGAATAATATGTGTGAGGGTACCCCAGGAGAGTTCCAAATGTGTGTGGGAAGAATATATATCCCACGGGGGTAAAATTTAAAAAATTTGAAAAAAATTATTTTTTGGACTTAGTCATTTTTCTGGCGTTTATCAGACTTTCAGATAGGGGAAATGTCAGTGAGCGTTCCGATTTCAGTTCCAGAGTGATTCGCCCAATGAGTCCTTGTTTTTTAGTTGTTTTCAGCCAATTTTCTGGATTTTTGAAAATTTCACTTTTTTGTGAAAATATCCACTAAATGAGGGAATAATATATGTGAGGGTACCCCAGGAGAGTTCCAAATGTGTGTGGGAAGAATATATATCCCACGGGGGTAAAATTGAAAAAAGTTGAAAAAAATTTTTTTTTGGACTTAGTCATTTTTCTGGCGTTTATCAGACTTTCAGATAGGGGAAATGTCAGTGAGGGTTCCGATTTCAGTTCCAGAGCGATTCGCCCAATGAGTCCTTGATATTTAGTAGTTTTCAGCCAATTTTCTGGATTTTTGAAAATTTAACTTTTTTGTGAAAATCTCCACTAAATGAGGGAATAATATGTGTGAGGGTACCCCAGGAGAGTTCCAAATGTGTGTGGGAAGAATATATATCCCACGGGGGTAAAATTGAAAAAAGTTGAAAAAAATTATTTTTTGGACTTAGTCATTTTTCTGGCGTATATCAGACTTTCAGATAGGGGAAATGTCAGTGAGCGTTCTGATTTCAGTTCCAGAGCGATTCGCCCAATGAGTCCTTGATATTAAGTCGTTTTCAGCCAATTTTCTGGATTTTTGAAAATTTCACTTTTTTGTGAAAATATCCACTAAATGAGGGAATAATATATGTGAGGGTACCCCAGGAGAGTTCCAACTGTGTGTGGGAAGAATATATATCGCACGGGGGTAAAATTGAAAAAAGTTGAAAAAAATTATTTTTTGGACTTAGTCATTTTTCTGGCGTTTATCAGACTTTCAGATAGGGGAAATGTCAGTGAGCGTTCCAATTTCAGTTCCAGAGTGATTCGCCCAATGTGTCCTTGTTTTTTAGTTGTTTTCAGCCAATTTTCTGGATTTTTGAAAATTTCACTTTTTAGTGAAAATATCCACTAAATGAGGGAATAATATGTGTGAGGGTATCCCAGGAGAGTTCCAAATGTGTGTGGGAAGAATATATATCCCACGGGGGTAAAATTGAAAAAAGTTGAAAAAAATTTTTTTTTGGACTTAGTCATTTTTCTGGCGTTTATCAGACTTTCAGATAGGGGAAATGTCAGTGAGGGTTCCGATTTCAGTTCCAGAGCGATTCGCCCAATGAGTCCTTGATATTTAGTCGTTTTCAGCCAATTTTCTGGATTTTTGAAAATTTAACTTTTTTGTGAAAATATACACTAAATGAGGGAATAATATGTGTGAGGGTACCCCAGGAGAGTTCCAAATGTGTGTGGGAAGAATATATATCCCACGGGGGTAAAATTGAAAAAAGTTGAAAAAATTTTTTTTTTGGACTTAGTCATTTTTCCGACGTTTATCAGACTTTCAGATAGGGCGAATGTCAGTGAGCGTTCCGATTTCAGTTCCAGAGCGATTCGCCCAATGAGTCCTTGATATTTAGTCGTTTTCAGCCAATTTTCTGGATTTTTGAAAATTTCACTTTTTTGTGAAAATATTCACTAAATGAGGGAATAATATGTGTGAGGGTACCCCAGGAGAGTTCCAAATGTGTGTGGGTAGAATATATATCCCGCGGGGGTAAAATTGAAAAAAGTTGAAAACATTTTTTGGGGGGATTTAGTCATTTTTCCGGCGTTTATCAGACTTTCAGATAGGGGAAATGTCAGTGAGTGTTCCGATTTCAGTTCCAGAGCGATTCGCCCAATGAGTCCTTGTTTTTTAGTTGTTTTCAGCCAATTTTCTGGATTTTTGAAAATTTCACTTTTTTGTGAAAATATCCACTAAATGAGGGAATAATATGTGTGAGGGTACCCCAGGAGAGTTCCAAATGTGTGTGGGAAGAATATATATCCCACGGGGGTAAAATTGAAAAAAGTTGAAAAAAATTTTTTTTTGGACTTAGTCATTTTTCCGGCGTTTATCAGACTTTCAGATAGGGCGAATGTCAGTGAGCGTTCCGATTTCAGTTCCAGAGCGATTCGCCCAATGAGTCCTTGATATTTAGTCGTTTTCAGCCAATTTTCTGGATTTTTGAAAATTTAACTTTTTTGTGAAAATATCCACTAAATGAGGGAATAATATGTGTGAGGGTACCCCAGGAGAGTTCCAAATGTGTGTGGGAAGAATATATATCCCACGGGGGTAAAATTGAAAAAAGTTGAAAAAAATTATTTTTTGGACTTAGTCATTTTTCTGGCGTTTATCAGACTTTCAGATAGGGGAAATGTCAGTGAGCGTTCCGATTTCAGTTCCAGAGCGATTCGCCCAATGAGTCCTTGATATTTAGTCGTTTTCAGCCAATTTTCTGGATTTTTGAAAATTTCACTTTTTTGTGAAAATATCCACTAAATGAGGGAATAATATGTGTGAGGGTACCCCAGGAGAGTTCCAAATGTGTGTGGGAAGAATATATATCCCACGGGGGTAAAATTGAAAAAAGTTGAAAAAAATTATTTTTTGGACTTAGTCATTTTTCTGGCGTTTATCAGACTTTCAGATAGGGGAAATGTCAGTGAGCGTTCCGATTTCAGTTCCAGAGCGATTCGCCCAATGAGTCCTTGATATTTAGTCGTTTTCAGCCAATTTTCTGGATTTTTGAAAATTTCACTTTTTTGTGAAAATATCCACTAAATGAGGGAATAATATGTGTGAGGGTACCCCAGGAGAGTTCCAAATGTGTGTGGGAAGAATATATATCCCACGGGGGTAAAATTGAAAAGAGTTGAAAAAAAAATTTTTTTGGACTTAGTCATTTTTCCGGCGTTTATCAGACTTTCAGATAGGGGAAATGTCAGTGAGCGTTCCAATTTCAGTTCCAGAGTGATTCGCCCAATGAGTCCTTGTTATTTAGTTGTTTTCAGCCAATTTTCTGGATTTTTGAAAATTTCACTTTTTTGTGAAAATATCCACTAAATGAGGGAATAATATGTGTGAGGGTACCCCAGGAGAGTTCCAAATGTGTGTGGGAAGAATATATATCCCACAGGGGTAAAATTGAAAAAAGTTGAAAAAAATTATTTTTTGGACTTAGTCATTTTTCTGGCGTTTATCAGACTTTCAGATAGGGGAAATGTCAGTGAGCGTTCCGATTTCAGTTCCAGAGTGATTCGCCCAATGAGTCCTTGTTTTTTAGTTGTTTTCAGCCAATTTTCTGGATTTTTGAAAATTTCACTTTTTAGTGAAAATATCCACTAAATGAGGGAATAATATGTGTGAGGGTATCCCAGGAGAGTTCCAAATGTGTGTGGGAAGAATATATATCCCACGGGGGTAAAATTGAAAAAAGTTGAAAAAAATTTTTTTTTGGACTTAGTCATTTTTCTGGCGTTTATCAGACTTTCAGATAGGGGAAATGTCAGTGAGGGTTCCGATTTCAGTTCCAGAGCGATTCGCCCAATGAGTCCTTGATATTTAGTCGTTTTCAGCCAATTTTCTGGATTTTTGAAAATTTAACTTTTTTGTGAAAATATACACTAAATGAGGGAATAATATGTGTGAGGGTACCCCAGGAGAGTTCCAAATGTGTGTGGGAAGAATATATATCCCACGGGGGTAAAATTGAAAAAAGTTGAAAAAATTTTTTTTTTGGACTTAGTCATTTTTCCGGCGTTTATCAGACTTTCAGATAGGGCGAATGTCAGTGAGCGTTCCGATTTCAGTTCCAGAGCGATTCGCCTAATGAGTCCTTGATATTTAGTCGTTTTCAGCCAATTTTCTGGATTTTTGAAAATTTCACTTTTTTGTGAAAATATTCACTAAATGAGGGAATAATATGTGTGAGGGTACCCCAGGAGAGTTCCAAATGTGTGTGGGTAGAATATATATCCCGCGGGGGTAAAATTGAAAAAAGTTGAAAAATTTTTTTGGGGGGATTTAGTCATTTTTCCGGCGTTTATCAGACTTTCAGATAGGGGAAATGTCAGTGAGTGTTCCGATTTCAGTTCCAGAGCGATTCGCCCAATGAGTCCTTGTTTTTTAGTTGTTTTCAGCCAATTTTCTGGATTTTTGAAAATTTCACTTTTTTGTGAAAATATCCACTAAATGAGGGAATAATATGTGTGAGGGTACCCCAGGAGAGTTCCAAATGTGTGTGGGAAGAATATATATCCCACGGGGGTAAAATTGAAAAAAGTTGAAAAAAATTTTTTTTTGGACTTAGTCATTTTTCCGGCGTTTATCAGACTTTCAGAGAGGGCGAATGTCAGTGAGCGTTCCGATTTCAGTTCCAGAGCGATTCGCCCAATGAGTCCTTGATATTTAGTCGTTTTCAGCCAATTTTCTGGATTTTTGAAAATTTAACTTTTTTGTGAAAATATCCACTAAATGAGGGAATAATATGTGTGAGGGTACCCCAGGAGAGTTCCAAATGTGTGTGGGAAGAATATATATCCCACGGGGGTAAAATTGAAAAAAGTTGAAAAAAATTATTTTTTGGACTTAGTCATTTTTCTGGCGTTTATCAGACTTTCAGATAGGGGAAATGTCAGTGAGCGTTCCGATTTCAGTTCCAGAGCGATTCGCCCAATGAGTCCTTGATATTTAGTCGTTTTCAGCCAATTTTCTGGATTTTTGAAAATTTCACTTTTTTGTGAAAATATCCACTAAATGAGGGAATAATATGTGTGAGGGTACCCCAGGAGAGTTCCAAATGTGTGTGGGAAGAATATATATCCCACAAGGGTAAAATTGAAAAGAGTTGAAAAAAAAATTTTTTTGGACTTAGTCATTTTTCCGGCGTTTATCAGACTTTCAGATAGGGGAAATGTCAGTGAGCGTTCCAATTTCAGTTCCAGAGTGATTCGCCCAATGAGTCCTTGTTATTTAGTTGTTTTCAGCCAATTTTCTGGATTTTTGAAAATTTAACTTTTTTGTGAAAATATCCACTAAATGAGGGAATAATATGTGTGAGGGTACCCCAGGAGAGTTCCAAATGTGTGTGGGAAGAATATATATCCCACGGGGGTAAAATTGAAAAAAGTTGAAAAAAATTATTTTTTGGACTTAGTCATTTTTCTGGCGTTTATCAGACTTTCAGATAGGGGAAATGTCAGTGAGCGTTCCGATTTCAGTTCCAGAGCGATTCGCCCAATGAGTCCTTGATATTTAGTCGTTTTCAGCCAATTTTCTGGATTTTTGAAAATTTCACTTTTTTGTGAAAATATCCACTAAATGAGGGAATAATATGTGTGAGGGTACCCCAGGAGAGTTCCAAATGTGTGTGGGAAGAATATATATCCCACGGGGGTAAAATTGAAAAGAGTTGAAAAAAAAATTTTTTTGGACTTAGTCATTTTTCCGACGTTTATCAGACTTTCAGATAGGGGAAATGTCAGTGAGCGTTCCAATTTCAGTTCCAGAGTGATTCGCCCAATGAGTCCTTGTTATTTAGTTGTTTTCAGCCAATTTTCTGGATTTTTGAAAATTTCACTTTTTTGTGAAAATATCCACTAAATGAGGGAATAATATGTGTGAGGGTACCCCAGGAGAGTTCCAAATGTGTGTGGGAAGAATATATATCCCACAGGGGTAAAATTGAAAAAAGTTGAAAAAAATTATTTTTTGGACTTAGTCATTTTTCTGGCGTTTATCAGACTTTCAGATAGGGGAAATGTCAGTGAGCGTTCCGATTTCAGTTCCAGAGTGATTCGCCCAATGAGTCCTTGTTTTTTAGTTGTTTTCAGCCAATTTTCTGGATTTTTGAAAATTTCACTTTTTTGTGAAAATATCCACTAAATGAGGGAATAATATATGTGAGCGTACCCCAGGAGAGTTCCAAATGTGTGTGGGAAGAATATATATCCCACGGGGGTAAAATTGAAAAAAGTTGAAAAAAATTTTTTTTTGGACTTAGTCATTTTTCTGGCGTTTATCAGACTTTCAGATAGGGGAAATGTCAGTGAGAGTTCCGATTTCAGTTCCAGAGCGATTCGCCCAATGAGTCCTTGATATTTAGTAGTTTTCAGCCAATTTTCTGGATTTTTGAAAATTTCACTTTTTTGTGAAAATATCCACTAAATGAGGGAATGATATGTGTGAGGGTACCCCAGGAGAGTTCCAAATGTGTGTGGGAAGAATATATATCCCACGGGGGTAAAATTGAAAAGAGTTGAAAAAAAAATTTTTTTGGACTTAGTCATTTTTCCGGCGTTTATCAGACTTTCAGATAGGGGAAATGTCAGTGAGCGTTCCGATTTCAGTTCCACAGCGATTCGCCCAATGAGTCCTTGATATTTAGTCGCTTTCAGCCAATTTTCTGGATTTTTGAAAATTTCACTTTTTTGTGAAAATATCCACTAAATGAGGGAATAATATGTGTGAGGGTACCCCAGGAGAGTTCCAAATGTGTGTGGGTAGAATATATATCCCACGGGGGTAAAATTGAAAAAAGTTGAAAAAAATTTTTTTTTGGACTTAGTCATTTTTCTGGCGTTTATCAGACTTTCAGATAGGGGAAATGTCAGTGAGGGTTCCGATTTCAGTTCCAGAGCGATTCGCCCAATGAGTCCTTGATATTTAGTAGTTTTCAGCCAATTTTCTGGATTTTTGAAAATTTAACTTTTTTGTGAAAATCTCCACTAAATGAGGGAATAATATGTGTGAGGGTACCCCAGGAGAGTTCCAAATGTGTGTGGGAAGAATATATATCCCACGGGGGTAAAATTTAAAAAATTTGAAAAAAATTATTTTTTGGACTTAGTCATTTTTCTGGCGTTTATCAGACTTTCAGATAGGGGAAATGTCAGTGAGCGTTCCGATTTCAGTTCCAGAGTGATTCGCCCAATGAGTCCTTGTTTTTTAGTTGTTTTCAGCCAATTTTCTGGATTTTTGAAAATGTCACTTTTTTGTGAAAATATCCACTAAATGAGGGAATAATATGTGTGAGGGTACCCCAGGAGAGTTCCAAATGTGTGTGGGAAGAATATATATCCCACGGGGGTAAAATTGAAAAAAGTTGAAAAAAATTATTTTTTGGACTTAGTCATTTTTCTGGCGTTTATCAGACTTTCAGATAGGGGAAATGTCAGTGAGCGTTCCGATTTCAGTTCCAGAGCGATTCGCCCAATGAGTCCTTGATATTTAGTCGTTTTCAGCCAATTTTCTGGATTTTTGAAAATTTCACTTTTTTGTGAAAATATCCACTAAATGAGGGAATAATATGTGTGAGGGTACCCCAGGAGAGTTCCAAATGTGTGTGGGAAGAATATATATCCCACGGGGGTAAAATTGAAAAGAGTTGAAAAAAAAATTTTTTTGGACTTAGTCATTTTTCTGGCGTTTATCAGACTTTCAGATAGGGGAAATGTCAGTGAGCGTTCCGATTTCAGTTCCAGAGTGATTCGCCCAATGAGTCCTTGTTTTTTAGTTGTTTTCAGCCAATTTTCTGGATTTTTGAAAATTTCACTTTTTTGTGAAAATATCCACTAAATGAGGGAATAATATATGTGAGCGTACCCCAGGAGAGTTCCAAATGTGTGTGGGAAGAATATATATCCCACGGGGGTAAAATTGAAAAAAGTTGAAAAAAATTTTTTTTTGGACTTAGTCATTTTTCTGGCGTTTATCAGACTTTCAGATAGGGGAAATGTCAGTGAGGGTTCCGATTTCAGTTCCAGAGCGATTCGCCCAATGAGTCCTTGATATTTAGTAGTTTTCAGCCAATTTTCTGGATTTTTGAAAATTTCACTTTTTTGTGAAAATATCCACTAAATGAGGGAATGATATGTGTGAGGGTACCCCAGGAGAGTTCCAAATGTGTGTGGGAAGAATATATATCCCACGGGGGTAAAATTGAAAAGAGTTGAAAAAAAATTTTTTTTGGACTTAGTGATTTTTCCGGCGTTTATCAGACTTTCAGATAGGGGAAATGTCAGTGAGCGTTCCGATTTCAGTTCCACAGCGATTCGCCCAATGAGTCCTTGATATTTAGTCGCTTTCAGCCAATTTTCTGGATTTTTGAAAATTTCACTTTTTTGTGAAAATATCCACTAAATGAGGGAATAATATGTGTGAGGGTACCCCAGGAGAGTTCCAAATGTGTGTGGGTAGAATATATATCCCACGGGGGTAAAATTGAAAAAAGTTGAAAAAAATTTTTTTTTGGACTTAGTCATTTTTCTGGCGTTTATCAGACTTTCAGATAGGGGAAATGTCAGTGAGGGTTCCGATTTCAGTTCCAGAGCGATTCGCCCAATGAGTCCTTGATATTTAGTAGTTTTCAGCCAATTTTCTGGATTTTTGAAAATTTAACTTTTTTGTGAAAATCTCCACTAAATGAGGGAATAATATGTGTGAGGGTACCCCAGGAGAGTTCCAAATGTGTGTGGGAAGAATATATATCCCACGGGGGTAAAATTTAAAAAATTTGAAAAAAATTATTTTTTGGACTTAGTCATTTTTCTGGCGTTTATCAGACTTTCAGATAGGGGAAATGTCAGTGAGCGTTCCGATTTCAGTTCCAGAGTGATTCGCCCACTGAGTCCTTGTTTTTTAGTTGTTTTCAGCCAATTTTCTGGATTTTTGAAAATTTCACTTTTTTGTGAAAATATCCACTAAATGAGGGAATAATATATGTGAGCGTACCCCAGGAGAGTTCCAAATGTGTGTGGGAAGAATATATATCCCACGGGGGTAAAATTGAAAAAAGTTGAAAAAAATTTTTTTTTGGACTTAGTCATTTTTCTGGCGTTTATCAGACTTTCAGATAGGGGAAATGTCAGTGAGGGTTCCGATTTCAGTTCCAGAGCGATTCGCCCAATGAGTCCTTGATATTTAGTAGTTTTCAGCCAATTTTCTGGATTTTTGAAAATTTCACTTTTTTGTGAAAATATCCACTAAATGAGGGAATGATATGTGTGAGGGTACCCCAGGAGAGTTCCAAATGTGTGTGGGAAGAATATATATCCCACAGGGGTAAAATTGAAAAAAGTTGAAAAAAATTATTTTTTGGACTTAGTCATTTTTCTGGCGTTTATCAGACTTTCAGATAGGGGAAATGTCAGTGAGCGTTCCGATTTCAGTTCCAGAGTGATTCGCCCAATGAGTCCTTGTTTTTTAGTTGTTTTCAGCCAATTTTCTGGATTTTTGAAAATTTCACTTTTTAGTGAAAATATCCACTAAATGAGGGAATAATATGTGTGAGGGTATCCCAGGAGAGTTCCAAATGTGTGTGGGAAGAATATATATCCCACGGGGGTAAAATTGAAAAAAGTTGAAAAAAATTTTTTTTTGGACTTAGTCATTTTTCTGGCGTTTATCAGACTTTCAGATAGGGGAAATGTCAGTGAGGGTTCCGATTTCAGTTCCAGAGCGATTCGCCCAATGAGTCCTTGATATTTAGTCGTTTTCAGCCAATTTTCTGGATTTTTGAAAATTTAACTTTTTTGTGAAAATATACACTAAATGAGGGAATAATATGTGTGAGGGTACCCCAGGAGAGTTCCAAATGTGTGTGGGAAGAATATATATCCCACGGGGGTAAAATTGAAAAAAGTTGAAAAAATTATTTTTTTGGACTTAGTCATTTTTCCGGCGTTTATCAGACTTTCAGATAGGGCGAATGTCAGTGAGCGTTCCGATTTCAGTTCCAGAGCGATTCGCCCAATGAGTCCTTGATATTTAGTCGTTTTCAGCCAATTTTCTGGATTTTTGAAAATTTCACTTTTTTGTGAAAATATTCACTAAATGAGGGAATAATATGTGTGAGGGTACCCCAGGAGAGTTCCAAATGTGTGTGGGTAGAATATATATCCCGCGGGGGTAAAATTGAAAAAAGTTGAAAAATTTTTTTGGGGGGATTTAGTCATTTTTCCGGCGTTTATCAGACTTTCAGATAGGGGAAATGTCAGTGAGTGTTCCGATTTCAGTTCCAGAGCGATTCGCCCAATGAGTCCTTGTTTTTTAGTTGTTTTCAGCCAATTTTCTGGATTTTTGAAAATTTCACTTTTTTGTGAAAATATCCACTAAATGAGGGAATAATATGTGTGAGGGTACCCCAGGAGAGTTCCAAATGTGTGTGGGAAGAATATATATCCCACGGGGGTAAAATTGAAAAAAGTTGAAAAAAATTTTTTTTTGGACTTAGTCATTTTTCCGGCGTTTATCAGACTTTCAGAGAGGGCGAATGTCAGTGAGCGTTCCGATTTCAGTTCCAGAGCGATTCGCCCAATGAGTCCTTGATATTTAGTCGTTTTCAGCCAATTTTCTGGATTTTTGAAAATTTAACTTTTTTGTGAAAATATCCACTAAATGAGGGAATAATATGTGTGAGGGTACCCCAGGAGAGTTCCAAATGTGTGTGGGAAGAATATATATCCCACGGGGGTAAAATTGAAAAAAGTTGAAAAAAATTATTTTTTGGACTTAGTCATTTTTCTGGCGTTTATCAGACTTTCAGATAGGGGAAATGTCAGTGAGCGTTCCGATTTCAGTTCCAGAGCGATTCGCCCAATGAGTCCTTGATATTTAGTCGTTTTCAGCCAATTTTCTGGATTTTTGAAAATTTCACTTTTTTGTGAAAATATCCACTAAATGAGGGAATAATATGTGTGAGGGTACCCCAGGAGAGTTCCAAATGTGTGTGGGAAGAATATATATCCCACAAGGGTAAAATTGAAAAGAGTTGAAAAAAAAATTTTTTTGGACTTAGTCATTTTTCCGGCGTTTATCAGACTTTCAGATAGGGGAAATGTCAGTGAGCGTTCCAATTTCAGTTCCAGAGTGATTCGCCCAATGAGTCCTTGTTATTTAGTTGTTTTCAGCCAATTTTCTGGATTTTTGAAAATTTAACTTTTTTGTGAAAATATCCACTAAATGAGGGAATAATATGTGTGAGGGTACCCCAGGAGAGTTCCAAATGTGTGTGGGAAGAATATATATCCCACGGGGGTAAAATTGAAAAAAGTTGAAAAAAATTATTTTTTGGACTTAGTCATTTTTCTGGCGTTTATCAGACTTTCAGATAGGGGAAATGTCAGTGAGCGTTCCGATTTCAGTTCCAGAGCGATTCGCCCAATGAGTCCTTGATATTTAGTCGTTTTCAGCCAATTTTCTGGATTTTTGAAAATTTCACTTTTTTGTGAAAATATCCACTAAATGAGGGAATAATATGTGTGAGGGTACCCCAGGAGAGTTCCAAATGTGTGTGGGAAGAATATATATCCCACGGGGGTAAAATTGAAAAGAGTTGAAAAAAAAATTTTTTTGGACTTAGTCATTTTTCCGGCGTTTATCAGACTTTCAGATAGGGGAAATGTCAGTGAGCGTTCCAATTTCAGTTCCAGAGTGATTCGCCCAATGAGTCCTTGTTATTTAGTTGTTTTCAGCCAATTTTCTGGATTTTTGAAAATTTCACTTTTTTGTGAAAATATCCACTAAATGAGGGAATAATATGTGTGAGGGTACCCCAGGAGAGTTCCAAATGTGTGTGGGAAGAATATATATCCCACAGGGGTAAAATTGAAAAAAGTTGAAAAAAATTATTTTTTGGACTTAGTCATTTTTCTGGCGTTTATCAGACTTTCAGATAGGGGAAATGTCAGTGAGCGTTCCGATTTCAGTTCCAGAGTGATTCGCCCAATGAGTCCTTGTTTTTTAGTTGTTTTCAGCCAATTTTCTGGATTTTTGAAAATTTCACTTTTTTGTGAAAATATCCACTAAATGAGGGAATAATATATGTGAGCGTACCCCAGGAGAGTTCCAAATGTGTGTGGGAAGAATATATATCCCACGGGGGTAAAATTGAAAAAAGTTGAAAAAAATTTTTTTTTGGACTTAGTCATTTTTCTGGCGTTTATCAGACTTTCAGATAGGGGAAATGTCAGTGAGAGTTCCGATTTCAGTTCCAGAGCGATTCGCCCAATGAGTCCTTGATATTTAGTAGTTTTCAGCCAATTTTCTGGATTTTTGAAAATTTCACTTTTTTGTGAAAATATCCACTAAATGAGGGAATGATATGTGTGAGGGTACCCCAGGAGAGTTCCAAATGTGTGTGGGAAGAATATATATCCCACGGGGGTAAAATTGAAAAGAGTTGAAAAAAAAATTTTTTTGGACTTAGTCATTTTTCCGGCGTTTATCAGACTTTCAGATAGGGGAAATGTCAGTGAGCGTTCCGATTTCAGTTCCACAGCGATTCGCCCAATGAGTCCTTGATATTTAGTCGCTTTCAGCCAATTTTCTGGATTTTTGAAAATTTCACTTTTTTGTGAAAATATCCACTAAATGAGGGAATAATATGTGTGAGGGTACCCCAGGAGAGTTCCAAATGTGTGTGGGTAGAATATATATCCCACGGGGGTAAAATTGAAAAAAGTTGAAAAAAATTTTTTTTTGGACTTAGTCATTTTTCTGGCGTTTATCAGACTTTCAGATAGGGGAAATGTCAGTGAGGGTTCCGATTTCAGTTCCAGAGCGATTCGCCCAATGAGTCCTTGATATTTAGTAGTTTTCAGCCAATTTTCTGGATTTTTGAAAATTTAACTTTTTTGTGAAAATCTCCACTAAATGAGGGAATAATATGTGTGAGGGTACCCCAGGAGAGTTCCAAATGTGTGTGGGAAGAATATATATCCCACGGGGGTAAAATTTAAAAAATTTGAAAAAAATTATTTTTTGGACTTAGTCATTTTTCTGGCGTTTATCAGACTTTCAGATAGGGGAAATGTCAGTGAGCGTTCCGATTTCAGTTCCAGAGTGATTCGCCCAATGAGTCCTTGTTTTTTAGTTGTTTTCAGCCAATTTTCTGGATTTTTGAAAATGTCACTTTTTTGTGAAAATATCCACTAAATGAGGGAATAATATGTGTGAGGGTACCCCAGGAGAGTTCCAAATGTGTGTGGGAAGAATATATATCCCACGGGGGTAAAATTGAAAAAAGTTGAAAAAAATTATTTTTTGGACTTAGTCATTTTTCTGGCGTTTATCAGACTTTCAGATAGGGGAAATGTCAGTGAGCGTTCCGATTTCAGTTCCAGAGCGATTCGCCCAATGAGTCCTTGATATTTAGTCGTTTTCAGCCAATTTTCTGGATTTTTGAAAATTTCACTTTTTTGTGAAAATATCCACTAAATGAGGGAATAATATGTGTGAGGGTACCCCAGGAGAGTTCCAAATGTGTGTGGGAAGAATATATATCCCACGGGGGTAAAATTGAAAAGAGTTGAAAAAAAAATTTTTTTGGACTTAGTCATTTTTCCGGCGTTTATCAGACTTTCAGATAGGGGAAATGTCAGTGAGCGTTCCAATTTCAGTTCCAGAGTGATTCGCCCAATGAGTCCTTGTTATTTAGTTGTTTTCAGCCAATTTTCTGGATTTTTGAAAATTTCACTTTTTTGTGAAAATATCCACTAAATGAGGGAATAATATGTGTGAGGGTACCCCAGGAGAGTTCCAAATGTGTGTGGGAAGAATATATATCCCACAGGGGTAAAATTGAAAAAAGTTGAAAAAAATTATTTTTTGGACTTAGTCATTTTTCTGGCGTTTATCAGACTTTCAGATAGGGGAAATGTCAGTGAGCGTTCCGATTTCAGTTCCAGAGTGATTCGCCCAATGAGTCCTTGTTTTTTAGTTGTTTTCAGCCAATTTTCTGGATTTTTGAAAATTTCACTTTTTTGTGAAAATATCCACTAAATGAGGGAATAATATATGTGAGCGTACCCCAGGAGAGTTCCAAATGTGTGTGGGAAGAATATATATCCCACGGGGGTAAAATTGAAAAAAGTTGAAAAAAATTTTTTTTTGGACTTAGTCATTTTTCTGGCGTTTATCAGACTTTCAGATAGGGGAAATGTCAGTGAGGGTTCCGATTTCAGTTCCAGAGCGATTCGCCCAATGAGTCCTTGATATTTAGTAGTTTTCAGCCAATTTTCTGGATTTTTGAAAATTTCACTTTTTTGTGAAAATATCCACTAAATGAGGGAATGATATGTGTGAGGGTACCCCAGGAGAGTTCCAAATGTGTGTGGGAAGAATATATATCCCACGGGGGTAAAATTGAAAAGAGTTGAAAAAAAATTTTTTTTGGACTTAGTGATTTTTCCGGCGTTTATCAGACTTTCAGATAGGGGAAATGTCAGTGAGCGTTCCGATTTCAGTTCCACAGCGATTCGCCCAATGAGTCCTTGATATTTAGTCGCTTTCAGCCAATTTTCTGGATTTTTGAAAATTTCACTTTTTTGTGAAAATATCCACTAAATGAGGGAATAATATGTGTGAGGGTACCCCAGGAGAGTTCCAAATGTGTGTGGGTAGAATATATATCCCACGGGGGTAAAATTGAAAAAAGTTGAAAAAAATTTTTTTTTGGACTTAGTCATTTTTCTGGCGTTTATCAGACTTTCAGATAGGGGAAATGTCAGTGAGGGTTCCGATTTCAGTTCCAGAGCGATTCGCCCAATGAGTCCTTGATATTTAGTAGTTTTCAGCCAATTTTCTGGATTTTTGAAAATTTAACTTTTTTGTGAAAATCTCCACTAAATGAGGGAATAATATGTGTGAGGGTACCCCAGGAGAGTTCCAAATGTGTGTGGGAAGAATATATATCCCACGGGGGTAAAATTTAAAAAATTTGAAAAAAATTATTTTTTGGACTTAGTCATTTTTCTGGCGTTTATCAGACTTTCAGATAGGGGAAATGTCAGTGAGCGTTCCGATTTCAGTTCCAGAGTGATTCGCCCACTGAGTCCTTGTTTTTTAGTTGTTTTCAGCCAATTTTCTGGATTTTTGAAAATTTCACTTTTTTGTGAAAATATCCACTAAATGAGGGAATAATATATGTGAGCGTACCCCAGGAGAGTTCCAAATGTGTGTGGGAAGAATATATATCCCACGGGGGTAAAATTGAAAAAAGTTGAAAAAAATTTTTTTTTGGACTTAGTCATTTTTCTGGCGTTTATCAGACTTTCAGATAGGGGAAATGTCAGTGAGGGTTCCGATTTCAGTTCCAGAGCGATTCGCCCAATGAGTCCTTGATATTTAGTAGTTTTCAGCCAATTTTCTGGATTTTTGAAAATTTCACTTTTTTGTGAAAATATCCACTAAATGAGGGAATGATATGTGTGAGGGTACCCCAGGAGAGTTCCAAATGTGTGTGGGAAGAATATATATATCCCACGGGGGTAAAATTGAAAAGAGTTGAAAAAAAAATTTTTTTGGACTTAGTCATTTTTCCGGCGTTTATCAGACTTTCAGATAGGGGAAATGTCAGTGAGCGTTCCGATTTCAGTTCCACAGCGATTCGCCCAATGAGTCCTTGATATTTAGTCGCTTTCAGCCAATTTTCTGGATTTTTGAAAATTTCACTTTTTTGTGAAAATATCCACTAAATGAGGGAATAATATGTGTGAGGGTACCCCAGGAGAGTTCCAAATGTGTGTGGGTAGAATATATATCCCACGGGGGTAAAATTGAAAAAAGTTGAAAAAAAATTTTTTTTGGACTTAGTCATTTTTCTGGCGTTTATCAGACTTTCAGATAGGGGAAATGTCAGTGAGGGTTCCGATTTCAGTTCCAGAGCGATTCGCCCAATGAGTCCTTGATATTTAGTAGTTTTCAGCCAATTTTCTGGATTTTTGAAAATTTAACTTTTTTGTGAAAATCTCCACTAAATGAGGGAATAATATGTGTGAGGGTACCCCAGGAGAGTTCCAAATGTGTGTGGGAAGAATATATATCCCACGGGGGTAAAATTTAAAAAATTTGAAAAAAATTATTTTTTGGACTTAGTCATTTTTCTGGCGTTTATCAGACTTTCAGATAGGGGAAATGTCAGTGAGCGTTCCGATTTCAGTTCCAGAGTGATTCGCCCAATGAGTCCTTGTTTTTTAGTTGTTTTCAGCCAATTTTCTGGATTTTTGAAAATGTCACTTTTTTGTGAAAATATCCACTAAATGAGGGAATAATATGTGTGAGGGTACCCCAGGAGAGTTCCAAATGTGTGTGGGAAGAATATATATCCCACGGGGGTAAAATTGAAAAAAGTTGAAAAAAATTATTTTTTGGACTTAGTCATTTTTCTGGCGTTTATCAGACTTTCAGATAGGGGAAATGTCAGTGAGCGTTCCGATTTCAGTTCCAGAGCGATTCGCCCAATGAGTCCTTGATATTTAGTCGTTTTCAGCCAATTTTCTGGATTTTTGAAAATTTCACTTTTTTGTGAAAATATCCACTAAATGAGGGAATAATATGTGTGAGGGTACCCCAGGAGAGTTCCAAATGTGTGTGGGAAGAATATATATCCCACGGGGGTAAAATTGAAAAGAGTTGAAAAAAAAATTTTTTTGGACTTAGTCATTTTTCCGGCGTTTATCAGACTTTCAGATAGGGGAAATGTCAGTGAGCGTTCCAATTTCAGTTCCAGAGTGATTCGCCCAATGAGTCCTTGTTATTTAGTTGTTTTCAGCCAATTTTCTGGATTTTTGAAAATTTCACTTTTTTGTGAAAATATCCACTAAATGAGGGAATAATATGTGTGAGGGTACCCCAGGAGAGTTCCAAATGTGTGTGGGAAGAATATATATCCCACAGGGGTAAAATTGAAAAAAGTTGAAAAAAATTATTTTTTGGACTTAGTCATTTTTCTGGCGTTTATCAGACTTTCAGATAGGGGAAATGTCAGTGAGCGTTCCGATTTCAGTTCCAGAGTGATTCGCCCAATGAGTCCTTGTTTTTTAGTTGTTTTCAGCCAATTTTCTGGATTTTTGAAAATTTCACTTTTTTGTGAAAATATCCACTAAATGAGGGAATAATATATGTGAGCGTACCCCAGGAGAGTTCCAAATGTGTGTGGGAAGAATATATATCCCACGGGGGTAAAATTGAAAAAAGTTGAAAAAAATTTTTTTTTGGACTTAGTCATTTTTCTGGCGTTTATCAGACTTTCAGATAGGGGAAATGTCAGTGAGGGTTCCGATTTCAGTTCCAGAGCGATTCGCCCAATGAGTCCTTGATATTTAGTAGTTTTCAGCCAATTTTCTGGATTTTTGAAAATTTCACTTTTTTGTGAAAATATCCACTAAATGAGGGAATGATATGTGTGAGGGTACCCCAGGAGAGTTCCAAATGTGTGTGGGAAGAATATATATCCCACGGGGGTAAAATTGAAAAGAGTTGAAAAAAAATTTTTTTTGGACTTAGTGATTTTTCCGGCGTTTATCAGACTTTCAGATAGGGGAAATGTCAGTGAGCGTTCCGATTTCAGTTCCACAGCGATTCGCCCAATGAGTCCTTGATATTTAGTCGCTTTCAGCCAATTTTCTGGATTTTTGAAAATTTCACTTTTTTGTGAAAATATCCACTAAATGAGGGAATAATATGTGTGAGGGTACCCCAGGAGAGTTCCAAATGTGTGTGGGTAGAATATATATCCCACGGGGGTAAAATTGAAAAAAGTTGAAAAAAATTTTTTTTTGGACTTAGTCATTTTTCTGGCGTTTATCAGACTTTCAGATAGGGGAAATGTCAGTGAGGGTTCCGATTTCAGTTCCAGAGCGATTCGCCCAATGAGTCCTTGATATTTAGTAGTTTTCAGCCAATTTTCTGGATTTTTGAAAATTTAACTTTTTTGTGAAAATCTCCACTAAATGAGGGAATAATATGTGTGAGGGTACCCCAGGAGAGTTCCAAATGTGTGTGGGAAGAATATATATCCCACGGGGGTAAAATTTAAAAAATTTGAAAAAAATTATTTTTTGGACTTAGTCATTTTTCTGGCGTTTATCAGACTTTCAGATAGGGGAAATGTCAGTGAGCGTTCCGATTTCAGTTCCAGAGTGATTCGCCCACTGAGTCCTTGTTTTTTAGTTGTTTTCAGCCAATTTTCTGGATTTTTGAAAATTTCACTTTTTTGTGAAAATATCCACTAAATGAGGGAATAATATGTGTGAGGGTACCCCAGGAGAGTTCCAAATGTGTGTGGGAAGAATATATATCCCACGGGGGTAAAATTGAAAAAAGTTGAAAAAAATTATTTTTTGGACTTAGTCATTTTTCTTTCGTTTATCAGACTTTCAGATAGGGGAAATGTCAGTGAGCGTTCCGATTTCAGTTCCACAGCGATTCGCCCAATGAGTCCTTGATATTTAGTCGCTTTCAGCCAATTTTCTGGATTTTTGAAAATTTCACTTTTTTGTGAAAATATCCACTAAATGAGGGAATAATATGTGTGAGGGTACCCCAGGAGAGTTCCAAATGTGTGTGGGTAGAATATATATCCCACGGGGGTAAAATTGAAAAAAGTTGAAAAAATTTTTTTTTTGGACTTAGTCATTTTTCCGGCGTTTATCAGACTTTCACATAGGGGAAATGTCAGTGAGCGTTCCGATTTCAGTTCCAGAGTGATTCGCCCAATGAGTCCTTGTTTTTTAGTTGTTTTCAGCCAATTTTCTGGATTTTAGAAAATTTCACTTTTTTTGTGAAAATATCCACTAAATGAGGGAATAATATATCTGAGGGTACCCCAGGCGAGTTCCAAATGTGTGTGGGAAGAATATATATCCCACGGGGGTAAAATTGAAAAAAGTTGAAAAAAATTTTTTTTGGGACTTAGTCATTTTTCTGGCGTTTATCAGACTTTCAGATAGGGGAAATGTCAGTGAGGGTTCCGATTTCAGTTCCAGAGCGATTCGCCCAATGAGTCCTTGATATTTAGTAGTTTTCAGCCAATTTTCTGGATTTTTGAAAATTTAACTTTTTTGTGAAAATCTCCACTAAATGAGGGAATAATATGTGTGAGGGTACCCCAGGAGAGTTCCAAATGTGTGTGGGAAGAATATATATCCCACGGGGGTAAAATTTAAAAAATTTGAAAAAAATTATTTTTTGGACTTAGTCATTTTTCTGGCGTTTATCAGACTTTCAGATAGGGGAAATGTCAGTGAGCGTTCCGATTTCAGTTCCAGAGTGATTCGCCCAATGAGTCCTTGTTTTTTAGTTGTTTTCAGCCAATTTTCTGGATTTTTGAAAATTTCACTTTTTTGTGAAAATATCCACTAAATGAGGGAATAATATATGTGAGCGTACCCCAGGAGAGTTCCAAATGTGTGTGGGAAGAATATATATCCCACGGGGGTAAAATTGAAAAAAGTTGAAAAAAATTTTTTTTTGGACTTAGTCATTTTTCTGGCGTTTATCAGACTTTCAGATAGGGGAAATGTCAGTGAGGGTTCCGATTTCAGTTCCAGAGCGATTCGCCCAATGAGTCTTTGATATTTAGTAGTTTTCAGCCAATTTTCTGGATTTTTGAAAATTTCACTTTTTTGTGAAAATATCCACTAAATGAGGGAATGATATGTGTGAGGGTACCCCAGGAGAGTTCCAAATGTGTGTGGGAAGAATATATATCCCACGGGGGTAAAATTGAAAAGAGTTGAAAAAAAATTTTTTTTGGACTTAGTCATTTTTCCGGCGTTTATCAGACTTTCAGATAGGGGAAATGTCAGTGAGCGTTCCGATTTCAGTTCCACAGCGATTCGCCCAATGAGTCCTTGATATTTAGTCGCTTTCAGCCAATTTTCTGGATTTTTGAAAATTTCACTTTTTTGTGAAAATATCCACTAAATGAGGGAATAATATGTGTGAGGGTACCCCAGGAGAGTTCCAAATGTGTGTGGGTAGAATATATATCCCACGGGGGTAAAATTGAAAAAAGTTGAAAAAAATTTTTTTTTGGACTTAGTCATTTTTCTGGCGTTTATCAGACTTTCAGATAGGGGAAATGTCAGTGAGGGTTCCGATTTCAGTTCCAGAGCGATTCGCCCAATGAGTCCTTGATATTTAGTAGTTTTCAGCCAATTTTCTGGATTTTTGAAAATTTAACTTTTTTGTGAAAATCTCCACTAAATGAGGGAATAATATGTGTGAGGGTACCCCAGGAGAGTTCCAAATGTGTGTGGGAAGAATATATATCCCACGGGGGTAAAATTTAAAAAATTTGAAAAAAATTATTTTTTGGACTTAGTCATTTTTCTGGCGTTTATCAGACTTTCAGATAGGGGAAATGTCAGTGAGCGTTCCGATTTCAGTTCCAGAGTGATTCGCCCAATGAGTCCTTGTTTTTTAGTTGTTTTCAGCCAATTTTCTGGATTTTTGAAAATTTCACTTTTTTGTGAAAATATCCACTAAATGAGGGAATAATATGTGTGAGGGTACCCCAGGAGAGTTCCAAATGTGTGTGGGAAGAATATATATCCCACGGGGGTAAAATTGAAAAAAGTTGAAAAAAATTATTTTTTGGACTTAGTCATTTTTCTTTCGTTTATCAGACTTTCAGATAGGGGAAATGTCAGTGAGCGTTCCGATTTCAGTTCCACAGCGATTCGCCCAATGAGTCCTTGATATTTAGTCGCTTTCAGCCAATTTTCTGGATTTTTGAAAATTTCACTTTTTTGTGAAAATATCCACTAAATGAGGGAATAATATGTGTGAGGGTACCCCAGGAGAGTTCCAAATGTGTGTGGGTAGAATATATATCCCACGGGGGTAAAATTGAAAAAAGTTGAAAAAATTTTTTTTTTGGACTTAGTCATTTTTCCGGCGTTTATCAGACTTTCACATAGGGGAAATGTCAGTGAGCGTTCCGATTTCAGTTCCAGAGTGATTCGCCCAATGAGTCCTTGTTTTTTAGTTGTTTTCAGCCAATTTTCTGGATTTTAGAAAATTTCACTTTTTTTGTGAAAATATCCACTAAATGAGGGAATAATATATCTGAGGGTACCCCAGGAGAGTTCCAAATGTGTGTGGGAAGAATATATATCCCACGGGGGTAAAATTGAAAAAAGTTGAAAAAAATTTTTTTTGGGACTTAGTCATTTTTCTGGCGTTTATCAGACTTTCAGATAGGGGAAATGTCAGTGAGGGTTCCGATTTCAGTTCCAGAGCGATTCGCCCAATGAGTCCTTGATATTTAGTAGTTTTCAGCCAATTTTCTGGATTTTTGAAAATTTAACTTTTTTGTGAAAATCTCCACTAAATGAGGGAATAATATGTGTGAGGGTACCCCAGGAGAGTTCCAAATGTGTGTGGGAAGAATATATATCCCACGGGGGTAAAATTGAAAAAAGTTGAAAAAAATTATTTTTTGGACTTAGTCATTTTTCTGGCGTTTATCAGACTTTCAGATAGGGGAAATGTCAGTGAGCGTTCTGATTTCAGTTCCAGAGCGATTCGCCCAATGAGTCCTTGATATTAAGTCGTTTTCAGCCAATTTTCTGGATTTTTGAAAATTTCACTTTTTTGTGAAAATATCCACTAAATGAGGGAATAATATATGTGAGGGTACCCCAGGAGAGTTCCAAATGTGTGTGGGAAGAATATATATCGCACGGGGGTAAAATTGAAAAAAGTTGAAAAAAATTTTTTTTTGGACTTAGTCATTTTTCCGGCATTTATCAGACTTTCAGATAGGGGAAATGTCAGTGAGCGTTCCAATTTCAGTACCAGAGTGATTCGCCCAATGAGTCCTTGATATTTAGTCGTTTTCAGCCAATTTTCTGGATTTTTGAAAATTTCACTTTTTTGTGAAAATATTCACTAAATGAGGGAATAATATGTGTGAGGGTACCCCAGGAGAGTTCCAAATGTGTGTGGGTAGAATATATATCCCGCGGGGGTAAAATTGAAAAAAGCTTAAAAAATTTTTTGGGGGGATTTAGTAATTTTTCCGGCGTTTATCAGACTTTCAGATAGGGGAAATGTCGGTGAGCGTTCCAATTTCAGTTCCAGAGTGATTCGCCCAATGAGTCCTTGTTATTTAGTTGTTTTCAGCCAATTTTCTGGATTTTTGAAAATTTAACTTTTTTGTGAAAATATCCACTAAATGAGGGAATAATATGTGTGAGGGTACCCCAGGAGAGTTCCAAATGTGTGTGGGAAGAATATATATCCCACGGGGGTAAAATTGAAAAAAGTTGAAAAATTTATTTTTTGGACTTAGTCATTTTTCTGGCGTTTATCAGACTTTCAGATAGGGGAAATGTCAGTGAGCGTTCCGATTTCAGTTCCAGAGCGATTCGCCCAATGAGTCCTTGATATTTAGTCGTTTTCAGCCAATTTTCTGGATTTTTGAAAATTTCACTTTTTTGTGAAAATCTCCACTAAATGAGGGAATAATATGTGTGAGGGTACCCCAGGAGAGTTCCAAATGTGTGTGGGAAGAATATATATCCCACGGGGGGTAAAATTGAAAAAAGTTGAAAAAAATTATTTTTTGGACTTAGTCATTTTTCTGGCGTTTATCAGACTTTCAGATAGGGGAAATGTCAGTGAGCGTTCTGATTTCAGTTCCAGAGCGATTCGCCCAATGAGTCCTTGTTATTTAGTTGTTTTCAGCCAATTTTCTGGATTTTTGAAAATTTCACTTTTTTGTGAAAATATCCACTAAATGAGGGAATAATATGTGTGAGGGTACCCCAGGAGAGTTCCAAATGTGTGTGGGAAGAATATATATCCCACGGGGGTAAAATTGAAAAAAGTTGAAAAAAATTATTTTTTGGACTTAGTCATTTTTCTGGCGTTTATCAGACTTTCAGATAGGGGAAATGTCAGTGAGCGTTCCGATTTCAGTTCCAGAGCGATTCGCCCAATGAGTCCTTGATATTTAGTCGTTTTCAGCCAATTTTCTGGATTTTTGAAAATTTCACTTTTTTGTGAAAATATCCACTAAATGAGGGAATAATATGTGTGAGGGTACCCCAGGAGAGTTCCAAATGTGTGTGGGAAGAATATATATCCCACAGGGGTAAAATTGAAAAAAGTTGAAAAAAATTATTTTTTGGACTTAGTCATTTTTCTGGCGTTTATCAGACTTTCAGATAGGGGAAATGTCAGTGAGCGTTCCGATTTCAGTTCCAGAGTGATTCGCCCAATGAGTCCTTGTTTTTTAGTTGTTTTCAGCCAATTTTCTGGATTTTTGAAAATTTCACTTTTTTGTGAAAATATCCACTAAATGAGGGAATAATATATGTGAGCGTACCCCAGGAGAGTTCCAAATGTGTGTGGGAAGAATATATATCCCACGGGGGTAAAATTGAAAAAAGTTGAAAAAAATTTTTTTTTGGACTTAGTCATTTTTCTGGCGTTTATCAGACTTTCAGATAGGGGAAATGTCAGTGAGGGTTCCGATTTCAGTTCCAGAGCGATTCGCCCAATGAGTCCTTGATATTTAGTAGTTTTCAGCCAATTTTCTGGATTTTTGAAAATTTCACTTTTTTGTGAAAATATCCACTAAATGAGGGAATGATATGTGTGAGGGTACCCCAGGAGAGTTCCAAATGTGTGTGGGAAGAATATATATCCCACGGGGGTAAAATTGAAAAGAGTTGAAAAAAAATTTTTTTTGGACTTAGTCATTTTTCCGGCGTTTATCAGACTTTCAGATAGGGGAAATGTCATTGAGCGTTCCAATTTCAGTTCCAGAGTGATTCGCCCAATGAGTCCTTGTTATTTAGTTGTTTTCAGCCAATTTACTGGATTTTTGAAAATTTCACTTTTTTGTGAAAATATCCACTAAATGAGGGAATAATATGTGTGAGGGTACCCCAGGAGAGTTCCAAATGTGTGTGGGAAGAATATATATCCCACGGGGGTAAAATTGAAAAAATTTGAAAAAAAATATTTTTTGGACTTAGTCATTTTTCTGGCGTTTATCAGACTTTCAGATAGGGGAAATGTCAGTGAGCGTTCCGATTTCAGTTCCAGAGTGATTCGCCCAATGAGTCCTTGTTTTTTAGTTGTTTTCAGCCAATTTTCTGGATTTTTGAAAATTTCACTTTTTTGTGAAAATATCCACTAAATGAGGGAATAATATGTGTGAGGGTACCCCAGGAGAGTTCCAAATGTGTGTGGGAAGAATATATATCCCACGGGGGTAAAATTGAAAAAAGTTGAAAAAAATTATTTTTTGGACTTAGTCATTTTTCTGGCGTTTATCAGACTTTCAGATAGGGGAAATGTCAGTGAGCGTTCTGATTTCAGTTCCAGAGCGATTCGCCCAATGAGTCCTTGATATTAAGTCGTTTTCAGCCAATTTTCTGGATTTTTGAAAATTTCACTTTTTTGTGAAAATATCCACTAAATGAGGGAATAATATATGTGAGGGTACCCCAGGAGAGTTCCAAATGTGTGTGGGAAGAATATATATCGCACGGGGGTAAAATTGAAAAAAGTTGAAAAAAATTTTTTTTTGGACTTAGTCATTTTTCCGGCATTTATCAGACTTTCAGATAGGGGAAATGTCAGTGAGCGTTCCAATTTCAGTACCAGAGTGATTCGCCCAATGAGTCCTTGATATTTAGTCGTTTTCAGCCAATTTTCTGGATTTTTGAAAATTTCACTTTTTTGTGAAAATATTCACTAAATGAGGGAATAATATGTGTGAGGGTACCCCAGGAGAGTTCCAAATGTGTGTGGGTAGAATATATATCCCGCGGGGGTAAAATTGAAAAAAGTTGAAAAAATTTTTTGGGGGGATTTAGTAATTTTTCCGGCGTTTATCAGACTTTCAGATAGGGCAAATGTCAGTGAGCGTTCAAATTTCAGTTCCAGAGTGATTCGCCCAATGAGTCCTTGTTATTCAGTTGTTTTCAGCCAATTTTCTGGATTTTTGAAAATTTCACTTTTTTGTGAAAATATCCACTAAATGAGGGAATAATATGTGTGAGGGTACCCCAGGAGAGTTCCAAATGTGTGTGGGAAGAATATATATCCCACGGGGGTAAAATTGAAAAAAGTTGAAAAAAATTTTTTTTGGGACTTAGTCATTTTTCTGGCGTTTATCAGACTTTCAGATAGGGGAAATGTCAGTGAGGGTTCCGATTTCAGTTCCAGAGCGATTCGCCCAATGAGTCCTTGATATTTAGTAGTTTTCAGCCAATTTTCTGGATTTTTGAAAATTTAACTTTTTTGTGAAAATCTCCACTAAATGAGGGAATAATATGTGTGAGGGTACCCCAGGAGAGTTCCAAATGTGTGTGGGAAGAATATATATCCCACGGGGGTAAAATTTAAAAAATTTGAAAAAAATTATTTTTTGGACTTAGTCATTTTTCTGGCGTTTATCAGACTTTCAGATAGGGGAAATGTCAGTGAGCGTTCCGATTTCAGTTCCAGAGTGATTCGCCCAATGAGTCCTTGTTTTTTAGTTGTTTTCAGCCAATTTTCTGGATTTTTGAAAATTTCACTTTTTTGTGAAAATATCCACTAAATGAGGGAATAATATATGTGAGGGTACCCCAGGAGAGTTCCAAATGTGTGTGGGAAGAATATATATCCCACGGGGGTAAAATTGAAAAAAGTTGAAAAAAATTTTTTTTTGGACTTAGTCATTTTTCTGGCGTTTATCAGACTTTCAGATAGGGGAAATGTCAGTGAGGGTTCCGATTTCAGTTCCAGAGCGATTCGCCCAATGAGTCCTTGATATTTAGTAGTTTTCAGCCAATTTTCTGGATTTTTGAAAATTTAACTTTTTTGTGAAAATCTCCACTAAATGAGGGAATAATATGTGTGAGGGTACCCCAGGAGAGTTCCAAATGTGTGTGGGAAGAATATATATCCCACGGGGGTAAAATTGAAAAAAGTTGAAAAAAATTATTTTTTGGACTTAGTCATTTTTCTGGCGTTTATCAGACTTTCAGATAGGGGAAATGTCAGTGAGCGTTCTGATTTCAGTTCCAGAGCGATTCGCCCAATGAGTCCTTGATATTAAGTCGTTTTCAGCCAATTTTCTGGATTTTTGAAAATTTCACTTTTTTGTGAAAATATCCACTAAATGAGGGAATAATATATGTGAGGGTACCCCAGGAGAGTTCCAAATGTGTGTGGGAAGAATATATATCGCACGGGGGTAAAATTGAAAAAAGTTGAAAAAAATTTTTTTTTGGACTTAGTCATTTTTCCGGCATTTATCAGACTTTCAGATAGGGGAAATGTCAGTGAGCGTTCCAATTTCAGTACCAGAGTGATTCGCCCAATGAGTCCTTGATATTTAGTCGTTTTCAGCCAATTTTCTGGATTTTTGAAAATTTCACTTTTTTGTGAAAATATTCACTAAATGAGGGAATAATATGTGTGAGGGTACCCCAGGAGAGTTCCAAATGTGTGTGGGTAGAATATATATCCCGCGGGGGTAAAATTGAAAAAAGTTGAAAAAATTTTTTGGGGGGATTTAGTAATTTTTCCGGCGTTTATCAGACTTTCAGATAGGGCAAATGTCAGTGAGCGTTCAAATTTCAGTTCCAGAGTGATTCGCCCAATGAGTCCTTGTTATTCAGTTGTTTTCAGCCAATTTTCTGGATTTTTGAAAATTTCACTTTTTTGTGAAAATATCCACTAAATGAGGGAATAATATGTGTGAGGGTACCCCAGGAGAGTTCCAAATGTGTGTGGGAAGAATATATATCCCACGGGGGTAAAATTGAAAAAAGTTGAAAAAAATTATTTTTTGGACTTAGTCATTTTTCTGGCGTTTATCAGACTTTCAGATAGGGGAAATGTCAGTGAGCGTTCCAATTTCAGTTCCAGAGTGATTCGCCCAATGTGTACTTGTTTTTTAGTTGTTTTCAGCCAATTTTCTGGATTTTTGAAAATTTCACTTTTTAGTGAAAATATCCACTAAATGAGGGAATAATATGTGTGAGGGTATCCCAGGAGAGTTCCAAATGTGTGTGGGAAGAATATATATCCCACGGGGGTAAAATTGAAAAAAGTTGAAAAAAATTTTTTTTTGGACTTAGTCATTTTTCTGGCGTTTATCAGACTTTCAGATAGGGGAAATGTCAGTGAGGGTTCTGATTTCAGTTCCAGAGCGACTCGCCCAATGAGTCCTTGATATTTAGTCGTTTTCAGTCAATTTTCTGGATTTTTGAAAATTTCACTTTTTTGTGAAAATATTCACTAAATGAGGGAATAATATGTGTGAGGGTACCCCAGGAGAGTTCCAAATGTGTGTGGGTAGAATATATATCCCGCGGGGGTAAAATTGAAAAAAGTTGAAAAAATTTTTTGGGGGGATTTAGTCATTTTTCCGGCGTTTATCAGACTTTCAGATAGGGGAAAAGTCAGTGAGTGTTCCGATTTCAGCTCCAGAGCGATTCGCCCAATGAGTCCTTGTTATTTAGTTGTTTTCAGACAATTTTCTGGATTTTTGAAAATTTCACTTTTTTGTGAAAATATCCACTAAATGAGGGAATAATATGTGTGAGGGTACCCCAGGAGAGTTCCAAATGTGTGTGAGTAGAATATATATCCCGCGGGGGTAAAATTGAAAAAAGTTGAAAAATTTTTTGGGGGGGATTTAGTCATTTTTCCGGCGTTTATCAGACTTTCAGATAGGGCAAATGTCAGTGAGCGTTCCGATTTCAGTTCCAGAGCGATTCGCCCAATGAGTCCTTCATATTTAGTCGTTTTCAGCCAATTTTCTGGATTTTTGAAAATTTCAATTTTTTGTGAAAATATCCACTAAATGAGGGAATAATATGTGTGAGGGTACCCCAGGAGAGTTCCAAATGTGTGTGGGAAGAATATATATCCCACGGGGGTAAAATTGAAAAAAGTTGAAAAAAATTTTTTTTTGGACTTAGTCATTTTTCCGGCGTTTATCAGACTTTCAGATAGGGCGAATGTCAGTGAGCGTTCCGATTTCAGTTCCAGAGCGATTCGCCCAATGAGTCCTTGATATTTAGTCGTTTTCAGCCAATTTTCTGGATTTTTGAAAATTTCACTTTTTTGTGAAAATATCCACTAAATGAGGGAATAATATGTGTGAGGGTACCCCAGGAGAGTTCCAAATGTGTGTGGGTAGAATATATATCCCGCGGGGGTAAAATTGAAAAAGTTGAAAAAAATTTTTGGGGGGATTTAGTCGTTTTTCCAGCGTTTATCAGACTTTCAGAGAGGGGAAATGTCAGTGAGTGTTCCGATTTCAGTTCCAGAGCGATTCGCCCAATGAGTCCTTGTTATTTAGTTGTTTTCAGCCAATTTTCTGGATTTTTGAAAATTTCACTTTTTTGTGAAAATATCCACTAAATGAGGGAATAATATGTGTGAGGGTACCCCAGGAGAGTTCCAAATGTGTGTGGGTAGAATATATATCCCACGGGGGTAAAATAGAAAAAGGTTGAAAAAAATTTTTTTTTGGACTTAGTCATTTTTCCGGCGTTTATCAGACTTTCAGATAGGGGAAATGTCAGTGAGCGTTCCGATTTCAGTTCCAGAGCGATTTGCCCAATGAGTCATTGATATTTAGTCGTTTTCAGCCAATTTTCTGGATTTTTGAAAATTTAACTTTTTTGTGAAAATATCCACTAAATGAGGGAATAATATGTGTGAGGGTACCCCAGGAGAGTTCCAAATGTGTGTGGGAAGAATATATATCCCACGGGGGTAAAATTGAAGAAAGTTGAAAAAAATTTTTTTTTAAACTTAGTCATTTTTCCGGCGTTTATCAGACTTTCAGATAGGGCGAATGTCAGTGAGCGTTCCGATTTCAGTTCCAGAGCGACTCGCCCAATGAGTCCTTGATATTTAGTCGTTTTCAGTCAATTTTCTGGATTTTTGAAAATTTCACTTTTTTGTGAAAATATTCACTAAATGAGGGAATAATATGTGTGAGGGTACCCCAGGAGAGTTCCAAATGTGTGTGGGTAGAATATATATCCCGCGGGGGTAAAATTGAAAAAAGTTGAAAAAATTTTTTGGGGGGATTTAGTCATTTTTCCGGCGTTTATCAGACTTTCAGATAGGGGAAATGTCAGTGAGTGTTCCGATTTCAGCTCCAGAGCGATTCGCCCAATGAGTCCTTGTTATTTAGTTGTTTTCAGACAATTTTCTGGATTTTTGAAAATTTCACTTTTTTGTGAAAATATCCACTAAATGAGGGAATAATATGTGTGAGGGTACCCCAGGAGAGTTCCAAATGTGTGTGGGTAGAATATATATCCCACGGGGGCAAAATTGAAAAAGGTTGAAAAAAATTTTTTTTTGGACTTAGTCATTTTTCCGGCGTTTATCAGACTTTCAGATAGGGGAAATGTCAGTGAGCATTCCAATTTCAGTTCCAGAGTGATTCGCCCAATGAGTCCTTGATATTTAGTCGTTTTCAGCCAATTTTCTGGATTTTTGAAAATTTCACTTTTTTGTGAAAATATCCACTAAATGAGGGAATAATATGTGTGAGGGTACCCCAGGAGAGTTCCAAATGTGTGTGGGAAGAATATATATCCCACGGGGGTAAAATTGAAAAAAGTTAAAAAAATTATTTTTTGGACTTAGTCATTTTTCTGGCGTTTATCAGACTTTCAGATAGGGGAAATGTCAGTGAGCGTTCCGATTTCAGTTCCAGAGCGATTCGCCCAATGAGTCATTGATATTTAGTCGTTTTCAGCCAATTTTCTGGATTTTTGAAAATTTAACTTTTTTGTGAAAATATCCACTAAATGAGGGAATAATATGTGTGAGGGTACCCCAAGAGAGTTCCAAATGTGTGTGGGAAGAATATATATCCCACGGGGGTAAAATTGAAAAAAGTTAAAAAAATTATTTTTTGGACTTAGTCATTTTTCTGGCGTTTATCAGACTTTCAGATAGGGGAAATGTCAGTGAGCGTTCCGATTTCAGTTCCAGAGCGATTCGCCCAATGAGTCCTTGATATTTAGTCGTTTTCAGCCAATTTTCTGGATTTTTGAAAATTTCACTTTTTTGTGAAAATATTCACTAAATGAGGGAATAATATGTGTGAGGGTACACCAGGAGAGTTCCAAATGTGTGTGGGTAGAATATATATCCCGCGGGGGTAAAATTGAAAAAAGTTGAAAAATTTTTTTGGGGGGATTTAGTCATTTTTCCGGCGTTTATCAGACTTTCAGATAGGGGAAATGTCAGTGAGTGTTCCGATTTCAGTTCCAGAGCGATTCGCCCAATGAGTCCTTGTTTTTTAGTTTTCAGCCAATTTTCTGGATTTTTGAAAATTTCACTTTTTTGTGAAAATATCCACTAAATGAGGGAATAATATGTGTGAGGGTACCCCAGGAGAGTTCCAAATGTGTGTGGGAAGAATATATATCCCACGGGGGTAAAATTGAAAAAAGTTGAAAAAAATTTTTTTTTGGACTTAGTCATTTTTCTGGCGTTTATCAGACTTTCAGATAGGGGAAATGTCAGTGAGGGTTCCGATTTCAGTTCCAGAGCGATTTGCCCAATGAGTCCTTGATATTTAGTCGTTTTCAGCCAATTTTCTGGATTTTTGAAAATTTAACTTTTTTGTGAAAATATACACTAAATGAGGGAATAATATGTGTGAGGGTACCCCAGGAGAGTTCCAAATGTGTGTGGGAAGAATATATATCCCACGGGGGTAAAATTGAAAAAAGTTGAAAAAATTTTTTTTTTGGACTTAGTCATTTTTCCGGCGTTTATCAGACTTTCAGATAGGGCGAATGTCAGTGAGCGTTCCGATTTCAGTTCCAGAGCGATTCGCCCAATGAGTCCTTGATATTTAGTCGTTTTCAGCCAATTTTCTGGATTTTTGAAAATTTCACTTTTTTGTGAAAATATTCACTAAATGAGGGAATAATATGTGTGAGGGTACCCCAGGAGAGTTCCAAATGTGTGTGGGTAGAATATATATCCCGCAGGGGTAAAATTGAAAAAAGTTGAAAAATTTTTTGGGGGGGATTTAGTCATTTTTCCGGCGTTTATCAGACTTTCAGATAGGAGAAATGTCAGTGAGTGTTCCGATTTCAGTTCCAGAGCGATTCGCCCAATGAGTCCTTGTTTTTTAGTTGTTTTCAGCCAATTTTCTGGATTTTTGAAATTTTCACTTTTTTGTGAAAATATCCACTAAATGAGGGAATAATATGTGTGAGGGTACCCCAGGAGAGTTCCAAATGTGTGTGGGAAGAATATATATCCCACGGGGGTAAAATTGAAAAAAGTTGAAAAAAATTTTTTTTTGGACTTAGTCATTTTTCCGGCGTTTATCAGACTTTCAGATAGGGGAAATGTCAGTGAGCATTCCAATTTCAGTTCCAGAGTGATTCGCCCAATGAGTCCTTGATATTTAGTCGTTTTCAGCCAATTTTCTGGATTTTTGAAAATTTCACTTTTTTGTGAAAATATCCACTAAATGAGGGAATAATATGTGTGAGGGTACCCCAGGAGAGTTCCAAATGTGTGTGGGAAGAATATATATCCCAAGGGGGTAAAATTGAAAAAAGTTAAAAAAATTATTTTTTGGACTTAGTCATTTTTCTGGCGTTTATCAGACTTTCAGATAGGGGAAATGTCAGTGAGCATTCCGATTTCAGTTCCAGAGCGATTCGCCCAATGAGTCATTGATATTTAGTCGTTTTCAGCCAATTTTCTGGATTTTTGAAAATTTAACTTTTTTGTGAAAATATCCACTAAATGAGGGAATAATATGTGTGAGGGTACCCCAGGAGAGTTCCAAATGTGTGTGGGAAGAATATATATCCCACGGGGGTAAAATTGAAGAAAGTTGAAAAAAAATTTTTTTTGGACTTAGTCATTTTTCCGGCGTTTATCAGACTTTCAGATAGGGGAAATGTCAGTGAGCATTCCGATTTCAGTTCCAGAGCGATTCGCCCAATGAGTCCTTGATATTTAGTCGTTTTCAGCCAATTTTCTGGATTTTTGAAAATTTAACTTTTTTGTGAAAATATCCACTAAATGAGGGAATAATATGTGTGAGGGTACCCCAAGAGAGTTCCAAATGTGTGTGGGAAGAATATATATCCCACGGGGGTAAAATTGAAAAAAGTTGAAAAAATTTTTTATTTGGACTTAGTCATTTTTCCGGCATTTATCAGACTTTCAGATAGGGCGAATGTCAGTGAGCGTTCCGATTTCAGTTCCAGAGCGATTCGCCCAATGAGTCCTTGATATTTAGTCGTTTTCAGCCAATTTTCTGGATTTTTGAAAATTTCACTTTTTTGTGAAAATATTCACTAAATGAGGGAATAATATGTGTGAGGGTACCCCAGGAGAGTTCCAAATGTGTGTGGGTAGAATATATATCCCGCGGGGGTAAAATTGAAAAAAGTTGAAAAATTTTTTGGGGGGGATTTAGTCATTTTTCCGGCGTTTATCAGACTTTCAGATAGGGCAAATGTCAGTGAGCGTTCCGATTTCAGTTCCAGAGCGATTCGCCCAATGAGTCCTTGATATTTAGTCGTTTTCAGCCAATTTTCTGGATTTTTGAAAATTTCACTTTTTTGTGAAAATATTCACTAAATGAGAGAATAATATGTGTGAGGGTACCCCAGGAGAGTTCCAAATGTGTGTGGGTAGAATATATATCCCGCGGGGGTAAAATTGAAAAAAGTTGAAAAAAATTTTTGGGGGGATTTAGTCATTTTTCCAGCGTTTATCAGACTTTCAGATAGGGGAAATGTCAGTGAGTGTTCCGATTTCAGTTCCAGAGCGATTCGCCCAATGAGTCCTTGTTATTTAGTTGTTTTCAGCCAATTTTCTGGATTTTTGAAAATTTCACTTTTTTGTGAAAATATCCACTAAATGAGGGAATAATATGTGTGAGGGTACCCCAGGAGAGTTCCAAATGTGTGTGGGAAGAATATATATCCCACGGGGGTAAAATTGAAGAAAGTTGAAAAAAATTTTTTTTTAAACTTAGTCATTTTTCCGGCGTTTATCAGACTTTCAGATAGGGCGAATGTCAGTGAGCGTTCCGATTTCAGTTCCAGAGCGATTCGCCCAATGAGTCCTTGATATTTAGTCGTTTTCAGTCAATTTTCTGGATTTTTGAAAATTTCACTTTTTTGTGAAAATATTCACTAAATGAGGGAATAATATGTGTGAGGGTACCCCAGGAGAGTTCCAAATGTGTGTGGGAAGAATATATATCCCACGGGGGTAAAATTGAAGAAAGTTGAAAAAAAATTTTTTTTAAACTTAGTCATTTTTCCGTCGTTTATCAGACTTTCAGATAGGGCGAATGTCAGTGAGCGTTCCGATTTCAGTTCCAGAGCGACTCGGCCAATGAGTCCTTGATATTTAGTCGTTTTCAGTCAATTTTCTGGATTTTTGAAAATTTCACTTTTTTGTGAAAATATTCACTAAATGAGGGAATAATATGTGTGAGGGTACCCCAGGAGAGTTCCAAATATGTGTGGGTAGAATATATATCCCGCGGGGGTAAAATTGAAAAAAGGTGAAAACATTTTTTGGGGGGATTTAGTCATTTTTCCGGCGTTTATCAGACTTTCAGATAGGGGAAATGTCAGTGAGTGTTCCGATTTCAGCTCCAGAGCGATTCGCCCAATGAGTCCTTGTTATTTAGTTGTTTTCAGACAATTTTCTGGATTTTTGAAAATTTCACTTTTTTGTGAAAATATCCACTAAATGAGGGAATAATATGTGTGAGGGTACCCCAGGAGAGTTCCAAATGTGTGTGGGTAGAATATATATCCCACGGGGGCAAAATTGAAAAAGGTTGAAAAAAATTTTTTTTTGGACTTAGTCATTTTTCCGGCGTTTATCAGACTTTCAGATAGGGGAAATGTCAGTGAGCATTCCAATTTCAGTTCCAGAGTGATTCGCCCAATGAGTCCTTGATATTTAGTCGTTTTCAGCCAATTTTCTGGATTTTTGAAAATTTCACTTTTTTGTGAAAATATCCACTAAATGAGGGAATAATATGTGTGAGGGTACCCCAGGAGAGTTCCAAATGTGTGTGGGAAGAATATATATCCCACGGGGGTAAAATTGAAGAAAGTTGAAAAAAAATTTTTTTTGGACTTAGTCATTTTTCCGGCGTTTATCAGACTTTCAGATAGGGCGAATGTCAGTGAGCGTTCCGATTTCAGTTCCAGAGCGATTCGTCCAATGAGTCCTTGATATTTAGTCGTTTTCAGCCAATTTTCTGGATTTTTGAAAATTTCACTTTTTTGTGAAAATATTCACTAAATGAGGGAATAATATGTGTGAGGGTACCCCAGGAGAGTTCCAAATGTGTGTGGGTAGAATATATATCCCGCGGGGGTAAAATTGAAAAAAGTTGAAAAATTTTTTGGGGGGGATTTAGTCATTTTTCCGGCGTTTATCAGACTTTCAGATAGGGCAAATGTCAGTGAGCGTTCCGATTTCAGTTCCAGAGCGATTCGCCCAATGAGTCCTTGATATTTAGTCGTTTTCAGCCAATTTTCTGGATTTTTGAAAATTTCAATTTTTTGTGAAAATATCCACTAAATGAGGGAATAATATGTGTGAGGGTACCCCAGAAGAGTTCCAAATGTGTGTGGATAGAATATATATCCCACGGGGGTAAAATTGAAAAAAGTTGAAAAAAAATTTTTTTTGGACTTAGTCATTTTTCCGGCGTTTATCAGACTTTCAGATAGGGCGAATGTCAGTGAGCGTTCCGATTTCAGTTCCAGAGCGATTCGCCCAATGAGTCCTTGATATTTAGTCGTTTTCAGCCAATTTTCTGGATTTTTGAAAATTTCACTTTTTTGTGAAAATATTCACTAAATGAGGGAATAATATGTGTGAGGGTACCCCAGGAGAGTTCCAAATGTGTGTGGGTAGAATATATATCCCGCGGGGGTAAAATTGAAAAAAGTTGAAAAATTTTTTGGGGGGGATTTAGTCATTTTTCCGGCGTTTATCAGACTTTCAGATAGGGCAAATGTCAGTGAGCGTTCCGATTTCAGTTCCAGAGCGATTCGCCCAATGAGTCCTTGATATTTAGTCGTTTTCAGCCAATTTTCTGGATTTTTGAAAATTTCAATTTTTTGTGAAAATATCCACTAAATGAGGGAATAATATGTGTGAGGGTACCCCAGAAGAGTTCCAAATGTGTGTGGATAGAATATATATCCCACGGGGGTAAAATTGAAAAAAGTTGAAAAAAATTTTTTTTTGGACTTAGTCATTTTTCCGGCGTTTATCAGACTTTCAGATAGGGCAGTGAGCGTTCCGATTTCAGTTCCAGAGCGATTCGCCCAATGAGTCCTTGATATTTAGTCGTTTTCAGCCAATTTTCTGGATTTTTGAAAATTTCACTTTTTTGTGAAAATATTCACTAAATGAGGGAATAATATGTGTGAGGGTACCCCAGGAGAGTACCAAATGTGTGTGGGTAGAATATATATCCCACGGGGGTAAAATTGAAAAAAGTTGAAAAATTTTTTGGGGGGGATTTAGTCATTTTTCCGGCGTTTATCAGACTTTCAGATAGGGGAAATGTCAGTGAGTGTTCCGATTTCAGCTCCAGAGCGATTCGCCCAATGAGTCCTTGTTATTTAGTTGTTTTCAGCCAATTTTCTGGATTTTTGAAAATTTCACTTTTTTGTGAAAATATCCACTAAATGAGGGAATAATATGTGTGAGGGTACCCCAGGAGAGTTGCAAATGTGTGTGGGAAGAATATATATCCCACGGGGGTAAAATTGAAAAAGGTTGAAAAAATTTTTTTTTTGGACTTAGTCATTTTTCCGGCGTTTATCAGACTTTCAGATAGGGGAAATGTCAGTGAGCATTCCAATTTCAGTTCCAGAGTAATTCGCCCAATGAGTCCTTGATATTTAGTCGTTTTCAGCCAATTTTCTGGATTTTTGAAAATTTCACTTTTTTGTGAAAATATCCACTAAATGAGGGAATAATATGTGTGAGGGTACCCCAGGAGAGTTCCAAATGTGTGTGGGAAGAATATATATCCCACGGGGGTAAAATTGAAAAAAGTTAAAAAAATTATTTTTTGGACTTAGTCATTTTTCTGGCGTTTATCAGACTTTCAGATAGGGGAAATGTCAGTGAGCGTTCCGATTTCAGTTCCAGAGCGATTCGCCCAATGAGTCATTGATATTTAGTCGTTTTCAGCCAATTTTCTGGATTTTTGAAAATTTAACTTTTTTGTGAAAATATCCACTAAATGAGGGAATAATATGTGTGAGGGTACCCCAGGAGAGTTCCAAATGTGTGTGGGAAGAATATATATCCCACGGGGGTAAAATTGAAGAAAGTTGAAAAAAAATTTTTTTTGGACTTAGTCATTTTTCCGGCATTTATCAGACTTTCAGATAGGGCGAATGTCAGTGAGCGTTCCGATTTCAGTTCCAGAGCGATTCGCCCAATGAGTCCTTGATATTTAGTCGTTTTCAGCCAATTTTCTGGATTTTTGAAAATTTCACTTTTTTGTGAAAATATTCACTAAATGAGGGAATAATATGTGTGAGGGTACCCCAGGAGAGTTCCAAATGTGTGTGGGTAGAATATATATCCCGCGGGGGTAAAATTGAAAAAAGTTGAAAAATTTTTGGGGGGGGATTTAATCATTTTTCCGGCGTTTATCAGACTTTCAGATAGGGCAAATGTCAGTGAGCGTTCCGATTTCAGTTCCAGAGCGATTCGCCCAATGAGTCCTTGTTATTTAGTTGTTTTCAGCCAATTTTCTGGATTTTTGAAAATTTCACTTTTTTGTGAAAATATCCACTAAATGAGGGAATAATATGTGTGAGGGTACCCCAGGAGAGTTCCAAATGTGTGTGGGAAGAATATATATCCCACGGGGGTAAAATTGAAGAAAGTTGAAAAAAATTTTTTTTTAAACTTAGTCATTTTTCCGGCGTTTATCAGACTTTCAGATAGGGCGAATGTCAGTGAGCGTTCCGATTTCAGTTCCAGAGCGATTCGCCCAATGAGTCCTTGATATTTAGTCGTTTTCAGTCAATTTTCTGGATTTTTGAAAATTTCACTTTTTTGTGAAAATATTCACTAAATGAGGGAATAATATGTGTGAGGGTACCCCAGGAGAGTTCCAAATGTGTGTGGGAAGAATATATATCCCACGGGGGTAAAATTGAAGAAAGTTGAAAAAAATTTTTTTTTAAACTTAGTCATTTTTCCGTCGTTTATCAGACTTTCAGATAGGGCGAATGTCAGTGAGCGTTCCGATTTCAGTTCCAGAGCGACTCGGCCAATGAGTCCTTGATATTTAGTCGTTTTCAGTCAATTTTCTGGATTTTTGAAAATTTCAATTTTTTGTGAAAATATCCACTAAATGAGGGAATAATATGTGTGAGGGTACCCCAGAAGAGTTCCAAATGTGTGTGGATAGAATATATATCCCACGGGGGTAAAATTGAAAAAAGTTGAAAAAAATTTTTTTTTGGACTTAGTCATTTTTCCGGCGTTTATCAGACTTTCAGATAGGGCAGTGAGCGTTCCGATTTCAGTTCCAGAGCGATTCGCCCAATGAGTCCTTGATATTTAGTCGTTTTCAGCCAATTTTCTGGATTTTTGAAAATTTCACTTTTTTGTGAAAATATTCACTAAATGAGGGAATAATATGTGTGAGGGTACCCCAGGAGAGTACCAAATGTGTGTGGGTAGAATATATATCCCACGGGGGTAAAATTGAAAAAAGTTGAAAAATTTTTTGGGGGGGATTTAGTCATTTTTCCGGCGTTTATCAGACTTTCAGATAGGGGAAATGTCAGTGAGTGTTCCGATTTCAGCTCCAGAGCGATTCGCCCAATGAGTCCTTGTTATTTAGTTGTTTTCAGCCAATTTTCTGGATTTTTGAAAATTTCACTTTTTTGTGAAAATATCCACTAAATGAGGGAATAATATGTGTGAGGGTACCCCAGGAGAGTTCCAAATGTGTGTGGGAAGAATATATATCCCACGGGGGTAAAATTGAAAAAGGTTGAAAAAATTTTTTTTTTGGACTTAGTCATTTTTCCGGCGTTTATCAGACTTTCAGATAGGGGAAATGTCAGTGAGCATTCCAATTTCAGTTCCAGAGTAATTCGCCCAATGAGTCCTTGATATTTAGTCGTTTTCAGCCAATTTTCTGGATTTTTGAAAATTTCACTTTTTTGTGAAAATATCCACTAAATGAGGGAATAATATGTGTGAGGGTACCCCAGGAGAGTTCCAAATGTGTGTGGGAAGAATATATATCCCACGGGGGTAAAATTGAAAAAAGTTAAAAAAATTATTTTTTGGACTTAGTCATTTTTCTGGCGTTTATCAGACTTTCAGATAGGGGAAATGTCAGTGAGCGTTCCGATTTCAGTTCCAGAGCGATTCGCCCAATGAGTCATTGATATTTAGTCGTTTTCAGCCAATTTTCTGGATTTTTGAAAATTTAACTTTTTTGTGAAAATATCCACTAAATGAGGGAATAATATGTGTGAGGGTACCCCAGGAGAGTTCCAAATGTGTGTGGGAAGAATATATATCCCACGGGGGTAAAATTGAAGAAAGTTGAAAAAAAATTTTTTTTGGACTTAGTCATTTTTCCGGCATTTATCAGACTTTCAGATAGGGCGAATGTCAGTGAGCGTTCCGATTTCAGTTCCAGAGCGATTCGCCCAATGAGTCCTTGATATTTAGTCGTTTTCAGCCAATTTTCTGGATTTTTGAAAATTTCACTTTTTTGTGAAAATATTCACTAAATGAGGGAATAATATGTGTGAGGGTACCCCAGGAGAGTTCCAAATGTGTGTGGGTAGAATATATATCCCGCGGGGGTAAAATTGAAAAAAGTTGAAAAATTTTTTGGGGGGGATTTAGTCATTTTTCCGGCGTTTATCAGACTTTCAGATAGGGCAAATGTCAGTGAGCGTTCCGATTTCAGTTCCAGAGCGATTCGCCCAATGAGTCCTTGATATTTAGTCGTTTTCAGCCAATTTTCTGGATTTTTGAAAATTTCAATTTTTTGTGAAAATATCCACTAAATGAGGGAATAATATGTGTGAGGGTACCCCAGAAGAGTTCCAAATGTGTGTGGATAGAATATATATCCCACGGGGGTAAAATTGAAAAAAGTTGAAAAAAAATTTTTTTTGGACTTAGTCATTTTTCCGGCGTTTATCAGACTTTCAGATAGGGCGAATGTCAGTGAGCGTTCCGATTTCAGTTCCAGAGCGATTCGCCCAATGAGTCCTTGATATTTAGTCGTTTTCAGCCAATTTTCTGGATTTTTGAAAATTTCACTTTTTTGTGAAAATATTCACTAAATGAGGGAATAATATGTGTGAGGGTACCCCAGGAGAGTTCCAAATGTGTGTGGGTAGAATATATATCCCGCGGGGGTAAAATTGAAAAAAGTTGAAAAATTTTTGGGGGGGGATTTAGTCATTTTTCCGGCGTTTATCAGACTTTCAGATAGGGCAAATGTCAGTGAGCGTTCCGATTTCAGTTCCAGAGCGATTCGCCCAATGAGTCCTTGATATTTAGTCGTTTTCAGCCAATTTTCTGGATTTTTGAAAATTTCAATTTTTTGTGAAAATATCCACTAAATGAGGGAATAATATGTGTGAGGGTACCCCAAAAGAGTTCAAAATGTGTGTGGATAGAATATATATCCCACGGGGGTAAAATTGAAAAAAGTTGAAAAAAATTTTTTTTTGGACTTAGTCATTTTTCCGGCGTTTATCAGACTTTCAGATAGGGCAGTGAGCGTTCCGATTTCAGTTCCAGAGCGATTCGCCCAATGAGTCCTTGTTATTTAGTTGTTTTCAGCCAATTTTCTGGATTTTTGAAAATTTCACTTTTTTGTGAAAATATCCACTAAATGAGGGAATAATATGTGTGAGGGTACCCCAGGAGAGTTCCAAATGTGTGTGGGAAGAATATATATCCCACGGGGGTAAAATTGAAGAAAGTTGAAAAAATTTTTTTTTTAAACTTAGTCATTTTTCCGGCGTTTATCAGACTTTCAGATAGGGCGAATGTCAGTGAGCGTTCCGATTTCAGTTCCAGAGCGATTCGCCCAATGAGTCCTTGATATTTAGTCGTTTTCAGTCAATTTTCTGGATTTTTGAAAATTTCACTTTTTTGTGAAAATATTCACTAAATGAGGGAATAATATGTGTGAGGGTACCCCAGGAGAGTTCCAAATGTGTGTGGGAAGAATATATATCCCACGGGGGTAAAATTGAAGAAAGTTGAAAAAAATTTTTTTTTAAACTTAGTCATTTTTCCGTCGTTTATCAGACTTTCAGATAGGGCGAATGTCAGTGAGCGTTCCGATTTCAGTTCCAGAGCGACTCGGCCAATGAGTCCTTGATATTTAGTCGTTTTCAGTCAATTTTCTGGATTTTTGAAAATTTCACTTTTTTGTGAAAATATTCACTAAATGAGGGAATAATATGTGTGAGGGTACCCCAGGAGAGTTCCAAATATGTGTGGGTAGAATATATATCCCACGGGGGTAAAATTGAAAAAAGTTGAAAACATTTTTTGGGGGGATTTAGTCATTTTTCCGGCGTTTATCAGACTTTCAGATAGGGGAAATGTCAGTGAGTGTTCCGATTTCAGCTCCAGAGCGATTCGCCCAATGAGTCCTTGTTATTTAGTTGTTTTCAGACAATTTTCTGGATTTTTGAAAATTTCACTTTTTTGTGAAAATATCCACTAAATGAGGGAATAATATGTGTGAGGGTACCCCAGGAGAGTTCCAAATGTGTGTGGGTAGAATATATATCCCACGGGGGCAAAATTGAAAAAGGTTGAAAAAAATTTTTTTTTGGACTTAGTCATTTTTCCGGCGTTTATCAGACTTTCAGATAGGGGAAATGTCAGTGAGCATTCCAATTTCAGTTCCAGAGTGATTCGCCCAATGAGTCCTTGATATTTAGTCGTTTTCAGCCAATTTTCTGGATTTTTGAAAATTTCACTTTTTTGTGAAAATATCCACTAAATGAGGGAATAATATGTGTGAGGGTACCCCAGGAGAGTTCCAAATGTGTGTGGGAAGAATATATATCCCACGGGGGTAAAATTGAAGAAAGTTGAAAAAAAATTTTTTTTGGACTTAGTCATTTTTCCGGCGTTTATCAGACTTTCAGATAGGGGAAATGTCAGTGAGCATTCCGATTTCAGTTCCAGAGCGATTCGCCCAATGAGTCCTTGATATTTATTCGTTTTCAGCCAATTTTCTGGATTTTTGAAAATTTAACTTTTTTGTGAAAATATCCACTAAATGAGGGAATAATATGTGTGAGGGTACCCCAAGAGAGTTCCAAATGTGTGCGGGAAGAATATATATCCCACGGGGGTAAAATTGAAAAAAGTTGAAAAAAAAATTTTTTTTGGACTTAGTCATTTTTCCGGCGTTTATCAGACTTTCAGATAGGGCGAATGTCAGTGAGCGTTCAGATTTCAGTTCCAGAGCGATTCGTCCAATGAGTCCTTGATATTTAGTCGTTTTCAGCCAATTTTCTGGATTTTTGAAAATTTCACTTTTTTGTGAAAATATTCACTAAATGAGGGAATAATATGTGTGAGGGTACCCCAGGAGAGTTCCAAATGTGTGTGGGTAGAATATATATCCCGCGGGGGTAAAATTGAAAAAAGTTGAAAAATTTTTTGGGGGGGATTTAGTCATTTTTCCGGCGTTTATCAGACTTTCAGATAGGGCAAATGTCAGTGAGCGTTCCGATTTCAGTTCCAGAGCGATTCGCCCAATGAGTCCTTGATATTTAGTCGTTTTCAGCCAATTTTCTGGATTTTTGAAAATTTCAATTTTTTGTGAAAATATCCACTAAATGAGGGAATAATATGTGTGAGGGTACCCCAGAAGAGTTCCAAATGTGTGTGGATAGAATATATATCCCACGGGGGTAAAATTGAAAAAAGTTGAAAAAAAATTTTTTTTGGACTTAGTCATTTTTCCGGCGTTTATCAGACTTTCAGATAGGGCGAATGTCAGTGAGCGTTCCGATTTCAGTTCCAGAGCGATTCGCCCAATGAGTCTTTGATATTTAGTCGTTTTCAGCCAATTTTCTGGATTTTTGAAAATTTCACTTTTTTGTGAAAATATTCACTAAATGAGGGAATAATATGTGTGAGGGTACCCCAGGAGAGTTCCAAATGTGTGTGGGTAGAATATATATCCCGCGGGGGTAAAATTGAAAAAAGTTGAAAAATTTTTTGGGGGGGATTTAGTCATTTTTCCGGCGTTTATCAGACTTTCAGATAGGGCAAATGTCAGTGAGCGTTCCGATTTCAGTTCCAGAGCGATTCGCCCAATGAGTCCTTGATATTTAGTCGTTTTCAGCCAATTTTCTGGATTTTTGAAAATTTCAATTTTTTGTGAAAATATCCACTAAATGAGGGAATAATATGTGTGAGGGTACCCCAGAAGAGTTCCAAATGTGTGTGGATAGAATATATATCCCACGGGGGTAAAATTGAAAAAAGTTGAAAAAAATTTTTTTTTGGACTTAGTCATTTTTCCGGCGTTTATCAGACTTTCAGATAGGGCAGTGAGCGTTCCGATTTCAGTTCCAGAGCGATTTGCCCAATGAGACCTTGATATTTAGTCGTTTTCAGCCAATTTTCTGGATTTTTGAAAATTTCACTTTTTTGTGAAAATATCCACTAAATGAGGGAATAATATGTGTGAGGGTAACCCACGAGAGTTCCAAATGTGTGTGGGTAGAATATATATCCCACGGGGGTAAAATTGAAAAAAGTTGAAAAAAATTTTTTTTTGGACTTAGTCATTTTTCCAATGTTTATCAGACTTTCAGATAGGGGAAATGTCAGTGAGTGTTCCGATTTCAGTTCCAGAGTGATTCGCCCAATGAGACCTTGATATTTAGTCGTTTTCAGCCAATTTTCTGGATTTTTGAAAATTTCACTTTTTTGTGAAAATATCCACTAAATGAGGGAATAATATGTGTGAGGGTAACCCTGGAGAGTTCCAAATGTGTGTGGGTAGAATATATATCCCACGGCTGTAAAATTGAAAAAAGTTGCAAAAAATTTTTTTTTGGACTTAGTCATTTTTCCAACGTTTATCAGACTTTCAGATAGGGGAAATGTCAGTGAGCGTTCCGATTTCAGTTCCAGAGCGATTCGCCCAATGAGACCTTGATATTTAGTCGTTTTCAGCCAATTTTCTGGATTTTTGAAAATTTCACTTTTTTGTGAAAATATCCACTAAATGAGGGAATAATATGTGTGAGGGTACCCCAGGAGAGTTCCAAATGTGTGTGGGTAGAATATATATCCCACGGGGGTAAAATTGAAAAAAGTTGAAAAAAATTTTTTTTTGGACTTAGTCATTTTTCCAACGTTTATCAGACTTTCAGATAGGGGAAATGTCAGTGAGCGTTCCGATTTCAGTTCCAGAGCGATTCGCCCAATGATTCCTTGATATTTAGTCGTTTTCAGCCAATTTTCTGGATTTTTGAAAATTTCACTTTTTTGTGAAAATATCCACTAAATGAGGGAATAATATGTGTGAGGGTAACCCACGAGAGTTCCAAATGTGTGTGGGTAGAATATATATCCCACGGGGGTAAAATTGAAAAAAGTTGAAAAAAATTTTTTTTTGGACTTAGTCATTTTTCCAATGTTTATCAGACTTTCAGATAGGGGAAATGTCAGTGAGCGTTCCGATTTCAGTTCCAGAGCGATTCGCCCAATGAGACCTTGATATTTAGTCGTTTTCAGCCAATTTTCTGGATTTTTGAAAATTTCACTTTTTTGTGAAAATATCCACTAAATGAGGGAATAATATGTGTGAGGGTACCCCAGGAGAGTTCCAAATGTGTGTGGGAAGAATATATATCCCACGGGGGTAAAATTGAAAAAAGTTAAAAAAATTATTTTTTGGACTTAGTCATTTTTCTGGCGTTTATCAGACTTTCAGATAGGGGAAATGTCAGTGAGCGTTCCGATTTCAGTTCCAGAGCGATTCGCCCAATGAGTCATTGATATTTAGTCGTTTTCAGCCAATTTTCTGGATTTTTGAAAATTTCACTTTTTTGTGAAAATATCCACTAAATGAGGGAATAATATGTGTGAGGGTACCCCAGGAGAGTTCCAAATGTGTGTGGGAAGAATATATATCCCACGGGGGTAAAATTGAAGAAAGTTGAAAAAAAATTTTTTTTGGACTTAGTCATTTTTCCGGCATTTATCAGACTTTCAGATAGGGCGAATGTCAGTGAGCGTTCCGATTTCAGTTCCAGAGCGATTCGCCCAATGAGTCCTTGATATTTAGTCGTTTTCAGCCAATTTTCTGGATTTTTGAAAATTTCACTTTTTTGTGAAAATATTCACTAAATGAGGGAATAATATGTGTGAGGGTACCCCAGGAGAGTTCCAAATGTGTGTGGGTAGAATATATATCCCGCGGGGGTAAAATTGAAAAAAGTTGAAAAAATTTTTGGGGGGGATTTAGTCATTTTTCCGGCGTTTATCAGACTTTTAGATAGGGCAAATGTCAGTGAGCGTTCCGATTTCAGTTCCAGAGCGATTCGCCCAATGAGTCCTTGATATTTAGTCGTTTTCAGCCAATTTTCTGGATTTTTGAAAATTTCAATTTTTTGTGAAAATATCCACTAAATGAGGGAATAATATGTGTGAGGGTACCCCAGAAGAGTTCCAAATGTGTGTGGATAGAATATATATCCCACGGGGGTAAAATTGAAAAAAGTTGAAAAAATTTTTTTTTTGGACTTAGTCATTTTTCCGGCGTTTATCAGACTTTCAGATAGGGTGAATGTCAGTGAGCGTTCCGATTTCAGTTCCAGAGCGATTCGCCCAATCAGTCCTTGATATTTAGTCGTTTTCAGCCAATTTTCTGGATTTTTGAAAATTTCACTTTTTTGTGAAAATATCCACTAAATGAGGGAATAATATGTGTGAGGGTACCCCAGGAGAGTTCCAAATGTGTGTGGGTAGAATATATATCCCGCGGGGGTAAAATTGAAAAAAGTTGAAAAAAATTTTTGGGGGGATTTAATCATTTTTCCGGCGTTTATCAGACTTTCAGATAGGGGAAATGTCAGCGAGTGTTCCGATTTCAGTTCCAGAGCGATTCGCCCAATGAGTCCTTGATATTTAGTCGTTTTCAGCCAATTTTCTGGATTTTTGAAAATTTCACTTTTTTGTGAAAATATCCACTAAATGAGGGAATAATATGTGTGAGGGTACCCCAGGAGAGTTCCAAATGTGTGTGGGAAGAATATATATCCCACGGGGGTAAAATTGAAGAAAGTTGAAAAAAAAATTTTTTTAAACTTAGTCATTTTTCCGGCGTTTATCAGACTTTCAGATAGGGCGAATGTCAGTGAGCGTTCCGATTTCAGTTCCAGAGCGACTCGCCCAATGAGTCCTTGATATTTAGTCGTTTTCAGTCAATTTTCTGGATTTTTGAAAATTTCACTTTTTTGTGAAAATATTCACTAAATGAGGGAATAATATGTGTGAGGGTACCCCAGGAGAGTTCCAAATGTGTGTGGGTAGAATATATATCCCGCGGGGGTAAAATTGAAAAAAGTTGAAAAAATTTTTTGGGGGGATTTAGTCATTTTTCCGGTGTTTATCAGACTTTCAGATAGGGGAAATGTCAGTGAGTGTTCCGATTTCAGCTCCAGAGCGATTCGCCCAAAGAGTCCTTGTTATTTAGTTGTTTTCAGACAATTTTCTGGATTTTTGAAAATTTCACTTTTTTGTGAAAATATCCACTAAATGAGGGAATAATATGTGTGAGGGTACCCCAGGAGAGTTCCAAATGTGTGTGGGTAGAATATATATCCCACGGGGGCAAAATTGAAAAAGGTTGAAAAAAATTTTTTTTTGGACTTAGTCATTTTTCCGGCGTTTATCAGACTTTCAGATAGGGGAAATGTCAGTGAGCATTCCAATTTCAGTTCCAGAGTGATTCGCCCAATGAGTCCTTGATATTTAGTCGTTTTCAGCCAATTTTCTGGATTTTTGAAAATTTCACTTTTTTGTGAAAATATCCACTAAATGAGGGAATAATATGTGTGAGGGTACCCCAGGAGAGTTCCAAATGTGTGTGGGAAGAATATATATCCCAAGGGGGTAAAATTGAAAAAAGTTAAAAAAATTATTTTTTGGACTTAGTCATTTTTCTGGCGTTTATCAGACTTTCAGATAGGGGAAATGTCAGTGAGCGTTCCGATTTCAGTTCCAGAGCGATTCGCCCAATGAGTCATTGATATTTAGTCGTTTTCAGCCAATTTTCTGGATTTTTGAAAATTTAACTTTTTTGTGAAAATATCCACTAAATGAGGGAATAATATGTGTGAGGGTACCCCAAGAGAGTTCCAAATGTGTGTGGGAAGAATATATATCCCACGGGGGTAAAATTGAAAAAAGTTGAAAAAATTTTTTTTTTGGACTTAGTCATTTTTCCGGCATTTATCAGACTTTCAGATAGGGCGAATGTCAGTGAGCGTTCCGATTTCAGTTCCAGAGCGATTCGCCCAATGAGTCCTTGATATTTAGTCGTTTTCAGCCAATTTTCTGGATTTTTGAAAATTTCACTTTTTTGTGAAAATATTCACTAAATGAGGGAATAATATGTGTGAGGGTACCCCAGGAGAGTTCCAAATGTGTGTGGGTAGAATATATATCCCGCGGGGGTAAAATTGAAAAAAGTTGAAAAATTTTTTGGGGGGGATTTAGTCATTTTTCCGGCGTTTATCAGACTTTCAGATAGGGCAAATGTCAGTGAGCGTTTCGATTTCAGTTCCAGAGCGATTCGCCCAATGAGTCCTTGATATTTAGTCGTTTTCAGCCAATTTTCTGGATTTTTGAAAATTTCACTTTTTTGTGAAAATATTCACTAAATGAGGGAATAATATGTGTGAGGGTACCCCAGGAGAGTTCCAAATGTGTGTGGGTAGAATATATATCCCGCGGGGGTAAAATTGAAAAAAGTTGAAAAATTTTTTTGGGGGGATTTAGTCATTTTTCCGGCGTTTATCAGACTTTCAGATAGGGGAAATGTCAGTGAGTGTTCCGATTTCAGTTCCAGAGCGATTCGCCCAATGAGTCCTTGTTTTTTAGTTGTTTTCAGCCAATTTTCTGGATTTTTGAAAATTTCACTTTTTTGTGAAAATATCCACTAAATGAGGGAATAATATGTGTGAGGGTACCCCAGGAGAGTTCCAAATGTGTGTGGGTAGAATATATATCCCGCGGGGGTAAAATTGAAAAAAGTTGAAAAAATTTTTTGGGGGGATTTAATCATTTTTCCGGCGTTTATCAGACTTTCAGATAGGGGAAATGTCAGCGAGTGTTCCGATTTCAGTTCCAGAGCGATTCGCCCAATGAGTCCTTGATATTTAGTCGTTTTCAGCCAATTTTCTGGATTTTTGAAAATTTCACTTTTTTGTGAAAATATCCACTAAATGAGGGAATAATATGTGTGAGGGTACCCCAGGAGAGTTCCAAATGTGTGTGGGAAGAATATATATCCCACGGGGGTAAAATTGAAGAAAGTTGAAAAAAAATTTTTTTTAAACTTAGTCATTTTTCCGGCGTTTATCAGACTTTCAGATAGGGCGAATGTCAGTGAGCGTTCCGATTTCAGTTCCAGAGCGACTCGCCCAATGAGTCCTTGATATTTAGTCGTTTTCAGTCAATTTTCTGGATTTTTGAAAATTTCACTTTTTTGTGAAAATATTCACTAAATGAGGGAATAATATGTGTGAGGGTACCCCAGGAGAGTTCCAAATGTGTGTGGGTAGAATATATATCCCGCGGGGGTAAAATTGAAAAAAGTTGAAAAAATTTTTTGGGGGGATTTAGTCATTTTTCCGGCGTTTATCAGACTTTCAGATAGGGGAAATGTCAGTGAGTGTTCCGATTTCAGCTCCAGAGCGATTCGCCCAAAGAGTCCTTGTTATTTAGTTGTTTTCAGACAATTTTCTGGATTTTTGAAAATTTCACTTTTTTGTGAAAATATCCACTAAATGAGGGAATAATATGTGTGAGGGTACCCCAGGAGAGTTCCAAATGTGTGTGGGTAGAATATATATCCCACGGGGGCAAAATTGAAAAAGGTTGAAAAAAATTTTTTTTTGGACTTAGTCATTTTTCCGGCGTTTATCAGACTTTCAGATAGGGGAAATGTCAGTGAGCATTCCAATTTCAGTTCCAGAGTGATTCGCCCAATGAGTCCTTGATATTTAGTCGTTTTCAGCCAATTTTCTGGATTTTTGAAAATTTCACTTTTTTGTGAAAATATCCACTAAATGAGGGAATAATATGTGTGAGGGTACCCCAGGAGAGTTCCAAATGTGTGTGGGAAGAATATATATCCCAAGGGGGTAAAATTGAAAAAAGTTAAAAAAATTATTTTTTGGACTTAGTCATTTTTCTGGCGTTTATCAGACTTTCAGATAGGGGAAATGTCAGTGAGCGTTCCGATTTCAGTTCCAGAGCGATTCGCCCAATGAGTCATTGATATTTAGTCGTTTTCAGCCAATTTTCTGGATTTTTGAAAATTTAACTTTTTTGTGAAAATATCCACTAAATGAGGGAATAATATGTGTGAGGGTACCCCAAGAGAGTTCCAAATGTGTGTGGGAAGAATATATATCCCACGGGGGTAAAATTGAAAAAAGTTGAAAAAATTTTTTTTTTGGACTTAGTCATTTTTCCGGCATTTATCAGACTTTCAGATAGGGCGAATGTCAGTGAGCGTTCCGATTTCAGTTCCAGAGCGATTCGCCCAATGAGTCCTTGATATTTAGTCGTTTTCAGCCAATTTTCTGGATTTTTGAAAATTTCACTTTTTTGTGAAAATATTCACTAAATGAGGGAATAATATGTGTGAGGGTACCCCAGGAGAGTTCCAAATGTGTGTGGGTAGAATATATATCCCGCGGGGGTAAAATTGAAAAAAGTTGAAAAATTTTTTGGGGGGGATTTAGTCATTTTTCCGGCGTTTATCAGACTTTCAGATAGGGCAAATGTCAGTGAGCGTTTCGATTTCAGTTCCAGAGCGATTCGCCCAATGAGTCCTTGATATTTAGTCGTTTTCAGCCAATTTTCTGGATTTTTGAAAATTTCACTTTTTTGTGAAAATATTCACTAAATGAGGGAATAATATGTGTGAGGGTACCCCAGGAGAGTTCCAAATGTGTGTGGGTAGAATATATATCCCGCGGGGGTAAAATTGAAAAAAGTTGAAAAATTTTTTTGGGGGGATTTAGTCATTTTTCCGGCGTTTATCAGACTTTCAGATAGGGGAAATGTCAGTGAGTGTTCCGATTTCAGTTCCAGAGCGATTCGCCCAATGAGTCCTTGTTTTTTAGTTGTTTTCAGCCAATTTTCTGGATTTTTGAAAATTTCACTTTTTTGTGAAAATATCCACTAAATGAGGGAATAATATGTGTGAGGGTACCCCAGGAGAGTTCCAAATGTGTGTGGGAAGAATATATATCCCACGGGGGTAAAATTGAAAAAAGTTGAAAAAAAATTTTTTTTGGACTTAGTCATTTTTACGGCGTTTATCAGACTTTCAGATAGGGCGAATGTCAGTGAGTGTTCCAATTTCAGTTCCAGAGCGATTCGCCCAATGAGTCCTTGATATTTAGTCGTTTTCAGCCAATTTTCTGGATTTTTGAAAATTTCACTTTTTTGTGAAAATATTCACTAAATGAGAGAATAATATGTGTGAGGGTACCCCAGGAGAGTTCCAAATGTGTGTGGGAAGAATATATATCCCACGGGGGTAAAATTGAAGAAAGTTGAAAAAAATTTTTTTTTAAACTTAGTCATTTTTCCGGCGTTTATCAGACTTTCAGATAGGGCGAATGTCAGTGAGCGTTCCGATTTCAGTTCCAGAGCGATTCGCCCAATGAGTCCTTGATATTTAGTCGTTTTCAGTCAATTTTCTGGATTTTTGAAAATTTCACTTTTTTGTGAAAATATTCACTAAATGAGGGAATAATATGTGTGAGGGTACCCCAGGAGAGTTCCAAATGTGTGTGGGTAGAATATATATCCCGCGGGGGTAAAATTGAAAAAAGTTGAAAATTTTTTTTAGGGGGATTTAGTCATTTTTCCGGCGTTTATCAGACTTTCAGATAGGGGAAATGTCAGTGAGTGTTCCGATTTCAGTTCCAGAGCGATTCGCCCAATGAGTCCTTGTTTTTTAGTTGTTTTCAGCCAATTTTCTGGATTTTTGAAAATTTCACTTTTTTGTGAAAATATCCACTAAATGAGGGAATAATATGTGTGAGGGTACCCCAGGAGAGTTCCAAATGTGTGTGGGAAGAATATATATCCCACGGGGGTAAAATTGAAAAAAGTTGAAAAAAAATTTTTTTTGGACTTAGTCATTTTTCCGGCGTTTATCAGACTTTCAGATAGGGCGAATGTCAGTGAGTGTTCCAATTTCAGTTCCAGAGCGATTCGCCCAATGAGTCCTTGATATTTAGTCGTTTTCAGCCAATTTTCTGGATTTTTGAAAATTTCACTTTTTTGTGAAAATATTCACTAAATGAGGGAATAATATGTGTGAGGGTACCCCAGGAGAGTTCCAAATGTGTGTGGGAAGAATATATATCCCACGGGGGTAAAATTGAAGAAAGTTGAAAAAAATTTTTTTTTAAACTTAGTCATTTTTCCGGCGTTTATCAGACTTTCAGATAGGGCGAATGTCAGTGAGCGTTCCGATTTCAGTTCCAGAGCGACTCGGCCAATGAGTCCTTGATATTTAGTCGTTTTCAGTCAATTTTCTGGATTTTTGAAAATTTCACTTTTTTGTGAAAATATTCACTAAATGAGGGAATAATATGTGTGAGGGTACCCCAGGAGAGTTCCAAATGTGTGTGGGTAGAATATATATCCCGCGGGGGTAAAATTGAAAAAAGTTGAAAAAATTTTTTGGGGGGATTTAGTCATTTTTCCGGCGTTTATCAGACTTTCAGATAGGGGAAATGTCAGTGAGTGTTCCGATTTCAGCTCCAGAGCGATTCGCCCAATGAGTCCTTGTTATTTAGTTGTTTTCAGACAATTTTCTGGATTTTTGAAAATTTCACTTTTTTGTGAAAATATCCACTAAATGAGGGAATAATATGTGTGAGGGTACCCCAGGAGAGTTCCAAATGTGTGTGGGTAGAATATATATCCCACGGGGGCAAAATTGAAAAAGGTTGAAAAAAATTTTTTTTTGGACTTAGTCATTTTTCCGGCGTTTATCAGACTTTCAGATAGGGGAAATGTCAGTGAGCATTCCAATTTCAGTCCCAGAGTGATTCGCCCAATGAGTCCTTGATATTTAGTCGTTTTCAGCCAATTTTCTGGATTTTTGAAAATTTCACTTTTTTGTGAAAATATCCACTAAATGAGGGAATAATATGTGTGAGGGTACCCCAGGAGAGTTCCAAATGTGTGTGGGAAGAATATATATCCCACGGGGGTAAAATTGAAGAAAGTTGAAAAAAAATTTTTTTTGGACTTAGTCATTTTTCCGGCGTTTATCAGACTTTCAGATAGGGGAAATGTCAGTGAGCATTCCGATTTCAGTTCCAGAGCGATTCGCCCAATGAGTCCTTGATATTTATTCGTTTTCAGCCAATTTTCTGGATTTTTGAAAATTTAACTTTTTTGTGAAAATATCCACTAAATGAGGGAATAATATGTGTGAGGGTACCCCAAGAGAGTTCCAAATGTGTGTGGGAAGAATATATATCCCACGGGGGTAAAATTGAAAAAAGTTGAAAAAAAATTTTTTTTGGACTTAGTCATTTTTCCGGCGTTTATCAGACTTTCAGATAGGGCGAATGTCAGTGAGCGTTCCGATTTCAGTTCCAGAGCGATTCGTCCAATGAGTCCTTGATATTTAGTCGTTTTCAGCCAATTTTCTGGATTTTTGAAAATTTCACTTTTTTGTGAAAATATTCACTAAATGAGGGAATAATATGTGTGAGGGTACCCCAGGAGAGTTCCAAATGTGTGTGGGTAGAATATATATCCCGCGGGGGTAAAATTGAAAAAAGTTGAAAAATTTTTTGGGGGGGATTTAGTCATTTTTCCGGCGTTTATCAGACTTTCAGATAGGGCAAATGTCAGTGAGCGTTCCGATTTCAGTTCCAGAGCGATTCGCCCAATGAGTCCTTGATATTTAGTCGTTTTCAGCCAATTTTCTGGATTTTTGAAAATTTCAATTTTTTGTGAAAATATCCACTAAATGAGGGAATAATATGTGTGAGGGTACCCCAGAAGAGTTCCAAATGTGTGTGGATAGAATATATATCCCACGGGGGTAAAATTGAAAAAAGTTGAAAAAAAATTTTTTTTGGACTTAGTCATTTTTCCGGCGTTTATCAGACTTTCAGATAGGGCGAATGTCAGTGAGCGTTCCGATTTCAGTTCCAGAGCGATTCGCCCAATGTGTCCTTGATATTTAGTCGTTTTCAGCCAATTTTCTGGATTTTTGAAAATTTCACTTTTTTGTGAAAATATTCACTAAATGAGGGAATAATATGTGTGAGGGTACCCCAGGAGAGTTCCAAATGTGTGTGGGTAGAATATATATCCCGCGGGGGTAAAATTGAAAAAAGTTGAAAAATTTTTGGGGGGGGATTTAGTCATTTTTCCGGCGTTTATCAGACTTTCAGATAGGGCAAATGTCAGTGAGCGTTCCGATTTCAGTTCCAGAGCGATTCGCCCAATGAGTCCTTGATATTTAGTCGTTTTCAGCCAATTTTCTGGATTTTTGAAAATTTCAATTTTTTGTGAAAATATCCACTAAATGAGGGAATAATATGTGTGAGGGTACCCCAGAAGAGTTCCAAATGTGTGTGGATAGAATATATATCCCACGGGGGTAAAATTGAAAAAAGTTGAAAAAAATTTTTTTTTGGACTTAGTCATTTTTCCGGCGTTTATCAGACTTTCAGATAGGGCGAATGTCAGTGAGCGTTCCGATTTCAGTTCCAGAGCGATTCGCCCAATGAGTCCTTGATATTTAGTCGTTTTCAGCCAATTTTCTGGATTTTTGAAAATTTCACTTTTTTGTGAAAATATTCACTAAATGAGGGAATAATATGTGTGAGGGTACCCCAGGAGAGTACCAAATGTGTGTGGGTAGAATATATATCCCGCGGGGGTAAAATTGAAAAAAGTTGAAAAATTTTTTTGGGGGGATTTAGTCATTTTTCCGGCGTTTATCAGACTTTCAGATAGGGGAAATGTCAGTGAGTGTTCCGATTTCAGCTCCAGAGCGATTCGCCCAATGAGTCCTTGTTATTTAGTTGTTTTCAGCCAATTTTCTGGATTTTTGAAAATTTCACTTTTTTGTGAAAATATCCACTAAATGAGGGAATAATATGTGTGAGGGTACCCCAGGAGAGTTCCAAATGTGTGTGGGAAGAATATATATCCCACGGGGGTAAAATTGAAGAAAGTTGAAAAAAAATTTTTTTTGGACTTAGTCATTTTTCTGGCGTTTATCAGACTTTCAGATAGGGGAAATGTCAGTGAGCATTCCGATTTCAGTTCCAGAGCGATTCGCCCAATGAGTCCTTGATATTTAGTCGTTTTCAGCCAATTTTCTGGATTTTTGAAAATTTAACTTTTTTGTGAAAATATCCACTAAATGAGGGAATAATATGTGTGAGGGTACCCCAAGAGAGTTCCAAATGTGTGTGGGAAGAATATATATCCCACGGGGGTAAAATTGAAAAAAGTTGAAAAAAATTTTTTTTTGGACTTAGTCATTTTTCCGGCGTTTATCAGACTTTCAGATAGGGCGAATGTCAGTGAGCGTTCCGATTTCAGTTCCAGAGCGATTCGCCCAATGAGTCCTTGATATTTAGTCGTTTTCAGTCAATTTTCTGGATTTTTGAAAATTTAACTTTTTTGTGAAAATATCCACTAAATGAGGGAATAATATGTGTGAGGGTACCCCAGGAGAGTTCCAAATGTGTGTGGGAAGAATCTATATCCCACGGGGGTAAAATTGAAAAAAGTTGAAAAAAATTTTTTTTTGGACTTAGTCATTTTTCCGGCGTTTATCAGACTTTCAGATAGGGCGAATGTCAGTGAGCGTTCCAATTTCAGTTCCATAGCGATTCGCCCAATGAGTCCTTGATATTTAGTCATTTTCAGCCAATTTTCTGGATTTTTGAAAATTTCACTTTTTTGTGAAAATATTCACTAAATGAGGGAATAATATGTGTGAGGGTACCCCAGGAGAGTTCCAAATGTGTGTGGGTAGAATATATATCCCGCGGGGGTAAAATTGAAAAAAGTTGAAAAAAATTTTTGGGGGGATTTAGTCATTTTTCCAGCGTTTATCAGACTTTCAGATAGGGGAAATGTCAGTGAGTGTTCCGATTTCAGTTCCAGAGCGATTCGCCCAATGAGTCCTTGTTATTTAGTTGTTTTCAGCCAATTTTCTGGATTTTTGAAAATTTCACTTTTTTGTGAAAATATCCACTAAATGAGGGAATAATATGTGTGAGGGTACCCCAGGAGAGTTCCAAATGTGTGTGGGAAGAATATATATCCCACGGGGGTAAAATTGAAGAAAGTTGAAAAAAATTTTTTTTTAAACTTAGTCATTTTTCCGGCGTTTATCAGACTTTCAGATAGGGCGAATGTCAGTGAGCGTTCCGATTTCAGTTCCAGAGCGACTCGCCCAATGAGTCCTTGATATTTAGTCGTTTTCAGTCAATTTTCTGGATTTTTGAAAATTTTACTTTTTTGTGAAAATATTCACTAAATGAGGGAATAATATGTGTGAGGGTACCCCAGGAGAGTTCCAAATGTGTGTGGGTAGAATATATATCCCGCGGGGGTAAAATTGAAAAAAGTTGAAAAAATTTTTTGGGGGGATTTAGTCATTTTTCCGGCGTTTATCAGACTTTCAGATAGGGGAAATGTCAGTGAGTGTTCCGATTTCAGCTCCAGAGCGATTCGCCCAATGAGTCCTTGTTATTTAGTTGTTTTCAGACAATTTTCTGGATTTTTGAAAATTTCACTTTTTTGTGAAAATATCCACTAAATGAGGGAATAATATGTGTGAGGGTACCCCAGGAGAGTTCCAAATGTGTGTGGGTAGAATATATATCCCACGGGGGCAAAATTGAAAAAGGTTGAAAAAAATTTTTTTTTGGACTTAGTCATTTTTCCGGCGTTTATCAGACTTTCAGATAGGGGAAATGTCAGTGAGCATTCCAATTTCAGTTCCAGAGTGATTCGCCCAATGAGTCCTTGATATTTAGTTGTTTTCAGCCAATTTTCTGGATTTTTGAAAATTTCACTTTTTTGTGAAAATATCCACTAAATGAGGGAATAATATGTGTGAGGGTACCCCAGGAGAGTTCCAAATGTGTGTGGGAAGAATATATATCCCACGGGGGTAAAATTGAAAAAAGTTGAAAAAAATTTTTTTTTGGACTTAGTCATTTTTCCGGCGTTTATCAGACTTTCAGATAGGGCGAATGTCAGTGAGCGTTCCGATTTCAGTTCCAGAGCGATTCGCCCAATGAGTCCTTGATATTTAGTCGTTTTCAGCCAATTTTCTGGATTTTTGAAAATGTAACTTTTTTGTGAAAATATCCACTAAATGAGGGAATAATATGTGTGAGGGTACCCCAGGAGAGTTCCAAATGTGTGTGGGTAGAATCTATATCCCACGGGGGCAAAATTGAAAAAGGTTGAAAAAAATTTTTTTTTGGACTTAGTCATTTTTCCGGCGTTTATCAGACTTTCAGATAGGGGAAATGTCAGTGAGCATTCCAATTTCAGTTCCAGAGTGATTCGCCCAATGAGTCCTTGATATTTAGTCGTTTTCAGCCAATTTTCTGGATTTTTGAAAATTTCACTTTTTTGTGAAAATATCCACTAAATGAGGGAATAATATGTGTGAGGGTACCCCAGGAGAGTTCCAAATGTGTGTGGGAAGAATATATATCCCACGGGGGTAAAATTGAAAAAAGTTAAAAAAATTATTTTTTGGACTTAGTCATTTTTCTGGCGTTTATCAGACTTTCAGATAGGGGAAATGTCAGTGAGCGTTCCGATTTCAGTTCCAGAGCGATTCGCCCAATGAGTCATTGATATTTAGTCGTTTTCAGCCAATTTTCTGGATTTTTGAAAATTTAACTTTTTTGTGAAAATATCCACTAAATGAGGGAATAATATGTGTGAGGGTACCCCAGGAGAGTTCCAAATGTGTGTGGGAAGAATATATATCCCACGGGGGTAAAATTGAAGAAAGTTGAAAAAAAAATTTTTTTGGACTTAGTCATTTTTCCGGCGTTTATCAGACTTTCAGATAGGGGAAATGTCAGTGAGCATTCCGATTTCAGTTCCAGAGCGATTCGCCCAATGAGTCCTTGATATTTAGTCGTTTTCAGCCAATTTTCTGGATTTTTGAAAATTTAACTTTTTTGTGAAAATATCCACTAAATGAGGGAATAATATGTGTGAGGGTACCCCAAGAGAGTTCCAAATGTGTGTGGGAAGAATATATATCCCACGGGGGTAAAATTGAAAAAAGTTGAAAAAATATTTTTTTTGGACTTAGTCATTTTTCCGGCATTTATCAGACTTTCAGATAGGGCGAATGTCAGTGAGCGTTCCGATTTCAGTTCCAGAGCGATTCGCCCAATGAGTCCTTGATATTTAGTCGTTTTCAGCCAATTTTCTGGATTTTTGAAAATTTCACTTTTTTGTGAAAATATTCACTAAATGAGGGAATAATATGTGTGAGGGTACCCCAGGAGAGTTCCAAATGTGTGTGGGTAGAATATATATCCCGCGGGGGTAAAATTGAAAAAAGTTGAAAAATTTTTTGGGGGGGATTTAGTCATTTTTCCGGCGTTTATCAGACTTTCAGATAGGGCAAATGTCAGTGAGCGTTCCGATTTCAGTTCCAGAGCGATTCGCCCAATGAGTCCTTGATATTTAGTCGTTTTCAGCCAATTTTCTGGATTTTTGAAAATTTCAATTTTTTGTGAAAATATCCACTAAATGAGGGAATAATATGTGTGAGGGTACCCCAGAAGAGTTCCAAATGTGTGTGGATAGAATATATATCCCACGGGGGTAAAATTGAAAAAAGTTGAAAAAAATTTTTTTTTGGACTTAGTCATTTTTCCGGCGTTTATCAGACTTTCAGATAGGGCGAATGTCAGTGAGTGTTCCGATTTCAGTTCCAGAGCCATTCGCCCAATGAGTCCTTGATATTTAGTCGTTTTCAGCCAATTTTCTGGATTTTTGAAAATTTCACTTTTTTGTGAAAATATTCACTAAATGAGGGAATAATATGTGTGAGGGTACCCCAGGAGAGTTCCAAATGTGTGTGGGTAGAATATATATCCCGCGGGGGTAAAATTGAAAAAAGTTGAAAAATTTTTTGGGGGGGATTTAGTCATTTTTCCGGCGTTTATCAGACTTTCAGATAGGGGAAATGTCAGTGAGTGTTCCGATTTCAGTTCCAGAGCGATTCGCCCAATGAGTCCTTGTTTTTTAGTTGTTTTCAGCCAATTTTCTGGATTTTTGAAAATTTCACTTTTTTGTGAAAATATCCACTAAATGAGGGAATAATATGTGTGAGGGTACCCCAGGAGAGTTCCAAATGTGTGTGGGAAGAATATATATCCCACGGGGGTAAAATTGAAAAAAGTTGAAAAAAATTTTTTTTGGACTTAGTCATTTTTCTGGCGTTTATCAGACTTTCAGATAGGGGAAATGTCAGTGAGCGTTCCGATTTCAGTTCCAGAGCGATTCGCCCAATGAGTCATTGATATTTAGTCGTCTCCAGCCAATTTTCTGGATTTTTGAAAATTTAACTTTTTTGTGAAAATATCCACTAAATGAGGTAATAATATGTGTGAGGGTACCCCCGGAGAGTTCCAAATGTGTGTGGGAAGAATATATATCCCACTGGGGTAAAATTGAAGAAAGTTGAAAAAAAAATTTTTTTGGACTTAGTCATTTTTCCGGCATTTATCAGACTTTCAGATAGGGCGAATGTCAGTGAGCGTTCCGATTTCAGTTCCAGAGCGATTCGCCCAATGAGTCCTTGATATTTAGTCGTTTTCAGCCAATTTTCTGGATTTTTGAAAATTTCACTTTTTTGTGAAAATATCCACTAAATGAGGGAATAATATGTGTGAGGGTACCCCAGGAGAGTTCCAAATGTGTGTGGGTAGAATATATATCCCGCGGGGGTAAAATTGAAAAAAGTTGAAAAAATTTTTTGGGGGGATTTAATCATTTTTCCGGCGTTTATCAGACTTTCAGATAGGGGAAATGTCAGTGAGTGTTCCGATTTCAGTTCCAGAGCGATTCGCCCAATGAGTCCTTGATATTTAGTCGTTTTCAGCCAATTTTCTGGATTTTTGAAAATTTCACTTTTTTGTGAAAATATCCACTAAATGAGGGAATAATATGTGTGAGGGTACCCCAGAAGAGTTCCAAATGTGTGTGGGTAGAATATATATCCCACGGGGGTAAAATTGAAATAAATTGAAAAATTTTTTTTTTGGACTTAGTCATTTTTCTGGCGTTTATCAGACTTTAAGAGAGGGGAAATGTCAGTGAGCGTTCCGATTTCAGTTCCAGAGCGATTCGCCCAATGAGTTCTCGATATTTAGTCGTTTTCAGCCAATATTTTGGATTTTTGAAAATTTCACTTTTTTGTGAAAATATCCACTAAATAAGGGAATAATATGTGTGAGGGTACCCCAGGAGAGTTCCAAATGTGTGTGGGTAAAATATATATCCCACGGGGGTAAAATTGAAAAAAGTTGAAAAAAATGTTTTTTTGGACTTAGTCATTTTTCTGGCGTTTATCAGACTTTCACATAGGGGAAATGTCAGTGAGCGTTCCCATTTCAGTTCCAGAGCGATTCGCCCAATGAGTCCTTGTTATTTAGTTGTTTTCAGCCAATTTTCTGGATTTTTGAAAATTTCACTTTTTTGTGAAAATATCCACTAAATGAGGGAATAATATGTGTGAGGGTAGCCCAGGAGAGTTCCAAATGTGTGTGGGAAGAATATATATCCCACGGGGGTAAAATTGAAAAAACTTGAAAACATTTTTTTTTTTTGGACTTAGTCATTATTCCGGCGTTTATCAGTATTTCAGAAAGGGCAAATGTCAGTGAGCGTTCCGATTTAAGTTCCAGAGCGATTCGCCCAATGAGTCCTCGATATTTAGTCGTTTTCAGCCAATATTTTGGATTTTTGAAAATGTCACTTTTTTGTGAAAATATCCACTAAATGAGGGAATAATATGCGTGAGGGTTCCCCAGGAGATTTCCAAATGTGCGTGGGAAGTAGATATATCCCACGGGGGTAAAATTGAGAAAAGTTGAAAAATTTTTTTTGGGGGATTTAGTCATTTTTCCGGCGTTTATCAGACTTTCCGATAGGGGAAATGTCAGTGAGCGTTCTAATTTCAGTTCCAGAGCGATTCGCCCAATGAGTCCTTGATATTTAGTCGTTTTCAGCCAATTTTCTGGATTTTTGAAAATTTCACTTTTTTGTGAAAATATCCACGAAATGAGGGAATAATATGTGTGAGGGTACCCCAGGAGAGTTCCAAATGTGTGTGGGAAGAATATATATCCTACGGGGGTAAAATTGAAAAAACTTGAAACATTTTTTTTTTTGGACTTAGTCATTTTTCCGGCGTTTTTCAGACTTTCAGAAAGATCAAATGTCAGTGAGCGTTCCGATTTCAGTTCCAGAGCGATTCGCCCAATGAGTCCTTGATATTTAGTCGTTTTCAGCCAATTTTCTGGATTTTTGAAAATTTCACTTTTTTGTGAAAATATCCACTAAATGAGGGAATAATATGTGTGAGGGTACCCCAGGAGAGTTCCAAATGTGTGTGGGTAGAATATATATCCCACGGGGGTAAAATTGAAAAAAGTTGAAAACATTTTTTTTTTTGGACTTAGTCATTTTTCTGGCGTTTATCAGACTTTCACATAGGGGAAATGTCAGTGAGCGTTCCCATTTCAGTTCCAGAGCGATTCGCCCAATGAGTCCTTGTTCTTTAGTTGTTTTCAGCCAATTTTCTGGATTTTTGAAAATTTCACTTTTTTGTGAAAATATCCACTAAATGAGGGAATAATATGTGTGAGGGTAGCCCAGGAGAGTTCCAAATGTGTGTGGGAAGAATATATATCCCACGGGGGTAAAATTGAAAAAAGTTGAAAAAAATTTTTTTTTGGACTTAGTCATTTTTCCGGCGTTTATCAGACTTTCAGATAGGGGAAATGTCAGTGAGCGTTCCGATTTCAGTTCCAGAGCGATTCTCCCAATGAGTCCTTCATATTTAGTCGTTTTCAGCCATTATTTTGGATTTTTGAAAATTTCACTTTTTTGTGAAAATATCCACTAAATGAGGGAATAATATGTGTGAGGGTAGCCCAGGAGAGTTCCAAATGTGTGTGGGAAGAATATATATCCCACGGGGGTAAAATTGAAAAAACTTGAAAACATTTTTTTTTTTGGACTTAGTCATTATTCCGGCGTTTAACAGTATTTCAGAAAGGGCAAATGTCAGTGAGCATTCCAATTTAAGTTCCAGAGCGATCCGCCCAATGAGTCTTTGATATTTAGTCGTTTTCAGCTAATTTTCCGGATTTTTGAAAATTTCACTTTTGTGTGAAAATATCCACTAAATGAGGGAATAATATGTGTGAGTGTACCCCAGGAGAGTTCCAAATGTGTGTGGGTAGAATATATATCCCACGGGGGTAAAATTGAAAAAAGTTGAAAACATTTTTTTTTTTGGACTTAGTCATTTTTCCGGCGTTTATCAGACTTTCAGATAGGGCAAATGTCAGTGAGCATTCCGATTTCAGTTCCAGAGCGATTCGCCCAATGAGTCTTTGATATTTAGTCGTTTTCAGCCAATATTTTGGATTTTTGAAAATTTAACTTTTTTGTGAAAATATCCACTAAATGAGGGAATAATATGTTTGAGGGTACTCCAGGAGAGTTCCAAATGTGTGTGGGAAGAATATATATCCCACGGGGGTAAAATTGAAAAAAGTTGAAAAAAAATATTTTTTGGACTTAGTCATTTTTCCGGCGTTTATCAGACTTTCAGATAGGGGAAATGTCAGTGAGCGTTCCGATTTCAGTTTCAGAGCGATTCGCCCAATGAGTCCTTCATATTTAGTCGTTTTCAGCCATTATTTTGGATTTTTGAAAATTTCACTTTTTTGTGAAAATATCCACTAAATGAGGGAATAATATGTGTGAGGGTACCCCAGGAGAATTCCAAATGTGTATGGGTAGAATATATATCCCACGGGGGTAAAATTGAAAAAAGTTGAAAACATTTTTTTCTTGGACTTAGTCATTTTTCCGGCGTTTATCAGACTTTCAGATAGGGGAAATGTCAGTGAGCGTTCCGATTTCAGTTCCAGAGCGATTCGCCCAATGAGTCCTTGATATTTAGTCTTTTTCAGCCAATATGTTGGATTTTTGAAAATTTCACTTTTTTGTGAAAATATCCACTAAATGAGGGAATAATATGTGTGAGGGTACCCCAGGAGAGTTCCAAATGTGTGTGGGTAGAATATATATCCCACGGGGGTAAAATTGAAAAAAGTTGAAAACATTTTTTTTTTGGACTTAGTCATTTTTCCGGAGTTTATCAGACTTTCAGATAGGGGAAATGTCAGTGAGCGTTCCGATTTCAGTTCCATAGCGATTCGCCCAATGAGTCTTTGATATTTAGTCGTTTTCAGCCAATATTTTGGATTTTTGAAAATTTCACTTTTTTGAGAAAATATCCACTAAATTAGAGAATAATATGTGTGAGGGTACCCCAGGAGAGTTCCAAATGTGTGTGGGTAGAATATATATCCCACGGGGGTAAAATTGAAAAAGGTTGAAAACATTTTTTTTTTTGGACTTAGTCATTTTTCCGGCGTTTATCAGACTTTCAGATAGGGGAAATGTCAGTGAGCGTTCCGATTTCAGTTCCAGAGCGATTCGCCCAAGGAGTCCATGATATTTAGTCGTTTTCAGCCATTCTTTTGGATTTTTGAAAATTTCACTTTTTTGTGAAAATATCCACTAAATGAGGGAATAATATGTGTGAGGGTATCCCAGGAGAGTTCCAAATGTGTGTGGGTAGAATATATATCCCACGTTGGTAAAATTGAAAAAAGTTGAAAACATTTTGTTTTTGGACTTAGTCATTTTTCTGGCGTTTATCAGACTTTCAGATAGGGGAAATGTCAGTGAGCGTTCCGATTTCAGTTCCAGAGCGATTCGCCCAATGAGTCCTTGATATTTAGTCGTTTTCAGCCAATATTTTGGATTTTTGAAAATTTCACTTTTTTGTGAAAATATCCACTAAATTAGGGAATAATATGTGTGAGGGTACCCCAGGAGAGTTACAAATGTGTGTGGGTAGAATACATATCCCACTGGGGTAAAATTGAAAAAAGTTGAAAATATTTTTTTTTTGGACTTAGTCATTTTTCCGGCGTTTATCAGACTTTCAGATAGGGCAAATCTCAGTGAGTGTTCCAATTTCAGTTCCAGAATGATTCGCCCAATGAGTCTATGATATTTAGTCTTTTTCAGCCAATTTTCTGGATTTTTGAAAATTTCACTTTTTTGTGAAAATATCCACTAAATGAGGGAATAATATGTGTGAGGGTACCCCAGGAGAGTTCCAAATGTGTGTGGGTAGATTATATATCCCACGGGGGTAAAATTGAAAAAAGTTGAAAACATTTTTTTTTTGGATGTAGTCATTTTTCCGGCGTTTATCAGACTTTCAGATAGGGGAAATGTCAGTGAGCGTTCTGATTTCAGTTCCAGAGCGATTCGCCCAATGAGTCCTTGATATTTAGTCATTTTCAGCCAATATTTTTGATTTTTGAAAATTTCACTTTTTTGTGAAAATATCCACTAAATAAGGGAATAATATGTGTGAGGGTACCCCAGGAGAGTTCCAAATGTGTGTGGGTAGAATATATATCCCACGGGGGTAAAATTGAAAAAAGTTGAAAACATTTTTTTTTTGGACTTAGTCATTTTTCCGGTGTTTATCAGACTTTCAGATAGGGGAAATGTCAGTGAGCGTTCCGATTTCAGTTCCATAGCGATTCGCCCAATGAGTCTTTGATATTTAGTCGTTTTCAGCCAATATTTTGGATTTTTGAAAATTTCACTTTTTTGAGAAAATATCCACTAAATTAGGGAATAATATGTGTGAGGGTACCCCAGGAGAGTTCCAAATGTGTGTGGGTAGAATATATATCCCACGGGGGTAAAATTGAAAAAGGTTGAAAACCTTTTTTTTTTTGGACTTAGTCATTTTTCCGGCGTTTATCAGACTTTCAGATAGGGGAAATGTCAGTGAGCGTTCCGATTTCAGTTCCAGAGCGATTCGCCCAAGGAGTCCATGATATTTAGTCGTTTTCAGCCATTCTTTTGGATTTTTGAAAATTTCACTTTTTTGTGAAAATATCCACTAAATGAGGGAATAATATGTGTGAGGGTATCCCAGGAGAGTTCCAAATGTGTGTGGGTAGAATATATATCCCACGTTGGTAAAATTGAAAAAAGTTGAAAACATTTTGTTTTTGGACTTAGTCATTTTTCCGGCGTTTATCAGACTTTCAGATAGGGCAAATCTCAGTGAGTGTTCCAATTTCAGTTCCAGAATGATTCGCCCAATGAGTCTATGATATTTAGTCATTTTCAGCCAATTTTCTGGATTTTTGAAAATTTCACTTTTTTGTGAAAATATCCACTAAATGAGGGAATAATATGTGTGAGGGTACCCCAGGAGAGTTCCAAATGTGTGTGGGTAGATTATATATCCCACGGGGGTAAAATTGAAAAAAGTTGAAAACATTTTTTTTTTGGATGTAGTCATTTTTCCGGCGTTTATCAGACTTTCAGATAGGGGAAATGTCAGTGAGCGTTCTGATTTCAGTTCCAGAGCGATTCGCCCAATGAGTCCTTGATATTTAGTCATTTTCAGCCAATATTTTGGATTTTTGAAAATTTCACTTTTTTGTGAAAATATCCACTAAATAAGGGAATAATATGTGTGAGGGTACCCCAGGAGAGTTCCAAATGTGTGTGGGTAGAATATATATCCCACGGGGGTAAAATTGAAAAAAGTTGAAAACATTTTTTTTTTGGACTTAGTCATTTTTCCGGCGTTTATCAGACTTTCAGATAGGGGAAATGTCAGTGAGCGTTCTGATTTCAGTTCCAGAGCGATTCGCCCAATGAGTCCTTGATATTTAGTCATTTTCAGCCAATATTTTGGATTTTTGAAAATTTCACTTTTTTGTGAAAATATCCACTAAATAAGGGAATAATATGTGTGAGGGTACCCCAGTAGAGTTCCAAATGTGTGTGGGTAGAATATATATCCCACGGGGGTAAAATTGAAAAAAGTTGAAAACATTTTTTTTTTGGACTTAGTCATTTTTCCGGTGTTTATCAGACTTTCAGATAGGGGAAATGTCAGTGAGCGTTCCGATTTCAGTTCCATAGCGATTCGCCCAATGAGTCTTTGATATTTAGTCGTTTTCAGCCAATATTTTGGATTTTTGAAAATTTCACTTTTTTGAGAAAATATCCACTAAATTAGGGAATAATATGTGTGAGGGTACCCCAGGAGAGTTCCAAATGTGTGTGGGTAGAATATATATCCCACGGGGGTAAAATTGAAAAAGGTTGAAAACATTTTTTTTTTTGGACTTAGTCATTTTTCCGGCGTTTATCAGACTTTCAGATAGGGGAAATGTCAGTGAGCGTTCCGATTTCAGTTCCAGAGCGATTCGCCCAATGAGTCCTTGATATTTAGTCGTTTTCAGCCATTCTTTTGGATTTTTGAAAATTTCACTTTTTTGTGAAAATATCCACTAAATGAGGGAATAATATGTGTGAGGGTACCCCAGGAGAGTTACAAATGTGTGTGGGTAGAATATATATCCCACGGGGGTAAAATTGAAAAAAGTTGAAAACATTTTTTTTTTTGGACTTAGTCATTTTTCCGGCGTTTATCAGACTTTCAGATAGGGGAAATGTCAGTGAGCATTCCGATTTCTGTTCCAGAGCGATTCGCCCAATGCGTCCTTGATATTTAGTTGTTTTCAGCCATTATTTTGGATTTTTGAAAATTTCACTTTTTTGTGAAAATATCCACTAATGAGGTAATAATATGTGTGAGGGTACCCCATGAGAGTTCCAAATGTGTGTGGGTAGAATATATATCCCACGGGGATAAAATTGAAAAAAGTTGAAAACATTTTTTTTTTGGACTTAGTCATTTTTCCGGTGTTTATCAGACTTTCAGATAGGGGAAATGTCAGTGAGCATTCCGATTTCAGTTCCATAGCGATTCGCCCAATGAGTCTTTGATATTTAGTCGTTTTCAGCCAATATTTTGGATTTTTGAAAATTTCACTTTTTTGAGAAAATATCCACTAAATTAGGGAATAATATGTGTGAGGGTACCCCAGGAGAGTTCCAAATGTGTGTGGGTAGAATATATATCCCACGGGGATAAAATTGAAAAAAGTTGAAAACATTTTTTTTTTGGACTTAGTCATTTTTCCGGTGTTTATCAGACTTTCAGATAGGGGAAATGTCAGTGAGCATTCCGATTTCAGTTCCATAGCGATTCGCCCAATGAGTCTTTGATATTTAGTCGTTTTCAGCCAATATTTTGGATTTTTGAAAATTTCACTTTTTTGAGAAAATATCCACTAAATTAGGGAATAATATGTGTGAGGGTACCCCAGGAGAGTTCCAAATGTGTGTGGGTAGAATATATATCCCACGGGGGTAAAATTGAAAAAGGTTGCAAACATTTTTTTTTTTGGACTTAGTCATTTTTCCGGCGTTTATCAGACTTTCAGATAGGGGAAATGTCAGTGAGCGTTCCGATTTCAGTTCCAGAGCGATTCGCCCAATGAGTCCTTGATATTTAGTCGTTTTCAGCCATTCTTTTGGATTTTTGAAAATTTCACTTTTTTGTGAAAATATCCACTAAATGAGGGAATAATATGTGTGAGGGTACCCCAGGAGAGTTACAAATGTGTGTGGGTAGAATATATATCCCACGGGGGTAAAATTGAAAAAAGTTGAAAACATTTTTTTTTTTGGACTTAGTCATTTTTCCGGCGTTTATCAGACTTTCAGATAGGGGAAATGTCAGTGAGCATTCCGATTTCTGTTCCAGAGCGATTCGCCCAATGCGTCCTTGATATTTAGTTGTTTTCAGCCATTATTTTGGATTTTTGAAAATTTGACTTTTTTGTGAAAATATCCACTAAATGAGGGAATAATATGTGTGAGGGTACCCCAGGAGAGTTACAAATGTGTTTGGGTAGAATACATATCCCACTGGGGTAAAATTGAAAAAAGTTGAAAACATTTTTTTTTGGACTTAGTCATTTTTCCGGCGTTTATCAGACTTTCAGATAGGGCAAATGTCAGTGAGTGTCCCAATTTCAGTTCCAGAGCGATTCGCCCAATGAGTCTTTGATATTTATTCGGTTTCAGCCAATTTTCTGGATTTTTAAAAATTTCACTTTTTTGTGAAAATATCCACTAAATGAGGGAATAATATGTGTGAGGGTACCCCAGGAGAGTTCCAAATGTGTGTGGGTAGAATATATATCCCACGGGGATAAAATTGAAAAAAGTTGAAAACATTTTTTTTTTGGACTTAGTCATTTTTCCAGCGTTTATCAGACTTTCAGATACGGCAAATGTCAGTGAGTGTTCCAATTTCAGTTCCAGAGCGATTCGCCCAATGAGTCTATGATATTTAGTCGTTTTCAGCCAATATTTAGGATTTTTGAAAATTTCACTTTTTTGTGAAAATATCCACTAAATTAGGGAATAATATGTGTGAGTATACCCCAGGAGAGTTACAAATGTGTGTGGGTAGAATATATATCCCATTGGGGTAAAATTGAAAAAAGTTGAAAACATTTTTTTTTTGGACTTAGTCATTTTTCCGGCGTTTATCAGACTTTCAGATAGGGCAAATGTCAGTGAGTGTTCCAATTTCAGTTCCAGAGCGATTCGCCCAATGAGTCTTTGATCTTTAGTCGTTTTCAGCCAATTTTCTGGATTTTTGAAAATTTCACTTTTTTGTGAAAATATCCACTAAATGAGGGAATAATATGTGTGAGGGTACCCCAGGAGAGTTCCAAATGTGTGTGGGTAGAATATATATCCCACTGGGGTAAAATTGAAAAAAGTTGAAAACATTTTTTTTTTGGACTTAGTCATTTTTCCGGCGTTTATCAGACTTTCAGATAGGGGAAATGTCAGTGGGCGTTCCGATTTCAGTTCCAGAGCGATTCGCCCAATGAGTCCTTGATATTTAGTCGTTTTCAGCCATTATTTTGGATTTTTGAAAATTTCACTTTTTTGTGAAAATATCCACTAAATGAGGGAATAATATGTGTGAGGGTACCCCAGGAGAGTTCCAAATGTGTGTGGGTAGAATATATATCCCACGGGGGTAAAATTGAAAAAAGTTGAAAACATTTTTTTTTTTGGACTTAGTCATTTTTCCGGCGTTTATCAGACTTTCAGACAGGGGAAATGTCAGTGGGCGTTCCGCTTTCAGTTCCAGAGCGATTCGCCCAATGAGTCCTTGATATTTAGTCGTTTTCAGCCAATTTTCTGGATTTTTGAAAATTTCACTTTTTTGTGAAAATATTCACTAAATGAGGGAATAATATGTGTGAGGGTACCCCAGGAGAGTTCCAAATGTGTGTGGGTAGAATATATATCCCACGGGGGTAAAATTGAAAAAAGTTGAAAACATTTTTTTTTTTGGACTTAGTCATTTTTCCGGCGTTTATCAGACTTTCAGACAGGGGAAATGTCAGTGGGCGTTCCGCTTTCAGTTCCAGAGCGATTCGCCCAATGAGTCCTTGATATTTAGTCGTTTTCAGCCAATTTTCTGGATTTTTGAAAATTTCACTTTTTTGTGAAAATATTCACTAAATGAGGGAATAATATGTGTGAGGGTACCCCAGGAGAGTTCCAAATGTGTGTGGGTAGAATATATATCCCACGGCGGTAAAATTGAAAAAAGTAGAAAAAATTTTTTTTTGGGACTTAGTCATTTTTCTGTCGTTTTTCAGACTTTCACATAGGGAAATGTCAGTGAGCGTTCCGATTTCAGTTCCAGAGCGATTCGCCCAATGAGTCCTTGATATTTAGTCGTTTTCAGCCAATATTTTGGATTTTTGAAAATTTCACTTTTTTGTGAAAATATCCACTAAATTAGGGAATAATATGTGTGGGGATACCCCAGGAGAGTTCCAAATGTGTGTGGGTAGAATTTATATCACACGGGGGTAAAATTGAAAAAAGTTGAAAACATTTTTTTTTTGGGACTTAGTCATTTTTCCGACGTTTATCAGACTTTCAGATAGGGCAAATGTCAGTGAGCATTCCGATTTCAGTTCCATAGCGATTCGCCCAATGAGTCTTTGATATTTAGTCGTTTTCAGCCAATATTTTGGATTTTTGAAAATTTCACTTTTTTGAGAAAATATCCACTAAATTAGGGAATAATATGTGTGAGGGTACCCCAGGAGAGTTCCAAATGTGTGTGGGTAGAATATATATCCCACGGGGATAAAATTGAAAAAAGTTGAAAACATTTTTTTTTTGGACTTAGTCATTTTTCCGGCGTTTATCAGACTTTCAGATAGGGGAAATGTCAGTGAGCGTTCCGATTTCAGTTCCAGAGCGATTCGCCCAATGAGTCCTTGATATTTAGTCGTTTTCAGCCATTATTTTGGATTTTTGAAAATTTCACTTTTTTGTGAAAATATCCACTAAATGAGGGAATAATATGTGTGAGGGTACCCCAGGAGAGTTACAAATGTGTGTGGGTAGAATATATATCCCACGGGGGTAAAATTGAAAAAAGTTGAAAACATTTTTTTTTTTGGACTTAGTCATTTTTCCGGCGTTTATCAGACTTTCAGACAGGGGAAATGTCAGTGGCCGTTCCGCTTTCAGTTCCAGAGCGATTCGCCCAATGAGTCCTTGATATTTAGTCGTTTTCAGCCAATTTTCTGGATTTTTGAAAATTTCACTTTTTTGTGAAAATATTCACTAAATGAGGGAATAATATGTGTGAGGGTACCCCAGGATAGTTCCAAATGTGTGTGGGTAGAATATATATCCCACGGCGGTAAAATTGAAAAAAGTAGAAAAAATTTTTTTTTGGGACTTAGTCATTTTTCTGGCGTTTTTCAGACTTTCACATAGGGAAATGTCAGTGAGCGTTCCGATTTCAGTTCCAGAGCGATTCGCCCAATGAGTCCTTGATATTTAGTCGTTTTCAGCCAATATTTTGGATTTTTGAAAATTTCACTTTTTTGTGAAAATATCCACTAAATTAGGGAATAATATGTGTGGGGATACCCCAGGAGAGTTCCAAATGTGTGTGGGTAGAATTTATATCACACGGGGGTAAAATTGAAAAAAGTTGAAAACATTTTTTTTTTGGGACTTAGTCATTTTTCCGGCGTTTATCAGACTTTCAGATAGGGCAAATGTCAGTGAGCATTCCAATTTCAGTTCCAGAGCGATTCACCCTATGAGTCCTTGATATTTAGTCGTTTTCAGCCAATATTTTGGATTTTTGAAAATTTCACTTTTTTGTGTAAATATCCACTAAATTAGGGAATAATATGTGTGAGTATACCCCAGGAGAGTTACAAATGTGTGTGGGTAGAATATATATCCCATTGGGGTAAAATTGAAAAAAGTTGAAAACATTTTTTTTTTGGACTTAGTCATTTTTCCGGCGTTTATCAGACTTTCAGATAGGGCAAATGTCAGTGAGTGTTCCAATTTCAGTTCCAGAGCGATTCGCCCAATGAGTCTTTGATATTTAGTCGTTTTCAGCCAATTTTCTGGATTTTTGAAAATTTCACTTTTTTGTGAAAATATCCACTAAATGAGGGAATAATATGTGTGAGGGTACCCCAGGAGAGTTCCAAATGTGTGTGGGTAGAATATATATCCCACGTTGGTAAAATTGAAAAAAGGTGAAAACATTTTTTTTTTGGACTTAGTCATTTTTCCGGCGTTTATCAGACTTTCAGATAGGGCAAATGTCAGTGAGCATTCCAATTTCAATTCCAGAGCGATTCGCCCAATGAGTCCTTGATATTTAGTCGTTTTCAGCCATTATTTTGGATTTTTGAAAATTTCACTTTTTTGTGAAAATATCCACTAAATTAGGGAATAATATGTGTGAGTATACCCCAGGAAAGTTACAAATGTGTGTGGGTAGAATATATATCCCATTGGGGTAAAATTGAAAAAAGTTGAAAACATTTTTTTTTTGGACTTAGTCATTCTTCCGGCGTTTATCAGACTTTCAGATAGGGCAAATGTCAGTGAGTGTTCCAATTTCAATTCCAGAGCGTTTCGCCCAATGAGTCTTTGATATTTAGTCGTTTTCAGCCAATTTTCTGGATTTTTGAAAATTTCACTTTTTTGTGAAAATATCCACTAAATGAGGGAATAATATGTGTGAGGGTACCCCAGGAGAGTTCCAAATGTGTGTGGGTAGAAGATATATCCCACGGGGTAAAATTGAAAAAAGTTGAAAAAATTTTTTTTTTGGACTTAGTAATTTTTCTGGCGTTTATCACACTTTCAGATAGGGGAAATGTCAGTGGGCGTTCCGATTTCAGTTCCAGAGCGATTCGCCCAATGAGTCCTTGATATTTAGTCATTTTCAGCCAATATTTTGGATTTTTGAAAATTTCACTTTTTTGTGAAAATATCCACTAAATGAGGGAATAATATGTGTGAGGGTACCCCAGGAGAGTTCCAAATGTGTGTGGGTAGAATATATATCCCACGGGGGGTAAAATTGAAAAAAGTTGAAAACATTTTTTTTTTTGGACTTAGTCATTTTTCCGGCGTTTATCAGACTTTCAGATAGGGGAAATGTCAGTGAGCGTTCCGATTTCAGTTCCAGAGCGATTCGCCCAATGCGTCCTTGATATTTAGTTGTTTTCAGCCATTATTTTGGATTTTTGAAAATTTCACTTTTTTGTGAAAATATCCACTAAATGAGGGAATAATATGTGTGAGGGTACCCCAGGAGAGTTCCAAATGTGTGTGGGTAGAATATATATCCCACGGGGGTAAAACTGAAAAAAATTGAAAACATTTTTTTTTTGGACTTAGTCATTTTTCCGGCGTTTATCAGACTTTCAGATAGGGGAAATGACAGTGAGCGTTCCGATTTCAGTTCCAGAGCGATTCGCCCAATGAGTCTTTGATATTTAGTCATTTTCAGCCAATATTTTGGATTTTTGAAAATTTCACTTTTTTGTGAAAATATCCACTAAATGAGGGAATAATATGTGTGAGGGTACCCCAGGAGAGTTCCAAATGTGTATGGGTAGAATATACATCCCACGGGGGTAAAATTGAAAAAAGTTGAAAACATTTTTTTTTTGGACTTAGTCATTTTTCCGGCGTTTATCAGACTTTCAGATAGGGGAAATGTCAGTGAGCGTTCTGATTTCAGTTCCAGAGCGATTCGCCCAATGAGTCCTTGATATTTAGTCTTTTTCAGCCAATATTTTGTATTTTTGAAAATTTCACTTTTTTGTGAAAATATCCACTAAATTAGGGAATAATATGTGTGAGTATACCCCAGGAGAGTTACAAATGTGTGTGGGTAGAATATATATCCCATTGGGGTAAAATTGAAAAAAGTTGAAAACATTTTTTTTTTGGACTTAGTCATTCTTCCGGCGTTTATCAGACTTTCAGATAGGGCAAATGTCAGTGAGTGTTCCAATTTCAGTTCCAGAGCGATTCGCCCAATGAGTCCTTGATATTTAGTCGTTTTCAGCCATTATTTTGGATTTTTGAAAATTTCACTTTTTTGTGAAAATATCCACTAAATGAGGGAATAATATGTGTGAGGGTACCCCAGGAGAGTTCCAAATGTGTGTGGGTAGAATATATATCCCACGGGGGTAAAATTGAAAAAAGTTGAAAACATTTTTTTTTTGGACTTAGTCATTTTTCCGGCGTTTATCAGACTTTCAGATAGGGGAAATGTCAGTGAGCGTTCCGATTTCAGTTCCATAGAGATTCGCCCAATGAGTCTTTGATATTTAGTCGTTTTCAGCCAATATTTTGGATTTTTGAAAATTTCACTTTTTTGAGAAAATAGCCACTAAATTAGGGAATAATATGTGTGAGGGTACCCCAGGAGAGTTCCAAATGTGTGTGGGTAGAATATATATCCCACGGGGGTAAAATTGAAAAAGGTTGAAAACAATTTTTTTTTTTGGACTTAGTCATTTTTCCGGCGTTTATCAGACTTTCAGATAGGGGAAATGTCAGTGAGCGTTCCAATTTCAGTTCCAGAGCGATTCGCCCAATGAGTCCTTGATATTTAGTCGTTTTCAGCCATTCATTTGGATTTTTGAAAATTTCATTTTTTTGTGAAAATATCCACTAAATGAGGGAATAATATGTGTGAGGGTATCCCAGGAGAGTTCCAAATGTGTGTGGGTAGAATATATATCCCACGGGGGTAAAATTGAAAAAAGTTGAAAACATTTTTTTTTTGGACTTAGTCATTTTTCCGGCGTTTATCAGACTTTCAGATAGGGGAAATGTCAGTGAGCGTTCCGATTTCAGTTACAGAGCGATTCGCCCAATGAGTCCTTGATATTTCGTCGTTTTCAGCCAATATTTTGGATTTTTGAAAATTTCACTTTTTTGTGAAAATATCCACTAAATTAGGGAATAATATGTGTGAGGGTACCACAGGAGAGTTACAAATGTGTGTGGGTAGAATACATATCCCACTGGGGTACAATTGAAAAAAGTTGAAAACATTTTTTTTTTGGACTTAGTCATTCTTCCGGCGTTTATCAAACTTTCAGATAGGGCAAATGTCAGTGAGTGTTCCAATTTCAGTTCCAGAGCGATTCGCCCAATGAGTCTTTGATATTTAGTCGTTTTCAGCCAATTTTCTGGATTTTTGAAAATTTTACTTTTTTGTGAAAATATCCACTAAATGAGGGAATAATATGTGTGAGGGTACCCCAGGAGAGTTCCAAATGTGTGTGGGTAGAATATATATCCCACGGGGGTAAAATTGAAAAAAGTTGAAAACATTTTTTTTTTGGACTTAGTCATTTTTCCGGCGTTTATCAGACTTTCAGATAGGGGAAATGTCAGTGAGCGTTCCGATTTCAGTTCCATAGAGATTCGCCCAATGAGTCTTTGATATTTAGTCGTTTTCAGCCAATATTTTGGATTTTTGAAAATTTCACTTTTTTGTGAAAATATCCACTAAATTAGGGAATAATATGTGTGAGTATACCCCAGCAGAGTTACAAATGTGTGTGGGTAGAATATATATCCCATTGGGGTAAAATTGAAAAAAGTTGAAAACAATTTTTTTTTGGACTTAGTCATTCTTCCGGCGTTTATCAGACTTTCAGATAGGGCAAATGTCAGTGAGTGTTCCAATTTCAGTTCCAGAGCGATTCGCCCAATGAGTCTTTGATACTTAGTCGTTTTCAGCCAATTTTCTGGATTTTTGAAAATTTCACTTTTTTGTGAAAATATCCACTAAATTAGGGAATAATATGTGTGAGGGTACCCCAGGAGAGTTCCAAATGTGTGTGGGTAGAATATATATCCCACGGGGGTAAAACTGAAAAAAATTGAAAACATTTTTTTTTTGGACTTAGTCATTTTTCCGGCGTTTATCAGACTTTCAGATAGGGGAAATGTCAGTGAGCGTTCTGATTTCAGTTCCAGAGCGATTCGCCCAATGAGTCTTTGATATTTAGTCATTTTCAGCCAATATGTTGGATTTTTGAAAATTTCACTTTTTTGTGAAAATATCCACTAAATGAGGGAATAATATGTGTGAGGGTACCCCAGGAGAGTTACAAATGTTTGTGGGTAGAATACATATCCCACGGGGGTAAAATTGAAAAAAGTTGAAAACATTTTTTTTTGGACTTAGTCATTTTTCCGGCGTTTATCAGATTTTCAGATAGGGCAAATGTCAGTGAGTGTTCCAATTTCAGTTCCAGAGCGATTCGCCCAATGAGTCTTTGATATTTAGTCGTTTTCAGCCAATTTTCTGGATTTTTGAAAATTTCACTTTTTTGTGAAAATATCCACTAAATGAGGGAATAATATGTGTGAGGGTACCCCAGGAGAGTTCCAAATGTGTGTGGGTAGAATATATATCCCACGGGGGTAAAATTGAAAAAATTTGAAAAATTTTTTTTTTTGGACTTAGTCATTTTTCCGGCGTTTATCAGACTTTCAGATAGGGCAAATGTCAGTGAGTGTTCCAATTTCAGTTCCAGAGCGATTCGCCCAATGAGTCTTTGATATTTAGTCGTTTTCCGCCAATTTTCTGGATTTTTGAAAATTTCACTTTTTTGTGAAAATATCCACTAAATGAGGGAATAATATGTGTGAGGGTACCCCAGGAGAGTTCCAAATGTGTGTGGGTAGAATATATATCCCACGGGGGTAAAATTGAAAAAAGTTGAAAACATTTTTTTTTTGGTACTTAGTCATTTTTCCGGCGTTTATCAGACTTTCAGATAGGGCAAATGTCAGTGAGCATTCCAATTTCAGTTCCAGAGCGATTCGCCCAATGAGTCTATGATATTTAGTCATTTTCAGCCAATTTTCTGGATTTTTGAAAATTTCACTTTTTTTGGAAAATATCCACTAAATGAGGGAATAATATGTGTGAGGGTACCCCAGGAGAGTTCCAAATGTGTGTGGGTAGAATATATATCCCACGGGGGTAAAATTGAAAAAATTTGAAAAATTTTTTTTTTTGGACTTAGTCATTTTTCCGGCGTTTATCAGACTTTCAGATAGGGGAAATGTCAGTGAGCGTTCCGATTTCAGTTCCATAGCGATTCGCCCAATGAGTCTTTGATATTTAGTCGTTTTCAGCCAATATTTTGGATTTTTGAAAATTTCACTTTTTTGTGAAAATATCCACTAAATTATCGAATAATATGTGTGAGGGTACCCCAGGAGAGTTCCAAATGTGTGTGGGTAGAATATATATCCCACGGGGGTAAAACTGAAAAAAATTGAAAACATTTTTTTTTTGGACTTAGTCATTTTTCCGGCGTTTATCAGACTTTCAGATAGGGGAAATGTCAGTGAGCGTTCCGATTTCAGTTCCAGAGCGATTCGCCCAATGAGTCTTTGATATATAGTCATTTTTAGCCAATATTTTGGATTTTTGAAAATTTCACTTTTTTGTGAAAATATCCACTAAATGAGGGAATAATATGTGTGAGGGTACCCCAGGAGAGTTACAAATGTGTGTGGGTAGAATATATATCCCACGGGGGTAAAATTGAAAAAAGTTGAAAACATTTTTTTTTTGGGACTTAGTCATTTTTCCGGCGTTTATCAGACTTTCAGATAGGGCAAATGTCAGTGAGCATTCCAATTTCAGTTCCAGAGCGAATCGCCCAATGAGTTTATGATATTTAGTCATTTTCAGCCAATTTTCTGGATTTTTGAAAATTTCACTTTGTTTGTGAAAATATCCACTAAATGAGGGAATAATATGTGTGAGGGTACCCCAGGAGAGTTCCAAATGTGTGTGGGTAGAATATATATCCCACCTGGGTAAAATTGAAAAAATTTTTTTTTTGGACTTAGTCATTTTTCCGGCGTTTATCAGACTTTCAGATAGGGGAAATGTCAGTGAGCATTCCGATTTCAGTTCCATAGCGATTCACCCAATGAGTCTTTGATATTTACTCGTTTTCAGCCAATATTTTGGATTTTTGAAAATTTCACTTTTTTGTGAAAATATCCACTAAATTAGGGAATAATATGTGTGATGGTACCCCAGGAGAGTTCCAAATGTGTGTGGGTAGAAGATATATCCCACGGGGTAAAATTGAAAAAAGTTGAAAAAATTTTTTTTTTGGACTTAGTAATTTTTCTGGCGTTTATCACACTTTCAGATAGGGGAAATGTCAGTGGGCGTTCCGATTTCAGTTCCAGAGCGATTCGCCCAATGAGTCCGTGATATTTAGTCATTTTCAGCCAATATTTTAGATTTTTGAAAATTTCACTTTTTTGTGAAAATATCCACTAAATTAGGGAATAATATGTGTGAGGGTACCCCAGGAGAGTTCCAAATGTGTGTGGGTAGAATATATATCCCACGGGGGTAAAATTGAAAAAATTTGAAAAAATTTTTTTTTTGGACTTAGTCATTTTTCCGGCGTTTATCAGATTTTCAGATAGGGGAAATGTCAGTGAGCGTTCCGATTTCAGTTCCATAGCGATTCGCCCAATGAGTCTTTGATATTTAGTCGTTTTCAGCCAATATTTTGGATTTTTAAAAATTTCACTTTTTTGTGAAAATATCCACTAAATTAGGGAATAATATGTGTGAGGGTACCCCAGGAGAGTTACAAATGTGTGTGGGTAGAATATATATCCCACGGGGGTAAAATTGAAAAAAGTTGAAAACATTTTTTTTTTGGACTTAGTCATTTTTCCGGCGTTTATCAGACTTTCAGATAGGGGAAATGTCAGTGAGCATTCCAATTTCAGTTCCATAGCGATTCGCCCAATGAGTCCTTGATATTTAGTCTTTTTCAGCCATTATTTTGGATTTTTGAAAATTTCACTTTTTTGTGAAAATATCCACTAAATTAGGGAATAATATGTGTGAGTATACCCCAGGAGAGTTACAAATGTGTGTGGGTAGAATATATATCCCATTGGGGTAAAATTGAAAAAAGTTGAAAACATTTTTTTTTTGGACTTAGTCATTCTTCTAGCGTTTATCAGACTTTCAGATAGGGCAAATGTCAGTGAGTGTTCCAATTTCAGTTCCAGAGTGATTCGCCCAATGAGTCTTTGATACTTAGTCGTTTTCAGCCAATTTTCTGGATTTTTGAAAATTTCACTTTTTTGTGAAAATATCCACTAAATGAGGGAATAATATGTGTGAGGGTACCCCAGGAGAGTTCCAAATGTGTGTGGGTAGAAGATATATCCCACGGGGTAAAATTGAAAAAAGTTGAAAAAATTTTTTTTTTGGACTTAGTAATTTTTCTGGCGTTTATCACACTTTCAGATAGGGGAAATGTCAGTGGGCGTTCCGATTTCAGTTCCAGAGCGATTCGCCCAATGAGTCCTTGATATTTAGTCATTTTCAGCCAATATTTTGGATTTTTGAAAATTTCACTTTTTTGTGAAAATATCCACTAAATGAGGGAATAATATGTGTGAGGGTACCCCAGGAGAGTTCCAAATGTGTGTGGGTAGAATATATATCCCACGGGGGGTAAAATTGAAAAAAGTTGAAAACATTTTTTTTTTTGGACTTAGTCATTTTTCCGGCGTTTATCAGACTTTCAGATAGGGGAAATGTCAGTGAGCGTTCCGATTTCAGTTCCAGAGCGATTCGCCCAATGCGTCCTTGATATTTAGTTGTTTTCAGCCATTATTTTGGATTTTTGAAAATTTCACTTTTTTGTGAAAATATCCACTAAATGAGGGAATAATATGTGTGAGGGTACCCCAGGAGAGTTCCAAATGTGTGTGGGTAGAATATATATCCCACGGGGGTAAAACTGAAAAAAATTGAAAACATTTTTTTTTTGGACTTAGTCATTTTTCCGGCGTTTATCAGACTTTCAGATAGGGGAAATGACAGTGAGCGTTCCGATTTCAGTTCCAGAGCGATTCGCCCAATGAGTCTTTGATATTTAGTCATTTTCAGCCAATATTTTGGATTTTTGAAAATTTCACTTTTTTGTGAAAATATCCACTAAATGAGGGAATAATATGTGTGAGGGTACCCCAGGAGAGTTCCAAATGTGTATGGGTAGAATATACATCCCACGGGGGTAAAATTGAAAAAAGTTGAAAACATTTTTTTTTTGGACTTAGTCATTTTTCCGGCGTTTATCAGACTTTCAGATAGGGGAAATGTCAGTGAGCGTTCTGATTTCAGTTCCAGAGCGATTCGCCCAATGAGTCCTTGATATTTAGTCTTTTTCAGCCAATATTTTGTATTTTTGAAAATTTCACTTTTTTGTGAAAATATCCACTAAATTAGGGAATAATATGTGTGAGTATACCCCAGGAGAGTTACAAATGTGTGTGGGTAGAATATATATCCCATTGGGGTAAAATTGAAAAAAGTTGAAAACATTTTTTTTTTGGACTTAGTCATTCTTCCGGCGTTTATCAGACTTTCAGATAGGGCAAATGTCAGTGAGTGTTCCAATTTCAGTTCCAGAGCGATTCGCCCAATGAGTCCTTGATATTTAGTCGTTTTCAGCCATTATTTTGGATTTTTGAAAATTTCACTTTTTTGTGAAAATATCCACTAAATGAGGGAATAATATGTGTGAGGGTACCCCAGGAGAGTTCCAAATGTGTGTGGGTAGAATATATATCCCACGGGGGTAAAATTGAAAAAAGTTGAAAACATTTTTTTTTTGGACTTAGTCATTTTTCCGGCGTTTATCAGACTTTCAGATAGGGGAAATGTCAGTGAGCGTTCCGATTTCAGTTCCATAGAGATTCGCCCAATGAGTCTTTGATATTTAGTCGTTTTCAGCCAATATTTTGGATTTTTGAAAATTTCACTTTTTTGAGAAAATAGCCACTAAATTAGGGAATAATATGTGTGAGGGTACCCCAGGAGAGTTCCAAATGTGTGTGGGTAGAATATATATCCCACGGGGGTAAAATTGAAAAAGGTTGAAAACAATTTTTTTTTTTGGACTTAGTCATTTTTCCGGCGTTTATCAGACTTTCAGATAGGGGAAATGTCAGTGAGCGTTCCAATTTCAGTTCCAGAGCGATTCGCCCAATGAGTCCTTGATATTTAGTCGTTTTCAGCCATTCTTTTGGATTTTTGAAAATTTCATTTTTTTGTGAAAATATCCACTAAATGAGGGAATAATATGTGTGAGGGTATCCCAGGAGAGTTCCAAATGTGTGTGGGTAGAATATATATCCCACGGGGGTAAAATTGAAAAAAGTTGAAAACATTTTTTTTTTGGACTTAGTCATTTTTCCGGCGTTTATCAGACTTTCAGATAGGGGAAATGTCAGTGAGCGTTCCGATTTCAGTTACAGAGCGATTCGCCCAATGAGTCCTTGATATTTCGTCGTTTTCAGCCAATATTTTGGATTTTTGAAAAATTCACTTTTTTGTGAAAATATCCACTAAATTAGGGAATAATATGTGTGAGGGTACCACAGGAGAGTTACAAATGTGTGTGGGTAGAATACATATCCCACTGGGGTACAATTGAAAAAAGTTGAAAACCTTTTTTTTTTGGACTTAGTCATTTTTCCGGCGTTTATCAGACTTTCAGATAGGGCAAATGTCAGTGAGTGTTCCAATTTCAGTTCCAGAGCGATTCGCCCAATGAGTCTTTGATATTTAGTCGTTTTCAGTCAATTTTTTGGATTTTTGAAAATTTCACTTTTTTGTGAAAATATCCACTAAATTAGGGAATAATATGTGTGAGTATACCCCAGGAGAGTTACAAATGTGTGTGGGTAGAATATATATCCCATTGGGGTAAAATTGAAAAAAGTTGAAAACATTTTTTTTTTGGACTTAGTCATTCTTCCGGCGTTTATCAAACTTTCAGATAGGGCAAATGTCAGTGAGTGTTCCAATTTCAGTTCCAGAGCGATTCGCCCAATGAGTCTTTGATATTTAGTCGTTTTCAGCCAATTTTCTGGATTTTTGAAAATTTTACTTTTTTGTGAAAATATCCACTAAATGAGGGAATAATATGTGTGAGGGTACCCCAGGAGAGTTCCAAATGTGTGTGGGTAGAATATATATCCCACGGGGGTAAAATTGAAAAAAGTTGAAAACATTTTTTTTTTGGACTTAGTCATTTTTCCGGCGTTTATCAGACTTTCAGATAGGGGAAATGTCAGTGAGCGTTCCGATTTCAGTTCCATAGAGATTCGCCCAATGAGTCTTTGATATTTAGTCGTTTTCAGCCAATATTTTGGATTTTTGAAAATTTCACTTTTTTGTGAAAATATCCACTAAATTAGGGAATAATATGTGTGAGTATACCCCAGCAGAGTTACAAATGTGTGTGGGTAGAATATATATCCCATTGGGGTAAAATTGAAAAAAGTTGAAAACAATTTTTTTTTGGACTTAGTCATTCTTCCGGCGTTTATCAGACTTTCAGATAGGGCAAATGTCAGTGAGTGTTCCAATTTCAGTTCCAGAGCGATTCGCCCAATGAGTCTTTGATACTTAGTCGTTTTCAGCCAATTTTCTGGATTTTTGAAAATTTCACTTTTTTGTGAAAATATCCACTAAATTAGGGAATAATATGTGTGAGGGTACCCCAGGAGAGTTCCAAATGTGTGTGGGTAGAATATATATCCCACGGGGGTAAAACTGAAAAAAATTGAAAACATTTTTTTTTTGGACTTAGTCATTTTTCCGGCGTTTATCAGACTTTCAGATAGGGGAAATGTCAGTGAGCGTTCTGATTTCAGTTCCAGAGCGATTCGCCCAATGAGTCTTTGATATTTAGTCATTTTCAGCCAATATGTTGGATTTTTGAAAATTTCACTTTTTTGTGAAAATATCCACTAAATGAGGGAATAATATGTGTGAGGGTACCCCAGGAGAGTTACAAATGTTTGTGGGTAGAATACATATCCCACGGGGGTAAAATTGAAAAAAGTTGAAAACATTTTTTTTTGGACTTAGTCATTTTTCCGGCGTTTATCAGATTTTCAGATAGGGCAAATGTCAGTGAGTGTTCCAATTTCAGTTCCAGAGCGATTCGCCCAATGAGTCTTTGATATTTAGTCGTTTTCAGCCAATTTTCTGGATTTTTGAAAATTTCACTTTTTTGTGAAAATATCCACTAAATGAGGGAATAATATGTGTGAGGGTACCCCAGGAGAGTTCCAAATGTGTGTGGGTAGAATATATATCCCACGGGGGTAAAATTGAAAAAATTTGAAAAATTTTTTTTTTTGGACTTAGTCATTTTTCCGGCGTTTATCAGACTTTCAGATAGGGCAAATGTCAGTGAGTGTTCCAATTTCAGTTCCAGAGCGATTCGCCCAATGAGTCTTTGATATTTAGTCGTTTTCCGCCAATTTTCTGGATTTTTGAAAATTTCACTTTTTTGTGAAAATATCCACTAAATGAGGGAATAATATGTGTGAGGGTACCCCAGGAGAGTTCCAAATGTGTGTGGGTAGAATATATATCCCACGGGGGTAAAATTGAAAAAAGTTGAAAACATTTTTTTTTTGGTACTTAGTCATTTTTCCGGCGTTTATCAGACTTTCAGATAGGGCAAATGTCAGTGAGCATTCCAATTTCAGTTCCAGAGCGATTCGCCCAATGAGTCTATGATATTTAGTCATTTTCAGCCAATTTTCTGGATTTTTGAAAATTTCACTTTTTTTGGAAAATATCCACTAAATGAGGGAATAATATGTGTGAGGGTACCCCAGGAGAGTTCCAAATGTGTGTGGGTAGAATATATATCCCACGGGGGTAAAATTGAAAAAATTTGAAAAATTTTTTTTTTTGGACTTAGTCATTTTTCCGGCGTTTATCAGACTTTCAGATAGGGGAAATGTCAGTGAGCGTTCCGATTTCAGTTCCATAGCGATTCGCCCAATGAGTCTTTGATATTTAGTCGTTTTCAGCCAATATTTTGGATTTTTGAAAATTTCACTTTTTTGTGAAAATATCCACTAAATTATCGAATAATATGTGTGAGGGTACCCCAGGAGAGTTCCAAATGTGTGTGGGTAGAATATATATCCCACGGGGGTAAAACTGAAAAAAATTGAAAACATTTTTTTTTTGGACTTAGTCATTTTTCCGGCGTTTATCAGACTTTCAGATAGGGGAAATGTCAGTGAGCGTTCCGATTTCAGTTCCAGAGCGATTCGCCCAATGAGTCTTTGATATATAGTCATTTTTAGCCAATATTTTGGATTTTTGAAAATTTCACTTTTTTGTGAAAATATCCACTAAATGAGGGAATAATATGTGTGAGGGTACCCCAGGAGAGTTACAAATGTGTGTGGGTAGAATATATATCCCACGGGGGTAAAATTGAAAAAAGTTGAAAACATTTTTTTTTTGGGACTTAGTCATTTTTCCGGCGTTTATCAGACTTTCAGATAGGGCAAATGTCAGTGAGCATTCCAATTTCAGTTCCAGAGCGAATCGCCCAATGAGTTTATGATATTTAGTCATTTTCAGCCAATTTTCTGGATTTTTGAAAATTTCACTTTGTTTGTGAAAATATCCACTAAATGAGGGAATAATATGTGTGAGGGTACCCCAGGAGAGTTCCAAATGTGTGTGGGTAGAATATATATCCCACGGGGGTAAAATTGAAAAAATTTTTTTTTTGGACTTAGTCATTTTTCCGGCGTTTATCAGACTTTCAGATAGGGGAAATGTCAGTGAGCATTCCGATTTCAGTTCCATAGCGATTCACCCAATGAGTCTTTGATATTTACTCGTTTTCAGCCAATATTTTGGATTTTTGAAAATTTCACTTTTTTGTGAAAATATCCACTAAATTAGGGAATAATATGTGTGATGGTACCCCAGGAGAGTTCCAAATGTGTGTGGGTAGAAGATATATCCCACGGGGTAAAATTGAAAAAAGTTGAAAAAATTTTTTTTTTGGACTTAGTAATTTTTCTGGCGTTTATCACACTTTCAGATAGGGGAAATGTCAGTGGGCGTTCCGATTTCAGTTCCAGAGCGATTCGCCCAATGAGTCCGTGATATTTAGTCATTTTCAGCCAATATTTTAGATTTTTGAAAATTTCACTTTTTTGTGAAAATATCCACTAAATTAGGGAATAATATGTGTGAGGGTACCCCAGGAGAGTTCCAAATGTGTGTGGGTAGAATATATATCCCACGGGGGTAAAATTGAAAAAATTTGAAAAAATTTTTTTTTTGGACTTAGTCATTTTTCCGGCGTTTATCAGATTTTCAGATAGGGGAAATGTCAGTGAGCGTTCCGATTTCAGTTCCATAGCGATTCGCCCAATGAGTCTTTGATATTTAGTCGTTTTCAGCCAATATTTTGGATTTTTAAAAATTTCACTTTTTTGTGAAAATATCCACTAAATTAGGGAATAATATGTGTGAGGGTACCCCAGGAGAGTTACAAATGTGTGTGGGTAGAATATATATCCCACGGGGGTAAAATTGAAAAAAGTTGAAAACATTTTTTTTTTGGACTTAGTCATTTTTCCGGCGTTTATCAGACTTTCAGATAGGGGAAATGTCAGTGAGCATTCCAATTTCAGTTCCATAGCGATTCGCCCAATGAGTCCTTGATATTTAGTCTTTTTCAGCCATTATTTTGGATTTTTGAAAATTTCACTTTTTTGTGAAAATATCCACTAAATTAGGGAATAATATGTGTGAGTATACCCCAGGAGAGTTACAAATGTGTGTGGGTAGAATATATATCCCATTGGGGTAAAATTGAAAAAAGTTGAAAACATTTTTTTTTTGGACTTAGTCATTCTTCTAGCGTTTATCAGACTTTCAGATAGGGCAAATGTCAGTGAGTGTTCCAATTTCAGTTCCAGAGTGATTCGCCCAATGAGTCTTTGATATTTAGTCATTTTCAGCCAATATTTTGGATTTTTGAAAATTTCACTTTTTTGTGAAAATATCCACTAAATGAGGGAATAATATGTGTGAGGGTACCCCAGGAGAGTTCCAAATGTGTGTGGGTAGAAGATATATCCCACGGGGTAAAATTGAAAAAAGTTGAAAAAATTATTTTTTTGGACTTAGTCATTTTCCTGGCGTTTATCAGACTTTCAGATAGGGGAAATGTCAGTGGGCGTTCCGCTTTCAGTTCCAGAGCGATTCGCCCAATGAGTCCTTGATATTTAGTCGTTTTCAGCCAATTTTCTGGATTTTTGAAAATTTCACTTTTTTGTGAAAATATTCACTAAATGAGGGAATAATATGTGTGAGGGTACCCCAGGAGAGTTCCAAATGTGTGTGGGTAGAATATATATCCCACGGGGGTAAAATTGAAAAAAGTAGAAAAAAATTTTTTTTTGGTCTTAATCATTTTTCCGGCGTTTTTCAGACTTTCACATAGGGGAAATGTCAGTGAGCGTTCCGATTTCAGTTCCAGAGTGATTCGCCCAATGAGTCCTTGATATTTAGTCGTTTTCAGCCAATATTTTGGATTTTTGAAAATTTCACTTTTTTGTGAAAATATCCACTAAATTAGGGAATAATATGTCTGAGGATACCCCAGGAGAGTTCCAAATGTGTGTGGGTAGAATTTATATCACACGGGGGTAAAATTGAAAAAAGTTGAAAACATTTTTTTTTGGGGACTTAGTCATTTTTCCGGCGTTTATCAGACTTTCAGATAGGGCAAATGTCAGTGAGCATTCCAATTTCAGTTCCAGAGCGATTCGCCCAATGAGTCTTTGATATTTAGTCATTTTCAGCCAATTTTCTGGATTTTTGAAAATTTCACTTCTTTGTGAAAATATTCACTAAATGAGGGAATAATATGTGTGAGTATACCCCAGGAGAGTTACAAATGTGTGTGGGTAGAATATATATCCCATTGGGGTAAAATTGAGAAAAGTTGAAAACATTTTTTTTTTGGACTTAGTCATTCTTCCGGCGTTTATCAGACTTTCAGATAGGGCAAATGTCAGTGAGTGTTCCAATTTCAGTTCCAGAGCGATTCGCCCAATGAGTCTTTGATATTTAGTCGTTTTCAGCCAATTTTCTGGATTTTTGAAAATTTCACTTTTTTGTGAAAATATCCACTAAATGAGGGAATAATATGTGTGAGGGTACCCCAGGAGAGTTCCAAATGTGTGTGGGTAGAATATATATCCCACGGGGGTAAAATTGAAAAAAGTTGAAAACATTTTTTTTTTGGGACTTAGTCATTTTTCCGGCGTTTATCAGACTTTCAGATAGGGCAAATGTCAGTGAGCATTCCAATTTCAGTTCCAGAGCGATTCGCCCAATGAGTCTTTGATATTTAGTCGTTTTCAGCCAATTTTCTGGATTTTTGAAAATTTCACTTTTTTGTGAAAATATCCACTAAATGAGGGAATAATATGTGTGAGGGTACCCCAGGAGAGTTCCAAATGTGTGTGGGTAGAACATATATATCCCACGGGGGTAAAATTGAAAAAAGTTGAAAACATTTTTTTTTTGGACTTAGTCATTTTTCCGGCATTTATCAGACTTTTAGATAGGGGAAATGTCAGTGAGCGTTCCGATTTCAGTTCCATAGCGATTCGCCCAATAAGTCTTTGATATTTAGTCGTTTTCAGCCAATTTTTTGGATTTTTGAAAATTTCACTTTTTTGTGAAAATATCCACTAAATTAGGGAATAATATGTGTGAGGGTACCCCAGGAGAGTTCCAAATGTGTGTGGGTAGAATATATATCCCACGGGGGTAAAACTGAAAAAAATTGAAAACATTTTTTTTTTGGACTTAGTCATTTTTCCGGCGTTTATCAGACTTTCAGATAGGGGAAATGTCAGTGAGCGTTCCGATTTCAGTTCCAGAGCGATTCGCCCAATGAGTCTTTGATATTTAGTCATTTTCAGCCAATATTTTGGATTTTTGAAAATTTCACTTTTTTGTGAAAATATCCACTAAATGAGGGAATAATATGTGTGAGGGTACCCCAGGAGAGTTCCAAATGTGTATGGGTAGAATATATATCCCACGGGGGTAAAATTGAAAAAAGTTGAAAACATTTTTTTTTTGGACTTAGTCATTTTTCCGGCGTTTATCAGACTTTCAGATAGGGGAAATGTCAGTGAGCGTTCCGATTTCAGTTCCATAGCGATTCGCCCAATAAGTCTTTGATATTTAGTCGTTTTCAGCCAATTTTTTGGATTTTTGAAAATTTCACTTTTTTGTGAAAATATCCACTAAATTAGGGAATATTATGTGTGAGGGTACCCCAGGAGAGTTCCAAATGTGTATGGGTAGAATATATATCCCACGGGGGTAAAATTGAAAAAAGTTGAAAACATTTTTTTTTTGGACTTAGTCATTTTTCCGGCGTTTATCAGACTTTCAGATAGGGGAAATGTCAGTGAGCGTTCTGATTTCAGTTCCAGAGCGATTCGCCCAATGAGTCCTTAATATTTAGTCTTTTTCAGCCAATATTTTGTATTTTTGAAAGTTTCACTTTTTTGTGAAAATATCCACTAAATTAGGGAATAATATGTGTGAGTATACCCCAGGAGAGTTACAAATGTGTGTGGGTAGAATATATATCCCATTGGGGTAAAATTGAAAAAAGTTGAAAACATTTTTTTTTTGGACTTAGTCATTCTTCCGGCGTTTATCAGACTTTCAGATACTGCAAATGTCAGTGAGTGTTCCATTTTCAGTTCCAGAGCGATTCGCCCAATGAGTCCTTGATGTTTAGCCGTTTTCAGCCATTATTTTGGATTTTTGAAAATTTCACTTTTTTGTGAAAATATCCACTAAATGAGGGAATAATATATGTGAGGGTACCCCAGGAGAGTTCCAAATGTGTGTGGGTAGAATATATATCCCACGGGGGTAAAATTGAAAAAAGTTGAAAACATTTTTTTTTTGGACTTAGTCATTTTTCCGGCGTTTATCAGACTTTCAGATAGGGGAAATGTCAGTGAGCGTTCCGATTTCAGTACCATAGAGATTCGCCCAATGAGTCTTTGATATTTAGTCGTTTTCAGCCAATATTTTGGATTTTTGAAAATTTCACTTTTTTGAGAAAATAGCCACTAAATTAGGGAATAATATGTGTGAGGGTACCCCAGGAGAGTTCCAAATGTGTGTGGGTAGAATATAAATCCCACGGGGGTAAAATTGAAAAAGGTTGAAAATAATTTTCTTTTTGGACTTAGTCATTTTTCCGGCGTTTATCAGACTTTCAGATAGGGGAAATGTCAGTGAGCGTTCCGATTTCAGTTCCAGAGCGATTCGCCCAATGAGTCCTTGATATTTAGTCGTTTTCAGCCATTCTTTTGGATTTTTGAAAATTTCATTTTTTTGTGAAAATATCCACTAAATGAGGGAATAATATGTGTGAGGGTATCCCAGGAGAGTTCCAAATGTGTGTGGGTAGAATATATATCCCACGGGGGTAAAATTGAAAAAAGTTGAAAACATTTTTTTTTTGGACTTAGTCATTTTTCCGGCGTTTATCAGACTTTCAGATAGGGGAAATGTCAGTGAGCGTTCCGATTTCAGTTACAGAGCGATTCGCCCAATGAGTCCTTGATATTTAGTCGTTTTCAGCCAATATTTTGGATTTTTGAAAATTTCACTTTTTTGTGAAAATATCCACTAAATTAGGGAATAATATGTGTGAGGGTACCACAGGAGAGTTACAAATGTGTGTGGGTAGAATACATATCCCACTGGGGTAAAATTGAAAACAGTTGAAAACATTTTTTTTTTGGACTTAGTCATTTTTCCGGCGTTTATCAGACTTTCAGATAGGGCAAATGTCAGTGAGTGTTCCGATTTCAGTTCCAGAGCGATTCGCCCAATGAGTCTTTGATATTTAGTCGTTTTCAGCCAATTTTCTGGATTTTTGAAAATTTCACTTTTTTGTGAAAATATCCACTAAATGAGAGAATAATATGTGTGAGGGTACCCCAGGAGAGTTCCAAATGTGTGTGGGTAGAATATATATCCCACGGGGGTAAAATTGAAAAAAGTTGAAAACATCTTTTTTTTGGGACTTAGTCATTTTTCCGGCGTTTATCAGACTTTCAGATAGGGCAAATGTCAGTGAGCATTCCAATTTCAGTTCCAGAGCGATTCGCCCAATGAGTCCTTGATATTTAGTCTTTTTCAGCCAATATTTTGGATTTTTGAAAGTTTCACTTTTTTGTGAAAATATCCACTAAATTAGGGAATAATATGTGTGAGTATACCCCAAGAGAGTTACAAATGTGTGTGGGTAGAATATATATCCCATTGGGGTAAAATTGAAAAAAGTTGAAAACATTTTTTTTTTGGACTTAGTCATTTTTCCGGCGTTTATCAGACTTTCAAATAGGGCAAATGTCAGTGAGTGTTCCAATTTCAGTTCCAGAGCGATTCGCCCAATGAGTCTTTGATATTTAGTCGTTTTCAGTCAATTTTTTGGATTTTTGAAAATTTTACTTTTTTGTGAAAATATCCACTAAATGAGGGAATAATATGTGTGAGGGTACCCCAGGAGAGTTCCAAATGTGTGTGGGTAGAAGATATATCCCACGGGGTAAAATTGAAAAAAGTTGAAAAAATTTTTTTTTTGGACTTAGTAATTTTTCTGGCGTTTATCACACTTTCAGATAGGGGAAATGTCAGTGGGCGTTCCGATTTCAGTTCCAGAGCGATTCGCCCAATGAGTCCTTGATATTTAGTTGTTTTCAGCCATTTTTCTGGATTTTTGAAAATTTCACTTTTTTGTGAAAATATTCACTAAATAAGGGAATAATATGTATGAGGGTACCCCAGGAGAGTTCCAAATGTTTGTGGGTAGAATATATATCCCACGGGGGTAAAATTGAAAAAAGTTGAAAACATTTTTTTTTTTGGACTTAGTCATTTTTCCGGCGTTTATCAGACTTTCAGATAGGGGAAATGTCAGTGAGCGTTCCGATTTCAGTTCCAGAGCGATTCGCCCAATGAGTCCTTGATATTTAGTCATTTTCAGCCAATATTTTGGATTTTTGAAAATTTCACTTTTTTGTGAACATATCCACTAAATGAGGGAATAATATGTGTGAGGGTACCCCAGGAGAGTTCCAAATGTGTGTGGGTAGAATATATATCCCACGGGGGTAAAATTGAAAAAAGTTGAAAACATTTTTTTTTTGGACTTAGTCATTTTTCCGGCATTTATCAGACTTTCAGATAGGGGAAATGTCAGTGAGCGTTCCGATTTCAGTTCCATAGCGATTCGCCCAATGAGTCTTTGATATTTAGTCATTTTCAGCCAATATTTTGGATTTTTGAAAATTTCACTTTTTTGTGAAAATATCCACTAAATTAGGGAATAATATGTGTGAGGGTACCCCAGGAGAGTTCCAAATGTGTGTGGGTAGAATATATATCCCACGGGGGTAAAACTGAAAAAAATTGAAAACATTTTTTTTTTTGGACTTAGTCATTTTTCCGGCGTTTATCAGACTTTCAGATAGGGGAAATGTCAGTGAGCGTTCCGATTTCAGTTCCAGAGCGATTCGCCCAATGAGTCTTTGATATTTAGTCGTTTTCAGCCAATATTCTGGATTTTTGAAAATTTTACTTTTTTGTGAAAATATCCACTAAATGAGGGAATAATATGTGTGAGGGTACCCCAGGAGAGTTCCAAATGTGTATGGGAAGAATATATATCACACGGCGAAAAAATTGAAAAAAGTTGAAAAAAATTTTTTTGGGGACGTAGTCATTTTTCCGGCGTTTAGCAGACTTTCAGATAGGGCAAATGTCAGTGAGCGTTCCGATTTCAGTTACAGAGCGATTCGCCCAATGAGACCTTGATATTTAGTCATTTTCAGCCAATATTTTGGATTTTTGAAAATTTCACTTTTTTGTGAAAATATCCACTAAATGAGGGAATAATATGTGTGAGGGTACCCCAGGAGAGTTCCAAATGTGTGTGGGTAGAATACATATCCCACTGGGGTAAAATTGAAAAAAGTTGAAAACATTTTTTTTTTGGACTTAGTCATTTTTCCGGCGTTCATCAGACTTTCAGATAGGGCAAATGTCAGTGAGTGTTCCAATTTCAGTTCCAGAGCGATTCGCCCAATGAGTCTTTGATATTTAGTCGTTTTCAGTCAATTTTTTGGATTTTTGAAAATTTTACTTTTTTGTGAAAATATCCACTAAATTAGGGAATAATATGTGTGAGTATACCCCAGCAGAGTTACAAATGTGTGTGGGTAGAATATATATCCCATTGGGGTAAAATTGAAAAAAGTTGAAAACATTTTTTTTTTGGACTTAGTCATTCTTCCGGCGTTTATCAGACTTTCAGATAGGGCAAATGTCAGTGAGTGTTCCAATTTCAGTTCCAGAGCGATTCGCCCAATGAGTCTTTGATATTTAGTCGTTTTCAGCCAATTTTCTGGATTTTTGAAAATTTTACTTTTCTGTGAAAATATCCACTAAATGAGGGAATAATATGTGTGAGGGTACCCCAGGAGAGTTCCAAATGTGTGTGGGTAGAAGATAAATCCCACGGGGTAAAATTGAAAAAAGTTGAAAACATTTTTTTTTTGGACTTAGTAATTTTTCTGGCGTTTATCACATTTTCAGATAGGGGAAATGTCAGTGGGCGTTCCGATTTCAGTTCCAGAGCGATTTGCCCAATGAGTCCTCGATATTTAGTCATTTTCAGCCAATATTTTGGATTTTTGAAAATTTCACTTTTTTGTGAAAATATCCACTAAATGAGGGAATAATATGTGTGAGGATACCCCAGGAGAGTTCCAAATGTGTGTGGGTAGAATATATATCCCACGGGGGTAAAATTGAAAAAAGTTGAAAACATTTTTTTTCTGGACTTAGTCATTTTTCCGGCGTTTATCAGACTTTCAGATAGGGGAAATGTCAGTGAGCGTTCCGATTTCAGTTACAGAGCGTTTCGCCCAATGAGTCCTTGATATTTAGTCGTTTTCAGCCAATATTTTGGATTTTTGAAAATTTCACTTTTTTGTGAAAATATCCACTAAATTAGGGAATAATATGTGTGAGGGTACCACAGGAGAGTTACAAATGTGTGTGGGTAGAATACATATCCCACTGGGGTAAAATTGAAAAAAGTTGAAAACATTTTTTTTTTGGACTTAGTCATTTTTCCGGCGTTTATCAGACTTTCAGATAGGGCAAATGTCAGTGAGCGTTCCGATTTCAGTTCCAGAGCGATTCGCCCATTGAGTCCTTGATATTTAGTCTTTTTCAGCCAATATTTTGGATTTTTGAAAGTTTCACTTTTTTGTGAAAATATCCACTAAATTAGGGAATAATATGTGTGAGTATACCCCAAGAGAGTTACAAATGTGTGTGGGTAGAATACATATCCCATTGGGGTAAAATTGAAAAAAGTTGAAAACATTTTTTTTTTGGACTTAGTCATTTTTCCGGCGTTTATCAGACTTTCAGATAGGGCAAATGTCAGTGAGTGTTCCAATTTCAGTTCCAGAGCGATTCGCCCAATGAGTCTTTGATATTTAGTCGTTTTCAGTCAATTTTTTGGATTTTTGAAAATTTCACTTTTTTGTGAAAATATCCACTAAATGAGGGAATAATATGTGTGAGGGTACCCCAGGAGAGTTCCAAATGTGTGTGGGTAGAAGATATATCCCACGGGGTAAAATTGAAAAAAGTTTAAAAAATTTTTTTTTTGGACTTAGTAATTTTTCTGGCGTTTATCACACTTTTAGATAGGGGAAATGTCAGTGGGCGTTCCGATTTCAGTTCCAGAGCGATTCGCCCAATGAGTCCTTGATATTTAGTTGTTTTCAGCCAATTTTCTGGATTTTTGAAAATTTCACTTTTTTGTGAAAATATTCACTAAATAAGGGAATAATATGTATGAGGGTACCCCAGGAGAGTTCCAAATGTGTGTGGGTAGAATATATATCCCACGGGGGTAAAATTGAAAAAAGTTGAAAACATTTTTTTTTTTGGACTTAGTCATTTTTCCGGCGTTTATCAGACTTTCAGATAGGGCAAATGTCAGTGAGCATTAAAATTTCAATTCCAGAGCCATTCGCCCAATGAGTCCTTGATATTTAGTCGTTTTCAGCCATTATTTTGGATTTTTGAAAATTTCACTTTTTTGTGAAAATATCCACTTTATTAGGGAATAATATGTGTGAGGGTACCCCAGGAGAGTTCCAAATGTGTGTGGGTAGAATATATATCCCACGGGGGTAAAACTGAAAAAAATTGAAAACATTTTTTTTTTGGACTTAGTCATTTTTCCGGCGTTTATCAGACTTTCAGATAGGGGAAATGTCAGTGAGCGTTCCGATTTCAGTTCCATAGAGATTCGCCCAATGAGTCTTTGATATTTAGTCGTTTTCAGCCAATATTTTGGATTTTTGAAAATTTCACTTTTTTGTGAAAATATCCACTAAATTAGGGAGTAATATGTGTGAGGGTACCCCAGGAGAGTTCCAAATGTGTGTGGGTAGAATATATATCCCACGGGGGTAAAATTGAAAAAAGTTGAAAACATTTTTTTTCTGGACTTAGTCATTTTTCCGGCGTTTATCAGACTTTCAGATAGGGGAAATGACAGTGAGCGTTCCGATTTCAGTTCCATAGAGATTCGCCCAATGAGTCTTTGATATTTAGTCGTTTTCAGCCAATATTTTGGATTTTTGAAAATTTCACTTTTTTGTGAAAATATCCACTAAATTAGGGAGTAATATGTGTGAGGGTACCCCAGGAGAGTTCCAAATGTGTGTGGGTAGAATATATATCCCACGGGGGTAAAATTGAAAAAAGTTGAAAACATTTTTTTTTTGGACTTAGTCATTTTTCCGGCGTTCATCAGACTTTCAGATAGGGCAAATGTCAGTGAGTGTTCCAATTTCAGTTCCAGAGCGATTCGCCCAATGAGTCTTTGATATTTAGTCGTTTTCAGTCAATTTTTTGGATTTTTGAAAATTTTACTTTTTTGTGAAAATATCCACTAAATTAGGGAATAATATGTGTGAGTATACCCCAGCAGAGTTACAAATGTGTGTGGGTAGAATATATATCCCATTGGGGTAAAATTGAAAAAAGTTGAAAACATTTTTTTTTTGGACTTAGTCATTCTTCCGGCGTTTATCAGACTTTCAGATAGGGCAAATGTCAGTGAGTGTTCCAATTTCAGTTCCAGAGCGATTCGCCCAATGAGTCTTTGATATTTAGTCGTTTTCAGCCAATTTTCTGGATTTTTGAAAATTTTACTTTTCTGTGAAAATATCCACTAAATGAGGGAATAATATGTGTGAGGGTACCCCAGGAGAGTTCCAAATGTGTGTGGGTAGAAGATAAATCCCACGGGGTAAAATTGAAAAAAGTTGAAAACATTTTTTTTTTGGACTTAGTAATTTTTCTGGCGTTTATCACATTTTCAGATAGGGGAAATGTCAGTGGGCGTTCCGATTTCAGTTCCAGAGCGATTTGCCCAATGAGTCCTCGATATTTAGTCATTTTCAGCCAATATTTTGGATTTTTGAAAATTTCACTTTTTTGTGAAAATATCCACTAAATGAGGGAATAATATGTGTGAGGATACCCCAGGAGAGTTCCAAATGTGTGTGGGTAGAATATATATCCCACGGGGGTAAAATTGAAAAAAGTTGAAAACATTTTTTTTCTGGACTTAGTCATTTTTCCGGCGTTTATCAGACTTTCAGATAGGGAAAATGTCAGTGAGCGTTCCGATTTCAGTACCATAGAGATTCGCCCAATGAGTCTTTGATATTTAGTCGTTTTCAGCCAATATTTTGGATTTTTGAAAATTTCACTTTTTTGTGAAAATATCCACTAAATTAGGGAGTAATATGTGTGAGGGTACCCCAGGAGAGTTCCAAATGTGTGTGGGTAGAATATATATCCCACGGGGGTAAAATTGAAAAAAGTTGAAAACATTTTTTTTTTGGACTTAGTCATTTTTCCGGCGTTTATCAGACTTTCAGATAGGGGAAATGTCAGTGAGCGTTCCGATTTCAGTTCCATAGCGATTCGCCCAATGAGTCTTTGATATTTAGTCGTTTTCAGCCAATAATTTGGATTTTTGAAAATTTCATTTTTTTGTGAAAATATCCACTAAATGAGGGAATAATATGTGTGAGGGTATCCCAGGAGAGTTCCAAATGTGTGTGGGTAGAATATATATCCCACGGGGGTAAAATTGAAAAAAGTTGAAAACATTTTTTTTTTGGACTTAGTCATTTTTCCGGCGTTTATCAGACTTTCAGATAGGGCAAATGTCAGTGAGCATTAAAATTTCAATTCCAGAGCCATTCGCCCAATGAGTCCTTGATATTTAGTCGTTTTCAGCCATTATTTTGGATTTTTGAAAATTTCACTTTTTTGTGAAAATATCCACTTTATTAGGGAATAATATGTGTGAGGGTACCCCAGGAGAGTTCCAAATGTGTGTGGGTAGAATATATATCCCACGGGGGTAAAACTGAAAAAAATTGAAAACATTTTTTTTTTGGACTTAGTCATTTTTCCGGCGTTTATCAGACTTTCAGATAGGGGAAATGTCAGTGAGCGTTCCGATTTCAGTTCCATAGAGATTCGCCCAATGAGTCTTTGATATTTAGTCGTTTTCAGCCAATATTTTGGATTTTTGAAAATTTCACTTTTTTGTGAAAATATCCACTAAATTAGGGAGTAATATGTGTGAGGGTACCCCAGGAGAGTTCCAAATGTGTGTGGGTAGAATATATATCCCACGGGGGTAAAATTGAAAAAAGTTGAAAACATTTTTTTTCTGGACTTAGTCATTTTTCCGGCGTTTATCAGACTTTCAGATAGGGGAAATGACAGTGAGCGTTCCGATTTCAGTTCCATAGAGATTCGCCCAATGAGTCTTTGATATTTAGTCGTTTTCAGCCAATATTTTGGATTTTTGAAAATTTCACTTTTTTGTGAAAATATCCACTAAATTAGGGAGTAATATGTGTGAGGGTACCCCAGGAGAGTTCCAAATGTGTGTGGGTAGAATATATATCCCACGGGGGTAAAATTGAAAAAAGTTGAAAACATTTTTTTTTTGGACTTAGTCATTTTTCCGGCGTTTATCAGACTTTCAGATAGGGGAAATGTCAGTGAGCGTTCCGATTTCAGTTCCATAGCGATTCGCCCAATGAGTCTTTGATATTTAGTCGTTTTCAGCCAATATTTTGGATTTTTGAAAATTTCATTTTTTTGTGAAAATATCCACTAAATGAGGGAATAATATGTGTGAGGGTATCCCAGGAGAGTTCCAAATGTGTGTGGGTAGAATATATATCCCACGGGGGTAAAATTGAAAAAAGTTGAAAACATTTTTTTTTTGGACTTAGTCATTTTTCCGGCGTTTATCAGACTTTCAGATAGGGCAAATGTCAGTGAGTGTTCCAATTTCAGTTCCAGAGCGATTCGCCCAATGAGTCTTTGATATTTAGTCGTTTTCAGTCAATTTTTTGGATTTTTGAAAATTTCACTTTTTTGTGAAAATATCCACTAAATGAGGGAATAATATGTGTGAGGGTACCCCAGGAGAGTTCCAAATGTGTGTGGGTAGAAGATATATCCCACGGGGTAAAATTGAAAAAAGTTTAAAAAATTTTTTTTTTGGACTTAGTAATTTTTCTGGCGTTTATCACACTTTTAGATAGGGGAAATGTCAGTGGGCGTTCCGATTTCAGTTCCAGAGCGATTCGCCCAATGAGTCCTTGATATTTAGTTGTTTTCAGCCAATTTTCTGGATTTTTGAAAATTTCACTTTTTTGTGAAAATATTCACTAAATAAGGGAATAATATGTATGAGGGTACCCCAGGAGAGTTCCAAATGTGTGTGGGTAGAATATATATCCCACGGGGGTAAAATTGAAAAAAGTTGAAAACATTTTTTTTTTTGGACTTAGTCATTTTTCCGGCGTTTATCAGACTTTCAGATAGGGCAAATGTCAGTGAGCATTAAAATTTCAATTCCAGAGCCATTCGCCCAATGAGTCCTTGATATTTAGTCGTTTTCAGCCATTATTTTGGATTTTTGAAAATTTCACTTTTTTGTGAAAATATCCACTTTATTAGGGAATAATATGTGTGAGGGTACCCCAGGAGAGTTCCAAATGTGTGTGGGTAGAATATATATCCCACGGGGGTAAAACTGAAAAAAATTGAAAACATTTTTTTTTTGGACTTAGTCATTTTTCCGGCGTTTATCAGACTTTCAGATAGGGGAAATGTCAGTGAGCGTTCCGATTTCAGTTCCATAGAGATTCGCCCAATGAGTCTTTGATATTTAGTCGTTTTCAGCCAATATTTTGGATTTTTGAAAATTTCACTTTTTTGTGAAAATATCCACTAAATTAGGGAGTAATATGTGTGAGGGTACCCCAGGAGAGTTCCAAATGTGTGTGGGTAGAATATATATCCCACGGGGGTAAAATTGAAAAAAGTTGAAAACATTTTTTTTCTGGACTTAGTCATTTTTCCGGCGTTTATCAGACTTTCAGATAGGGGAAATGACAGTGAGCGTTCCGATTTCAGTTCCATAGAGATTCGCCCAATGAGTCTTTGATATTTAGTCGTTTTCAGCCAATATTTTGGATTTTTGAAAATTTCACTTTTTTGTGAAAATATCCACTAAATTAGGGAGTAATATGTGTGAGGGTACCCCAGGAGAGTTCCAAATGTGTGTGGGTAGAATATATATCCCACGGGGGTAAAATTGAAAAAAGTTGAAAACATTTTTTTTTTGGACTTAGTCATTTTTCCGGCGTTCATCAGACTTTCAGATAGGGCAAATGTCAGTGAGTGTTCCAATTTCAGTTCCAGAGCGATTCGCCCAATGAGTCTTTGATATTTAGTCGTTTTCAGTCAATTTTTTGGATTTTTGAAAATTTTACTTTTTTGTGAAAATATCCACTAAATTAGGGAATAATATGTGTGAGTATACCCCAGCAGAGTTACAAATGTGTGTGGGTAGAATATATATCCCATTGGGGTAAAATTGAAAAAAGTTGAAAACATTTTTTTTTTGGACTTAGTCATTCTTCCGGCGTTTATCAGACTTTCAGATAGGGCAAATGTCAGTGAGTGTTCCAATTTCAGTTCCAGAGCGATTCGCCCAATGAGTCTTTGATATTTAGTCGTTTTCAGCCAATTTTCTGGATTTTTGAAAATTTTACTTTTCTGTGAAAATATCCACTAAATGAGGGAATAATATGTGTGAGGGTACCCCAGGAGAGTTCCAAATGTGTGTGGGTAGAAGATAAATCCCACGGGGTAAAATTGAAAAAAGTTGAAAACATTTTTTTTTTGGACTTAGTAATTTTTCTGGCGTTTATCACATTTTCAGATAGGGGAAATGTCAGTGGGCGTTCCGATTTCAGTTCCAGAGCGATTTGCCCAATGAGTCCTCGATATTTAGTCATTTTCAGCCAATATTTTGGATTTTTGAAAATTTCACTTTTTTGTGAAAATATCCACTAAATGAGGGAATAATATGTGTGAGGATACCCCAGGAGAGTTCCAAATGTGTGTGGGTAGAATATATATCCCACGGGGGTAAAATTGAAAAAAGTTGAAAACATTTTTTTTCTGGACTTAGTCATTTTTCCGGCGTTTATCAGACTTTCAGATAGGGAAAATGTCAGTGAGCGTTCCGATTTCAGTACCATAGAGATTCGCCCAATGAGTCTTTGATATTTAGTCGTTTTCAGCCAATATTTTGGATTTTTGAAAATTTCACTTTTTTGTGAAAATATCCACTAAATTAGGGAGTAATATGTGTGAGGGTACCCCAGGAGAGTTCCAAATGTGTGTGGGTAGAATATATATCCCACGGGGGTAAAATTGAAAAAAGTTGAAAACATTTTTTTTTTGGACTTAGTCATTTTTCCGGCGTTTATCAGACTTTCAGATAGGGGAAATGTCAGTGAGCGTTCCGATTTCAGTTCCATAGCGATTCGCCCAATGAGTCTTTGATATTTAGTCGTTTTCAGCCAATAATTTGGATTTTTGAAAATTTCATTTTTTTGTGAAAATATCCACTAAATGAGGGAATAATATGTGTGAGGGTATCCCAGGAGAGTTCCAAATGTGTGTGGGTAGAATATATATCCCACGGGGGTAAAATTGAAAAAAGTTGAAAACATTTTTTTTTTGGACTTAGTCATTTTTCCGGCGTTTATCAGACTTTCAGATAGGGCAAATGTCAGTGAGCATTAAAATTTCAATTCCAGAGCCATTCGCCCAATGAGTCCTTGATATTTAGTCGTTTTCAGCCATTATTTTGGATTTTTGAAAATTTCACTTTTTTGTGAAAATATCCACTTTATTAGGGAATAATATGTGTGAGGGTACCCCAGGAGAGTTCCAAATGTGTGTGGGTAGAATATATATCCCACGGGGGTAAAACTGAAAAAAATTGAAAACATTTTTTTTTTGGACTTAGTCATTTTTCCGGCGTTTATCAGACTTTCAGATAGGGGAAATGTCAGTGAGCGTTCCGATTTCAGTTCCATAGAGATTCGCCCAATGAGTCTTTGATATTTAGTCGTTTTCAGCCAATATTTTGGATTTTTGAAAATTTCACTTTTTTGTGAAAATATCCACTAAATTAGGGAGTAATATGTGTGAGGGTACCCCAGGAGAGTTCCAAATGTGTGTGGGTAGAATATATATCCCACGGGGGTAAAATTGAAAAAAGTTGAAAACATTTTTTTTCTGGACTTAGTCATTTTTCCGGCGTTTATCAGACTTTCAGATAGGGGAAATGACAGTGAGCGTTCCGATTTCAGTTCCATAGAGATTCGCCCAATGAGTCTTTGATATTTAGTCGTTTTCAGCCAATATTTTGGATTTTTGAAAATTTCACTTTTTTGTGAAAATATCCACTAAATTAGGGAGTAATATGTGTGAGGGTACCCCAGGAGAGTTCCAAATGTGTGTGGGTAGAATATATATCCCACGGGGGTAAAATTGAAAAAAGTTGAAAACATTTTTTTTTTGGACTTAGTCATTTTTCCGGCGTTTATCAGACTTTCAGATAGGGGAAATGTCAGTGAGCGTTCCGATTTCAGTTCCATAGCGATTCGCCCAATGAGTCTTTGATATTTAGTCGTTTTCAGCCAATATTTTGGATTTTTGAAAATTTCATTTTTTTGTGAAAATATCCACTAAATGAGGGAATAATATGTGTGAGGGTATCCCAGGAGAGTTCCAAATGTGTGTGGGTAGAATATATATCCCACGGGGGTAAAATTGAAAAAAGTTGAAAACATTTTTTTTTTGGACTTAGTCATTTTTCCGGCGTTTATCAGACTTTCAGATAGGGGAAATGTCAGTGAGCGTTCCGATTTCAGTTACAGAGCGTTTCGCCCAATGAGTCCTTGATATTTAGTCGTTTTCAGCCATTATTTTGGATTTTTGAAAATTTCACTTTTTTGTGAAAATATCCACTTTATTAGGGAATAATATGTGTGAGGGTACCCCAGGAGAGTTCCAAATGTGTGTGGGTAGAATATATATCCCACGGGGGTAAAACTGAAAAAAATTGAAAACATTTTTTTTTTGGACTTAGTCATTTTTCCGGCGTTTATCAGACTTTCAGATAGGGGAAATGTCAGTGAGCGTTCCGATTTCAGTTCCATAGAGATTCGCCCAATGAGTCTTTGATATTTAGTCGTTTTCAGCCAATATTTTGGATTTTTGAAAATTTCACTTTTTTGTGAAAATATCCACTAAATTAGGGAGTAATATGTGTGAGGGTACCCCAGGAGAGTTCCAAATGTGTGTGGGTAGAATATATATCCCACGGGGGTAAAATTGAAAAAAGTTGAAAACATTTTTTTTCTGGACTTAGTCATTTTTCCGGCGTTTATCAGACTTTCAGATAGGGGAAATGACAGTGAGCGTTCCGATTTCAGTTCCATAGAGATTCGCCCAATGAGTCTTTGATATTTAGTCGTTTTCAGCCAATATTTTGGATTTTTGAAAATTTCACTTTTTTGTGAAAATATCCACTAAATTAGGGAGTAATATGTGTGAGGGTACCCCAGGAGAGTTCCAAATGTGTGTGGGTAGAATATATATCCCACGGGGGTAAAATTGAAAAAAGTTGAAAACATTTTTTTTTTGGACTTAGTCATTTTTCCGGCGTTTATCAGACTTTCAGATAGGGGAAATGTCAGTGAGCGTTCCGATTTCAGTTCCATAGTGATTCGCCCAATGAGTCTTTGATATTTAGTCGTTTTCAGCCAATATTTTGGATTTTTGAAAATTTCATTTTTTTGTGAAAATATCCACTAAATGAGGGAATAATATGTGTGAGGGTTAGTGTTGAGCATTCCGATACTGAAATATCGGGTATCGGCCGATATTCGCGGTATCGGAATTCCGATACTTAATTCCGATACTATTGCAATATCGTATACCGGAATCGGAAGTTCCCATAATGCAATGAGACATTTTCATTTTATTCAGCCAATGAGGATCCTAAGAAGTGTGGGCACATCCTGTTAGGCATGTAGGCATCTTAACTAATGGCATGGCTGTGATTGGCTGCTGAAATGATGTCATGATGCACTATAAAAGCCACCGCCGCCATTTTGAGCTCACTCTGCTGTGAATTCAGTTAGGGATAGGACGCTGTTGTTCTGAGGGACAGTTTTAGCTACCTATTTGCTCTATACTGCTTTACCCAAGCTACTTTCTAAATCACTGTGCCTTGCAGTGCTAGTGCACAGTTCCCTGTGCTGTTCACCGCTATCTGCAAGGTCTGTGTGTGTGAGTGCAGCTCACCCTGTAGTGTGTGCTTCAGCCAAGTCTGGTTGTAGTGCACTCAGTGTGTGTCACTGCCTCATACATTGTCCTTTTTTGCCAATTCATAATTTTTCCTGATATCTCCTATTAGTGTGGTGGTTCCATCTGTATTCAGCTAAATTGGTTCCAAACACACTATATAGGAGTAGATAGAGAAATTTTTTTCCGTCTTGCAGCACTAGTGCACAGTGCTCTGCATCTGTACTGTTCACCGCTGTCTGCAAGGTCTGGTGTGTGAGTGCAGCTCACCCTGTAGTGTGTGCTTCAACCCCGTCTGGTTGTAGTGCACTCAGTGTGTGTCACTGCCTCATACATTGTCCTTTATTGCCAATTCATAATTTTTCCTGATATCTCCTATTAGTGTGGTGGTTCCATCTGTATTCAGCTAAATTGGTTCCAAACACACTATATAGGAGTAGATAGAGAAATTTTTTTCCGTCTTGCAGCACTAGTGCACAGTGCTCTGCATCTGTACTGTTCACCGCTGTCTGCAAGGTCTGGTGTGTGAGTGCAGCTCACCCTGTAGTGTGTGCTTCAACCCCGTCTGGTTGTAGTGCACTCAGTGTGTGTCACTGCCTCATACATTGTCCTTTATTGCCAATTCATAATTTTTCCTGATATCTCCTATTAGTGTGGTGGTTCCATCTGTATTCAGCTAAATTGGTTCCAAACACACTATATAGGAGTAGATAGAGAATTTTTTTTCCGTCTTGCAGCACTAGTGCACAGTGCTCTGCATCTGTACTGTTCACCGCTGTCTGCAAGGTCTGGTGTGTGAGTGCAGCTCACCCTGTAGTGTGTGCTTCAACCCCGTCTGGTTGTAGTGCACTCAGTGTGTGTCACTGCCTCATACATTGTCCTTTATTGCCAATTCATAATTTTTCCTGATATCTCCTATTAGTGTGGTGGTTCCATCCATATTCAGCTAAATTGATTCCAAACACACTATATAGGAGTAGATAGAGGAGCCTTTCTGCAGCATTGGGCCCTGCAGCCCCAGCCAGATTAGTATTAGCCTATTTTTTGCAGCCTCATCTATTGCATTGTAGGTTACCTTCCTACATTGTAATAGCTACAAAAAGTTTGTGATACTATCGTTATTACATCTTTAGGCACATCCAGTGTCTTTTTGTGACAAAAAAAACCTAAATAAAGTTCACCAAACACTCCACTTTACAGTTGTGTAGGCCACATTAGCTCATATTAAAGTCTAGTCCACACTTTATAAAATTAGTGTTTCTTATACCTGTTAGCAGCTGTTCAGGAATAAGCACACTAAGCCCTTAGTACTTTTCTGCCTATCTTTATCAGTCTACCAAGATGAAGAAGGCAGGGAGTAAGGCATGTGGTCGTGGTCGTGGGCGTGGGCGTGGAGTTTCTGCAGGGAGAGGACGTGAGGATTCTGTGCCTGCAGGGAGAGGACGTGGGGATTCTGTGCCTGCTGCGGGCACCAGTGACTCAGCATCCCCCAGTTTTACCAGGGAACAGTCCTTTATGCGCAGCTTTGTAGGAGCTAGCCGTACCCCACTGCTGCGCGAGGACCAAATTGAAGCCGTTGTCGGATGGATGGCAGCTAACGCATCGACTTCAATTAGTTCCAGATCCTCTCAGGTCCTGAGCACTGAAGAGCACCCATCTGTCTCTTCACCACCTGCCAAATTGCCCAGGCAGTCAGAGAGCCCTGGACAGGAGCCATCTCTACTTCTGTTCTCTGAATCTCTTGGCTTGGAAAGAGGGGGCCAGCCAAGCAGAATTCGAGAATTTGAAGAAGAGGTAGTATGCAGTGATGCGCAACCGTTTTGTCTCTCTGAATCTGAAGAGGCGGGTGGGCCAGTGCCTATGGTCAGCAGCACACCTCAGTACGCATCTGATGATGAGACTCAGGTGCCACTTTCTGGTGCGTACTGTGCTGTCGAGACTACCCAGGAGAAGCAGTTGTTTGAAGAGGGTGGTGTAGATGATGAGGTCCTTGACCCATCATGGCGTGAGGGACAGGAAGGTGGTGGGAGCAGCTCTGAGGAAGAGATTCCCCGAACGGCCCAAAAAGGAGGGAGAGGGAGGGGGCAGACTTGGTTGCCTGTAGCCTCCACTTCGGCACCCATTAGGAGCATGGCTCTTCCAAAATCCAAAGCGGGCGCTCCCAAGACTTGCAGTGCCTGGTCCTTTTTTGACACAGTTGCAGATGACATTTGCTTTGTCAAATGCAAGCTGTGTAATCAGAAGGTGAAAAGAGGGAAAAGTGTCAGCAACCTCAATACCACAAATATGTGGAAACATGTGCGGACCAAGCACGTGGTGGAGTTACACAAACACACTGAAGACCTAGGCCAACCTACAGCGCCACCTACCACCTCTTCAGCTCGTGTTGTAGCCTCTTCCTCCAGCTCACACACAGCTGGTTCGGCTTCCTCACAGGATCGCCATGGAAGAATCTCTGGCACTGTTGTACAGAGACACAGTGTAATTCCACCCACAGCACCACTTTCCCAGTCATCCTCACACTCCCAGGCCAGTCTACAGCCATCGTTAGCACAGGCATGGGAGAAAAGGCGCCCATACTCGGCAAACCACCCCCGAGCACAGGCTCTGAATGCTGGCATTGCTAAACTACTGGCCCTTGAAATGCTATCATTCAGGCTGGTGGAGACTGACACATTCCGTAACTTTATGGCATTGGCAGTCCCACAATACAACGTGCCCAGCCGCTTTTATTTCAGCAGGCAAGCCGTCCCTGCCCTGCAACATCATGTGGAGGGAAAAATTAAACATGCGCTACAAAACGCCGTCAGTAGCAAGGTCCACCTGACCACTGATGCGTGGACCAGTAAGCATGGACAGGGACGATACCTTTCCCTCACTGCCCATTGGGTTAATGTTGTGGAGCCGGGTACAGATCTTGAGAGTGGCGCTGTACGTGTTCTGCCAACTCCAAGGATTGCAGGAATCCAGTCTGTACACATTGACTCCTCCTCATACTCCAGTTCCTCTGAATCAGCGCTGCAGGAGCCGTCACGGTCTACCTCCACATCGACCCGTGAACGGTTACCTGTTATGATGACCGATATGAGCACAGCCGTGGCCAAACGTCAACAGGCCGTATTAAAATTAATTTCTTTGGGGAATCGAAGCCACACAGCGCAGGAGCTCTGGAATGCCATCAAGCAGCAGAGTGACGTGTGGTTTGTGCCAGCGAATCTCCAGCCAGGCATGGTAGTGTGTGACAATGGCCGAAATCTGGTGGCAGCTCTGGGCCTAGGCAACCTCACTCACATCCCATGTCTGGCACATGTGCTCAACTTGGTCGTGCAGAGTTTTTTGAGGGACTATCCGGATCTTGATGCACTGCTTCACAAGGTCCGCATAGAGTGCGCTCACTTGCGGCGTTCCAGCAATGCAAGATCACGCATTGCAGCTCTGCAGCGCCGATTATGTCTTCCGGAACATCGCATCATATGTGACCTACCCACCAGGTGGAATTCAACGTTACATATGTTGGAGAGGTTGTGTGAGCAGCAGGCAGCAGTAATGGAGTACCAGCTGCAGCAGGCGCAAACAAGTCGCAGTGCGCGCCGTTCACACTTCACCACCACTGAGTGGGCCTCTATGAAGGACATTTGCCACGTTTTGCGTGCCTTCGATTATTCCACGCGGATGGCGAGTGCAGTTGATGCACTAGTCAGCATGACTATCCCCCTTATCTGCCTGCTTGAAAAAACACTGCAAGCACTAAGGGACGAGGTTTTGGAAGAGGTGGAGGATGAGGAGTCACAAATGCCATCTGCTTCTCTACAGTCTGCGCAACGTGGTTCCTCACAAAGGCCTAGGCAGGGGACACTTTGTGAGGAGGATGAGGAGGAGTCAATGGATGAGGAAGACATCTGTCCAGAGGAGGGAGGTACACAATGCTCTAGTAGTCAGTATCTAGAGCGAGGGTGGGGTGATGCAGAGCAGGCAGAGATCACGCCTCAAGCAGGGGACAGCGTTTCTTGGCCAGTTGGCAGTCTGCAGCACATGGTTGATTTCATGCTGCAGTGCCTCAGAAACGACCGCCGCATCGCCCACATTCTCAACACGGCTGATTATTGGGTGTCCACCCTCCTAGATCCTCGCTACCGGGACAACTTACAAAGCCTCATAACACCATTGAACCGGGAGCGTAAAATGCGGGAGTACCAAGACGCACTGGTGCATTCCATCATGTTCTCCATTCCAACCGAGAGCAGTGCTGCTAGTGCTTTACAAAGCAGCTCAGTGCGTCGAGGCAGTGGAGGAAGCTCTGCACAAAGAGGGAGCAGAAGCAGCGCCTCAGCACAAGGCAAGACCAGTATGGCCGAAATGTGGCAAAGTTTTGTGTCCCCGCCGCCACAAATGTCTACACCATCACAGACAGCTCCAGTCAGCAGGAGGCAACGTTTCCGTCAGATGGTGACAGACTACATGTCTTGCCCTCTTAGTGTACTCCCAGACGGCTCTTCTCCCTTCAAGTTTTGGGTCTGTAAGCTGGATACATGGCCAGAGCTTAGTCAGTATGCACTGGAGGTGCTAGCTTGCCCTGCTGCTAGTGTATTATCGGAACGCGTCTTTAGTGCCGCAGGTGGTGTACTAACAGACCGTCGCATGCGACTATCCTCCGATAACGTTGACCGGCTTACTTTTCTCAAAATGAACAAGGCCTGGATCTCTCATGAATTTGCCAGTCCTCTTCCAGAATAAATAATTGGTTGGCAACAGTATCCAGGTCTCCTGTTCTGTTCATGTTTCTACCACCTGAACTGTAATCCCTGAGCTCCAACACCGCCAGTTGGCGCTCGGAAGTGCCGTCTGCACAGTCAACACTTGCTGCCGTGTTATTGGGGTTCAGTAACGTCAGCTGTTCTCCTGCTGTGTGGACGGCAATTTCTCCTGATTTGTCCACATCCACTGTACTACACATTTTAAAGTTGCTCCAATTACTCCTCTGGCTCCTCTGTTTTCATTCTTATCCCTGGGCTCCAGCACCGCCAGTTGGCGCTCGGAAGTGCTGTCTGCACAGTCAACACTTGCTACCATGTTATTGGGGTTCAGTAACGTCAGCTGTTCCCCTGCTGTGCGGACGGCAATTTCTCCTGCTCTGTCCACATTCTCACTACTACAGATTTTAAAGTTGCTCCAATTACACCTCTGGCTCCTCTGTTTTCATTCTTATCCCTGGGCTCCAGCACCGCCAGTTGGCGCTCGGAAGTGCTGTCTGCACAGTCAACACTTGCTACCATGTTATTGGGGTTCAGTAACGTCAGCTGTTCTCCTGCTGTGCGGACGGCAATTTCTCCTGCTTTGTCCACATCCACTGTACTACAGATTTTAAAGTTGCTCCAATTACACCTCTGGCTCCTCTGTTTTCAGTATTATCCCTGAGCTCCAACACCGCCAGTTGGCGCACGGAAGTGCCGTCTGCACAGTCAACACTTGCTGCCGTGTTATTGGGGTTCAGTAACGTCAGCTGTTCTCCTGCTGTGCGGACGGCAATTTCTCCTGCTTTGTCCACATCCACTGTACTACACATTTTAAAGTTGCTCGAATTACACCTCTGGCTCCTCTGTTTTCATTCTTATCCCTGGGCTCCAGCACCGCCAGTTGGCGCTCGGAAGTGCTGTCTGCACAGTCAACACTTGCTACCATGTTATTGGGGTTCAGTAACGTCAGCTGTTCTCCTGCTGTGCGGACGGCAATTTCTCCTGCTTTGTCCACATCCACTGTACTACACATTTTAAAGTTGCTCGAATTACACCTCTGGCTCCTCTGTTTTCATTCTTATCCCTGGGCTCCAGCACCACCAGTTGGCGCTCGGAAGTGCTGTCTGCACAGTCAACACTTGCTACCATGTTATTGGGGTTCAGTAACGTCAGCTGTTCTCCTGCTGTGCGGACGGCAATTTCTCCTGCTTTGTCCAAATCCACTGTACTACACATTTTAAAGTTGCTCGAATTACACCTCTGGCTCCTCTGTTTTCATTCTTATCCCTGGGCTCCAGCACCGCCAGTTGGCGCTCGGAAGTGCCGTCTGCACAGTCAACACTTGCTGCGGTGTTATTGGGGTTCGGTAACGTCAGCTGTTCCCCTGCTGTGTTCACGGCAATTTCTCCTGCTCTGTCCATATTCACTGTGCTACTTATTTAAAACTTGCTCCAATTACACCTCTGGCTCCTCCGTTTTTAGTATTTACCCTGGGCTCCAATACCGCTAGTTGCTGCTCAGAAGTGCCGTCTGCACAGTCAACGCTTGCTCCAGTGTTATTGGGATTCAGTAACGTCAGCTGATCCCCAGCTGTGTGTCCGGCAAATTCTCCTGCTTTGTCCACATCCACTGTAGTACGGATTTAAAACCTCCTCCAAATACACCTCTGGCTCTTCTGTTTTTAGTATTTACCCTGGGCTCCAGCACCGCCAGCTGGTTCTCGGCAGTTCCATTGGCTCTTGTACCTTCTGCTACCCATCCGGGTTCCAGTACCGTCAGCTGGTTCTCGGCAGTGTCTTTGGCACGGGTACTCCCTCCTGCCCAGCCTGGTTCCAGCACGCCAGCTGTTTCCGGGTAGTGTCAACGTCACTTTGCCTCCAATGCGTTGTCCTGTCGTGTTGCGGTCGGGTTAGCCGACTCTATGGTGCCTGCAGTTTAGGTGACTCCTATGTGGGCTGCGGGATCTGGCAATGAAGGCTGGTTCCATAGTGCCAATAGGACAAGCACCCTCTGTAGGACTGTGGGTTTTGGTAACTGCGGCCGGCTCGCGGCCTTGAACTTTTTTTTTACATGGGTACCTTCTGCTACCCATCCGGGTTCCAGTACCGTCAGCTGGTTCTCGGCAGTGCCTTTGGATTAGGTGCCTCCTTCTCGGTATCCAAGTTCCACCAACGTCTGCTGGTCCTTGGTAGTGCTTTCTGGCACAGGTACCTCCTGCTTAGTAACCGAGTTCCAGTAACATCAGCTGGTCCTCGGTAGTTCCATTGGCTCTTGTACCTTCTGCTACCCATCCGGGTTCCAGTACCGTCAGCTGGTCCTCGGTAGTTCCATTTGCTCTTGTATCTTCTGCTACCCATCCGGGTTCCAGTACCGTCAGCTGGTTCTCGGCAGTGTCTTTGGCACGGGTACTCCCTCCTGCCCAGCCTGGTTCCAGCACGCCAGCTGTTTCCGGGTAGTGTCAACGTCACTTTGCCTCCAATGCGTTGTCCTGTCGTGTTGCGGTCGGGTTAGCCGACTCTATGGTGCCTGCAGTTTAGGTGACTCCTATGTGGGCTGCGGGATCTGGCAATGAAGGCTGGTTCCATAGTGCCAATAGGACAAGCACCCTCTGTAGGACTGTGGGTTTTGGTAACTGCGGCCGGCTCGCGGCCTTGAACTTTTTTTTTACATGGGTACCTTCTGCTACCCATCCGGGTTCCAGTACCGTCAGCTGGTTCTCGGCAGTGCCTTTGGATTAGGTGCCTCCTTCTCGGTATCCAAGTTCCACCAACGTCTGCTGGTCCTTGGTAGTGCTTTCTGGCACAGGTACCTCCTGCTTAGTAACCGAGTTCCAGTAACATCAGCTGGTCCTCGGTAGTTCCATTGGCTCTTGTACCTTCTGCTACCCATCCGGGTTCCAGTAACATCAGCTGGTCCTCGGTAGTTCCATTGGCTCTTGTACCTTCTGCTACCCATCCGGGTTCCAGTACCGTCAGCTGGTTCTCGGCAGTGCCTTTGGATTAGGTGCCTCCTTCTCGGTATCCAAGTTCCACCAACGTCTGCTGGTCCTTGGTAGTGCTTTCTGGCACAGGTACCTCCTGCTTAGTAACCGAGTTCCAGTAACATCAGCTGGTCCTCGGTAGTTCCATTGGCTCTTGTACCTTCTGCTATCCATCCGGGTTCCAGTACCGTCAGCTGGTCCTCGGTAGTTCCTCAGCTTTCTTGTACCTTCTGCTACATTTCCAAGTTCAAGCTTTTTGAAATGGTTCTTGGTAATCACTCTGGATCTCCCTGACGAGGACCCTGAAGACGAGGACCCTGAAGACCAACCCTAAGAAGACGAGGACCCCGAAGACAATGACCCTGAAGACGAGGACCCTGAAGACCACCCCGAAGAAGACGAGGACCCTGAAGACCACCCCGAAGAAGACGAGGACCCTGAAGACCACCCCGAAGAAGACGAGGACCCCGAAGACGAGGACCCAGAAGACCAACCCGAAGAAGACGAGGACCCCGAAGACGAGGACCCCCGAAGACGACGACCCTGAAGACCACCCCGAAGAAGACCAAGAAGATGACCCTGAAGAAGTTGACCAAGAAGACAAAGAAGAGAAGACAAGCACCAAGATACAGAAAAACAAGAGACAGAAAACCAAGAAGCAGAAATACAAGAAGCTGCAGAACAAAAAGCGGAAGAACATTAAGCATAAGACTAAAAATCAGAGCAAAAGATAATATCTAAATTATAAGCAGAAGATGACTAAGCAGTGTATGGGGGTGAGTCCGTTCCTCCTCGTGGTGCCCCTGGAAAAGACCTGCTGCTGCAGGCCAAACTGAACGCGGACAAATCCTGTTGTAAATCTTTTGTGACGGGCAGAACGAAAGGTGTAATGTCCAACCTTTTATAGATAACAACTACAGGAATGCCTGTCACAAATAAGAATATGATGAAGAAGAAGAATATGAAGAAGATGAAGAAGTAGAATATGAAGAATGTAAAAAAAAGAATAATACGAAGAAGGTGAAGAAGAAGAAGGTGAAGAAGAAGTGGATGAAAAAGATGCTGAGGATGATGAAGGAGAAAGTGTGGGAGAAGTAAAAAAGAAGGTGAAGAGCATGGAAGTAGTGAAACATAAATATCTGACAAAATATAAAAATACTTAACATAGTTAATATTTCCGTAACTCATAACATAATAAAAAAATATTAATTCCTGCTATTCCATTTGACTGGGCTAAACCTCTATGCCTTTATTGTCTCCCCCACCTCCCCCAATACATTCTACATTATTCTTAGTTGTTTTCCTTCATGTAGAAATAACCTACAAGGAAAGAAAGGGTTTATTTTAATTCCGATATTTATGTCCCATTGACTTGCATTGGTTTCCGGTATCGGAATCGGCGATATCCGATACTTTTTCGGTATCGGTCCGATCCAATCCGATCCGATATTTCCCGATATCGGAAGGTATCGCTCAACACTAGTGAGGGTATCCCAGGAGAGTTCCAAATGTGTGTGGGTAGAATATATATCCCACGGGGGTAAAATTGAAAAAAGTTGAAAACATTTTTTTTTTGGACTTAGTCATTTTTCCGGCGTTTATCAGACTTTCAGATAGGGGAAATGTCAGTGAGCGTTCCGATTTCAGTTACAGAGCGTTTCGCCCAATGAGTCCTTGATATTTAGTCGTTTTCAGCCAATATTTTGGATTTTTGAAAATTTCACTTTTTTGTGAAAATATCCACTAAATTAGGGAATAATATGTGTGAGGGTACCACAGGAGAGTTACAAATGTGTGTGGGTAGAATACATATCCCACTGGGGTAAAATTGAAAAAAGTTGAAAACATTTTTTTTTTGGACTTAGTCATTTTTCCGGCGTTTATCAGACTTTCAGATAGGGCAAATGTCAGTGAGTGTTCCAATTTCAGTTCCAGAGCGATTCGCCCAATGAGTCTTTGATATTTAGTCGTTTTCAGTCAATTTTTTGGATTTTTGAAAATTTCACTTTTTTGTGAAAATATCCACTAAATGAGGGAATAATATGTGTGAGGGTACCCCAGGAGAGTTCCAAATGTGTGTGGGTAGAAGATATATCCCACAGGGGTAAAATTGAAAAAAGTTGAAAAAATTTTTTTTTTGGACTTAGTAATTTTTCTGGCGTTTATCACACTTTCAGATAGGGGAAATGTCAGTGGGCGTTCCGATTTCAGTTCCAGAGCGATTCGCCCAATGAGTCGTTGATATTTAGTTGTTTTCAGCCAATTTTCTGGATTTTTGAAAATTTCACTTTTTTGTGAAAATATTCACTAAATAAGGGAATAATATGTATGAGGGTACCCCAGGAGAGTTCCAAATGTGTGTGGGTAGAATATATATCCCACGGGGGTAAAATTGAAAAAAGTTGAAAACATTTTTTTTTTTTGGACTTAGTCATTTTTCCGGCGTTTATCAGACTTTCAGATAGGGGAAATGTCAGTGAGCGTTCCGATTTCAGTTCCATAGAGATTCGCCCAATGAGTCTTTGATATTTAGTCGTTTTCAGCCAATATTTTGGATTTTTGAAAATTTCACTTTTTTGTGAAAATATCCACTAAATTAGGGAGTAATATGTGTGAGGGTACCCCAGGAGAGTTCCAAATGTGTGTGGGTAGAATATATATGCCACGGGGGTAAAATTGAAAAAAGTTGAAAACATTTTTTTTCTGGACTTAGTCATTTTTCCGGCGTTTATCAGACTTTCAGATAGGGGAAATGACAGTGAGCGTTCCGATTTCAGTTCCATAGAGATTCGCCCAATGAGTCTTTGATATTTAGTCGTTTTCAGCCAATATTTTGGATTTTTGAAAATTTCACTTTTTTGTGAAAATATCCACTAAATTAGGGAGTAATATGTGTGAGGGTACCCCAGGAGAGTTCCAAATGTGTGTGGGTAGAATATATATCCCACGGGGGTAAAATTGAAAAAAGTTGAAAACATTTTTTTTTTGGACTTAGTCATTTTTCCGGCGTTTATCAGACTTTCAGATAGGGGAAATGTCAGTGAGCGTTCCAATTTCAGTTCCATAGCGATTCGCCCAATGAGTCTTTGATATTTAGTCGTTTTCAGCCAATATTTTGGATTTTTGAAAATTTCATTTTTTTGTGAAAATATCCACTAAATGAGGGAATAATATGTGTGAGGGTATCCCAGGAGAGTTCCAAATGTGTGTGGGTAGAATATATATCCCACGGGGGTAAAATTGAAAAAAGTTGAAAACATTTTTTTTTTGGACTTAGTCATTTTTCCGGCGTTTATCAGACTTTCAGATAGGGGAAATGTCAGTGAGCGTTCCGATTTCAGTTACAGAGCGTTTCGCCCAATGAGTCCTTGATATTTAGTCGTTTTCAGCCAATATTTTGGATTTTTGAAAATTTCACTTTTTTGTGAAAATATCCACTAAATGAGGGAATAATATGTGTGAGGGTATCCCAGGAGAGTTCCAAATGTGTGTGGGTAGAATATATATCCCACGGGGGTAAAATTGAAAAAAGTTGAAAACATTTTTTTTTTGGACTTAGTCATTTTTCCGGCGTTTATCAGACTTTCAGATAGGGGAAATGTCAGTGAGCGTTCCGATTTCAGTTACAGAGCGTTTCGCCCAATGAGTCCTTGATATTTAGTCGTTTTCAGCCAATATTTTGGATTTTTGAAAATTTCACTTTTTTGTGAAAATATCCACTAAATTAGGGAATAATATGTGTGAGGGTACCACAGGAGAGTTACAAATGTGTGTGGGTAGAATACATATCCCACTGGGGTAAAATTGAAAAAAGTTGAAAACATTTTTTTTTTGGACTTAGTCATTTTTCCGGCGTTTATCAGACTTTCAGATAGGGCAAATGTCAGTGAGTGTTCCAATTTCAGTTCCAGAGCGATTCGCCCAATGAGTCTTTGATATTTAGTCGTTTTCAGTCAATTTTTTGGATTTTTGAAAATTTCACTTTTTTGTGAAAATATCCACTAAATGAGGGAATAATATGTGTGAGGGTACCCCAGGAGAGTTCCAAATGTGTGTGGGTAGAAGATATATCCCACAGGGGTAAAATTGAAAAAAGTTGAAAAAATTTTTTTTTTGGACTTAGTAATTTTTCTGGCGTTTATCACACTTTCAGATAGGGGAAATGTCAGTGGGCGTTCCGATTTCAGTTCCAGAGCGATTCGCCCAATGAGTCCTTGATATTTAGTTGTTTTCAGCCAATTTTCTGGATTTTTGAAAATTTCACTTTTTTGTGAAAATATTCACTAAATAAGGGAATAATATGTATGAGGGTACCCCAGGAGAGTTCCAAATGTGTGTGGGTAGAATATATATCCCACGGGGGTAAAATTGAAAAAAGTTGAAAACATTTTTTTTTTTGGACTTAGTCATTTTTCCGGCGTTTATCAGACTTTCAGATAGGGGAAATGTCAGTGAGCGTTCCGATTTCAGTTCCATAGAGATTCGCCCAATGAGTCTTTGATATTTAGTCGTTTTCAGCCAATATTTTGGATTTTTGAAAATTTCACTTTTTTGTGAAAATATCCACTAAATTAGGGAGTAATATGTGTGAGGGTACCCCAGGAGAGTTCCAAATGTGTGTGGGTAGAATATATATCCCACGGGGGTAAAATTGAAAAAAGTTGAAAACATTTTTTTTTTGGACTTAGTCATTTTTCCGGCGTTTATCAGACTTTCAGATAGGGGAAATGTCAGTGAGCGTTCCGATTTCAGTTCCATAGCGATTCGCCCAATGAGTCTTTGATATTTAGTCGTTTTCAGCCAATATTTTGGATTTTTGAAAATTTCACTTTTTTGAGAAAATAGCCACTAAATTAGGGAATAATATGTGTGAGGGTACCCCAGGAGAGTTCCAAATGTGTGTGGGTAGAATATATATCCCACGGGGGTAAAATTGAAAAAGGTTGAAAACAAATTTTTTTTTGGACTTAGTCATTTTTCCGGCGTTTATCAGACTTTCAGATAGGGGAAATGTCAGTGAGCGTTCCGATTTCAGTTCCAGAGCGATTCGCCCAATGAGTCCTTGATATTTAGTCGTTTTCAGCCATTCTTTTGGATTTTTGAAAATTTCATTTTTTTGTGAAAATATCCACTAAATGAGGGAATAATATGTGTGAGGGTATCCCAGGAGAGTTCCAAATGTGTGTGGGTAGAATATATATCCCACGGGGGTAAAATTGAAAAAAGTTGAAAACATTTTTTTTTTGGACTTAGTCATTTTTCCGGCGTTTATCAGACTTTCAGATAGGGGAAATGTCAGTGAGCGTTCCGATTTCAGTTACAGAGCGTTTCGCCCAATGAGTCCTTGATATTTATTCGTTTTCAGCCAATATTTTGGATTTTTGAAAATTTCACTTTTTTGTGAAAATATCCACTAAATTAGGGAATAATATGTGTGAGGGTACCACAGGAGAGTTACAAATGTGTGTGGGTAGAATACATATCCCACTGGGGTAAAATTGAAAAAAGTTGAAAACATTTTTTTTTTGGACTTAATCATTTTTCCGGCGTTTATCAGACTTTCAGATAGGGCAAATGTCAGTGAGCATTAAAATTTCAATTCCAGAGCGATTCGCCCAATGAGTCCTTGATATTTAGTCGTTTTCAGCCATTATTTTGGATTTTTGAAAATTTCACTTTTTTGTGAAAATATCCACTAAATTAGGGAATAATATGTGTGAGTATACCCCAGGAGAGTTACAAATGTGTGTGGGTAGAATATATATCCCATTGGGGTAAAATTGAAAAAAGATGAAAAATTTTTTTTTTGGACTTAGTCATTTTTCCGGCGTTTATCAGACTTTCAGATAGGGGAAATGTCAGTGAGCGTTCCGATTTCAGTTCCATAGCGATTCGCCCAATGAGTCTTTGATATTTAGTCGTTTTCAGCCAATATTTTGGATTTTTGAAAATTTCACTTTTTTGTGAAAATATCCACTTTATTAGGGAATAATATGTGTGAGGGTACCCCAGGAGAGTTCCAAATGTGTGTGGGTAGAATATATATCCCACGGGGGTAAAATTGAAAAAAGTTGAAAACATCTTTTTTTTGGGACTTAGTCATTTTTCCGGCGTTTATCAGACTTTCAGATAGGGCAAATGTCAGTGAGCATTCCAATTTCAGTTCTAGAGCGATTCGCCCATTGAGTCCTTGATATTTAGTCTTTTTCAGCCAATATTTTGGATTTTTGAAAATTTCACTTTTTTGTGAAAATATCCACTTTATTAGGGAATAATATGTGTGAGGGTACCCCAGGAGAGTTCCAAATGTGTGTGGGTAGAATATATATCCCACGGGGGTAAAATTGAAAAAAGTTGAAAACATCTTTTTTTTGCGACTTAGTCATTTTTCCGGCGTTTATCAGACTTTCAGATAGGGCAAATGTCAGTGAGCGTTCCGATTTCAGTTACAGAGCGATTCGCCCAATGAGTCCTTGTTATTTAGTTGTTTTCAGCCACTTTTCTGGATTTTTGAAAATTTCACTTTTTTGTGAAAATATCCACTAAATGAGGGAATAATATGTGTGAGGGTACCCCAGGAGAGTTCCAAATGTGTGTGGGTAGAATATATATCCCAAGGGGGTAAAACTGAAAAAAATTGAAAACATTTTTTTTTTGGACTTAGTCATTTTTCCGGCGTTTATCAGACTTTCAGATAGGGGAAATGTCAGTGAGCATTCCGATTTCAGTTCCAGAGCGATTCGCCCAATGAGTCCTTGATATTTAGTCATTTTCAGCCAATATTTTGGATTTTTGAAAATTTCACTTTTTTGTGAAAATATCCACTAAATGAGGGAATAATATGTGTGAGGGTACCCCAGGAGAGTTCCAAATGTGTGTGGGTAGAATATATATCCCAAGGGGATAAAATTGAAAAAAGTTGAAAACATTTTTTTTTTTGGACTTAGTCATTTTTCCGGCGTTTATCAGACTTTCAGATAGGGGAAATGTCAGTGAGCGTTCCGATTTCAGTTCCAGAGCGATTCGCCCAATGAGTCTTTGATATTTAGTCGTTTTCAGCCAATATTCTGGATTTTTGAAAATTTTACTTTTTTGTGAAAATATCCACTAAATGAGGGAATAATATGTGTGAGGGTACCCCAGGAGAGTTCCAAATGTGTATGGGAAGAATATATATCCCACGGCGAAAAAATTGAAAAAAGTTGAAAAAAATTTTTTTGGGGACGTAGTCATTTTTCCGGCGTTTAGCAGACTTTCAGATAGGGCAAATGTCAGTGAGCGTTCCAATTTCAGTTCCAGAGCGATTCGCCCAATGAGTCTTTGATATTTAGTCGTTTTCAGCCAATATTTTGGATTTTTGAAAATTTCACTTTTTTGTGAAAATATCCACTTTATTAGGGAATAATATGTGTGAGGGTACCCCAGGAGAGTTCCAAATGTGTGTGGGTAGAATATATATCCCACGGGGGTAAAACTGAAAAAAATTGAAAACATTTTTTTTTTGGACTTAGTCATTTTTCCGGCGTTTATCAGACTTTCAGATAGGGGAAATGTCAGTGAGCGTTCCGATTTCAGTTCCAGAGCGATTCGCCCAATGAGTCCTTGATATTTAGTCATTTTCAGCCAATATTTTGGATTTTTGAAAATTTCACTTTTTTGTGAAAATATCCACTAAATGAGGGAATAATATGTGTGAGGGTACCCCAGGAGAGTTCCAAATGTGTGTGTGTAGAATATATATCCCACGGGGGTAAAATTGAAAAAAGTTGAAAACATTTTTTTTTTGGACTTAGTCATTTTTCCGGCGTTTATCAGACTTTCAGATAGGGGAAATGTCAGTGAGCGTTCCGATTTCAGTTCCATAGCGATTCGCCCAATGAGTCTTTGATATTTAGTCATTTTCAGCCAATATTTTGGATTTTTGAAAATTTCACTTTTTTGTGAAAATATCCACTAAATTAGGGAATAATATGTGTGAGGGTACCCCAGGAGAGTTCCAAATGTGTGTGGGTAGAATATATATCCCACGGGGGTAAAACTGAAAAAAATTGAAAACATTTTTTTTTTGGACTTAGTCATTTTTCCGGCGTTTATCAGACTTTCAGATAGGGGAAATGTCAGTGAGCATTCCGATTTCAGTTCCAGAGCGATTCGCCCAATGAGTCTTTGATATTTAGTCATTTTCAGCCAATATTTTGGATTTTTGAAAATTTCACTTTTTTGTGAAAATATTCACTAAATAAGGGAATAATATGTATGAGGGTACCCCAGGAGAGTTCCAAATGTGTGTGGGTAGAATATATATCCCATGGGGGTAAAATTGAAAAAAGTTGAAAACATTTTTTTTTTTGGACTTAGTCATTTTTCCGGCGTTTATCAGACTTTCAGATAGGGCAAATGTCAGTGAGCATTAAAATTTCAATTCCAGAGCGATTCGCCCAATGAGTCCTTGATATTTAGTCGTTTTCAGCCATTATTTTGGATTTTTGAAAATTTCACTTTTTTGTGAAAATATCCACTAAATTAGGGAATAATATGTGCGAGTATACCACAGTAGAGTTACAAATGTGTGTGGGTAGAATATATATCGAATTGGGGTAAAATTGAAAAAAGTTGAAAACATTTTTTTTTTGGACTTAGTCATTTTTCCGGTGTTTATCAGACTTTCAGATAGGGGAAATGTCAGTGAGCGTTCCGATTTCAGTTCCATAGCGATTCGCCCAATGAGTCTTTGATATTTAGTCATTTTCAGCCAATATTTTGGATTTTTGAAAATTTCACTTTTTTGTGAAAATATCCACTAAATTAGGGAATAATATGTGTGAGGGTACCCCAGGAGAGTTCCAAATGTGTGTGGGTAGAATATATATCCCACGGGGGTAAAACTGAAAAAAATTGAAAACATTTTTTTTTTGGACTTAGTCATTTTTCCGGCGTTTATCAGACTTTCAGATAGGGGAAATGTCAGTGAGCATTCCGATTTCAGTTCCAGAGCGATTCGCCCAATGAGTCTTTGATATTTAGTCATTTTCAGCCAATATTTTGGATTTTTGAAAATTTCACTTTTTTGTGAAAATATTCACTAAATAAGGGAATAATATGTATGAGGGTACCCCAGGAGAGTTCCAAATGTGTGTGGGTAGAATATATATCCCATGGGGGTAAAATTGAAAAAAGTTGAAAACATTTTTTTTTTTGGACTTAGTCATTTTTCCGGCGTTTATCAGACTTTCAGATAGGGCAAATGTCAGTGAGCATTAAAATTTCAATTCCAGAGCGATTCGCCCAATGAGTCCTTGATATTTAGTCGTTTTCAGCCATTATTTTGGATTTTTGAAAATTTCACTTTTTTGTGAAAATATCCACTAAATTAGGGAATAATATGTGTGAGTATACCCCAGGAGAGTTACAAATGTGTGTGGGTAGAATATATATATCGAATTGGGGTAAAATTGAAAAAAGTTGAAAACATTTTTTTTTTGGACTTAGTCATTTTTCCGGTGTTTATCAGACTTTCAGATAGGGGAAATGTCAGTGAGCGTTCCGATTTCAGTTCCATAGCGATTCGCCCAATGAGTCTTTGATATTTAGTCATTTTCAGCCAATATTTTGGATTTTTGAAAATTTCACTTTTTTGTGAAAAAATTCCACTAAATGAGGGAATAATATGTGTGAGGGTACCCCAGGAGAGTTCCAAATGTGTGTGGGTAGAATATATATCCCACGGGGGTAAAATTGAAAAAAGTTGAAAACATTTTTTTTTTGGACTTAGTCATTTTTCCGGCGTTTATCAGACTTTCAGATAGGGGAAATGTCAGTGAGCGTTCCGATTTCAGTTCCATAGCGATTCGCCCAATGAGTCTTTGATATTTAGTCATTTTCAGCCAATATTTTGGATTTTTGAAAATTTCACTTTTTTGTGAAAATATCCACTAAATGAGGGAATAATATGTGTGAGGGTACCCCAGGAGAGTTGCAAATGTGTGTGGGTAGAATATATATCCCACGGGGGTAAAATTGAAAAAAGTTGAAAACATTTTTTTTTTTGGACTTAGTCATTTTTCCGGCGTTTATCAGACTTTCAGATAGGGGAAATGTCAGTGAGCGTTCCGATTTCAGTTCCAGAGCGATTCGCCCAATGCGTCCTTGATATTTAGTTGTTTTCAGCCATTATTTTGAATTTTTGAAAATTTCACTTTTTTGTGAAAATATCCACTAAATTAGGGAATAATATGTGTGAGGGTACCCCAGGAGAGTTACAAATGTGTGTGGGTAGAATACATATCCCACTGGGGTAAAATTGAAAAAAGTTGAAAACATTTTTTTTTTTGACTTAGTCATTTTTCCGGCGTTTATCAGACTTTCAGATAGGGGAAATGTCAGTGAGCGTTCCGATTTCAGTTCCAGAGCGATTCGCCCAATGAGTCTTTGATATTTAGTCGTTTTCAGCCAATATTCTGGATTTTTGAAAATTTTACTTTTTTGTGAAAATATCCACTAAATGAGGGAATAATATGTGTGAGGGTACCCCAGGAGAGTTCCAAATGTGTATGGGAAGAATATATATCCCACGGCGAAAAAATTGAAAAAAGTTGAAAAAAATTTTTTTGGGGACGTAGTCATTTTTCCGGCGTTTAGCAGACTTTCAGATAGGGCAAATGTCAATGAGCGTTCCGATTTCAGTTACAGAGCGATTCGCCCAATGAGTCCTTGTTATTTAGTTGTTTTCAGCCACTTTTCTGGATTTTTGAAAATTTCACTTTTTTGTGAAAATATCCACTAAATGAGGGAATAAAATGTGTGAGGGTACCCCAGGAGAGTTCCAAATGTGTGTGGGAAGAATATATATCCCACAGGGGTAAAATTGAAAAAAGTAGAAAAAATTATTTTTTTGGACTTAGTCATTTTTCCGGCGTTTATCAGACTTTCAGATAGGGGAAATGTCAGTGAGCATTCCAATTTCAGTTCCAGAGCGATTCGCCCATTGAGTCCTTGATATTTAGTCTTTTTCAGCCAATATTTTGGATTTTTGAAAATTTCACTTTTTTGTGAAAATATCCACTAAATTAGGGAATAATATGTGTGAGTATACCCCAAGAGAGTTACAAATGTGTGTGGGTAGAATATATATCCCATTGGGGTAAAATTGAAAAAAGTTGAAAACATTTTTTTTTTGGACTTAGTCATTTTTCCGGCGTTTATCAGACTTTCAGATAGGGCAAATGTCAGTGAGTGTTCCAATTTCAGTTCCAGAGCGATTCGCCCAATGAGTCTTTGATATTTAGTCGTTTGCAGTCAATTTTTTGGATTTTTGAAAATTTCACTTTTTGTGAAAATATCCACTAAATGAGGGAATAATATGTGTGAGGGTAACCCAGGAGAGTTCCAAATGTGTGTGGGTAGAAGATATATCCCACGGGGTAAAATTGAAAAAAGTTGAAAAAATTTTTTTTTTGGACTTAGTAATTTTTCTGGCGTTTATCACACTTTCAGATAGGGGAAATGTCAGTGGGCGTTCCGATTTCAGTTCCAGAGCGATTCGCCCAATGAGTCCTTGATATTTAGTCATTTTCAGACAATATTTTGGATTTTTGAAAATTTCACTTTTTTGTGAAAATATCCACTAAATTAGGGAATAATATGTGTGAGGGTACCCCAGGAGAGTTCCAAATGTGTGTGGGTATAATATATATCCCACTGGGGTAAAATTGAAAAAAGTTGAAAACATTTTTTTTTTGGACTTAGTCATTTTTCCGGCGTTTATCAGACTTTCAGATAGGGAAAATGTCAGTGAGTGTTCCAATTTCACTTCCAGAGCGATTCGCCCAATCAGTCTTTGATATTTAGTCGTTTTCAGTCAATTTTTTGGATTTTTGAAAATTTCACTTTTTTGTGAAAATATCCACTAAATGAGGGAATAATATGTGTGAGGGTACCCCAGGAGAGTTCCAAATGTGTGTGGGTAGAAGATATATCCCACTGGGGTAAAATTGAAAAAAGTTGAAAAAATATTTTTTTTGGACTTAGTAATTTTTCTGGCGTTTATCACACTTTCAGATAGGGGAAATGTCAGTGGGCGTTCCGATTTCAGTTCCAGAGCGATTCGCCCAATGAGTCCTTGATATTTAGTCATTTTCAGCCAATATTTTGGATTTTTGAAAATTTCACTTTTTTGTGAAAATATCCACTAAATTAGGGAATAATATGTGTGAGGGTACCCCAGGAGAGTTCCAAATGTGTGTGGGTATAATATATATCCCACTGGGGTAAAATTGAAAAAAGTTGAAAACATTTTTTTTTTGGACTTAGTCATTTTTCCGGCGTTTATCAGACTTTAAGATAGGGAAAATGTCAGTGAGTGTTCCAATTTCACTTCCAGAGCGATTCGCCCAATCAGTCTTTGATATTTAGTCGTTTTCAGTCAATTTTTTGGATTTTTGAAAATTTCACTTTTTTGTGAAAATATCCACTAAATGAGGGAATAATATGTGTGAGGGTACCCCAGGAGAGTTCCAAATGTGTGTGGGTAGAAGATATATCCCACGGGGTAAAATTGAAAAAAGTTGAAAAATTTTTTTTCTTGGACTTAGTAATTTTTCTGGCGTTTATCACACTTTCAGATAGGGGAAATGTCAGTGGGCGTTCCGATTTCAGTTCCAGAGCGATTCGCCCAATGAGTCCTTGATATTTAGTCGTTTTCAGCCATTATTTTGGATTTTTGAAAATTTCACTTTTTTGTGAAAATATCCACTTAATGAGGGAATAATATGTGTGAGGGTACCCCAGGAGAGTTCCAAATGTGTGTGGTAGAATATATATCCCACGGGGGTAAAATTGAAAAAAGTTGAAAACATTTTTTTTTTGGACTTAGTCATTTTTCCGGCGTTTATCAGACTTTCAGATAGGGCAAATGTCAGTGAGCATTCCAATTTCAGTTCCAGAGCGATTCGCCCAATGAGTCCTTGATATTTAGTCTTTTTCAGCCAATATTTTGGATTTTTGAAAATTTCACTTTTTTGTGAAAATATCCACTAAATTAGGGAATAATATGTGTGAGTATACATCAAGAGAGTTACAAATGTGTGTGGGTAGAATATATATCCCATTGGGGTAAAATTGAAAAAAGTTGAAACCTTTTTTTTTTTGGACTTAGTCAGTTTTCGGGCGTTTATCAGACTTTCAGATAGGGCAAATGTCAGTGAGTGTTCCAATTTCAGTTCCAGAGCGATTCGCCCAATGAGTCTTTGATATTTAGTCGTTTTCAGTCAATTTCCTCTATTTTTGAAAATTTCACTTTTTTGTGAAAATATCCACTAAATGAGGGAATAATATGTGTGAGGGTACCCCAGGAGAGTTCCAAATGTGTGTGGGTAGAAGATATATCCCACGGGGTAAAATTGAAAAAAGTTGAAAAAATTTTTTTTTTGGACTTAGTAATTTTTCTGGCGTTTATCACACTTTCAGATAGGGGAAATGTCAGTGAGCGCTCCGATTCCAGTTCCAGAGCGATTCGCCCAATGAGTCCTTGATATTTAGTCGTTTTCAGCCAATATTTTGGATTTTTGAAAATTTCACTTTTTTGTGAAAATATCCACTAAATTAGGGAATAATATGTGTGAGGGTACCCCAGGAGAGTTCCAAATGTGTGTGAGTATAATATATATCCCACTGGGGTAAAATTGAAAAAAGTTGAAAACATTTTTTTTTTGGACTTAGACATTTTTCCGGCGTTTATCAGACTTTCAGATAGGGCAAATGTCAGTGAGTGTTCCAATTTCAGTTCCAGAGCGATTCGCCCAATGAGTCTTTCATATTTAGTCGTTTTCAGCCAATTTTCTGCATTTTTGAAAATTTCACTTTTTTGTGAAAATATCCACTAAATGAGGGAATAATATGTGTGAGGGTACCCCAGGAGAGTTCCAAATGTGTGTGGGTAGAATATATATTCCACGGGGGTAAAATTGAAAAAAGTTGAAAACATTTTTTTTTTGGGACTTAGTCATTTTTCCGGCGTTTATCAGACTTTCAGATAGGGCAAATGTCAGTGAGCATTCCAATTTCAGTTCCAGAGCGATTCGCCCAATGAGTCCTTGATATTTAGTCTTTTTCAGCCAATATTTTGGATTTTTGAAAATTTCACTTTTTTGTGAAAATATCCACTAAATGAGGGAATAATATGTGTGAGGGTACCCCAGGAGAGTTCCAAATGTGTGTGGGTAGAATATATATCCCACGGGGGTAAAATTGAAAAAAGTTGAAAACATTTTTTTTTTTGGACTTAGTCATTTTTCCGGCGTTTATCAGACTTTAAGATAGGGAAAATGTCAGTGAGTGTTCCAATTTCACTTCCAGAGCGATTCGCCCAATCAGTCTTTGATATTTAGTCGTTTTCAGTCAATTTTTTGGATTTTTGAAAATTTCACTTTTTTGTGAAAATATCCACTAAATTAGGGAATAATATGTGTGAGGGTACCACAGGAGAGTTACAAATGTGTGTGGGTAGAATACATATCCCACTGGGGTAAAATTGAAAAAAGTTGAAAACATTTTTTTTTTGGACTTAGTCATTTTTCCGGCGTTTATCAGACTTTCAGATAGGGCAAATGTCAGTGAGTGTTCCGATTTCAGTTCCAGAGCGATTCGCCCAATGAGTCTTTGATATTTAGTCGTTTTCAGCCAATTTTCTGGATTTTTGAAAATTTCACTTTTTTGTGAAAATATCCACTAAATGAGAGAATAATATGTGTGAGGGTACCCCAGGAGAGTTCCAAATGTGTGTGGGTAGAATATATATCCCACGGGGGTAAAATTGAAAAAAGTTGAAAACATCTTTTTTTTGGGACTTAGTCATTTTTCCGGCGTTTATCAGACTTTCAGATAGGGCAAATGTCAGTGAGCATTCCAATTTCAGTTCCAGAGCGATTCACCCATTGAGTCCTTGATATTTAGTCTTTTTCAGCCAATATTTTGGATTTTTGAAAGTTTCACTTTTTTGTGAAAATATCCACTAAATTAGGGAATAATATGTGTGAGTATACCCCAAGAGAGTTACAAATGTGTGTGGGTAGAATATATATCCCATTGGGGTAAAATTGAAAAAAGTTGAAAACATTTTTTTTTTGGACTTAGTCATTTTTCCGGCGTTTATCAGACTTTCAGATAGGGCAAATGTCAGTGAGTGTTCCAATTTCAGTTCCAGAGCGATTCGCCCAATGAGTCTTTGATATTTAGTCGTTTGCAGTCAATTTTTTGGATTTTTGAAAATTTCACTTTTTGTGAAAATATCCACTAAATGAGGGAATAATATGTGTGAGGGTAACCCAGGAGAGTTCCAAATGTGTGTGGGTAGAAGATATATCCCACGGGGTAAAATTGAAAAAAGTTGAAAAAATTTTTTTTTTGGACTTAGTAATTTTTCTGGCGTTTATCACACTTTCAGATAGGGGAAATGTCAGTGGGCGTTCCGATTTCAGTTCCAGAGCGATTCGCCCAATGAGTCCTTGATATTTAGTCATTTTCAGACAATATTTTGGATTTTTGAAAATTTCACTTTTTTGTGAAAATATCCACTAAATTAGGGAATAATATGTGTGAGGGTACCCCAGGAGAGTTCCAAATGTGTGTGGGTATAATATATATCCCACTGGGGTAAAATTGAAAAAAGTTGAAAACATTTTTTTTTTGGACTTAGTCATTTTTCCGGCGTTTATCAGACTTTCAGATAGGGAAAATGTCAGTGAGTGTTCCAATTTCACTTCCAGAGCGATTCGCCCAATCAGTCTTTGATATTTAGTCGTTTTCAGTCAATTTTTTGGATTTTTGAAAATTTCACTTTTTTGTGAAAATATCCACTAAATGAGGGAATAATATGTGTGAGGGTACCCCAGGAGAGTTCCAAATGTGTGTGGGTAGAAGATATATCCCACTGGGGTAAAATTGAAAAAAGTTGAAAAAATATTTTTTTTGGACTTAGTAATTTTTCTGGCGTTTATCACACTTTCAGATAGGGGAAATGTCAGTGGGCGTTCCGATTTCAGTTCCAGAGCGATTCGCCCAATGAGTCCTTGATATTTAGTCATTTTCAGCCAATATTTTGGATTTTTGAAAATTTCACTTTTTTGTGAAAATATCCACTAAATTAGGGAATAATATGTGTGAGGGTACCCCAGGAGAGTTCCAAATGTGTGTGGGTATAATATATATCCCACTGGGGTAAAATTGAAAAAAGTTGAAAACATTTTTTTTTTGGACTTAGTCATTTTTCCGGCGTTTATCAGACTTTAAGATAGGGAAAATGTCAGTGAGTGTTCCAATTTCACTTCCAGAGCGATTCGCCCAATCAGTCTTTGATATTTAGTCGTTTTCAGTCAATTTTTTGGATTTTTGAAAATTTCACTTTTTTGTGAAAATATCCACTAAATGAGGGAATAATATGTGTGAGGGTACCCCAGGAGAGTTCCAAATGTGTGTGGGTAGAAGATATATCCCACGGGGTAAAATTGAAAAAAGTTGAAAAATTTTTTTTCTTGGACTTAGTAATTTTTCTGGCGTTTATCACACTTTCAGATAGGGGAAATGTCAGTGGGCGTTCCGATTTCAGTTCCAGAGCGATTCGCCCAATGAGTCCTTGATATTTAGTCGTTTTCAGCCATTATTTTGGATTTTTGAAAATTTCACTTTTTTGTGAAAATATCCACTTAATGAGGGAATAATATGTGTGAGGGTACCCCAGGAGAGTTCCAAATGTGTGTGGTAGAATATATATCCCACGGGGGTAAAATTGAAAAAAGTTGAAAACATTTTTTTTTTGGACTTAGTCATTTTTCCGGCGTTTATCAGACTTTCAGATAGGGCAAATGTCAGTGAGCATTCCAATTTCAGTTCCAGAGCGATTCGCCCAATGAGTCCTTGATATTTAGTCTTTTTCAGCCAATATTTTGGATTTTTGAAAATTTCACTTTTTTGTGAAAATATCCACTAAATTAGGGAATAATATGTGTGAGTATACATCAAGAGAGTTACAAATGTGTGTGGGTAGAATATATATCCCATTGGGGTAAAATTGAAAAAAGTTGAAACCTTTTTTTTTTTGGACTTAGTCAGTTTTCGGGCGTTTATCAGACTTTCAGATAGGGCAAATGTCAGTGAGTGTTCCAATTTCAGTTCCAGAGCGATTCGCCCAATGAGTCTTTGATATTTAGTCGTTTTCAGTCAATTTCCTCTATTTTTGAAAATTTCACTTTTTTGTGAAAATATCCACTAAATGAGGGAATAATATGTGTGAGGGTACCCCAGGAGAGTTCCAAATGTGTGTGGGTAGAAGATATATCCCACGGGGTAAAATTGAAAAAAGTTGAAAAAATTTTTTTTTTGGACTTAGTAATTTTTCTGGCGTTTATCACACTTTCAGATAGGGGAAATGTCAGTGAGCGCTCCGATTCCAGTTCCAGAGCGATTCGCCCAATGAGTCCTTGATATTTAGTCGTTTTCAGCCAATATTTTGGATTTTTGAAAATTTCACTTTTTTGTGAAAATATCCACTAAATTAGGGAATAATATGTGTGAGGGTACCCCAGGAGAGTTCCAAATGTGTGTGAGTATAATATATATCCCACTGGGGTAAAATTGAAAAAAGTTGAAAACATTTTTTTTTTGGACTTAGACATTTTTCCGGCGTTTATCAGACTTTCAGATAGGGCAAATGTCAGTGAGTGTTCCAATTTCAGTTCCAGAGCGATTCGCCCAATGAGTCTTTCATATTTAGTCGTTTTCAGCCAATTTTCTGCATTTTTGAAAATTTCACTTTTTTGTGAAAATATCCACTAAATGAGGGAATAATATGTGTGAGGGTACCCCAGGAGAGTTCCAAATGTGTGTGGGTAGAATATATATTCCACGGGGGTAAAATTGAAAAAAGTTGAAAACATTTTTTTTTTGGGACTTAGTCATTTTTCCGGCGTTTATCAGACTTTCAGATAGGGCAAATGTCAGTGAGCATTCCAATTTCAGTTCCAGAGCGATTCGCCCAATGAGTCCTTGATATTTAGTCTTTTTCAGCCAATATTTTGGATTTTTGAAAATTTCACTTTTTTGTGAAAATATCCACTAAATGAGGGAATAATATGTGTGAGGGTACCCCAGGAGAGTTCCAAATGTGTGTGGGTAGAATATATATCCCACGGGGGTAAAATTGAAAAAAGTTGAAAACATTTTTTTTTTTGGACTTAGTCATTTTTCCGGCGTTTATCAGACTTTAAGATAGGGAAAATGTCAGTGAGTGTTCCAATTTCACTTCCAGAGCGATTCGCCCAATCAGTCTTTGATATTTAGTCGTTTTCAGTCAATTTTTTGGATTTTTGAAAATTTCACTTTTTTGTGAAAATATCCACTAAATTAGGGAATAATATGTGTGAGGGTACCACAGGAGAGTTACAAATGTGTGTGGGTAGAATACATATCCCACTGGGGTAAAATTGAAAAAAGTTGAAAACATTTTTTTTTTGGACTTAGTCATTTTTCCGGCGTTTATCAGACTTTCAGATAGGGCAAATGTCAGTGAGTGTTCCGATTTCAGTTCCAGAGCGATTCGCCCAATGAGTCTTTGATATTTAGTCGTTTTCAGCCAATTTTCTGGATTTTTGAAAATTTCACTTTTTTGTGAAAATATCCACTAAATGAGAGAATAATATGTGTGAGGGTACCCCAGGAGAGTTCCAAATGTGTGTGGGTAGAATATATATCCCACGGGGGTAAAATTGAAAAAAGTTGAAAACATCTTTTTTTTGGGACTTAGTCATTTTTCCGGCGTTTATCAGACTTTCAGATAGGGCAAATGTCAGTGAGCATTCCAATTTCAGTTCCAGAGCGATTCACCCATTGAGTCCTTGATATTTAGTCTTTTTCAGCCAATATTTTGGATTTTTGAAAGTTTCACTTTTTTGTGAAAATATCCACTAAATTAGGGAATAATATGTGTGAGTATACCCCAAGAGAGTTACAAATGTGTGTGGGTAGAATATATATCCCATTGGGGTAAAATTGAAAAAAGTTGAAAACATTTTTTTTTTGGACTTAGTCATTTTTCCGGCGTTTATCAGACTTTCAGATAGGGCAAATGTCAGTGAGTGTTCCAATTTCAGTTCCAGAGCGATTCGCCCAATGAGTCTTTGATATTTAGTCGTTTTCAGTCAATTTTTTGGATTTTTGAAAATTTTACTTTTTTGTGAAAATATCCACTAAATGAGGGAATAATATGTGTGAGGGTACCCCAGGAGAGTTCCAAATGTGTGTGGGTAGAAGATATATCCCACGGGGTAAAATTGAAAAAAGTTGAAAAAATTTTTTTTTTGGACTTAGTAATTTTTCTGGCGTTTATCACACTTTCAGATAGGGGAAATGTCAGTGGGCGTTCCGATTTCAGTTCCAGAGCGATTCGCCCAATGAGTCCTTGATATTTAGTTGTTTTCAGCCATTTTTCTGGATTTTTGAAAATTTCACTTTTTTGTGAAAATATTCACTAAATAAGGGAATAATATGTATGAGGGTACCCCAGGAGAGTTCCAAATGTTTGTGGGTAGAATATATATCCCACGGGGGTAAAATTGAAAAAAGTTGAAAACATTTTTTTTTTTGGACTTAGTCATTTTTCCGGCGTTTATCAGACTTTCAGATAGGGGAAATGTCAGTGAGCGTTCCGATTTCAGTTCCAGAGCGATTCGCCCAATGAGTCCTTGATATTTAGTCATTTTCAGCCAATATTTTGGATTTTTGAAAATTTCACTTTTTTGTGAACATATCCACTAAATGAGGGAATAATATGTGTGAGGGTACCCCAGGAGAGTTCCAAATGTGTGTGGGTAGAATATATATCCCACGGGGGTAAAATTGAAAAAAGTTGAAAACATTTTTTTTTTGGACTTAGTCATTTTTCCGGCGTTTATCAGACTTTCAGATAGGGGAAATGTCAGTGAGCGTTCCGATTTCAGTTCCATAGCGATTCGCCCAATGAGTCTTTGATATTTAGTCGTTTTCAGCCAATATTCTGGATTTTTGAAAATTTTACTTTTTTGTGAAAATATCCACTAAATGAGGGAATAATATGTGTGAGGGTACCCCAGGAGAGTTCCAAATGTGTATGGGAAGAATATATATCACACGGCGAAAAAATTGAAAAAAGTTGAAAAAAATTTTTTTGGGGACGTAGTCATTTTTCCGGCGTTTAGCAGACTTTCAGATAGGGCAAATGTCAGTGAGCGTTCCGATTTCAGTTACAGAGCGATTCGCCCAATGAGACCTTGATATTTAGTCATTTTCAGCCAATATTTTGGATTTTTGAAAATTTCACTTTTTTGTGAAAATATCCACTAAATGAGGGAATAATATGTGTGAGGGTACCCCAGGAGAGTTCCAAATGTGTGTGGGTAGAATACATATCCCACTGGGGTAAAATTGAAAAAAGTTGAAAACATTTTTTTTTTGGACTTAGTCATTTTTCCGGCGTTCATCAAACTTTCAGATAGGGCAAATGTCAGTGAGTGTTCCAATTTCAGTTCCAGAGCGATTCGCCCAATGAGTCTTTGATATTTAGTCGTTTTCAGTCAATTTTTTGGATTTTTGAAAATTTTACTTTTTTGTGAAAATATCCACTAAATTAGGGAATAATATGTGTGAGTATACCCCAGGAGAGTTACAAATGTGTGTGGGTAGAATATATATCCCATTGGGGTAAAATTGAAAAAAGTTGAAAACATTTTTTTTTTGGACTTAGTCATTCTTCCGGCGTTTATCAGACTTTCAGATAGGGCAAATGTCAGTGAGTGTTCCAATTTCAGTTCCAGAGCGATTCGCCCAATGAGTCTTTGATATTTAGTCGTTTTCAGCCAATTTTCTGGATTTTTGAAAATTTTACTTTTTTGTGAAAATATCCACTAAATGAGGGAATAATATGTGTGAGGGTACCCCAGGAGAGTTCCAAATGTGTGTGGGTAGAAGATAAATCCCACGGGGTAAAATTGAAAAAAGTTGAAAAAATTTTTTTTTTGGACTTAGTAATTTTTCTGGCGTTTATCACATTTTCAGATAGGGGAAATGTCAGTGGGCGTTCCGATTTCAGTTCCAGAGCGATTTGCCCAATGAGTCCTCGATATTTAGTCATTTTCAGCCAATATTTTGGATTTTTGAAAATTTCACTTTTTTGTGAAAATATCCACTAAATGAGGGAATAATATGTGTGAGGGTACCCCAGGAGAGTTCCAAATGTGTGTGGGTAGAATATATATCCCACGGGGGTAAAATTGAAAAAAGTTGAAAACATTTTTTTTCTGGACTTAGTCATTTTTCCGGCGTTTATCAGACTTTCAGATAGGGAAAATGTCAGTGAGCTTCCGATTTCAGTTCCATAGAGATTCGCCCAATGAGTCTTTGATATTTAGTCGTTTTCAGCCAATATTTTGGATTTTTGAAAATTTCACTTTTTTGTGAAAATATCCACTAAATTAGGGAGTAATATGTGTGAGGGTACCCCAGGAGAGTTCCAAATGTGTGTGGGTAGAATATATATCCCACGGGGGTAAAATTGAAAAAAGTTGAAAACATTTTTTTTCTGGACTTAGTCATTTTTCCGGCGTTTATCAGACTTTCAGATAGGGGAAATGTCAGTGAGCGTTCCGATTTCAGTTCCATAGCGATTCGCCCAATGAGTCTTTGATATTTAGTTGTTTTCAGCCAATATTTTGGATTTTTGAAAATTTCATTTTTTTGTGAAAATATCCACTAAATGAGGGAATAATATGTGTGAGGGTATCCCAGGAGAGTTCCAAATGTGTGTGGGTAGAATATATATCCCACGGGGGTAAAATTGAAAAAAGTTGAAAACATTTTTTTTTTGGACTTAGTCATTTTTCCGGCGTTTATCAGACTTTCAGATAGGGGAAATGTCAGTGAGCGTTCCGATTTCAGTTACAGAGCGTTTCGCCCAATGAGTCCTTGATATTTAGTCGTTTTCAGCCAATATTTTGGATTTTTGAAAATTTCACTTTTTTGTGAAAATATCCACTAAATTAGGGAATAATATGTGTGAGGGTACCACAGGAGAGTTACAAATGTGTGTGGGTAGAATACATATCCCACTGGGGTAAAATTGAAAAAAGTTGAAAACATCTTTTTTTTGGGACTTAGTCATTTTTCCGGCGTTTATCAGACTTTCAGATAGGGCAAATGTCAGTGAGCATTCCAATTTCAGTTCCAGAGCGATTCGCCCATTGAGTCCTTGATATTTAGTCTTTTTCAGCCAATATTTTGGATTTTTGAAAGTTTCACTTTTTTGTGAAAATATCCACTAAATTAGGGAATAATATGTGTGAGTATACCCCAAGAGAGTTACAAATGTGTGTGGGTAGAATATATATCCCATTGGGGTAAAATTGAAAAAAGTTGAAAACATTTTTTTTTTGGACTTAGTCATTTTTCCGGCGTTTATCAGACTTTCAGATAGGGCAAATGTCAGTGAGTGTTCCAATTTCAGTTCCAGAGCGATTCGCCCAATGAGTCTTTGATATTTAGTCGTTTTCAGTCAATTTTTTGGATTTTTGAAAATTTCACTTTTTTGTGAAAATATCCACTAAATGAGGGAATAATATGTGTGAGGGTACCCCAGGAGAGTTCCAAATGTGTGTGGGTAGAAGATATATCCCACGGGGTAAAATTGAAAAAAGTTTAAAAATTTTTTTTTTTGGACTTAGTAATTTTTCTGGCGTTTATCACACTTTCAGATAGGGGAAATGTCAGTGGGCGTTCCGATTTCAGTTCCAGAGCGATTCGCCCAATGAGTCCTTGATATTTAGTTGTTTTCAGCCAATTTTCTGGATTTTTGAAAATTTCACTTTTTTGTGAAAATATTCACTAAATAAGGGAATAATATGTATGAGGGTACCCCAGGAGAGTTCCAAATGTGTGTGGGTAGAATATATATCCCACGGGGGTAAAATTGAAAAAAGTTGAAAACATTTTTTTTTTAGGACTTAGTCATTTTTCCGGCGTTTATCAGACTTTCAGATAGGGCAAATGTCAGTGAGCATTAAAATTTCAATTCCAGAGCCATTCGCCCAATGAGTCCTTGATATTTAGTCGTTTTCAGCCATTATTTTGGATTTTTGAAAATTTCACTTTTTTGTGAAAATATCCACTTTATTAGGGAATAATATGTGTGAGGGTACCCCAGGAGAGTTCCAAATGTGTGTGGGTAGAATATATATCCCACGGGGGTAAAACTGAAAAAAATTGAAAACATTTTTTTTTTGGACTTAGTCATTTTTCCGGCGTTTATCAGACTTTCAGATAGGGGAAATGTCAGTGAGCGTTCCGATTTCAGTTCCATAGAGATTCGCCCAATGAGTCTTTGATATTTAGTCGTTTTCAGCCAATATTTTGGATTTTTGAAAATTTCACTTTTTTGTGAAAATATCCACTAAATTAGGGAGTAATATGTGTGAGGGTACCCCAGGAGAGTTCCAAATGTGTGTGGGTAGAATATATATCCCACGGGGGTAAAATTGAAAAAAGTTGAAAACATTTTTTTTCTGGACTTAGTCATTTTTCCGGCGTTTATCAGACTTTCAGATAGGGGAAATGACAGTGAGCGTTCCGATTTCAGTTCCATAGAGATTCGCCCAATGAGTCTTTGATATTTAGTCGTTTTCAGCCAATATTTTGGATTTTTGAAAATTTCACTTTTTTGTGAAAATATCCACTAAATTAGGGAGTAATATGTGTGAGGGTACCCCAGGAGAGTTCCAAATGTGTGTGGGTAGAATATATATCCCACGGGGGTAAAATTGAAAAAAGTTGAAAACATTTTTTTTTTTGGACTTAGTCATTTTTCCGGCGTTTATCAGACTTTCAGATAGGGCAAATGTCAGTGAGCATTAAAATTTCAATTCCAGAGCCATTCGCCCAATGAGTCCTTGATATTTAGTCGTTTTCAGCCATTATTTTGGATTTTTGAAAATTTCACTTTTTTGTGAAAATATCCACTTTATTAGGGAATAATATGTGTGAGGGTACCCCAGGAGAGTTCCAAATGTGTGTGGGTAGAATATATATCCCACGGGGGTAAAACTGAAAAAAATTGAAAACATTTTTTTTTTGGACTTAGTCATTTTTCCGGCGTTTATCAGACTTTCAGATAGGGGAAATGTCAGTGAGCGTTCCGATTTCAGTTCCATAGAGATTCGCCCAATGAGTCTTTGATATTTAGTCGTTTTCAGCCAATATTTTGGATTTTTGAAAATTTCACTTTTTTGTGAAAATATCCACTAAATTAGGGAGTAATATGTGTGAGGGTACCCCAGGAGAGTTCCAAATGTGTGTGGGTAGAATATATATCCCACGGGGGTAAAATTGAAAAAAGTTGAAAACATTTTTTTTCTGGACTTAGTCATTTTTCCGGCGTTTATCAGACTTTCAGATAGGGGAAATGACAGTGAGCGTTCCGATTTCAGTTCCATAGAGATTCGCCCAATGAGTCTTTGATATTTAGTCGTTTTCAGCCAATATTTTGGATTTTTGAAAATTTCACTTTTTTGTGAAAACATCCACTAAATTAGGGAGTAATATGTGTGAGGGTACCCCAGGAGAGTTCCAAATGTGTGTGGGTAGAATATATATCCCACGGGGGTAAAATTGAAAAAAGTTGAAAACATTTTTTTTTTGGACTTAGTCATTTTTCCGGCGTTTATCAGACTTTCAGATAGGGGAAATGTCAGTGAGCGTTCCGATTTCAGTTCCATAACGATTCGCCCAATGAGTCTTTGATATTTAGTCGTTTTCAGCCAATATTTTGGATTTTTGAAAATTTCATTTTTTTGTGAAAATATCCACTAAATGAGGGAATAATATGTGTGAGGGTATCCCAGGAGAGTTCCAAATGTGTGTGGGTAGAATATATATCCCACGGGGGTAAAATTGAAAAAAGTTGAAAACATTTTTTTTTTGGACTTAGTCATTTTTCCGGCGTTTATCAGACTTTCAGATAGGGGAAATGTCAGTGAGCGTTCCGATTTCAGTTACAGAGCGTTTCGCCCAATGATTCCTTGATATTTAGTCGTTTTCAGCCAATATTTTGGATTTTTGAAAATTTCACTTTTTTGTGAAAATATCCACTAAATTAGGGAATAATATGTGTGAGGGTACCACAGGAGAGTTACAAATGTGTGTGGGTAGAATACATATCCCACTGGGGTAAAATTGAAAAAAGTTGAAAACATTTTTTTTTTGGACTTAGTCATTTTTCCGGCGTTTATCAGACTTTCAGATAGGGCAAATGTCAGTGAGTGTTCCAATTTCAGTTCCAGAGCCATTCGCCCAATGAGTCTTTGATATTTAGTCGTTTTCAGTCAATTTTTTGGATTTTTGAAAATTTCACTTTTTTGTGAAAATATCCACTAAATGAGGGAATAATATGTGTGAGGGTACCCCAGGAGAGTTCCAAATGTGTGTGGGTAGAAGATATATCCCACAGGGGTAAAATTGAAAAAAGTTGAAAAAATTTTTTTTTTGGACTTAGTAATTTTTCTGGCGTTTATCACACTTTCAGATAGGGGAAATGTCAGTGGGCGTTCCGATTTCAGTTCCAGAGCGATTCGCCCAATGAGTCCTTGATATTTAGTTGTTTTCAGCCAATTTTCTGGATTTTTGAAAATTTCACTTTTTTGTGAAAATATTCACTAAATAAGGGAATAATATGTATGAGGGTACCCCAGGAGAGTTCCAAATGTGTGTGGGTAGAATATATATCCCACGGGGGTAAAATTGAAAAAAGTTGAAAACATTTTTTTTTTTGGACTTAGTCATTTTTCCGGCGTTTATCAGACTTTCAGATAGGGGAAATGTCAGTGAGCGTTCCGATTTCAGTTCCATAGAGATTCGCCCAATGAGTCTTTGATATTTAGTCGTTTTCAGCCAATATTTTGGATTTTTGAAAATTTCACTTTTTTGTGAAAATATCCACTAAATTAGGGAGTAATATGTGTGAGGGTACCCCAGGAGAGTTCCAAATGTGTGTGGGTAGAATATATATCCCACGGGGGTAAAATTGAAAAAAGTTGAAAACATTTTTTTTTTTTGACTTAGTCATTTTTCCGGCGTTTATCAGACTTTCAGATAGGGCAAATGTCAGTGAGCATTAAAATTTCAATTCCAGAGCCATTCGCCCAATGAGTCCTTGATATTTAGTCGTTTTCAGCCATTATTTTGGATTTTTGAAAATTTCACTTTTTTGTGAAAATATCCACTTTATTAGGGAATAATATGTGTGAGGGTACCCCAGGAGAGTTCCAAATGTGTGTGGGTAGAATATATATCCCACGGGGGTAAAACTGAAAAAAATTGAAAACATTTTTTTTTTGGACTTAGTCATTTTTCCGGCGTTTATCAGACTTTCAGATAGGGGAAATGTCAGTGAGCGTTCCGATTTCAGTTCCATAGAGATTCGCCCAATGAGTCTTTGATATTTAGTCGTTTTCAGCCAATATTTTGGATTTTTGAAAATTTCACTTTTTTGTGAAAATATCCACTAAATTAGGGAGTAATATGTGTGAGGGTACCCCAGGAGAGTTCCAAATGTGTGTGGGTAGAATATATATCCCACGGGGGTAAAATTGAAAAAAGTTGAAAACATTTGTTTTCTGGACTTAGTCATTTTTCCGGCGTTTATCAGACTTTCAGATAGGGGAAATGACAGTGAGCGTTCCGATTTCAGTTCCATAGAGATTCGCCCAATGAGTCTTTGATATTTAGTCGTTTTCAGCCAATATTTTGGATTTTTGAAAATTTCACTTTTTTGTGAAAATATCCACTAAATTAGGGAGTAATATGTGTGAGGGTACCCCAGGAGAGTTCCAAATGTGTGTGGGTAGAATATATATCCCACGGGGGTAAAATTGAAAAAAGTTGAAAACATTTTTTTTTTGGACTTAGTCATTTTTCCGGCGTTTATCAGACTTTCAGATAGGGGAAATGTCAGTGAGCGTTCCGATTTCAGTTCCATAGCGATTCGCCCAATGAGTCTTTGATATTTAGTCGTTTTCAGCCAATATTTTGGATTTTTGAAAATTTCATTTTTTTGTGAAAATATCCACTAAATGAGGGAATAATATGTGTGAGGGTATCCCAGGAGAGTTCCAAATGTGTGTGGGTAGAATATATATCCCACGGGGGTAAAATTGAAAAAAGTTGAAAACATTTTTTTTTTGGACTTAGTCATTTTTCCGGCGTTTATCAGACTTTCAGATAGGGGAAATGTCAGTGAGCGTTCCGATTTCAGTTACAGAGCGTTTCGCCCAATGAGTCCTTGATATTTAGTCGTTTTCAGCCAATATTTTGGATTTTTGAAAATTTCACTTTTTTGTGAAAATATCCACTAAATTAGGGAATAATATGTGTGAGGGTACCACAGGAGAGTTACAAATGTGTGTGGGTAGAATACATATCCCACTGGGGTAAAATTGAAAAAAGTTGAAAACATTTTTTTTTTGGACTTAGTCATTTTTCCGGCGTTTATCAGACTTTCAGATAGGGCAAATGTCAGTGAGTGTTCCAATTTCAGTTCCAGAGCGATTCGCCCAATGAGTCTTTGATATTTAGTCGTTTTCAGTCAATTTTTTGGATTTTTGAAAATTTCACTTTTTTGTGAAAATATCCACTAAATTAGGGAGTAATATGTGTGAGGGTACCCCAGGAGAGTTCCAAATGTGTGTGGGTAGAATATATATCCCACGGGGGTAAAATTGAAAAAAGTTGAAAACATTTTTTTTTTGGACTTAGTCATTTTTCCGGCGTTTATCAGACTTTCAGATAGGGGAAATGTCAGTGAGCGTTCCGATTTCAGTTCCATAGCGATTCGCCCAATGAGTCTTTGATATTTAGTCGTTTTCAGCCAATATTTTGGATTTTTGAAAATTTCACTTTTTTGAGAAAATAGCCACTAAATTAGGGAATAATATGTGTGAGGGTACCCCAGGAGAGTTCCAAATGTGTGTGGGTAGAATATATATCCCACGGGGGTAAAATTGAAAAAGGTTGAAAACAAATTTTTTTTTGGACTTAGTCATTTTTCCGGCGTTTATCAGACTTTCAGATAGGGGAAATGTCAGTGAGCGTTCCGATTTCAGTTCCAGAGCGATTCCCCAATGAGTCCTTGATATTTAGTCGTTTTCAGCCATTCTTTTGGATTTTTGAAAATTTCATTTTTTTGTGAAAATATCCACTAAATGAGGGAATAATATGTGTGAGGGTATCCCAGGAGAGTTCCAAATGTGTGTGGGTAGAATATATATCCCACGGGGGTAAAATTGAAAAAAGTTGAAAACATTTTTTTTTTTGGACTTAGTCATTTTTCCGGTGTTTATCAGACTTTCAGATAGGGGAAATGTCAGTGAGCGTTCCGATTTCAGTTACAGAGCGTTTCGCCCAATGAGTCCTTGATATTTAGTCGTTTTCAGCCAATATTTTGGATTTTTGAAAATTTCACTTTTTTGTGAAAATATCCACTAAATTAGGGAATAATATGTGTGAGGGTACCACAGGAGAGTTACAAATGTGTGTTGGTAGAATACATATCCCACTGGGGTAAAATTGAAAAAAGTTGAAAACATTTTTTTTTTGGACTTAGTCATTTTTCCGGCGTTTATCAGACTTTCAGATAGGGCAAATGTCAGTGAGCATTAAAATTTCAATTCCAGAGCGATTCGCCCAATGAGTCCTTGATATTTAGTCGTTTTCAGCCATTATTTTGGATTTTTGAAAATTTCACTTTTTTGTGAAAATATCCACTAAATTAGGGAATAATATGTGTGAGTATACCCCAGGAGAGTTACAAATGTGTGTGGGTAGAATATATATCCCATTGGGGTAAAATTGAAAAAAGATGAAAACATTTTTTTTTTGGACTTAGTCATTTTTCCGGCGTTTATCAGACTTTCAGATAGGGGAAATGTCAGTGAGCGTTCCGATTTCAGTTCCATAGCGATTCGCCCAATGAGTCTTTGATATTTAGTCGTTTTCAGCCAATATTTTGGATTTTTGAAAATTTCACTTTTTTGTGAAAATATCCACTTTATTAGGGAATGATATGTGTGAGGGTACCCCAGGAGAGTTCCAAATGTGTGTGGGTAGAATATATATCCCACGGGGGTAAAATTGAAAAAAGTTGAAAACATCTTTTTTTTTGGACTTAGTCAGTTTTCGGGCGTTTATCAGACTTTCAGATAGGGCAAATGTCAGTGAGTGTTCCAATTTCAGTTCCAGAGCGATTCGCCCAATGAGTCTTTGATATTTAGTCGTTTTCAGTCAATTTCCTCTATTTTTGAAAATTTCACTTTTTTGTGAAAATATCCACTAAATGAGGGAATAATATGTGTGAGGGTACCCCAGGAGAGTTCCAAATGTGTGTGGGTAGAAGATATATCCCACGGGGTAAAATTGAAAAAAGTTGAAAAAATTTTTTTTTTGGACTTAGTAATTTTTCTGGCGTTTATCACACTTTCAGATAGGGGAAATGTCAGTGGGCATTCCGATTTCAGTTCCAGAGCGATTCGCTCAATGAGTCCTTGATATTTAGTCATTTTCAGCCAATTTTCTGGATTTTTGAAAATTTCACTTTTTTATGAAAATATCCACTAAATGAGGGAATAATATGTGTGAAGGTACCCCAGGAGAGTTCCAAATGTGTGTGGGTAGAATATATATCCCACGGGGGTAAAACTGAAAAAAATTGAAAACATTTTTTTTTTGGACTTAGTCATTTTTCCGGCGTTTATCAGACTTTCAGATAGGGGAAATGTCAGTGAGCATTCCGATTTCAGTTCCAGAGCGATTCGCCCAATGAGTCTTTGATATTTAGTCATTTTCAGCCAATATTTTGGATTTTTGAAAATTTCACTTTTTTGTAAAAATATTCACTAAATAAGGGAATAATATGTATGAGGGTACCCCAGGAGAGTTCCAAATGTGTGTGGGTAGAATATATATCCCATGGGGGTAAAATTGAAAAAAGTTGAAAATATTTTTTTTTTTGGACTTAGTCATTTTTCCGGCGTTTATCAGACTTTCAGATAGGGCAAATGTCAGTGAGCATTAAAATTTCAATTCCATAGCGATTCGCCCAATGAGTCCTTGATATTTAGACGTTTTCAGCCATTATTTTGGATTTTTGAAAATTTCACTTTTTTGTGAAAATATCCACTAAATTAGGGAATAATATGTGTGAGTATACCCCAGGAGAGTTACAAATGTGTGTGGGTAGAATATATATCGAATTGGGGTAAAATTGAAAAAAGTTGAAAACATTTTTTTTTTGGACTTAGTCATTTTTCCGGTGTTTATCAGACTTTCAGATAGGGGAAATGTCAGTGAGCGTTCCGATTTCAGTTCCATAGCGATTCGCCCAATGAGTCTTTGATATTTAGTCGTTTTCAGCCAATATTTTGGATTTTTGAAAATTTCACTTTTTTGTGAAAATATCCACTTTATTAGGGAATAATATGTGTGAGGGTACCCCAGGAGAGTTCCAAATGTGTGTGGGTAGAATATATATCCCACGGGGGTAAAACTGAAAAAAATTGAAAACATTTTTTTTTTGGACTTAGTCATTTTTCCGGCGTTTATCAGACTTTCAGATAGGGGAAATGTCAGTGAGCGTTCCGATTTCAGTTCCAGAGCGATTCGCCCAATGAGTCCTTGATATTTAGTCATTTTCAGCCAATATTTTGGATTTTTGAAAATTTCACTTTTTTGTGAAAATATCCACTAAATGAGGGAATAATATGTGTGAGGGTACCCCAGGAGAGTTCCAAATGTGTGTGGGTAGAATATATATCCCACGGGGGTAAAATTGAAAAAAGTTGAAAACATTTTTTTTTTGGACTTAGTCATTTTTCCGGCGTTTATCAGACTTTCAGATAGGGGAAATGTCAGTGAGCGTTCCGATTTCAGTTCCATAGCGATTCGCCCAATGAGTCTTTGATATTTAGTCATTTTCAGCCAATATTTTGGATTTTTGAAAATTTCACTTTTTTTGTGAAAATATCCAATAAATGAGGGAATAATATGTGTGAGGGTACCCCAGGAGAGTTGCAAATGTGTGTGGGTAGAATATATATCCCAAGGGGGTAAAATTGAAAAAAGTTGAAAACATTTTTTTTTTTGGACTTAGTCATTTTTCCGGCGTTTATCAGACTTTCAGATAGGGGAAATGTCAGTGAGCATTAAAATTTCAATTCCATAGCGATTCGCCCAATGAGTCCTTGATATTTAGACGTTTTCAGCCATTATTTTGGATTTTTGAAAATTTCACTTTTTTGTGAAAATATCCACTAAATTAGGGAATAATATGTGTGAGTATACCCCAGGAGAGTTACAAATGTGTGTGGGTAGAATATATATCGAATTGGGGTAAAATTGAAAAAAGTTGAAAACATTTTTTTTTTGGACTTAGTCATTTTTCCGGTGTTTATCAGACTTTCAGATAGGGGAAATGTCAGTGAGCGTTCCGATTTCAGTTCCATAGCGATTCGCCCAATGAGTCTTTGATATTTAGTCGTTTTCAGCCAATATTTTGGATTTTTGAAAATTTCACTTTTTTGTGAAAATATCCACTTTATTAGGGAATAATATGTGTGAGGGTACCCCAGGAGAGTTCCAAATGTGTGTGGGTAGAATATATATCCCACGGGGGTAAAACTGAAAAAAATTGAAAACATTTTTTTTTTGGACTTAGTCATTTTTCCGGCGTTTATCAGACTTTCAGATAGGGGAAATGTCAGTGAGCGTTCCGATTTCAGTTCCAGAGCGATTCGCCCAATGAGTCCTTGATATTTAGTCATTTTCAGCCAATATTTTGGATTTTTGAAAATTTCACTTTTTTGTGAAAATATCCACTAAATGAGGGAATAATATGTGTGAGGGTACCCCAGGAGAGTTCCAAATGTGTGTGGGTAGAATATATATCCCACGGGGGTAAAATTGAAAAAAGTTGAAAACATTTTTTTTTTGGACTTAGTCATTTTTCCGGCGTTTATCAGACTTTCAGATAGGGGAAATGTCAGTGAGCGTTCCGATTTCAGTTCCATAGCGATTCGCCCAATGAGTCTTTGATATTTAGTCATTTTCAGCCAATATTTTGGATTTTTGAAAATTTCACTTTTTTTGTGAAAATATCCACTAAATGAGGGAATAATATGTGTGAGGGTACCCCAGGAGAGTTGCAAATGTGTGTGGGTAGAATATATATCCCACGGGGGTAAAATTGAAAAAAGTTGAAAACATTTTTTTTTTTGGACTTAGTCATTTTTCCGGCGTTTATCAGACTTTCAGATAGGGGAAATGTCAGTGAGCGTTCCGATTTCAGTTCCAGAGCGACTCGCCCAATGCGTCCTTGATATTTAGTTGTTTTCAGCCATTATTTTGAATTTTTGAAAATTTCACTTTTTTGTGAAAATATCCACTAAATGAGGGAATAATATGTGTGAGGGTACCCCAGGAGAGTTCCAAATGTGTATGGGAAGAATATATATCCCACGGCGAAAAAATTGAAAAAAGTTGAAAAAAATTTTTTTGGGGACGTAGTCATTTTTCCGGCGTTTAGCAGACTTTCAGATAGGGCAAATGTCAGTGAGCGTTCCGATTTCAGTTCCAGAGCGATTCGCCCAATGAGTCCTTGATATTTAGTCGTTTTCAGCCAATATTTTGGATTTTTGAAAATTTCACTTTATTGTGAAAATATCCACTAAATTAGGGAATAATATGTGTGAGGGTACCCCAGGAGAGTTACAAATGTGTGTGGGTAGAATACATATCCCACTGGGGTAAAATTGAAAAAAGTTGAAAACATTTTTTTTTTGGACTTAGTCATTTTTCCGGCGTTTATCAGACTTTCAGATAGGGCAAATGTCAGTGAGTGTTCCAATTTCAGTTCCAGAGCGATTCGCCCAATGAGTCTTTGATATTTAGTCGTTTTCAGCCAATTTTCTGGATTTTTGAAAATTTCACTTTTTTGTGAAAATATCCACTAAATGAGGGAATAATATGTGTGAGGGTACCCCAGGAGAGTTCCAAATGTGTGTGGGTAGAATATATATCCCACGGGGGTAAAATTGAAAAAAGTTGAAAACATCTTTTTTTTGGGACTTAGTCATTTTTCCGGCGTTTATCAGACTTTCAGATAGGGCAAATGTCAGTGAGCATTCCAATTTCAGTTTCAGAGCGATTCGCCCATTGAGTCCTTGATATTTAGTCTTTTTCAGCCAATATTTTGGATTTTTGAAAATTTCACTTTTTTGTGAAAATATCCACTAAATTAGGGAATAATATGTGTGAGTATACCCCAAGAGAGTTACAAATGTGTGTGGGTAGAATATATATCCCATTGGGGTAAAATTGAAAAAAGTTGAAAACATTTTTTTTTTGGACTTAGTCATTTTTCCGGCGTTTATCAGACTTTCAGATAGGGCAAATGTCAGTGAGTGTTCCAATTTCAGTTCCAGAGCGATTCGCCCAATGAGTCTTTGATATTTAGTCGTTTGCAGTCAATTTTTTGGATTTTTGAAAATTTCACTTTTTTGTGAAAATATCCACTAAATGAGGGAATAATATGTGTGAGGGTACCCCAGGAGAGTTCCAAATGTGTGTGGGTAGAAGATATATCCCACGGGGTAAAATTGAAAAAAGTTGAAAAAATTTTTTTTTTGGACTTAGTAATTTTTCTGGCGTTTATCACACTTTCAGATAGGGGAAATGTCAGTGGGCGTTCCGATTTCAGTTCCAGAGCGATTCGCCCAATGAGTCCTTGATATTTAGTCATTTTCAGCCAATATTTTGGATTTTTGAAAATTTCACTTTTTTGTGAAAATATCCACTAAATTAGGGAATAATATGTGTGAGGGTACCCCAGGAGAGTTCCAAATGTATGTGGGTATAATATATATCCCACTGGGGTAAAATTGAAAAAAGTTGAAAACATTTTTTTTTTGGACTTAGTCATTTTTCCGGCGTTTATCAGACTTTCAGATAGGGAAAATGTCAGTGAGTGTTCCAATTTCACTTCCAGAGCGATTCGCCCAATCAGTCTTTGATATTTAGTCGTTTTCAGTCAATTTTTTGGATTTTTGAAAATTTCACTTTTTTGTGAAAATATCCACTAAATGAGGGAATAATATGTGTGAGGGTACCCCAGGAGAGTTCCAAATGTGTGTGAGTAGAAGATATATCCCACTGGGGTAAAATTGAAAAAAGTTGAAAAAATTTTTTTTTTGGACTTAGTAATTTTTCTGGCGTTTATCACACTTTCAGATAGGGGAAATGTCAGTGGGCGTTCCGATTTCAGTTCCAGAGCGATTCGCCCAATGAGTCCTTGATATTTAGTCATTTTCAGCCAATATTTTGGATTTTTGAAAATTTCACTTTTTTGTGAAAATATCCACTAAATTAGGGAATAATATGTGTGAGGGTACCCCAGGAGAGTTCCAAATGTGTGTGGGTATAATATATATCCCACTGGGGTAAAATTGAAAAAAGTTGAAAACATTTTTTTTTTGGACTTAGTCATTTTTCCGGCGTTTATCAGACTTTAAGATAGGGAAAATGTCAGTGAGCGTTCCAATTTCACTTCCAGAGCGATTCGCCCAATCAGTCTTTGATATTTAGTCGTTTTCAGTCAATTTTTTGGATTTTTGAAAATTTCACTTTTTTGTGAAAATATCCACTAAATGAGGGAATAATATGTGTGAGGGTACCCCAGGAGAGTTCCAAATGTGTGTGGGTAGAAGATATATCCCACGGGGTAAAATTGAAAAAAGTTGAAAAAATTTTTTTCTTGGACTTAGTAATTTTTCTGGCGTTTATCAGACTTTCAGATAGGGCAAATGTCAGTGAGCATTCCAATTTCAGTTCCAGAGCGATTCGCCCAATGAGTCCTTGATATTTAGTCTTTTTCAGCCAATATTTTGGATTTTTGAAAATTTCACTTTTTTGTGAAAATATCCACTAAATTAGGGAATAATATGTGTGAGTATACATCAAGAGAGTTACAAATGTGTGTGGGTAGAATATATATCCCATTGGGGTAAAATTGAAAAAAGTTGAAACCTTTTTTTTTTTGGACTTAGTCAGTTTTCGGGCGTTTATCAGACTTTCAGATAGGGCAAATGTCAGTGAGTGTTCCAATTTCAGTTCCAGAGCGATTCGCCCAATGAGTCTTTGATATTTAGTCGTTTTCAGTCAATTTCCTCTATTTTTGAAAATTTCACTTTTTTGTGAAAATATCCACTAAATGAGGGAATAATATGTGTGAGGGTACCCCAGGAGAGTTCCAAATGTGTGTGGGTAGAATATATATCCCACGGGGGTAAAATTGAAAAAAGTTGAAAACATTTTTTTTTTTGGACTTAGTCATTTTTCCGGCGTTTATCAGACTTTAAGATAGGGAAAATGTCAGTGAGTGTTCCAATTTCACTTCCAGAGCGATTCGCCCAATCAGTCTTTGATATTTAGTCGTTTTCAGTCAATTTTTTGGATTTTTGAAAATTTCACTTTTTTGTGAAAATATCCACTAAATGAGGGAATAATATGTGTGAGGGTACCCCAGGAGAGTTCCAAATGTGTGTGGGTAGAAGATATATCCCACGGGGTAAAATTGAAAAAAGTTGAAAACATTTTTTTTTTGGACTTAGACATTTTTCTGGCGTTTATCAGACTTTCAGATAGGGGAAATGTCAGTGAGCGCTCCGATTCCAGTTCCAGAGCGATTCGCCCAATGAGTCCTTGATATTTAGTCGTTTTCAGCCAATATTTTGGATTTTTGAAAATTTCACTTTTTTGTGAAAATATCCACTAAATTAGGGAATAATATGTGTGAGGGTACCCCAGGAGAGTTCCAAATGTGTGTGAGTATAATATATATCCCACTGGGGTAAAATTGAAAAAAGTTTAAAACATTTTTTTTTTGGACTTAGACATTTTTCTGGCGTTTATCAGACTTTCAGATAGGGGAAATGTCAGTGGGCGTTCCGATTTCAGTTCCAGAGCGATTCGCCCAATGTGTCCTTGATATTTAGTTGTTTTCAGCCAATTTTCTGGATTTTTGAAAATTTCACTTTTTTGTGAAAATAATCACTAAATGAGGGAATAATATGTATGAGGGTACCCCAGGAGAGTTCCAAATGTGTGTGGGTAGAAGATATATCCCACGGGGTAAAATTGAAAATAGTTGAAAACATTTTTTTTTTGGGACTTAGTCATTTTTCCGGCGTTTATCAGACTTTCAGATAGGGCAAATGTCAGTGAGTGTTCCAATTTCAGTTCCAGAGCGATTCGCCCAATGAGTCTTTCATATTTAGTCGTTTTCAGCCAATTTTCTGCATTTTTGAAAATTTCACTTTTTTGTGAAAATATCCACTAAATGAGGGAATAATATGTGTGAGGGTACCCCAGGAGAGTTCCAAATGTGTGTGGGTAGAATATATATCCCACGGGGGTAAAATTGAAAAAAGTTGAAAACATTTTTTTTTTTGGACTTAGTCATTTTTCCGGCGTTTATCAGACTTTCAGGTAGGGCAAATGTCAGTGAGCATTCCAATTTCAATTCCAGAGCGATTCGCCCAATGAGTCCTTGATATTTAGTCGTTTTCAGCCATTATTTTGGATTTTTGAATATGTCACTTTTTTGTGAAAATATCCACTAAATGAGGGAATAATATGTGTGAGGGTACACCAGGAGAGGTCCAAATGTGTGTGGGTAGAATATATATCCCACGGAGGTAAAATTGAAAAAAGTTGAAAACATTTTTTTTTTTGGACTTAGTCATTTTTCCGGCGTTTATCAGACTTTCAGATAGGGGAAATGTCAGTGAGCGTTCCGATTTCAGTTCCAGAGCGATTCGCCCAATGAGTCCTTGATATTTAGTCGTTTTCAGCCATTCTTTTGGATTTTTGAAAATTTCACTTTTTTGTGAAAATATCCACTAAATGAGGGAATAATACGTGTGAGGGTATCCCAGGAGAGTTCCAAATGTGTGTGGGTAGAATATATATCCCACGGGGGTAAAATTGAAAAAAGTCTAAAAAATTTTTTTTTTGGACGTAGTCATTTTTCCGGCGTTTATCAGACTTTCAGATAGGGGAAATGTCAGTGAGCGTTCATATTTCAGTTCCAGAGCGATTCGCCCAATGAGTCCTTGATATTTAGTCATTTTCAGCCAATATTTTGGATTTTTGAAAATTTCACTTTTTTGTGAAAATATCCACTAAATGAGGGAATAATATGTGTGAGGGTACCCCAGGAGAGTTCCAAATGTGTGTGGGTAGAATATATATCCCACGGGGGTAAAATTGAAAAAAGTTGAAAACATTTTTTTTTTGGGACTTAGTCATTTTTCCGGCGTTTATCAGACTTTCAGATAGGGCAAATGTCAGTGAGCATTCCAATTTCAGTTCCAGAGCGATTCGCCCAATGAGTCCTTGATATTTAGTCTTTTTCAGCCAATATTTAGGATTTTTGAAAATTTCACTTTTTTGTGAAAATATCCACTAAATGAGGGAATAATATGTGTGAGGGTACCCCAGGAGAGTTCCAAATGTGTGTGGGTAGAATATATATCCCACGGGGGTAAAATTGAAAAAAGTTGAAAACATTTTTTTTTTTGGACTTAGTCATTTTTCCGGCGTTTATCAGACTTTCAGGTAGGGCAAATGTCAGTGAGCATTCCAATTTCAATTCCAGAGCGATTCGCCCAATGAGTCCTTGATATTTAGTCGTTTTCAGCCATTATTTTGGATTTTTGAAAATTTCACTTTTTTGTGAAAATATCCACTAAATTAGGGAATAATATGTGTGAGGGTACCCCAGGAGAGTTACAAATGTGTGTGGGTAGAATACATATCCCACGGGGGTAAAATTGAAAAAAGTTGAAAACATTTTTTTTTTGGAACTTAGTCATTTTTCCGGCGTTTATCAGACTTTCAGATAGGGGAAATGTCAGTGAGCGCTCCGATTTCAGTTCCAGAGGGATTCGCCCAATGAGTCCTTGATATTTAGTCGTTTTCAGCCAATTTTCTGGATTTTTGAAAATTTCACTTTTTTGTGAAAATATCCACTAAATGAGGGAATAATATGTGTGAGGGTACCCCAGGAGAGTTCCAAATGTGTGTGGGTAGAATATATATCCCACGGGGGTAAAATTGAAAAAAGTTGAAAACATTTTTTTTTGGGACTTAGTCATTTTTCCGGCGTTTATCAGACTTTCAGATAGGGCAAATGTCAGTGAGCGTTCCGATTTCAGTTCCAGAGCGATTCGCCCAATGATTCTTTGATATTTAGTCGTTTTCAGCCAATTTTTTGGATTTTTGAAAATTTCACTTTTTTGTGAAAATATCCACTAAATGAGGGAATAATATGTGTGCGGGTACCCCAGGAGAGTTACAAATGTGTGTTGGTAGAATATATATCCCACGGGGGTAAAATTGAAAAAAGTTGAAAACATTTTTTTTTTGAACTTAGTCATATTCCAGTCGTTTATCAGACTTTCAGATAGGGCAAATGTCAGTGAGCGTTCCGATTTCAGTTCCAGAGCGATTCGCCCAATGAGTCCTTGATATTTAGTCGTTTTCAGCCAATATTTTGGATTTTTGAAAATTTCACTTTTTTGTGAAAATATCCACAAAATTAGGGAATAATATGTGTGAGGGTACCCCAGGAGAGTTCCAAATGTGTGTGGGTAGAATATATATCCCACGGGGGTAAAATTGAAAAAAGTTGAAAACATTTTTTTTTGGGACTTAGTCATTTTTCCGGCGTTTATCAGACTTTCAGTTAGGGCAAATGTCAGTGAGCGTTCCGATTTCAGTTCCAGAGCGATTCGCCCAATGATTCTTTGATATTTAGTCGTTTTCAGCCAATTTTTTGGATTTTTGAAAATTTCACTTTTTTGTGAAAATATCCACTAAATGAGGGAATAATATGTGTGCGGGTACCCCAGGAGAGTTACAAATGTGTGTTGGTAGAATATATATCCCACGGGGGTAAAATTGAAAAAAGTTGAAAACATTTTTTTTTTGAACTTAGTCATATTCCAGTCGTTTATCAGACTTTCAGATAGGGCAAATGTCAGTGAGCGTTCCGATTTCAGTTCCAGAGCGATTCGCCCAATGAGTCCTTGATATTTAGTCTTTTTCAGCCAATATTTAGGATTTTTGAAAATTTCACTTTTTTGTGAAAATATCCACTAAATGAGGGAATAATATGTGTGAGGGTACCCCAGGAGAGTTCCAAATGTGTGTGGGTAGAATATATATCCCACGGGGGTAAAATTGAAAAAAGTTGAAAACATTTTTTTTTTTGGACTTAGTCATTTTTCCGGCGTTTATCAGACTTTCAGGTAGGGCAAATGTCAGTGAGCATTCCAATTTCAATTCCAGAGCGATTCGCCCAATGAGTCCTTGATATTTAGTCGTTTTCAGCCATTATTTTGGATTTTTGAAAATTTCACTTTTTTGTGAAAATATCCACTAAATTAGGGAATAATATGTGTGAGGGTACCCCAGGAGAGTTACAAATGTGTGTGGGTAGAATACATATCCCACGGGGGTAAAATTGAAAAAAGTTGAAAACATTTTTTTTTTGGAACTTAGTCATTTTTCCGGCGTTTATCAGACTTTCAGATAGGGGAAATGTCAGTGAGCGCTCCGATTTCAGTTCCAGAGGGATTCGCCCAATGAGTCCTTGATATTTAGTCGTTTTCAGCCAATTTTCTGGATTTTTGAAAATTTCACTTTTTTGTGAAAATATCCACTAAATGAGGGAATAATATGTGTGAGGGTACCCCAGGAGAGTTCCAAATGTGTGTGGGTAGAATATATATCCCACGGGGGTAAAATTGAAAAAAGTTGAAAACATTTTTTTTTGGGACTTAGTCATTTTTCCGGCGTTTATCAGACTTTCAGATAGGGCAAATGTCAGTGAGCGTTCCGATTTCAGTTCCAGAGCGATTCGCCCAATGATTCTTTGATATTTAGTCGTTTTCAGCCAATTTTTTGGATTTTTGAAAATTTCACTTTTTTGTGAAAATATCCACTAAATGAGGGAATAATATGTGTGCGGGTACCCCAGGAGAGTTACAAATGTGTGTTGGTAGAATATATATCCCACGGGGGTAAAATTGAAAAAAGTTGAAAACATTTTTTTTTTGAACTTAGTCATATTCCAGTCGTTTATCAGACTTTCAGATAGGGCAAATGTCAGTGAGCGTTCCGATTTCAGTTCCAGAGCGATTCGCCCAATGAGTCCTTGATATTTAGTCGTTTTCAGCCAATATTTTGGATTTTTGAAAATTTCACTTTTTTGTGAAAATATCCACAAAATTAGGGAATAATATGTGTGAGGGTACCCCAGGAGAGTTCCAAATGTGTGTGGGTAGAATATATATCCCACGGGGGTAAAATTGAAAAAAGTTGAAAACATTTTTTTTTGGGACTTAGTCATTTTTCCGGCGTTTATCAGACTTTCAGTTAGGGCAAATGTCAGTGAGCGTTCCGATTTCAGTTCCAGAGCGATTCGCCCAATGATTCTTTGATATTTAGTCGTTTTCAGCCAATTTTTTGGATTTTTGAAAATTTCACTTTTTTGTGAAAATATCCACTAAATGAGGGAATAATATGTGTGCGGGTACCCCAGGAGAGTTACAAATGTGTGTTGGTAGAATATATATCCCACGGGGGTAAAATTGAAAAAAGTTGAAAACATTTTTTTTTTGAACTTAGTCATATTCCAGTCGTTTATCAGACTTTCAGATAGGGCAAATGTCAGTGAGCGTTCCGATTTCAGTTCCAGAGCGATTCGCCCAATGAGTCCTTGATATTTAGTCGTTTTCAGCCAATATTTTGGATTTTTGAAAATTTCACTTTTTTGTGAAAATATCCACAAAATTAGGGAATAATATGTGTGAGGGTACCCCAGGAGAGTTCCAAATATGTGTGGGTAGAATATATATCCCACGGGGGTAAAATTGAAAAAAGTTGAAAACATTTTTTTTTTGGGACTTAGTCATTTTTCCGGCGTTTATCAGACTTTCAGATAGGGGAAATGTCAGTGAGCGCTCCGATTTCAGTTCCAGAGCGATTCGCCCAATGAGTCCTTGATATTTAGTCGTTTTCAGCCAATATTTTGGATTTTTGAAAATTTCTCTTTTTTGTGAAAATATCCACTAAATTAGGGAATAATATGTGTGAGGGTACCCCAGGAGAGTTCCAAATGTGTGTGGGTAGAATATATATCCCACGGGGGTAAAATTGAAAAAAGTTGAAAACATTTTTTTTTTGGGACTTAGTCATTTTTCCGGCGTTTATCAGACTTTCAGATAGGGCAAATGTCAGTGAGCGTTCCGATTTCAGTTACAGAGCGATTCGCCCAATGAGTCCTTGATATTTAGTCGTTTTCAGCCAATTTTCTGGATTTTTGAAAATTTCACTTTTTTGTGAAAATATCCACTAAATAAGGGAATAATATGTGTGAGGGTACCCCAGGAGAGTTCCAAATGTGTGTGGGTAGAATATATATCCCACGAGGGTAAAATTGAAAAAAGTTGAAAACATTTTTTTTTTTTTGGACTTAGTCATTTTTCCGGCGTTTATCAGACTTTCAGGTAGGGCAAATGCCAGTGAGCGTTGCAATTTCAGTTCCAGAGCGATTCGTCCAATGAGTCTTTGATATTTAGTCGTTTTCAGCCAATTTTCTGGATTTTTGAAAATTTCACTTTTTTGTGAAAATATTCACTAATTGAGGGAATAATATGTGTGAGGGTACCCCAGGAGAGTTCCAAATGTGTGTGGGTAGAATATATATCCCACGGGGGTAAAATTGAAAAAAGTTGAAAACTCTTTTTTTTTGGACTTAGTCATTTTTCCGGCGTTTATCAGACTTTCAAACAGGGCAAATGTCATTGAGCGTTCCAATTTCAGTTCCAGAGCGATTCGCCCAATGAGTCCTTGATATTTAGTCGTTTTCAGCCAATATTTTGGATTTTTGAAAATTTCACTTTTTTGTGAAAATATCCACTAAATAAGGGAATAATATGTGTGAGGGTACCCCAGGAGAGTTCCAAATGTGTGTGGGTAGAATATATATCCCACGAGGGTAAAATTGAAAAAAGTTGAAAACATTTTTTTTTTTTTGGACTTAGTCATTTTTCCGGCGTTTATCAGACTTTCAGGTAGGGCAAATGCCAGTGAGCGTTGCAATTTCAGTTCCAGAGCGATTCGTCCAATGAGTCTTTGATATTTAGTCGTTTTCAGCCAATTTTCTGGATTTTTGAAAATTTCACTTTTTTGTGAAAATATTCACTAATTGAGGGAATAATATGTGTGAGGGTACCCCAGGAGAGTTCCAAATGTGTGTGGGTAGAATATATATCCCACGGGGGTAAAATTGAAAAAAGTTGAAAACTCTTTTTTTTTGGACTTAGTCATTTTTCCGGCGTTTATCAGACTTTCAAACAGGGCAAATGTCATTGAGCGTTCCAATTTCAGTTCCAGAGCGATTCGCCCAATGAGTCCTTGATATTTAGTCGTTTTCAGCCAATATTTTGGATTTTTGAAAATTTCACTTTTTTGTGAAAATATCCACTAAATTAGGGAATAATATGTGTGAGTATACATCAAGAGAGTTACAAATGTGTGTGGGTAGAATATATATCCCATTGGGGTAAAATTGAAAAAAGTTGAAACCTTTTTTTTTTTGGACTTAGTCAGTTTTCGGGCGTTTATCAGACTTTCAGATAGGGCAAATGTCAGTGAGTGTTCCAATTTCAGTTCCAGAGCGATTCGCCCAATGAGTCTTTGATATTTAGTAGTTTTCAGTCAATTTCCTCTATTTTTGAAAATTTCACTTTTTTGTGAAAATATCCACTAAATGAGGGAATAATATGTGTGAGGGTACCCCAGGAGAGTTCCAAATGTGTGTGGGTAGAAGATATATCCCACGGGGTAAAATTGAAAAAAGTTGAAAAAATTTTTTTTTTGGACTTAGTAATTTTTCTGGCGTTTATCACACTTTCAGATAGGGGAAATGTCAGTGGGCGTTCCGATTTCAGTTCCAGAGCGATTCGCTCAATGAGTCCTTGATATTTAGTCATTTTCAGCCAATTTTCTGGATTTTTGAAAATTTCACTTTTTTATGAAAATATCCACTAAATGAGGGAATAATATGTGTGAAGGTACCCCAGGAGAGTTCCAAATGTGTGTGGGAAGAATATATATCCCACGGGGGTAAAATTGAAAAAAGTTGAAAACATTTTTTTTTTGGACTTAGTCATTTTTCCGGCGTTTCTCAGACTTTCAGATAGGGGAAATGTCAGTGAGCGCTCCGATTCCAGTTCCAGAGCGATTCGCCCAATGAGTCCTTGATATTTAGTCATTTTCAGCCAATATTTTGGATTTTTGAAAATTTCACTTTTTTGTGAAAATATCCACTAAATTAGGGAATAATATGTGTGAGGGTACCCCAGGAGAGTTCCAAATGTGTGTGAGTATAATATATATCCCACTGGGGTAAAATTGAAAAAAGTTGAAAACATTTTTTTTTTGGACTTAGACATTTTTCTGGCGTTTATCAGACTTTCAGATAGGGGAAATGTCAGTGGGCGTTCCGATTTCAGTTCCAGAGCGATTCGCCCAATGTGTCCTTGATATTTAGTTGTTTTCAGCCAATTTTCTGGATTTTTGAAAATTTCACTTTTTTGTGAAAATAATCACTAAATGAGGGAATAATATGTATGAGGGTACCCCAGGAGAGTTCCAAATGTGTGTGGGTAGAAGATATATCCCACGGGGTAAAATTGAAAATAGTTGAAAACATTTTTTTTTTGGGACTTAGTCATTTTTCCGGCGTTTATCAGACTTTCAGATAGGGCAAATGTCAGTGAGTGTTCCAATTTCAGTTCCAGAGCGATTCGCCCAATGAGTCTTTCATATTTAGTCGTTTTCAGCCAATTTTCTGCATTTTTGAAAATTTCACTTTTTTGTGAAAATATCCACTAAATGAGGGAATAATATGTGTGAGGGTACCCCAGGAGAGTTCCAAATGTGTGTGGGTAGAATATATATCCCACGGGGTAAAATTGAAAAAAGTTGAAAACATTTTTTTTTTTGGACTTAGTCATTTTTCCGGCGTTTATCAGACTTTCAGGTAGGGCAAATGTCAGTGAGCATTCCAATTTCAATTCCAGAGCGATTCGCCCAATGAGTCCTTGATATTTAGTCGTTTTCAGCCATTATTTTGGATTTTTGAATATGTCACTTTTTTGTGAAAATATCCACTAAATGAGGGAATAATATGTGTGAGGGTACACCAGGAGAGGTCCAAATGTGTGTGGGTAGAATATATATCCCACGGAGGTAAAATTGAAAAAAGTTGAAAACATTTTTTTTTTTGGACTTAGTCATTTTTCCGGCGTTTATCAGACTTTCAGATAGGGGAAATGTCAGTGAGCGTTCCGATTTCAGTTCCAGAGCGATTCGCCCAATGAGTCCTTGATATTTAGTCGTTTTCAGCCATTCTTTTGGATTTTTGAAAATTTCACTTTTTTGTGAAAATATCCACTAAATGAGGGAATAATACGTGTGAGGGTATCCCAGGAGAGTTCCAAATGTGTGTGGGTAGAATATATATCCCACGGGGGTAAAATTGAAAAAAGTCTAAAAAATTTTTTTTTTGGACGTAGTCAATTTTCCGGCGTTTATCAGACTTTCAGATAGGGGAAATGTCAGTGAGCGCTCCGATTTCAGTTCCAGAGGGATTCGCCCAATGAGTCCTTGATATGTAGTCGTTTTCAGCCAATTTTCTGGATTTTTGAAAATTTCACTTTTTTGTGAAAATATCCACTAAATGAGGGAATAATATGTGTGAGGGTACCCCAGGAGAGTTCCAAATGTGTGTGGGTAGAATATATATCCCACGGGGGTAAAATTGAAAAAAGTTGAAAACATTTTTTTTTGGGACTTAGTCATTTTTCCGGCGTTTATCAGACTTTCAGATAGGGCAAATGTCAGTGAGCATTCCAATTTCAGTTCCAGAGCGATTCGCCCAATGAGTCTTTGATATTTAGTCGTTTTCAGCCAATTTTCTGGATTTTTGAAAATTTCACTTTTTTGTGAAAATATCCACTAAATGAGGGAATAATATGTGTGAGGGTACCCCAGGAGAGTTCCAAATGTGTGTGGGTAGAATATATATCCCACGGGGGTAAAATTGAAAAAAGTTGAAAACATTTTTTTTTTGGACTTAGTCATTTTCCAGTCGTTTATCAGACTTTCAGATAGGGGAAATGTCAGTGAGCGTTCATATTTCAGTTCCAGAGCGATTCGCCCAATGAGTCCTTGATATTTAGTCATTTTCAGCCAATATTTTGGATTTTTGAAAATTTCACTTTTTTGTGAAAATATCCACTAAATGAGGGAATAATATGTGTGAGGGTACCCCAGGAGAGTTCCAAATGTGTGTGGGTAGAATATATATCCCACGGGGGTAAAATTGAAAAAAGTTGAAAACATTTTTTTTTTGGGACTTAGTCATTTTTCCTGCGTTTATCAGACTTTCAGATAGGGGAAATGTCAGTGAGCGCTCCGATTTCAGTTCCAGAGCGATTCGCCCAATGAGTCCTTGATATTTAGTCGTTTTCAGCCAATATTTTGGATTTTTGAAAATTTCTCTTTTTTGTGAAAATATCCACTAAATTAGGGAATAATATGTGTGAGGGTACCCCAGGAGAGTTCCAAATGTGTGTGGGTAGAATATATATCCCACGGGGGTAAAATTGAAAAAAGTTGAAAACATTTTTTTTTTGGGACTTAGTCATTTTTCCGGCGTTTATCAGACTTTCAGATAGGGCAAATGTCAGTGAGCGTTCCGATTTCAGTTACAGAGCGATTCGCCCAATGAGTCCTTGATATTTAGTCGTTTTCAGCCAATTTTCTGGATTTTTGAAAATTTCACTTTTTTGTGAAAATATCCACTAAATAAGGGAATAATATGTGTGAGGGTACCCCAGGAGAGTTCCAAATGTGTGTGGGTAGAATATATATCCCACGAGGGTAAAATTGAAAAAAGTTGAAAACATTTTTTTTTTTTGGACTTAGTCATTTTTCCGGCGTTTATCAGACTTTCAGGTAGGGCAAATGCCAGTGAGCGTTGCAATTTCAGTTCCAGAGCGATTCGTCCAATGAGTCTTTGATATTTAGTCGTTTTCAGCCAATTTTCTGGATTTTTGAAAATTTCACTTTTTTGTGAAAATATTCACTAATTGAGGGAATAATATGTGTGAGGGTACCCCAGGAGAGTTCCAAATGTGTGTGGGTAGAATATATATCCCACGGGGGTAAAATTGAAAAAAGTTGAAAACTCTTTTTTTTTGGACTTAGTCATTTTTCCGGCGTTTATCAGACTTTCAAACAGGGCAAATGTCATTGAGCGTTCCAATTTCAGTTCCAGAGCGATTCGCCCAATGAGTCCTTGATATTTAGTCGTTTTCAGCCAATATTTTGGATTTTTGAAAATTTCACTTTTTTGTGAAAATATCCACTAAATGAGGGAATAATATGTGTGAGGGTACCCCAGGAGAGTTCCAAATGTGTGTGGGTAGAATATATATCCCACGGGGGTAAAATTGAAAAAAGTTGAAAACATTTTTTTTTTGGACTTAGTCATTTTCCAGTCGTTTATCAGACTTTCAGATAGGGCAAATGTCAGTGAGCGTTCCGATTTCAGTTCCAGAGCGATTCACCCAATGAGTCTTTGATATTTAGTCGTTTCCAGCCAATTTTCTGGATTTTTGAAAATTTCACTTTTTTGTGAAAATATCCACTAAATGAGGGAATAATATGTGTGAGGGTACCCCAGGAGAGTCCCAAATGTGTGTGGGTAGAATATATATCCCACGGGGGTAAAATTGAAAAAAGTTGAAAACATTTTTTTTTTGGACTTAGTCATTTTTCCGGCGTTAATCAGACTTTCAAATAGGGCAAATGTCATTGAGCATTCCAATTTCAGTTCCAGAGCGATTGGCCCATGAGTCCTTGATATTTAGTCGTTTTCAGCCAATTTTCTGGATTTTTGAAAATTTCACTTTTTTGTGAAAATATCCACTAAATGAGGGAATAATATGTGTGAGGGTACCGTAGGAGAGTTCCAAATGTGTGTGGGAAGAATATATATCCCACGGGGGTAAAATTGAAAAAAGTTGAAAACATTTTTTTTTTGGACTTAGTCATATTCCAGTCGTTTATCAGACTTTCAGATAGGGCAAATGTCAGTGAGCGTTCCGATTTCAGTTCCAGAGCGATTCGCCCAATGAGTCCTTGATATTTAGTCGTTTTCAGCCAATATTTTGGATTTTTGAAAATTTCACTTTTTTGTGAAAATATCCACGAAATTAGGGAATAATATGTGTGAGGGTACCCCAGGAGAGTTCCAAATATGTGTGGGTAGAATATATATCCCACGGGGGTAAAATTGAAAAAAGTTGAAAACATTTTTTTTTTGGGACTTAGTCATTTTTCCGGCGTTTATCAGACTTTCAGATAGGGGAAATGTCAGTGAGCGCTCCGATTTCAGTTCCAGAGCGATTCGCCCAATGAGTCCTTGATATTTAGTCGTTTTCAGCCAATATTTTGGATTTTTGAAAATTTCTCTTTTTTGTGAAAATATCCACTAAATTAGGGAATAATATGTGTGAGGGTACCCCAGGAGAGTTCCAAATGTGTGTGGGTAGAATATATATCCCACGGGGGTAAAATTGAAAAAAGTTGAAAACATTTTTTTTTTGGGACTTAGTCATTTTTCCGGCGTTTATCAGACTTTCAGATAGGGCAAATGTCAGTGAGCGTTCCGATTTCAGTTACAGAGCGATTCGCCCAATGAGTCCTTGATATTTAGTCGTTTTCAGCCAATTTTCTGGATTTTTGAAAATTTCACTTTTTTGTGAAAATATCCACTAAATAAGGGAATAATATGTGTGAGGGTACCCCAGGAGAGTTCCAAATGTGTGTGGGTAGAATATATATCCCACGAGGGTAAAATTGAAAAAAGTTGAAAACATTTTTTTTTTTTGGACTTAGTCATTTTTCCGGCGTTTATCAGACTTTCAGGTAGGGCAAATGCCAGTGAGCGTTGCAATTTCAGTTCCAGAGCGATTCGTCCAATGAGTCTTTGATATTTAGTCGTTTTCAGCCAATTTTCTGGATTTTTGAAAATTTCACTTTTTTGTGAAAATATTCACTAATTGAGGGAATAATATGTGTGAGGGTACCCCAGGAGAGTTCCAAATGTGTGTGGGTAGAATATATATCCCACGGGGGTAAAATTGAAAAAAGTTGAAAACTCTTTTTTTTTGGACTTAGTCATTTTTCCGGCGTTTATCAGACTTTCAAACAGGGCAAATGTCATTGAGCGTTCCAATTTCAGTTCCAGAGCGATTCGCCCAATGAGTCCTTGATATTTAGTCGTTTTCAGCCAATATTTTGGATTTTTGAAAATTTCACTTTTTTGTGAAAATATCCACTAAATGAGGGAATAATATGTGTGAGGGTACCCCAGGAGAGTTCCAAATGTGTGTGGGTAGAATATATATCCCACGGGGGTAAAATTGAAAAAAGTTGAAAACATTTTTTTTTTGGACTTAGTCATTTTCCAGTCGTTTATCAGACTTTCAGATAGGGCAAATGTCAGTGAGCGTTCCGATTTCAGTTCCAGAGCGATTCACCCAATGAGTCTTTGATATTTAGTCGTTTCCAGCCAATTTTCTGGATTTTTGAAAATTTCACTTTTTTGTGAAAATATCCACTAAATGAGGGAATAATATGTGTGAGGGTACCCCAGGAGAGTCCCAAATGTGTGTGGGTAGAATATATATCCCACGGGGGTAAAATTGAAAAAAGTTGAAAACATTTTTTTTTTGGACTTAGTCATTTTTCCGGCGTTAATCAGACTTTCAAATAGGGCAAATGTCATTGAGCATTCCAATTTCAGTTCCAGAGCGATTGGCCCATGAGTCCTTGATATTTAGTCGTTTTCAGCCAATTTTCTGGATTTTTGAAAATTTCACTTTTTTGTGAAAATATCCACTAAATGAGGGAATAATATGTGTGAGGGTACCGTAGGAGAGTTCCAAATGTGTGTGGGAAGAATATATATCCCACGGGGGTAAAATTGAAAAAAGTTGAAAACATTTTTTTTTTGGACTTAGTCATTTTTCCGGCGTTTATCAGACTTTCAGACAGGGAAAATGTCAGTGAGCGTTCCAATTTCAGTTCCAGAGCGATTCGTCCAATGAGTCTTTGATATTTAGTCGTTTTCAGCCAATTTTCTGGATTTTTGAAAATTTCACTTTTTTGTGAAAATATCCACTAAATTAGGGAATAATATGTGTGAGGGTACCCCAGGAAAGTTCCAAATGTGTGTGGGTAGAATATATATCCCACGGGGGTAAAATTGAAAAAAGTTGAAAACATTTTTTTTTTTGGACTTAGTCATTTTTCTGGCGTTTATCAGACTTTCAGATAGGGGAAATGTCAGTGAGCATTCCGATTTCAGTTCCAGAGCGATTCGCCCAATGAGTCCTTGATATTTAGTCGTTTTCAGCCATTATTTTGGATTTTTGAAAATTTCACTTTTTTGTGAAAATATCCACTAAATGAGGGAATAATATGTGTGAGGGTACCCCAGGAGAGTTCCAAATGTGTGTGGGTAGAATATATATCCCACGGGGGTAAAATTGAAAAAAGTTGAAAACATTTTTTTTTTGGACTTAGTCATATTCCAGTCGTTTATCAGACTTTCAGATAGGGCAAATGTCATTGAGTGCTCCGATTTCAGTTCCAGAGCGATTGGCCCATGAGTCCTTGATATTTAGTCGTTTTCAGCCAATTTTCTGGATTTTTGAAAATTTCACTTTTTTGTGAAAATATCCACTAAATGAGGGAATAATATGTGTGAGGGTACCCCAGGAAAGTTCCAAATGTGTGTGGGTAGAATATATATCCCACGGGGGTAAAATTGAAAAAAGTTGAAAACATTTTTTTTTTTGGACTTAGTCATTTTTCCGGCGTTTATCAGACTTTCAGGTAGGGCAAATGCCAGTGAGCGTTGCAATTTCAGTTCCAGAGCGATTCGTCCAATGAGTCTTTGATATTTAGTCGTTTTCAGCCAATTTTCTGGATTTTTGAAAATTTCACTTTTTTGTGAAAATATTCACTAATTGAGGGAATAATATGTGTGAGGGTACCCCAGGAGAGTTCCAAATGTGTGTGGGTAGAATATATATCCCACGGGGGTAAAATTGAAAAAAGTTGAAAACTCTTTTTTTTTGGACTTAGTCATTTTTCCGGCGTTTATCAGACTTTCAAACAGGGCAAATGTCATTGAGCGTTCCAATTTCAGTTCCAGAGCGATTCGCCCAATGAGTCCTTGATATTTAGTCGTTTTCAGCCAATATTTTCGATTTTTGAAAATTTCACTTTTTTGTGAAAATATCCACTAAATTAGGGAATAATATGTGTGCGGGTACCCCAGGAGAGTTACAAATGTGTGTGGGTAGAATATATATCCCACGGGGGTAAAATTGAAAAAAGTTGAAAACATTTTTTTTTTGAACTTAGTCATATTCCAGTCGTTTATCAGACTTTCAGATAGGGCAAATGTCAGTGAGCGTTCCGATTTCAGTTCCAGAGCGATTCGCCCAATGAGTCCTTGATATTTAGTCGTTTTCAGCCAATATTTTGGATTTTTGAAAATTTCACTTTTTTGTGAAAATATCCACGAAATTAGGGAATAATATGTGTGAGGGTACCCCAGGAGAGTTCCAAATATGTGTGGGTAGAATATATATCCCACGGGGGTAAAATTGAAAAAAGTTGAAAACATTTTTTTTTTGGGACTTAGTCATTTTTCCGGCGTTTATCAGACTTTCAGATAGGGGAAATGTCAGTGAGCGCTCCGATTTCAGTTCCAGAGCGATTCGCCCAATGAGTCCTTGATATTTAGTCGTTTTCAGCCAATATTTTGGATTTTTGAAAATTTCTCTTTTTTGTGAAAATATCCACTAAATTAGGGAATAATATGTGTGAGGGTACCCCAGGAGAGTTCCAAATGTGTGTGGGTAGAATATATATCCCACGGGGGTAAAATTGAAAAAAGTTGAAAACATTTTTTTTTTGGGACTTAGTCATTTTTCCGGCGTTTATCAGACTTTCAGATAGGGCAAATGTCAGTGAGCGTTCCGATTTCAGTTACAGAGCGATTCGCCCAATGAGTCCTTGATATTTAGTCGTTTTCAGCCAATTTTCTGGATTTTTGAAAATTTCACTTTTTTGTGAAAATATCCACTAAATAAGGGAATAATATGTGTGAGGGTACCCCAGGAGAGTTCCAAATGTGTGTGGGTAGAATATATATCCCACGAGGGTAAAATTGAAAAAAGTTGAAAACATTTTTTTTTTTTGGACTTAGTCATTTTTCCGGCGTTTATCAGACTTTCAGGTAGGGCAAATGCCAGTGAGCGTTGCAATTTCAGTTCCAGAGCGATTCGTCCAATGAGTCTTTGATATTTAGTCGTTTTCAGCCAATTTTCTGGATTTTTGAAAATTTCACTTTTTTGTGAAAATATTCACTAATTGAGGGAATAATATGTGTGAGGGTACCCCAGGAGAGTTCCAAATGTGTGTGGGTAGAATATATATCCCACGGGGGTAAAATTGAAAAAAGTTGAAAACTCTTTTTTTTTGGACTTAGTCATTTTTCCGGCGTTTATCAGACTTTCAAACAGGGCAAATGTCATTGAGCGTTCCAATTTCAGTTCCAGAGCGATTCGCCCAATGAGTCCTTGATATTTAGTCGTTTTCAGCCAATATTTTGGATTTTTGAAAATTTCACTTTTTTGTGAAAATATCCACTAAATGAGGGAATAATATGTGTGAGGGTACCCCAGGAGAGTTCCAAATGTGTGTGGGTAGAATATATATCCCACGGGGGTAAAATTGAAAAAAGTTGAAAACATTTTTTTTTTGGACTTAGTCATTTTCCAGTCGTTTATCAGACTTTCAGATAGGGCAAATATCAGTGAGCGTTCCGATTTCAGTTCCAGAGCGATTCACCCAATGAGTCTTTGATATTTAGTCGTTTCCAGCCAATTTTCTGGATTTTTGAAAATTTCACTTTTTTGTGAAAATATCCACTAAATGAGGGAATAATATGTGTGAGGGTACCCCAGGAGAGTCCCAAATGTGTGTGGGTAGAATATATATCCCACGGGGGTAAAATTGAAAAAAGTTGAAAACATTTTTTTTTTGGACTTAGTCATTTTTCCGGCGTTAATCAGACTTTCAAATAGGGCAAATGTCATTGAGCATTCCAATTTCAGTTCCAGAGCGATTGGCCCATGAGTCCTTGATATTTAGTCGTTTTCAGCCAATTTTCTGGATTTTTGAAAATTTCACTTTTTTGTGAAAATATCCACTAAATGAGGGAATAATATGTGTGAGGGTACCGTAGGAGAGTTCCAAATGTGTGTGGGAAGAATATATATCCCACGGGGGTAAAATTGAAAAAAGTTGAAAACATTTTTTTTTTGGACTTAGTCATTTTTCCGGCGTTTATCAGACTTTCAGACAGGGAAAATGTCAGTGAGCGTTCCAATTTCAGTTCCAGAGCGATTCGTCCAATGAGTCTTTGATATTTAGTCGTTTTCAGCCAATTTTCTGGATTTTTGAAAATTTCACTTTTTTGTGAAAATATCCACTAAATTAGGGAATAATATGTGTGAGGGTACCCCAGGAAAGTTCCAAATGTGTGTGGGTAGAATATATCTCCCACGGGGGTAAAATTGAAAAAAGTTGAAAACATTTTTTTTTTTGGACTTAGTCATTTTTCTGGCGTTTATCAGACTTTCAGATAGGGGAAATGTCAGTGAGCATTCCGATTTCAGTTCCAGAGCGATTCGCCCAATGAGTCCTTGATATTTAGTCGTTTTCAGCCATTATTTTGGATTTTTGAAAATTTCACTTTTTTGTGAAAATATCCACTAAATGAGGGAATAATATGTGTGAGGGTACCCCAGGAGAGTTCCAAATGTGTGTGGGTAGAATATATATCCCACGGGGGTAAAATTGAAAAAAGTTGAAAACATTTTTTTTTTGGACTTAGTCATATTCCAGTCGTTTATCAGACTTTCAGATAGGGCAAATGTCATTGAGTGCTCCGATTTCAGTTCCAGAGCGATTGGCCCATGAGTCCTTGATATTTGGTCGTTTTCAGCCAATTTTCTGGATTTTTGAAAATTTCACTTTTTTGTGAAAATATCCACTAAATGAGGGAATAATATGTGTGAGGGTACCCCAGGAAAGTTCCAAATGTGTGTGGGTAGAATATATATCCCACGGGGGTAAAATTGAAAAAAGTTGAAAACATTTTTTTTTTTGGACTTAGTCATTTTTCTGGCGTTTATCAGACTTTCAGATAGGGGAAATGTCAGTGAGCATTCCGATTTCAGTTCCAGAGCGATTCGCCCAATGAGTCCTTGATATTTAGTCGTTTTCAGCCATTATTTTGGATTTTTGAAAATTTCACTTTTTTGTGAAAATATCCACTAAATGAGGGAATAATATGTGTGAGGGTACCCCAGGAGAGTTCCAAATGTGTGTGGGTAGAATATATATCCCACGGGGGTAAAATTGAAAAATGTTGAAAACTCTTTTTTTTTGGACTTAGTCATTTTTCCGGCGCTTATCAGACTTTCAGATAGGGCAAATGTCAGTGAGCATACAGATTTCAGTTCCAGAGCGATTCGCGCAATTAGTCCATGATATTTAGTCGTTTTCAGCCAATTTTCTGGATTTTTGAAAATTTCACTTTTTTGTGAAAATATCCACTAAATGAGGGAATAATATGTGTGAGGGTACCCTAGGAGAGTTCCAAATGTGTGTGGGTAGAATATATATCCCACGGGGTAAAATTGAAAAAAGTTGAAAACATTTTTTTTTTTGGACTTAGTCATTTTTCCAGCGTTTATCAGACTTTCAAACAGGGCAAATGTCATTGAGCGTTCCAATTTCAGTTCCAGAGCGATTCGCCCAATGAGTCCTTGATATTTAGTCGTTTTCAGCCAATTTTCTGGACTTTTGAAAATTTCACTTTTTTGTGAAAATATCCACTAAATGAGGGAATAATATGTGTGAGGGTACCCTAGGAGAGTTCCAAATGTGTGTGGGTAGAATATATATCCCACGGGGTAAAATTGAAAAAAGTTGAAAACATTTTTTTTTTTAGACTTAGTCATTTTTCCGGCATTTATCAGACTTTCAGATAGGGCAAATGTCAGTGAGCGTTCCAATTTCAGTTCCAGAGCGATTCGCCCAATGAGTCTTTGATATTTAGTCGTTTTCAGCCAATTTCCTGGATTTTTGAAAATTTCACTTTTTTGTGAAAATATCCACTAAATGAGGGAATAATATGTGTGAGGGTACCCCAGGAGAGTCCCAAATGTGTGTGGGTAGAATATATATCCCACGGGGGTAAAATTGAAAAAAGTTGAAAACATTTTTTTTTTGGACTTAGTCATTTTTCCGGCGTTAATCAGACTTTCAAATAGGGCAAATGTCATTGAGCATTCCAATTTCAGTTCCAGAGCGATTGGCCCATGAGTCCTTGATATTTAGTCGTTTTCAGCCAATTTTCTGGATTTTTGAAAATTTCACTTTTTTTGTGAAAATATCCACTAAATGAGGGAATAATATGTGTGAGGGTACCCCAGGAAAGTTCCAAATGTGTGTGGGTAGAATATATATCCCACGGGGGTAAAATTGAAAAAAGTTGAAAACATTTTTTTTTTTGGACTTAGTCATTTTTCTGGCGTTTATCAGACTTTCAGATAGGGGAAATGTCAGTGAGCATTCCGATTTCAGTTCCAGAGCGATTCGCCCAATGAGTCCTTGATATTTAGTCGTTTTCAGCCATTATTTTGGATTTTTGAAAATTTCACTTTTTTGTGAAAATATCCACTAAATGAGGGAATAATATGTGTGAGGGTACCCCAGGAGAGTTCCAAATGTGTGTGGGTAGAATATATATCCCACGGGGGTAAAATTGAAAAAAGTTGAAAACTCTTTTTTTTTGGACTTAGTCATTTTTCCAGCGTTTATCAGACTTTCAAACAGGGCAAATGTCATTGAGCGTTCCAATTTCAGTTCCAGAGCGATTCGCCCAATGAGTCCTTGATATTTAGTCGTTTTCAGCCAATTTTCTGGACTTTTGAAAATTTCACTTTTTTGTGAAAATATCCACTAAATGAGGGAATAATATGTGTGAGGGTACCCCAGGAGAGATCCAAATGTGTGTGGGTAGAAGATATATCCCACGGGGGTAAAATTGAAAAAAGTTGAAAACATTTTTTTTTTGGACTTAGTCATATTCCAGTCGTTTATCAGACTTTCAGATAGGGCAAATGTCAGTGAGCGTTCCAATTTCAGTTCCAGAGCGATTCACCCAATGAGTCTTTGATATTTAGTCGTTTTCAGCCAATTTTCTGGATTTTTGAAAATTTCACTTTTTTGTGAAAATATCCACTAAATGAGGGAATAATATGTGTGAGGGTACCCCAGGAGAGTCCCAAATGTGTGTGGGTAGAATATATATCCCACGGGGGTAAAATTGAAAAAAGTTGAAAACATTTTTTTTTTGGACTTAGTCATTTTTCCGGCGTTAATCAGACTTTCAAATAGGGCAAATGTCATTGAGCATTCCAATTTCAGTTCCAGAGCGATTGGCCCATGAGTCCTTGATATTTAGTCGTTTTCAGCCAATTTTCTGGATTTTTGAAAATTTCACTTTTTTTGTGAAAATATCCACTAAATGAGGGAATAATATGTGTGAGGGTACCGTAGGAGAGTTCCAAATGTGTGTGGGTAGAATATATATCCCACGGGGTAAAATTGAAAAAAGTTGAAAATATTTTTTTTTTTGGACTTAGTCATTTTTCCGGCGTTTATCAGACTTTCAGATAGGGCAAATGTCAGTGGGCGTTCCGATTTCAGTTCCAGAGCGATTCGCCCAATGAGTCCTTGATATTTAGTTGTTTTCAGCCAATTTTCTGGATTTTTGAAAATTTCACTTTTTTGTGAAAATATTCACTAATTGAGGGAATAATATGTGTGAGGGTACCCCAGGAGAGTTCCAAATGTGTGTGGGTAGAATATATATCCCACGGGGGTAAAATTGAAAAAAGTTGAAAACTCTTTTTTTTTGGACTTAGTCATTTTTCCGGCGTTTATCAGACTTTCAAACAGGGCAAATGTCATTGAGCGTTCCAATTTCAGTTCCAGAGCGATTCGCCCAATGAGTCCTTGATATTTAGTAGTTTTCAGCCAATTTTCTGGATTTTTGAAAATTTCACTTTTTTGTGAAAATATCCACTAAATGAGGGAATAATATGTGTGAGGGTACCCCAGGAGAGTTCCAAATGTGTGTGGGTAGAGTATATATCCCACGGGGGTAAAATTGAAAAAAGTTGAAAACTCTTTTTTTTTGGACTTAGTCATTTTTCCGGCGTTTATCAGACTTTCAGATAGGGCAAATGTCAGTGAGCATACAGATTTCAGTTCCAGAGCGATTCGCGCAATGAGTCCTTGATATTTAGTCGTTTTCAGCCAATTTTCTGGATTTTTGAAAATTTCACTTTTTTGTGAAAATATCCACTAAATGAGGGAATAATATGTGTGAGGGTACCCCAGGAGAGTTCCAAATGTGTGTGGGTAGAATATATATCCCACGGGGGTAAAATTGAAAAAAGTTGAAAACATTTTTTTTTTGGACTTAGTCATTTTTCCGGCGTTAATCAGACTTTCAAATAGGGCAAATGTCATTGAGCATTCCAATTTCAGTTCCAGAGTGATTGGCCCATGAGTCCTTGATATTTAGTCGTTTTCAGCCAATTTTCTGGATTTTTGAAAATTTCACTTTTTTTGTGAAAATATCCACTAAATGAGGGAATAATATGTGTGAGGGTACCGTAGGAGAGTTCCAAATGTGTGTGGGTAAGAATATATATCCCACGGGGTAAAATTGAAAAAAGTTGAAAATATTTTTTTTTTTGGACTTAGTCATTTTTCCGGCGTTTATCAGACTTTCAGATAGGGCAAATGTCAGTGGGCGTTCCGATTTCAGTTCCAGAGCGATTCGCCCAATGAGTCCTTGATATTTAGTTGTTTTCAGCCAATTTTCTGGATTTTTGAAAATTTCACTTTTTTGTGAAAATATTCACTAATTGAGGGAATAATATGTGTGAGGGTACCCCAGGAGAGTTCCAAATGTGTGTGGGTAGAATATATATCCCACGGGGGTAAAATTGAAAAAAGTTGAAAACTCTTTTTTTTTGGACTTAGTCATTTTTCCGGCGTTTATCAGACTTTCAAACAGGGCAAATGTCATTGAGCGTTCCAATTTCAGTTCCAGAGCGATTCGCCCAATGAGTCCTTGATATTTAGTAGTTTTCAGCCAATTTTCTGGATTTTTGAAAATTTCACTTTTTTGTGAAAATATCCACTAAATGAGGGAATAATATGTGTGAGGGTACCCCAGGAGAGTTCCAAATGTGTGTGGGTAGAGTATATATCCCACGGGGGTAAAATTGAAAAAAGTTGAAAACTCTTTTTTTTTGGACTTAGTCATTTTTCCGGCGTTTATCAGACTTTCAGATAGGGCAAATGTCAGTGAGCATACAGATTTCAGTTCCAGAGCGATTCGCGCAATGAGTCCTTGATATTTAGTCGTTTTCAGCCAATTTTCTGGATTTTTGAAAATTTCACTTTTTTGTGAAAATATCCACTAAATGAGGGAATAATATGTGTGAGGGTACCCCAGGAGAGTTCCAAATGTGTGTGGGTAGAATATATATCCCACGGGGGTAAAATTGAAAAAAGTTGAAAACATTTTTTTTTTGGACTTAGTCATTTTTCCGGCGTTAATCAGACTTTCAAATAGGGCAAATGTCATTGAGCATTCCAATTTCAGTTCCAGAGTGATTGGCCCATGAGTCCTTGATATTTAGTCGTTTTCAGCCAATTTTCTGGATTTTTGAAAATTTCACTTTTTTTGTGAAAATATCCACTAAATGAGGGAATAATATGTGTGAGGGTACCGTAGGAGAGTTCCAAATGTGTGTGGGTAGAATATATATCCCACGGGGTAAAATTGAAAAAAGTTGAAAATATTTTTTTTTTTGGACTTAGTCATTTTTCCGGCGTTTATCAGACTTTCAGATAGGGCAAATGTCAGTGAGCGTTCCGATTTCAGTTCCAGAGCGATTCACCCAATGAGTCTTTGATATTTAGTCGTTTCCAGCCAATTTTCTGGATTTTTGAAAATTTCACTTTTTTGTGAAAATATCCACTAAATGAGGGAATAATATGTGTGAGGGTACCCCAGGAGAGTCCCAAATGTGTGTGGGTAGAATATGTATCCCACGGGGGTAAAATTGAAAAAAGTTGAAAACATTTTTTTTTTTGGACTTAGTCATTTTTCCGGCGTTAATCAGACTTTCAAATAGGGCAAATGTCATTGAGCATTCCAATTTCAGTTCCAGAGCGATTGGCCCATGAGTCCTTGATATTTAGTCGTTTTCAGCCAATATTTTGGATTTTTGAAAATTTCACTTTTTTGTGAAAATATCCACTAAATGAAGGAATAATATGTGTGAGGGTACCGTAGGAGAGTTCCAAATGTGTGTGGGAAGAATATATATCCCACGGGGGTAAAATTGAAAAAAGTTGAAAACATTTTTTTTTTGGACTTAGTCATTTTTCCGGCGTTTATCAGGCTTTCAGATAGGGCAAATGTCAGTGAGCGTTCCAATTTCAGTTCCAGAGCGATTCGTCCAATGAGTCTTTGATATTTAGTCGTTTTCAGCCAATTTTCTGGATTTTTGAAAATTTCACTTTTTTGTGAAAATATCCACTAAATTAGGGAATAATATGTGTGAGGGTACCCCAGGAAAGTTCCAAATGTGTGTGGGTAGAATATATATCCCACGGGGGTAAAATTGAAAAAAGTTGAAAACATTTTTTTTTTGGACTTAGTCATTTTTCTGGCGTTTATCAGACTTTCAGATAGGGGAAATGTCAGTGAGCATTCCGATTTCAGTTCCAGAGCGATTTGCCCAATGAGTCCTTGATATTTAGTCGTTTTCAGCCATTATTTTGGATTTTTGAAAATTTCACTTTTTTGTGAAAATATCCACTAAATGAGGGAATAATATGTGTGAGGGTACCCCAGGAGAGTTCCAAATGTGTGTGGGTAGAATATATATCCCACGGGGGTAAAATTGAAAAAAGTTGAAAACATTTTTTTTTTGGACTTAGTCATATTCCAGTCGTTTATCAGACTTTCAGATAGGGCAAATGTCAGTGAGTGCTCCGATTTCAGTTCCAGAGCGATTGGCCCATGAGTCCTTGATATTTAGTCGTTTTCAGCCAATTTTCTGGATTTTTGAAAATTTCACTTTTTTGTGAAAATATCCACTAAATGAGGGAATAATATGTGTGAGGGTACCGTAGGAGAGTTCCAAATGTGTGTGGTTAGAATATATATCCCACGGGGTAAAATTGAAAAAGGTTGAAAACATTTTTTTTTGTAGGACTTAGTCATTTTTCCGGCGTTTATCAGACTTTCAGATAGGGGAAATGTCAGTGAGTGCTCCGATTTCAGTTCCAGAGCCATTCGCCCAATGAGTCCTTGATATTTAGTCGTTTTCAGCCAATATTTTGGATTTTTGAAAATTTCACTTTTTTGTGAAAATATCCACTAAATGAGGGAATAATATGTGTGAGGGTACCCCAGGAGAGCTCCAAATGTGTGTGGGTAGAAGATATATCCCACGGGGGTAAAATTGAAAAAAGTTGAAAACATTTTTTTTTTGGACTTAGTCATTTTTCCGGCGTTAATCAGACTTTCAAATAGGGCAAATGTCATTGAGCATTCCAATTTCAGTTCCAGAGCGATTGGCCCATGAGTCCTTGATATTTAGTCGTTTTCAGCCAATTTTCTGGATTTTTGAAAATTTCACTTTTTTGTGAAAATATCCACTAAATGAGGGAATAATATGTGTGAGGGTACCGTAGGAGAGTTCCAAATGTGTGTGGGTAGAATATATATCCCACGGGGTAAAATTGAAAAAAGTTGAAAATATTTTTTTTTTTGGACTTAGTCATTTTTCCGGCGTTTATCAGACTTTCAGATAGGGCAAATGTCAGTGAGCGTTCCAATTTCAGTTCCAGAGCGATTCGTCCAATGAGTCTTTGATATTTAGTCGTTTTCAGCCAATTTTCTGGATTTTTGAAAATTTCACTTTTTTGTGAAAATATCCACTAAATGAGGGAATAATATGTGTGAGGGTACCCTAGGATAGTTCCAAATGTGTGTGGGTAGAATATATATCCCACGGGGTAAAATTGAAAAAAGTTGAAAACATTTTTTTTTTTAACTTAGTCATTTTCCAGTCGTTTATCAGACTTTCAGATAGGGCAAATGTCAGTGAGCGTTCCGATTTCAGTTCCAGAGCGATTCACCCAATGAGTCTTTGCTATTTAGTCATTTTCAGCCAATTTTCTGGATTTTTGAAAATTTCACTTTTTTGTGAAAATATCCACTAAATGAGGGAATAATATGTGTGAGGGTACCCCAGGAGAATTCCAAATGTGTGTGGGTAGAATATATATCCCACGGGGGTAAAATTAAAAAAAGTTGAAAACTCTTTTTTTTTGGACTTAGTCATTTTTCCAGCGTTTATCAGACTTTCAAACAGGGCAAATGTCATTGAGCGTTCCAATTTCAGTTCCAGAGCGATTCGCCCAATGAGTCCTTGATATTTCGTCGTTTTCAGCCAATTTTCTGGACTTTTGAAAATTTCACTTTTTTGTGAAAATATCCACTAAATTAGGGAATAATATGTGTGAGGGTACCCTAGGAGAGTTCCAAATGTGTGTGGGTAGAATATATATCCCACGGGGTAAAATTGAAAAAAGTTGAAAACATTTTTTTTTTTAGACTTAGTCATTTTTCCGGCATTTATCAGACTTTCAGATAGGGCAAATGTCAGTGAGCGTTCCAATTTCAGTTCCAGAGCGATTCGCCCAATGAGTCTTTGATATTTAGTCGTTTTCAGCCAATTTCCTGGATTTTTGAAAATTTCACTTTCGTGTGAAAATATCCACTAAATTAGGGAATAATATGTGTGAGGGTACCCCAGGAGAGTTCCAAATGTGTGTGGGTAGAATATATATCCCACGGGGGTAAAATTGAAAAAAGTTGAAAACATTTTTTTTTTTGGACTTAGTCATTTTTCTGGCGTTTATCAGACTTTCAGATAGGAGAAATGTCAGTGAGCATTCCGATTTCAGTTCCAGAGCGATTCGCCCAATGAGTCCTTGATATTTAGTCGTTTTCAGCCATTATTTTGGATTTTTGAAAATTTCACTTTTTTGTGAAAATATCCACTAAATGAGGGAATAATATGTGTGAGGGTACCCCAGGAGAGTTCCAAATGTGCGTGGGTAGAATATATATCCCACGGGGGTAAAATTGAAAAAAGTTGAAAACAATTTTTTTTGGGGACTTAGTCATTTTTCCGGCTTTTATCAGACTTTCAGATAGGGGAAATGTCAGTGAGCATTCCAATTTCAGTTCCAGAGCGATTCGCCCAATGAGTCTTTGATATTTAGTCGTTTTCAGCCAATTTTCTGGATTTTTGAAAATTTCACTTTTTTGTGAAAATATCCACTAAATGAGGAAATAATATGTGTGAGGGTACCCTAGGATAGTTCCAAATGTGTGTGGGTAGAATATATATCCCACGGGGTAAAATTGAAAAAAGTTGAAAACATTTTTTTTTTTAACTTAGTCATTTTCCAGTCGTTTATCAGACTTTCAGATAGGGCAAATGTCAGTGAGCGTTCCGATTTCAGTTCCAGAGCGATTCACCCAATGAGTCTTTGCTATTTAGTCGTTTTCAGCCAATTTTCTGGATTTTTGAAAATTTCACTTTTTTGTGAAAATATCCACTAAATGAGGGAACAATATGTGTGAGGGTACCCTAGGAGAGTTCCAAATGTGTGTGGGTAGAATATATATCCCACGGGGTAAAATTGAAAAAAGTTGAAAACATTTTTTTTTTTAGACTTAGTCATTTTTCCGGCTTTTATCAGACTTTCAGATAGGGGAAATGTCAGTGAGCATTCCAATTTCAGTTCCAGAGCGATTCGCCCAATGAGTCTTTGATATTTAGTCGTTTTCAGCCAATTTTCTGGATTTTTGAAAATTTCACTTTTTTGTGAAAATATCCACTAAATTAGGGAATAATATGTGTGAGGGTACCCTAGGATAGTTCCAAATGTGTGTGGGTAGAATATATATCCCACGGGGTAAAATTGAAAAATGTTGAAAACATTTTTTTTTTTAACTTAGTCATTTTCCAGTCGTTTATCAGACTTTCAGATAGGGCAAATGTCAGTGAGCGTTCCGATTTCAGTTCCAGAGCGATTCACCCAATGAGTCTTTGCTATTTAGTCGTTTTCAGCCAATTTTCTGGATTTTTGAAAATTTCACTTTTTTGTGAAAATATCCACTAAATGAGGGAATAATATGCGTGAGGGTACCCCAGGAGAATTCCAAATGTGTGTGGGTAGAATATATATCCCACGGGGGTAAAATTGAAAAAAGTTGAAAACTCTTTTTTTTTGGACTTAGTCATTTTTCCAGCGTTTATCAGACTTTCAAACAGGGCAAATGTCATTGAGCGTTCCAATTTCAGTTCCAGAGCGATTCGCCCAATGAGTCCTTGATATTTAGTCGTTTTCAGCCTATTTTCTGGACTTTTGAAAATTTCACTTTTTTGTGAAAATATCCACTAAATGAGGGAATAATATGTGTGAGGGTACCCTAGGAGAGTTCCAAATGTGTGTGGGTAGAATATATATCCCACGGGGGTAAAATTGAAAAAAGTTGAAAACATTTTTTTTTTTAGACTTAGTCATTTTTCCGGCATTTATCAGACTTTCAGATAGGGCAAATGTCAGTGAGCGTTCCAATTTCAGTTCCAGAGCGATTCGCCCAATGAGTCTTTGATATTTAGTCGTTTTCAGCCAATTTCCTGGATTTTTGAAAATTTCACTTTTTTGTGAAAATATCCACTAAATGAGGGAATAATATGTGTGAGGGTACCCCAGGAGAGATCCAAATGTGTGTGGGTAGAAGATATATCCCCCGGGGGTAAAATTGAAAAACGTTGAAAACATTTTTTTTTTGGACTTAGTCATATTCCAGTCGTTTATCAGACTTTCAGATAGGGCAAATGTCAGTGAGCGTTCCAATTTCAGTTCCAGAGCGATTCACCCAATGAGTCTTTGATATTTAGTCGTTTTCAGCCAATTTTCTGGATTTTTGAAAATTTCACTTTTTTGTGAAAATATCCACTAAATGAGGGAATAATATGTGTGAGGGTACCGTAGGAGAGTTCCAAATGTGTGTGGGTAGACTATATATCCCACGGGGTAAAATTGAAAAAAGTTGAAAATATTTTTTTTTTTGGACTTAGTCATTTTTCCGGCGTTTATCAGACTTTCAGATAGGGCAAATGTCAGTGAGCGTTCCAATTTCAGTTCCAGAGCGATTCGTCCAATGAGTCTTTGATATTTAGTCGTTTTCAGCCAATTTTCTGGATTTTTGAAAATTTCACTTTTTTGTGAAAATATCCACTAAATTAGGGAATAATATGTGTGAGGGTACCCCAGGAGAGTTCCAAATGTGTGTGGGTAGAATATATATCCCACGGGGGTAAAATTGACAAAAGTTGAAAACATTTTTTTTTTTGGACTTAGTCATTTTTCTGGCGTTTATCAGACTTTCAGATAGGAGAAATGTCAGTGAGCATTCCGATTTCAGTTCCAGAGCGATTCGCCCAATGAGTCCTTGATATTTAGTCGTTTTCAGCCAATATTTTGGATTTTTGAAAATTTCACTTTTTTGTGAAAATATCCACTAAATGAGGGAATAATATGTGTGAGGGTACCCCAGGAGAGTTCCAAATGTGTGTGGGTAGAATATATATCCCACGGAGGTAAAATTGAAAAAAGTTGAAAAATTTTTTTTTTGGATTTAGTCATTTTTCCGGCGTTTATCAGACTTTCAGATAGGGGAAATGTCAGTGAGTGTTCCAATTTCAGTTCCAGAGCGATTGGCCCATGAGTCCTTGATATTTAGTCGTTTTCAGCCAATTTTCTGGATTTTTGAAAATTTCACTTTTTTGTGAAAATATCCACTAAACGAGGCAATAATATGTGTGAGGGTACCGTAGGAGAGTTCCAAATGTGTGTGGGAAGAATATATATCCCACGGGGGTAAAATTGAAAAAAGTTGAAAACATTTTTTTTTGGACTTAGTCATTTTTCCGGCGTTTATCAGACTTTCAGATAGGGGAAATGTCAGTGAGCGTTCCAATTTCAGTTCCAGAGCGATTCGCCCAATGAGTCCTTGATATTTAGTCGTTTTCAGCCAATATTTTGGATGTTTGAAAATTTCACTTTTTTGTGAAAATATCCACTAAATTAGGGAATAATATGTGTGAGGGTACCCCAGGAGAGTTCCAAATGTGTGTGGGTAGAATATATATCCCACGGGGGTAAAATTGAAAAAAGTTGAAAACATTTTTTTTTTGGATTTAGTCATTTTTCCGGCGTTTATCAGACTTTCAGATAGGGCAAATGTCAGTGAGTGTTCCAATTTCAGTTCCAGAACGATTCGCCCAATGAGTCTTTGATATTTAGTCGTTTTCAGCCAATTTTCTGAATTTTTGAAAATTTCACTTTTTTCTGAAAATATCCACTAAATGAGGGAATAATATGTGTGAGGGTACCGTATGAGAGTTACAAATGTGTGTGGGTAGAATATATATCGCACGGGGTAAAATTGAAAAAATTTGAAAACAGTTTTTTTTTTAGACTTGGTCATTTTTCCGGCGTTTATCAGACTTTCAGATAGGGCAAATGTCAGTGAGGGTTCCAACTTCAGTTCCAGAGCGATTCGCCCAATGAGTCTTTGATATTTAGTCGTTTTCAGCCAATTTCCTGGATTTTTGAAAATTTCACTTTTTTGTGAAAATATCCACTAAATGAGGGAATAATATGTGTGAGGGTACCCTAGGAGAGTTCCAAATGTGTGTGGGTAGAATATATATCCCACGGGGTAAAATTGAAAAAAGTTGAAAACATTTTTTTTTTGGACTTAGTCATTTTCCAGTCGTTTATCAGACTTTCAGATAGGGCAAATGTCAGTGAGCGTTCCGATTTCAGTTCCAGTGCGATTCGCCCAATGAGTCTTTGATATTTAGTCGTTTTCAGCCAATTTTCTGGATTTTTGAAAATTTCACTTTTTTGTGAAAATATCCACTAAATGAGGGAAAAATATGTGTGAGGGTACCCCAGGAGAGTTCCAAATGTGTGTGGGTAGAATATATATCCCACGGGGTAAAATTGAAAAAAGTTGAAAACATTTTTTTTTTTGGACTTAGTCATTTTTCCGGCGTTAATCAGACTTTCAAATAGGGCAAATGTCATTGAGCATTCCAATTTCAGTTCCAGAGCGATTGGCCCATGAGTCCTTGATATTTAGTCGTTTTCAGCCAATTTTCTGGATTTTTGAAAATTTCACTTTTTTGTGAAAATATCCACTAAATGAGGGAATAATATGTGTGAGGGTACCGTAGGAGAGTTCCAAATGTGTGTGGGTAGACTATATATCCCACGGGGTAAAATTGAAAAAAGTTGAAAATATTTTTTTTTTGGGACTTAGTAATTTTTCCGGCTTTTATCAGACTTTCAGATAGGGCAAATGTCAGTGAGCATTCCAATTTCAGTTCCAGAGCGATTCGCCCAATGAGTCTTTGATATTTAGTCGTTTTCAGCCAATTTTCTGGATTTTTGAAAATTTCACTTTTTTGTGAAAATATCCACTAAATGAGGGAATAATATGTGTGAGGGTACCCTAGGATAGTTCCAAATGTGTGTGGGTAGAATATATATCCCACGGGGTAAAATTGAAAAAAGTTGAAAACATTTTTTTTTTTAACTTAGTCATTTTCCAGTCGTTTATCAGACTTTCAGATAGGGCAAATGTCAGTGAGCGTTCCGATTTCAGTTCCAGAGCGATTCACCCAATGAGTCTTTGCTATTTAGTCGTTTTCAGCCAATTTTCTGGATTTTTGAAAATTTCACTTTTTTGTGAAAATATCCACTAAATGAGTGAATAATATGTGTGAGGGTACCCCAGGAGAGTTCCAAATGTGTGTGGGTAGAATATATATCCCACGGGGGTAAAATTGAAAAAAGTTGAAAACTCTTTTTTTTTGGACTTAGTCATTTTTCCAGCGTTTATCAGACTTTCAAACAGGGCAAATGTCATTGAGCGTTCCAATTTCAGTTCCAGAGCGATTCGCCCAATGAGTCCTTGATATTTAGTCGTTTTCAGCCAATTTTCTGGACTTTTGAAAATTTCACTTTTTTGTGAAAATATCCACTAAATGAGGGAATAATATGTGTGAGGGTACCCCAGGAGAGATCCAAATGTGTGTGGGTAGAAGATATATCCCCCGGGGGTAAAATTGAAAAAAGTTGAAAACATTTTTTTTTTGGACTTAGTCATATTCCAGTCGTTTATCAGACTTTCAGATAGGGCAAATGTCAGTGAGCGTTCCAATTTCAGTTCCAGAGCGATTCACCCAATGAGTCTTTGATATTTAGTCGTTTTCAGCCAATTTTCTGGATTTTTGAAAATTTCACTTTTTTGTGAAAATATCCACTAAATGAGGGAATAATATGTGTGAGGGTACCGTAGGAGAGTTCCAAATGTGTGTGGGTAGACTATATATCCCACGGGGTAAAATTGAAAAAAGTTGAAAATATTTTTTTTTTTGGACTTAGTCATTTTTCCGGCGTTTATCAGACTTTCAGATAGGGCAAATGTCAGTGAGCGTTCCAATTTCAGTTCCAGAGCGATTCGTCCAATGAGTCTTTGATATTTAGTCGTTTTCAGCCAATTTTCTGGATTTTTGAAAATTTCACTTTTTTGTGAAAATATCCACTAAATTAGGGAATAATATGTGTGAGGGTACCCCAGGAGAGTTCCAAATGTGTGTGGGTAGAATATATATCCCACGGGGGTAAAATTGACAAAAGTTGAAAACATTTTTTTTTTTGGACTTAGTCATTTTTCTGGCGTTTATCAGACTTTCAGATAGGAGAAATGTCAGTGAGCATTCCGATTTCAGTTCCAGAGCGATTCGCCCAATGAGTCCTTGATATTTAGTCGTTTTCAGCCAATATTTTGGATTTTTGAAAATTTCACTTTTTTGTGAAAATATCCACTAAATGAGGGAATAATATGTGTGAGGGTACCCCAGGAGAGTTCCAAATGTGTGTGGGTAGAATATATATCCCACGGAGGTAAAATTGAAAAAAGTTGAAAAATTTTTTTTTTGGATTTAGTCATTTTTCCGGCGTTTATCAGACTTTCAGATAGGGGAAATGTCAGTGAGTGTTCCAATTTCAGTTCCAGAGCGATTGGCCCATGAGTCCTTGATATTTAGTCGTTTTCAGCCAATTTTCTGGATTTTTGAAAATTTCACTTTTTTGTGAAAATATCCACTAAACGAGGCAATAATATGTGTGAGGGTACCGTAGGAGAGTTCCAAATGTGTGTGGGTAGAAAATATATCCCACGGGGTAAAATTGAAAAAAGTTGAAAACATTTTTTTTTTTTGGACTTAGTCATTTTTCCGGCGTTTATCAGACTTTCAGATAGGGCAAATGTCAGTGAGCGTTCCAATTTCAGTTCCAGAGCGATTCGCCCAATGAGTCTTTGATATTTAGTCGTTTTCATCCAATTTTCTGTATTTTTGAAAATTTCACTTTTTTGTGAAAATATCCACTAAATGAGGGAATAATATGTGTGAGGATACCCCAGGAGAGTTCCAAATGTGTGTGGGAAGAATATATATCCCACGGGGGTAAAATTGAAAAAAGTTGAAAACATTTTTTTTTGGACTTAGTCATTTTTCCGGCGTTTATCAGACTTTCAGATAGGGGAAATGTCAGTGAGCGTTCCAATTTCAGTTCCAGAGCGATTCGCCCAATGAGTCCTTGATATTTAGTCGTTTTCAGCCAATATTTTGGATGTTTGAAAATTTCACTTTTTTGTGAAAATATCCACTAAATTAGGGAATAATATGTGTGAGGGTACCCCAGGAGAGTTCCAAATGTGTGTGGGTAGAATATATATCCCACGGGGGTAAAATTGAAAAAAGTTGAAAACATTTTTTTTTTGGATTTAGTCATTTTTCCGGCGTTTATCAGACTTTCAGATAGGGCAAATGTCAGTGAGCGTTCCGATTTCAGTTCCAGTGCGATTCGCCCAATGAGTCTTTGATATTTAGTCGTTTTCAGCCAATTTTCTGGATTTTTGAAAATTTCACTTTTTTGTGAAAATATCCACTAAATGAGGGAAAAATATGTGTGAGGGTACCCCAGGAGAGTTCCAAATGTGTTTGGGTAGAATATATATCCCACGGGGTAAAATTGAAAAAAGTTGAAAACATTTTTTTTTTTGGACTTAGTCATTTTTCCGGCATTTATCAGACTTTCAGATAAGACAAATGTCAGTGAGCGTTCCGATTTCAGTTCCAGAGCGATTCGCCCAATGAGTCTTTGATATTTAGTCGTTTTCAGCCAATTTTCTGGATTTTTGAAAATTTCACTTTTTTGTGAAAATATCCACTAAATGAGGGAATAATATGTGTGAGGGTACCCCAGGAGAGTTCCAAATGTGTGTGGGTAGAATATATATCCCACGGGGGTAAAATTGAAAAAAGTTGAAAACTCTTTTTTTTTGGACTTAGTCATTTTTCCGGCGTTTATCAGACTTTCAGATAGGGCAAATGTCGGTGAGCGTTCCAATTTCAGGTCCAGAGCGATTTGCCCAATGAGTCTTTGATATTTAGTCGTTTTCAGCCAATTTCCTGGATTTTTGAAAATTTCACTTTTTTGTGAAAATATCCACTAAATGAGGGAAGAATATGTGTGAGGGTACTCCAGGAGAGATCCAAATGTGTGTGGGTAGAAGATATATCCCACGGGGGTAAAATTGAAAAAAGTTGAAAACCTTTTTTTTTTGGACTTAGTCATATTCCAGTCATTTATCAGACTTTCAGATAGGGCAAATGTCAGTGAGCGTTCCGATTTCAGATCCAGAGCGATTCGCCCAATGAGTCCTTGATATTTAGTCGTTTTCAGCCAATATTTTGGATTTTTAAAAATTTCACTTTTTTGTGAAAATATCCACTAAATGAGGGAATAATATGTGTGAGCGTACCCCAGGAGAGTTCCAAATGTGTGTGGGTAGAATATATATCCCACGGGGGTATAATATTAAAAAAGTTGAAAACATTTTTTTTTTTGGACTTAGTCATTTTTCCGGCGTTTATCAGACTTTCAGATAGGGCAAATGTCAGTGAGCGTTCCAATTTCAGTTCCAGAGCGATTCGCCCAATGAGTCTTTGATATTTAGTCGTTTTCAGCCAATTTTATGGATTTTTGAAAATTTTACTTTTTTGTGAAAATATCCACTAAATGGGGGAATAATATGTGTGAAGGTACCCCAGGAGAGTTCCAAATGTGTGTGGTTAGAATATGTATCCCACGGGGGTAAAATTGAAAAAAGTTGAAAAAAATTTTTTTTTCCACTTAGTCATTTTTCTGGCGTTTATCAGACTTTCAGATAGGGGAAATGTCAGTGAGCGTTCAGATTTCAGTTCCAGAGCGATTCGCCCAATGAGTCCTTGATATTTAGTCGTTTTCAGCCATTATTTTGGATTTTTGAAAATTTCACTTTTTTGTGAAAATATCCACTAAATGAGGGAATAATATGTGTGAGGGTACCGTAGGAGAGTTCCAAATGTGTGTGGGTAGAATATATATCCCACGGGGGTAAAATTGACAAAAGTTGAAAATATTTTTTTTTTTGGACTTAGTCATTTTTCCGGCGTTTATCAGACTTTCAGATAGGGGAAATGTCAGTGAGCGCTCCGATTTCAGTTCCAGAGCGATTCGCCCAATGAGTCCTTGATATTTAGTCGTTTTCAGCCAATATTTTGGATTTTTGAAAATTTCACTTTTTTGTGAAAATATCCACTAAATGAGGGAATAATATGTGTGAGGGTACCCCAGGAGAGTTCCAAATGTGTGTGGGTAGAATATATATCCCACGGGGGTAAAATTGAAAAAAGTTGAAAAATTTTTTTTTTGGATTTAGTCATTTTTCCGGCGTTTATCAGACTTTCAGATAGGGGAAATGTCAGTGAGTGTTCCAATTTCAGTTTCAGAGCGATTGGCCCATGAGTCCTTGATATTTAGTCGTTTTCAGCCAATTTTCTGGATTTTTGAAAATTTCACTTTTTTGTGAAAATATCCACTAAACGAGGCAATAATATGTGTGAGGGTACCATAGGAGAGTTCCAAATGTGTGTGGGTAGAATATATATCCCACGGGGTAAAATTGAAAAAAGTTGAAAACATTTTTTTTTTTGGACTTAGTCATTTTTCCGGCGTTTATCAGACTTCAGATAGGGCAAATGTCAGTGAGCGTTCCAATTTCAGTTCCAGAGCGATTCGTCCAATGAGTCTTTGATATTTAGTCGTTTTCAGCCAATTTTCTGGATTTTTGAAAATTTCACTTTTTTGTGAAAATATCCACTAAATTAGGGAATAATATGTGTGAGGGTACCCCAGGAGAGTTCCAAATGTGTGTGGGTAGAATATATATCCCACGGGGGTAAAATTGACAAAAGTTGAAAACATTTTTTTTTTTGGACTTAGTCATTTTTCTGGCGTTTATCAGACTTTCAGATAGGAGAAATGTCAGTGAGCATTCCGATTTCAGTTCCAGAGCGATTCGCCCAATGAGTCCTTGATATTTAGTCGTTTTCAGCCAATATTTTGGATTTTTGAAAATTTCACTTTTTTGTGAAAATATCCACTAAATGAGGGAATAATATGTGTGAGGGTACCCCAGGAGAGTTCCAAATGTGTGTGGGTAGAATATATATCCCACGGAGGTAAAATTGAAAAAAGTTGAAAAATTTTTTTTTTGGATTTAGTCATTTTTCCGGCGTTTATCAGACTTTCAGATAGGGGAAATGTCAGTGAGTGTTCCAATTTCAGTTCCAGAGCGATTGGCCCATGAGTCCTTGATATTTAGTCGTTTTCAGCCAATTTTCTGGATTTTTGAAAATTTCACTTTTTTGTGAAAATATCCACTAAACGAGGCAATAATATGTGTGAGGGTACCGTAGGAGAGTTCCAAATGTGTGTGGGTAGAAAATATATCCCACGGGGTAAAATTGAAAAAAGTTGAAAACATTTTTTTTTTTTGGACTTAGTCATTTTTCCGGCGTTTATCAGACTTTCAGATAGGGCAAATGTCAGTGAGCGTTCCAATTTCAGTTCCAGAGCGATTCGCCCAATGAGTCTTTGATATTTAGTCGTTTTCATCCAATTTTCTGTATTTTTGAAAATTTCACTTTTTTGTGAAAATATCCACTAAATGAGGGAATAATATGTGTGAGGATACCCCAGGAGAGTTCCAAATGTGTGTGGGAAGAATATATATCCCACGGGGGTAAAATTGAAAAAAGTTGAAAACATTTTTTTTTGGACTTAGTCATTTTTCCGGCGTTTATCAGACTTTCAGATAGGGGAAATGTCAGTGAGCGTTCCAATTTCAGTTCCAGAGCGATTCGCCCAATGAGTCCTTGATATTTAGTCGTTTTCAGCCAATATTTTGGATGTTTGAAAATTTCACTTTTTTGTGAAAATATCCACTAAATTAGGGAATAATATGTGTGAGGGTACCCCAGGAGAGTTCCAAATGTGTGTGGGTAGAATATATATCCCACGGGGGTAAAATTGAAAAAAGTTGAAAACATTTTTTTTTTGGATTTAGTCATTTTTCCGGCGTTTATCAGACTTTCAGATAGGGCAAATGTCAGTGAGCGTTCCGATTTCAGTTCCAGTGCGATTCGCCCAATGAGTCTTTGATATTTAGTCGTTTTCAGCCAATTTTCTGGATTTTTGAAAATTTCACTTTTTTGTGAAAATATCCACTAAATGAGGGAAAAATATGTGTGAGGGTACCCCAGGAGAGTTCCAAATGTGTTTGGGTAGAATATATATCCCACGGGGTAAAATTCAAAAAAGTTGAAAACATTTTTTTTTTTGGACTTAGTCATTTTTCCGGCATTTATCAGACTTTCAGATAAGACAAATGTCAGTGAGCGTTCCGATTTCAGTTCCAGAGCGATTCGCCCAATGAGTCTTTGATATTTAGTCGTTTTCAGCCAATTTTCTGGATTTTTGAAAATTTCACTTTTTTGTGAAAATATCCACTAAATGAGGGAATAATATGTGTGAGGGTACCCCAGGAGAGTTCCAAATGTGTGTGGGTAGAATATATATCCCACGGGGGTAAAATTGAAAAAAGTTGAAAACTCTTTTTTTTTGGACTTAGTCATTTTTCCGGCGTTTATCAGACTTTCAGATAGGGCAAATGTCGGTGAGCGTTCCAATTTCAGGTCCAGAGCGATTTGCCCAATGAGTCTTTGATATTTAGTCGTTTTCAGCCAATTTCCTGGATTTTTGAAAATTTCACTTTTTTGTGAAAATATCCACTAAATGAGGGAAGAATATGTGTGAGGGTACTCCAGGAGAGATCCAAATGTGTGTGGGTAGAAGATATATCCCACGGGGGTAAAATTGAAAAAAGTTGAAAACCTTTTTTTTTTGGACTTAGTCATATTCCAGTCATTTATCAGACTTTCAGATAGGGCAAATGTCAGTGAGCGTTCCGATTTCAGATCCAGAGCGATTCGCCCAATGAGTCCTTGATATTTAGTCGTTTTCAGCCAATATTTTGGATTTTTAAAAATTTCACTTTTTTGTGAAAATATCCACTAAATGAGGGAATAATATGTGTGAGCGTACCCCAGGAGAGTTCCAAATGTGTGTGGGTAGAATATATATCCCACGGGGGTATAATATTAAAAAAGTTGAAAACATTTTTTTTTTGGACTTAGTCATTTTTCCGGCGTTTATCAGACTTTCAGATAGGGCAAATGTCAGTGAGCGTTCCAATTTCAGTTCCAGAGCGATTCGCCCAATGAGTCTTTGATATTTAGTCGTTTTCAGCCAATTTTATGGATTTTTGAAAATTTTACTTTTTTGTGAAAATATCCACTAAATGGGGGAATAATATGTGTGAAGGTACCCCAGGAGAGTTCCAAATGTGTGTGGTTAGAATATGTATCCCACGGGGGTAAAATTGAAAAAAGTTGAAAAAAATTTTTTTTTCCACTTAGTCATTTTTCTGGCGTTTATCAGACTTTCAGATAGGGGAAATGTCAGTGAGCGTTCAGATTTCAGTTCCAGAGCGATTCGCCCAATGAGTCCTTGATATTTAGTCGTTTTCAGCCATTATTTTGGATTTTTGAAAATTTCACTTTTTTGTGAAAATATCCACTAAATGAGGGAATAATATGTGTGAGGGTACCGTAGGAGAGTTCCAAATGTGTGTGGGTAGAATATATATCCCACGGGGGTAAAATTGACAAAAGTTGAAAATATTTTTTTTTTTGGACTTAGTCATTTTTCCGGCGTTTATCAGACTTTCAGATAGGGGAAATGTCAGTGAGCGCTCCGATTTCAGTTCCAGAGCGATTCGCCCAATGAGTCCTTGATATTTAGTCGTTTTCAGCCAATATTTTGGATTTTTGAAAATTTCACTTTTTTGTGAAAATATCCACTAAATGAGGGAATAATATGTGTGAGGGTACCCCAGGAGAGTTCCAAATGTGTGTGGGTAGAATATATATCCCACGGGGGTAAAATTGAAAAAAGTTGAAAAATTTTTTTTTTGGATTTAGTCATTTTTCCGGCGTTTATCAGACTTTCAGATAGGGGAAATGTCAGTGAGTGTTCCAATTTCAGTTTCAGAGCGATTGGCCCATGAGTCCTTGATATTTAGTCGTTTTCAGCCAATTTTCTGGATTTTTGAAAATTTCACTTTTTTGTGAAAATATCCACTAAACGAGGCAATAATATGTGTGAGGGTACCATAGGAGAGTTCCAAATGTGTGTGGGTAGAATATATATCCCACGGGGTAAAATTGAAAAAAGTTGAAAACATTTTTTTTTTTGGACTTAGTCATTTTTCCGGCGTTTATCAGACTTCAGATAGGGCAAATGTCAGTGAGCGTTCCAATTTCAGTTCCAGAGCGATTCGCCCAATGAGTCTTTAATATTTAGTCGTTTTCATCCAATTTTCTGTATTTTTGAAAATTTCACTTTTTTGTGAAAATATCCACTAAATGAGGGAATAATATGTGTGAGGATACCCCAGGAGAGTTCCAAATGTGTGTGGGAAGAATATATATCCCACGGGGGTAAAATTGAAAAAAGTTGAAAACATTTTTTTTTGGACTTAGTCATTTTTCCGGCGTTTATCAGACTTTCAGATAGGGGAAATGTCAGTGAGCGTTCCAATTTCAGTTCCAGAGCGATTCGCCCAATGAGTCCTTGATATTTAGTCGTTTTCAGCCAATATTTTGGATGTTTGAAAATTTCACTTTTTTGTGAAAATATCCACTAAATTAGGGAATAATATGTGTGAGGGTACCCCAGGAGAGTTCCAAATGTGTGTGGGTAGAATATACATCCCACGGGGGTAAAATTGAAAAAAGTTGAAAACATTTTTTTTTTTAGACTTAGTCATTTTTCCGGCGTTTATCAGACTTTCAGATAGGGCAAATGTCATTGAGCGTTCCGATTTCAGTTACAGAGCGATTCGCCCAATGAGTCCTTGATATTTAGTCGTTTTCAGCCAATTTTCTGGATTTTTGAAAATTTCACTTTTTTGTGAAAATATCCACTAAATAAGGGAATAATATGTGTGAGGGTACCCCAGGAGAGTTCCAAATGTGTGTGGGAAGAATGTATATCCCACGGGGGTAAAATTGAAAAAAGTTGAAAACATTTTTTTTTTGGATTTAGTCATTTTTCCGGCGTTTATCAGACTTTCAGATAGGGCAAATGTCAGTGAGTGTTCCAATTTCAGTTCCAGAACGATTCGCCCAATGAGTCTTTGATATTTAGTCGTTTTCAGCCAATTTTCTGAATTTTTGAAAATTTCACTTTTTTCTGAAAATATCCACTAAATGAGGGAATAATATGTGTGAGGGTACCGTATGAGAGTTACAAATGTGTGTGGGTAGAATATATATCGCACGGGGTAAAATTGAAAAAATTTGAAAACAGTTTTTTTTTTAGACTTGGTCATTTTTCCGGCGTTTATCAGACTTTCAGATAGGGCAAATGTCAGTGAGGGTTCCAATTTCAGTTCCAGAGCGATTCGCCCAATGAGTCTTTGATATTTAGTCGTTTTCAGCCAATTTCCTGGATTTTTGAAAATTTCACTTTTTTGTGAAAATATCCACTAAATGAGGGAATAATATGTGTGAGGGTACCCTAGGAGAGTTCCAAATGTGTGTGGGTAGAATATATATCCCACGGGGTAAAATTGAAAAAAGTTGAAAACATTTTTTTTTTGGACTTAGTCATTTTCCAGTGGTTTATCAGACTTTCAGATAGGGCAAATGTCAGTGAGCGTTCCGATTTCAGTTCCAGTGCGATTCGCCCAATGAGTCTTTGATATTTAGTCGTTTTCAGCCAATTTTCTGGATTTTTGAAAATTTCACTTTTTTGTGAAAATATCCACTAAATAAGGGAAAAATATGTGTGAGGGTACCCCAGGAGAGTTCCAAATGTGTGTGGGTAGAATATATATCCCACGGGGTAAAATTGAAAAAAGTTGAAAACATTTTTTTTTTTGGACTTAGTCATTTTTCCTGCGTTTATCAGACTTTCAGATAAGGCAAATGTCAGTGAGCGTTCCGATTTCAGTTCCAGAGCGATTCGCCCAATGAGTCTTTTATATTTAGTCGTTTTCAGCCAATTTTCTGGATTTTTGAAAATTTCACTTTTTTGTGAAAATATCCACTAAATGAGGGAATAATATGTGTGAGGGTACCCCAGGAGAGTTCCAAATGTGTGTGGGTAGAATATATATCCCACGGGGGTAAAATTGAAAAAAGTTGAAAACTTTTTTTTTTGGACTTAGTCATTTTTCCGGCGTTTATCAGACTTTCAGATAGGGCAAATGTCGGTGAGCGTTCCAATTTCAGGTCCAGAGCGATTTGCCCAATGAGTCTTTGATATTTAGTCGTTTTCAGCCAATTTCCTGGATTTTTGAAAATTTCACTTTTTTGTGAAAATATCCACTAAATGAGGGAATAATATGTGTGAGGGTACTCCAGGAGAGATCCAAATGTGTGTGGGTAGAAGATATATCCCACGGGGGTAAAATTGAAAAAAGTTGAAAACCTTTTTTTTTTGGACTTAGTCATATTCCAGTCATTTATCAGACTTTCAGATAGGGCAAATGTCAGTGAGCGTTCCAATTTCAGTTCCAGAGCGATTCCCCCAATGAGTTATTGATATTTAGTCATTTTCAGCCAATTTTCTGGATTTTTGAAAATTTCACTTTTTTGTGAAAATATCCACTAAATGAGGGAATAATATGTGTGAGGGTACCCCAGGAGAGTTCCAAATGTGTGTGGGAAGAATATACATCCCACGGGGGTAAAATTGAAAAAAGTTGAAAACATTTTTTTTTTTAACTTAGTCATTTTTCTGGGGTTTATCAGACTTTCAGATAGGGGAAATGTCAGTGAGCGTTCCGATTTCAGATCCAGAGCGATTCGCCCAATGAGTCCTTGATATTTAGTCGTTTTCAGCCAATATTTTGGATTTTTAAAAATTTCACTTTTTTGTGAAAATATCCACTAAATGAGGGAATAATATGTGTGAGCGTACCCCAGGAGAGTTCCAAATGTGTGTGGGTAGAATATATATCCCACGGGGGTATAATATTAAAAAAGTTGAAAACATTTTTTTTTTGGACTTAGTCATTTTTCCGGCGTTTATCAGACTTTCAGATAGGGCAAATGTCAGTGAGCGTTCCAATTTCAGTTCCAGAGCGATTCGCCCAATGAGTCTTTGATATTTAGTCGTTTTCAGCCAATTTTCTTGATTTTTGAAAATTTTACTTTTTTGTGAAAATATCCACTAAATGGGGGAATAATATGTGTGAAGGTACCCCAGGAGAGTTCCAAATGTGTGTGGTTAGAATATGTATCCCACGGGGGTAAAATTGAAAAAAGTTGAAAAAAATTTTTTTTTCCACTTAGTCATTTTTCTGGCGTTTATCAGACTTTCAGATAGGGGAAATGTCAGTGAGCGTTCAGATTTCAGTTCCAGAGCGATTCGCCCAATGAGTCCTTGATATTTAGTCGTTTTCAGCCAATTTTATGGATTTTTGAAAATTTCACTTTTTTGTGAAAATATCCACTAAATGAGAGAATAATATGTGTGAGGGTACCCCAGGAGAATTCCACATGTGTGTGGGTAGAATATATATCCCACGGGGGTAAAATTGAAAAAAGTTGAAAAAAATTTTTTTTTGGACTTAGTCATTTTTCCGGCGTTTATCAGACTTTCAGATAGGGCAAATGTCAGTGAGCGTTCCGATTTCAGTTCCAGAGCGATTCGCCCAATGAGTCCTTGATATTTAGTCGTTTTCAGCCAATATTTTGGAATTTTGAAAATTTCACTTTTTTGTGAAAATATCCACTAAATGAGGGAATAATATGTGTGAGGGTGCCCCAGGAGAGTTCCAAATGTGAGTGGGTAGAATATATATCCCACGGGGGTAAAATTGAAAAAAGTTTAAAATATTTTTTTTTTGGACTTAGTCATTCTTCCGGCGTTTATCAGACTTTCAGATAGGGCAAATGTCAGTGAGCGTTCCAATTTCAGTTCCAGAGCGATTCGCCCTATTAGTCTTTGATAGTTAGTCGTTTTCAGCCAATTTTCTGAATTTTTGAAAATTTCACTTTTTTGTGAAAATATCCACTAAATGAGGGAATAATATGTGTGAGGGTACCGCAGGAGAGTTCCAAATGTGTGTGGGTAGAATATACATCCCACTGGGGTAAAATTTAAAAAAGTTGAAAACATTTTTTTTTGGACTTAGTCATTTTTCCAGCATTTATCAGATTTTCAGATAGGGGAAATGTCAGTGAGCGCTCCGATTTCAGTTCCAGAGCGATTCGCCCAATGAGTCCTTGATATTTAGTCGTTTTCAGCGAATATTTTGGATTTTTGAAAATTTCACTTTTTTGTGAAAATATCCACTAAATGAGGGAATAATATGTGTGAGGGTACCCCAGGAGAGTTCCAAATGTGTGTGGGTAGAATATATATCCCACGGGGGTAAAATTGAAAAAAGTTGAAAACATTTTTTTTTTGGACTTAGTCATTTTTCCGGCGTTTATCAGACTTTCAGATAAGGCAAATGTCAGTGAGCGTTCCGATTTCAGTTCCAGAGCGATTCGCCCAATGAGTCTTTGATATTTAGTCGTTTTCAGCCAATTTTCAGGATTTTTGAAAATTTCACTTTTTTGTGAAAATATCCACTAAATGAGGGAATAATATGTGTGAGGGTACCCCAGGAGAGTTCCAAATGTGTGTGGGTAGAATATATATCCCACGGGGGTAAAATTGAAAAAAGTTGAAAACTCTTTTTTTTTGGACTTAGTCATTTTTCCGGCGTTTATCAGACTTTCAGATAGGGCAAATGTCGGTGAGCGTTCCAATTTCAGGTCCAGAGCGATTTGCCCAATGAGTCTTTGATATTTAGTCGTTTTCAGCCAATTTCCTGGATTTTTGAAAATTTCACTTTTTTGTGAAAATATCCACTAAATGAGGGAATAATATGTGTGAGGGTACTCCAGGAGAGATCCAAATGTGTGTGGGTAGAAGATATATCCCACGGGGGTAAAATTGAAAAAAGTTGAAAACCTTTTTTTTTTGGACTTAGTCATATTCCAGTCGTTTATCAGACTTTCAGATAGGGCAAATGTCAGTGAGCGTTCCAATTTCAGTTCCAGAGCGATTCCCCCAATGAGTTATTGATATTTAGTCATTTTCAGCCAATTTTCTGGATTTTTGAAAATTTCACTTTTTTGTGAAAATATCCACTAAATGAGGGAATAATATGTGTGAGCGTACCCCAGGAGAGTTCCAAATGTGTGTGTGTAGAATATATATCCCACGGGGGTATAATATTAAAAAAGTTGAAAACATTTTCTTTTTGGACTTAGTCATTTTTCCGGCGTTTATCAGACTTTCAGATAGGGCAAATGTCAGTGAGCGTTCCAATTTCAGTTCCAGAGCGATTCGCCCAATGAGTCTTTGATATTTAGTCGTTTTCAGCCAATTTTCTTGATTTTTGAAAATTTTACTTTTTTGTGAAAATATCCACTAAATGGGGGAATAATATGTGTGAGGGTACCGATGGAGAGTTCTAAATGTGTGTGGGAAGAATATGTATCCCACGGGGGTAAAATTGAAAAAAGTTGAAAAAATTTTTTTTTTCCACTTAGTCATTTTTCTGGCGTTTATCAGACTTTCAGATAGGGGAAATGTCAGTGAGCATTCAGATTTCAGTTCCAGAGCGATTCGCCCAATGAGTCCTTGATATTTAGTCGTTTTCAGCCAATATTTTGGATTTTTGAAAATTTCACTTTTTTGTGAAAATATCCACTAAATGAGGGAATAATATGTGTGAGGGTACCCCAGGAGACTTCCAAATGTGTGTGGGTAGAATATACATCCCACGGGGGTAAAATTGAAAAAAGTTGAAAATATTTTTTTGTTGGACTTAGTCATTCTTCCGGCGTTTATCAGACTTTCAGATAGGGCAAATGTCAGTGAGCGTTACAATTTCAGTTCCAGAGCGATTCGCCCTATTAGTCTTTGATAGTTAGTCGTTTTCAGCCAATTTTCTGGATTTTTGAAAATTTCACTTTTTTGTGAAAATATCCACTAAATGAGGGAATAATATGTGTGAGGGTACCCCAGGAGAGTTCCAAATGTGTGTGGGAAGAATATATATCCCACGGGGGTAAAATTGAAAAAAGTTGAAAACATTTTTTTTTTTGGACTTAGTCATTTTTCCGGCGTTTATCAGACTTTCAGATAGGGGAAATGTCAGTGAGCGTTCCGATTTCAGTTCCAGAGCGATTCGCCCAATGAGTCCTTGATATTTAGTCGTTTTCAGCCAATATTTTGGATTTTTGAAAATTTCACTTTTTTGTGAAAATATCCACTAAATGAGGGAATAATATGTGTGAGGGTACCCCAGGAGAGTTCCAAATGTGAGTGGGTAGAATATATATCCCACGGGGGTAAAATTGAAAAAAGTTTAAAATATTTTTTTTTTGGACTTAGTCATTCTTCCGGCGTTTATCAGACTTTCAGATAGGGCAAATGTCAGTGAGCGTTCCAATTTCAGTTCCAGAGCGATTTGCCCTATTAGTCTTTGATAGTTAGTCGTTTTCAGCCAATTTTCCGGATTTTTGAAAATTTCACTTTTTTGTGAAAATATCCACTAAATGAGGGAATAATATGTGTGAGGGTACCCCAGGAGAGTTCCAAATGTGTGTGGGTAGATTATATATCCCACGGGGGTAAAATTGAAAAAAGTTGAAAACATTTTTTTTTTGGACTTAGTCATTTTTCCGGCGTTTATCAGACTTTCAGATAGGGGAAATGTCAGTGAGCGTTCCGATTTCAGTTCCAGAGCGATTCGCCCAATGAGTCCGTGATATTTAGCCAATTTTCTGGATTTTTGAAAATGTCACTTTTTTGTGAAAATATCCACTAAATGAGAGAATAATATGTGTGAGGGTACCCCAGGAGAGTTCCAAATGTGTGTGGGTAGAATATATATCCCACGGGGGTAAAATTGAAAAAAGTTGAAAACATTTTTTTTTGGGATTTAGTCATTTTTCCGGCGTTTATCAGACTTTCAGATAGGGCAAATGTCAGTGAGCGTTCCGATTTCAGTTCCAGAGCGAGGCGACCAATGAGTCCTTGATATTTAGTCATTTTCAGCCAATTTTTTGGATTTTTGAAAATTTCACTTTTTTGTGAAAATATCCACTAAATGACGGAATAGTATGTGTTAGGGTACCCCAGGAGAGTTCCAAATGTGTGTGGGTAGAATATATATCCCACGGGGGTAAAATTGAAAAAAGTTGAAAACATTTTTTTTTTGGTCTTAGTCATTTTTCCGGCGTTTATCAGACTTTCAGATAGGGGAAATGTCAGTGAGCGTTCCGATTTCAGTTCCAGAGCGATTCGCCCAATGAGTCCTTGATATTTAGTCATTTTCAGCCAATTTTCTGGATTTTTGAAAATGTCACTTTTTTGTGAAAATATCCACTAAATGAGAGAATAATATGTGTGAGGGTACCCCAGGAGAGTTCCAAATGTGTGTGGGTAGAATATATATCCCACGGGGGTAAAATTGAAAAAAGTTTAAAAATTTTTTTTTGGGGATTTAGTCATTTTTCCGGCGTTTATCAGACTTTCAGATAGGGCAAATGTCAGTGAGCGTTCCGATTTCAGTTCCAGAGCGATTCGCCCAATGAGTCCTTGATATTTAGTCGTTTTCAGCCAATATTTTGGATTTTTGAAAATTTCACTTTTTTGTGAAAATATCCACTAAATTAGGGAATAATATGTGTGAGGGTACCCCAGGAGACTTCCAAATGTGTGTGGGTAGAATATATATCCCACGGGGGTAAAATTGAAAAAAGTTGAAAATATTTTTTTTTTGGACTTAGTCATTCTTCCGGCGTTTATCAGACTTTCAGATAGGGCAAATGTCAGTGAGCGTTACAATTTCAGTTCCAGAGCGATTCGCCCTATTAGTCTTTGATATTTAGTCGTTTTCAGACAATTTTTTGGATTTTTGAAAATTTCACTTTTTTGTGAAAATATCCACTAAATGAGGGAAGAATATGTGTGAGGGTACCGAAAGAGAGTTCTAAATGTGTGTGGGAAGAATATATATCCCACGGGGGTAAAATTGAAAAAAGTTGAAAAATATTTTTTTTTGGCCTTAGTCATTTTTACGGCGTTTATCAGACTTTCAGATAGGGGAAATGTCAGTGAGCATTCCGATTTCTGTTCCAGAGCGATGCGCCCAATGAGTCTTTGATATTTAGTCGTTTTCAGCCAATTTTCTGGATTTTTGAAAATTTCACTTTTTTGTGAAAATATCCACTAAATGAGGGAATAATATGTGTGAGGGTACCGAAGAAGAGTTCCAAATTTGTGTGGGTAGAATTTATATCTCACGGGGGTAAAATTGAAAAAAGTTGAAAAAAATTTTTTTCGGGACTTTGTCATTTTTCCGGCGTTTATCAGACTTTCAGATAGGGCAAATGTCAGTGAGCGTTCCGATTTCAGTTCCAGAGCGATTCGCCCAATGAGTCCTTGTTATTTAGTCGTTTTCAGCCAATTTTCTTGATTTTTGAAAATTTCACTTTTTTTTTAAAATATCCACTAAATGAGGGAATAATATGTGTGAGGGTACCCCAGGAGAGTTCCAAATGTGTGTGAGTAGAATATATATCCCACGGGGGTAAAATTGAAAAAAGCGGAAAAAATTTTTTTTTGGACTTAGTCATTTTTCCGGCGTTTATCAGACTTTCAGATACGAGAAATGTCAGTGAGCATTCCGATTTCAGCTCCAGAGCGATTTGCCCAATGAGTCCTTGATATTTAGTCGTTTTCAGCCAATTTTCTGGATTTTTGAAAATTTCACTTTTTTGTGAAAATATCCACTAAATGAGGGAATAATATGTGTGAGGGTAACCCAGGAGAGTTCCAAATTTGTGTGGGTAGAATATATATCCCACGGGGGTAAAATTGAAAAAAGTTGAAAAAAATTTTTTTTTGGACTTAGTCATTTTTCTGGCGTTTATCAGACTTTCAGATAGGGGAAATGTCAGTGAGCGTTCCGATTTCATTTCCAGAGCGATTCGCCCAATGAGTCCTTGATATTTAGTCGTTTTCAGCCAATTTTCTGGATTTTTGAAAATTTCACTTTTTTGTGAAAATATCCACTAAATGAGGGAATAATATGTGTGAGGGTACCCCAGGAGAGTTCCAAATGTGTGTGGGTAGAATATATATCCCACTGGGGTAAAATTTAAAAAAGTTGAAAACATTTTTTTTTGGACTTAGTCATTTTTCCAGCATTTATCAGATTTTCAGATAGGGGAAATGTCAGTGAGCATTCCGATTTCAGTTCCACAGCGATTCGCCCAATGAGTCCTTGATATTTAGTCGTTTTCAGACAATTTTCCGGATTTTTGAAAATTTCACTTTTTTGTGAAAATATCCACTAAATGAGGGAATAATATGTGTGAGGGTACCCCAGGAGAGTTCCAAATGTGTGTGGGTAGAGTATATATCCCACGGGGGTAAAATTGAAAAAAGTTGAAAACATTTTTTTTTTGGACTTAGTCATTTTTCCGGCGTTTATCAGACTTTCAGATAGGGGAAATGTCAGTGAGCGTTCCGATTTCAGTTCCAGAGCGATTCGCCCAATGAGTCCGTGATATTTAGCCAATTTTCTGGATTTTTGAAAATGTCACTTTTTTGTGAAAATATCCACTAAATGAGAGAATAATATGTGTGAGGGTACCCCAGGAGAGTTCCAAATGCGTGTGGGTAGAATATATATCCCACGGGGGTAAAATTGAAAAAAGTTGAAAAAATTTTTTTGGGGGATTTAGTCATTTTTCCGGCGTTTATCAGACTTTCAGATAGGGCAAATGTCAGTGAGCATTCCGATTTCAGTTCCAGAGCGATTCGCCCAATGAGTCCTTGATATTTAGTCGTTTTCAGCCAATTTTTTGGATTTTTGAAAATTTCACTTTTTTGTGAAAATATCCACTAAATGAGGGAAGAATATGTGTGAGGGTACCCCAGGAGAGTTCCAAATGTGTATGGGTAGAATATATATCCCACGGGGGTAAAATTGAAAAAAGTTGAAAACATTTTTTTTTGGACTTAGTCATTTTTCCGGCGTTTATCAGACTTTCAGATAGGGCAAATGTCAGTGAGCGTTCCAATTTCAGTTCCAGAGCGATTCACCCAATGAGTCCTTGATATTTAGTCGTTTTCAGCCAATTTTCTGAATTTTTGAAAATTTCACTTTTTTGTGAAAATATCCACTAAATGAGGGAATAATATGTGTGAGGGTACCCCAGGAGAGTTCCAAATGTGTGTGGGTAGAATATACATCCCACTGGGGTAAAATTTAAAAAAGTTGAAAACATTTTTTTTTGGACTTAGTCATTTTTCCAGCATTTATCAGATTTTCAGATAGGGGAAATGTCAGTGAGCATTCCGATTTCAGTTCCACAGTGATTCGCCCAATGAGTCCTTGATATTTAGTCGTTTTCAGCCAATTTTCCGGATTTTTGAAAATTTCACTTTTTTGTGAAAATATCCACTAAATGAGGGAATAATATGTGTGAGGGTACCCCAGGAGAGTTCCAAATGTGTGTGGGTAGAATATATATCCCACGGGGGTAAAATTGAAAAAAGTTGAAAACATTTTTTTTTTGGACTTAGTCATTTTTCCGGCGTTTATCAGACTTTCAGATAGGGGAAATGTCAGTGAGCGTTCCGATTTCAGTTCCAGAGCGATTCGCCCAATGAGTCCGTGATATTTAGCCAATTTTCTGGAGTTTTGAAAATGTCACTTTTTTGTGAAAATATCCACTAAATGAGAGAATAATATGTGTGAGGGTACCCCAGGAGAGTTCCAAATGTGTGTGGGTAGAATATATATCCCACGGGGGTAAAATTGAAAAAAGTTGAAAAAATTTTTTTGGGGGATTTAGTCATTTTTCCGGCATTTATCAGACTTTCAGATAGGGCAAATGTCAGTGAGCGTTCCGATTTCAGTTCCAGAGCGATTCGCCCAATGAGACTTTGATATTTAGTCGTTTTCAGCCAATTTTCTGGATTTTTGAAAATTTCACTTTTTTGTGAAAATATCCACTAAATGAGGGAATAATATGTGTGAGGGTACCCCAGGAGAGTTCCAAATGTGTGTGGGTAGAATATACATCCCACGGGGGAAAAATTGAAAAAAGTTGAAAAAAAAATTTTTTTTAGACTTAGTCATTTTAACAGCATTTATCAGATTTTCAGATAGGGGAAATGTCAGTGAGCATTCCGATTTCAGTTCCAGAGCGATTCGCCCAATGAGTCCTTGATATTTAGTCGTTTTCAGCCAATATTTTGGATTTTTGAAAATTTCACTTTTTTGTGAAAATATCCACTAAATGAGGGAATAATATGTGTGAGGGTACCCCAGGAGAGTTCCAAATGTGAGTGGGTAGAATATATATCCCACGGGGGTAAAATTGAAAAAAGTTTAAAATATTTTTTTTTTGGACTTAGTCATTCTTCCGGCGTTTATCAGACTTTCAGATAGGGCAAATGTCAGTGAGCGTTCCAATTTCAGTTCCAGAGCGATTTGCCCTATTAGTCTTTGATAGTTAGTCGTTTTCAGCCAATTTTCTGAATTTTTGAAAATTTCACTTTTTTGTGAAAATATCCACTAAATGAGGGAATAATATGTGTGAGGGTACCCCAGGAGAGTTCCAAATGTGTGTGGGTAGAATATATATCCCACTGGGGTAAAATTTAAAAAAGTTGAAAACATTTTTTTTTGGACTTAGTCATTTTTCCAGCATTTATCAGATTTTCAGATAGGGGAAATGTCAGTGAGCATTCCGATTTCAGTTCCACAGCGATTCGCCCAATGAGTCTTTGATATCTAGTCGTTTTCAGCCAATTTTCCGGATTTTTGAAAATTTCACTTTTTTGTGAAAATATCCACTAAATGAGGGAATAATATGTGTGAGGGTACCCCAGGAGAGTTCCAAATGTGTGTGGTTAGAATATATATCCCACGGGGGTAAAATTGAAAAAAGTTGAAAATATTTTTTTTTTGGACTTAGTCATTCTTCCGGCATTTATCAGACTTTCAGATAGGGCAAATGTCAGTGAGCGTTACAATTTCAGTTCCAGAGCCATTCGCCCTATTAGTCTTTGATAGTTAGTCGTTTTCAGCCAATTTTCTGGATTTTTGAAAATTTCACTTTTTTGTGAAAATATCCACTAAATGAGGGAATAATATGTGTGAGGGTACCCCAGGAGAGTTCCAAATGTGTGTGGGAAGAATATATATCCCACAGGGGTAAAATTGAAAAAAGTTGAAAACATTTTTTTTTTGGACTTAGTCATTTTTACGGCGTTTATCAGACTTTCAGATAGGGCAAATGTCAGTGAGCGTTCCATTTTCAGTTCCAGAGCGATTCACCGAATGAGTCTTTGATATTTAGTCGTTTTCAGACAATTTTCTGGATTTTTGAAAATTTCACTTTTTTGTGAAAATATCCACTAAATGAGGGAATAATATGTGTGAGGGTACCGAAGGAGAGTTCTAAATGTGTGTGGGAAGAATATATATCCCACGGGGGTAAAATTGAAAAAAGTTGAAAAATATTTTTTTTTGGACTTAGTCATTTTTACGGCGTTTATCAGACTTTCAGATAGGGGAAATGTCAGTGAGCGTTCCGATTTCATTTCCAGAGCGATTCGCCCAATGAGTCCTTGATATTTAGTCGTTTTCAGCCAATTTTCTGGATTTTTGAAAATTTCACTTGTTTGTGAAAATATCCACTAAATGAGGGAATAATATGTGTGAGGGTACCCCAGGAGAGTTCCAAATGTGTGTGGGTAGAATATACATCCCACGGGGGTAAACTTGAAAAAAGTTGAAAACATTTTTTTTTTGGACTTAGTCATTTTTCCGGCGTTTATCAGACTTTCAGATAGGGGAAATGTCAGTGAGCGTTCCGATTTCAGTTCCAGAGCGATTCGCCCAATGAGTCCGTGATATTTAGCCAATTTTCTGGATTTTTGAAAATGTCACTTTTTTGTGAAAATATCCACTAAATGAGAGAATAATATGTGTGAGGGTACCCCAGGAGAGTTCCAAATGTGTGTGGGTAGAATATTTATCCCACGAGGGTAAAATTGAAAAAAGTTGAAAACATTTTTTTTGGGGATTTAGTCATTTTTCCGGCGTTTATCAGACTTTCAGATAGGGCAAATGTCAGTGAGCGTTCCGATTTCAGTTCCAGAGCGAGGCTCCCAATGAGTCCTTGATATTTAGTCGTTTTCAGCCAATTTTTTGGATTTTTGAAAATGTCACTTTTTTGTGAAAATATCCACTAAATGAGAGAATAATATGTGTGAGGGTACCCCAGGAGAGTTCCAAATGTGTGTGGGTAGAATATTTATCCCACGAGGGTAAAATTGAAAAAAGTTTAAAAAATTTTTTTTGGGGATTTAGTCATTTTTCCGGCGTTTATCAGACTTTCAGATAGGGCAAATGTCAGTGAGCGTTCCGATTTCAGTTCCAGAGCGATTCACCTAATGAGACTTTGATATTTAGTCGTTTTCAGCCAATTTTATGGATTTTTGAAAATTTCACTTTTTTGTGAAAATATCCACTAAATGAGGGAATAATATGTGTGAGGGTACCGATGGAGAGTTCTAAATGTGTGTGGGAAGAATATGTATCCCACGGGGGTAAAATTGAAAAAAGTTGAAAAAAATTTTTTTTTCCACTTAGTCATTTTTCTGGCGTTTATCAGACTTTCAGATAGGGGAAATGTCAGTGAGCATTCAGATTTCAGTTCCAGAGCGATTCGCTCAATGAGTCCTTGATATTTAGTCGTTTTCAGCCAATTTTCTGGATTTTTGAAAATTTCACTTTTTTGTGAAAATATCCACTAAATGAGAGAATAATATGTGTGAGGGTACCCCAGGAGAATTCCACATGTGTGTGGGTAGAATATATATCCCACGGGGCAAAATTGAAAAAAGTTGAAAAAAATTTTTTTTTGGACTTAGTCATTTTTCCGGCGTTTATCAGACTTTCAGATAGGGAAAATGTCAGTGAGCGTTCCGATTTCAGTTCCAGAGCGATTCGCCCAATGAGTCCTTGATATTTAGTCGTTTTCAGCCAATATTTTGGATTTTTGAAAATTTCACTTTTTTGTGAAAATATCCACTAAATGAGGGAATAATATGTGTGAGGGTACCCCAGGAGACTTCCAAATGTGTGTGGGTAGAATATATATCCCACAGGGGTAAAATTGAAAAAAGTTGAAAATATTTTTTTTTTGGACTTAGTTATTCTTCCGGCGTTTATCAGACTTTCAGATAGGGCAAATGTCAGTGAGCGTTACAATTTCAGTTCCAGAGCGATTCGCCCTATTAGTCTTTGACAGTTAGTCGTTTTCAGCCAATTTTCTGGATTTTTGAAAATTTCACTTTTTTGTGAAAATATCCACTAAATGAGGGAATAATATGTGTGAGGGTACCCCAGGAGAGTTCCAAATGTGTGTGGGAAGAATATATATCCCACGGGGGTAAAATTGAAAAAAGTTGAAAACATTTTTTTTTTGGACTTAGTCATTTTTCCAGCGTTTATCAGACTTTCAGATAGGGGAAATGTCAGTGAGCGTTCCGATTTCAGTTCCAGAGTGATTCGCCCAATGAGTCCTTGATATTTAGCCAATTTTCTGGATTTTTGAAAATGTCACTTTTTTGTGAAAATATCCACTAAATGAGAGAATAATATGTGTGAGGGTACCCCAGGAGAGTTCCAAATGTGTGTGGGTAGAATATATATCCCACGGGGGTAAAATTGAAAAAAGTTTAAAAAATTTTTTTTTTGGATTTAGTCATTTTTCCGGCGTTTATCAGACTTTCAAATAGGGCAAATGTCAGTGAGCATTCCGATTTCAGTTCCAGAGCGATTCACCTAATGAGACTTTGATATTTAGTCGTTTTCAGCCAATTTTATGGATTTTTGAAAATTTCACTTTTTTGTGAAAATATCCACTAAATGAGGGAATAATATGTGTGAGGGTACCGATGGAGAGTTCTAAATGTGTGTGGGAAGAATATGTATCCCACGGGGGTAAAATTGAAAAAAGTTGAAAAAATTTTTTTTTTCCACTTAGTCATTTTTCTGGCGTTTATCAGACTTTCAGATAGGGGAAATGTCAGTGAGCATTCAGATTTCAGTTCCAGAGCGATTCGCTCAATGAGTCCTTGATATTTAGTCGTTTTCAGCCAATTTTCTGGATTTTTGAAAATTTCACTTTTTTGTGAAAATATCCACTAAATGAGAGAATAATATGTGTGAGGGTACCCCAGGAGAATTCCACATGTGTGTGGGTAGAATATATATCCCACGGGGCAAAATTGAAAAAAGTTGAAAAAAATTTTTTTTTGGACTTAGTCATTTTTCCGGCGTTTATCAGACTTTCAGATAGGGAAAATGTCAGTGAGCGTTCCGATTTCAGTTCCAGAGCGATTCGCCCAATGAGTCCTTGATATTTAGTCGTTTTCAGCCAATATTTTGGATTTTTGAAAATTTCACTTTTTTGTGAAAATATCCACTAAATGAGGGAATAATATGTGTGAGGGTACCCCAGGAGACTTCCAAATGTGTGTGGGTAGAATATATATCCCACAGGGGTAAAATTGAAAAAAGTTGAAAATATTTTTTTTTTGGACTTAGTCATTCTTCCGGCGTTTATCAGACTTTCAGATAGGGCAAATGTCAGTGAGCGTTACAATTTCAGTTCCAGAGCGATTCGCCCTATTAGTCTTTGACAGTTAGTCGTTTTCAGCCAATTTTCTGGATTTTTGAAAATTTCACTTTTTTGTGAAAATATCCACTAAATGAGGGAATAATATGTGTGAGGGTACCCCAGGAGAGTTCCAAATGTGTGTGGGAAGAATATATATCCCACGGGGGTAAAATTGAAAAAAGTTGAAAACATTTTTTTTTTGGACTTAGTCATTTTTCCAGCGTTTATCAGACTTTCAGATAGGGGAAATGTCAGTGAGCGTTCCGATTTCAGTTCCAGAGCGATTCGCCCAATGAGTCCTTGATATTTAGCCAATTTTCTGGATTTTTGAAAATGTCACTTTTTTGTGAAAATATCCACTAAATGAGAGAATAATATGTGTGAGGGTACCCCAGGAGAGTTCCAAATGTGTGTGGGTAGAATATATATCCCACGGGGGTAAAATTGAAAAAAGTTTAAAAAAATTTTTTTTTGGATTTAGTCATTTTTCCGGCGTTTATCAGACTTTCAAATAGGGCAAATGTCAGTGAGCATTCCGATTTCAGTTCCAGAGCGATTCGCCCAATGAGTCTTTGATATTTAGTCGTTTTCAGCTAATTTTCTGGATTTTTGAAAATTTCACTTTTTTGTGAAAACATCCACTAAATGAGGGAATAATATGTGTGAGGGTACCGAAGGAGAGTTCCAAATTTGTGTGGGTAGAATATATATCCCACGGGGGTAAAATTGAAAAAAGTTGAAAAAATTTTTTTTTGGGACCTAGTCATTTTTCCGGCGTTTATCAGACTTTCAGATAAGGGAAATGTCAGTGAGCATTCCGATTTCAGTTCCAGAGCGATTCGCCCAATGAGTCCTTGATACTTAGTCGTTTTCAGCCAATTTTCTGGATTTTTGAAAATTTCACTTCTTTGTGAAAATATCCACTAAATGAGGGAATAATATGTGTGAGGGTACCCCAGGAGAGTTCCAAATGTGTGTGGGTAGAATATATATCCCACGGGGGTAAAATTGAAAAAAGTCTAAAAAAATTTTTTTTGGGGACTTCGTCATTTTTCCGGCGTTTATCAGACTTTCAGATAGGGGAGATGTCAGTGAGCGTTCCGATTTCAGTTCCAGAGCGATTCGCCCAATGAGTCCTTGATATTTAGTCGTTTTCAGCCAATTTTCTGGATTTTTGACAATTTCACTACTTTGTGAAAATATCCACTAAATGTGGGAATAATATGTATGAGGGTACCCCAGGAGAGTTCCAAATGTGTGTGGGTAGAATATATATCCCACGGGGGTAAAATTGAAAAAAGTTGAAAAAAATTTTTTTTTGGACTTAGTCATTTTTCTGGCGTTTATCAGACTTTAAGATAGGGGAAATGTCAGTGAGCATTCCCATTTCAGTTCCAGAGCGATTCGCCCAATGAGTCCTTGTTATTTAGTTGTTTTCAGCCAATTTTCTGGATTTTTGAAAATTTCACTTTTTTGTGAAAATATCCACTAAATGAGGGAAAAATATGTGTGAGGGTACCGAAGGAGAGTTCCAAATTTGTGTGGGTAGAATATATATCCCACGGGGGTAAAATTGAAAAAAGTTGCAAAAAATTTTTTTTGGGACTTATTCATTTTTCCGGCGTTTATCAGACTTTCAGATAGGGCAAATGTCAGTGAGCGTTCCGATTTCAGTTCCAGAGCGATTCGCCCAATGAGTCCTTGATATTTAGTCGTTTTCAGCCAATTTTCTGGATTTTTGAAAATTTCACTTTTTTGTGAAAATATCCACTAAATGAGGGAAGAATATGTGTGAGGGTACCCCAGGAGAGTTCCAAATGTGTATGGGTAGAATATATATCCCACGGGGGTAAAATTGAAAAAAGTTGAAAACATTTTTTTTTGGACTTAGTCATTTTTCCGGCGTTTATCAGACTTTCAGATAGGGCAAATGTCAGTGAGCGTTCCAATTTCAGTTCCAGAGCGATTCACCCAATGAGACTTTGATATTTAGTCGTTTTCAGCCAATTTTCTGGATTTTTGAAAATTTCACTTTTTTGTGAAAATATCCACTAAATGAGGGAATAATATGTGTGAGGGTACCCCAGGAGAGTTCCAAATGTGTGTGGGTAGAATATACATCCCACGGGGGAAAAATTGAAAAAAGTTGAAAAAAAATTTTTTTTAGACTTAGTCATTTTAACAGCATTTATCAGATTTTCAGATAGGGGAAATGTCAGTGAGCATTCCGATTTCAGTTCCAGAGCGATTCGCCCAATGAGTCCTTGATATTTAGTCGTTTTCAGCCAATATTTTGGATTTTTGAAAATTTCACTTTTTTGTGAAAATATTCACTAAATGAGGGAATAATATGTGTGAGGGTACCCCAGGAGAGTTCCAAATGTGAGTGGGTAGAATATATATCCCACGGGGGTAAAATTGAAAAAAGTTTAAAATATTTTTTTTTTGGACTTAGTCATTCTTCCGGCGTTTATCAGACTTTCAGATAGGGCAAATGTCAGTGAGCGTTCCAATTTCAGTTCCAGAGCGATTTGCCCTATTAGTCTTTGATAGTTAGTCGTTTTCAGCCAATTTTCTGAATTTTTGAAAATTTCACTTTTTTGTGAAAATATCCACTAAATGAGGGAATAATATGTGTGAGGGTACCCCAGGAGAGTTCCAAATGTGTGTGGGAAGAATATATATCCCACGGGGGTAAAATTGAAAAAAGTTGAAAACATTTTTTTTTTGGACTTAGTCATTTTTCCGGCGTTTATCAGACTTTCAGATAGGGCAAATGTCAGTGAGCGTTCCATTTTCAGTTCCAGAGCGATTCACCCAATGAGTCTTTGATATTTAGTCGTTTTCAGACAATTTTCTGGATTTTTGAAAATTTCACTTTTTTGTGAAAATATCCAGTAAATGAGGGAATAATATGTGTGAGGGTACCGAAGGAGAGTTCTAAATGTGTGTGGGAAGAATATATATCCCACGGGGGTAAAATTGAAAAAAGTTGAAAAATATTTTTTTTTGGACTTAGTCATTTTTACGGCGTTTATCAGACTTTCAGATAGGGGAAATGTCAGTGAGCGTTCCGATTTCTGTTCCAGAGCGATGCGCCCAATGAGTCTTTGATATTTAGTCGTTTTCAGCCAATTTTCTGGATTTTTGAAAATTTCACTTTTTTGTGAAAATATCCACTAAATGAGGGAATAATATGTGTGAGGGTAACCCAGGAGAGTTCCAAATTTGTGTGGGTAGAATATATATCCCACGGGGGTAAAATTGAAAAAAGTTGAAAAAAATTTTTTTTTGGACTTAGTCATTTTTCTGGCGTTTATCAGACTTTCAGATAGGGGAAATGTCAGTGAGCGTTCCGATTTCAGTTCCACAGCGATTCGCCCAATGAGTCTTTGATATTTAGTCGTTTTCAGCCAACTTTCCGGATTTTTGAAAATTTCACTTTTTTGTGAAAATATCCACTAAATGAGAGAATAATATGTGTGAGGGTACCCCAGGAGAGTTCCAAATGTGTGTGGGTAGAATATATATCCCACGGGGATAAAATTGAAAAAAGTTGAAAACATTTTTTTTGGGGATTTAGTCATTTTTCCGGCGTTTATCAGACTTTCAGATAGGGGAAATGTCAGTGAGCGTTCCGATTTCAGTTCCAGAGCGATTCGCCCAATGAGTCCTTGATATTTAGCCAATTTTCTGGATTTTTGAAAATGTCACTTTTTTGTGAAAATATCCACTAAATGAGAGAATAATATGTGTGAGGGTACCCCAGGAGAGTTCCAAATGTGTGTGGGTAGAATATATATCCCACGGGGGTAAAATTGAAAAAAGTTGAAAAAATTTTTTTTTTGGATTTAGTCATTTTTCCGGCGTTTATCAGACTTTCAGATAGGGCAAATGTCAGTGAGCATTCCGATTTCAGTTCCACAGCGATTCGCCCAATGAGTCCATGATATTTAGTCGTTTTCAGCCAATTTTCTGGATTTTTGAAAATTTCACTTTTTTGTGAGCATATCCACTAAATGAGGGAATAATATGTGTGAGGGTACCCCAGGAGAGTTCCAAATGTGCGTGGGAAGAATATATATCCCACGGAGGTAAAATTGAAAAAAGTTGAAAAAATTTTTTTTTGGGGATTTAGTCATTTTTCCGGCGTTTATCAGACTTTCAGATAGGGGAAATGTCAGTGAGCGTTCCGATTTCAGTTCCAGAGCGATTCGCCCAATGAGTCCTTGATATTTAGTCGTTTTCAGCCAATTTTCTGGATTTTTGAAAATTTCACTTTTTTGTGAAAATATCCACTAAATGAGGGAATAATATGTGTGAGGGTACCCCAGGAGAGTTCTAAATGTGTGTGGGTAAAATATATATCCCACGGGGGTAAAATTGAAAAAAGTTGAAAAAAATGTTTTTTTGGACTTAGTCATTTTTCTGGCGTTTATCAGACTTTCACATAGGGGAAATGTCAGTGAGCGTTCCCATTTCAGTTCCAGAGCGATTCGCCCAATGAGTCCTTGTTATTTAGTTGTTTTCAGCCAATTTTCTGGATTTTTGAAAATTTCACTTTTTTGTGAAAATATCCACTAAATGAGGGAATAATATGTGTGAGGGTAGCCCAGGAGAGTTCCAAATGTGTGTGGGAAGAAAATATATCCCACGGGGGTAAAATTGAAAAAACTTGAAAACATTTTTTTTTTTGGACTTAGTCATTATTCCGGCGTTTATCAGTATTTCAGAAAGGGCAAATGTCAGTGAGCGTTCCGATTTAAGTTCCAGAGCGATTCGCCCAATGAGTCCTCGATATTTAGTCGTTTTCAGCCAATATTTTGGATTTTTGAAAATTTCACTTTTTTGTGAAAATATCCACTAAATGAGGGAATAATATGTGTGAGGTTACCCCAGGAGAGTTACAAATGTGTGTGGGCAGAATATATATCCCACGGGGGTAAAATTGAAAAAACTTGAAAACATTTTTTTTTTGGACTTAGTCATTTTTCCGACGTTTATCAGACTTTCAGAAAGATCAAATGTCAGTGAGCGTTCCCATTTCAGTTCCAGAGCGCCCAATGAGTCCTTGATATTTAGTTGTTTTCAGCCAATTTTCTGGATTTTTGAAAATGTCACTTTTTTGTGAAAATATCCTATAAATGAGGGAATAATATGTGTGCGGGTACCCCAGGAGATTTCCAAATGTGCGTGGGAAGAATATATATCCCACGGGGGTAAAATTGAAATAAATTGAAAAAATTTTTTTGGGGGATTTAGTCATTTTTCCGGCGTTTATCAGACTTTCAGATAGGGGAAATGTCAGTGAGCGTTCCGATTTCAGTTCCAGAGTGATTCGCCCAATGAGTCCTTGTTATTTAGTTGTTTTCAGCCAATTTTCTGGATTTTTGAAAATGTCACTTTTTTGTGAAAATATCCTATAAATGAGGGAATATTATGTGTGCGGGTACCCCAGGAGATTTCCAAATGTGCGTGGGAAGAATATATATCCCACAGGGGTAAAATTGAAATAAATTGAAAAAATTTTTTTTTGGACTTAGTCATTTTTCTGGCGTTTATCAGTATTTCAGAAAGGGCAAATGTCAGTGAGCGTTCCGATTTAAGTTCCAGAGCGATTCGCCCAATGAGTCCTCGATATTTAGTCGTTTTCAGCCAATATTTTGGATTTTTGAAAATGTCACTTTTTTGTGAAAATATCCACTAAATGAGGGAATAATATGCGTGAGGGTTCCCCAGGAGATTTCCAAATGTGCGTGGGAAGTAGATATATCCCACGGGGGTAAAATTGAGAAAAGTTGAAAAATTTTTTTGGAGGGATTTAGTCATTTTTCCGGCGTTTATCAGACTTTCCGATAGGGGAAATGTCAGTGAGCGTTCTAATTTCAGTTCCAGAGCGATTCGCCCAATGAGTCCTTGATATTTAGTCGTTTTCAGCCAATTTTCTGGATTTTTGAAAATTTCACTTTTTTGTGAAAATATCCATGAAATGAGGGAATAATATGTGTGAGGGTACCCCAGGAGAGTTCCAAATGTGTTTGGGTAGAATATATATCCTACGGGGGTAAAATTGAAAAAACTTGAAACATATTTTTTTTTGGACTTAGTCATTTTTCCGGCGTTTATCAGACTTTCAGAAAGATCAAATGTCAGTGAGCGTTCCGATTTCAGTTCCAGAGCGATTCGCCCAATGAGTCCTTGATATTTAGTCGTTTTCAGCCAATTTTCTGGATTTTTGAAAATTTCACTTTTTTGTGAAAATATCCACTAAATGAGGGAATAATATGTGTGAGGGTACCCCAGGAGAGTTCCAAATGTGTGTGGGTAGAATATATATCCCGCGGGGGTAAAATTGAAAAAAGTTGAAAAAAATTTTTTTTTGGACTTAGTCATTTTTCTGGCGTTTATCAGTATTTCAGAAAGGGCAAATGTCAGTGAGCGTTCCGATTTAAGTTCCAGAGCGATTCGCCCAATGAGTCCTCGATATTTAGTCGTTTTCAGCCAATATTTTGGATTTTTGAAAATGTCACTTTTTTGTGAAAATATCCACTAAATGAGGGAATAATATGCGTGAGGGTTCCCCAGGAGATTTCCAAATGTGCGTGGGAAGTAGATATATCCCACGGGGGTAAAATTGAGAAAAGTTGAAAAATTTTTTTGGAGGGATTTAGTCATTTTTCCGGCGTTTATCAGACTTTCCGATAGGGGAAATGTCAGTGAGCGTTCTAATTTCAGTTCCAGAGCGATTCGCCCAATGAGTCCTTGATATTTAGTCGTTTTCAGCCAATTTTCTGGATTTTTGAAAATTTCACTTTTTTGTGAAAATATCCATGAAATGAGGGAATAATATGTGTGAGGGTACCCCAGGAGAGTTCCAAATGTGTTTGGGTAGAATATATATCCTACGGGGGTAAAATTGAAAAAACTTGAAACATTTTTTTTTTTGGACTTAGTCATTTTTCCGGCGTTTATCAGACTTTCAGAAAGATCAAATGTCAGTGAGCGTTCCGATTTCAGTTCCAGAGCGATTCGCCCAATGAGTCCTTGATATTTAGTCGTTTTCAGCCAATTTTCTGGATTTTTGAAAATTTCACTTTTTTGTGAAAATATCCACTAAATGAGGGAATAATATGTGTGAGGGTACCCCAGGAGAGTTCCAAATGTGTGTGGGTAGAATATATATCCCGCGGGGGTAAAATTGAAAAAAGTTGAAAAAAATTTTTTTTTGGACTTAGTCATTTTTCCGGCGTTTATCAGACTTTCACATAGGGGAAATGTCAGTGAGCGTTCCGATTTCAGTTCCAGAGCAAATCGCCCAATGAGTCTTTGATATTTAGTCGTTTTCAGCCAATATTTTGGATTTTTGAAAATTTCACTTTTTTGTGAAAATATCCACTAAATGAGGGAATAATATGTGTGAGGTTACCCCAGGAGAGTTACAAATGTGTGTGGGCAGAATATATATCCCACGGGGGTAAAATTGAAAAAACTTGAAAACATTTTTTTTTTGGACTTAGTCATTTTTCCGACGTTTATCAGACTTTCAGAAAGATCAAATGTCAGTGAGCGTTCCCATTTCAGTTCCAGAGCGCCCAATGAGTCCTTGATATTTAGTTGTTTTCAGCCAATTTTCTGGATTTTTGAAAATGTCACTTTTTTGTGAAAATATCCTATAAATGAGGGAATAATATGTGTGCGGGTACCCCAGGAGATTTCCAAATGTGCGTGGGAAGAATATATATCCCACGGGGGTAAAATTGAAATAAAATGAAAAATTTTTTTTTGGGGATTTAGTCATTTTTCCAGCGTTTATCAGACTTTCAGATAGGGGAAATGTCAGTGAGCGTTCCGATTTCAGTTCCAGAGTGATTCACCCAATGAGTCCTTGTTATTTAGTTGTTTTCAGCCAATTTTCTGGATTTTTGAAAATGTCACTTTTTTGTGAAAATATCCTATAAATGAGGGAATATTATGTGTGCGGGTACCCCAGAAGATTTCCAAATGTGCGTGGGAAGAATATATATCCCACAGGGGTAAAATTGAAATAAATTGAAAAAATGTTTTTTTGGACTTAGTCATTTTTCTGGCGTTTATCAGACTTTCACATAGGGGAAATGTCAGTGAGCGTTCCCATTTCAGTTCCAGAGCGATTCGCCCAATGAGTCCTTGTTATTTAGTTGTTTTCAGCCAATTTTCTGGATTTTTGAAAATTTCACTTTTTTGTGAAAATATCCACTAAATGAGGGAATAATATGTGTGAGGGTAGCCCAGGAGAGTTCCAAATGTGTGTGGGAAGAATATATATCCCACGGGGGTAAAATTGAAAAAACTTGAAAACATTTTTTTTTTTTGGACTTAGTCATTTTTCCGGCGTTTATCAGTATTTCAGAAAGGGCAAATGTCAGTGAGCATTCCAATTTAAGTTCAAGAGCGATCCGCCCAATGAGTCTTTGATATTTAGTCGTTTTCAGCTAATTTTCCGGATTTTTGAAAATTTCACTTTTTTGTGAAAATATCCACTAAATGAGGGAATAATATGTGTGAGGGTACCCCAGGAGAGTTCCAAATGTGTGTGGGTAGAATATATATCCCACGGGGGTAAAATTGAAAAAAGTTGAAAACATTTTTTTTTTTGGACTTAGTCATTTTTCCGGCGTTTATCAGACTTTCAGATAGGGCAAATGTCAGTGAGCATTCCGATTTCAGTTCCAGAGCGATTCGCCCAATGAGTCTTTGATATTTAGTCGTTTTCAGCCAATATTTTGGATTTTTGAAAATTTCACTTTTTTGTGAAAATATCCACTAAATGAGGGAATAATATGTTTGAGGGTACTCCAGGAGAGTTCCAAATGTGTGTGGGAAGAATATATATCCCACGGGGGTAAAATTGAAAAAAGTTGAAAAAAAATTTTTTTTGGACTTAGTCATTTTTCCGGCGTTTATCAGACTTTCAGATAGGGGAAATGTCAGTGAGCGTTCCGATTTCAGTTCCAGAGTGATTCGCCCAATGAGTCCTTGTTATTTAGTTGTTTTCAGCCAATTTTCTGGATTTTTGAAAATGTCACTTTTTTGTGAAAATATCCTATAAATGAGGGAATATTATGTGTGCGGGTACCCCAGGAGATTTCCAAATGTGCGTGGGAAGAATATATATCCCACAGGGGTAAAATTGAAATAAATTGAAAAAATTTTTTTTTTTACTTAGTCATTTTTCTGGCGTTTATCAGTATTTCAGAAAGGGCAAATGTCAGTGAGCGTTCCGATTTAAGTTCCAGAGCGATTCGCCCAATGAGTCCTCGATATTTAGTCGTTTTCAGCCAATATTTTGGATTTTTGAAAATGTCACTTTTTTGTGAAAATATCCACTAAATGAGGGAATAATATGCGTGAGGGTTCCCCAGGAGATTTCCAAATGTGCGTGGGAAGTAGATATATCCCACGGGGGTAAAATTGAGAAAAGTTGAAAAATTTTTTTGGAGGGATTTAGTCATTTTTCCTGCGTTTATCAGACTTTCCGATAGGGGAAATGTCAGTGAGCGTTCTAATTTCAGTTCCAGAGCGATTCGCCCAATGAGTCCTTGATATTTAGTCGTTTTCAGCCAATTTTCTGGATTTTTGAAAATTTCACTTTTTTGTGAAAATATCCATGAAATGAGGGAATAATATGTGTGAGGGTACCCCAGGAGAGTTCCAAATGTGTTTGGGTAGAATATATATCCTACGGGGGTAAAATTGAAAAAACTTGAAACATTTTTTTTTTTGGACTTAGTCATTTTTCCGGCGTTTATCAGACTTTCAGAAAGATCAAATGTCAGTGAGCGTTCCGATTTCAGTTCCAGAGCGATTCGCCCAATGAGTCCTTGATATTTAGTCGTTTTCAGCCAATTTTCTGGATTTTTGAAAATTTCACTTTTTTGTGAAAATATCCACTAAATGAGGGAATAATATGTGTGAGGTTACCCCAGGAGAGTTACAAATGTGTGTGGGCAGAATATATATCCCACGGGGGTAAAATTGAAAAAACTTGAAAACATTTTTTTTTTGGACTTAGTCATTTTTCCGACGTTTATCAGACTTTCAGAAAGATCAAATGTCAGTGAGCGTTCCCATTTCAGTTCCAGAGCGCCCAATGAGTCCTTGATATTTAGTTGTTTTCAGCCAATTTTCTGGATTTTTGAAAATGTCACTTTTTTGTGAAAATATCCTATAAATGAGGGAATATTATGTGTGCGGGTACCCCAGGAGATTTCCAAATGTGCGTGGGAAGAATATATATCCCACGGGGGTAAAATTGAAATAAAATGAAAAATTTTTTTTTGGGGATTTAGTCATTTTTCTGGCGTTTATCAGACTTTCACATAGGGGAAATGTCAGTGAGCGTTCCCATTTCAGTTCCAGAGCGATTCGCCCAATGAGTCCTTGTTATTTAGTTGTTTTCAGATAATTTTCTGGATTTTTGAAAATTTCACTTTTTTGTGAAAATATCCACTAAATGAGGGAATAATATGTGTGAGGGTAGCCCAGGAGAGTTCCAAATGTGTGTGGGAAGAATATATATCCCACGGGGGTAAAATTGAAAAAACTTGAAAACATTTTTTTTTTTTGGACTTAGTCATTTTTCCGGCGTTTATCAGTATTTCAGAAAGGGCAAATGTCAGTGAGCATTCCAATTTAAGTTCAAGAGCGATCCGCCCAATGAGTCTTTGATATTTAGTCGTTTTCAGCTAATTTTCCGGATTTTTGAAAATTTCACTTTTTTGTGAAAATATCCACTAAATGAGGGAATAATATGTGTGAGGGTACCCCAGGAGAGTTCCAAATGTGTGTGGGTAGAATATATATCCCACGGGGGTAAAATTGAAAAAAGTTGAAAACATTTTTTTTTTTGGACTTAGTCATTTTTCCGGCGTTTATCAGACTTTCAGATAGGGCAAATGTCAGTGAGCATTCCGATTTCAGTTCCAGAGCGATTCGCCCAATGAGTCTTTGATATTTAGTCGTTTTCAGCCAATATTTTGGATTTTTGAAAATTTCACTTTTTTGTGAAAATATCCACTAAATGAGGGAATAATATGTTTGAGGGTACTCCAGGAGAGTTCCAAATGTGTGTGGGAAGAATATATATCCCACGGGGGTAAAATTGAAAAAAGTTGAAAAAAATTTTTTTTTGGACTTAGTCATTTTTCCGGCGTTTATCAGACTTTCAGATAGGGGAAATGTCAGTGAGCGTTCCGATTTCAGTTCCAGAGCGATTCGCCCAATGAGTCCTTCATATTTAGTCGTTTTCAGCCGTTATTTTGGATTTTTGAAAATTTCACTTTTTTGTGAAAATATCCACTAAATGAGGGAATAATATGTGTGAGGGTACCCCAGGAGAGTTCCAAATGTGTGTGGGTAGAATATATATCCCACGGGGGTAAAATTGAAAAAAGTTGAAAACATTTTTTTTTTGGACTTAGTCATTTTTCCGGCGTTTATCAGACTTTCAGATAGGGGAAATGTCAGTGAGCGTTCCGATTTCTGTTCCAGAGCAATTCGCCCAATGCGTCCTTGATATTTAGTTGTTTTCAGCCATTATTTTGGATTTTTGAAAATTTCACTTTTTTGTGAAAATATCCACTAAATGAGGGAATAATATGTGTGAGGGTAGCCTAGGAGAGTTCCAAATGTGTGTGGGAAGAATATATATCCCACGGGGGTAAAATTGAAAAAACTTGAAAACATTTTTTTTTTTGGACTTAGTCATTATTCCGGCGTTTATCAGTATTTCAGAAAGGGCAAATGTCAGTGAGCATTCCAATTTAAGTTCCAGAGCGATCCGCCCAATGAGTCTTTGATATTTAGTCGTTTTCAGCTAATTTTCCGGATTTTTGAAAATTTCACTTTTTTGTGAAAATATCCACTAAATGAGGGAATAATATGTGTGAGTGTACCCCAGGAGAGTTCCAAATGTGTGTGGGTAGAATATATATCCCACGGGGGTAAAATTGAAAAAAGTTGAAAACATTTTTTTTTTGGGACTTAGTCATTTTTCCGGCGTTTATCAGACTTTCAGATAGGGCAAATGTCAGTGAGCATTCCGATTTCAGTTCCAGAGCGATTCGCCCAATGAGTCTTTGATATTTAGTCGTTTTCAGCCAATATTTTGGATTTTTGAAAATTTCACTTTTTTGTGAAAATATCCACTAAATGAGGGAATAATATGTTTGAGGGTACTCCAGGAGAATTCCAAATGTGTATGGGTAGAATATATATCCCACGGGGGTAAAATTGAAAAAAGTTGAAAACATTTTTTTCTTGGACTTAGTCATTTTTCCGGCGTTTATCAGACTTTCAGATAGGGGAAATGTCAGTGAGCGTTCCGATTTCAGTTCCAGAGCGATTCGCCCAATGAGTCCTTGATATTTAGTCTTTTTCAGCCAATATGTTGGATTTTTGAAAATTTCACTTTTTTGTGAAAATATCCACTAAATTAGGGAATAATATGTGTGAGTATACCCCAGGAGACTTACAAATGTGTGTGGGTAGAATATATATCCCATTGGGGTAAAATTGAAAAAAGGTGAAAACATTTTTTTTTTGGACTTAGTCATTCTTCCGGCGTTTATCAGACTTTCAGATAGGGCAAATGTCAGTGAGTGTTCCATTTTCAGTTCCAGAGCGATTCGCCCAATGAGTCTTTGATATTTAGTCATTTTCAGCCAATTTTCTGGATTTTTGAAAATTTCACTTTTTTGTGAAAATATCCACTAAATGAGGGAATAATATATATGAGGGTACCCCAGGAGAGTTCCAAATGTGTGTGGGTAGAAAATATATCCCACCGGGGTAAAAGTGAAAAAAATTGAAAACATTTTTTTTTTGGACTTAGTCATTTTTCCGGCGTTTATCAGACTTTCAGATAGGGGAAATGTCAGTGAGCGTTCCGATTTCAGTTCCAGAGCGATTCGCCCAATGAGTCCTTGATATTTAGTCGTTTTCAGCCATTATTTTGGATTTTTGAAAATTTCACTTTTTTGTGAAAATATCCACTAAATGAGGGAATAATATGTGTGAGGGTACCCCAGGAGAGTTCCAAATGTGTGTGGGTAGAATATATATCCCACGGGGGTAAAATTGAAAAAAGTTGAAAACATTTTTTTTTTGGACTTTGTCATTATTCCGGCGTTTATCAGTATTTCAGAAAGGGCAAATGTCAGTGAGCATTCCAATTTAAGTTCCAGAGCGATCCGCCCAATGAGTCTTTGATATTTAGTCGTTTTCAGCTAATTTTCCGGATTTTTGAAAATTTCACTTTTTTGTGAAAATATCCACTAAATGAGGGAATAATATGTGTGAGTGTACCCCAGGAGAGTTCCAAATGTGTGTGGGTAGAATATATATCCCCCGGGGGTAAAATTGAAAAAAGTTGAAAAAAATGTTTTTTTGGACTTAGTCATTTTTCCGGCGTTTATCAGACTTTCAGATAGGGGAAATGTCAGTGAGCGTTCCGATTTCAGTTCCAGAGCGATTCGCCCAATGAGTCCTTCATATTTAGTCGTTTTCAGCCATTATTTTGGATTTTTGAAAATTTCACTTTTTTGTGAAAATATCCACTAAATGAGGGAATAATATGTGTGAGGGTACCCCAGGAGAGTTCCAAATGTGTGTGGTTAGAATATATATCCCACGGGGGTAAAATTGAAAAAAGTTGAAAATATTTTTTTTTTGGACTTAGTCATTCTTCCGGCATTTATCAGACTTTCAGATAGGGCAAATGTCAGTGAGCGTTACAATTTCAGTTCCAGAGCCATTCGCCCTATTAGTCTTTGATATTTAGTCGTTTTCAGCCAATTTTCTGGATTTTTGAAAATTTCACTTTTTTGTGAAAATATCCACTAAATGAGGGAATAATATGTGTGAGGGTACCCCAGGAGAGTTCCAAATGTGTGTGGGAAGAATATATATCCCACAGGGGTAAAATTGAAAAAAGTTGAAAACATTTTTTTTTTGGACTTAGTCATTTTTACGGCGTTTATCAGACTTTCAGATAGGGCAAATGTCAGTGAGCGTTCCATTTTCAGTTCCAGAGCGATTCACCGAATGAGTCTTTGATATTTAGTCGTTTTCAGACAATTTTCTGGATTTTTGAAAATTTCACTTTTTTGTGAAAATATCCACTAAATGAGGGAATAATATGTGTGAGGGTACCGAAGGAGAGTTCTAAATGTGTGTGGGAAGAATATATATCCCACGGGGGTAAAATTGAAAAAAGTTGAAAAATATTTTTTTTTGGACTTAGTCATTTTTACGGCGTTTATCAGACTTTCAGATAGGGGAAATGTCAGTGAGCGTTCCGATTTCATTTCCAGAGCGATTCGCCCAATGAGTCCTTGATATTTAGTCGTTTTCAGCCAATTTTCTGGATTTTTGAAAATTTCACTTGTTTGTGAAAATATCCACTAAATGAGGGAATAATATGTGTGAGGGTACCCCAGGAGAGTTCCAAATGTGTGTGGGTAGAATATACATCCCACGGGGGTAAACTTGAAAAAAGTTGAAAACATTTTTTTTTTGGACTTAGTCATTTTTCCGGCGTTTATCAGACTTTCAGATAGGGGAAATGTCAGTGAGCGTTCCGATTTCAGTTCCAGAGCGATTCGCCCAATGAGTCCGTGATATTTAGCCAATTTTCTGGATTTTTGAAAATGTCACTTTTTTGTGAAAATATCCACTAAATGAGAGAATAATATGTGTGAGGGTACCCCAGGAGAGTTCCAAATGTGTGTGGGTAGAATATTTATCCCACGAGGGTAAAATTGAAAAAAGTTGAAAACATTTTTTTTGGGGATTTAGTCATTTTTCCGGCGTTTATCAGACTTTCAGATAGGGCAAATGTCAGTGAGCGTTCCGATTTCAGTTCCAGAGCGAGGCTCCCAATGAGTCCTTGATATTTAGTCGTTTTCAGCCAATTTTTTGGATTTTTGAAAATGTCACTTTTTTGTGAAAATATCCACTAAATGAGAGAATAATATGTGTGAGGGTACCCCAGGAGAGTTCCAAATGTGTGTGGGTAGAATATTTATCCCACGAGGGTAAAATTGAAAAAAGTTTAAAAAATTTTTTTTGGGGATTTAGTCATTTTTCCGGCGTTTATCAGACTTTCAGATAGGGCAAATGTCAGTGAGCGTTCCGATTTCAGTTCCAGAGCGATTCACCTAATGAGACTTTGATATTTAGTCGTTTTCAGCCAATTTTATGGATTTTTGAAAATTTCACTTTTTTGTGAAAATATCCACTAAATGAGGGAATAATATGTGTGAGGGTACCGATGGAGAGTTCTAAATGTGTGTGGGAAGAATATGTATCCCACGGGGGTAAAATTGAAAAAAGTTGAAAAAAATTTTTTTTTCCACTTAGTCATTTTTCTGGCGTTTATCAGACTTTCAGATAGGGGAAATGTCAGTGAGCATTCAGATTTCAGTTCCAGAGCGATTCGCTCAATGAGTCCTTGATATTTAGTCGTTTTCAGCCAATTTTCTGGATTTTTGAAAATTTCACTTTTTTGTGAAAATATCCACTAAATGAGAGAATAATATGTGTGAGGGTACCCCAGGAGAATTCCACATGTGTGTGGGTAGAATATATATCCCACGGGGCAAAATTGAAAAAAGTTGAAAAAAATTTTTTTTTGGACTTAGTCATTTTTCCGGCGTTTATCAGACTTTCAGATAGGGAAAATGTCAGTGAGCGTTCCGATTTCAGTTCCAGAGCGATTCGCCCAATGAGTCCTTGATATTTAGTCGTTTTCAGCCAATATTTTGGATTTTTGAAAATTTCACTTTTTTGTGAAAATATCCACTAAATGAGGGAATAATATGTGTGAGGGTACCCCAGGAGACTTCCAAATGTGTGTGGGTAGAATATATATCCCACAGGGGTAAAATTGAAAAAAGTTGAAAATATTTTTTTTTTGGACTTAGTTATTCTTCCGGCGTTTATCAGACTTTCAGATAGGGCAAATGTCAGTGAGCGTTACAATTTCAGTTCCAGAGCGATTCGCCCTATTAGTCTTTGACAGTTAGTCGTTTTCAGCCAATTTTCTGGATTTTTGAAAATTTCACTTTTTTGTGAAAATATCCACTAAATGAGGGAATAATATGTGTGAGGGTACCCCAGGAGAGTTCCAAATGTGTGTGGGAAGAATATATATCCCACGGGGGTAAAATTGAAAAAAGTTGAAAACATTTTTTTTTTGGACTTAGTCATTTTTCCAGCGTTTATCAGACTTTCAGATAGGGGAAATGTCAGTGAGCGTTCCGATTTCAGTTCCAGAGCGATTCGCCCAATGAGTCCTTGATATTTAGCCAATTTTCTGGATTTTTGAAAATGTCACTTTTTTGTGAAAATATCCACTAAATGAGAGAATAATATGTGTGAGGGTACCCCAGGAGAGTTCCAAATGTGTGTGGGTAGAATATATATCCCACGGGGGTAAAATTGAAAAAAGTTTAAAAAATTTTTTTTTTGGATTTAGTCATTTTTCCGGCGTTTATCAGACTTTCAAATAGGGCAAATGTCAGTGAGCATTCCGATTTCAGTTCCAGAGCGATTCACCTAATGAGACTTTGATATTTAGTCGTTTTCAGCCAATTTTATGGATTTTTGAAAATTTCACTTTTTTGTGAAAATATCCACTAAATGAGGGAATAATATGTGTGAGGGTACCGATGGAGAGTTCTAAATGTGTGTGGGAAGAATATGTATCCCACGGGGGTAAAATTGAAAAAAGTTGAAAAAAATTTTTTTTTCCACTTAGTCATTTTTCTGGCGTTTATCAGACTTTCAGATAGGGGAAATGTCAGTGAGCATTCAGATTTCAGTTCCAGAGCGATTCGCTCAATGAGTCCTTGATATTTAGTCGTTTTCAGCCAATTTTCTGGATTTTTGAAAATTTCACTTTTTTGTGAAAATATCCACTAAATGAGAGAATAATATGTGTGAGGGTACCCCAGGAGAATTCCACATGTGTGTGGGTAGAATATATATCCCACGGGGCAAAATTGAAAAAAGTTGAAAAAAATTTTTTTTTGGACTTAGTCATTTTTCCGGCGTTTATCAGACTTTCAGATAGGGAAAATGTCAGTGAGCGTTCCGATTTCAGTTCCAGAGCGATTCGCCCAATGAGTCCTTGATATTTAGTCGTTTTCAGCCAATATTTTGGATTTTTGAAAATTTCACTTTTTTGTGAAAATATCCACTAAATGAGGGAATAATATGTGTGAGGGTACCCCAGGAGACTTCCAAATGTGTGTGGGTAGAATATATATCCCACAGGGGTAAAATTGAAAAAAGTTGAAAATATTTTTTTTTTGGACTTAGTCATTCTTCCGGCGTTTATCAGACTTTCAGATAGGGCAAATGTCAGTGAGCGTTACAATTTCAGTTCCAGAGCGATTCGCCCTATTAGTCTTTGACAGTTAGTCGTTTTCAGCCAATTTTCTGGATTTTTGAAAATTTCACTTTTTTGTGAAAATATCCACTAAATGAGGGAATAATATGTGTGAGGGTACCCCAGGAGAGTTCCAAATGTGTGTGGGAAGAATATATATCCCACGGGGGTAAAATTGAAAAAAGTTGAAAACATTTTTTTTTTGGACTTAGTCATTTTTCCAGCGTTTATCAGACTTTCAGATAGGGGAAATGTCAGTGAGCGTTCCGATTTCAGTTCCAGAGCGATTCGCCCAATGAGTCCTTGATATTTAGCCAATTTTCTGGATTTTTGAAAATGTCACTTTTTTGTGAAAATATCCACTAAATGAGAGAATAATATGTGTGAGGGTACCCCAGGAGAGTTCCAAATGTGTGTGGGTAGAATATATATCCCACGGGGGTAAAATTGAAAAAAGTTTAAAAAAATTTTTTTTTGGATTTAGTCATTTTTCCGGCGTTTATCAGACTTTCAAATAGGGCAAATGTCAGTGAGCATTCCGATTTCAGTTCCAGAGCGATTCGCCCAATGAGTCTTTGATATTTAGTCGTTTTCAGCTAATTTTCTGGATTTTTGAAAATTTCACTTTTTTGTGAAAACATCCACTAAATGAGGGAATAATATGTGTGAGGGTACCGAAGGAGAGTTCCAAATTTGTGTGGGTAGAATATATATCCCACGGGGGTAAAATTGAAAAAAGTTGAAAAAATTTTTTTTTGGGACCTAGTCATTTTTCCGGCGTTTATCAGACTTTCAGATAAGGGAAATGTCAGTGAGCATTCCGATTTCAGTTCCAGAGCGATTCGCCCAATGAGTCCTTGATACTTAGTCGTTTTCAGCCAATTTTCTGGATTTTTGAAAATTTCACTTCTTTGTGAAAATATCCACTAAATGAGGGAATAATATGTGTGAGGGTACCCCAGGAGAGTTCCAAATGTGTGTGGGTAGAATATATATCCCACGGGGGTAAAATTGAAAAAAGTCTAAAAAAATTTTTTTTGGGGACTTCGTCATTTTTCCGGCGTTTATCAGACTTTCAGATAGGGGAGATGTCAGTGAGCGTTCCGATTTCAGTTCCAGAGCGATTCGCCCAATGAGTCCTTGATATTTAGTCGTTTTCAGCCAATTTTCTGGATTTTTGACAATTTCACTACTTTGTGAAAATATCCACTAAATGTGGGAATAATATGTATGAGGGTACCCCAGGAGAGTTCCAAATGTGTGTGGGTAGAATATATATCCCACGGGGGTAAAATTGAAAAAAGTTGAAAAAAATTTTTTTTTGGACTTAGTCATTTTTCTGGCGTTTATCAGACTTTAAGATAGGGGAAATGTCAGTGAGCATTCCCATTTCAGTTCCAGAGCGATTCGCCCAATGAGTCCTTGTTATTTAGTTGTTTTCAGCCAATTTTCTGGATTTTTGAAAATTTCACTTTTTTGTGAAAATATCCACTAAATGAGGGAAAAATATGTGTGAGGGTACCGAAGGAGAGTTCCAAATTTGTGTGGGTAGAATATATATCCCACGGGGGTAAAATTGAAAAAAGTTGCAAAAACTTTTTTTTGGGACTTATTCATTTTTCCGGCGTTTATCAGACTTTCAGATAGGGCAAATGTCAGTGAGCGTTCCGATTTCAGTTCCAGAGCGATTCGCCCAATGAGTCCTTGATATTTAGTCGTTTTCAGCCAATTTTCTGGATTTTTGAAAATTTCACTTTTTTGTGAAAATATCCACTAAATGAGGGAAGAATATGTGTGAGGGTACCCCAGGAGAGTTCCAAATGTGTATGGGTAGAATATATATCCCACGGGGGTAAAATTGAAAAAAGTTGAAAACATTTTTTTTTGGACTTAGTCATTTTTCCGGCGTTTATCAGACTTTCAGATAGGGCAAATGTCAGTGAGCGTTCCAATTTCAGTTCCAGAGCGATTCACCCAATGAGACTTTGATATTTAGTCGTTTTCAGCCAATTTTCTGGATTTTTGAAAATTTCACTTTTTTGTGAAAATATCCACTAAATGAGGGAATAATATGTGTGAGGGTACCCCAGGAGAGTTCCAAATGTGTGTGGGTAGAATATACATCCCACGGGGGAAAAATTGAAAAAAGTTGAAAAAAAATTTTTTTTAGACTTAGTCATTTTAACAGCATTTATCAGATTTTCAGATAGGGGAAATGTCAGTGAGCATTCCGATTTCAGTTCCAGAGCGATTCGCCCAATGAGTCCTTGATATTTAGTCGTTTTCAGCCAATATTTTGGATTTTTGAAAATTTCACTTTTTTGTGAAAATATCCACTAAATGAGGGAATAATATGTGTGAGGGTACCCCAGGAGAGTTCCAAATGTGAGTGGGTAGAATATATATCCCACGGGGGTAAAATTGAAAAAAGTTTAAAATATTTTTTTTTTGGACTTAGTCATTCTTCCGGCGTTTATCAGACTTTCAGATAGGGCAAATGTCAGTGAGCGTTCCAATTTCAGTTCCAGAGCGATTTGCCCTATTAGTCTTTGATAGTTAGTCGTTTTCAGCCAATTTTCTGAATTTTTGAAAATTTCACTTTTTTGTGAAAATATCCACTAAATGAGGGAATAATATGTGTGAGGGTACCCCAGGAGAGTTCCAAATGTGTGTGGGAAGAATATATATCCCACGGGGGTAAAATTGAAAAAAGTTGAAAACATTTTTTTTTTGGACTTAGTCATTTTTCCGGCGTTTATCAGACTTTCAGATAGGGCAAATGTCAGTGAGCGTTCCATTTTCAGTTCCAGAGCGATTCACCCAATGAGTCTTTGATATTTAGTCGTTTTCAGACAATTTTCTGGATTTTTGAAAATTTCACTTTTTTGTGAAAATATCCAGTAAATGAGGGAATAATATGTGTGAGGGTACCGAAGGAGAGTTCTAAATGTGTGTGGGAAGAATATATATCCCACGGGGGTAAAATTGAAAAAAGTTGAAAAATATTTTTTTTTGGACTTAGTCATTTTTACGGCGTTTATCAGACTTTCAGATAGGGGAAATGTCAGTGAGCGTTCCGATTTCTGTTCCAGAGCGATGCGCCCAATGAGTCTTTGATATTTAGTCGTTTTCAGCCAATTTTCTGGATTTTTGAAAATTTCACTTTTTTGTGAAAATATCCACTAAATGAGGGAATAATATGTGTGAGGGTAACCCAGGAGAGTTCCAAATTTGTGTGGGTAGAATATATATCCCACGGGGGTAAAATTGAAAAAAGTTGAAAAAAATTTTTTTTTGGACTTAGTCATTTTTCTGGCGTTTATCAGACTTTCAGATAGGGGAAATGTCAGTGAGCGTTCCGATTTCAGTTCCACAGCGATTCGCCCAATGAGTCTTTGATATTTAGTCGTTTTCAGCCAACTTTCCGGATTTTTGAAAATTTCACTTTTTTGTGAAAATATCCACTAAATGAGAGAATAATATGTGTGAGGGTACCCCAGGAGAGTTCCAAATGTGTGTGGGTAGAATATATATCCCACGGGGATAAAATTGAAAAAAGTTGAAAACATTTTTTTTGGGGATTTAGTCATTTTTCCGGCGTTTATCAGACTTTCAGATAGGGGAAATGTCAGTGAGCGTTCCGATTTCAGTTCCAGAGCGATTCGCCCAATGAGTCCTTGATATTTAGCCAATTTTCTGGATTTTTGAAAATGTCACTTTTTTGTGAAAATATCCACTAAATGAGAGAATAATATGTGTGAGGGTACCCCAGGAGAGTTCCAAATGTGTGTGGGTAGAATATATATCCCACGGGGGTAAAATTGAAAAAAGTTGAAAAAATTTTTTTTTTGGATTTAGTCATTTTTCCGGCGTTTATCAGACTTTCAGATAGGGCAAATGTCAGTGAGCATTCCGATTTCAGTTCCACAGCGATTCGCCCAATGAGTCCATGATATTTAGTCGTTTTCAGCCAATTTTCTGGATTTTTGAAAATTTCACTTTTTTGTGAGCATATCCACTAAATGAGGGAATAATATGTGTGAGGGTACCCCAGGAGAGTTCCAAATGTGCGTGGGAAGAATATATATCCCACGGAGGTAAAATTGAAAAAAGTTGAAAAAATTTTTTTTTGGGGATTTAGTCATTTTTCCGGCGTTTATCAGACTTTCAGATAGGGGAAATGTCAGTGAGCGTTCCGATTTCAGTTCCAGAGCGATTCGCCCAATGAGTCCTTGATATTTAGTCGTTTTCAGCCAATTTTCTGGATTTTTGAAAATTTCACTTTTTTGTGAAAATATCCACTAAATGAGGGAATAATATGTGTGAGGGTACCCCAGGAGAGTTCTAAATGTGTGTGGGTAAAATATATATCCCACGGGGGTAAAATTGAAAAAAGTTGAAAAAAATGTTTTTTTGGACTTAGTCATTTTTCTGGCGTTTATCAGACTTTCACATAGGGGAAATGTCAGTGAGCGTTCCCATTTCAGTTCCAGAGCGATTCGCCCAATGAGTCCTTGTTATTTAGTTGTTTTCAGCCAATTTTCTGGATTTTTGAAAATTTCACTTTTTTGTGAAAATATCCACTAAATGAGGGAATAATATGTGTGAGGGTAGCCCAGGAGAGTTCCAAATGTGTGTGGGAAGAAAATATATCCCACGGGGGTAAAATTGAAAAAACTTGAAAACATTTTTTTTTTTGGACTTAGTCATTATTCCGGCGTTTATCAGTATTTCAGAAAGGGCAAATGTCAGTGAGCGTTCCGATTTAAGTTCCAGAGCGATTCGCCCAATGAGTCCTCGATATTTAGTCGTTTTCAGCCAATATTTTGGATTTTTGAAAATTTCACTTTTTTGTGAAAATATCCACTAAATGAGGGAATAATATGTGTGAGGTTACCCCAGGAGAGTTACAAATGTGTGTGGGCAGAATATATATCCCACGGGGGTAAAATTGAAAAAACTTGAAAACATTTTTTTTTTGGACTTAGTCATTTTTCCGACGTTTATCAGACTTTCAGAAAGATCAAATGTCAGTGAGCGTTCCCATTTCAGTTCCAGAGCGCCCAATGAGTCCTTGATATTTAGTTGTTTTCAGCCAATTTTCTGGATTTTTGAAAATGTCACTTTTTTGTGAAAATATCCTATAAATGAGGGAATAATATGTGTGCGGGTACCCCAGGAGATTTCCAAATGTGCGTGGGAAGAATATATATCCCACGGGGGTAAAATTGAAATAAATTGAAAAAATTTTTTTGGGGGATTTAGTCATTTTTCCGGCGTTTATCAGACTTTCAGATAGGGGAAATGTCAGTGAGCGTTCCGATTTCAGTTCCAGAGTGATTCGCCCAATGAGTCCTTGTTATTTAGTTGTTTTCAGCCAATTTTCTGGATTTTTGAAAATGTCACTTTTTTGTGAAAATATCCTATAAATGAGGGAATATTATGTGTGCGGGTACCCCAGGAGATTTCCAAATGTGCGTGGGAAGAATATATATCCCACAGGGGTAAAATTGAAATAAATTGAAAAAATTTTTTTTTGGACTTAGTCATTTTTCTGGCGTTTATCAGTATTTCAGAAAGGGCAAATGTCAGTGAGCGTTCCGATTTAAGTTCCAGAGCGATTCGCCCAATGAGTCCTCGATATTTAGTCGTTTTCAGCCAATATTTTGGATTTTTGAAAATGTCACTTTTTTGTGAAAATATCCACTAAATGAGGGAATAATATGCGTGAGGGTTCCCCAGGAGATTTCCAAATGTGCGTGGGAAGTAGATATATCCCACGGGGGTAAAATTGAGAAAAGTTGAAAAATTTTTTTGGAGGGATTTAGTCATTTTTCCGGCGTTTATCAGACTTTCCGATAGGGGAAATGTCAGTGAGCGTTCTAATTTCAGTTCCAGAGCGATTCGCCCAATGAGTCCTTGATATTTAGTCGTTTTCAGCCAATTTTCTGGATTTTTGAAAATTTCACTTTTTTGTGAAAATATCCATGAAATGAGGGAATAATATGTGTGAGGGTACCCCAGGAGAGTTCCAAATGTGTTTGGGTAGAATATATATCCTACGGGGGTAAAATTGAAAAAACTTGAAACATATTTTTTTTTGGACTTAGTCATTTTTCCGGCGTTTATCAGACTTTCAGAAAGATCAAATGTCAGTGAGCGTTCCGATTTCAGTTCCAGAGCGATTCGCCCAATGAGTCCTTGATATTTAGTCGTTTTCAGCCAATTTTCTGGATTTTTGAAAATTTCACTTTTTTGTGAAAATATCCACTAAATGAGGGAATAATATGTGTGAGGGTACCCCAGGAGAGTTCCAAATGTGTGTGGGTAGAATATATATCCCGCGGGGGTAAAATTGAAAAAAGTTGAAAAAAATTTTTTTTTGGACTTAGTCATTTTTCTGGCGTTTATCAGTATTTCAGAAAGGGCAAATGTCAGTGAGCGTTCCGATTTAAGTTCCAGAGCGATTCGCCCAATGAGTCCTCGATATTTAGTCGTTTTCAGCCAATATTTTGGATTTTTGAAAATGTCACTTTTTTGTGAAAATATCCACTAAATGAGGGAATAATATGCGTGAGGGTTCCCCAGGAGATTTCCAAATGTGCGTGGGAAGTAGATATATCCCACGGGGGTAAAATTGAGAAAAGTTGAAAAATTTTTTTGGAGGGATTTAGTCATTTTTCCGGCGTTTATCAGACTTTCCGATAGGGGAAATGTCAGTGAGCGTTCTAATTTCAGTTCCAGAGCGATTCGCCCAATGAGTCCTTGATATTTAGTCGTTTTCAGCCAATTTTCTGGATTTTTGAAAATTTCACTTTTTTGTGAAAATATCCATGAAATGAGGGAATAATATGTGTGAGGGTACCCCAGGAGAGTTCCAAATGTGTTTGGGTAGAATATATATCCTACGGGGGTAAAATTGAAAAAACTTGAAACATTTTTTTTTTTGGACTTAGTCATTTTTCCGGCGTTTATCAGACTTTCAGAAAGATCAAATGTCAGTGAGCGTTCCGATTTCAGTTCCAGAGCGATTCGCCCAATGAGTCCTTGATATTTAGTCGTTTTCAGCCAATTTTCTGGATTTTTGAAAATTTCACTTTTTTGTGAAAATATCCACTAAATGAGGGAATAATATGTGTGAGGGTACCCCAGGAGAGTTCCAAATGTGTGTGGGTAGAATATATATCCCGCGGGGGTAAAATTGAAAAAAGTTGAAAAAAATTTTTTTTTGGACTTAGTCATTTTTCCGGCGTTTATCAGACTTTCACATAGGGGAAATGTCAGTGAGCGTTCCGATTTCAGTTCCAGAGCAAATCGCCCAATGAGTCTTTGATATTTAGTCGTTTTCAGCCAATATTTTGGATTTTTGAAAATTTCACTTTTTTGTGAAAATATCCACTAAATGAGGGAATAATATGTGTGAGGTTACCCCAGGAGAGTTACAAATGTGTGTGGGCAGAATATATATCCCACGGGGGTAAAATTGAAAAAACTTGAAAACATTTTTTTTTTGGACTTAGTCATTTTTCCGACGTTTATCAGACTTTCAGAAAGATCAAATGTCAGTGAGCGTTCCCATTTCAGTTCCAGAGCGCCCAATGAGTCCTTGATATTTAGTTGTTTTCAGCCAATTTTCTGGATTTTTGAAAATGTCACTTTTTTGTGAAAATATCCTATAAATGAGGGAATAATATGTGTGCGGGTACCCCAGGAGATTTCCAAATGTGCGTGGGAAGAATATATATCCCACGGGGGTAAAATTGAAATAAAATGAAAAATTTTTTTTTGGGGATTTAGTCATTTTTCCGGCGTTTATCAGACTTTCAGATAGGGGAAATGTCAGTGAGCGTTCCGATTTCAGTTCCAGAGTGATTCACCCAATGAGTCCTTGTTATTTAGTTGTTTTCAGCCAATTTTCTGGATTTTTGAAAATGTCACTTTTTTGTGAAAATATCCTATAAATGAGGGAATATTATGTGTGCGGGTACCCCAGAAGATTTCCAAATGTGCGTGGGAAGAATATATATCCCACAGGGGTAAAATTGAAATAAATTGAAAAAATGTTTTTTTGGACTTAGTCATTTTTCTGGCGTTTATCAGACTTTCACATAGGGGAAATGTCAGTGAGCGTTCCCATTTCAGTTCCAGAGCGATTCGCCCAATGAGTCCTTGTTATTTAGTTGTTTTCAGCCAATTTTCTGGATTTTTGAAAATTTCACTTTTTTGTGAAAATATCCACTAAATGAGGGAATAATATGTGTGAGGGTAGCCCAGGAGAGTTCCAAATGTGTGTGGGAAGAATATATATCCCACGGGGGTAAAATTGAAAAAACTTGAAAACATTTTTTTTTTTTGGACTTAGTCATTTTTCCGGCGTTTATCAGTATTTCAGAAAGGGCAAATGTCAGTGAGCATTCCAATTTAAGTTCAAGAGCGATCCGCCCAATGAGTCTTTGATATTTAGTCGTTTTCAGCTAATTTTCCGGATTTTTGAAAATTTCACTTTTTTGTGAAAATATCCACTAAATGAGGGAATAATATGTGTGAGGGTACCCCAGGAGAGTTCCAAATGTGTGTGGGTAGAATATATATCCCACGGGGGTAAAATTGAAAAAAGTTGAAAACATTTTTTTTTTTGGACTTAGTCATTTTTCCGGCGTTTATCAGACTTTCAGATAGGGCAAATGTCAGTGAGCATTCCGATTTCAGTTCCAGAGCGATTCGCCCAATGAGTCTTTGATATTTAGTCGTTTTCAGCCAATATTTTGGATTTTTGAAAATTTCACTTTTTTGTGAAAATATCCACTAAATGAGGGAATAATATGTTTGAGGGTACTCCAGGAGAGTTCCAAATGTGTGTGGGAAGAATATATATCCCACGGGGGTAAAATTGAAAAAAGTTGAAAAAAAATTTTTTTTGGACTTAGTCATTTTTCCGGCGTTTATCAGACTTTCAGATAGGGGAAATGTCAGTGAGCGTTCCGATTTCAGTTCCAGAGTGATTCGCCCAATGAGTCCTTGTTATTTAGTTGTTTTCAGCCAATTTTCTGGATTTTTGAAAATGTCACTTTTTTGTGAAAATATCCTATAAATGAGGGAATATTATGTGTGCGGGTACCCCAGGAGATTTCCAAATGTGCGTGGGAAGAATATATATCCCACAGGGGTAAAATTGAAATAAATTGAAAAAATTTTTTTTTTTACTTAGTCATTTTTCTGGCGTTTATCAGTATTTCAGAAAGGGCAAATGTCAGTGAGCGTTCCGATTTAAGTTCCAGAGCGATTCGCCCAATGAGTCCTCGATATTTAGTCGTTTTCAGCCAATATTTTGGATTTTTGAAAATGTCACTTTTTTGTGAAAATATCCACTAAATGAGGGAATAATATGCGTGAGGGTTCCCCAGGAGATTTCCAAATGTGCGTGGGAAGTAGATATATCCCACGGGGGTAAAATTGAGAAAAGTTGAAAAATTTTTTTGGAGGGATTTAGTCATTTTTCCGGCGTTTATCAGACTTTCCGATAGGGGAAATGTCAGTGAGCGTTCTAATTTCAGTTCCAGAGCGATTCGCCCAATGAGTCCTTGATATTTAGTCGTTTTCAGCCAATTTTCTGGATTTTTGAAAATTTCACTTTTTTGTGAAAATATCCATGAAATGAGGGAATAATATGTGTGAGGGTACCCCAGGAGAGTTCCAAATGTGTTTGGGTAGAATATATATCCTACGGGGGTAAAATTGAAAAAACTTGAAACATTTTTTTTTTTGGACTTAGTCATTTTTCCGGCGTTTATCAGACTTTCAGAAAGATCAAATGTCAGTGAGCGTTCCGATTTCAGTTCCAGAGCGATTCGCCCAATGAGTCCTTGATATTTAGTCGTTTTCAGCCAATTTTCTGGATTTTTGAAAATTTCACTTTTTTGTGAAAATATCCACTAAATGAGGGAATAATATGTGTGAGGTTACCCCAGGAGAGTTACAAATGTGTGTGGGCAGAATATATATCCCACGGGGGTAAAATTGAAAAAACTTGAAAACATTTTTTTTTTGGACTTAGTCATTTTTCCGACGTTTATCAGACTTTCAGAAAGATCAAATGTCAGTGAGCGTTCCCATTTCAGTTCCAGAGCGCCCAATGAGTCCTTGATATTTAGTTGTTTTCAGCCAATTTTCTGGATTTTTGAAAATGTCACTTTTTTGTGAAAATATCCTATAAATGAGGGAATATTATGTGTGCGGGTACCCCAGGAGATTTCCAAATGTGCGTGGGAAGAATATATATCCCACGGGGGTAAAATTGAAATAAAATGAAAAATTTTTTTTTGGGGATTTAGTCATTTTTCTGGCGTTTATCAGACTTTCACATAGGGGAAATGTCAGTGAGCGTTCCCATTTCAGTTCCAGAGCGATTCGCCCAATGAGTCCTTGTTATTTAGTTGTTTTCAGATAATTTTCTGGATTTTTGAAAATTTCACTTTTTTGTGAAAATATCCACTAAATGAGGGAATAATATGTGTGAGGGTAGCCCAGGAGAGTTCCAAATGTGTGTGGGAAGAATATATATCCCACGGGGGTAAAATTGAAAAAACTTGAAAACATTTTTTTTTTTTGGACTTAGTCATTTTTCCGGCGTTTATCAGTATTTCAGAAAGGGCAAATGTCAGTGAGCATTCCAATTTAAGTTCAAGAGCGATCCGCCCAATGAGTCTTTGATATTTAGTCGTTTTCAGCTAATTTTCCGGATTTTTGAAAATTTCACTTTTTTGTGAAAATATCCACTAAATGAGGGAATAATATGTGTGAGGGTACCCCAGGAGAGTTCCAAATGTGTGTGGGTAGAATATATATCCCACGGGGGTAAAATTGAAAAAAGTTGAAAACATTTTTTTTTTTGGACTTAGTCATTTTTCCGGCGTTTATCAGACTTTCAGATAGGGCAAATGTCAGTGAGCATTCCGATTTCAGTTCCAGAGCGATTCGCCCAATGAGTCTTTGATATTTAGTCGTTTTCAGCCAATATTTTGGATTTTTGAAAATTTCACTTTTTTGTGAAAATATCCACTAAATGAGGGAATAATATGTTTGAGGGTACTCCAGGAGAGTTCCAAATGTGTGTGGGAAGAATATATATCCCACGGGGGTAAAATTGAAAAAAGTTGAAAAAAATTTTTTTTTGGACTTAGTCATTTTTCCGGCGTTTATCAGACTTTCAGATAGGGGAAATGTCAGTGAGCGTTCCGATTTCAGTTCCAGAGCGATTCGCCCAATGAGTCCTTCATATTTAGTCGTTTTCAGCCGTTATTTTGGATTTTTGAAAATTTCACTTTTTTGTGAAAATATCCACTAAATGAGGGAATAATATGTGTGAGGGTACCCCAGGAGAGTTCCAAATGTGTGTGGGTAGAATATATATCCCACGGGGGTAAAATTGAAAAAAGTTGAAAACATTTTTTTTTTGGACTTAGTCATTTTTCCGGCGTTTATCAGACTTTCAGATAGGGGAAATGTCAGTGAGCGTTCCGATTTCTGTTCCAGAGCAATTCGCCCAATGCGTCCTTGATATTTAGTTGTTTTCAGCCATTATTTTGGATTTTTGAAAATTTCACTTTTTTGTGAAAATATCCACTAAATGAGGGAATAATATGTGTGAGGGTAGCCTAGGAGAGTTCCAAATGTGTGTGGGAAGAATATATATCCCACGGGGGTAAAATTGAAAAAACTTGAAAACATTTTTTTTTTTGGACTTAGTCATTATTCCGGCGTTTATCAGTATTTCAGAAAGGGCAAATGTCAGTGAGCATTCCAATTTAAGTTCCAGAGCGATCCGCCCAATGAGTCTTTGATATTTAGTCGTTTTCAGCTAATTTTCCGGATTTTTGAAAATTTCACTTTTTTGTGAAAATATCCACTAAATGAGGGAATAATATGTGTGAGTGTACCCCAGGAGAGTTCCAAATGTGTGTGGGTAGAATATATATCCCACGGGGGTAAAATTGAAAAAAGTTGAAAACATTTTTTTTTTGGGACTTAGTCATTTTTCCGGCGTTTATCAGACTTTCAGATAGGGCAAATGTCAGTGAGCATTCCGATTTCAGTTCCAGAGCGATTCGCCCAATGAGTCTTTGATATTTAGTCGTTTTCAGCCAATATTTTGGATTTTTGAAAATTTCACTTTTTTGTGAAAATATCCACTAAATGAGGGAATAATATGTTTGAGGGTACTCCAGGAGAATTCCAAATGTGTATGGGTAGAATATATATCCCACGGGGGTAAAATTGAAAAAAGTTGAAAACATTTTTTTCTTGGACTTAGTCATTTTTCCGGCGTTTATCAGACTTTCAGATAGGGGAAATGTCAGTGAGCGTTCCGATTTCAGTTCCAGAGCGATTCGCCCAATGAGTCCTTGATATTTAGTCTTTTTCAGCCAATATGTTGGATTTTTGAAAATTTCACTTTTTTGTGAAAATATCCACTAAATTAGGGAATAATATGTGTGAGTATACCCCAGGAGACTTACAAATGTGTGTGGGTAGAATATATATCCCATTGGGGTAAAATTGAAAAAAGGTGAAAACATTTTTTTTTTGGACTTAGTCATTCTTCCGGCGTTTATCAGACTTTCAGATAGGGCAAATGTCAGTGAGTGTTCCATTTTCAGTTCCAGAGCGATTCGCCCAATGAGTCTTTGATATTTAGTCATTTTCAGCCAATTTTCTGGATTTTTGAAAATTTCACTTTTTTGTGAAAATATCCACTAAATGAGGGAATAATATATATGAGGGTACCCCAGGAGAGTTCCAAATGTGTGTGGGTAGAAAATATATCCCACCGGGGTAAAAGTGAAAAAAATTGAAAACATTTTTTTTTTGGACTTAGTCATTTTTCCGGCGTTTATCAGACTTTCAGATAGGGGAAATGTCAGTGAGCGTTCCGATTTCAGTTCCAGAGCGATTCGCCCAATGAGTCCTTGATATTTAGTCGTTTTCAGCCATTATTTTGGATTTTTGAAAATTTCACTTTTTTGTGAAAATATCCACTAAATGAGGGAATAATATGTGTGAGGGTACCCCAGGAGAGTTCCAAATGTGTGTGGGTAGAATATATATCCCACGGGGGTAAAATTGAAAAAAGTTGAAAACATTTTTTTTTTGGACTTTGTCATTATTCCGGCGTTTATCAGTATTTCAGAAAGGGCAAATGTCAGTGAGCATTCCAATTTAAGTTCCAGAGTGATCCGCCCAATGAGTCTTTGATATTTAGTCGTTTTCAGCTAATTTTCCGGATTTTTGAAAATTTCACTTTTTTGTGAAAATATCCACTAAATGAGGGAATAATATGTGTGAGTGTACCCCAGGAGAGTTCCAAATGTGTGTGGGTAGAATATATATCCCCCGGGGGTAAAATTGAAAAAAGTTGAAAAAAATGTTTTTTTGGACTTAGTCATTTTTCCGGCGTTTATCAGACTTTCAGATAGGGGAAATGTCAGTGAGCGTTCCGATTTCAGTTCCAGAGCGATTCGCCCAATGAGTCCTTCATATTTAGTCGTTTTCAGCCATTATTTTGGATTTTTGAAAATTTCACTTTTTTGTGAAAATATCCACTAAATGAGGGAATAATATGTGTGAGTATACCCCAGGAGACTTACAAATGTGTGTGGGTAGAATATATATCCCATTGGGGTAAAATTGAAAAAAGGTGAAAACATTTTTTTTTTGGACTTAGTCATTCTTCCGGCGTTTATCAGACTTTCAGATAGGGCAAATGTCAGTGAGTGTTCCATTTTCAGTTCCAGAGCGATTCGCCCAATGAGTCTTTGATATTTAGTCGTTTTCAGCCAATTTTCTGGATTTTTGAAAATTTCACTTTTTTGTGAAAATATCCACTAAATGAGGGAATAATATATATGAGGGTACCCCAGGAGAGTTCCAAATGTGTGTGGGTAGAAAATAGATCCCACGGGGGTAAAAGTGAAAAAAATTGAAAACATTTTTTTTTTGGACTTAGTCATTTTTCCGGCATTTATCAGACTTTCAGATAGGTGAAATGTCAGTGAGCGTTCCGATTTCAGTTCCAGAGCGATTCTCCCAATGAGTCCTTGATATTTAGTAGTTTTCAGCCATTATTTTGGATTTTTGAAAATTTAATTTTTTTGTGAAAATATCCACTAAATGAGGGAATAATATGTGTGAGGGTACCCCAGGAGAGTTCCAAATGTGTGTGGGTAGAATATATATCCCACGGGGGTAAAATTGAAAAAAGTTGAAAACATTTTTTTTTTGGACTTAGTCATTTTTCTGGCGTTTATCAGACTTTCAGATAGGGGAAATGTCAGTGAGCGTTCGGATTTCTGTTCAAGAGCGATTCGCCCAATGCGTCCTTGATATTTAGTTGTTTTCAGCCATTATTTTGGATTTTTGAAAATTTCACTTTTTTGTGAAAATATCCACTAAATGAGGGAATAATATGTGTGAGGGTACCCCAGGAGAGTTCCAAATGTGTGTGGGTAGATTATATATCCCACGGGGGTAAAATTGAAAAAAGTTTAAAACATTTTTTTTTTGGATGTAGTCATTTTTCCGGCGTTTATCAGACTTTCAGATAGGGGAAATGTCAGTGAGCGTTCCGATTTCAGTTCCAGAGCGATTCGCCCAATGAGTCCTTGATATTTAGTCATTTTCAGCCAATATTTTGGATTTTTGAAAATTTCACTTTTTTGTGAAAATATCCACTAAATAAGGGAATAATATGTGTGAGGGTACCCCGGGAGAGTTCCAAATGTGTGTGGGTAGAATACATATCCCACGGGGGTAAAATTGAAAAAAGTTGAAAACATTTTTTTTTTTGGACTTAGTCATTTTTCCGGCGTTTATCAGACTTTCAGATAGGGGAAATGTCAGTGAGCGTTCGGATTTCTGTTCAAGAGCGATTCGCCCAATGCGTCCTTGATATTTAGTTGTTTTCAGCCATTATTTTGGATTTTTGAAAATTTCACTTTTTTGTGAAAATATCCACTAAATGAGGGAATAATATGTGTGAGGGTACCCCAGGAGAGTTCCAAATGTGTGTGGGTAGAATATATATCCCACGGGGGTAAAATTGAAAAAAGTTGAAAACATTTTTTTTTTGGACTTAGTCATTTTTCCGGAGTTTATCAGACTTTCAGATAGGGGAAATGTCAGTGAGCGTTCCGATTTCAGTTCCATAGCGATTCGCCCAATGAGTCTTTGATATTTAGTCGTTTTCAGCCAATATTTTGGATTTTTGAAAATTTCACTTTTTTGAGAAAATATCCACTAAATTAGAGAATAATATGTGTGAGGGTAGCCCAGGAGAGTTCCAAATGTGTGTGGGTAGAATATATATCCCACGGGGGTAAAATTGAAAAAGGTTGAAAACATTTTTTTTTTTGGACTTAGTCATTTTTCCGGCGTTTATCAGACTTTCAGATAGGGGAAATGTCAGTGAGCGTTCCGATTTCAGTTCCAGAGCGATTCGCCCAAGAAGTCCTTGATATTTAGTCGTTTTCAGCCATTCTTTTGGATTTTTGAAAATTTCACTTTTTTGTGAAAATATCCACTAAATGAGGGAATAATATGTGTGAGGGTATCCCAGGAGAGTTCCAAATGTGTGTGGGTAGAATACATATGCCACTGGGGTAAAATTGAAAAAAGTTGAAAATATTTTTTTCTTGGACTTAGTCATTTTTCCGGCATTTATCAGACTTTCAGATAGGGCAAATCTCAGTGAGTGTTCCAATTTCAGTTCCAGAACGATTCGCCCAATGAGTCTATGATATTTAGTCATTTTCAGCCAATTTTCTGGATTTTTGAAAATTTCTCTTTTTTGTGAAAATATCCACTAAATGAGGGAATAATATGTGTGAGGGTACCCCAGGAGAGTTCCAAATGTGTGTGGGTAGAATATATATCCCACGGGGGTAAAATTGAAAAAAGTTGAAAACATTTTTTTTTTGGACGTAGTCATTTTTCCGGCGTTTATCAGACTTTCAGATAGGGGAAGTGCCAGTGAGCGTTCCGATTTCAGTTCCAGAGCGATTCGCCCAATGAGTCCTTGATATTTAGTCATTTTCAGCCAATATTTTGGATTTTTGAAAATTTCACTTTTTTGTGAAAATATCCACTAAATAAGGGAATAATATGTGTGAGGGTACCCCAGGAGAGTTCCAAATGTGTGTGGGTAGAATATATATCCCACGGGGGTAAAATTGAAAAAAGTTGAAAACATTTTTTTTTTTGGACTTAGTCATTTTTCCGGCGTTTATCAGACTTTCAGATAGGGGAAATGTCAGTGAGCATTCCGATTTCTGTTCCAGAGCGATTCTCCCAATGCGTCCTTGATATTTAGTTGTTTTCAGCCATTATTTTGGATTTTTGAAAATTTCAATTTTTTGTGAAAATGTCCACTAAATGAGGGAATAATATGTGTGAGGGTACCCCAGGAGAGTTCCAAATGTGTGTGGGTAGAATATATATCCCACGGGGATAAAATTGAAAAAAGTTGAAAACATTTTTTTTTTGGACTTAGTCATTTTTCCGGTGTTTATCAGACTTTCAGATAGGGGAAATGTCAGTGAGCATTCCGATTTCAGTTCCATAGCGATTCGCCCAATGAGTCTTTGATATTTAGTCGTTTTCAGCCAATATTTTGGATTTTTGAAAATTTCACTTTTTTGAGAAAATATCCACTAAATTAGGGAATAATATGTGTGAGGGTATCCCAGGAGAGTTCCAAATGTGTGTGGGTAGAATATATATCCCACGTTGGTAAAATTGAAAAAAGTTGAAAACATTTTGTTTTTGGACTTAGTCATTTTTCCAGCGTTTATCAGACTTTCAGATATGGCAAATGTCAGTGAGTGTTCCAATTTCAGTTCCAGAGCGATTCGCCCAATGAGTCTATGATATTTAGTCGTTTTCAGCCAATATTTAGGATTTTTGAAAATTTCACTTTTTTGTGAAAATATCCACTAAATTAGGGAATAATATGTGTGAGTATACCCCAGGAGAGTTACAAATGTGTGTGGGTAGAATATATATCCCATTGGGGTAAAATTGAAAAAAGTTGAAAACATTTTTTTTTTGGACTTAGTCATTTTTCCGGCGTTTATCAGACTTTCAGATAGGGCAAATGTCAGTGAGTGTTCCAATTTCAGTTCCAGAGCGATTCGCCGGATGAGTCTTTGATATTTAGTCGTTTTCAGCCAATTTTCTGGATTTTTGAAAATTTCACTTTTTTGTGAAAATATCCACTAAATGAGTGAATAATATGTGTGAGGGTACCCCAGGAGAGTTCCAAATGTGTGTGGGTAGAATATATATCCCACGTTGGTAAAATTGAAAAAAGGTGAAAACATTTTTTTTTTGGACTTAGTCATTTTTCCGGCGTTTATCAGACTTTCAGATAGGGGAAATGTCAGTGAGCGTTCCGATTTCAGTTCCAGAGTGATTCGCCCAATGAGACCTTGATATTTAGTCGTTTTCAGCCAATATTTTGGATTTTTGAAAATTTCACTTTTTGGTGAAAATATCCACTAAATTAGGGAATAATATGTGTGAGGGTACCCCAGGAGAGTTACAAATGTGTGTGGGTAGAATACATATCCCACTGGGGTAAAATTGAAAAAAGTTGAAAACATTTTTTTTTGGACTTAGTCATTTTTCCTGCGTTTATCAGACTTTCAGATAGGGCAAATGTCAGTGAGTGTCCCAATTTCAGTTCCAGAGCGATTCGCCCAATGAGTCTTTGATATTTATTCGGTTTCAGCCAATTTTCTGGATTTTTGAAAATTTCACTTTTTTGTGAAAATATCCACTAAATGAGGGAATAATATGTGTGAGGGTACCCCAGGAGAGTTCCAAATGTGTGTGGGTAGAATATATATCCCACGGGGGTAAAATTGAAAAAAGTTGAAAACATTTTTTTTTTGGGACTTAGTCATTTTTCCGGCGTTTATCAGACTTCAGATAGGGCAAATGTCAGTGAGCATTCCAATTTCAGTTCCAGAGCGATTCGCCCAATAAGTCTATGATATTTAGTCGTTTTCAGCAAATTTTCTGGATTTTTGAAAATTTCACTTTTTTGTGAAAATATTCACTAAATGAGGGAATAATATGTGTGAGGGTACCCCAGGAGAGTTCCAAATGTGTGTGGGTAGAATATATATCCCACGGCGGTAAAATTGAAAAAAGTTGAAAAATTTTTTTTTTTTGACTTAGTCATTTTTCTGTTGTTTTTCAGACTTTCACATAGGGGAAATGTCAGTGAGCGTTCCGATTTCAGTTCCAGAGCGATTCGCCCAATGAGTCCTTGATATTTAGTCGTTTTCAGCCAATTTTCTGGATTTTTGAAAATTTCACTTTTTTGTGAAAATATTCACTAAATGAGGGAATAATATGTGTGAGGGTACCCCAGGAGAGTTCCAAATGTGTGTGGGTAGAATATATATCCCACGGGGGTAAAATTGAAAAAAGTAGAAAAAATTTTTTTTGGGACTTAGTCATTTTTCTGGCGTTTTTCAGACTTTAACATAGGGAAATGTCAGTGAGCGTTCCGATTTCAGTTCCAGAGCAATTCGCCCAATGAGTCCTTGATATTTAGTCGTTTTCAGCCAATATTTTGGATTTTTGAAAATTTCACTTTTTTGTGAAAATATCCACTAAATTAGGGAATAATATGTGTGAGGGTACCCCAGGAGATTTCCAAATGTGTGTGGGTAGAATATATATCCCACTGGGGTAAAATTGAAAAAAGTTGAAAACATTTTTTTTTTGGACTTAGTCATTTTTCCGGCGTTTTTCAGACTTTCACATAGGGGAAATGTCAGTGAGCGTTCCGATTTCAGTTCCAGAGCGATTCGCCCAATGAGTCCTTGATATTTAGTCGTTTTCAGCCAACATTTTGGATTTTTGAAAATTTCACTTTTTTGTGAAAATATCCACTAAATTAGGGAATAATATGTGTGAGGATACCCCAGGAGAGTTCCAAATGTGTGTGGGTAGAATTTATATCACACGGGGGTAAAATTGAAAAAAGTTGAAAACATTTTTTTTTTGGGACTTAGTCATTTTTCCGGCGTTTATCAGACTTTCAGATAGGGCAAATGTCAGTGAGCATTCCAATTTCAGTTCCAGAGCGATTCGCCCAATGAGTCTTTGATATTTAGTCATTTTCAGCCAATTTTCTGGATTTTTGAAAATTTCACTTTTTTGTGAAAATATCCACTAAATGAGGGAATAATATGTGTGAAGGTACCCCAGGAGAGTTCCAAATGTGTGTGGGAAGAATATATATCCCACGTGTGTAAAATTGAAAAAAGTTGAAAACATTTTTTTTTTGGACTTAGTCATTTTTCCGGCGTTTATCAGACTTTCAGATAGGGGAAATGTCAGTGAGCGCTCCGATTTCAGTTCCAGAGCGATTCACCCAATGAGTCCTTGATATTTAGTCGTTTTCAGCCAATATTTTGGATTTTTGAAAATTTCACTTTTTTGTGAAAATATCCACTAAATTAGGGAATAATATGTGTGAGGGTACCCCAGGAGAGTTCCAAATGTGTGTGGGTAGAAGATATATCCCACGGGGGTAAAATTGAAAAAAGTTGAAAAAAATTTTTTTTTTGACTTAGTCATTTTTCTGGCGTTTATCAGACTTTCAGATAGGGGAAATGTCAGTGGCGTTCCGATTTCAGTTCCAGAGCGATTCGCCCAATGAGTCCTTGATATTTAGTTGTTTTCAGCCAATTTTCTGGATTTTTGAAAATTTCACTTTTTTGTGAAAATATTCACTAAATAAGGGAATAATATGTATGAGGGTACCCCAGGAGAGTTCCAAATGTGTGTGGGTAGAATATATATCCCACGGGGGTAAAATTGAAAAAAGTTGAAAACATTTTTTTTTTTGGACTTAGTCATTTTTCCGGCGTTTATCAGACTTTCAGATAGGGCAAATGTCAGTGAGCATTCCAATTTCAATTCCAGAGCGATTCGCCCAATGAGTCCTTGATATTTAGTCATTTTCAGCCATTATTTTGGATTTTTGAAAATTTCACTTTTTTGTGAAAATATCCACTAAATTAGGGAATAATATGTGTGAGTATACCCCAGGAGAGTTACAAATGTGTGTGGGTAGAATATATATCCCATTGGGGTAAAATTGAAAAAAGTTGAAAACATTTTTTTTTTGGACTTAGTCATTCTTCCAGCGTTTATCAGACTTTCAGATAGGGCCAATGTCAGTGAGTGTTCCAATTTCAGTTCCAGAGCGATTCGCCCAATGAGTCTTTGATATTTAGTCGTTTTCAGCCAATTTTCTGGATTTTTGAAAATTTCACTTTTTTGTGAAAATATCCACTAAATGAGGGAATAATATGTGTGAGGGTACCCCAGGAGAGTTCCAAATGTGTGTGGGCAGAATATATATCCCACGGGGGTAAAATTGAAAAAAGTTGAAAACATTTTTTTTTTGGACTTAGTCATTTTTCCGGCGTTTATCAGACTTTCAGATAGGGGAAATGTCAGTGAGCGTTCCGATTTCAGTTCCATAGCGATTCGCCCAATGAGTCTTTGATATTTAGTCGTTTTCAGCCAATATTTTGGATTTTTGAAAATTTCACTTTTTTGTGAAAATATCCACTAAATGAGGGAATAATATGTGTGAGGGTACCCCAGGAGAGTTCCAAATGTGTGTGGGTAGAATATATATCCCACGGGGGTAAAATTGAAAAAAGTTGAAAACATTTTTTTTTTTGGACTTAGTCATTTTTCCGGCGTTTATCAGACTTTCAGATAGGGGAAATGTCAGTGAGCGTTCCGATTTCAGTTCCAGAGCGATTCGCCCAATGAGTCCTTGATATTTAGTCGTTTTCAGCCAATATTTTGGATTTTTGAAAATTTCACTTTTTTGTGAAAATATCCACTAAATTAGGGAATAATATGTGTGAGGGTACCCCAGGAGATTTCCAAATGTGTGTGGGTAGAATATATATCCCACTGGGGTAAAATTGAAAAAAGTTGAAAACATTTTTTTTTTGGACTGTCATTTTTCCGGCGTTTATCAGACTTTCAGATAGGGCAAATGTCAGTGAGTGTTCCAATTTCAGTTCCAGAACGATTCGCCCAATGAGTCTATGATATTTAGTCATTTTCAGCCAATTTTCTGGATTTTTGAAAATTTCACTTTTTTTGTGAAAATATCCACTAAATGAGGGAATAATATGTGTGAGGATACCCCAGGAGAGTTCCAAATGTGTGTGGGTAGAATATATATCCCACGGCGGTAAAATTGAAAAAAGTTGAAAAAATTTTTTTTTTTGACTTAGTCATTTTTCCGGCGTTTTTCAGACTTTCACATAGGGGAAATGTCAGTGAGCGTTCCGATTTCAGTTCCAGAGCGATTCGCCCAATGAGTCCTTGATATTTAGTCGTTTTCAGCCAACATTTTGGATTTTTGAAAATTTCACTTTTTTGTGAAAATATCCACTAAATTAGGGAATAATATGTGTGAGTATACCCCAGGAGAGTTACAAATGTGTGTGGGTAGAATATATATCCCATTGGGGTAAAATTGAAAAAAGTTGAAAACATTTTTTTTTTGGACTTAGTCATTCTTCCAGCGTTTATCAGACTTTCAGATAGGGCCAATGTCAGTGAGTGTTCCAATTTCAGTTCCAGAGCGATTCGCCCAATGAGTCTTTGATATTTAGTCGTTTTCAGCCAATTTTCTGGATTTTTGAAAATTTCACTTTTTTGTGAAAATATCCACTAAATGAGGGAATAATATGTGTGAGGGTACCCCAGGAGAGTTCCAAATGTGTGTGGGCAGAATATATATCCCACGGGGGTAAAATTGAAAAAAGTTGAAAACATTTTTTTTTTGGACTTAGTCATTTTTCCGGCGTTTATCAGACTTTCAGATAGGGGAAATGTCAGTGAGCGTTCCGATTTCAGTTCCATAGCGATTCGCCCAATGAGTCTTTGATATTTAGTCGTTTTCAGCCAATATTTTGGATTTTTGAAAATTTCACTTTTTTGTGAAAATATCCACTAAATGAGGGAATAATATGTGTGAGGGTACCCCAGGAGAGTTCCAAATGTGTGTGGGTAGAATATATATCCCACGGGGGTAAAATTGAAAAAAGTTGAAAACATTTTTTTTTTTGGACTTAGTCATTTTTCCGGCGTTTATCAGACTTTCAGATAGGGGAAATGTCAGTGAGCGTTCCGATTTCAGTTCCAGAGCGATTCGCCCAATGAGTCCTTGATATTTAGTCGTTTTCAGCCAATATTTTGGATTTTTGAAAATTTCACTTTTTTGTGAAAATATCCACTAAATTAGGGAATAATATGTGTGAGGGTACCCCAGGAGATTTCCAAATGTGTGTGGGTAGAATATATATCCCACTGGGGTAAAATTGAAAAAAGTTGAAAACATTTTTTTTTTGGACTGTCATTTTTCCGGCGTTTATCAGACTTTCAGATAGGGCAAATGTCAGTGAGTGTTCCAATTTCAATTCCAGAGCGATTCGCCCAATGAGTCCTTGATATTTAGTCATTTTCAGCCATTATTTTGGATTTTTGAAAATTTCACTTTTTTGTGAAAATATCCACTAAATTAGGGAATAATATGTGTGAGTATACCCCAGGAGAGTTACAAATGTGTGTGGGTAGAATATATATCCCATTGGGGTAAAATTGAAAAAAGTTGAAAACATTTTTTTTTTGGACTTAGTCATTCTTCCAGCGTTTATCAGACTTTCAGATAGGGCCAATGTCAGTGAGTGTTCCAATTTCAGTTCCAGAGCGATTCGCCCAATGAGTCTTTGATATTTAGTCGTTTTCAGCCAATTTTCTGGATTTTTGAAAATTTCACTTTTTTGTGAAAATATCCACTAAATGAGGGAATAATATGTGTGAGGGTACCCCAGGAGAGTTCCAAATGTGTGTGGGCAGAATATATATCCCACGGGGGTAAAATTGAAAAAAGTTGAAAACATTTTTTTTTTGGACTTAGTCATTTTTCCGGCGTTTATCAGACTTTCAGATAGGGGAAATGTCAGTGAGCGTTCCGATTTCAGTTCCATAGCGATTCGCCCAATGAGTCTTTGATATTTAGTCGTTTTCAGCCAATATTTTGGATTTTTGAAAATTTCACTTTTTTGTGAAAATATCCACTAAATGAGGGAATAATATGTGTGAGGGTACCCCAGGAGAGTTCCAAATGTGTGTGGGTAGAATATATATCCCACGGGGGTAAAATTGAAAAAAGTTGAAAACATTTTTTTTTTTGGACTTAGTCATTTTTCCGGCGTTTATCAGACTTTCAGATAGGGGAAATGTCAGTGAGCATTCCGATTTCAGTTCCAGAGCGATTCGCCCAATGAGTCCTTGATATTTAGTCGTTTTCAGCCAATATTTTGGATTTTTGAAAATTTCACTTTTTTGTGAAAATATCCACTAAATTAGGGAATAATATGTGTGAGGGTACCCCAGGAGATTTCCAAATGTGTGTGGGTAGAATATATATCCCACTGGGGTAAAATTGAAAAAAGTTGAAAACATTTTTTTTTTGGACTGTCATTTTTCCGGCGTTTATCAGACTTTCAGATAGGGCAAATGTCAGTGAGTGTTCCAATTTCAGTTCCAGAACGATTCGCCCAATGAGTCTATGATATTTAGTCATTTTCAGCCAATTTTCTGGATTTTTGAAAATTTCACTTTTTTTGTGAAAATATCCACTAAATGAGGGAATAATATGTGTGAGGATACCCCAGGAGAGTTCCAAATGTGTGTGGGTAGAATATATATCCCACGGCGGTAAAATTGAAAAAAGTTGAAAAAATTTTTTTTTTTGACTTAGTCATTTTTCCGGCGTTTTTCAGACTTTCACATAGGGGAAATGTCAGTGAGCGTTCCGATTTCAGTTCCAGAGCGATTCGCCCAATGAGTCCTTGATATTTAGTCGTTTTCAGCCAACATTTTGGATTTTTGAAAATTTCACTTTTTTGTGAAAATATCCACTAAATTAGGGAATAATATGTGTGAGGATACCCCAGGAGAGTTCCAAATGTGTGTGGGTAGAATTTATATCACACGGGGGTAAAATTGAAAAAAGTTGAAAACATTTTTTTTTTGGGACTTAGTCATTTTTCCGGCGTTTATCAGACTTTCAGATAGGGCAAATGTCAGTGAGCATTCCAATTTTAGTTCCAGAGCGATTCGCCCAATGAGTCTTTGATATTTAGTCATTTTCAGCCAATTTTCTGGATTTTTGAAAATTTCACTTTTTTGTGAAAATATCCACTAAATGAGGGAATAATATGTGTGAAGGTACCCCAGGAGAGTTCCAAATGTGTGTGGGAAGAATATATATCCCACGTGTGTAAAATTGAAAAAAGTTGAAAACATTTTTTTTTTGGACTTAGTCATTTTTCCGGCGTTTATCAGACTTTCAGATAGGGGAAATGTCAGTGAGCACTCCGATTTCAGTTCCAGAGCGATTCACCCAATGAGTCCTTGATATTTAGTCGTTTTCAGCCAATATTTTGGATTTTTGAAAATTTCACTTTTTTGTGAAAATATCCACTAAATTAGGGAATAATATGTGTGAGGGTACCCCAGGAGAGTTACAAATGTGTGTGGGTAGAAGATATATCCCACGGGGGTAAAATTGAAAAAAGTTGAAAAAAATTTTTTTTTTGACTTAGTCATTTTTCTGGCGTTTATCAGACTTTCAGATAGGGGAAATGTCAGTGGGCGTTCCGATTTCAGTTCCAGAGCGATTCGCCCAATGAGTCCTTGATATTTAGTTGTTTTCAGCCAATTTTCTGGATTTTTGAAAATTTCACTTTTTTGTGAAAATATTCACTAAATAAGGGAATAATATGTATGAGGGTACCCCAGGAGAGTTCCAAATGTGTGTGGGTAGAAGATATATCCCACGGGGGTAAAATTGAAAAAAGTTGAAAAAAATTTTTTTTTTGACTTAGTCATTTTTCTTGCGTTTATCAGACTTTCAGATAGGGGAAATGTCAGTGGGCGTTCCGATTTCAGTTCCAGAGCGATTCGCCCAATGAGTCCTTGATATTTAGTTGTTTTCAGCCAATTTTCTGGATTTTTGAAAATTTCACTTTTTTGTGAAAATATTCACTAAATAAGGGAATAATATGTATGAGGGTACCCCAGGAGAGTTCCAAATGTGTGTGGGTAGAATATATATCCCACGGGGGTAAAATTGAAAAAAGTTGAAAACATTTTTTTTTTTGGACTTAGTCATTTTTCCGGCGTTTATCAGACTTTCAGATAGGGCAAATGTCAGTGAGCATTCCAATTTCAATTCCAGAGCGATTCGCCCAATGAGTCCTTGATATTTAGTCATTTTCAGCCATTATTTTGGATTTTTGAAAATTTCACTTTTTTGTGAAAATATCCACTAAATTAGGGAATAATATGTGTGAGTATACCCCAGGAGAGTTACAAATGTGTGTCGGTAGAATATATATCCCATTGGGGTAAAATTGAAAAAAGTTGAAAACATTTTTTTTTTGGACTTAGTCATTCTTCCAGCGTTTATCAGACTTTCAGATAGGAGAAATGTCAGTGAGCGTTCCGATTTCAGTTCCATAGCGATTCGCCCAATGAGTCTTTGATATTTAGTCGTTTTCAGCCAATATTTTGGATTTTTGAAAATTTCACTTTTTTGTGAAAATATCCACTAAATGAGGGAATAATATGTGTGAGGGTACCCCAGGAGAGTTCCAAATGTGTGTGGGTAGAATATATATCCCACGGGGGTAAAATTGAAAAAAGTTGAAAACATTTTTTTTTTTGGACTTAGTCATTTTTCCGGCGTTTATCAGACTTTCAGATAGGAGAAATGTCAGTGAGCGTTCCGATTTCAGTTCCAGAGCGATTCGCCCAATGAGTCCTTGATATTTAGTCATTTTCAGCCAATATTTTGGATTTTTGAAAATTTCACTTTTTTGTGAAAATATCCACTAAATGAGGGAATAATATGTGTGAGGGTACCCCAGGAGAGTTCCAAATGTGTGTGGGTAGAATATATATACCACGGGGGTAAAATTGAAAAAAGTTGAAAACATTTTTTTTTTTTGGACTTAGTCATTTTTCCGGCGTTTATCAGACTTTCAGATAGGGGAAATGTCAGTGAGCGTTCCGATTTCAGTTCCAGAGCGATTCGCCTAATGCGTCCTTGATATTTAGTTGTTTTCAGCCATTATTTTGGATTTTTGAAAATTTCACTTTTTTGTGAAAATATCCACTAAATGAGGGAATAATATGTGTGAGGGTACCCCAGGAGAGTTCCAAATGTGTGTGGGTAGAATATATATCCCACGTTGGTAAAATTGAAAAATGTTGAAAACATTTTTTTTTTGGACTTAGTCATTTTTCCGGCGTTTATCAGACTTTCAGATAGGGGAAATGTCAGTGAGCGTTCCGATTTCAGTTCCAGAGCGATTCGCCCAATGAGTCTATGATATTTAGTAATTTTCAGCCAATTTTCTGGATTTTTGAAAATTTCACTTTTTTTGTGAAAATATCCACTAAATGAGGGAATAATATGTGTGAGGATACCCCAGGAGAGTACCAAATGTGTGTGGGTAGAATATATATCCCACGGCGGTAAAATTGAAAAAAGTTGAAAAAAATTTTTTTTTTGACTTAGTCATTTTTCCGGCGTTTTTCAGACTTTCACATAGGGGAAATGTCAGTGAGCGTTCCGATTTCAGTTCCAGAGCGATTCGCCTAATGCGTCCTTGATATTTAGTTGTTTTCAGCCATTATTTTGGATTTTTGAAAATTTCACTTTTTTGTGAAAATATCCACTAAATGAGGGAATAATATGTGTGAGGGTACCCCAGGAGAGTTCCAAATGTGTGTGGGTAGAATATATATCCCACGTTGGTAAAATTGAAAAATGTTGAAAACATTTTTTTTTTGGACTTAGTCATTTTTCCGGCGTTTATCAGACTTTCAGATAGGGGAAATGTCAGTGAGCGTTCCGATTTCAGTTCCAGAGCGATTCGCCCAATGAGTCCTTGATATTTAGTCGTTTTCAGCCAATATTTTGGATTTTTGAAAATTTCACTTTTTTGTGAAAATATCCACTAAATTAGGGAATAATATGTGTGAGGGTACCCCAGGAGATTTCCAAATGTGTGTGGGTAGAATATATATCCCACTGGGGTAAAATTGAAAAAAGTTGAAAACATTTTTTTTTTGGACTTAGTCATTTTTCCGGCGTTTATCAGACTTTCAGATAGGGCAAATGTCAGTGAGTGTTCCAATTTCAGTTCCAGAACGATTCGCCCAATGAGTCTATGATATTTAGTCATTTTCAGCCAATTTTCTGGATTTTTGAAAATTTCACTTTTTTTGTGAAAATATCCACTAAATGAGGGAGTAATATGTGTGAGGATACCCCAGGAGAGTTCCAAATGTGTGTGGGTAGAATATATATCCCACGGCGGTAAAATTGAAAAAAGTTGAAAAAAATTTTTTTTTTGACTTAGTCATTTTTCCGGCGTTTTTCAGACTTTCACATAGGGGAAATGTCAGTGAGCGTTCCGATTTCAGTTCCAGAGCGATTCGCCCAATGAGTCCGTGATATTTAGTCGTTTTCAGCCAACATTTTGGATTTTTGAAAATTTCACTTTTTTGTGAAAATATCCACTAAATTAGGGAATAATATGTGTGAGGATACCCCAGGAGAGTTCCAAATGTGTGTGGGTAGAATTTATATCACACGGGGGTAAAATTGAAAAAAGTTGAAAACATTTTTTTTTTGGGACTTAGTCATTTTTCCGGCGTTTATCAGACTTTCAGATAGGGCAAATGTCAGTGAGCATTCCAATTTCAGTTCCAGAGCGATTCGCCCAATGAGTCTTTGATATTTAGTCATTTTCAGCCAATTTTCTGGATTTTTGAAAATTTCACTTTTTTGTGAAAATATCCACTAAATGAGGGAATAATATGTGTGAAGGTACCCCAGGAGAGTTCCAAATGTGTGTGCGAAGAATATATATCCCACGGGTGTAAAATTGAAAAAAGTTGAAAACATTTTTTTTTTGGACTTAGTCATTTTTCCGGCGTTTATCAGACTTTCAGATAGGGGAAATGTCAGTGAGTGCTCCGATTTCAGTTCCAGAGCGATTCACCCAATGAGTCCTTGATATTTAGTCGTTTTCAGCCAATATTTTGGATTTTTGAAAATTTCACTTTTTTGTGAAAATATCCACTAAATTAGGGAAAAATATGTGTGAGGGTACCCCAGGAGAGTTCCAAATGTGTGTGGGTAGAAGATATATCCCACGGGGGTAAAATTGAAAAAAGTTGAAAAAATTTTTTTTTTTGACTTAGTAATTTTTCTGGCGTTTATCAGACTTTCAGATAGGGGAAATGTCAGTGGGCGTTCCAATTTCAGTTCCAGAGCGATTCGCCCAATGAGTCCTTGATATTTAGTTGTTTTCAGCCAATTTTCTGGATTTTTGAAAATTTCACTTTTTTGTGAAAATATCCACTAAATTAGGGAATAATATGTGTGAGTATACCCCAGGAGAGTTACAAATGTGTGTGGGTAGAATATATATCCCATTGGGGTAAAATTGAAAAAAGTTGAAAACATTTTTTTTTTGGACTTAGTCATTCTTCCAGCGTTTATCAGACTTTCAGATAGGGCCAATGTCAGTGAGTGTTCCAATTTCAGTTCCAGAGCGATTCGCCCAATGAGTCTTTGATATTTAGTCGTTTTCTGCCAATTTTCTGGATTTTTGAAAATTTAACTTTTTTGTGAAAATATCCACTAAATGAGGGAATAATATGTGTGAGGGTACCCCAGGAGAGTTCCAAATGTGTGTGGGCAGAATATATATCCCACGGGGGTAAAATTGAAAAAAGTTGAAAACATTTTTTTTTTGGACTTAGTCATTTTTCCGGCGTTTATCAGACTTTCAGATAGGGGAAATGTCAGTGAGCGTTCCGATTTCAGTTCCATAGCGATTCGCCCAATGAGTCTTTGATATTTAGTCGTTTTCAGCCAATATTTTGGATTTTTGAAAATTTCACTTTTTTGTGAAAATATCCACTAAATGAGGGAATAATATGTGTGAGGGTACCCCAGGAGAGTTCCAAATGTGTGTGGGTAGAATATATATCCCACGGGGGTAAAATTGAAAAAAGTTGAAAACATTTTTTTTTTTGGACTTAGTCATTTTTCCGGCGTTTATCAGACTTTCAGATAGGAGAAATGTCAGTGAGCGTTCCGATTTCAGTTCCAGAGCGATTCGCCCAATGAGTCCTTGATATTTAGTCATTTTCAGCCAATATTTTGGATTTTTGAAAATTTCACTTTTTTGTGAAAATATCCACTAAATGAGGGAATAATATGTGTGAGGGTACCCCAGGAGAGTTCCAAATGTGTGTGGGTAGAATATATATACCACGGGGGTAAAATTGAAAAAAGTTGAAAACATTTTTTTTTTTTGGACTTAGTCATTTTTCCGGCGTTTATCAGACTTTCAGATAGGGGAAATGTCAGTGAGCGTTCCGATTTCAGTTCCAGAGCGATTCGCCTAATGCGTCCTTGATATTTAGTTGTTTTCAGCCATTATTTTGGATTTTTGAAAATTTCACTTTTTTGTGAAAATATCCACTAAATGAGGGAATAATATGTGTGAGGGTACCCCAGGAGAGTTCCAAATGTGTGTGGGTAGAATATATATCCCACGTTGGTAAAATTGAAAAATGTTGAAAACATTTTTTTTTTGGACTTAGTCATTTTTCCGGCGTTTATCAGACTTTCAGATAGGGGAAATGTCAGTGAGCGTTCCGATTTCAGTTCCAGAGCGATTCGCCCAATGAGTCTATGATATTTAGTAATTTTCAGCCAATTTTCTGGATTTTTGAAAATTTCACTTTTTTTGTGAAAATATCCACTAAATGAGGGAATAATATGTGTGAGGATACCCCAGGAGAGTTCCAAATGTGTGTGGGTAGAATATATATCCCACGGCGGTAAAATTGAAAAAAGTTGAAAAAAATTTTTTTTTTGACTTAGTCATTTTTCCGGCGTTTTTCAGACTTTCACATAGGGGAAATGTCAGTGAGCGTTCCGATTTCAGTTCCAGAGCGATTCGCCCAATGAGTCCTTGATATTTAGTCGTTTTCAGCCAACATTTTGTATTTTTGAAAATTTCACTTTTTTGTGAAAATATCCACTAAATTAGGGAATAATATGTGTGAGGATACCCCAGGAGAGTTCCAAATGTGTGTGGGTAGAATTTATATCACACAGGGATAAAATTGAAAAAAGTTGAAAACATTTTTTTTTTGGACTTAGTCATTTTTCAGGCGTTTATCAGACTTTCAGATAGGGGAAATGTCAGTGAGCGCTCCGATTTCAGTTCCAGAGCGATTCACCCAATGAGTCCTTGATATTTAGTCGTTTTCAGCCAATATTTTGGATTTTTGAAAATTTCACTTTTTTGTGAAAATATCCACTAAATTAGGGAATAATATGTGTGAGGGTACCCCAGGAGAGTTCCAAATGTGTGTGGGTAGAAGATATATCCCACGGGGGTAAAATTGAAAAAAGTTGAAAAAAATTTTTTTTTTGACTTAGTCATTTTTCTGGCGTTTATCAGACTTTCAGATAGGGGAAATGTCAGTGGGCGTTCCAATTTCAGTTCCAGAGCGATTCGCCCAATGAGTCCTTGATATTTAGTTGTTTTCAGCCAATTTTCTGGATTTTTGAAAATTTCACTTTTTTGTGAAAATATTCACTAAATAAGGGAATAATATGTATGAGGGTACCCCAAGAGAGTTCCAAATGTGTGTGGGTAGAATATATATCCCACGGGGGTAAAATTGAAAAAAGTTGAAAACATTTTTTTTTTTGGACTTAGTCATTTTTCCGGCGTTTATCAGACTTTCAGATAGGGCAAATGTCAGTGAGCATTCCAATTTCAATTCCAGAGCGATTCGCCCAATGAGTCCTTGATATTTAGTCATTTTCAGCCATTATTTTGGATTTTTGAAAATTTCACTTTTTTGTGAAAATATCCACTAAATTAGGGAATAATATGTGTGAGTATACCCCAGGAGAGTTACAAATGTGTGTGGGTAGAATATATATCCCATTGGGGTAAAATTGAAAAAAGTTGAAAACATTTTTTTTTTGGACTTAGTCATTCTTCCAGCGTTTATCAGACTTTCAGATAGGGCCAATGTCAGTGAGTGTTCCAATTTCAGTTCCAGAGCGATTCGCCCAATGAGTCTTTGATATTTAGTCGTTTTCTGCCAATTTTCTGGATTTTTGAAAATTTCACTTTTTTGTGAAAATATCCACTAAATGAGGGAATAATATGTGTGAGGGTACCCCAGGAGAGTTCCAAATGTGTGTGGGTAGAATATATATCCCACGGGGGTAAAATTGAAAAAAGTTGAAAAAATTTTTTTTTTGGACTTAGTCATTTTTCTGGCGTTTATCAGACTTTCAGATAGGGCAAATGTCAGTGAGCATTCCAATTTCAATTCCAGAGCGATTCGCCCAATGAGTCCTTGATATTTAGTCGTTTTCAGCCATTATTTTGGATTTTTGAAAATTTCACTTTTTTGTGAAAATATCCACTAAATTAGGGAATAATATGTGTGAGTATACCCCAGGAAAGTTACAAATGTGTGTGGGTAGAATATATATCCCATTGGGGTAAAATTGAAAAAAGTTGAAAACATTTTTTTTTTGGACTTATTCATTCTTCCGGCGTTTATCAGACTTTCAGATAGGGCAAATGTCAGTGAGTGTTCCAATTTCAGTTCCAGAGCGTTTCGCCCAATGAGTCTTTGATACTTAGTCGTTTTCAGCCAATTTTCTGGATTTTTGAAAATTTCACTTTTTTGTGAAAATATCCACTAAATGAGGGAATAATATGTGTGAGGGTACCCCAGGAGAGTTCCAAATGTGTGTGGGTAGAAGATATATCCCACGGGGTAAAATTGAAAAAAGTTGAAAAAATTTTTTTTTTGGACTTAGTAATTTTTCTGGCGTTTATCACACTTTCAGATAGGGGAAATGTCAGTGGGCGTTCCGATTTCAGTTCCAGAGCGATTCGCCCAATGAGTCCGTGATATTTAGTCATTTTCAGCCAATATTTTGGATTTTTGAAAATTTCACTTTTTTGTGAAAATATCCACTAAATTAGGGAATAATATGTGTGAGGATACCCCAGGAGAGTTCCAAATGTGTGTGGGTAGAATTTATATCACACGGGGGTAAAATTGAAAAAAGTTGAAAACATTTTTTTTTTGGGACTTAGTCATTTTTCCGGCGTTTATCAGACTTTCAGATAGGGGAAATGTCAGTGAGCGTTCCGATTTCAGTTCCATAGCGATTCGCCCAATGAGTCTTTGATATTTAGTCGTTTTCAGCCAATATTTTGGATTTTTGAAAATTTCACTTTTTTGTGAAAATATCCACTAAATTAGGGAATAATATGTGTGAGGGTACCCCAGGAGAGTTCCAAATGTGTGTGGGTAGAAGATATATCCCACGGGGGTAAAATTGAAAAAAGTTGAAAAAAAATTTTTTTTTGACTTAGTCATTTTTCTGGCGTTTATCAGACTTTCAGATAGGGGAAATGTCAGTGGGCGTTCCGATTTCAGTTCCAGAGCGATTTGCCCAATGAGTCCTTGATATTTAGTTGTTTTCAGCCAATTTTCTGGATTTTTGAAAATTTCACTTTTTTGTGAAAATATTCACTAAATAAGGGAATAATATGTATGAGGGTACCCCAGGAGAGTTCCAAATGTGTGTGGGTAGAATATATATCCCACGGGCGTAAAATTGAAAAAAGTTGAAAACATTTTTTTTTTTGGACTTAGTCATTTTTCTGGCGTTTATCAGACTTTCAGATAGGGCAAATGTCAGTGAGCATTCCAATTTCAATTCCAGAGCGATTCGCCCAATGAGTCCTTGATATTTAGTCGTTTTCAGCCATTATTTTGGATTTTTGAAAATTTCACTTTTTTGTGAAAATATCCACTAAATTAGGGAATAATATGTGTGAGTATACCCCAGGAAAGTTACAAATGTGTGTGGGTAGAATATATATCCCATTGGGGTAAAATTGAAAAAAGTTGAAAACATTTTTTTTTTGGACTTAGTCATTCTTCCGGCGTTTATCAGACTTTCAGATAGGGCAAATGTCAGTGAGTGTTCCAATTTCAGTTCCAGAGCGTTTCGCCCAATGAGTCTTTGATACTTAGTCGTTTTCAGCCAATTTTCTGGATTTTTGAAAATTTCACTTTTTTGTGAAAATATCCACTAAATGAGGGAATAATATGTGTGAGGGTACCCCAGGAGAGTTCCAAATGTGTGTGGGTAGAAGATATATCCCACGGGGTAAAATTGAAAAAAGTTGAAAAAATTTTTTTTTTGGACTTAGTAATTTTTCTGGCGTTTATCACACTTTCAGATAGGGGAAATGTCAGTGGGCGTTCCGATTTCAGTTCCAGAGCGATTCGCCCAATGAGTCCGTGATATTTAGTCATTTTCAGCCAATATTTTGGATTTTTGAAAATTTCACTTTTTTGTGAAAATATCCACTAAATTAGGGAATAATATGTGTGAGGATACCCCAGGAGAGTTCCAAATGTGTGTGGGTAGAATTTATATCACACGGGGGTAAAATTGAAAAAAGTTGAAAACATTTTTTTTTTGGGACTTAGTCATTTTTCCGGCGTTTATCAGACTTTCAGATAGGGGAAATGTCAGTGAGCGTTCCGATTTCAGTTCCATAGCGATTCGCCCAATGAGTCTTTGATATTTAGTCGTTTTCAGCCAATATTTTGGATTTTTGAAAATTTCACTTTTTTGTGAAAATATCCACTAAATTAGGGAATAATATGTGTGAGGGTACCCCAGGAGAGTTCCAAATGTGTGTGGGTAGAAGATATATCCCACGGGGGTAAAATTGAAAAAAGTTGAAAAAAAATTTTTTTTTGACTTAGTCATTTTTCTGGCGTTTATCAGACTTTCAGATAGGGGAAATGTCAGTGGGCGTTCCGATTTCAGTTCCAGAGCGATTTGCCCAATGAGTCCTTGATATTTAGTTGTTTTCAGCCAATTTTCTGGATTTTTGAAAATTTCACTTTTTTGTGAAAATATTCACTAAATAAGGGAATAATATGTATGAGGGTACCCCAGGAGAGTTCCAAATGTGTGTGGGTAGAATATATATCCCACGGGCGTAAAATTGAAAAAAGTTGAAAACATTTTTTTTTTTGGACTTAGTCATTTTTCCGGCGTTTATCAGACTTTCAGATAGGGCAAATGTCAGTGAGCATTCCAATTTCAATTCCAGAGCGATTCGCCCAATGAGTCTTTGATACTTAGTCGTTTTCAGCCAATTTTCTGGATTTTTGAAAATTTCACTTTTTTGTGAAAATATCCACTAAATGAGGGAATAATATGTGTGAGGGTACCCCAGGAGAGTTCCAAATGTGTGTGGGTAGAATATATATCCCACGGGGGTAAAATTGAAAAAAGTTGAAAACATTTTTTTTTTGGGACTTAGTCATTTTACCGGCGTTTATCAGACTTTCAGATAGGGCAAATGTCAGTGAGCATTCCAATTTCAGTTCCAGAGCGATTCGCCCAATGAGTCTATGATATTTAGTCATTTTCAGCCAATTTTCTGGATTTTTGAAAATTTCACTTTTTTTGTGAAAATATCCACTAAATGAGGGAATAATATGTGTGAGGGTACCCCAGGAGAGTTCCAAATGTGTGTGGGTAGAATATATATCCCACGGGGGTAAAATTGAAAAAAGTTGAAAACATTTTTTTTTTTGGACTTAGTCATTTTTGGGGCGTTTATCGGACTTTCAGATAGGGGAAATGTCAGTGAGCGTTCCGATTTCAGTTCCAGAGCGATTCGCCCAATGAGTCTTTGATATTTAGTCATTTTCAGCCAATATTTTGGATTTTTGAAAATTTCACTTTTTTGTGAAAATATCCACTAAATGAGGGAATAATATGTGTGAGGGTACCCCAGGAGAGTTCCTAATGTGTGTGGGTAGAATACATATCCCACGGGGGTAAAATTGAAAAAAGTTGAAAACATTTTTTTTTTGGACTTAGTCATTTTTCCGGCGTTTATCAGACTTTCAGATAGGGGAAATGTCAGTGAGCGTTCCGATTTCAGTTCCATAGCGATTCGCCCAATGAGTCTTTGATATTTAGTCGTTTTCAGCCAATATTTTGGATTTTTGAAAATTTCACTTTTTTGTGAAAATATCCACTAAATGAGGGAATAATATGTGTGAGGGTACCCCAGGAGAGTTCCAAATGTGTGTGGGTAGAATATATATCCCACGGGGGTAAAATTGAAAAAAGTTGAAAACATTTTTTTTTTTGGACTTAGTCATTTTTCCGGCGTTTATCAGACTTTCAGATAGGGGAAATGTCAGTGAGCGTTCCGATTTCAGTTCCAGAGCGATTCGCCCAATGCGTCCTTGATATTTAGTTGTTTTCAGCCATTATTTTGGATTTTTGAAAATTTCACTTTTTTGTGAAAATATCCACTAAATGAGGGAATAATATGTGTGAGGGTACCCCAGGAGAGTTCCAAATGTGTGTGGGTATAAGATATATCCCACGGGGGTAAAATTGAAAAAAGTTGAAAAAATTTTTTTTTTGGACTTAGTCATTTTTCTGGCGTTTATCAGACTTTCAGATAGGGCAAATGTCAGTGAGCATTCCAATTTCAATTCCAGAGCGATTCGCCCAATGAGTCCTTGATATTTAGTCGTTTTCAGCCATTATTTTGGATTTTTGAAAATTTCACTTTTTTGTGAAAATATCCACTAAATTAGGGAATAATATGTGTGAGTATACCCCAGGAAAGTTACAAATGTGTGTGGGTAGAATATATATCCCATTGGGGTAAAATTGAAAAAAGTTGAAAACATTTTTTTTTTGGACTTAGTCATTCTTCCGGCGTTTATCAGACTTTCAGATAGGGCAAATGTCAGTGAGTGTTCCAATTTCAGTTCCAGAGCGTTTCGCCCAATGAGTCTTTGATACTTAGTCGTTTTCAGCCAATTTTCTGGATTTTTGAAAATTTCACTTTTTTGTGAAAATATCCACTAAATGAGGGAATAATATGTGTGAGGGTACCCCAGGAGAGTTCCAAATGTGTGTGGGTAGAAGATATATCCCACGGGGTAAAATTGAAAAAAGTTGAAAAAATTTTTTTTTTGGACTTAGTAATTTTTCTGGCGTTTATCACACTTTCAGATAGGGGAAATGTCAGTGGGCGTTCCGATTTCAGTTCCAGAGCGATTCGCCCAATGAGTCCGTGATATTTAGTCATTTTCAGCCAATATTTTGGATTTTTGAAAATTTCACTTTTTTGTGAAAATATCCACTAAATTAGGGAATAATATGTGTGAGGATACCCCAGGAGAGTTCCAAATGTGTGTGGGTAGAATTTATATCACACGGGGGTAAAATTGAAAAAAGTTGAAAACATTTTTTTTTTGGGACTTAGTCATTTTTCCGGCGTTTATCAGACTTTCAGATAGGGGAAATGTCAGTGAGCGTTCCGATTTCATTTCCAGAGCGATTCGCCCAATGAGTCTTTGATATTTAGTTGTTTTCAGCCATTATTTTGGATTTTTGAAAATTTCACTTTTTTGTGAAAATATCCACTAAATGAGGGAATAATATGTGTGAGGGTACCCCAGGAGAGTTCCAAATGTGTGTGGGTATAAGATATATCCCACGGGGGTAAAATTGAAAAAAGTTGAAAAAAATTTTTTTTTGGACTTAGTCATTTTTCTGGCGTTTATCAGACTTTCAGATAGGGCAAATGTCAGTGAGCATTCCAATTTCAGTTCCAGAGCGACTCGCCCAATGAGTTTATGATATTTAGTCATTTTCAGCCAATTTTCTGGATTTTTGAAAATTTCACTTTTTTTGTGAAAATATCCACTAAATGAGGGAATAATATGTGTGAGGGTACCCCAGGAGAGTTCCAAATGTGTGTGGGTAGAATATATATCCCACGGGGGTAAAATTGAAAAAAGTTGAAAAATTTTTTTTTTTGGACTTAGTAATTTTTCTGGCGTTTATCACACTTTCGGATAGGGGAAATGTCAGTGGGCGTTCCGATTTCAGTTCCAGAGCGATTCGCCCAATGAGTCCGTGATATTTAGTCATTTTCAGCCAATATTTTAGATTTTTGAAAATTTCACTTTTTTGTGAAAATATCCACTAAATTAGGGAATAATATGTGTGAGGGTACCCCAGGAGAGTTCCAAATGTGTGTGGGTAGAATATATATCCCACGGGGGTAAAATTGAAAAAATTTGAAAAAATTTTTTTTTTGGACTTAGTCATTTTTCCGGCGTTTATCAGACTTTCAGATAGGGGAAATGTCAGTGAGCGTTCCGATTTCAGTTCCAGAGCGATTCGCCCAATGAGTCCTTGATATTTAGTCTTTTTCAGCCATTATTTTGGATTTTTGAAAATTTCACTTTTTTGTGAAAATATCCACTAAATTAGGGAATAATATGTGTGAGTATACCCCAGGAGAGTTACAAATGTGTGTGGGTAGAATATATATCCCATTGGGGTAAAATTGAAAAAAGTTGAAAACATTTTTTTTTTGGACTTAGTCATTCTTCTGGCGTTTATCAGACTTTCAGATAGGGCAAATGTCAGTGAGTGTTCCAATTTCAGTTCCAGAGTGATTCGCCCAATGAGTCTTTGATATTTAGTTGTTTTCAGCCAATATTTTGGATTTTTGAAAATTTCACTTTTTTGTGAAAATATCCACTAAATGAGGGAATAATATGTGTGAGGGTACCCCAGGAGAGTTCCAAATGTGTGAGTAGAAGATATATCCCACGGGGTAAAATTGAAAAAAGTTGAAAAAATTATTTTTTTGGACTTAGTCATTTTTCTGGCGTTTATCAGACTTTCAGATAGGGGAAATGTCAGTGGGCGTTCCGCTTTCAGTTCCAGAGCGATTCGCCCAATGAGTCCTTGATATTTAGTCGTTTTCAGCCAATTTTCTGGATTTTTGAAAATTTCACTTTTTTGTGAAAATATCCACTAAATTAGGGAATAATATGTCTGAGGATACCCCAGGAGAGTTCCAAATGTGTGTGGGTAGAATTTATATCACACGGGGGTAAAATTGAAAAAAGTTGAAAACATTTTTTTTTTTGGGACTTAGTCATTTTTCCGGCGTTTATCAGACTTTCAGATAGGGCAAATGTCAGTGAGCATTCCAATTTCAGTTCCAGAGCGATTCGCCCAATGCGTCTTTGATATTTCGTCATTTTCAGCCAATTTTCTGGATTTTTGAAAATTTCACTTTTTTGTGAAAATATCCACTAAATGAGGGAATAATATGTGTGAAGGTACCCCAGGAGAGTTCCAAATGTGTGTGGGAAGAATATATATCCCACGGGTGTAAAATTGAAAAAAGTTGAAAACATTTTTTTTTTGGACTTAGTCATTTTTCCGGCGTTTATCAGACTTTCAGATAGGGGAAATGTCAGTGAGCGTTCCGATTTCAGTTCCAGAGCGATTCGCCCAATGCGTCCTTGATATTTAGTTGTTTTCAGCCATTATTTTGGATTTTTGAAAATTTCACTTTTTTGTGAAAATATTCACTAAATGAGGGAATAATATGTGTGAGTATACCCCAGGAGAGTTACAAATGTGTGTGGGTAGAATATATATCCCATTGGGGTAAAATTGAGAAAAGTTGAAAACATTTTTTTTTTGGACTTAGTCATTCTTCCGGCGTTTATCAGACTTTCAGATAGGGCAAATGTCAGTGAGTGTTCCAATTTCAGTTCCAGAGCGATTCGCCCAATGAGTCTTTGATATTTAGTCGTTTTCAGCCAATTTTCTGGATTTTTGAAAATTTCACTTTTTTGTGAAAATATCCACTAAATGAGGGAATAATATGTGTGAAGGTACCCCAGGAGAGTTCCAAATGTGTGTGGGTAGAATATATATCCCACGGGGGTAAAATTGAAAAAAGTTGAAAACATTTTTTTTTTGGGACTTAGTCATTTTTCCGGCGTTTATCAGACTTTCAGATACGGCAAATGTCAGTGAGCATTCCAATTTCAGTTCCAGAGCGATTCGCCCAATGAGTCTTTGATATTTAGTCATTTTCAGCCAATTTTCTGGATTTTTGAAAATTTCACTTTTTTGTGAAAATATCCACTAAATGAGGGAATAATATGTGTGAAGGTACCCCAGGAGAGTTCCAAATGTGTGTGGGAAGAATATATATCCCACGGGTGTAAAATTGAAAAAAGTTGAAAACATTTTTTTTTTGGACTTAGTCATTTTTCCGGCGTTTATCAGACTTTCAGATAGGGCAAATGTCAGTGAGCATTCCAATTTCAGTTCCAGAGCGATTCGCCCAATGCGTCTTTGATATTTCGTCATTTTCAGCCAATTTTCTGGATTTTTGAAAATTTCACTTTTTTGTGAAAATATCCACTAAATGAGGGAATAATATGTGTGAAGGTACCCCAGGAGAGTTCCAAATGTGTGTGGGAAGAATATATATCCCACGGGTGTAAAATTGAAAAAAGTTGAAAACATTTTTTTTTTGGACTTAGTCATTTTTCCGGCGTTTATCAGACTTTCAGATAGGGGAAATGTCAGTGAGCGTTCCGATTTCAGTTCCAGAGCGATTCGCCCAATGCGTCCTTGATATTTAGTTGTTTTCAGCCATTATTTTGGATTTTTGAAAATTTCACTTTTTTGTGAAAATATTCACTAAATGAGGGAATAATATGTGTGAGTATACCCCAGGAGAGTTACAAATGTGTGTGGGTAGAATATATATCCCATTGGGGTAAAATTGAGAAAAGTTGAAAACATTTTTTTTTTGGACTTAGTCATTCTTCCGGCGTTTATCAGACTTTCAGATAGGGCAAATGTCAGTGAGTGTTCCAATTTCAGTTCCAGAGCGATTCGCCCAATGAGTCTTTGATATTTAGTCGTTTTCAGCCAATTTTCTGGATTTTTGAAAATTTCACTTTTTTGTGAAAATATCCACTAAATGAGGGAATAATATGTGTGAAGGTACCCCAGGAGAGTTCCAAATGTGTGTGGGTAGAATATATATCCCACGGGGGTAAAATTGAAAAAAGTTGAAAACATTTTTTTTTTGGGACTTAGTCATTTTTCCGGCGTTTATCAGACTTTCAGATACGGCAAATGTCAGTGAGCATTCCAATTTCAGTTCCAGAGCGATTCGCCCAATGAGTCTTTGATATTTAGTCATTTTCAGCCAATTTTCTGGATTTTTGAAAATTTCACTTTTTTGTGAAAATATCCACTAAATGAGGGAATAATATGTGTGAAGGTACCCCAGGAGAGTTCCAAATGTGTGTGGGAAGAATATATATCCCACGGGTGTAAAATTGAAAAAAGTTGAAAACATTTTTTTTTTGGACTTAGTCATTTTTCCGGCGTTTATCAGACTTTCAGATAGGGGAAATGTTAGTGAGCGTTCCGATTTCAGTTCCAGAGCGATTCGCCCAATGAGTCTTTGATATTTAGTCGTTTTCAGCCAATATTTTGGATTTTTGAAAATTTCGTTTTTTTGTGAAAATATCCACTAAATGAGGGAATAATATGTGTGAGGGTACCCCAGGAGAGTTCCAAATGTGTGTGGGTAGAATATATATCCCACGGGGGTAAAATTGAAAAAAGTTGAAAACATTTTTTTTTTGGACTTAGTCATTTTTCCGGCATTTATCAGAGTTTTAGATAGGGGAAATGTCAGTGAGCGTTCCGATTTCAGTTCCATAGCGATTCGCCCAATAAGTCTTTGATATTTAGTCGTTTTCAGCCAATATTTTGGATTTTTGAAAATTTCACTTTTTTGTGAAAATATCCACTAAATGAGGGAATAATATGTGTGAGGGTACAACAGGAGAGTTCCAAATGTGTATGGGTAGAATATATATCCCACGGGGGTAAAATTGAAAAAAGTTGAAAACATTTTTTTTTTGGACTTAGTCATTTTTCCGGCGTTTATCAGACTTTCAGATAGGGGAAATGTCAGTGAGCGTTCTGATTTCAGTTCCAGAGCGATTCGCCCAATGAGTCCTTGATATTTAGTATTTTTCAGCCAATATTTTGTATTTTTGAAAATTTCACTTTTTTGTGAAAATATCCACTAAATTAGGGAATAATATGTGTGAGTATACCCCAGGAGAGTTACAAATGTGTGTGGGTAGAATATATATCCCATTGGGGTAAAATTGAAAAAAGTTGAAAACATTTTTTTTTTGGACTTAGTCATTCTTCCGGCGTTTATCAGACTTTCAGATAGGGCAAATGTCAGTGAGTGTTCCAATTTCAGTTCCAGAGCGATTCGCCCAATGAGTCCTTGATATTTAGTCGTTTTCAGCCATTATTTTGGATTTTTGAAAATTTCACTTTTTTGTGAAAATATCCACTAAATGAGGGAATAATATGTGTGAGGGTACCCCAGGAGAGTTCCAAATGTGTGTGGGTAGAATATATATCCCACGGGGGTAAAATTGAAAAAAGTTGAAAACATTTTTTTTTTGGACTTAGTCATTTTTCCGGCGTTTATCAGACTTTCAGATAGGGGAAATGTCAGTGAGCGTTCCGATTTCAGTTCCATAGAGATTCGCCCAATGAGTCTTTGATATTTAGTCGTTTTCAGGCAATATTTTGGATTTTTGAAAATTTCACTTTTTTGAGAAAATAGCCACTAAATTAGGGAATAATATGTGTGAGGGTACCCCAGGAGAGTTCCAAATGTGTGTGGGTAGAATATATATCCCACGGGGGTAAAATTGAAAAAGGTTGAAAACAATTTTTTTTTTGGACTTAGTCATTTTTCCGGCGTTTATCAGACTTTCAGATAGGGGAAATGTCAGTGAGCGTTCCGATTTCAGTTCCAGAGCGATTCGCCAAATGAGTCCTTGATATTTAGTCGTTTTCAGCCATTCTTTTGGATTTTTGAAAATTACATTTTTTTGTGAAAATATCCACTAAATGAGGGAATAATATGTGTGAGGGTATCCCAGGAGAGTTCCAAATGTGTGTGGGTAGAATATATATCCCACGGGGGTAAAATTGAAAAAAGTTGAAAACATTTTTTTTTTGGACTTAGTCATTTTTCCGGCGTTTATCAGACTTTCAGATAGGGCAAATGTCAGTGAGTGTTCCAATTTCAGTTCCAGAGCGATTCGCCCAATGAGTCTTTGATATTTAGTCGTTTTCAGTCAATTTTTTGGATTTTTGAAAATTTCACTTTTTTGTGAAAATATCCACTAAATTAGGGAATAATATGTGTGAGTATACCCCATGAGAGTTACAAATGTGTGTGGGTAGAATATATATCCCATTGGGGTAAAATTGAAAAAAGTTGAAAACAATTTTTTTTTGGACTTAGTCATTCTTCCGGCGTTTATCAGACTTTCAGATAGGGCAAATGTCAGTGAGTGTTCCAATTTCAGTTCCAGAGCGATTCGCCCAATGAGTCTTTGATACTTAGTCGTTTTCAGCCAATTTTCTGGATTTTTGAAAATTTCACTTTTTTGTGAAAATATCCACTAAATTAGGGAATAATATGTGTGAGGGTACCCCAGGAGAGTTCCAAATGTGTGTGGGTAGAATATATATCCCACGGGGGTAAAACTGAAAAAAATTGAAAACATTTTTTTTTTGGACTTAGTCATTTTTCCGGCGTTTATCAGACTTTCAGATAGGGGAAATGTCAGTGAGCGTTCCGATTTCAGTTCCAGAGCGATTCGCCCAATGAGTCTTTGATATTTAGTCATTTTCAGCCAATATTTTGGATTTTTGAAAATTTCACTTTTTTGTGAAAATATCCACTAAATGAGGGAATAATATGTGTGAGGGTACCCCAGGAGAGTTACAAATGTGTGTGGGTAGAATACATATCCCACTGGGGTAAAATTGAAAAAAGTTGAAAACATTTTTTTTTGGACTTAGTCATTTTTCCGGCGTTTATCAGACTTTCAGATAGGGCAAATGTCAGTGAGTGTTCCAATTTCAGTTCCAGAGCGATTCGCCCAATGAGTCCATGATATTTAGTCATTTTCAGCCAATATTTTAGATTTTTGAAAATTTCACTTTTTTGTGAAAATATCCACTAAATTAGGGAATAATATGTGTGAGGGTACCCCAGGAGAGTTCCAAATGTGTGTGGGTAGAGTATATATCCCACGGGGGTAAAATTTAAAAAATTTGAAAAAATTTTTTTTTTGGACTTAGTCATTTTTCCGGCGTTTATCAGACTTTCAGATAGGGGAAATGTCAGTGAGCGTTCCGATTTCAGTTCCATAGCGATTCACCCAATGAGTCTTTGATATTTACTCGTTTTCAGCCAATATTTTGGATTTTTGAAAATTTCACTTTTTTGTGAAAATATCCACTAAATTAGGGAATAATATGTGTGAGGGTACCCCAGGAGAGTTCCAAATGTGTGTGGGTAGAAGATATATCCCACGGGGTAAAATTGAAAAAAGTTGAAAAAATTTTTTTTTTGGACTTAGTAATTTTTCTGGCGTTTATCACACTTTCAGATAGGGGAAATGTCAGTGGGCGTTCCGATTTCAGTTCCAGAGCGATTCGCCCAATGAGTCCGTGATATTTAGTCATTTTCAGCCAATATTTTAGATTTTTGAAAATTTCACTTTTTTGTGAAAATATCCACTAAATTAGGGAATAATATGTGTGAGGGTACCCCAGGAGAGTTCCAAATGTGTGTGGGTAGAGTATATATCCCACGGGGGTAAAATTTAAAAAATTTGAAAAAATTTTTTTTTTGGACTTAGTCATTTTTCCGGCGTTTATCAGATTTTCAGATAGGGGAAATGTCAGTGAGCGTTCCGATTTCAGTTCCATAGCGATTCGCCCAATGAGTCTTTGATATTTAGTCGTTTTCAGCCAATATTTTGGATTTTTGAAAATTTCACTTTTTTGTGAAAATATCCACTAAATTAGGGAATAATATGTGTGAGGGTACCCCAGGAGAGTTACAAATGTGTGTGGGTAGAATATATATCCCACGGGGGTAAAATTGAAAAAAGTTGAAAACATTTTTTTTTTGGACTTAGTCATTTTTCCGGCGTTTATCAGACTTTCAGATAGGGGAAATGTCAGTGAGCATTCCAATTTCAGTTCCATAGCGATTCGCCCAATGAGTCCTTGATATTTAGTCTTTTTCAGCCATTATTTTGGATTTTTGAAAATTTCACTTTTTTGTGAAAATATCCACTAAATTAGGGAATAATATGTGTGAGTATACCCCAGGAGAGTTACAAATGTGTGTGGGTAGAATATATATCCCATTGGGGTAAAATTGAAAAAAGTTGAAAACATTTTTTTTTTGGACTTAGTCATTCTTCTAGCGTTTATCAGACTTTCAGATAGGGCAAATGTCAGTGAGTGTTCCAATTTCAGTTCCAGAGTGATTCGCCCAATGAGTCTTTGATATTTAGTCATTTTCAGCCAATATTTTGGATTTTTGAAAATTTCACTTTTTTGTGAAAATATCCACTAAATGAGGGAATAATATGTGTGAGGGTACCCCAGGAGAGTTCCAAATGTGTGTGGGTAGAAGATATATCCCACGGGGTAAAATTGAAAAAAGTTGAAAAAATTATTTTTTTGGACTTAGTCATTTTTCTGGCGTTTATCAGACTTTCAGATAGGGGAAATGTCAGTGGGCGTTCCGCTTTCAGTTCCAGAGCGATTCGCCCAATGAGTCCTTGATATTTAGTCGTTTTCAGCCAATTTTCTGGATTTTTGAAAATTTCACTTTTTTGTGAAAATATTCACTAAATGAGGGAATAATATGTGTGAGGGTACCCCAGGAGAGTTCCAAATGTGTGTGGGTAGAATATATATCCCACGGGGGTAAAATTGAAAAAAGTAGAAAAAAATTTTTTTTTGGACTTAATCATTTTTCCGGCGTTTTTCAGACTTTCACATAGGGGAAATGTCAGTGAGCGTTCCGATTTCAGTTCCAGAGCGATTCGCCCAATGCGTCCTTGATATTTAGTTGTTTTCAGCCATTATTTTGGATTTTTGAAAATTTCACTTTTTTGTGAAAATATTCACTAAATGAGGGAATAATATGTGTGAGTATACCCCAGGAGAGTTACAAATGTGTGTGGGTAGAATATATATCCCATTGGGGTAAAATTGAGAAAAGTTGAAAACATTTTTTTTTTGGACTTAGTCATTCTTCCGGCGTTTATCAGACTTTCAGATAGGGCAAATGTCAGTGAGTGTTCCAATTTCAGTTCAAGAGCGATTCGCCCAATGAGTCTTTGATATTTAGTCGTTTTCAGCCAATTTTCTGGATTTTTGAAAATTTCACTTTTTTGTGAAAATATCCACTAAATGAGGGAATAATATGTGTGAGGGTACCCCAGGAGAGTTCCAAATGTGTGTGGGTAGAATATATATCCCACGGGGGTAAAATTGAAAAAAGTTGAAAACATATTTTTTTTTGGACTTAGTCATTTTTCCGGCATTTATCAGACTTTTAGATAGGGGAAATGTCAGTGAGCGTTCCGATTTCAGTTCCATAGCGATTCGCCCAATAAGTCTTTGATATTTAGTCGTTTTCAGCCAATATTTTGGATTTTTGAAAATTTCACTTTTTTGTGAAAATATCCACTAAATTAGGGAATAATATGTGTGAGGGTACCCCAGGAGAGTTCCAAATGTGTGTGGGTAGAAGATATATCCCACGGGGTAAAATTGAAAAAAGTTGAAAAAATTTTTTTTTTGGACTTAGTAATTTTTCTGGCGTTTATCACACTTTCAGATAGGGGAAATGTCAGTGGGCGTTCCGATTTCAGTTCCAGAGCGATTCGCCCAATGAGTCCGTGATATTTAGTCATTTTCAGCCAATATTTTAGATTTTTGAAAATTTCACTTTTTTGTGAAAATATCCACTAAATTAGGGAATAATATGTGTGAGGGTACCCCAGGAGAGTTCCAAATGTGTGTGGGTAGAGTATATATCCCACGGGGGTAAAATTTAAAAAATTTGAAAACATTTTTTTTTTGGACTTAGTCATTTTTCCGGCGTTTATCAGATTTTCAGATAGGGGAAATGTCAGTGAGCGTTCCGATTTCAGTTCCATAGCGATTCGCCCAATGAGTCTTTGATATTTAGTCGTTTTCAGCCAATATTTTGGATTTTTGAAAATTTCACTTTTTTGTGAAAATATCCACTAAATTAGGGAATAATATGTGTGAGGGTACCCCAGGAGAGTTACAAATGTGTGTGGGTAGAATATATATCCCACGGGGGTAAAATTGAAAAAAGTTGAAAACATTTTTTTTTTGGACTTAGTCATTTTTCCGGCGTTTATCAGACTTTCAGATAGGGGAAATGTCAGTGAGCATTCCAATTTCAGTTCCATAGCGATTCGCCCAATGAGTCCTTGATATTTAGTCTTTTTCAGCCATTATTTTGGATTTTTGAAAATTTCACTTTTTTGTGAAAATATCCACTAAATTAGGGAATAATATGTGTGAGTATACCCCAGGAGAGTTACAAATGTGTGTGGGTAGAATATATATCCCATTGGGGTAAAATTGAAAAAAGTTGAAAACATTTTTTTTTTGGACTTAGTCATTCTTCTAGCGTTTATCAGACTTTCAGATAGGGCAAATGTCAGTGAGTGTTCCAATTTCAGTTCCAGAGTGATTCGCCCAATGAGTCTTTGATATTTAGTCATTTTCAGCCAATATTTTGGATTTTTGAAAATTTCACTTTTTTGTGAAAATATCCACTAAATGAGGGAATAATATGTGGGAGGGTACCCCAGGAGAGTTCCAAATGTGTGTGGGTAGAAGATATATCCCACGGGGTAAAATTGAAAAAAGTTGAAAAAATTATTTTTTTGGACTTAGTCATTTTTCTGGCGTTTATCAGACTTTCAGATAGGGGAAATGTCAGTGGGCGTTCCGCTTTCAGTTCCAGAGCGATTCGCCCAATGAGTCCTTGATATTTAGTCGTTTTCAGCCAATTTTCTGGATTTTTGAAAATTTCACTTTTTTGTGAAAATATTCACTAAATGAGGGAATAATATGTGTGAGGGTACCCCAGGAGAGTTCCAAATGTGTGTGGGTAGAATATATATCCCACGGGGGTAAAATTGAAAAAAGTAGAAAAAAATTTTTTTTTGGACTTAATCATTTTTCCGGCGTTTTTCAGACTTTCACATAGGGGAAATGTCAGTGAGCGTTCCGATTTCAGTTCCAGAGCGATTCGCCCAATGCGTCCTTGATATTTAGTTGTTTTCAGCCATTATTTTGGATTTTTGAAAATTTCACTTTTTTGTGAAAATATTCACTAAATGAGGGAATAATATGTGTGAGTATACCCCAGGAGAGTTACAAATGTGTGTGGGTAGAATATATATCCCATTGGGGTAAAATTGAGAAAAGTTTAAAACATTTTTTTTTTGGACTTAGTTATTCTTCCGGCGTTTATCAGACTTTCAGATAGGGCAAATGTCAGTGAGTGTTCCAATTTCAGTTCAAGAGCGATTCGCCCAATGAGTCTTTGATATTTAGTCGTTTTCAGCCAATTTTCTGGATTTTTGAAAATTTCACTTTTTTGTGAAAATATCCACTAAATGAGGGAATAATATGTGTGAGGGTACCCCAGGAGAGTTCCAAATGTGTGTGGGTAGAATATATATCCCACGGGGGTAAAATTGAAAAAAGTTGAAAACATATTTTTTTTTGGACTTAGTCATTTTTCCGGCATTTATCAGACTTTTAGATAGGGGAAATGTCTGTGAGCGTTCCGATTTCAGTTCCATAGCGATTCGCCCAATAAGTCTTTGATATTTAGTCGTTTTCAGCCAATATTTTGGATTTTTGAAAATTTCACTTTTTTGTGAAAATATCCACTAAATTAGGGAATAATATGTGTGAGGGTACCCCAGGAGAGTTCCAAATGTGTGTGGGTAGAATATATATCCCACGGGGGTAAAACTGAAAAAAATTGAAAACATTTTTTTTTTGGACTTAGTCATTTTTCCGGCGTTTATCAGACTTTCAGATAGGGGAAATGTCAGTGAGCGTTCCGATTTCAGTTCCAGAGCGATTCGCCCAATGAGTCTTTGATATTTAGTCATTTTCAGCCAATATTTTGGATTTTTGAAAATTTCACTTTTTTGTGAAAATATCCACTAAATGAGGGAATAATATGTGTGAGGGTACCCCAGGAGAGTTCCAAATGTGTATGGGTAGAATATATATCCCACGGGGGTAAAATTTAAAAAAGTTGAAAACATTTTTTTTTTGGACTTAGTCATTTTTCCGGCGTTTATCAGACTTTCAGATAGGGGAAATGTAAGTGAGCGTTCTGATTTCAGTTCCAGAGCGATTCGCCCAATGAGTCCTTAATATTTAGTCTTTTTCAGCCAATATTTTGTATTTTTGAAAATTTCACTTTTTTGTGAAAATATCCACTAAATTAGGGAATAATATGTGTGAGTATACCCCAGGTGAGTTACAAATGTGTGTGGGTAGAATATATATCCCATTGGGGTAAAATTGAAAAAAGTTGAAAACATTTTTTTTTTGGACTTAGTCATTCTTCCGGCGTTTATCAGACTTTCAGATAGGGCAAATGTCAGTGAGTGTTCCGATTTCAGTTCCATAGAGATTCGCCCAATGAGTCTTTGATATTTAGTCGTTTTCAGCCAATATTTTGGATTTTTGAAAATTTCACTTTTTTGAGAAAATAGCCACTAAATTAGGGAATAATATGTGTGAGGGTACCCCAGGAGAGTTCCAAATGTGTGTGGGTAGAATATATATCCCACGGGGGTAAAATTGAAAAAGGTTGAAAACAATTTTTTTTTTGGACTTAGTCATTTTTCCGGCGTTTATCAGACTTTCAGATTGGGGAAATGTCAGTGAGCGTTCCGATTTCAGTTCCAGAGCGATTCGCCCTATGAGTCCTTGATATTTAGTCGTTTTCAGCCATTCTTTTGGATTTTTGAAAATTTCATTTTTTTGTGAAAATATCCACTAAATGAGGGAATAATATGTGTGAGGGTATCCCAGGAGAGTTCCAAATGTGTGTGGGTAGAATATATATCCCACGGGGGTAAAATTGAAAAAAGTTGAAAACATTTTTTTTTTGGACTTAGTCATTTTTCCGGCGTTTATCAGACTTTCAGATAGGGGAAATGTCAGTGAGCGTTCCGATTTCAGTTACAGAGCGATTCGCCCAATGAGTCCTTGATATTTCGTCGTTTTCAGCCAATATTTTGGATTTTTGAAAATTTCACTTTTTTGAGAAAATAGCCACTAAATTAGGGAATAATATGTGTGAGGGTACCCCAGGAGAGTTCCAAATGTGTGTGGGTAGAATATAAATCCCACGGGGGTAAAATTGAAAAAGGTTGAAAACAATTTTTTTTTTGGACTTAGTCATTTTTCCGGCGTTTATCAGACTTTCAGATAGGGGAAATGTCAGTGAGCGTTCCGATTTCAGTTATAGAGCGATTCGCCCAATGAGTCCTTGATATTTAGTCGTTTTCAGCCAATATTTTGGATTTTTGAAAATTTCACTTTTTTGTGAAAATATCCACTAAATTAGGGAATAATATGTGTGAGGGTACCACAGGAGAGTTACAAATGTGTGTGGGTAGAATACATATCCCACTGGGGTAAAGTTGAAAAAAGTTGAAAACTTTTTTTTTTGGACTTAGTCATTTTTCCGGCGTTTATCAGACTTTCAGATAGGGCAAATGTCAGTGAGTGTTCCGATTTCAGTTCCAGAGCGATTCGCCCAATGAGTCTTTGATATTTAGTCGTTTTCAGCCAATTTTCTGGATTTTTGAAAATTTCACTTTTTTGTGAAAATATCCACTAAATGAGGGAATAATATGTGTGAGGGTACCCCAGGAGAGTTCCAAATGTGTGTGGGTAGAATATATATCCCACGGGGGTAAAATTGAAAAAAGTTGAAAACATCTTTTTTTTGGGACTTAGTCATTTTTCCGGCGTTTATCAGACTTTCAGATAGGGCAAATGTCAGTGAGCATTCCAATTTCAGTTCCAGAGCGATTCGCCCATTGAGTCCTTGATATTTAGTCTTTTTCAGCCAATATTTTGGATTTTTGAAAGTTTCACTTTTTTGTGAAAATATCCACTAAATTAGGGAATAATATGTGTGAGTATACCCCAAGAGAGTTACAAATGTGTGTGGGTAGAATATATATCCCATTGGGGTAAAATTGAAAAAAGTTGAAAACATTTTTTTTTTGGACTTAAGTCATTTTTCCGGCGTTTATCAGACTTTCAGATAGGGGAAATGTCAGTGAGCGTTCCGATTTCAGTTCCATAGCGATTCGCCCAATGAGTCTTTGATATTTAGTCGTTTTCAGCCAATATTTTGGATTTTTGAAAATTTCACTTTTTTGTGAAAATATCCACTTTATTAGGGAATAATATGTGTGAGGGTACCCCAGGAGAGTTCCAAATGTGTGTGGGTAGAATATATATCCCACGGGGGTAAAATTGAAAAAAGTTGAAAACATCTTTTTTTTGGGACTTAGTCATTTTTCCGGCGTTTATCAGACTTTCAGATAGGGCAAATGTCAGTGAGTGTTCCAATTTCAGTTCCAGAGCGATTCGCCCAATGAGTCTTTGATATTTAGTCGTTTTCAGTCAATTTTTTGGATTTTTGAAAATTTCACTTTTTTGTGAAAATATCCACTAAATGAGGGAATAATATGTGTGAGGGTACCCCAGGAGAGTTCCAAATGTGTGTGGGTAGAAGATATATCCCACGGGGTAAAATTGAAAAAAGTTGAAAAAATTTTTTTTTTGGACTTAGTAATTTTTCTGGCGTTTATCACACTTTCAGATAGGGGAAATGTCAGTGGGCGTTCCGATTTCAGTTCCAGAGCGATTCGCCCAATGAGTCCTTGATATTTAGTTGTTTTCAGCCAATTTTCTGGATTTTTGAAAATTTCACTTTTTTGTGAAAATATTCACTAAATAAGGGAATAATATGTATGAGGGTACCCCAGGAGAGTTCCAAATGTTTGTGGGTAGAATATATATCCCACGGGGGTAAAATTGAAAAAAGTTGAAAACATTTTTTTTTTTGGACTTAGTCATTTTTCCGGCGTTTATCAGACTTTCAGATAGGGCAAATGTCAGTGAGCATTAAAATTTCAATTCCAGAGCGATTCGCCCAATGAGTCCTTGATATTTAGTCTTTTTCAGCCAATATTTTGGATTTTTGAAAGTTTCACTTTTTTGTGAAAATATCCACTAAATTAGGGAATAATATGTGTGAGTATACCCCAAGAGAGTTACAAATGTGTGTGGGTAGAATATATATCCCATTGGGGTAAAATTGAAAAAAGTTGAAAACATTTTTTTTTTGGACTTAGTCATTTTTCCGGCGTTTATCAGACTTTCAGATAGGGGAAATGTCAGTGAGCGTTCCGATTTCAGTTCCAGAGCGATTCGCCCAATGAGTCTTTGATATTTAGTCGTTTTCAGCCAATATTTTGGATTTTTGAAAATTTCACTTTTTTGTGAAAATATCCACTTTATTAGGGAATAATATGTGTGAGGGTACCCCAGGAGAGTTCCAAATGTGTGTGGGTAGAATATATATCCCACGGGGGTAAAATTGAAAAAAGTTGAAAACATCTTTTTTTTGGGACTTAGTCATTTTTCCGGCGTTTATCAGACTTTCAGATAGGGCAAATGTGAGTGAGCATTCCAATTTCAGTTCCAGAGCGATTCGCCCATTGAGTCCTTGATATTTAGTCTTTTTCAGCCAATATTTTGGATTTTTGAAAGTTTCACTTTTTTGTGAAAATATCCACTAAATTAGGGAATAATATGTGTGAGTATACCCCAAGAGAGTTACAAATGTGTGTGGGTAGAATATATATCCCATTGGGGTAAAATTGAAAAAAGTTGAAAACATTTTTTTTTTGGACTTAGTCATTTTTCCGGCGTTTATCAGACTTTCAGATAGGGCACATGTCAGTGAGTGTTCCAATTTCAGTTCCAGAGCGATTCGCCCAATGAGTCTTTGATATTTAGTCGTTTTCAGTCAATTTTTTGGATTTTTGAAAATTTCACTTTTTTGTGAAAATATCCACTAAATGAGGGAATAATATGTGTGAGGGTACCCCAGGAGAGTTCCAAATGTGTGTGGGTAGAAGATATATCCCACGGGGTAAAATTGAAAAAAGTTGAAAAAATTTTTTTTTTGGACTTAGTAATTTTTCTGGCGTTTATCACACTTTCAGATAGGGGAAATGTCAGTGGGCGTTCCGATTTCAGTTCCAGAGCGATTCGCCCAATGAGTCCTTGATATTTAGTTGTTTTCAGCCAATTTTCTGGATTTTTGAAAATTTCACTTTTTTGTGAAAATATTCACTAAATAAGGGAATAATATGTATGAGGGTGCCCCAGGAAAGTTACAAATGTGTGTGGGTAGAATATATCCCACGGGGGTAAAATTGAAAAAAGTTGAAAACATTTTTTTTTTTGGACTTAGTCATTTTTCCGGCGTTTATCAGACTTTCAGATAGGGCAAATGTCAGTGAGCATTAAAATTTGAATTCCAGAGCGATTCGCCCAATGAGTCCTTGATATTTAGTCGTTTTCAGCCATTATTTTGGATTTTTGAAAATTTCACTTTTTTGTGAAAATATCCACTAAATTAGGGAATAATATGTGTGAGTATACCCCAGGAGAGTTACAAATGTGTGTGGGTAGAATATATATCCCATTGGGCTAAAATTGAAAAAAGTTGAAAACATTTTTTTTTTGGACTTAGTCATTTTTCCGGTGTTTATCAGACTTTCAGATAGGGGAAATGTCAGTGAGCGTTCCGATTTCAGTTCCATAGCGATTCGCCCAATGAGTCTTTGATATTTAGTCGTTTTCAGCCAATATTTTGGATTTTTGAAAATTTCACTTTTTTGTGAAAATATCCACTTTATTAGGGAATAATATGTGTGAGGGTACCCCAGGAGAGTTCCAAATGTGTGTGGGTAAAATATATATCCCACGGGGGTAAAACTGAAGAAAATTGAAAACATTTTTTTTTTGGACTTAGTCATTTTTCCGGCGTTTATCAGACTTTCAGATAGGGGAAATGTCAGTGAGCGTTCCGATTTCAATTCCAGAGCGATTCGCCCAATGAGTCTTTGATATTTAGTCATTTTCAGCCAATATTTTGGATTTTTGAAAATTTCACTTTTTTGTGAAAATATCCACTAAATGAGGGAATAATATGTGTGAGGGTACCCCAGGAGAGTTCCAAATGTGTGTGGGTAGAATACATATCCCACTGGGGTAAAATTGAAAAAAGTTGAAAACATTTTTTTTTTGGACTTAGTCATTTTTCCGGCGTTTATCAGACTTTCAGATAGGGCAAATGTCAGTGAGTGTTCCAATTTCAGTTCCAGAGCGATTCGCCCAATGAGTCTTTGATATTTAGTCGTTTTCAGTCAATTTTTTGGATTTTTGAAAATTTTACTTTTTTGTGAAAATATCCACTAAATGAGGGAATAATATGTGTGAGTATACCCCAGGAGAGTTACAAATGTGTGTGGGTAGAATATATATCCCATTGGGGTAAAATTGAAAAAAGTTGAAAACATTTTTTTTTTGGACTTAGTCATTCTTCCGGCGTTTATCAGACTTTCAGATAGGGCAAATGTCAGTGAGTGTTCCAATTTCAGTTCCAGAGCGATTCGCCCAATGAGTCTTTGATATTTAGTTGTTTTCAGCCAATTTTCTGGATTTTTGAAAATTTCACTTTTTTGTGAAAATATCCACTAAATGAGGGAATAATATGTGTGAGGGTACCCCAGGAGAGTTCCAAATGTGTGTGGGTAGAAGATATATCCCACGGGGTAAAATTGAAAAAAGTTGAAAAAATTTTTTTTTTGGACTTAGTAATTTTTCTGGCGTTTATCACACTTTCAGATAGGGGAAATGTCAGTGGGCGTTCCGATTTCAGTTCCAGAGCGATTCGCCCAATGAGTCCTTGATATTTAGTTGTTTTCAGCCAATTTTCTGGATTTTTGAAAATTTCACTTTTTTGTGAAAATATTCACTAAATAAGGGAATAATATGTATGAGGGTACCCCAGGAAAGTTACAAATGTGTGTGGGTAGAATATATCCCACGGGGGTAAAATTGAAAAAAGTTGAAAACATTTTTTTTTTTGGACTTAGTCATTTTTCCGGCGTTTATCAGACTTTCAGATAGGGCAAATGTCAGTGAGCATTAAAATTTGAATTCCAGAGCGATTCGCCCAATGAGTCCTTGATATTTAGTCGTTTTCAGCCAATATTTTGGATTTTTGAAAATTTCACTTTTTTGTGAAAATATCCACTAAATGAGGGAATAATATGTGTGAGGGTACCCCAGGAGAGTTCCAAATGTGTGTGGGTAGAATACATATCCCACTGGGGTAAAATTGAAAAAAGTTGAAAACATTTTTTTTTTGGACTTAGTCATTTTTCCGGCGTTTATCAGACTTTCAGATAGGGCAAATGTCAGTGAGTGTTCCAATTTCAGTTCCAGAGCGATTCGCCCAATGAGTCTTTGATATTTAGTCGTTTTCAGCCAATTTTCTGGATTTTTGAAAATTTTACTTTTTTGTGAAAATATCCACTAAATGAGGGAATAATATGTCTGAGGGTACCCCAGGAGAGTTCCAAATGTGTGTGGGTAGAAGATATATCCCACGGGGTAAAATTGAAAAAAGTTGAAAAAAATTTTTTTTTGGACTTAGTAATTTTTCTGGCGTTTATCACACTTTCAGATAGGGGAAATGTCAGTGGGCATTCCGATTTCAGTTCCAGAGCGATTTGCCCAATGAGTCCTTGATATTTAGTCATTTTCAGCCAATATTTTGGATTTTTGAAAATTTCACTTTTTTGTGAAAATATCCACTAAATGAGGGAATAATATGTGTGAGTATACCCCAGGAGAGTTACAAATGTGTGTGGGTAGAATATATATCCCATTGGGGTAAAATTGAAAAAAGTTGAAAACATTTTTTTTTTGGACTTAGTCATTCTTCCGGCGTTTATCAGACTTTCAGATAGGGCAAATGTCAGTGAGTGTTCCAATTTCAGTTCCAGAGCGATTCGCCCAATGAGTCTTTGATATTTAGTCGTTTTCAGCAAATTTTCTGGATTTTTGAAAATTTTACTTTTTTGTGAAAATATCCACTAGATGAGGGAATAATATGTGTGAGGGTACCCCAGGAGAGTTCCAAATGTGTGTGGGTAGAAGATATATCCCACGGGGTAAAATTGAAAAAAGTTGAAAAAATTTTTTTTTTGGACTTAGTAATTTTTCTGGCGTTTATCACATTTTCAGATAGGGGAAATGTCAGTGGGCGTTCCGATTTCAGTTCCAGAGCGATTTGCCCAATGATTCCTTGATATTTAGTCATTTTCAGCCAATATTTTAGATTTTTGAAAATTTCACTTTTTTGTGAAAATATCCACTAAATGAGGGAATAATATGTGTGAGGGTACCCCAGGAGAGTTCCAAATGTGTGTGGGTAGAATATATATCCCACGGTGGTAAAATTGAAAAAAGTTGAAAACATTTTTTTTCTGGACTTAGTCATTTTTCCGGCGTTTATCAGACTTTCAGATAGGGGAAATGTCAGTGAGCGTTCCGATTTCAGTTCCATAGAGATTCGCCCAATGAGTCTTTGATATTTAGTCGTTTTCAGCCAATATTTTGGATTTTTGAAAATTTCACTTTTTTGAGAAAATAGCCACTAAATTAGGGAATAATATGTGTGAGGGTACCCCAGGAGAGTTCCAAATGTGTGTGGGTAGAATATATATCCCACGGGGGTAAAATTGAAAAAGGTTGAAAACAAATTTTTTTTTGGACTTAGTCATTTTTCCGGCGTTTATCAGACTTTCAGATAGGGGAAATGTCAGTGAGCGTTCCGATTTCAGTTCCAGAGCGATTCGCCCAATGAGTCCTTGATATTTAGTCGTTTTCAGCCATTCTTTTGGATTTTTGAAAATTTCATTTTTTTGTGAAAATATCCACTAAATGAGGGATGTGTGAGGGTATCCCAGGAGAGTTCCAAATGTGTGTGGGTAGAATATATATCCCACTGGGGTAAAATTGAAAAAAGTTGAAAACATTTTTTTTTTGGACTTAGTCATTTTTCCGGCGTTTATCAGACTTTCAGATAGGGCAAATGTCAGTGAGCATTAAAATTTCAATTCCAGAGCGATTCGCCCAATGAGTCCTTGATATTTAGTCGTTTTCAGCCATTATTTTGGATTTTTGAAAATTTCACTTTTTTGTGAAAATATCCACTAAATTAGGGAATAATATGTGTGAGTATACCCCAGGAGAGTTACAAATGTGTGTGGGTAGAATATATATCCCATTGGGGTAAAATTGAAAAAAGATGAAAACTCTTTTTTTTTGGACTTAGTCATTTTTCCGGCGTTTATCAGACTTTCAGATAGGGGACATGTCAGTGAGCGTTCCGATTTCAGTTCCATAGCGATTCGCCCAATGAGTCTTTGATATTTAGTCGTTTTCAGCCAATATTTTGGATTTTTGAAAATTTCACTTTTTTGTGAAAATATCCACTTTATTAGGGAATAATATGTGTGAGGGTACCCCAGGAGAGTTCCAAATGTGTGTGGGTAGAATATATATCCCACGGGGGTAAAATTGAAAAAAGTTGAAAACATTTTTTTTTTTGGACTTAGTCATTTTTCCGGCGTTTATCAGACTTTCAGATAGGGCAAATGTCAGTGAGCATTAAAATTTCAATTCCAGAGCCATTCGCCCAATGAGTCCTTGATATTTAGTCGTTTTCAGCCATTATTTTGGATTTTTGAAAATTTCACTTTTTTGTGAAAATATCCACTTTATTAGGGAATAATATGTGTGAGGGTACCCCAGGAGAGTTCCAAATGTGTGTGGGTAGAATATATATCCCACGGGGGTAAAACTGAAAAAAATTGAAAACATTTTTTTTTTGGACTTAGTCATTTTTCCGGCGTTTATCAGACTTTCAGATAGGGGAAATGTCAGTGAGCGTTCCGATTTCAGTTCCAGAGCGATTCGCCCAATGAGTCCTTGATATTTAGTCATTTTCAGCCAATATTTTGGATTTTTGAAAATTTCACTTTTTTGTGAAAATATCCACTAAATGAGGGAATAATATGTGTGAGGGTACCCCAGGAGAGTTCCAAATGTGTGTGGGTAGAATATATATCCCACGGGGGTAAAATTGAAAAAAGTTGAAAACATTTTTTTTTTGGACTTAGTCATTTTTCCGGCGTTTATCAGACTTTCAGATAGGGGAAATGTCAGTGAGCATTCCGATTTCAGTTCCATAGCGATTCGCCCAATGAGTCTTTGATATTTAGTCATTTTCAGCCAATATTTTGGATTTTTGAAAATTTCACTTTTTTGTGAAAATATCCACTAAATTAGGGAATAATATGTGTGAGGGTACCCCAGGAGAGTTCCAAATGTGTTTGGGTAGAATATATATCCCACGGGGGTAAAACTGAAAAAAATTGAAAACATTTTTTTTTTGGACTTAGTCATTTTTCCGGCGTTTATCAGACTTTCAGATAGGGGAAATGTCAGTGAGCGTTCCGATTTCAGTTCCAGAGCGATTCGCCCAATGAGTCTTTGATATTTAGTCATTTTCAGCCAATATTTTGGATTTTTGAAAATTTCACTTTTTTGTGAAAATATCCACTAAATGAGGGAATAATATGTGTGAGGGTACCCCAGGAGAGTTCCAAATGTGTGTGGGTAGAATACATATCCCACTGGGGTAAAATTGAAAAAACTTGAAAACATTTTTTTTTTGGACTTAGTCATTTTTCCGGCGTTTATCAGACTTTCAGATAGGGGAAATGTCAGTGAGCGTTCCGATTTCAGTTCCATAGCGATTCGCCCAATGAGTCTTTGATATTTAGTCGTTTACAGCCAATATTTTGGATTTTTGAAAATTTCACTTTTTTGTGAAAATATCCACTTTATTAGGGAATAATATGTGTGAGGGTACCCCAGGAGAGTTCCAAATGTGTGTGGGTAGAATATATATCCCACGGGGGTAAAATTGAAAAAAGTTGAAAACATCTTTTTTTTGGGACTTAGTCATTTTTCCGGCGTTTATCAGACTTTCAGATAGGGGAAATGTCAGTGAGCGTTCCGATTTCAGTTCCATAGCGATTCGCCCAATGAGTCTTTGATATTTAGTCGTTTTCAGCCAATATTTTGGATTTTTGAAAGTTTCACTTTTTTGTGAAAATATCCACTAAATTAGGGAATAATATGTGTGAGTATACCCCAAGAGAGTTACAAATGTGTGTGGGTAGAATATATATCCCATTGGGGTAAAATTGAAAAAAGTTGAAAACATTTTTTTTTTGGACTTAGTAATTTTTCTGGCGTTTATCACACTTTCAGATAGGGGAAATGTCAGTGGGCGTTCCGATTTCAGTTCCAGAGCGATTCGCCCAATGAGTCCTTGATATTTAGTCGTTTTCAGCCATTATTTTGGATTTTTGAAAATTTCACTTTTTTGTGAAAATATCCACTTTATTAGGGAATAATATGTGTGAGGGTACCCCAGGAGAGTTCCAAATGTGTGTGGGTAGAATATATATCCCACGGGGGTAAAGCTGAAAAAAATTGAAAACATTTTTTTTTTTGGACTTAGTCATTTTTCCGGCGTTTATCAGACTTTCAGATAGGGGAAATGTCAGTGAGCGTTCCGATTTCAGTTCCAGAGCGATTCGCCCAATGAGTCTTTGATATTTAGTCATTTTCAGCCAATATTTTGGATTTTTGAAAATTTCACTTTTTTGTGAAAATATCCACTAAATTAGGGAATAATATGTGTGAGTATACCCCAGGAGAGTTACAAATGTGTGTGGGTAGAATATATATCCCATTGGGGTAAAATTGAAAAAAGTTGAAAACATTTTTTTTTTGGACTTAGTCATTCTTCCGGCGTTTATCAGACTTTCAGATAGGGCAAATGTCAGTGAGTGTTCCAATTTCAGTTCCAGAGCGATTCGCCCAATGAGTCTTTGATATTTAGTCGTTTTCAGCCAATTTTCTGGATTTTTGAAAATTTTACTTTTTTGTGAAAATATCCACTAAATGAGGGAATAATATGTGTGAGGGTACCCCAGGAGAGTTCCAAATGTGTGTGGGTAGAAGATATATCCCACGGGGTAAAATTGAAAATAGTTGAAAAAAATTTTTTTTTGGACTTAGTAATTTTTCTGGCGTTTATCACACTTTCAGATAGGGGAAATGTCAGTGGGCATTCCGATTTCAGTTCCAGAGCGATTTGCCCAATGAGTCCTTGATATTTAGTCATTTTCAGCCAATATTTTGGATTTTTGAAAATTTCACTTTTTTGTGAAAATATCCACTAAATGAGGGAATAATATGTGTGAGGGTACCCCAGGAGAGTTCCAAATGTGTGTGGGTAGAATACATATCTCACTGGGGTAAAATTGAAAAAAGTTGAAAACATTTTTTTTTTGGACTTAGTCATTTTTCCGGCGTTTATCAGACTTTCAGATAGGGCAAATGTCAGTGAGTGTTCCAATTTCAGTTCCAGAGCGATTCGCCCAATGAGTCTTTGATATTTAGTCGTTTTCAGTCAATTTTTTGGATTTTTGAAAATTTTACTTTTTTGTGAAAATATCCACTAAATTAGGGAATAATATGTGTGAGTATACCCCAGGAGAGTTACAAATGTGTGTGGGTAGAATATATATCCCATTGGGGTAAAATTGAAAAAAGTTGAAAACATTTTTTTTTTGGACTTAGTCATTCTTCCGGCGTTTATCAGACTTTCAGATAGGGCAAATGTCAGTGAGTGTTCCAATTTCAGTTCCAGAGCGATTCGCCCAATGAGTCTTTGATATTTAGTCGTTTTCAGCAAATTTTCTGGATTTTTGAAAATTTTACTTTTTTGTGAAAATATCCACTAGATGAGGGAATAATATGTGTGAGGGTACCCCAGGAGAGTTCCAAATGTGTGTGGGTAGAAGATATATCCCACGGGGTAAAATTGAAAAAAGTTGAAAAAATTTTTTTTTTGGACTTAGTAATTTTTCTGGCGTTTATCACATTTTCAGATAGGGGAAATGTCAGTGGGCGTTCCGATTTCAGTTCCAGAGCGATTTGCCCAATGAGTCCTTGATATTTAGTCATTTTCAGCCAATATTTTAGATTTTTGAAAATTTCACTTTTTTGTGAAAATATCCACTAAATGAGGGAATAATATGTGTGAGGGTACCCCAGGAGAGTTCCAAATGTGTGTGGGTAGAATATATATCCCACGGTGGTAAAATTGAAAAAAGTTGAAAACATTTTTTTTCTGGACTTAGTCATTTTTCCGGCGTTTATCAGACTTTCAGATAGGGGAAATGTCAGTGAGCGTTCCGATTTCAGTTCCATAGAGATTCGCCCAATGAGTCTTTGATATTTAGTCGTTTTCAGCCAATATTTTGGATTTTTGAAAATTTCACTTTTTTGAGAAAATAGCCACTAAATTAGGGAATAATATGTGTGAGGGTACCCCAGGAGAGTTCCAAATGTGTGTGGGTAGAATATATATCCCACGGGGGTAAAATTGAAAAAGGTTGAAAACAAATTTTTTTTTGGACTTAGTCATTTTTCCGGCGTTTATCAGACTTTCAGATAGGGGAAATGTCAGTGAGCGTTCCGATTTCAGTTCCAGAGCGATTCGCCCAATGAGTCCTTGATATTTAGTCGTTTTCAGCCATTCTTTTGGATTTTTGAAAATTTCATTTTTTTGTGAAAATATCCACTAAATGAGGGAATAATATGTGTGAGGGTATCCCAGGAGAGTTCCAAATGTGTGTGGGTAGAATATATATCCCACTGGGGTAAAATTGAAAAAAGTTGAAAACATTTTTTTTTTTGGACTTAGTCATTTTTCCGGCGTTTATCAGACTTTCAGATAGGGGAAATGTCAGTGGGCGTTCCGATTTCAGTTCCAGAGCGATTCGCCCAATGAGTCCTTGATATTTAGTTGTTTTCAGCCAATTTTCTGGATTTTTGAAAATTTCACTTTTTTGTGAAAATATTCACTAAATAAGGGAATAATATGTATGAGGGTACCCCAGGAAAGTTACAAATGTGTGTGGGTAGAATATATCCCACGGGGGTAAAATTTAAAAAAGTTGAAAACATTTTTTTTTTTGGACTTAGTCATTTTTCCGGCGTTTATCAGACTTTCAGATAGGGCAAATGTCAGTGAGCATTAAAATTTGAATTCCAGAGCGATTCGCCCAATGAGTCCTTGATATTTAGTCGTTTTCAGCCAATATTTTGGATTTTTGAAAATTTCACTTTTTTGTGAAAATATCCACTAAATGAGGGAATAATATGTGTGAGGGTACCCCAGGAGAGTTCCAAATGTGTGTGGGTAGAATACATATCCCACTGGGGTAAAATTGAAAAAAGTTGAAAACATTTTTTTTTTGGACTTAGTCATTTTTCCGGCGTTTATCAGACTTTCAGATAGGGCAAATGTCAGTGAGTGTTCCAATTTCAGTTCCAGAGCGATTCGCCCAATGAGTCTTTGATATTTAGTCGTTTTCAGCCAATTTTCTGGATTTTTGAAAATTTTACTTTTTTGTGAAAATATCCACTAAATGAGGGAATAATATGTCTGAGGGTACCCCAGGAGAGTTCCAAATGTGTGTGGGTAGAAGATATATCCCACGGGGTAAAATTGAAAAAAGTTGAAAAAAATTTTTTTTTGGACTTAGTAATTTTTCTGGCGTTTATCACACTTTCAGATAGGGGAAATGTCAGTGGGCATTCCGATTTCAGTTCCAGAGCGATTTGCCCAATGAGTCCTTGATATTTAGTCATTTTCAGCCAATATTTTGGATTTTTGAAAATTTCACTTTTTTGTGAAAATATCCACTAAATGAGGGAATAATATGTGTGAGTATACCCCAGGAGAGTTACAAATGTGTGTGGGTAGAATATATATCCCATTGGGGTAAAATTGAAAAAAGTTGAAAACATTTTTTTTTTGGACTTAGTCATTCTTCCGGCGTTTATCAGACTTTCAGATAGGGCAAATGTCAGTGAGTGTTCCAATTTCAGTTCCAGAGCGATTCGCCCAATGAGTCTTTGATATTTAGTCGTTTTCAGCAAATTTTCTGGATTTTTGAAAATTTTACTTTTTTGTGAAAATATCCACTAGATGAGGGAATAATATGTGTGAGGGTACCCCAGGAGAGTTCCAAATGTGTGTGGGTAGAAGATATATCCCACGGGGTAAAATTGAAAAAAGTTGAAAAAATTTTTTTTTTGGACTTAGTAATTTTTCTGGCGTTTATCACATTTTCAGATAGGGGAAATGTCAGTGGGCGTTCCGATTTCAGTTCCAGAGCGATTTGCCCAATGATTCCTTGATATTTAGTCATTTTCAGCCAATATTTTAGATTTTTGAAAATTTCACTTTTTTGTGAAAATATCCACTAAATGAGGGAATAATATGTGTGAGGGTACCCCAGGAGAGTTCCAAATGTGTGTGGGTAGAATATATATCCCACGGTGGTAAAATTGAAAAAAGTTGAAAACATTTTTTTTCTGGACTTAGTCATTTTTCCGGCGTTTATCAGACTTTCAGATAGGGGAAATGTCAGTGAGCGTTCCGATTTCAGTTCCATAGAGATTCGCCCAATGAGTCTTTGATATTTAGTCGTTTTCAGCCAATATTTTGGATTTTTGAAAATTTCACTTTTTTGAGAAAATAGCCACTAAATTAGGGAATAATATGTGTGAGGGTACCCCAGGAGAGTTCCAAATGTGTGTGGGTAGAATATATATCCCACGGGGGTAAAATTGAAAAAGGTTGAAAACAAATTTTTTTTTGGACTTAGTCATTTTTCCGGCGTTTATCAGACTTTCAGATAGGGGAAATGTCAGTGAGCGTTCCGATTTCAGTTCCAGAGCGATTCGCCCAATGAGTCCTTGATATTTAGTCGTTTTCAGCCATTCTTTTGGATTTTTGAAAATTTCATTTTTTTGTGAAAATATCCACTAAATGAGGGATGTGTGAGGGTATCCCAGGAGAGTTCCAAATGTGTGTGGGTAGAATATATATCCCACTGGGGTAAAATTGAAAAAAGTTGAAAACATTTTTTTTTTGGACTTAGTCATTTTTCCGGCGTTTATCAGACTTTCAGATAGGGCAAATGTCAGTGAGCATTAAAATTTCAATTCCAGAGCGATTCGCCCAATGAGTCCTTGATATTTAGTCGTTTTCAGCCATTATTTTGGATTTTTGAAAATTTCACTTTTTTGTGAAAATATCCACTAAATTAGGGAATAATATGTGTGAGTATACCCCAGGAGAGTTACAAATGTGTGTGGGTAGAATATATATCCCATTGAGGTAAAATTGAAAAAAGATGAAAACTCTTTTTTTTTGGACTTAGTCATTTTTCCGGCGTTTATCAGACTTTCAGATAGGGGACATGTCAGTGAGCGTTCCGATTTCAGTTCCATAGCGATTCGCCCAATGAGTCTTTGATATTTAGTCGTTTTCAGCCAATATTTTGGATTTTTGAAAATTTCACTTTTTTGTGAAAATATCCACTTTATTAGGGAATAATATGTGTGAGGGTACCCCAGGAGAGTTCCAAATGTGTGTGGGTAGAATATATATCCCACGGGGGTAAAATTGAAAAAAGTTGAAAACATTTTTTTTTTTGGACTTAGTCATTTTTCCGGCGTTTATCAGACTTTCAGATAGGGCAAATGTCAGTGAGCATTAAAATTTCAATTCCAGAGCCATTCGCCCAATGAGTCCTTGATATTTAGTCGTTTTCAGCCATTATTTTGGATTTTTGAAAATTTCACTTTTTTGTGAAAATATCCACTTTATTAGGGAATAATATGTGTGAGGGTACCCCAGGAGAGTTCCAAATGTGTGTGGGTAGAATATATATCCCACGGGGGTAAAACTGAAAAAAATTGAAAACATTTTTTTTTTGGACTTAGTCATTTTTCCGGCGTTTATCAGACTTTCAGATAGGGGAAATGTCAGTGAGCGTTCCGATTTCAGTTCCAGAGCGATTCGCCCAATGAGTCCTTGATATTTAGTCATTTTCAGCCAATATTTTGGATTTTTGAAAATTTCACTTTTTTGTGAAAATATCCACTAAATGAGGGAATAATATGTGTGAGGGTACCCCAGGAGAGTTCCAAATGTGTGTGGGTAGAATATATATCCCACGGGGGTAAAATTGAAAAAAGTTGAAAACATTTTTTTTTTGGACTTAGTCATTTTTCCGGCGTTTATCAGACTTTCAGATAGGGGAAATGTCAGTGAGCATTCCGATTTCAGTTCCATAGCGATTCGCCCAATGAGTCTTTGATATTTAGTCATTTTCAGCCAATATTTTGGATTTTTGAAAATTTCACTTTTTTGTGAAAATATCCACTAAATTAGGGAATAATATGTGTGAGGGTACCCCAGGAGAGTTCCAAATGTGTTTGGGTAGAATATATATCCCACGGGGGTAAAACTGAAAAAAATTGAAAACATTTTTTTTTTGGACTTAGTCATTTTTCCGGCGTTTATCAGACTTTCAGATAGGGGAAATGTCAGTGAGCGTTCCGATTTCAGTTCCAGAGCGATTCGCCCAATGAGTCTTTGATATTTAGTCATTTTCAGCCAATATTTTGGATTTTTGAAAATTTCACTTTTTTGTGAAAATATCCACTAAATGAGGGAATAATATGTGTGAGGGTACCCCAGGAGAGTTCCAAATGTGTGTGGGTAGAATACATATCCCACTGGGGTAAAATTGAAAAAACTTGAAAACATTTTTTTTTTGGACTTAGTCATTTTTCCGGCGTTTATCAGACTTTCAGATAGGGGAAATGTCAGTGAGCGTTCCGATTTCAGTTCCATAGCGATTCGCCCAATGAGTCTTTGATATTTAGTCGTTTACAGCCAATATTTTGGATTTTTGAAAATTTCACTTTTTTGTGAAAATATCCACTTTATTAGGGAATAATATGTGTGAGGGTACCCCAGGAGAGTTCCAAATGTGTGTGGGTAGAATATATATCCCACGGGGGTAAAATTGAAAAAAGTTGAAAACATCTTTTTTTTGGGACTTAGTCATTTTTCCGGCGTTTATCAGACTTTCAGATAGGGGAAATGTCAGTGAGCGTTCCGATTTCAGTTCCATAGCGATTCGCCCAATGAGTCTTTGATATTTAGTCGTTTTCAGCCAATATTTTGGATTTTTGAAAGTTTCACTTTTTTGTGAAAATATCCACTAAATTAGGGAATAATATGTGTGAGTATACCCCAAGAGAGTTACAAATGTGTGTGGGTAGAATATATATCCCATTGGGGTAAAATTGAAAAAAGTTGAAAACATTTTTTTTTTGGACTTAGTAATTTTTCTGGCGTTTATCACACTTTCAGATAGGGGAAATGTCAGTGGGCGTTCCGATTTCAGTTCCAGAGCGATTCGCCCAATGAGTCCTTGATATTTAGTCGTTTTCAGCCATTATTTTGGATTTTTGAAAATTTCACTTTTTTGTGAAAATATCCACTTTATTAGGGAATAATATGTGTGAGGGTACCCCAGGAGAGTTCCAAATGTGTGTGGGTAGAATATATATCCCACGGGGGTAAAGCTGAAAAAAATTGAAAACATTTTTTTTTTTGGACTTAGTCATTTTTCCGGCGTTTATCAGACTTTCAGATAGGGGAAATGTCAGTGAGCGTTCCGATTTCAGTTCCAGAGCGATTCGCCCAATGAGTCTTTGATATTTAGTCATTTTCAGCCAATATTTTGGATTTTTGAAAATTTCACTTTTTTGTGAAAATATCCACTAAATTAGGGAATAATATGTGTGAGTATACCCCAGGAGAGTTACAAATGTGTGTGGGTAGAATATATATCCCATTGGGGTAAAATTGAAAAAAGTTGAAAACATTTTTTTTTTGGACTTAGTCATTCTTCCGGCGTTTATCAGACTTTCAGATAGGGCAAATGTCAGTGAGTGTTCCAATTTCAGTTCCAGAGCGATTCGCCCAATGAGTCTTTGATATTTAGTCGTTTTCAGCCAATTTTCTGGATTTTTGAAAATTTTACTTTTTTGTGAAAATATCCACTAAATGAGGGAATAATATGTGTGAGGGTACCCCAGGAGAGTTCCAAATGTGTGTGGGTAGAAGATATATCCCACGGGGTAAAATTGAAAATAGTTGAAAAAAATTTTTTTTTGGACTTAGTAATTTTTCTGGCGTTTATCACACTTTCAGATAGGGGAAATGTCAGTGGGCATTCCGATTTCAGTTCCAGAGCGATTTGCCCAATGAGTCCTTGATATTTAGTCATTTTCAGCCAATATTTTGGATTTTTGAAAATTTCACTTTTTTGTGAAAATATCCACTAAATGAGGGAATAATATGTGTGAGGGTACCCCAGGAGAGTTCCAAATGTGTGTGGGTAGAATACATATCTCACTGGGGTAAAATTGAAAAAAGTTGAAAACATTTTTTTTTTGGACTTAGTCATTTTTCCGGCGTTTATCAGACTTTCAGATAGGGCAAATGTCAGTGAGTGTTCCAATTTCAGTTCCAGAGCGATTCGCCCAATGAGTCTTTGATATTTAGTCGTTTTCAGTCAATTTTTTGGATTTTTGAAAATTTTACTTTTTTGTGAAAATATCCACTAAATTAGGGAATAATATGTGTGAGTATACCCCAGGAGAGTTACAAATGTGTGTGGGTAGAATATATATCCCATTGGGGTAAAATTGAAAAAAGTTGAAAACATTTTTTTTTTGGACTTAGTCATTCTTCCGGCGTTTATCAGACTTTCAGATAGGGCAAATGTCAGTGAGTGTTCCAATTTCAGTTCCAGAGCGATTCGCCCAATGAGTCTTTGATATTTAGTCGTTTTCAGCAAATTTTCTGGATTTTTGAAAATTTTACTTTTTTGTGAAAATATCCACTAGATGAGGGAATAATATGTGTGAGGGTACCCCAGGAGAGTTCCAAATGTGTGTGGGTAGAAGATATATCCCACGGGGTAAAATTGAAAAAAGTTGAAAAAATTTTTTTTTTGGACTTAGTAATTTTTCTGGCGTTTATCACATTTTCAGATAGGGGAAATGTCAGTGGGCGTTCCGATTTCAGTTCCAGAGCGATTTGCCCAATGAGTCCTTGATATTTAGTCATTTTCAGCCAATATTTTAGATTTTTGAAAATTTCACTTTTTTGTGAAAATATCCACTAAATGAGGGAATAATATGTGTGAGGGTACCCCAGGAGAGTTCCAAATGTGTGTGGGTAGAATATATATCCCACGGTGGTAAAATTGAAAAAAGTTGAAAACATTTTTTTTCTGGACTTAGTCATTTTTCCGGCGTTTATCAGACTTTCAGATAGGGGAAATGTCAGTGAGCGTTCCGATTTCAGTTCCATAGAGATTCGCCCAATGAGTCTTTGATATTTAGTCGTTTTCAGCCAATATTTTGGATTTTTGAAAATTTCACTTTTTTGAGAAAATAGCCACTAAATTAGGGAATAATATGTGTGAGGGTACCCCAGGAGAGTTCCAAATGTGTGTGGGTAGAATATATATCCCACGGGGGTAAAATTGAAAAAGGTTGAAAACAAATTTTTTTTTGGACTTAGTCATTTTTCCGGCGTTTATCAGACTTTCAGATAGGGGAAATGTCAGTGAGCGTTCCGATTTCAGTTCCAGAGCGATTCGCCCAATGAGTCCTTGATATTTAGTCGTTTTCAGCCATTCTTTTGGATTTTTGAAAATTTCATTTTTTTGTGAAAATATCCACTAAATGAGGGAATAATATGTGTGAGGGTATCCCAGGAGAGTTCCAAATGTGTGTGGGTAGAATATATATCCCACTGGGGTAAAATTGAAAAAAGTTGAAAACATTTTTTTTTTGGACTTAGTCATTTTTCCGGCGTTTATCAGACTTTCAGATAGGGCAAATGTCAGTGAGCATTAAAATTTCAATTCCAGAGCGATTCGCCCAATGAGTCCTTGATATTTAGTCGTTTTCAGCCATTATTTTGGATTTTTGAAAATTTCACTTTTTTGTGAAAATATCCACTAAATTAGGGAATAATATGTGTGAGTATACCCCAGGAGAGTTACAAATGTGTGTGGGTAGAATATATATCCCATTGGGGTAAAATTGAAAAAAGTTGAAAACATTTTTTTTTTGGACTTAGTCATTTTTCCGGCGTTTATCAGACTTTCAGATAGGGCAAATGTCAGTGAGCATTAAAATTTCAATTCCAGAGCGATTCGCCCAATGAGTCTTTGATATTTAGTCATTTTCAGCCAATATTTTGGATTTTTGAAAATTTCACTTTTTTGTGAAAATATCCACTTTATTAGGGAATAATATGTGTAAGGGTACCCCAGGAGAGTTCCAAATGTGTGTGGGTAGAATATATATCCCACGGGGGTAAAATTGAAAAAAGTTGAAAACATTTTTTTTTTTGGACTTAGTCATTTTTCCGGCGTTTATCAGACTTTCAGATAGGGCAAATGTCAGTGAGCATTAAAATTTCAATTCCAGAGCCATTCGCCCAATGAGTCCTTGATATTTAGTCGTTTTCAGCCATTATTTTGGATTTTTGAAAATTTCACTTTTTTGTGAAAATATCCACTTTATTAGGGAATAATATGTGTGAGGGTACCCCAGGAGAGTTCCAAATGTGTGTGGGTAGAATATATATCCCACGGGGGTAAAACTGAAAAAAATTGAAAACATTTTTTTTTTGGACTTAGTCATTTTTCCGGCGTTTATCAGACTTTCAGATAGGGGAAATGTCAGTGAGCGTTCCGATTTCAGTTCCAGAGCGATTCGCCCAATGAGTCCTTGATATTTAGTCATTTTCAGCCAATATTTTGGATTTTTGAAAATTTCACTTTTTTGTGAAAATATCCACTAAATGAGGGAATAATATGTGTGAGGGTACCCCAGGAGAGTTCCAAATGTGTGTGGGTAGAATATATATCCCACGGGGGTAAAATTGAAAAAAGTTGAAAACATTTTTTTTTTGGACTTAGTCATTTTTCCGGCGTTTATCAGACTTTCAGATAGGGGAAATGTCAGTGAGCATTCCGATTTCAGTTCCATAGCGATTCGCCCAATGAGTCTTTGATATTTAGTCATTTTCAGCCAATATTTTGGATTTTTGAAAATTTCACTTTTTTGTGAAAATATCCACTAAATTAGGGAATAATATGTGTGAGGGTACCCCAGGAGAGTTCCAAATGTGTGTGGGTAGAATATATATCCCACGGGGGTAAAACTGAAAAAAATTGAAAACATTTTTTTTTTGGACTTAGTCATTTTTCCGGCGTTTATCAGACTTTCAGATAGGGGAAATGTCAGTGAGCGTTCCGATTTCAGTTCCAGAGCGATTCGCCCAATGAGTCTTTGATATTTAGTCATTTTCAGCCAATATTTTGGATTTTTGAAAATTTCACTTTTTTGTGAAAATATCCACTAAATGAGGGAATAATATGTGTGAGGGTACCCCAGGAGAGTTCCAAATGTGTGTGGGTAGAATACATATCCCACTGGGGTAAAATTGAAAAAACTTGAAAACATTTTTTTTTTGGACTTAGTCATTTTTCCGGCGTTTATCAGACTTTCAGATAGGGGAAATGTCAGTGAGCGTTCCGATTTCAGTTCCATAGCGATTCGCCCAATGAGTCTTTGATATTTAGTCGTTTACAGCCAATATTTTGGATTTTTGAAAATTTCACTTTTTTGTGAAAATATCCACTTTATTAGGGAATAATATGTGTGAGGGTACCCCAGGAGAGTTCCAAATGTGTGTGGGTAGAATATATATCCCACGGGGGTAAAATTGAAAAAAGTTGAAAACATCTTTTTTTTGGGACTTAGTCATTTTTCCGGCGTTTATCAGACTTTCAGATAGGGGAAATGTCAGTGAGCGTTCCGATTTCAGTTCCATAGCGATTCGCCCAATGAGTCTTTGATATTTAGTCGTTTTCAGCCAATATTTTGGATTTTTGAAAGTTTCACTTTTTTGTGAAAATATCCACTAAATTAGGGAATAATATGTGTGAGTATACCCCAAGAGAGTTACAAATGTGTGTGGGTAGAATATATATCCCATTGGGGTAAAATTGAAAAAAGTTGAAAACATTTTTTTTTTGGACTTAGTAATTTTTTTGGCGTTTATCACACTTTCAGATAGGGGAAATGTCAGTGGGCGTTCCGATTTCAGTTCCAGAGCGATTCGCCCAATGAGTCCTTGATATTTAGTCGTTTTCAGCCATTATTTTGGATTTTTGAAAATTTCACTTTTTTGTGAAAATATCCACTTTATTAGGGAATAATATGTGTGAGGGTACCCCAGGAGAGTTCCAAATGTGTGTGGGTAGAATATATATCCCACGGGGGTAAAGCTGAAAAAAATTGAAAACATTTTTTTTTTTGGACTTAGTCATTTTTCCGGCGTTTATCAGACTTTCAGATAGGGGAAATGTCAGTGAGCGTTCCGATTTCAGTTCCAGAGCGATTCGCCCAATGAGTCTTTGATATTTAGTCATTTTCAGCCAATATTTTGGATTTTTGAAAATTTCACTTTTTTGTGAAAATATCCACTAAATTAGGGAATAATATGTGTGAGTATACCCCAGGAGAGTTACAAATGTGTGTGGGTAGAATATATATCCCATTGGGGTAAAATTGAAAAAAGTTGAAAACATTTTTTTTTTGGACTTAGTCATTCTTCCGGCGTTTATCAGACTTTCAGATAGGGCAAATGTCAGTGAGTGTTCCAATTTCAGTTCCAGAGCGATTCGCCCAATGAGTCTTTGATATTTAGTCGTTTTCAGCCAATTTTCTGGATTTTTGAAAATTTTACTTTTTTGTGAAAATATCCACTAAATGAGGGAATAATATGTGTGAGGGTACCCCAGGAGAGTTCCAAATGTGTGTGGGTAGAAGATATATCCCACAGGGTAAAATTGAAAATAGTTGAAAAAATTTTTTTTTTGGACTTAGTAATTTTTCTGGCGTTTATCACACTTTCAGATAGGGGAAATGTCAGTGGGCGTTCCGATTTCAGTTCCAGAGCGATTTGCCCAATGAGTCCTTGATATTTAGTCATTTCCAGCCAATATTTTGGATTTTTGAAAATTTCACTTTTTTGTGAAAATATCCACTAAATGAGGGAATAATATGTGTGAGGGTACCCCAGGAGAGTTCCAAATGTGTGTGGGTAGAATATATATCCCACGGGGGTAAAATTGAAAAAAGTTGAAAACATTTTTTTTTTGGACTTAGTCATTTTTCCGGCGTTTATCAGAATTTCAGATAGGGGAAATGTCAGTGAGCGTTCCGATTTCAGTTCCATAGAGATTCGCCCAATGAGTCTTTGATATTTAGTCGTTTTCAGCCAATATTTTGGATTTTTGAAAATTTCACTTTTTTGTGAAAATATCCACTAAATTAGGGAGTAATATGTGTGAGGGTACCCCAGGAGAGTTCCAAATGTGTGTGGGTAGAATATATATCCCACGGGGGTAAAATTGAAAAAAGTTGAAAACATTTTTTTTTTGGACTTAGTCATTTTTCCGGCGTTTATCAGACTTTCAGATAGGGGAAATGTCAGTGAGCGTTCCGATTTCAGTTCCATAGCGACTCGCCCAATGAGTCTTTGATATTTAGTCGTTTTCAGCCAATATTTTGGATTTTTGAAAATTTCACTTTTTTGAGAAAATAGCCACTAAATTAGGGAATAATATGTGTGAGGGTACCCCAGGAGAGTTCCAAATGTGTGTGGGTAGAATATATATCCCACGGGGGTAAAATTGAAAAAGGTTGAAAACTATTTTTTTTTTGGACTTAGTCATTTTTCCGGCATTTATCAGACTTTCAGATAGGGTAAATGTCATTGAGCGTTCCGATTTCAGTTCCAGAGCGATTCGCCCAATGAGTCCTTGATATTTAGTCGTTTTCAGCCATTCTTTTGGATTTTTGAAAATTTCATTTTTTTGTGAAAGTATCCATTAAATGAGGGAATAATATGTGTGAGGGTACCCCAGGAGAGTTCCAAATGTGTGTGGGTAGAATACATATCCCACTGGGGTAAAATTGAAAAAACTTGAAAACATTTTTTTTTTGGACTTAGTCATTTTTCCGGCGTTTATCAGACTTTCAGATAGGGCAAATGTCAGTGAGTGTTCCAATTTCAGTTCCAGAGCGATTCGCCCAATGAGTCTTTGATATTTAGTCGTTTTCAGTCAATTTTTTGGATTTTTGAAAATTTTACTTTTTTGTGAAAATATCCACTAAATTAGGGAATAATATGTGTGAGTATACCCCAGGAGAGTTCCAAATGTGTGTGGGTAGAATATATATCCCATTGGGGTAAAATTGAAAATAGTTGAAAAAATTTTTTTTTTGGACTTAGTAATTTTTCTGGCGTTTATCACACTTTCAGATAGGGGAAATGTCAGTGGGCGTTCCGATTTCAGTTCCAGAGCGATTTGCCCAATGAGTCCTTGATATTTAGTCATTTCCAGCCAATATTTTGGATTTTTGAAAATTTCACTTTTTTGTGAAAATATCCACTAAATGAGGGAATAATATGTGTGACTGTACCCCAGGAGAGTTCCAAATGTGTGTGGGTAGAATATATATCCCACGGGGGTAAAATTGAAAAAAGTTGAAAACATTTTTTTTTTTGGACTTAGTCATTTTTCCGGCGTTTATCAGAATTTCAGATAGGGGAAATGTCAGTGAGCGTTCCGATTTCAGTTCCATAGAGATTCGCCCAATGAGTCTTTGATATTTAGTCGTTTTCAGCCAATATTTTGGATTTTTGAAAATTTCACTTTTTTGTGAAAATATCCACTAAATTAGGGAGTAATATGTGTGAGGGTACCCCAGGAGAGTTCCAAATGTGTGTGGGTAGAATATATATCCCACGGGGGTAAAATTGAAAAAGGTTGAAAACTATTTTTTTTTTGGACTTAATCATTTTTCCGGCATTTATCAGACTTTCAGATAGGGTAAATGTCATTGAGCGTTCCGATTTCAGTTCCAGAGCGATTCGCCCAATGAGTCCTTGATATTTAGTCGTTTTCAGCCATTCTTTTGGATTTTTGAAAATTTCATTTTTTTGTGAAAGTATCCATTAAATGAGGGAATAATATGTGTGAGGGTATCCCAGGAGAGTTCCAAATGTGTGTGGGTAGAATATATATCCCACGGGGGTAAAATTGAAAAAAGTTGAAAACATTTTTTTTTTGGACTTAGTCATTTTTCCGGCGTTTATCAGACTTTCAGATAGGGGAAATGTCAGTGAGCTTTCCGATTTCAGTTACAGAGCGATTCGCCCAATGAGTCCTTGATATTTAGTCGTTTTCAGCCAATATTTTGGATTTTTGAAAATTTCACTTTTTTGTGAAAATATCCACTAAATTAGGGAATAATATGTGTGAGGGTACCACAGGAGAGTTACAAATGTGTGTGGGTAGAATACATATCCCACTGGGGTAAAATAGAAAAAAGTTGAAAACATTTTTTTTTTGGACTTAGTCATTTTTCCGGCGTTTATCAGACTTTAAGATAGGGCAAATGTCAGTGAGTGTTCCGATTTCAGTTCCAGAGCGATTCGCCCATTGAGTCTTTGATATTTAGTCGTTTTCAGCCAATTTTCTGGATTTTTGAAAATTTCTCTTTTTTGTGAAAATATCCACTAAATGAGGGAATAATATGTGTGAGGGTACCCCAGGAGAGTTCCAAATGTGTGTGGGTAGAATATATATCCCACGGGGGTAAAATTGAAAAAAGTTGAAAACATCTTTTTTTTGGGACTTAGTCATTTTTCCGGCGTTTATCAGACTTTCAGATAGGGCAAATGTCAGTGAGCATTCCAATTTCAGTTCCAGAGCGATTCGCCCATTGAGTCCTTGATATTTAGTCTTTTTCAGCCAATATTTTGGATTTTTGAAAGTTTCACTTTTTTGTGAAAATATCCACTAAATTAGGGAATAATATGTGTGAGGGTACCCCAGGAGAGTTCCAAATGTGTATGGGAAGAATATATATCCCACGGCGAAAAAATTGAAAAAAGTTGAAAAAAATTTTTTTGGGGACGTAGTCATTTTTCCGGCGTTTAGCAGACTTTCAGATAGGGCAAATGTCAGTGAGCGTTCCGATTTCAGTTACAGAGCGATTCGCCCAATGAGTCCTTGTTATTTAGTTGTTTTCAGCCACTTTTCTGGATTTTTGAAAATTTCACTTTTTTGTGAAAATATCCACTAAATGAGGGAATAATATGTGTGAGGGTACCCCAGGAGAGTTCCAAATGTGTGTGGGAAGAATATATATCCCACAGGGGTAAAATTGAAAAAAGTAGAAAAAATTATTTTTTTGGACTTAGTCATTTTTCCGGCGTTTATCAGACTTTCAGACAGGGGAAATGTCAGTGAGCGTTCCGATTTAAGTTCCAGAGCGATCCGCCCAATGAGTCTTTGATATTTAGTCGTTTTCAGCCAATTTTCCGGATTTTTGAAAATTTCACTTTTTTGTGAAAATATCCACTTTATTAGGGAATAATATGTGTGAGGGTACCCCAGGAGAGTTCCAAATGTGTGTGGGTAGAATATATATCCCACGGGGGTAAAACTGAAAAAAATTGAAAACATTTTTTTTTTGGACTTAGTCATTTTTCCGGCGTTTATCAGACTTTCAGATAGGGGAAATGTCAGTGAGCGTTCTGATTTCAGTTCCAAAGCGATTCGCCCAATGCGTCCTTGATATTTAGTTGTTTTCAGCCATTATTTTGAATCTTTGAAAATTTCACTTTTTTGTGAAAATATTCACTAAATAAGGGAATAATATGTATGAGGGTACCCCAGGAGAGTTCAAAATGTGTGTGGGTAGAATATATATCCCATGGGGGTAAAATTGAAAAAAGTTGAAAACATTTTTTTTTTGGACTTAGTCATTTTTCCGGCGTTTATCAGACTTTCAGATAGGGCAAATGTCAGTGAGCATTAAAATATCAATTCCAGAGCGATTCGCCCAATGAGTCCTTGATATTTAGTCGTTTTCAGCCATTATTTTGGATTTTTGAAAATTTCACTTTTTTGTGAAAATATCCACTAAATTAGGGAATAATATGTGTGAGTATACCCCAGGAGAGTTACAAATGTGTGTGGGTAGAATATATATCCCATTGGGGTAAAATTGAAAAAAGTTGAAAACATTTTTTTTTTGGACTTAGTCATTCTTCCGGCGTTTATCAGACTTTCAGATAGGGCAAATGTCAGTGAGTGTTCCAATTTCAGTTCCAGAGTGATTCGCCCAATGAGTCTTTGATATTTAGTCGTTTTCAGCCAATTTTCTGGATTTTTGAAAATTTTACTTTTTTGTGAAAATATCCACTAAATGAGGGAATAATATGTGTGAGGGTACCCCAGGAGAGTTCCAAATGTGTGTGGGTAGAAGATATATCCCACGGGGTAAAATTGAAAATAGTTGAAAAAATTTTTTTTTTGGACTTAGTAATTTTTCTGGCGTTTATCACACTTTCAGATAGGGGAAATGTCAGTGGGCGTTCCGATTTCAGTTCCAGAGCGATTTGCCCAATGAGTCCTTGATATTTAGTCATTTCCAGCCAATATTTTGGATTTTTGAAAATTTCACTTTTTTGTGAAAATATCCACTAAATGAGGGAATAATATGTGTGAGGGTACCCCAGGAGAGTTCCAAATGTGTGTGGGTAGAATATATATCCCACGGGGGTAAAATTGAAAAAAGTTGAAAACATTTTTTTTTTGGACTTAGTCATTTTTCCGGCGTTTATCAGAATTTCAGATAGGGGAAATGTCAGTGAGCGTTCCGATTTCAGTTCCATAGAGATTCGCCCAATGAGTCTTTGATATTTAGTCGTTTTCAGCCAATATTTTGGATTTTTGAAAATTTCACTTTTTTGTGAAAATATCCACTAAATTAGGGAGTAATATGTGTGAGGGTACCCCAGGAGAGTTCCAAATGTGTGTGGGTAGAATATATATCCCACGGGGGTAAAATTGAAAAAAGTTGAAAACATTTTTTTTTTGGACTTAGTCATTTTTCCGGCGTTTATCAGACTTTCAGATAGGGGAAATGTCAGTGAGCGTTCCGATTTCAGTTCCATAGCGACTCGCCCAATGAGTCTTTGATATTTAGTCGTTTTCAGCCAATATTTTGGATTTTTGAAAATTTCACTTTTTTGAGAAAATAGCCACTAAATTAGGGAATAATATGTGTGAGGGTACCCCAGGAGAGTTCCAAATGTGTGTGGGTAGAATATATATCCCACGGGGGTAAAATTGAAAAAGGTTGAAAACTATTTTTTTTTTGGACTTAGTCATTTTTCCGGCATTTATCAGACTTTCAGATAGGGTAAATGTCATTGAGCGTTCCGATTTCAGTTCCAGAGCGATTCGCCCAATGAGTCCTTGATATTTAGTCGTTTTCAGCCATTCTTTTGGATTTTTGAAAATTTCATTTTTTTGTGAAAGTATCCATTAAATGAGGGAATAATATGTGTGAGGGTACCCCAGGAGAGTTCCAAATGTGTGTGGGTAGAATACATATCCCACTGGGGTAAAATTGAAAAAACTTGAAAACATTTTTTTTTTGGACTTAGTCATTTTTCCGGCGTTTATCAGACTTTCAGATAGGGCAAATGTCAGTGAGTGTTCCAATTTCAGTTCCAGAGCGATTCGCCCAATGAGTCTTTGATATTTAGTCGTTTTCAGTCAATTTTTTGGATTTTTGAAAATTTTACTTTTTTGTGAAAATATCCACTAAATTAGGGAATAATATGTGTGAGTATACCCCAGGAGAGTTCCAAATGTGTGTGGGTAGAATATATATCCCATTGGGGTAAAATTGAAAATAGTTGAAAAAATTTTTTTTTTGGACTTAGTAATTTTTCTGGCGTTTATCACACTTTCAGATAGGGGAAATGTCAGTGGGCGTTCCGATTTCAGTTCCAGAGCGATTTGCCCAATGAGTCCTTGATATTTAGTCATTTCCAGCCAATATTTTGGATTTTTGAAAATTTCACTTTTTTGTGAAAATATCCACTAAATGAGGGAATAATATGTGTGACTGTACCCCAGGAGAGTTCCAAATGTGTGTGGGTAGAATATATATCCCACGGGGGTAAAATTGAAAAAAGTTGAAAACATTTTTTTTTTTGGACTTAGTCATTTTTCCGGCGTTTATCAGAATTTCAGATAGGGGAAATGTCAGTGAGCGTTCCGATTTCAGTTCCATAGAGATTCGCCCAATGAGTCTTTGATATTTAGTCGTTTTCAGCCAATATTTTGGATTTTTGAAAATTTCACTTTTTTGTGAAAATATCCACTAAATTAGGGAGTAATATGTGTGAGGGTACCCCAGGAGAGTTCCAAATGTGTGTGGGTAGAATATATATCCCACGGGGGTAAAATTGAAAAAGGTTGAAAACTATTTTTTTTTTGGACTTAATCATTTTTCCGGCATTTATCAGACTTTCAGATAGGGTAAATGTCATTGAGCGTTCCGATTTCAGTTCCAGAGCGATTCGCCCAATGAGTCCTTGATATTTAGTCGTTTTCAGCCATTCTTTTGGATTTTTGAAAATTTCATTTTTTTGTGAAAGTATCCATTAAATGAGGGAATAATATGTGTGAGGGTATCCCAGGAGAGTTCCAAATGTGTGTGGGTAGAATATATATCCCACGGGGGTAAAATTGAAAAAAGTTGAAAACATTTTTTTTTTGGACTTAGTCATTTTTCCGGCGTTTATCAGACTTTCAGATAGGGGAAATGTCAGTGAGCTTTCCGATTTCAGTTACAGAGCGATTCGCCCAATGAGTCCTTGATATTTAGTCGTTTTCAGCCAATATTTTGGATTTTTGAAAATTTCACTTTTTTGTGAAAATATCCACTAAATTAGGGAATAATATGTGTGAGGGTACCACAGGAGAGTTACAAATGTGTGTGGGTAGAATACATATCCCACTGGGGTAAAATAGAAAAAAGTTGAAAACATTTTTTTTTTGGACTTAGTCATTTTTCCGGCGTTTATCAGACTTTAAGATAGGGCAAATGTCAGTGAGTGTTCCGATTTCAGTTCCAGAGCGATTCGCCCATTGAGTCTTTGATATTTAGTCGTTTTCAGCCAATTTTCTGGATTTTTGAAAATTTCTCTTTTTTGTGAAAATATCCACTAAATGAGGGAATAATATGTGTGAGGGTACCCCAGGAGAGTTCCAAATGTGTGTGGGTAGAATATATATCCCACGGGGGTAAAATTGAAAAAAGTTGAAAACATCTTTTTTTTGGGACTTAGTCATTTTTCCGGCGTTTATCAGACTTTCAGATAGGGCAAATGTCAGTGAGCATTCCAATTTCAGTTCCAGAGCGATTCGCCCATTGAGTCCTTGATATTTAGTCTTTTTCAGCCAATATTTTGGATTTTTGAAAGTTTCACTTTTTTGTGAAAATATCCACTAAATTAGGGAATAATATGTGTGAGGGTACCCCAGGAGAGTTCCAAATGTGTATGGGAAGAATATATATCCCACGGCGAAAAAATTGAAAAAAGTTGAAAAAAATTTTTTTGGGGACGTAGTCATTTTTCCGGCGTTTAGCAGACTTTCAGATAGGGCAAATGTCAGTGAGCGTTCCGATTTCAGTTACAGAGCGATTCGCCCAATGAGTCCTTGTTATTTAGTTGTTTTCAGCCACTTTTCTGGATTTTTGAAAATTTCACTTTTTTGTGAAAATATCCACTAAATGAGGGAATAATATGTGTGAGGGTACCCCAGGAGAGTTCCAAATGTGTGTGGGAAGAATATATATCCCACAGGGGTAAAATTGAAAAAAGTAGAAAAAATTATTTTTTTGGACTTAGTCATTTTTCCGGCGTTTATCAGACTTTCAGACAGGGGAAATGTCAGTGAGCGTTCCGATTTAAGTTCCAGAGCGATCCGCCCAATGAGTCTTTGATATTTAGTCGTTTTCAGCCAATTTTCCGGATTTTTGAAAATTTCACTTTTTTGTGAAAATATCCACTTTATTAGGGAATAATATGTGTGAGGGTACCCCAGGAGAGTTCCAAATGTGTGTGGGTAGAATATATATCCCACGGGGGTAAAACTGAAAAAAATTGAAAACATTTTTTTTTTGGACTTAGTCATTTTTCCGGCGTTTATCAGACTTTCAGATAGGGGAAATGTCAGTGAGCGTTCTGATTTCAGTTCCAAAGCGATTCGCCCAATGCGTCCTTGATATTTAGTTGTTTTCAGCCATTATTTTGAATCTTTGAAAATTTCACTTTTTTGTGAAAATATTCACTAAATAAGGGAATAATATGTATGAGGGTACCCCAGGAGAGTTCAAAATGTGTGTGGGTAGAATATATATCCCATGGGGGTAAAATTGAAAAAAGTTGAAAACATTTTTTTTTTGGACTTAGTCATTTTTCCGGCGTTTATCAGACTTTCAGATAGGGCAAATGTCAGTGAGCATTAAAATATCAATTCCAGAGCGATTCGCCCAATGAGTCCTTGATATTTAGTCGTTTTCAGCCATTATTTTGGATTTTTGAAAATTTCACTTTTTTGTGAAAATATCCACTAAATTAGGGAATAATATGTGTGAGTATACCCCAGGAGAGTTACAAATGTGTGTGGGTAGAATATATATCCCATTGGGGTAAAATTGAAAAAAGTTGAAAACATTTTTTTTTTGGACTTAGTCATTCTTCCGGCGTTTATCAGACTTTCAGATAGGGCAAATGTCAGTGAGTGTTCCAATTTCAGTTCCAGAGTGATTCGCCCAATGAGTCTTTGATATTTAGTCGTTTTCAGCCAATTTTCTGGATTTTTGAAAATTTTACTTTTTTGTGAAAATATCCACTAAATGAGGGAATAATATGTGTGAGGGTACCCCAGGAGAGTTCCAAATGTGTGTGGGTAGAAGATATATCCCACGGGGTAAAATTGAAAATAGTTGAAAAAATTTTTTTTTTGGACTTAGTAATTTTTCTGGCGTTTATCACACTTTCAGATAGGGGAAATGTCAGTGGGCGTTCCGATTTCAGTTCCAGAGCGATTTGCCCAATGAGTCCTTGATATTTAGTCATTTCCAGCCAATATTTTGGATTTTTGAAAATTTCACTTTTTTGTGAAAATATCCACTAAATGAGGGAATAATATGTGTGAGGGTACCCCAGGAGAGTTCCAAATGTGTGTGGGTAGAATATATATCCCACGGGGGTAAAATTGAAAAAAGTTGAAAACATTTTTTTTTTGGACTTAGTCATTTTTCCGGCGTTTATCAGAATTTCAGATAGGGGAAATGTCAGTGAGCGTTCCGATTTCAGTTCCATAGAGATTCGCCCAATGAGTCTTTGATATTTAGTCGTTTTCAGCCAATATTTTGGATTTTTGAAAATTTCACTTTTTTGTGAAAATATCCACTAAATTAGGGAGTAATATGTGTGAGGGTACCCCAGGAGAGTTCCAAATGTGTGTGGGTAGAATATATATCCCACGGGGGTAAAATTGAAAAAAGTTGAAAACATTTTTTTTTTGGACTTAGTCATTTTTCCGGCGTTTATCAGACTTTCAGATAGGGGAAATGTCAGTGAGCGTTCCGATTTCAGTTCCATAGCGACTCGCCCAATGAGTCTTTGATATTTAGTCGTTTTCAGCCAATATTTTGGATTTTTGAAAATTTCACTTTTTTGAGAAAATAGCCACTAAATTAGGGAATAATATGTGTGAGGGTACCCCAGGAGAGTTCCAAATGTGTGTGGGTAGAATATATATCCCACGGGGGTAAAATTGAAAAAGGTTGAAAACTATTTTTTTTTTGGACTTAGTCATTTTTCCGGCATTTATCAGACTTTCAGATAGGGTAAATGTCATTGAGCGTTCCGATTTCAGTTCCAGAGCGATTCGCCCAATGAGTCCTTGATATTTAGTCGTTTTCAGCCATTCTTTTGGATTTTTGAAAATTTCATTTTTTTGTGAAAGTATCCATTAAATGAGGGAATAATATGTGTGAGGGTATCCCAGGAGAGTTCCAAATGTGTGTGGGTAGAATATATATCCCACGGGGGTAAAATTGAAAAAAGTTGAAAACATTTTTTTTTTGGACTTAGTCATTTTTCCGGCGTTTATCAGACTTTCAGATAGGGGAAATGTCAGTGAGCGTTCCGATTTCAGTTACAGAGCGATTCGCCCAATGAGTCCTTGATATTTAGTCGTTTTCAGCCAATATTTTGGATTTTTGAAAATTTCACTTTTTTGTGAAAATATCCACTAAATTAGGGAATAATATGTGTGAGGGTACCACAGGAGAGTTACAAATGTGTGTGGGTAGAATACATATCCCACTGGGGTAAAATAGAAAAAAGTTGAAAACATTTTTTTTTTGGACTTAGTCATTTTTCCGGCGTTTATCAGACTTTCAGATAGGGCAAATGTCAGTGAGTGTTCCGATTTCAGTTCCAGAGCGATTCGCCCATTGAGTCTTTGATATTTAGTTGTTTTCAGCCAATTTTCTGGATTTTTGAAAATTTCTCTTTTTTGTGAAAATATCCACTAAATGAGGGAATAATATGTGTGAGGGTACCCCAGGAGAGTTCCAAATGTGTGTGGGTAGAATATATATCCCACGGGGGTAAAATTGAAAAAAGTTGAAAACATCTTTTTTTTGGGACTTAGTCATTTTTCCGGCGTTTATCAGACTTTCAGATAGGGCAAATGTCAGTGAGCATTCCAATTTCAGTTCCAGAGCGATTCGCCCATTGAGTCCTTGATATTTAGTCTTTTTCAGCCAATATTTTGGATTTTTGAAAGTTTCACTTTTTTGTGAAAATATCCACTAAATTAGGGAATAATATGTGTGAGGGTACCCCAGGAGAGTTCCAAATGTGTATGGGAAGACTATATATCCCACGGCGAAAAAATTGAAAAAAGTTGAAAAAAATTTTTTTGGGGACGTAGTCATTTTTCCGGCGTTTAGCAGACTTTCAGATAGGGCAAATGTCAGTGAGCGTTCCGATTTCAGTTACAGAGCGATTCGCCCAATGAGTCCTTGTTATTTAGTTGTTTTCAGCCACTTTTCTGGATTTTTGAAAATTTCACTTTTTTGTGAAAATATCCACTAAATGAGGGAATAATATGTGTGAGGGTACCCCAGGAGAGTTCCAAATGTGTGTGGGAAGAATATATATCCCACAGGGGTAAAATTGAAAAAAGTAGAAAAAATTTTTTTTTTGGACTTAGTCATTTTTCCGGCGTTTATCAGACTTTCAGACAGGGGAAATGTCAGTGAGCGTTCTGATTTCAGTTCCAAAGCGATTCGCCCAATGCGTCCTTGATATTTAGTTGTTTTCAGCCATTATTTTGAATCTTTGAAAATTTCACTTTTTTGTGAAAATATTCACTAAATAAGGGAATAATATGTATGAGGGTACCCCAGGAGAGTTCAAAATGTGTGTGGGTAGAATATATATCCCATGGGGGTAAAATTGAAAAAAGTTGAAAACATTTTTTTTTTGGACTTAGTCATTTTTCCGGCGTTTATCAGACTTTCAGATAGGGCAAATGTCAGTGAGCATTAAAATATCAATTCCAGAGCGATTCGCCCAATGAGTCCTTGATATTTAGTCGTTTTCAGCCATTATTTTGGATTTTTGAAAATTTCACTTTTTTGTGAAAATATCCACTAAATTAGGGAATAATATGTGTGAGTATACCCCAGGAGAGTTACAAATGTGTGTGGGTAGAATATATATCCCATTGGGGTAAAATTGAAAAAAGTTGAAAACATTTTTTTTTTGGACTTAGTCATTCTTCCGGCGTTTATCAGACTTTCAGATAGGGCAAATGTCAGTGAGTGTTCCAATTTCAGTTCCAGAGCGATTAGCCCAATGAGTCTTTGATATTTAGTCGTTTTCAGCCAATTTTCTGGATTTTTGAAAATTTTACTTTTTTGTGAAAATATCCACTAAATGAGGGAATAATATGTGTGAGGGTACCCCAGGAGAGTTCCAAATGTGTGTGGGTAGAAGATATATCCCACGGGGTAAAATTGAAAATAGTTGAAAAAATTTTTTTTTTGGACTTAGTAATTTTTCTGGCGTTTATCACACTTTCAGATAGGGGAAATGTCAGTGGGCGTTCCGATTTCAGTTCCAGAGCGATTTGCCCAATGAGTCCTTGATATTTAGTCATTTCCAGCCAATATTTTGGATTTTTGAAAATTTCACTTTTTTGTGAAAATATCCACTAAATGAGGGAATAATATGTGTGAGGGTACCCCAGGAGAGTTCCAAATGTGTGTGGGTAGAATATATATCCCACGGGGGTAAAATTGAAAAAAGTTGAAAACATTTTTTTTTTGGACTTAGTCATTTTTCCGGCGTTTATCAGAATTTCAGATAGGGGAAATGTCAGTGAGCGTTCCGATTTCAGTTCCATAGAGATTCGCCCAATGAGTCTTTGATATTTAGTCGTTTTCAGCCAATATTTTGGATTTTTGAAAATTTCACTTTTTTGTGAAAATATCCACTAAATTAGGGAGTAATATGTGTGAGGGTACCCCAGGAGAGTTCCAAATGTGTGTGGGTAGAATATATATCCCACGGGGCTAAAATTGAAAAAAGTTGAAAACATTTTTTTTTTGGACTTAGTCATTTTTCCGGCGTTTATCAGACTTTCAGATAGGGGAAATGTCAGTGAGCGTTCCGATTTCAGTTCCATAGCGACTCGCCCAATGAGTCTTTGATATTTAGTCGTTTTCAGCCAATATTTTGGATTTTTGAAAATTTCACTTTTTTGAGAAAATAGCCACTAAATTAGGGAATAATATGTGTGAGGGTACCCCAGGAGAGTTCCAAATGTGTGTGGGTAGAATATATATCCCACGGGGGTAAAATTGAAAAAGGTTGAAAACTATTTTTTTTTTGGACTTAGTCATTTTTCCGGCATTTATCAGACTTTCAGATAGGGTAAATGTCATTGAGCGTTCCGATTTCAGTTCCAGAGCGATTCGCCCAATGAGTCCTTGATATTTAGTCGTTTTCAGCCATTCTTTTGGATTTTTGAAAATTTCATTTTTTTGTGAAAGTATCCATTAAATGAGGGAATAATATGTGTGAGGGTATCCCAGGAGAGTTCCAAATGTGTGTGGGTAGAATATATATCCCACGGGGGTAAAATTGAAAAAAGTTGAAAACATTTTTTTTTTGGACTTAGTCATTTTTCCGGCGTTTATCAGACTTTCAGATAGGGGAAATGTCAGTGAGCGTTCCGATTTCAGTTACAGAGCGATTCGCCCAATGAGTCCTTGATATTTAGTCGTTTTCAGCCAATATTTTGGATTTTTGAAAATTTCACTTTTTTGTGAAAATATCCACTAAATTAGGGAATAATATGTGTGAGGGTACCACAGGAGAGTTACAAATGTGTGTGGGTAGAATACATATCCCACTGGGGTAAAATAGAAAAAAGTTGAAAACATTTTTTTTTTGGACTTAGTCATTTTTCCGGCGTTTATCAGACTTTCAGATAGGGCAAATGTCAGTGAGTGTTCCGATTTCAGTTCCAGAGCGATTCGCCCATTGAGTCTTTGATATTTAGTCGTTTTCAGCCAATTTTCTGGATTTTTGAAAATTTCTCTTTTTTGTGAAAATATCCACTAAATGAGGGAATAATATGTGTGAGGGTACCCCAGGAGAGTTCCAAATGTGTGTGGGTAGAATATATATCCCACGGGGGTAAAATTGAAAAAAGTTGAAAACATCTTTTTTTTGGGACTTAGTCATTTTTCCGGCGTTTATCAGACTTTCAGATAGGGCAAATGTCAGTGAGCATTCCAATTTCAGTTCCAGAGCGATTCGCCCATTGAGTCCTTGATATTTAGTCTTTTTCAGCCAATATTTTGGATTTTTGAAAGTTTCACTTTTTTGTGAAAATATCCACTAAATTAGGGAATAATATGTGTGAGGGTACCCCAGGAGAGTTCCAAATGTGTATGGGAAGAATATATATCCCACGGCGAAAAAATTGAAAAAAGTTGAAAAAAATTTTTTTGGGGACGTAGTCATTTTTCCGGCGTTTAGCAGACTTTCAGATAGGGCAAATGTCAGTGAGCGTTCCGATTTCAGTTACAGAGCGATTCGCCCAATGAGTCCTTGTTATTTAGTTGTTTTCAGCCACTTTTCTGGATTTTTGAAAATTTCACTTTTTTGTGAAAATATCCACTAAATGAGGGAATAATATGTGTGAGGGTACCCCAGGAGAGTTCCAAATGTGTGTGGGAAGAATATATATCCCACAGGGGTAAAATTGAAAAAAGTAGAAAAAATTATTTTTTTGGACTTAGTCATTTTTACGGCGTTTATCAGACTTTCAGACAGGGGAAATGTCAGTGAGCGTTCCGATTTAAGTTCCAGAGCGATCCGCCCAATGAGTCTTTGATATTTAGTCGTTTTCAGCCAATTTTCCGGATTTTTGAAAATTTCACTTTTTTGTGAAAATATCCACTTTATTAGGGAATAATATGTGTGAGGGTACCCCAGGAGAGTTCCAAATGTGTGTGGGTAGAATATATATCCCACGGGAGTAAAACTGAAAAAAATTGAAAACATTTTTTTTTTGGACTTAGTCATTTTTCCGGCGTTTATCAGACTTTCAGATAGGGGAAATGTCAGTGAGCGTTCTGATTTCAGTTCCAAAGCGATTCGCCCAATGCGTCCTTGATATTTAGTTGTTTTCAGCCATTATTTTGAATCTTTGAAAATTTCACTTTTTTGTGAAAATATTCACTAAATAAGGGAATAATATGTATGAGGGTACCCCAGGAGAGTTCAAAATGTGTGTGGGTAGAATATATATCCCATGGGGGTAAAATTGAAAAAAGTTGAAAACATTTTTTTTTTGGACTTAGTCATTTTTCCGGCGTTTATCAGACTTTCAGATAGGGCGAATGTCAGTGAGCATTAAAATATCAATTCCAGAGCGATTCGCCCAATGAGTCCTTGATATTTAGTCGTTTTCAGCCATTATTTTGGATTTTTGAAAATTTCACTTTTTTGTGAAAATATCCACTAAATTAGGGAATAATATGTGTGAGTATACCCCAGGAGAGTTACAAATGTGTGTGGGTAGAATATATATCCCATTGGGGTAAAATTGAAAAAAGTTGAAAACATTTTTTTTTGGACTTAGTCATTTTTCCGGTGTTTATCAGACTTTCAGATAGGGGAAATGTCAGTGAGCGTTCCGATTTCAGTTCCAGAGCGATTCGCCCAATGAGTCCTTGATATTTAGTCATTTTCAGCCAATATTTTGGATTTTTGAAAATTTCACTTTTTTGTGAAAATATCCACTAAATGAGGGAATAATATGTGTGAGGGTACCCCAGGAGAGTTCCAAATGTGTGTGGGTAGAATATATATCCCACGGGGGTAAAATTGAAAAAAGTTGAAAACATTTTTTTTTTTGGACTTAGTCATTTTTCCGGCGTTTATCAGACTTTCAGATAGCCGAAATGTCAGTGAGCGTTCCGATTTCAGTTCCATAGCGATTCGCCCAATGAGTCTTTGATATTTAGTCATTTTCAGCCAATATTTTGGATTTTTGAAAATTTCACTTTTTTGTGAAAATATCCACTAAATGAGGGAATAATATGTGTGAGGGTACCCCAGGAGAGTTCCAAATGTGTGTGGGTAGAATATATATCCCACGGGGGTAAAACTGAAAAAAATTGAAAACATTTTTTTTTTGGACTTAGTCATTTTTCCGGCGTTTATCAGACTTTCAGATAGGGGAAATGTCAGTGAGCATTCCGATTTCAGTTCCAGAGCGATTTGCCCAATGAGTCTTTGATATTTAGTCATTTTCAGCCAATATTTTGGATTTTTGAAAATTTCACTTTTTTGTGAAAATATCCACTAAATGAGGGAATAATATGTGTGAGGGTACCCCAGGAGAGTTCCAAATGTGTGTGGGTAGAATATATATCCCACTGGGGTAAAATTGAAAAAAGTTGAAAACATTTTTTTTTTTGGACTTAGTCATTTTTCCGGCGTTCATCAGACTTTCAGATAGGGGAAATGTCAGTGAGCGTTCCGATTTCAGTTCCAGAGCGATTCGCCCAATGCGTCCTTGATATTTAGTTGTTTTCAGCCATTATTTTGAATTTTTGAAAATTTCACTTTTTTGTGAAAATAGCCACTAAATTAGGGAATAATATGTGTGAGGGTACCCCAGGAGAGTTCCAAATGTGTGTGGGTAGAATATATATCCCAAGGGGATAAAATTGAAAAAGGTTGAAAACATTTTTTTTTTTGGACTTAGTCATTTTTTCGGCGTTTATCAGACTTTCAGATAGGGGAAATGTCAGTGAGCGTTCCGATTTCAGTTCCAGAGCGATTCGCCCAATGAGTCTTTGATATTTAGTTGTTTTCAGCCAATATTCTGGATTTTTGAAAATTTTACTTTTTTGTGAAAATATCCACTAAATGAGGGAATAATATGTGTGAGGGTACCCCAGGAGAGTTCCAAATGTGTATGGGAAGAATATATATCCCACGGCGAAAAAATTGAAAAAAGTTGAAAAAAATTTTTTGCGGAACGTAGTCATTTTTCCGGCGTTTAGCAGACTTTCAGATAGGGCAAATGTCAGTGAGCGTTCCGATTTCAGTTACAGAGCGATTCGCCCAATGAGTCCTTGCTATTTAGTTGTTTTCAGCCACTTTTCTGGATTTTTGAAAATTTCACTTTTTTGTGAAAATATCCACTAAATGAGGGAATAATATGTGTGAGGGTACCCCAGGAGAGTTCCAAATGTGTGTGGGAAGAATATATATCCCACAGGGGTAAAATTGAAAAAAGTAGAAAAAATTATTTTTTTGGACTTAGTCATTTTTCCGGCGTTTATCAGACTTTCAGACAGGGGAAATGTCAGTGAGCGTTCCGATTTAAGTTCCAGAGGGATCCGCCCAATGAGTCTTTGATATTTAGTCGTTTTCAGCCAATTTTCCGGATTTTTGAAAATTTCACTTTTTTGTGAAAATATCCACTAAATTAGGGAGTAATATGTGTGAGGGTACCCCAGGAGAGTTCCAAATGTGTGTGGGTAGAATACATATCCCACGGGGGTAAAATTGAAAAAAGTTGAAAACATTTTTTTTTTGGACTTAGTCATTTTTCCGGCGTTTATCAGACTTTCAGATAGGGGAAATGTCAGTGAGCGTTCCGATTTCAGTTCCATAGCGACTCGCCCAATGAGTCTTTGATATTTAGTCGTTTTCAGCCAATATTTTGGATTTTTGAAAATTTCACTTTTTTGAGAAAATAGCCACTAAATTAGGGAATAATATGTGTGAGGGTACCCCAGGAGAGTTCCAAATGTGTGTGGGTAGAATATATATCCCACGGGGGTAAAATTGAAAAAGGTTGAAAACTATTTTTTTTTTGGACTTAGTCATTTTTCCGGCATTTATCAGACTTTCAGATAGGGTAAATGTCATTGAGCGTTCCGATTTCAGTTCCAGAGCGATTCGCCCAATGAGTCCTTGATATTTAGTCGTTTTCAGCCATTCTTTTGGATTTTTGAAAATTTCATTTTTTTGTGAAAGTATCCATTAAATGAGGGAATAATATGTGTGAGGGTATCCCAGGAGAGTTCCAAATGTGTGTGGGTAGAATATATATCCCACGGGGGTAAAATTGAAAAAAGTTGAAAACATTTTTTTTTTGGACTTAGTCATTTTTCCGGCGTTTATCAGACTTTCAGATAGGGGAAATGTCAGTGAGCGTTCCGATTTCAGTTACAGAGCGATTCGCCCAATGAGTCCTTGATATTTAGTCGTTTTCAGCCAATATTTTGGATTTTTGAAAATTTCACTTTTTTGTGAAAATATCCACTAAATTAGGGAATAATATGTGTGAGGGTACCACAGGAGAGTTACAAATGTGTGTGGGTAGAATACATATCCCACTGGGGTAAAATAGAAAAAAGTTGAAAACATTTTTTTTTTGGACTTAGTCATTTTTCCGGCGTTTATCAGACTTTCAGATAGGGCAAATGTCAGTGAGTGTTCCGATTTCAGTTCCAGAGCGATTCGCCCATTGAGTCTTTGATATTTAGTCGTTTTCAGCCAATTTTCTGGATTTTTGAAAATTTCTCTTTTTTGTGAAAATATCCACTAAATGAGGGAATAATATGTGTGAGGGTACCCCAGGAGAGTTCCAAATGTGTGTGGGTAGAATATATATCCCACGGGGGTAAAATTGAAAAAAGTTGAAAACATCTTTTTTTTGGGACTTAGTCATTTTTCCGGCGTTTATCAGACTTTCAGATAGGGCAAATGTCAGTGAGCATTCCAATTTCAGTTCCAGAGCGATTCGCCCATTGAGTCCTTGATATTTAGTCTTTTTCAGCCAATATTTTGGATTTTTGAAAGTTTCACTTTTTTGTGAAAATATCCACTAAATTAGGGAATAATATGTGTGAGGGTACCCCAGGAGAGTTCCAAATGTGTATGGGAAGAATATATATCCCAAGGCGAAAAAATTGAAAAAAGTTGAAAAAAATTTTTTTGGGGACGTAGTCATTTTTCCGGCGTTTAGCAGACTTTCAGATAGGGCAAATGTCAGTGAGCGTTCCGATTTCAGTTACAGAGCGATTCGCCCAATGAGTCCTTGTTATTTAGTTGTTTTCAGCCACTTTTCTGGATTTTTGAAAATTTCACTTTTTTGTGAAAATATCCACTAAATGAGGGAATAATATGTGTGAGGGTACCCCAGGAGAGTTCCAAATGTGTCTGGGAAGAATATATATCCCACAGGGGTAAAATTGAAAAAAGTAGAAAAAATTATTTTTTTGGACTTAGTCATTTTTCCGGCGTTTATCAGACTTTCAGACAGGGGAAATGTCAGTGAGCGTTCCGATTTAAGTTCCAGAGCGATCCGCCCAATGAGTCTTTGATATTTAGTCGTTTTCAGCCAATTTTCCGGATTTTTGAAAATTTCACTTTTTTGTGAAAATATCCACTTTATTAGGGAATAATATGTGTGAGGGTACCCCAGGAGAGTTCCAAATGTGTGTGGGTAGAATATATATCCCACGGGGGTAAAACTGAAAAAAATTGAAAACATTTTTTTTTTGGACTTAGTCATTTTTCCGGCGTTTATCAGACTTTCAGATAGGGGAAATGTCAGTGAGCGTTCTGATTTCAGTTCCAGAGCGATTCGCCCAATGAGTCCTTGATATTTAGTCATTTTCAGCCAATATTTTGGATTTTTGAAAATTTCACTTTTTTGTGAAAATATCCACTAAATGAGGGAATAATATGTGTGAGGGTACCCCAGGAGAGTTCCAAATGTGTGTGGGTAGAATCTATATCCCACGGGGTTAAAATTGAAAAAAGTTGAAAACATTTTTTTTTTGGACTTAGTCATTTTTCCGGCGTTTATCAGACTTTCAGATAGGGGAAATGTCAGTGAGCGTTCCGATTTCAGTTCCATAGCGATTCGCCCAATGAGTCTTTGATATTTAGTCATTTTCAGCCAATATTTTGGATTTTTGAAAATTTCACTTTTTTGTGAAAATATCCACTAAATGAGGGAATAATATGTGTGAGGGTACCACAGGAGAGTTCCAAATGTGTGTGGGTGGAATATATATCCCACGGGGGTAAAACTGAAAAAAATTGAAAACATTTTTTTTTGGACTTAGTCATTTTTCCGGCGTTTATCAGACTTTCAGATAGGGGAAATGTCAGTGAGCATTCCGATTTCAGTTCCAGAGCGATTCGCCCAATGAGTCTTTGATATTTAGTCATTTTCAGCCAATATTTTGGATTTTTGAAAATTTCACTTTTTTGTGAAAATATCCACTAAATGAGGGAATAATATGTGTGAGGGTACCCCAGGAGAGTTCCAAATGTGTGTGGGTAGAATATATATCCCACGGGGGTAAAATTGAAAAAAGTTGAAAACATTTTTTTTTTTGGACTTAGTCATTTTTCCGGCGTTTATCAGACTTTCAGATAGGGGAAATGTCAGTGAGCGTTCCGATTTCAGTTCCAGAGCGATTCGCCCAATGCGTCCTTGATATTTAGTTGTTTTCAGCCATTATTTTGAATTTTTGAAAATTTCACTTTTTTGTGAAAATATTCACTAAATAAGGGAATAATATGTATGAGGGTACCCCAGGAGAGTTCAAAATGTGTGTGGGTAGAATATATATCCCATGGGGGTAAAATTGAAAAAAGTTGAAAACATTTTTTTTTTGGACTTAGTCATTTTTCCGGCGTTTATCAGACTTTCAGATAGGGCAAATGTCAGTGAGCATTAAAATATCAATTCCAGAGCGATTCGCCCAATGAGTCCTTGATATTTAGTCGTTTTCAGCCATTATTTTGGATTTTTGAAAATTTCACTTTTTTGCGAAAATATCCACTAAATTAGGGAATAATATGTGTGAGTATACCCCAGGAGAGTTACAAATGTGTGTGGGTAGAATATATATCCCATTGGGGTAAAATTGAAAAAAGTTGAAAACATTTTTTTTTGGACTTAGTCATTTTTCCGGTGTTTATCAGACTTTCAGATAGGGGAAATGTCAGTGAGCGTTCCGATTTCAGTTCCAGAGCGATTCGCCCAATGAGTCCTTGATATTTAGTCATTTTCAGCCAATATTTTGGATTTTTGAAAATTTCACTTTTTTGTGAAAATATCCACTAAATGAGGGAATAATATGTGTGAGGGTACCCCAGGAGAGTTCCAAATGTGTGTGGGTAGAATATATATCCCACGGGGGTAAAATTGAAAAAAGTTGAAAACATTTTTTTTTTTGGACTTAGTCATTTTTCCGGCGTTTATCAGACTTTCAGATAGGGGAAATGTCAGTGAGCGTTCCGATTTCAGTTCCAGAGCGATTCGCCCAATGAGTCTTTGATATTTAGTCGTTTTCAGCCAATATTCTGGATTTTTGAAAATTTTACTTTTTTGTGAAAATATCCACTAAATGAGGGAATAATATGTGTGAGGGTACCCCAGGAGAGTTCCAAATGTGTATGGGAAGAATATATATCCCACGGCGAAAAAATTGAAAAAAGTTTAAAAAAATTTTTTTGGGGACGTAGTCATTTTTCCGGCGTTTAGCAGACTTTCAGATAGGGCAAATGTCAGTGAGCGTTCCGATTTCAGTTACAGAGCGATTCGCCCAATGAGTCCTTGTTATTTAGTTGTTTTCAGCCACTTTTCTGGATTTTTGAAAATTTCACTTTTTTGTGAAAATATCCACTAAATGAGGGAATAATATGTGTGAGGGTACCCCAGGAGAGTTCCAAATGTGTGTGGGAAGAATATATATCCCACAGGGGTAAAATTGAAAAAAGTAGAAAAAATTATTTTTTTGGACTTAGTCATTTTTCCGGCGTTTATCAGACTTTCAGACAGGGGAAATGTCAGTGAGCGTTCCGATTTAAGTTCCAGAGCGATCCGCCCAATGAGTCTTTGATATTTAGTCGTTTTCAGCCAATTTTCCGGATTTTTGAAAATTTCACTTTTTTGTGAAAATATCCACTTTATTAGGGAATAATATGTGTGAGGGTACCCCAGGAGAGTTCCAAATGTGTGTGGGTAGAATATATATCCCACGGGGGTAAAACTGAAAAAAATTGAAAACATTTTTTTTTTGGACTTAGTCATTTTTCCGGCGTTTATCAGACTTTCAGATAGGGGAAATGTCAGTGAGCGTTCTGATTTCAGTTCCAGAGCGATTCGCCCAATGAGTCCTTGATATTTAGTCATTTTCAGCCAATATTTTGGATTTTTGAAAATTTCACTTTTTTGTGAAAATATCCACTAAATGAGGGAATAATATGTGTGAGGGTACCCCAGGAGAGTTCCAAATGTGTGTGGGTAGAATCTATATCCCACGGGGTTAAAATTGAAAAAAGTTGAAAACATTTTTTTTTTGGACTTAGTCATTTTTCCGGCGTTTATCAGACTTTCAGATAGGGGAAATGTCAGTGAGCGTTCCGATTTCAGTTCCATAGCGATTCGCCCAATGAGTCTTTGATATTTAGTCATTTTCAGCCAATATTTTGGATTTTTGAAAATTTCACTTTTTTGTGAAAATATCCACTAAATGAGGGAATAATATGTGTGAGGGTACCACAGGAGAGTTCCAAATGTGTGTGGGTGGAATATATATCCCACGGGGGTAAAACTGAAAAAAATTGAAAACATTTTTTTTTGGACTTAGTCATTTTTCCGGCGTTTATCAGACTTTCAGATAGGGGAAATGTCAGTGAGCATTCCGATTTCAGTTCCAGAGCGATTCGCCCAATGAGTCTTTGATATTTAGTCATTTTCAGCCAATATTTTGGATTTTTGAAAATTTCACTTTTTTGTGAAAATATCCACTAAATGAGGGAATAATATGTGTGAGGGTACCCCAGGAGAGTTCCAAATGTGTGTGGGTAGAATATATATCCCACGGGGGTAAAATTGAAAAAAGTTGAAAACATTTTTTTTTTTGGACTTAGTCATTTTTCCGGCGTTTATCAGACTTTCAGATAGGGGAAATGTCAGTGAGCGTTCCGATTTCAGTTCCAGAGCGATTCGCCCAATGCGTCCTTGATATTTAGTTGTTTTCAGCCATTATTTTGAATTTTTGAAAATTTCACTTTTTTGTGAAAATATTCACTAAATAAGGGAATAATATGTATGAGGGTACCCCAGGAGAGTTCAAAATGTGTGTGGGTAGAATATATATCCCATGGGGGTAAAATTGAAAAAAGTTGAAAACATTTTTTTTTTGGACTTAGTCATTTTTCCGGCGTTTATCAGACTTTCAGATAGGGCAAATGTCAGTGAGCATTAAAATATCAATTCCAGAGCGATTCGCCCAATGAGTCCTTGATATTTAGTCGTTTTCAGCCATTATTTTGGATTTTTGAAAATTTCACTTTTTTGCGAAAATATCCACTAAATTAGGGAATAATATGTGTGAGTATACCCCAGGAGAGTTACAAATGTGTGTGGGTAGAATATATATCCCATTGGGGTAAAATTGAAAAAAGTTGAAAACATTTTTTTTTGGACTTAGTCATTTTTCCGGTGTTTATCAGACTTTCAGATAGGGGAAATGTCAGTGAGCGTTCCGATTTCAGTTCCAGAGCGATTCGCCCAATGAGTCCTTGATATTTAGTCATTTTCAGCCAATATTTTGGATTTTTGAAAATTTCACTTTTTTGTGAAAATATCCACTAAATGAGGGAATAATATGTGTGAGGGTACCCCAGGAGAGTTCCAAATGTGTGTGGGTAGAATATATATCCCACGGGGGTAAAATTGAAAAAAGTTGAAAACATTTTTTTTTTTGGACTTAGTCATTTTTCCGGCGTTTATCAGACTTTCAGATAGGGGAAATGTCAGTGAGCGTTCCGATTTCAGTTCCAGAGCGATTCGCCCAATGAGTCTTTGATATTTAGTCGTTTTCAGCCAATATTCTGGATTTTTGAAAATTTTACTTTTTTGTGAAAATATCCACTAAATGAGGGAATAATATGTGTGAGGGTACCCCAGGAGAGTTCCAAATGTGTATGGGAAGAATATATATCCCACGGCGAAAAAATTGAAAAAAGTTTAAAAAAATTTTTTTGGGGACGTAGTCATTTTTCCGGCGTTTAGCAGACTTTCAGATAGGGCAAATGTCAGTGAGCGTTCCGATTTCAGTTACAGAGCGATTCGCCCAATGAGTCCTTGTTATTTAGTTGTTTTCAGCCACTTTTCTGGATTTTTGAAAATTTCACTTTTTTGTGAAAATATCCACTAAATGAGGGAATAATATGTGTGAGGGTACCCCAGGAGAGTTCCAAATGTGTGTGGGAAGAATATATATCCCACAGGGGTAAAATTGAAAAAAGTAGAAAAAATTATTTTTTTGGACTTAGTCATTTTTCCGGCGTTTATCAGACTTTCAGACAGGGGAAATGTCAGTGAGCGTTCCGATTTAAGTTCCAGAGCGATCCGCCCAATGAGTCTTTGATATTTAGTCGTTTTCAGCCAATTTTCCGGATTTTTGAAAATTTCACTTTTTTGTGAAAATATCCACTTTATTAGGGAATAATATGTGTGAGGGTACCCCAGGAGAGTTCCAAATGTGTGTGGGTAGAATATATATCCCACGGGGGTAAAACTGAAAAAAATTGAAAACATTTTTTTTTTGGACTTAGTCATTTTTCCGGCGTTTATCAGACTTTCAGATAGGGGAAATGTCAGTGAGCATTCCGATTTCAGTTCCAGAGCGATTCGCCCAATGAGTCTTTGATATTTAGTCGTTTTCAGCCATTATTTTGGATTTTTGAAAATTTCACTTTTTTGTGAAAATATCCACTAAATTAGGGAATAATATGTGTGAGTATACCCCAGGAGAGTTACAAATGTGTGTGGGTAGAATATATATCCCATTGGGGTAAAATTGAAAAAAGTTGAAAACATTTTTTTTTGGACTTAGTCATTTTTCCGGTGTTTATCAGACTTTCAGATAGGGGAAATGTCAGTGAGCGTTCCGATTTCAGTTCCAGAGCGATTCGCCCAATGAGTCCTTGATATTTAGTCATTTTCAGCCAATATTTTGGATTTTTGAAAATTTCACTTTTTTGTGAAAATATCCACTAAATGAGGGAATAATATGTGTGAGGGTACCCCAGGAGAGTTCCAAATGTGTGTGGGTAGAATATATATCCCACGGGGGTAAAATTGAAAAAAGTTGAAAACATTTTTTTTTTTGGACTTAGTCATTTTTCCGGCGTTTATCAGACTTTCAGATAGGGGAAATGTCAGTGAGCGTTCCGATTTCAGTTCCAGAGCGATTCGCCCAATGAGTCTTTGATATTTAGTCGTTTTCAGCCAATATTCTGGATTTTTGAAAATTTTACTTTTTTGTGAAAATATCCACTAAATGAGGGAATAATATGTGTGAGGGTACCCCAGGAGAGTTCCAAATGTGTATGGGAAGAATATATATCCCACGGCGAAAAAATTTAAAAAAGTTGAAAAAAATTTTTTTGGGGACGTAGTCATTTTTCCGGCGTTTAGCAGACTTTCAGATAGGGCAAATGTCAGTGAGCGTTCCGATTTCAGTTACAGAGCGATTCGCCCAATGAGTCCTTGTTATTTAGCTGTTTTCAGCCACTTTTCTGGATTTTTGAAAATTTCACTTTTTTGTGAAAATATCCACTAAATGAGGGAATAATATGTGTGAGGGTACCCCAGGAGAGTTCCAAATGTGTGTGGGAAGAATATATATCCCACAGGGGTAAAATTGAAAAAAGTAGAAAAAATTATTTTTTTGGACTTAGTCATTTTTCCGGCGTTTATCAGACTTTCAGACAGGGGAAATGTCAGTGAGCGTTCCGATTTAAGTTCCAGAGCGATCCGCCCAATGAGTCTTTGATATTTAGTCGTTTTCAGCCAATTTTCCGGATTTTTGAAAATTTCACTTTTTTGTGAAAATATCCACTTTATTAGGGAATAATATGTGTGAGGGTACCCCAGGAGAGTTCCAAATGTGTGTGGGTAGAATATATATCCCACGGGGGTAAAACTGAAAAAAATTGAAAACATTTTTTTTTTGGACTTAGTCATTTTTCCGGCGTTTATCAGACTTTCAGATAGGGGAAATGTCAGTGAGCATTCCGATTTCAGTTCCAGAGCGATTCGCCCAATGAGTCTTTGATATTTAGTCATTTTCAGCCAATATTTTGGATTTTTGAAAATTTCACTTTTTTGTGAAAATATCCACTAAATGAGGGAATAATATGTGTGAGGGTACCCCAGGAGAGTTCCAAATGTGTGTGGGTAGAATATATATCCCACGGGGGTAAAATTGAAAAAAGTTGAAAACATTTTTTTTTTTGGACTTAGTCATTTTTCCGGCGTTCATCAGACTTTCAGATAGGGGAAATGTCAGTGAGCGTTCCGATTTCAGTTCCAGAGCGATTCGCCCAATGAGTCCTTGATATTTAGTTGTTTTCAGCCATTATTTTGAATTTTTGAAAATTTCACTTTTTTGTGAAAATAGCCACTAAATTAGGGAATAATATGTGTGAGGGTACCCCAGGAGAGTTCCAAATGTGTGTGGGTAGAATATATATCCCAAGGGGATAAAATTGAAAAAGGTTGAAAACATTTTTTTTTTTGGACTTAGTCATTTTTTCGGCGTTTATCAGACTTTCAGATAGGGGAAATGTCAGTGAGCGTTCTGATTTCAGTTCCAGAGCGATTCGCCCAATGAGTCCTTGATATTTAGTCATTTTCAGCCAATATTTTGGATTTTTGAAAATTTCACTTTTTTGTGAAAATATCCACTAAATGAGGGAATAATATGTGTGAGGGTACCCCAGGAGAGTTCCAAATGTGTGTGGGTAGAATATATATCCCACGGGGGTAAAACTGAAAAAAATTGAAAACATTTTTTTTTTGGACTTAGTCATTTTTCCGGCGTTTATCAGACTTTCAGATAGGGGAAATGTCAGTGAGCGTTCCGATTTCAGTTCCAGAGCGATTCGCCCAATGCGTCCTTGATATTTAGTTGTTTTCAGCCATTATTTTGAATTTTTGAAAATTTCACTTTTTTGTGAAAATAGCCACTAAATTAGGGAATAATATGTGTGAGGTTACCCCAGGAGAGTTCCAAATGTGTGTGGGTAGAATATATATCCCAAGGGGATAAAATTGAAAAAGGTTGAAAACATTTTTTTTTTTTGGACTTAGTCATTTTTCCGGCGTTTATCAGACTTTCAGATAGGGGAAATGTCAGTGAGCGTTCCGATTTCAGTTCCAGAGCGATTCGCCCAATGAGTCTTTGATATTTAGTCGTTTTCAGCCAATATTCTGGATTTTTGAAAATTTTACTTTTTTGTGAAAATATCCACTAAATGAGGGAATAATATGTGTGAGGGTACCCCAGGAGAGTTCCAAATGTGTATGGGAAGAATATATATCCCACGGCGAAAAAATTGAAAAAAGTTGAAAAAAATTTTTTGGGGACGTAGTCATTTTTCCGGCGTTTAGCAGACTTTCAGATAGGGCAAATGTCAGTGAGCATTCCGATTTCAGTTACAGAGCGATTCGCCCAATGAGTCCTTGTTATTTAGTTGTTTTCAGACACTTTTCTGGATTTTTGAAAATTTCACTTTTTTGTGAAAATATCCACTAAATGAGGGAATAATATGTGTGAGGGTACCCCAGGAGAGTTCCAAATGTGTGTGGGAAGAATATATATCCCACAGGGGTAAAATTGAAAAAAGCAGAAAAAATTATTTTTTTGGACTTAGTCATTTTTCCGGCGTTTATCAGACTTTCAGACAGGGGAAATGTCAGTGAGCGTTCCGATTTAAGTTCCAGAGCGATCCGCCCAATGAGTCTTTGATATTTAGTCGTTTTCAGCCAATTTTCTGGATTTTTGAAAATTTCACTTTTTTGTGAAAATATCCACTTTATTAGGGAATAATATGTGTGAGGGTACCCCAGGAGAGTTCCAAATGTGTGTGGGTAGAATTTATATCCCACGGGGGTAAAATTGAAAAAAGTTGAAAACATCTTTTTTTTGGGACTTAGTCATTTTTCCGGCGTTTATCAGACTTTCAGATACGGCAAATGTCAGTGAGCATTCCAATTTCAGTTCCAGAGCGATTCGCCCATTGAGTCCTTGATATTTAGTCTTTTTCAGCCAATATTTTGGATTTTTGAAAGTTTCACTTTTTTGTGAAAATATCCACTAAATTAGGGAATAATATGTGTGAGTATACCCCAAGAGAGTTACAAATGTGTGTGGGTAGAATATATATCCCATTGGGGTAAAATTGAAAAAAGTTGAAAACATTTTTTTTTTGGACTTAGTCATTTTTCCGGTGTTTATCAGACTTTCAGATAGGGGAAATGTCAGTGAGCGTTCCGATTTCAGTTCCATAGCGATTCGCCCAATGAGTCTTTAATATTTAGTCGTTTTCAGCCAATATTTTGGATTTTTGAAAATTTCACTTTTTTGTGAAAATATCCACTTTATTAGGGAATAATATGTGTGAGGGTACCCCAGGAGAGTTCCAAATGTGTGTGGGTAGAATATATATCCCACGGGGGTAAAACTGAAAAAAATTGAAAACATTTTTTTTTTGGACTTAGTGATTTTTCCGGCGTTTATCAGACTTTCAGATAGGGGAAATGTCAGTGAGCGTTCCGATTTCAGTTCCAGAGCGATTCGCCCAATGAGTCCTTGATATTTAGTCATTTTCAGCCAATATTTTGGATTTTTGAAAATTTCACTTTTTTGTGAAAATATCCACTAAATGAGGGAATAATATGTGTGAGGGTACCCCAGGAGAGTTCCAAATGTGTGTGTGTAGAATATATATCCCACGGGGGTAAAATTGAAAAAAGTTGAAAACATTTTTTTTTTGGACTTAGTCATTTTTCCGGCGTTTATCAGACTTTCAGATAGGGGAAATGTCAGTGAGCGTTCCGATTTCAGTTCCCTAGCGATTCGCCCAATGAGTCTTTGATATTTAGTCATTTTCAGCCAATATTTTGGATTTTTGAAAATTTCACTTTTTTGTGAAAATATCCACTAAATTAGGGAATAATATGTGTGAGGGTACCCCAGGAGAGTTCCAAATGTGTGTGGGTAGAATATATATCCCACGGGGGTAAAACTGAAAAAAATTGAAAACATTTTTTTTTTGGACTTAGTCATTTTTCCGGCGTTTATCAGACTTTCAGATAGGGGAAATGTCAGTGAGCATTCCTATTTCAGTTCCAGAGCGATTCGCCCAATGAGTCTTTGATATTTAGTCATTTTCAGCCAATATTTTGGATTTTTGAAAATTTCACTTTTTTGTGAAAATATTCACTAAATAAGGGAATAATATGTATGAGGGTACCCCAGGAGAGTTCCAAATGTGTGTGGGTAGAATATATATCCCATGGGGGTAAAATTGAAAAAAGTTGAAAACATTTTTTTTTTTGGACTTAGTCATTTTTCCGGCGTTTATCAGACTTTCAGATAGGGCAAATGTCAGTGAGCATTAAAATTTCAATTCCAGAGCGATTCGCCCAATGAGTCCTTGATATTTAGTCGTTTTCAGCCATTATTTTGGATTTTTGAAAATTTCACTTTTTTGTGAAAATATCCACTAAATTAGGGAATAATATGTGTGAGTATACCCCAGGAGAGTTACAAATGTGTGTGGGTAGAATATATATCGAATTGGGGTAAAATTGAAAAAAGTTGAAAACATTTTTTTTTTGGACTTAGTCATTTTTCCGGCGTTTATCAGACTTTCAGATAGGGGAAATGTCAGTGAGCGTTCCGATTTCAGTTCCATAGCGATTCGCCCAATGAGTCTTTGATATTTAGTCATTTTCAGCCAATATTTTGGATTTTTGAAAATTTCACTTTTTTGTGAAAATATCCACTAAATGAGGGAATAATATGTGTGAGGGTACCCCAGGAGAGTTCCAAATGTGTGTGGGTAGAATATATATCCCACGGCGAAAAAATTGAAAAAAGTTGAAAAAAATTTTTTTGGGGACGTAGTCATTTTTCCGGCGTTTAGCAGACTTTCAGATAGGGCAAATGTCAGTGAGCGTTCCGATTTCAGTTACAGAGCGATTCGCCCAATGAGTCCTTGTTATTTAGTTGTTTTCAGCCACTTTTCTGGATTTTTGAAAATTTCACTTTTTTGTGAAAATATCCACTAAATGAGGGAATAATATGTGTGAGGGTACCCCAGGAGAGTTACAAATGTGTGTGGGTAGAATACATATCCCACTGGGGTAAAATTGAAAAAAGTTGAAAACATTTTTTTTTTGGACTTAGTCATTTTTCCGGCGTTTATCAGACTTTCAGATAGGGCAAATGTCAGAGAGTGTTCCAATTTCAGTTCCAGAGCGATTCGCCTATTGAGTCCTTGATATTTAGTCTTTTTCAGCCAATATTTTGGATTTTTGAAAATTTCACTTTTTTGTGAAAATATCCACTAAATTAGGGAATAATATGTGTGAGGGTACCCCAGGAGAGTTCCAAATGTGTGTGGTAGAATATATATCCCACGGGGGTAAAATTGAAAAAAGTTGAAAACATTTTTTTTTTTGGACTTAGTCATTTTTCCGGCGTTTATCAGACTTTCAGATAGGGCAAATGTCAGTGAGCATTCCAATTTCAGTTCCAGAGCGATTCGCCCAATGAGTCCTTGATATTTAGTCTTTTTCAGCCAATATTTTGGATTTTTGAAAATTTCACTTTTTTGTGAAAATATCCAATAAATTAGGGAATAATATGTGTGAGTATACATCAAGACAGTTACAAATGTGTGTGGGTAGAATATATATCCCATTGGGGTAAAATTGAAAAAAGTTGAAACCTTTTTTTTTTTGGACTTAGTCAGTTTTCGGGCGTTTATCAGACTTTCAGATAGGGCAAATGTCAGTGAGTGTTCCAATTTCAGTTCCAGAGCGATTCGCCCAATGAGTCTTTGATATTTAGTCGTTTTCAGTCAATTTTCTCTATTTTTGAAAATTTCACTTTTTTGTGAAAATATCCACTAAATGAGGGAATAATATGTGTGAGGGTACCCCAGGAGAGTTCCAAATGTGTGTGGGTAGAAGATATATCCCACGGGGTAAAATTGAAAAAAGTTGAAAAAATTTTTTTTTTTTGGACTTAGTAATTTTTCTGGCGTTTATCACACTTTCAGATAGGGGAAATGTCAGTGGGAGTTCCGATTTCAGTTCCAGAGCGATTCGCTCAATGAGTCCTTGATATTTAGTCATTTTCAGCCAATTTTCTGGATTTTTGAAAATTTCACTTTTTTATGAAAATATCCACTAAATGAGGGAATAATATGTGTGAAGGTACCCCAGGAGAGTTCCAAATGTGTGTGGGAAGAATATATATCCCACGGGGGTAAAATTGAAAAAAGTTGAAAACATTTTTTTTTTGGACTTAGTCATTTTTCCGGCGTTTCTCAGACTTTCAGATAGGGGAAATGTCAGTGAGCGCTCCGATTTCAGTTCCAGAGCGATTCGCCCAATGAGTCCTTGATATTTAGTCTTTTTCAGCCAATATTTTGGATTTTTGAAAATTTCACTTTTTTGTGAAAATATCCAATAAATTAGGGAATAATATGTGTGAGTATACATCAAGAGAGTTACAAATGTGTGTGGGTAGAATATATATCCCATTGGGGTAAAATTGAAAAAAGTTGAAACCTTTTTTTTTTTGGACTTAGTCAGTTTTCGGGCGTTTATCAGACTTTCAGATAGGGCAAATGTCAGTGAGTGTTCCAATTTCAGTTCCAGAGCGATTCGCCCAATGAGTCTTTGATATTTAGTCGTTTTCAGTCAATTTTCTCTATTTTTGAAAATTTCACTTTTTTGTGAAAATATCCACTAAATGAGGGAATAATATGTGTGAGGGTACCCCAGGAGAGTTCCAAATGTGTGTGGGTAGAAGATATATCCCACGGGGTAAAATTGAAAAAAGTTGAAAAAATTTTTTTTTTGGACTTAGTAATTTTTCTGGCGTTTATCACACTTTCAGATAGGGGAAATGTCAGTGGGCGTTCCGATTTCAGTTCCAGAGCGATTCTCTCAATGAGTCCTTGATATTTAGTCATTTTCAGCCAATTTTCTGGATTTTTGAAAATTTCACTTTTTTATGAAAATATCCACTAAATGAGGGAATAATATGTGTGAAGGTACCCCAGGAGAGTTCCAAATGTGTGTGGGAAGAATATATATCCCACGGGGGTAAAATTGAAAAAAGTTGAAAACATTTTTTTTTTGGACTTAGTCATTTTTCCGGCGTTTCTCAGACTTTCAGATAGGGGAAATGTCAGTGAGCGCTCCGATTTCAGTTCCAGAGCGATTCGCCCAATGAGTCCTTGATATTTAGTCGTTTTCAGCCAATATTTTGGATTTTTGAAAATTTCACTTTTTTGTGAAAATATCCACTAAATTAGGGAATAATATGTGTGAGGGTACCCCAGGAGAGTTCCAAATGTGTGTGGGTATAATATATATCCCACGGGGGTAAAATTGAAAAAAGTTGAAAACATTTTTTTTTTGGACTTAGACATTTTTCTGGCGTTTATCAGACTTTCAGATAGGGGAAATGTCAGTGGGCGTTCCGATTTCAGTTCCAGAGCGATTCGCCCAATGTGTCCTTGATATTTAGTTGTTTTCAGCCAATTTTATGGATTTTTGAAAATTTCACTTTTTTGTGAAAATAATCACTAAATGAGGGAATAATATGTATGAGGGTACCCCAGGAGAGTTCCAAATGTGTGTGGGTAGAAGATATATCCCACGGGGTAAAATTGAAAATAGTTGAAAACATTTTTTTTTTGGGACTTAGTCATTTTTCCGGCGTTTATCAGACTTTCAGATAGGGCAAATGTCAGTGAGTGTTCCAATTTCAGTTCCAGAGCGATTCGCCCAATGAGTCTTTCATATTTAGTCGTTTTCAGCCAATTTTCTGCATTTTTGAAAATTTCACTTTTTTGTGAAAATATCCACTAAATGAGGGAATAATATCTGTGAGGGTACCCCAGGAGAGTTCCAAATGTGTGTGGGTAGAATATATATTCCACGGGGGTAAAATTGAAAAAAGTTGAAAACATTTTTTTTTTGGGACTTAGTCATTTTTCCGGCGTTTATCAGACTTTCAGATAGGGCAAATGTCAGTGAGCATTCCAATTTCAGTTCCAGAGCGATTCGCCCAATGAGTCCTTGATATTTAGTCTTTTTCAGCCAATATTTTGGATTTTTGAAAATTTCACTTTTTTGTGAAAATATCCACTAAATGAGGGAATAATATGTGTGAGGGTACCCCAGGAGAGTTCCAAATGTGTGTGGGTAGAATATATATCCCACGGGGGTAAAATTGAAAAAAGTTGAAAACATTTTTTTTTTTGGACTTAGTCATTTTTCCGGCGTTTATCAGACTTTCAGGTAGGGCAAATGTCAGTGAGCATTCCAATTTCAATTCCAGAGCGATTCGCCCAATGAGTCCTTGATATTTAGTCGTTTTCAGCCATTATTTTGGATTTTTGAATATGTCACTTTTTTGTGAAAATATCCACTAAATGAGGGAATAATATGTGTGAGGGTACCACAGGAGAGGTCCAAATGTGTGTGGGTAGAATATATATCCCACGGGGGTAAAATTGAAAAAAGTCTAAAAAATTTTTTTTTTGGACGTAGTCATTTTTCCGGCGTTTATCAGACTTTCAGATAGGGGAAATGTCAGTGAGCGTTCATATTTCAGTTCCAGAGCGATTCGCCCAATGAGTCCTTAATATTTAGTCATTTTCAGCCAATATTTTGGATTTTTGAAAATTTCACTTTTTTGTGAAAATATCCACTAAATGAGGGAATAATATGTGTGAGGGTACCCAAGGAGAGTTCCAAATGTGTGTGGGTAGAATATATATCCCACGGGGGTAAAATTGAAAAAAGTTGAAAACATTTTTTTTTTGGGACTTAGTCATTTTTCCGGCGTTTATCAGACTTTCAGATAGGGCAAATGTCAGTGAGCATTCCAATTTCAGTTCCAGAGCGATTCGCCCAATGAGTCCTTGATATTTAGTCTTTTTCAGCCAATATTTTGGATTTTTGAAAATTTCACTTTTTTGTGAAAATATCCACTAAATTAGGGAATAATATGTGTGAGTATACCCCAGGAGAGTTCCAAATGTGTGTGGGTAGAATATATATCCCACGGGGGTAAAATTGAAAAAAGTCTAAAAAATTTTTTTTTTGGACGTAGTCATTTTTCCGGCGTTTATCAGACTTTCAGATAGGGGAAATGTCAGTGAGCGTTCCGATTTCAGTTCCAGAGCGATTCGCCCAATGAGTCCTTGATATTTCGTCGTTTTCAGCCAATATTTTGGATTTTTGAAAATTTCACTTTTTTGTGAAAATATCCACTAAATTAGGGAATAATATGTGTGAGGGTACCCCAGGAGAGTTACAAATGTGTGTGGGTAGAATACGTATCCCACTGGGGTAAAATTGAAAAAAGTTGAAAACATTTTTTTTTTGGGACTTAGTCATTTTTCCGGCGTTTATCAGACTTTCAGATAGGGCAAATGTCAGTGAGCATTCCAATTTCAGTTCCAGAGTGATTCGCCCAATGAGTCCTTGATATTTAGTCTTTTTCAGCCAATATTTTGGATTTTTGAAAATTTCACTTTTTTGTGAAAATATCCACTAAATTAGGGAATAATATGTGTGAGTATACCCCAGTAGAGTTCCAAATGTGTGTGGGTAGAATATACATCCCACGGGGTAAAATTGAAAAAAGTTGAAAACATTTTTTTTTTGGACTTAGCCATTTTTCCGGCGTTTATCAGACTTTCAGATAGGGGAAATGTCAGTGAGCACTCCGATTTCAGTTCCAGAGGGATTCGCCCAATGAGTCCTTGATATTTAGTCGTTTTCAGCCAATTTTCTGGATTTTTGAAAATTTCACTTTTTTGTGAAAATATCCACTAAATGAGGGAATAATATGTGTGAGGGTACCCCAGGAGAGTTCCAAATGTGTGTGGGTAGAATATATATCCCACGGGGGTAAAATTGAAAAAAGTTGAAAACATTTTTTTTTGGGACTTAGTCATTTTTCCGGCGTTTATCAGACTTTCAGATAGGGCAAATGTCAGTGAGCATTCCAATTTCATTTCCAGAGCGATTCGCCCAATGAGTCTTTGATATTTAGTCGTTTTCAGCCAATTTTCTGGATTTGTGAAAATTTCACTTTTTTGTGAAAATATCCACTAAATGAGGGAATAATATGTGTGAGGGTACCCCAGGAGAGTTCCAAATGTGTGTGGGTAGAATATATATCCCACGGGGGTAAAATTGAAAAAAGGTGAAAACATTTTTTTTTTGGACTTAGTCATTTTCCAGTCGTTTATCAGACTTTCAGATAGGGCAAATGTCAGTGAGTGTTCCGATTTCAGTTCCAGAGCGATTCGCCCAATGATTCTTTGATATTTAGTCGTTTTCAGCCAATTTTTTGGATTTTTGAAAATTTCACTTTTTTGTGAAAATATCCACTAAATGAGGGAATAATATGTGTGAGGGTACCCCAGGAGAGTTACAAATGTGTGTGGGTAGAATATATATCCCACAGGGGTAAAATTGAAAAAAGTTGAAAACATTTTTTTTTTGAACTTAGTCATATTCCAGTCGTTTATCAGACTTTCAGATAGGGCAAATGTCAGTGAGCGTTCCGATTTCAGTTCCAGAGCGATTCGCCCAATGAGTCCTTGATATTTAGTCGTTTTCAGCCATTATTTTGGATTTTTGAATATGTCACTTTTTTGTGAAAATATCCACTAAATGAGGGAATAATATGTGTGAGGGTACCCCAGGAGAGGTCCAAATGTGTGTGGGTAGAATATATATTCCACGGGGGTAAAATTGAAAAAAGTCTAAAAAATTTTTTTTTTGGACGTAGTCATTTTTCCGGCGTTTATCAGACTTTCAGATAGGGGAAATGTCAGTGAGCGTTCATATTTCAGTTCCAGAGCGATTCGCCCAATGAGTCCTTGATATTTAGTCATTTTCAGCCAATATTTTGGATTTTTGAAAATTTCACTTTTTTGTGAAAATATCCACTAAATGAGGGAATAATATGTGTGAGGGTACCCAAGGAGAGTTCCAAATGTGTGTGGGTAGAATATATATCCCACAGGGGTAAAATTGAAAAAAGTTGAAAACATTTTTTTTTTGAACTTAGTCATATTCCAGTCGTTTATCAGACTTTCAGATAGGGCAAATGTCAGTGAGCGTTCCGATTTCAGTTCCAGAGCGATTCGCCCAATGAGTCCTTGATATTTAGTCGTTTTCAGCCAATATTTTGGATTTTTGAAAATTTCACTTTTTTGTGAAAATATCCACTAAATTAGGGAATAATATGTGTGAGGGTACCCCAGGAGAGTTCCAAATGTGTGTGGGTAGAATATATATCCCACGGGGGTAAAATTGAAAAAAGTTGAAAACATTTTTTTTTTGGACTTAGTCATTTTTCCGGCGTTTATCAGACTTTCAGATAGGGCAAATGTCAGTGAGCGTTCCAATTTCAGTTCCAGAGCGATTCGTCCAATGAGTCTTTGATATTTAGTCGTTTTCAGCCAATTTTCTGGATTTTTGAAAATTTCACTTTTTTGTGAAAATATCCACTAAATTAGGGAATAATATGTGTGAGGGTACCCCAGGAAAGTTCCAAATGTGTGTGGGTAGAATATATATCCCACGGGGGTAAAATTGAAAAAAGTTGAAAACATTTTTTTTTTTGGACTTAGTCATTTTTCTGTCGTTTATCAGACTTTCAGATAGGGGAAATGTCAGTGAGCATTCCGATTTCAGTTCCAGAGCGATTCGCCCAATGAGTCATTGATATTTAGTCGTTTTCAGCCATTATTTTGGATTTTTGAAAATTTCACTTTTTTGTGAAAATATCCACTAAATGAGGGAATAATATGTGTGAGGGTACCCCAGGAGAGTTCCAAATGTGTGTGGGTAGAATATATATCCCACGGGGGTAAAATTGAAAAAATTTGAAAATATTTTTTTTTTTGGGACTTAGTCATTTTTCTGGCATTTATCAGACTTTCAGATAGGGCAAATGTCAGAGAGCGTTCCGATTTCAGTTACAGAGCGATTCGCCCAATGAGTCCTTGATATTTAGTCGTTTTCAGCCAATTTTCTGGATTTTTGAAAATTTCACTTTTTTGTGAAAATATCCACTAAATAAGGGAATAATATGTGTGAGGGTACCCCAGGAGAGATCCAAATATGTGTGGGTAGAAGATATATGCCACGGGGGTAAAATTGAAAAAAGTTGAAAACATTTTTTTTTTGGACTTAGTCATATTCCAGTCGTTTATCAGACTTTCAGATAGGGCAAATGTCAGTGAGTGCTCCGATTTCAGTTCCAGAGCGATTGGCCCATGATTCCTTGATATTTAGTCGTTTTCAGCCAATTTTCTGGATTTTTGAAAATTTCACTTTTTTGTGAAAATATCCACTAAATGAGGGAATAATATGTGTGAGGGTACCGTAGGAGAGTTCCAAATGTGTGTGGGTAGAATATATATCCCACGGGGTAAAATTGAAAAACGTTGAAAACATTTTTTTTTTTGGACTTAGTCATTTTTCCGGCGTTTATCAGACTTTCAGATAGGGGAAATGTCAGTGAGTGCTCCGATTTCAGTTCCAGAGCAATTCGCCCAATGAGTCCTTGATATTTAGTCGTTTTCAGCCAATATTTTGGATTTTTGAAAATTTCACTTTTTTGTGAAAATATCCACTAAATGAGGGAATAATATGTGTGAGGGTACCCCAGGAGAGCTCCACATGTGTGTGGGTAGAAGATATATCCCACGGGGGTAAAATTGAAAAAAGTTGAAAACATTTTTTTTTTTTTGGACATAGTCATTTTTCCGGCGTTTATCAGACTTTCAGATAGGGCAAATGCCAGTGAGCGTTGCAATTTCAGTTCCAGAGCGATTCGTCCAATGAGTCTTTGATATTTAGTCGTTTTCAGCCAATTTTCTGGATTTTTGAAAATTTCACCTTTTTGTGAAAATATCCACTAAATGAGGGAATAATATGTGTGAGGGTACCCCAGGAGAGTTCCAAATGTGTGTGGGTAGAATATATATCCCACGGGGGTAAAATTGAAAAATGTTGAAAACTCTTTTTTTTTGGACTTAGTCATTTTTCCGGCGTTTATCAGACTTTCAGATAGAGCAAATGTCAGTGAGCATACAGATTTCAGTTCCAGAGCGATTCGCGCAATTAGTCCATGATATTTAGTCGTTTTCAGCCAATTTTCTGGATTTTTGAAAATTTCACTTTTTTGTGAAAATATCCACTAAATGAGGGAATAATATGTGTGAGGGTACCCTAGGATAGTTCCAAATGTGTGTGGGTAGAATATATATCCCACGGGGTAAAATTGAAAAAAGTTGAAAACATTTTTTTTTTGGACTTAGTCATTTTTCCAGCGTTTATCAGACTTTCAAACAGGGCAAATGTCATTGAGCGTTCCAATTTCAGTTCCAGAGCGATTCGCCCAATGAGTCCTTGATATTTAGTCGTTTTCAGCCAATTTTCTGGACTTTTGAAAATTTCACTTTTTTGTGAAAATATCCACTAAATGAGGGAATAATATGTGTGAGGGTACCCTAGGAGAGTTCCAAATGTGTGTGGGTAGAATATATATCACACGGGGTAAAATTGAAAAAAGTTGAAAACATTTTTTTTTTGGACTTAGTCATTTTTCCGGCGTTAATCAGACTTTCAAATAGGGCAAATGTCATTGAGCATTCCAATTTCAGTTCCAGAGCGATTGGCCCATGAGTCCTTGATATTTAGTCGTTTTCAGCCAATTTTCTGGATTTTTGAAAATTTCACTTTTTTGTGAAAATATCCACTAAATGAGGGAATAATATGTGTGAGGGTACCGTAGGAGAGTTCCAAATGTGTGTGGGTAGAATATATATCCACGGGGTAAAATTGAAAAAAGTTGAAAATATTTTTTTTTTTGGACTTAGTCATTTTTCCGGCGTTTATCAGACTTTCAGATAGGGCAAATGTCAGTGGGCGTTCCGATTTCAGTTCCAGAGCGATTCGCCCAATGAGTCCTTGATATTTAGTTGTTTTCAGCCAATTTTCTGGATTTTTGAAAATTTCACTTTTTTGTGAAAATATTCACTAATTGAGGGAATAATATGTGTGAGGGTACCCCAGGAGAGTTCCAAATGTGTGTGGGTAGAATATATATCCCACGGGGGTAAAATTGAAAAAAGTTGAAAACTCTTTTTTTTTGGACTTAGTCATTTTTCCGGCGTTTATCAGACTTTCAAACAGGGCAAATGTCATTGAGCGTTCCAATTTCAGTTCCAGAGCGATTCGCCCAATGAGTCCTTGATATTTAGTAGTTTTCAGCCAATTTTCTGGATTTTTGAAAATTTCACTTTTTTGTGAAAATATCCACTAAATGAGGGAATAATATGTGTGAGGGTACCCCAGGAGAGTTCCAAATGTGTGTGGGTAGAGTATATATCCCACGGGGGTAAAATTGAAAAAAGTTGAAAACTCTTTTTTTTTGGACTTAGTCATTTTTCCGGCGTTTATCAGACTTTCAGATAGGGCAAATGTCAGTGAGCATACAGATTTCAGTTCCAGAGCGATTCGCCCAATGAGTCCTTGATATTTAGTCGTTTTCAGCCAATTTTCTGGATTTTTGAAAATTTCACTTTTTTGTGAAAATATCCACTAAATGAGGGAATAATATGTGTGAGGGTACCCCAGGAGAGTTCCAAATGTGTGTGGGAAGAATATATATCCCACGGGGGTAAAATTGAAAAAAGTTGAAAACATTTTTTTTTTTGGACTTAGTCATTTTTCCGGCGTTTATCAGACTTTCAGATAGGGGAAATGTCAGTGAGCGTAACGATTTCAGTTCCAGTGCGATTCGCCCAATGAGTCCTTGATATTTAGTCGTTTTCAGCCAATTTTCTGGATTTTTGAAAATTTCACTTTTTTGTGAAAATATCCACTAAATGAGGGAATAATATGTGTGAGGGTACCCCAGGAGAGTTCCAAATGTGTGTGGGTAGAATATATATCCCACGGGGGTAAAATTGAAAAAAGTTGAAAACTCTTTTTTTTTGGACTTAGTCATTTTTCCGGCGTTTATCAGACTTTCAGATATGGCAAATGTCAGTGAGCATACAGATTTCAGTTCCAGAGCGATTCGCGCAATGAGTCCATGATATTTAGTCGTTTTCAGCCAATTTTCTGGATTTTTGAAAATTTCACTTTTTTGTGAAAATATCCACTAAATGAGGGAATAATATGTGTGAGGGTACCCTAGGATAGTTCCAAATGTGTGTGGGTAGAATATATATCCCACGGGGTAAAATTGAAAAAAGTTGAAAACATTTTTTTTTTTAACTTAGTCATTTTCCAGTCGTTTATCAGACTTTCAGATAGGGCAAATGTCAGTGAGCGTTCCGATTTCAGTTCCAGAGCGATTCACCCAATGAGTCTTTGATATTTAGTCGTTTCCAGCCAATTTTCTGGATTTTTGAAAATTTCACTTTTTTGTGAAAATATCCACTAAATGAGGGAATAATATGTGTGAGGGTACCCCAGGAGAGTCCCAAATGTGTGTGGGTAGAATATATATCCCACGGGGGTAAAATTGAAAAAAGTTGAAAACATTTTTTTTTTTGGACTTAGTCATTTTTCCGGCGTTAATCAGACTTTCAAATAGGGCAAATGTCATTGAGCATTCCAATTTCAGTTCCAGAGCGATTGGCCCATGAGTCCTTGATATTTAGTCGTTTTCAGCCAATTTTCTGGATTTTTGAAAATTTCACTTTTTTGTGAAAATATCCCCTAAATGAGGGAATAATATGTGTGAGGGTACCGTAGGAGAGTTCCAAATGTGTGTGGGAAGAATATATATCCCACGGGGGAAAAATTGAAAAAAGTTGAAAACATTTTTTTTTTGGACTTAGTCATTTTTCCGGCGTTTATCAGACTTTCAGATAGGGCAAATGTCAGTGAGCGTTCCAATTTCAGTTCCAGAGCGATTCGTCCAATGAGTCTTTGATATTTAGTCGTTTTCAGCCAATTTTCTGGATTTTTGAAAATTTCACTTTTTTGTGAAAATATCCACTAAATTAGGGAATAATATGTGTGAGGGTACCCCAGGAAAGTTCCAAATGTGTGTGGGTAGAATATATATCCCACGGGGGTAAAATTGAAAAAAGTTGAAAACATTTTTTTTTTTGGACTTAGTCATTTTTCTGGCGTTTATCAGACTTTCAGATAGGGGAAATGTCAGTGAGCATTCCGATTTCAGTTCCAGAGCGATTCGCCCAATGAGTCCTTGATATTTAGTCGTTTTCAGCCATTATTTTGGATTTTTGAAAATTTCACTTTTTTGTGAAAATATCCACTAAATGAGGGAATAATATGTGTGAGGGTACCCCAGGAGAGTTCCAAATGTGTGTGGGTAGAATATATATCCCACGGGGGTAAAATTGAAAAAAGTTGAAAACATTTTTTTTTTTGGGACTTAGTCATTTTTCTGGCGTTTATCAGACTTTCAGATAGGGCAAATGTGAGAGAGCGTTCCGATTTCAGTTCCAGAGCGATTCGCGCAATTAGTCCATGATATTTAGTCGTTTTCAGCCAATTTTCTGGATTTTTGAAAATTTCACTTTTTTGTGAAAATATCCACTAAATGAGGGAATAATATGTGTGAGGGTACCCTAGGATAGTTCCAAATGTGTGTGGGTAGAATATATATCCCACGGGGTAAAATTGAAAAAAGTTGAAAACATTTTTTTTTTTAACTTAGTCATTTTCCAGTCGTTTATCAGACTTTCAGATAGGGCAAATGTCAGTGAGCGTTCCGATTTCAGTTCCAGAGCGATTCACCCAATGAGTCTTTGCTATTTAGTCGTTTTCAGCCAATTTTCTGGATTTTTGAAAATTTCACTTTTTTGTGAAAATATCCACTAAATGAGGGAATAATATGTGTGAGGGTACCCCAGGAGAATTCCAAATGTGTGTGGGTAGAATATATATCCCACGGGGGTAAAATTGAAAAAAGTTGAAAACTCTTTTTTTTTGGAGTTAGTCATTTTTCCAGCGTTTATCAGACTTTCAAACAGGGCAAATGTCATTGAGCGTTCCAATTTCAGTTCCAGAGCGATTCGCCCAATGAGTCCTTGATATTTAGTCGTTTTCAGCCAATTTTCTGGACTTTTGAAAATTTCACTTTTTTGTGAAAATATCCACTAAATGAGGGAATAATATGTGTTAGGGTACCCTAGGAGAGTTCCAAATGTGTGTGGGTAGAATATATATCCCACGGGGTAAAATTGAAAAAAGTTGAAAACATTTTTTTTTTTAGACTTAGTCATTTTTCCGGCATTTATCAGACTTTCAGATAGGGCAAATGTCAGTGAGCGTTCCAATTTCAGTTCCAGATCGATTCGCCCAATGAGTCTTTGATATTTAGTCGTTTTCAGCCAATTTCCTGGATTTTTGAAAATTTCACTTTTTTGTGAAAATATCCACTAAATGAGGGAATAATATGTGTGAGGGTACCCTAGGAGAGTTCCAAATGTGTGTGGGTAGAATATATATCCCACGGGGTAAAATTGAAAAAAGTTGAAAACATTTTTTTTTTAGACTTAGTCATTTTTCCGGCGTTT